>NC_070604.1:30944022-32194022 GCF_027172205.1 Podarcis raffonei
TGTGAGTTGCTCTGTCATCTTCTCAGTTGTCCAATGATTGAAAAAATTCTTTTCTCAGTAACATCCCACTCTACTTATAAGCAGCACACCTATCTTTAATGCCAATGTGGTATCCCTGCACAGCTGGCAGTACTGTGGCAATACACTGGCAAGTATATCCTATCCTATCCTATCCTATCCTATCCTATCCTATCCTATCCTAAGTACTGTAGTTTTCTGTGTACAGTGGTACCTCCGGTTGTGGATGGGATCCGTTCCAGAGCTCTGGTCAGATCCCAAGGTTTCTGCAACCAGAGGAACCACTTCTGTGCACACACGCATGGTGGTAGAGTGCTTCCGTGCATGTGCAGAAGCGGTCTACTGCTTCTGCGCATGCACGTGGGGCAAAAACCCAGAAATATACTTCCGGGTTTGCCGCTTACGTATCCAGAAGTTTACATAGCCGGAGGGTACGTAACTGGAGGTACAACTGTATAAGACAATATTTTTTCATTATAAATAAATGTAAAAAATTGGGGGTCATCTTATACATGGATAGTGTAGAGGGGGGATGGGCGATTGGTGGCATCCGCAAGCAGGAGATTGTCAGTGGCGATTGGGCAGGTGAGCAACACCCCCCCAAAAGCTCAACACCTGGGCAATTTCCCCCAATTCCAAAAAACAGGGGGTCATCATATACATGGGGGCATGTTATACATGGAAAAATACGGTACTTGTTTCCTAGACTCACATAAGATGCCACATGATGGCAGCATCCAGAGAAAAACTGTTTTCATTGAAGGGCCATTAACGATACCTAATCACTGAGCGATTGAGCATAATCCTAAAACAGTAACCAAGAAGGGCAAGGCAGTAGGAGTGAGTACAGCGTAGCTAACCTTAAATGAAGTTCATATCAGATGGAAACAGTTAACGTGTTGTGCTGCAGATGTCAAATATTAGCAGACATGTGGCAAGGGGTACACAGCGTGTGGACAGATTTAGGAGTGCTTGGGTTGAAATAAAGCCAATAAAACCAGTGGGTTGTGGTTTTTTTAAAGCTTACTATAAAACATCACAGAGACTGGGTATATAAGGACAAATGTCAATATCCCTTTCCCCCAGACACTTATTTTCTCCAAGTGCACCTTTCCCTCCATCGCCTTTGTGATTGATTCCTTTTGTTGATCTTTTGTAATAATTAGCCTGCAGTCCTCTATGAAATGAGTAGTGGAATAGGCTCTGTTGAGCATTGGGTTGGTTAGATTAAAAAAAAATCCTAACACCTTAGTTTTGAAATTCCACAATTTAAAACCATTTAATAGAGCTCCTAGCTTTTACTGTTTTTACAAGCCTTCTTGCTAAACTCTTGTTTTCAAAAACACTTGTTATGTTTTAGTTTCCACTCATGAAAATGAAATTTCAAATATCATTGTGTGTGTGTGTTTAATCAACTTGAAAATTAATACATTGTGTCTTTCTTCCTTTTTTTCATAAGAGCTCACTTCTGTGTTGTGTGTATAATATTTCTAAGCACTTTGTGAAACCGCTTTTATTGTTTGCCTTGATATCAGTATGTGGAGGAGCATTTTCCACAAAAAAGTAATTAAACACTTTCCTTGGCAGAGCACAGTATTATTCCTTGCCAAAGCTTCTGTCATTCATTCGGCACTGATCACTGAATACACTTGTGTAAACTGCCTCCAACTTTCTTTAGGACAATTGTATGGTGACAATCTCAGGTAACTTTGGTTAGTTTGTCTTTGGAAGATAGCATACCCCTCAACCATCTTGTACTTACATCCATTGTGGTTAAAGATCTATTCATATGTGCACCATATGAAGGGACTTTCAGTGTAGCAGTATGTGTTGGAATACTGCAGCCAACTCACTGGAGCTCATCTATATATTGTTAAACCCCGGTTTAGTGTTACGTGTTAATGCCGCCGTTGACCTAGTTGGCATGTAATGCTAACCTTGGCTTAGCAGGAACATGCAATTGTGCTGGCTTCTAAAGAAGAGATCATGGCTGCTTCACTCTGAACCTGAGTTGGTAGTTGGTTTTGCTTCTCTTTGGGAGCTCATACGCTTAGGCATTCACACTAAACCATGGTTTGGTTTAGACATTGACCATGGTTTGGTCTAGTGTTACACATGAACTGACCCGTGGCCTTGTGCTGCACCTGAAATGGCTCCTTGATTATGTGGCGATAGAAAAAAAGCTTTGGGAAGTCCTGTTTTTCTTTTGGATTGTTTCTTGCTAAAGCCAACACCAATTATTTTTGTATTCTGATGGTCTCTTTAGGTTTGAGCTTCCCTCCTTGATGCTAGCATTAGATTGAATTGTTATTTATTGCTGGCATATGTTGATTCACTTTATTCTGTAGTTTACAGTTGCTTAGACACCTGTTTCAAAACCTTTATTTCCTCTGTGCTTTTATCATTATAGGGAAAGCAGTTTGTTAAGTAGAGAATGATCACAGACCACTACAGAGTGCATCAGGTGAATTAGTGATTAAAAAAAATACAGAAAGCCACGCTTCTAGGTATGGATCTGTAATTTTGATCACACACATATACAGTATAATGCTCCATCTGTTGCCAGCATGCCTGTGCTGTTATTTGGATGAAGTTAAAATTTAACGCAATAGCAAGAGAAAACAGCCACACCTTGTGCACTGTGAGTTAGTAATAATGAAACAAGGCTGCCTGCAAACTTCTAAGAAGGGAACCTGCCATTGTCTTTTCCCTTTCCTCAAATGTGGAAACTAGAGTCCTGCACCTCTTAGGGACCAAAGCACAGGAAAAGGCACCATGAGGTCTCCCCAAGGAATCGGTGCCTGCTCAAGAAAGCTATCTCTGCTATGTTTTCATAATGATATGTTATGTGCACTCACACTGTTCTCTCTTTGACTCGCTGCTCCCCAGGGTTTGGACGCTCCTAGATCTGTCTGGCAAAGTAAGGCTACTGAGCCTAAGAGCGAGCATGTTTTAAAACTATTGCAATTCTCGTTGTAGATCCAGAACATGAACAACATCATCACTTTTCCACTGGACAGTTTGCTGAAAGGAGATCTAAAAGGAGTGAAAGGGGTATGTTGTATATATCTATATATTTTACCAATACAGTGGTACCTTGGTTTACAACCATAATCTATTCAGGAGGTCCATTTGTAAACCAAGGTGTGCTTTCGCCAATTAGGCCTCCTAAAGAAATTTGTTCATATTCCCCCAAAAATGGGTTGTAATCCAAAAAAAGTTTGCAAACCTGGACACGTACTTCCGGGTTTGACGTCTTTGTAATCCAAAACGTATGCAAACCAGACTGTTTGCAAACCAAGGTACCACTGTATATTATGTTGTTGTTCTTGTCAGCATAAGCACATTTCAGCTGGAGAACCACCCATTAAAACCTGTCATATCCATAGTATTAGATACAGTATTTTAATTAAATTTGCTTTGCATTGTTTTTGTTTTTTTGAGCTGGTACTTCTAAGTGTTGAGTATCTAAAACAATGAATATTCTGCTTCCCTGGTGTTAAGAAGTATGGCTCCCAGGCAGATGGGAGCCCTGACAATTTCTTATTTAATATCCATATAGTAAACACCATAATCACATTCGAACACAAATGAAGAATTCGCTTATTGACTTTTGCAAAATGCTTGAAAATACGTCATATATTATAGGGCATTGAAAGAAAACAGTGCTGGAGATGCTTGCAAGTGACCATAAAACAATGATTATGTCATTTTAAAGATTTATTACCCATTTAAAAACATGCACACTACTTTGCAAAGATCCCCTCTCTGCTGTGACAGGAAAATTATATTTATGTTTTGGCTAGCATGAGTTAACAGGCACCAAGGGCCTGTTTCGATGCTATTTCCCACCCAGAATTCTCCTTTGGGCAATATTGTGAGGGGCAGGGTTGGACTTGTTCACTCTGTCCCATGCACCTCTCAGACACTTTAAACAGAACTCAACCTTTCACAGTTATCAAAGTATCCATGTTTAAATGACCTCACAATTTCCCAGTTTGGTTGTTTATTTCCCTTCCTCAGTAAACGGAAAGGAGAACAGTGTAGAATGCTTGTCAGCTTAAGGCCTGCCTCCAATGTTCTCCTCAGGGAGAATCCTGGAAGCAAAAAACAAAACGTTGACAGGCTGGTGGCTTAGCTTAGCTGTGCAGTAGGCTGTAGCAGGGTCTGAGTCTGACTCAGGTAAGTGGAATCTGAGGTGCCATAGGCAGTGGATGTAGTTACAGGTAAGCTGGAGGTAATACGGTCTGCATTGCTATTTAAGTGGCAAACAGGATATGGAACATACAAAGGTTTTGTGTACCACTGAGATAAGAATGAGTCGTTCTGCTACATATATTATATAAAAGTACCATCTTTGGGGGGCAAGGAGCCTCAACACTGTGGCTTTAGGCAAGAAAGGCATTTCCATGGGGGCAGGCAAGGAAGGAAGGAAGGGGATCAAAAGAGTGGAGCAAGGAAGCCAAATATTCAAGTCTCTCTCTCTCTCTCAATTATTTTTTCTGCTTGAGCTACTTTTGTGATTGGCCAACAGAGGAGATGGAGTGAAAAGACTCCAGGGAGTGTCTGCAAGATAGGAAATAGCATATAAATGGAGTGGAGATTCACAGCTGCTTTGCTCCTTCAGACCCAGCTATCTCTCAGATACTTTGAGTTACCCAGAGTTCACGTTGGTGTTGAGCAGGTGCTTGGGTCAGTCTACTGATCTTTGCTCCCACAGAAATCAATGGAGGGTGTATGTTGGACTTCCTGTTGGTTAATCTCCCACTGAATGGACGTCATTAGAAGCTTAGGGAAAGAATCAAAACCTGTGGGTGTTCAAAGGGTGACAAAGGTGTTCTGACTGCAAAAATAAATAAATACTGGTTTGGGTGATTTGAAGGATGCTTCAGAATGAACCTTTAAAAAATGTTTGTTTTTTGCAGGATCTGAAGAAACCTTTTGATAAAGCGTGGAAAGACTATGAAACAAAAGTGTATGTATTTTCTTTCTGTCAAATAGCCAGTAATTTGGATTTGTTGCTAAATAGCTGTACATTTGTTCAGAAGGAAGAGCCACTTCATTCACCGCACTCAGGACTGCGTAGAGTTGCAACCCAAGTTTTTAATTCATGAAGGATTTAGGTCAGTGCAGTTCCAGTTTAGCTACCTGAGACTGATCCAGTCATGTGTGTGTTTATTACTTAATGGCTTGAAGCTGAATTGGTTAGGTGGCTTAGTTGAAAGGTGTGTTGTGCAGAGGTGAGGCAAACTGATATAAAAAATTACGTCACTGCTTGAGCCGCAGTGCCTGACATCTGCAAACCATCATTTGATGATACAGTATTTGAGTGGCAAACATGTCTCAGTCCCCTTGAAATCAGAGGGACTTTATATACTTTCTAATTGTTGATTATCACTTGGTATAACTTCTTTCTAAGGGTTTTTTTTTTAAAAAAATTAATTAGTTGAAAACATATGTGTGCTAATACCTTACCAGAAGTACTTAGTATGCTCTTTATATGTGCTTGCATTGGTTTTGTATGATTTATACTAGTTTCCTGTTCGTGAGCTCTCAATACCAGATTCCTAAACTGCTATTTTGAGAGGTTAGCACTAGCTGAGAAACAGGAGGACACCAGTATAGAAAATGAGGAAATCTCAAAGGTGCACAGGAATCTCTTTGTTTATTAAGGCCCAGGGCATTTTGAGTCAAAGAACTTCCTCAGGAGCAATTAAGAAACAAATACTATCTCATGTAAAAACCATTTTGAATGTGCCTGTGTCTTTTAACATATGAACGCGTTATGTTGCTTTTTAACAATTGCGCATGACTGTTTCAAAAGAATACATAATCTGGCGAAGTCTTTAGCACAGGAACAGTAAAGTACATCAAGGTAAAGTCACCCAATGCTCCATGATTCTAGCTTTAAAAAACCCCTGAATAGGTACTGAGATGAAATAAGAGTGGAGCAACCAGTGGGAATCCTTCTCAAGATGCCCTCATTGTATGAACCTGTTGGTGCACAATGCTGAAAATTTGCTTTGCAACTCAGAATCTTATTACTGTGCAGTGTAGTGGGCCTTTCAGTGATAAATTGAGTGTGTCAGGAAAGATTAGTTTCCTTCAACGTGTGTAGCAGGTGAAGGGAGAGAAATCCTGCTGGTTTAGCTTCACGTTGCAGCAACACTTTTGTTGGCATCCATCTTTCTCGAGAGACAATGCAGTGCACCTCCAGGGGTGAAGTCAAACCACTGTGTTGGCAGCACTGAGTTGACCTCCCTGGGGCGCAAGCCTGGGCAGTGTGTTTGGAGGTCCTGAGCTGCCAAGAAAAAAAAACCCCACAAACCCCTCTCGACCTTGCTGATGTGGTTCAAAGGAAATCAGAGCAATACGTTTGGCTGCAGGAGTTGCCAGAAGGAGGCGTGCAAGGCACCATACAGCCATCTTAGGGACTCCACTCTGGATTTGTGTTGGGTTTTCTCCTCAGCCTTTCTTCTCCCAAAGATATCCTGCAAGGCAACAGAGGTTTAGGATCAGAGTTTTCCTTCTCCTGCATGGGCTACCTTCCCAGGTTGATGAGCCCCATCAGCCCCTGGCACAGAAAACCAATTTTGTATTTAATACTCCTTTTGTAAAAATAAGAGAAGTAGAGTTTTAAGGGGACAGTCAAAGGATGGAAAAAGGTCTAGGAGACCAATAGTCACTGTAGACAAAAGCGGCAGGAGGAATACAGAGCCATGCAGGACATGAAAGCTCCATCTGTTAGCCACTGGAAGCCATTGTTAAAGTTTCTACCTTGTCCATGGCTTCTCCAGAGTTTGTCTGCTTGTTGCCAAATTTACCTCTGTGTTCAAGGAAGTGAAATCTGTTTGTTTATTTAATATATATTGGAGGCAGTGATGTTTGGAGGTGATGCAATGATCACATAATGAGACCATAGAACAATGAAGTTGACAGTAGAATAGCTGTGTTGATAACACAATGCCTAGCAGAATAGCAATAACATCAGTAAAAATGGTCAACAACTATTTCAGCACCAAAGCAAACCAGAAGCACATTTGTATGCCCCCCCCAACGAAAGTTGAGGTTTTTGGGGTGAAAGATGGCGTGCCCAGTAGCAGCTCCTTCATTTGGACGGTGTTGTTATTGCAAATCCATGGAATACTTTAAGACACTCTTCTATGATGTTTTCTCTTGCGAGAGCTTCCCTACTCCCTTCTACCATGTTCTGTGAATTGGAAGTCCTAAGCAAAAAAGCTTTTTAGGCTACCGGAGGCCTTTGGATGAGATGGCCCTGTCTCCCTCCAGCAATATTCACACCATTTTGCACAGCGTCTGATGTGGGTTTTTTATTTAAAAGCCTGGTGTGCTTCCCACTCTCCATGCAGTACTGCAGTGCATGTTTCCTTGAAAGCTCACAAACAAAAAGCTCCCCTTCTGCCTGCAGCAAGGCTGCCATCACTTTTTATTACACGCGGATGAAATACCAGCCTCTTGGTGATGTGTTTGTGATCGCACTAAAGGAAAAGCTACTTCTGAGAATGCCTCGAAGTGGTTGTTGCAACAGTACTATTCAATACTTTATGATAAAAGTGCCAGTAATTAACTGTGGGTCTGTGAGTAGGTCTGGCTGGGTTTAAAATCTGAGTGTTCGCTTTGCATTTGTTCTGCTAGACTGTCCTTTATAAGATTGAACATTAACAGCATGGTATGCAGACAAAGCATATACAGTAGAAGAAAATAATTTGCACTCTCAGCAGACAGGAGGGAGCTGTAAACTCAGAGCACGTGTTTTGCATGCAAAAATGCCATGCCCAGTCTTTGGCATCTTCTGGAAGAACTGAGAAATGCCCTTGTCTGTAGCTCTAGAGAGCCTGCTAGTCAGTATAGGCAACAAGTGAGCTAGCTGGACCAGCTGGCTGATTCTGCAGAGGGCAGCTTCCTACATTTCTATGGCTTCCCCAGCTAGAGTGTGCCTTCTCACTAAAACTTGATATTGTGACAAACTGCCTCTTCCGTGCTTCAGATGCCAATTATGTACCAGAATTCGTGAAGAAGACCCTGGTTTGCTATGACGTCGGCTGCTTAAGCATTATAAAAGACTCTACAGTGAGCTTTCAGAATACAGTGGGACCTTGATTCTCGAACTTAATTCATTCTGGAAGTCCGTTCGACTCCCGAAACCATTAAAAAGCCAAGGTGCAGCTTCCGATTGGCTGCAGGCACTTCCTGCACTCAAGCGGAAGCTGTGTTGGACGTCTGGCTTCCGAAAAACGTTCGAAAAATGGAACACTTACGTCCGGGTTTTTGGCATTCGGGAGCCGATTTGTTTGACAACTAAGCCGTTCGAGAACCAAGGGGTGACTGTATGGAATTACGATCTTTCCTTTTGAAATCGTTTCCCTGCTTCCTTTCACCATGTTCTGTAAATCCGAATCAGAAAGCTTTTTAGGCTGACCGAGGCCTTTAAGTGAGATGACTCTTTCTCCCTCCAGCAGTAACCCAGCTCTTTTATGGAACTTTTGCAGCACAAAAGCCTTTAAAACAAACAGACAAAAAAGCCCCTCTCCTGCCTGCAGCAAGGGTACCGTCACTTCCTTTTTCATGGATCTATGTTGCCAGAAAGAAAAAATTGCTGTGCTCAGAGGCAACTCTTGGAAAGTACCTTGTGTTAGAGGACTATAGTAAACGTGCCTGCGTTAAACATATAACGAACATCATTTGAACAATAAATTAATCCGTAAGGAGCTGGTTTGTCTGTTTTTTTATATAGCTGCTGTGTACTCCTTCCAAGAATACAGTTTCCAGAGAGAGAGAAGGAGAAAGATAATACTTGGGTTTCTGTGCTGCCTGTGTAAGATTGCTCCAGACATCTTCTTTAACAGAAATTATATAAATTGATGATTAGTTTGCCCAAGGGGTTGAATTACAACCTTGGAGATTCTGTGTATTCTTTAATCCTTGTAAGCAATGGAGGTTTAATTAAATGCATCCACTGCTTTGGTTCAGTAGCCTTAGATGACAGCGGATAGTAACTACAACGGTAAATAGTGTTTCCTCTGCCCTTGTACGCGAACCTTCCTTTGGTCTTCAGTTCTCTTGGCATCTTGTTTTCAAGAGACAAACTGTTGACCCTTTCACAATGGCCTGGTGCAGAACTATAATGCCTAATCTCGTGTCTATGGGTTAGCAGTCAGGATAGCACCTGGCAACCTTGTGCAGCCCTCCTCTTGCTTAGCCATTCCTTATTCCATTTCAGAGCTAACTATGGTTAGCATTACATGTGCAGGTAGCCCAAACCACGGTTGGCGGACCCCCTTCTAATCCAACTACAGTTATTGAAAACACAAGCGTAGAGGGAAGTGATTGCCTATTGTGTTCTCTGATAACGTTGCCGGAACTAAGAATGCAAGACTGGGAATGGAGTATTTTACTTCCTTAGTGCCTTGTGCTGTTAAAATGGTCTGAAGCATCCACATTTGAGGAAATGATGACAGGACGGATGTCGCCCATTATGTCAGCTCTTATGCAAGTGTATAACAGATGCAAACAAAGGAATCTGCGCTGCCTACATTTTCTGAATAAAAAAGCCTTTCTCAGCACTTCTCTACGCTGCACAGTTTTGCATATGTCTGAAATTATAGATACGTAGGAAAATGTTGAAATACCAGACACAGGCTTGTGCCTAGAGCATCCTAGGGCAACAAGTCCCTTCCTGAATCACAGAAGTGTGAATCATACTTTGTGCCCTGTGTCCATATGCATCCTTTTTATACTGAGCCTCATTCCCTCTTTAAGAATCTGCCCCTCCGCAATTCCTGGGTGCAAATAATTTTAACAAATACAACGTGCCTTTGATTTTTATCGCATGTGGTTCAGTGGCTTCAGCGGGAACCAGTAAACACAAATGTCAGTGCAAAATGAAGACTCCTGCCCCCTAATCCCAGTAACCTAGTTATGTGTTGTAGGTTTTGGTGTTGCTGTTTTGTTTTCTGCTGCACCGCTTCCCATGTTGGTTGACAGTGACCTTTGGGTAATCAGGGCAGCTTGCTTACTAAGACTCGGAAGCCTCCAACCCAGCCCTTCTGGCTTGCATTTGCAATGTCAAGTTGGCTCAGGAACAGGAAGGGAAGACAGCTGTGCTCTGGGTTGATGGGGGAAGGGTTGGCTTCATTCAAAGAAAGTAAACTCGGCCCGACAAGGGAGTGCTGTGTAAAGCTGGCTCACAGAACTGGCTAAGGAAGTGTAGCAGCTGAAAAAGAGTGTGTAATATGTGGACTGCGTTGTGAGGATTGTTTGCCACTTAGTTGTAAAATGTTCCATTAACTACTTCTTGAGGATTGTGAGGCAACTTTAGTGAAGAAATTTTGTTATCTTAACACACAGAGGTGGTCAACTGGGTTTGGCTTCAGAGATATCTTAATTCGCAGTGGACTCCATCCACCTTTCAGTGGCCCAACTTTTCGTTAATAAGTGATTTGGGGTTGTTTTTTAGCTCATTGTTTCGTTCACAAGGACAAGAATGAGTGTCTGTGTGTCTCTTTTGTAGATGCTTTATTATACTGGTATCTCATGCACGTTTTTAAAAGGCTATTACCAGTCCCACTCTTCAGACAGTATTTCAGAAACCCATTTTGTTCCCTAGACCCTACACCTAGTTGATGATGGCGTCATACTATTCAAGGGCTCCATAGCTGTAAAAAAGGGAAACCGATTACACACTTGCAACACAATACGGAATTTAGCAATTCCTGTGCAGGTTGGCCTGATTTTAGTGAGGAGCATTTTAGTTTGACCGTAAAACTCTGTTGATATGGAGTTTAGTACTATTGAGCTCAGCAGGACGGCTCCACTATACTGGGCGGGTTGCAGTTTTAATTTAGAGTGTCGAGCACAACCCTGAAACAAAACCGAAACAAGTAAAAGAAGGAGGTTTCAGGCTGATGGCCCTTTTGTTGGTTCTCTTCCACACAGGACAAAAATAGAGAAAGAGAAAAAGGAGCATGCTAAATTACACGGGATGATACGTACAGAAATAAGTGGGGCTGAAATAGCAGAAGAGATGGAGAAAGAGAGGAGGTTCTTCCAATTACAAATGTGTGAGGTAAGAGTGAACATTTTATTTCATTTTTATTTTCTGCGGCAAGTGCTGAAGTAAAGGGAATTTTGAAGCTAACCTGGATGGTTCCAGTTTTAGGAAGGAATTTCTTGCTTTTTACACAGTTATTTTATTAATGATAAACTGGCATCCCATGAAGCCTTTGTGTGTGTGTGTGTTTGCGCGCGCGTGTGTGTGCGCAGATTATAAACAAACCAAATAGGCAAATCCTTTATGCAACCATTCCCATCCTAGGCTTAGGGGATTGTCTCCTGCGCCCATTCAAGTTGCCATCTGCTGCAGCATTGTTGAGAGATGGGGAAAAATAAAATCTCATTTTATTTGGTTAAGTAGGGAAATTTAACAGCTGTTGGGAAAGAGCTGTTCATGCCCTGAAGGGCTGCAATGAATTTGCTGCCTAGGGATTGTTCTGTAACGGTTCGGTTTAAAACTTGGTTGCTCTTTGGTTTTGTGTGGCAGTCGCCCTGTGTGGATTGTCCTTGAATCCACCGTTAGTAGGACTGGGAATGTGCTACCTTTGAGTTCCCCTCGCCTCAGTGTAGTTTCTCTTCTCGCTTCTCACGTGCCAATTCTCTCCTCACATTTCTGGGCAGCTCTGATCATAGTTTGCAAACTACGGTTGACAGTAACCTGCAAACTATGGTTTGAAACAATGGATTGGAGTTGGCTTATAACTTGTAGTTTGGGGGCTACACAGTTTACCTATTTGGTTGTTGCAGCAAACGGTATATGCAGAATAAACAGAAATGGAGGAGAGAAAATAAACATAAGAGGAGCCTTGCTGGATCAGGCCAATGACCCATCTAGTTCAGCATCCTGGCCTCTTAATTGCCAGCTAGATGCCCATGGGAAGCTCACAGGAGGGAGCTGAGTGGACCTGCATTCTCCCCATTTGTGACTCCCAGCAAGTGGTATTCAGAGGCATAGCGCCTCCAACAGCGGAACATAGCTGTTGTGGCTAAGAGGCACTGATGAAAGGTAGAGATACAACACTGAGCTCTTAGCCTATGTCTGTCCCTCCAGACCATGATCTGAAGATTGTCTGAGTCGAACTGGTGTAGCAGAATATCTTCAGATTTGACACTGTTAAGTTTCTTCAACTTGAAAGAATTTGACCAAGCGGATGATGATGATGATGATGATGATGATGATGATTATTATTATTATTATTATTATTATTATTATTATTTCTTTATTTATTTATACCCCGCCCATCTGGCTGGCTTCCCCAGCCACTCTGGGCAGCTTCCAACAAATTATTAAAATACAGTAATCCATCAAACATTAAACGCTTCCTTAAACAGGGCTGCCTTCAGATGTCTTCTAAAAGTCTGGTAATTGTTGTTCTCTTTGACATCTGGTGGGAGGGTGTTCCACAGGGTGGGTGCCACTATCAAGAAGGCCCTCTGCCTGGTTCCCTGTAACTTGGCTTCTCGCAGTGAGGGAACCGCCAGAAGGCCCTTGGCGCTGAACCTCACTGTCCGGGTTGAACGATGGGGGTGGAGACGCTCCTTCAGATATACTGGACTGAGGCTGTTTAGGGCTTTAAAGGTCAGCACCAACACTTTGAATTGTGCTCGGAAACATACTGGGAGCCAGTGTAGGTCTCTAAAGACTGGTGTTATGTGGTCTCAGTGGCCACTCCCAGTCACCAGTCTAGCTGCTGCATTCTGGATTAGTTGTAGTTTCTGGGTCACCTTCAAAGGTAGCCCTACATAGAGCGCACTAATAGGATGACAGCTATAGGAGTTTAGAAGCAGAAAACACTCGCATGGAGAAAATTAAGGCAGAAAGTTGGGGAGTTTTAGACACCATAATTAATATAAAAAGATGTGACATAGAGAGACAATTTTAATGTGTGGATTTGGGTTTGTTCTGGTTTTCCTTCTCTGGTATCTTATCCGCCACCATATAAAAGTACAAATAACTTTTCAGTCCTGAAATATCCACCAGAAAGCAACTCTTGATGTGGTATTGTAAGGTAGAAAAGTAAGAAAAAGCACTTGGTGTGTGCATAAAAGCTTATTGTAAGTCATATATAGTTTCTGTGGTACAGTCAAACCTCGGTTGTCAAACATAATCCGTCCTGGAAGCCTGTTTGGCTTCCAAAATGTTTGACAACCGAGGCATGGCTTTCGATTGGTTGCAGGAGCTTCCTGCACTCAACAGAAGCTGCATCGGATGTTCGGTTTCCAAAAAACGTTTGAAAACTGGAGCATTTACTTCCACGTTTTCAGCGTTCGGAAGTTGAAACAGTCCGAAACGGAGGCTTTCAGAATCCAAGGTTTGACTATTTTTTAGTAGGGCTTCCAAAATGAAGAGTAGTTGATACCGTGCTCACATGAACAAAGCTGATTAGTGCTAGATGCTTAGGATCAATATACTTGGTCTTAATTTGTGAGGAGCTACTAAAGAAGATTTGTTTGTGCAGTAAATTAAACTTGAATCTGCTGTGCTGGAGACCTTACATTTAGTAAATTAATTAAAGGAAGAGGGAATAGCAGCACCAATGCAATCCCTTGCTTACATGAGCTGGGTGTCTGTCAGGGTTCTTTTACCTTTTCCTTTCACCAGGTGCCCACATTCATGGTGGGTGAGATACCATGATCAACAATGCAATCGTAAATCCACTCTGTTCGGTGTGACTCTCATACATTTCAGCTAAGCTAATTTCCAAGCAAGTACAGTGCTCCCTTGGGTTACAGACGCTTCAGGTTACAGACTCTGCTAACCCAGAAGTAATACCTCTGGTTCAGAACTTTGCTTCAGGATGAGAACAGAAATCGTGCTCCAGCGGTGCGGCAGCAGCAGGAGGCCCCATTAGCTAAAGTGGTGCTTCGGGTTAAGAACAGTTTCAGGTTAAGAACGGACCTCCGGAATGAATTAAGACTTAACCCGAGGTACCACTGTATGCTTTAGATGTTAGGGCCAAGCTACAACTGAAGTTGAAGACTTAGTTAGCCTTCATGTCATGTTAAATTAAATACTAGGTCTTATTCATATATTAAAAATGTCCCCAGTACTCCAGAGAATTATGGATACAATCATCTGAGAAATCCTCGGTGTGCCACAAATTGTTTAGAAATGCTCCTTGCTTTCAAAAGTAGTTTGTTTTATTTAAGTTATTCATTATATGCCGCTTTTCAGGGGGACCTCACAAAGTAGTTCACTAAAGACAAAAAGTAGTTTGCCGTGTGGCAGAGGGAGCTGCTGTACAGTGGTGACTCTGGTTACGAACTCAATTCGTTCTGGAGGTCTGTTCTTAACCTGAAACTGTTCTTAACCTGAAGCACCACTTTAGCTAGTGGGGCCTCCCGCTGCCACCGCACCGCCGGAGCACAATTTCTGTTCTCGTCCTGAAGCAAAGTTCTTAACCCAAGGACCTCCGGAATGAATTAAGACTTAACCCGAGGTACCACTGTATGCTTTAGATGTTAGGGCCAAACTACAACTGAAGCTGAAGACTTAGTTAGCCTTCATGTCATGTTAAATTAAATACCAGGTCTTATTCATATATTAAAAATGTCCCCAGTACTCCAGAGAATTATGGATACAATCATCTGAGAAATCCTCGGTGAGCCACAAATTGTTTAGAAATGCTCCTTGCTTTCAAAAGTAGTTTGTTTTATTTAAGTTATTCATTATATGCCGCTTTTCAGGGGGACCTCACAAAGTAGTTCACTAAAGACAAAAAGTAGTTTGCCGTGTGGCAGAGGGAGCTGCTGTACAGTGGTGACTCTGGTTACGAACTTAATTCGTTCTGGAGGTCTGTTCTTAACCTGAAACTGTTCTTAACCTGAAGCACCACTTTAGCTAGTGGGGCCTCCCGCTGCCACCGCACCGCCGGAGCACAATTTCTGTTCTCGTCCTGAAGCAAAGTTCTTAACCCAAGGTACTATTTCTGGGTTAGCGGAGTCTGTAACCTTAAGCGTCTGTAACCTGAGGTACCACTGTATAATAAAGCTTTGGATGTGCAGAACTAGTTCCTTGGACCATGGCCTATCGTTCCACTTGCTTACATTAGATAGCTGAAGAAAACCTTTTCAGCGTTTGCTCCATCTGTGGTGGATTCCTCCCACCCCACCCACCAAAAAAATGCTGTTTCTTTTCTTTGAACTGTTCAGAATTAAAATGGTTTAATTGTCACTGGCTCTATGACCCTCATTCTGAAACAGTAATTAATAATTGTTTTTGTGTGCTTTTTTTTTTAACAGTACCTGCTGAAAGTCAATGAGATCAAGATTAAAAAAGGAGTTGACTTGCTTCAAAACCTGATCAAGTATTTCCACGCACAGTGCAAGTACGTTCTCTGTCTCTTGGTAACTGTATGCTCTCTGAAAACATTGTTCTTCCTACTTTCTCTGACAGAATAGTTAGTAGCACTAATGCTTTTTTGGAGGTGACATGTACAAATCTGTCAAGCTCAGCTGTACGTATATTTCACTACTGTTCTTCCGTCAGACTGAATGGTTTAAAAGGTCAATTATGGTCAGCCGGGTGTATTATTACAAATGAAATGAGGCGTTGGGCTCAGATAATACCAAGCCATGCAGTTGTCTTTCATACTTAATTTCCACATGGCCATTTGGCATGATTAGTAATCTGCGAAAAGGAATGAGGCATGTCAGCTATACCACCTCTCGTATTTTGCAGAATGTGTCTAGTGACTGACAGGAGTTCTGTTTCACAGGGGTGGGAAAAGCACACCGTTGGGAACAGGGCGCCAAGAGCCCTGGCTTTTCACTCGTTTTTAGCACCCGCTTCCCAAAGGGTGGATGTTTTAAAAGTGGGAGTAGAGTACTTAACAGCCAGTCAAGTCACCAATACAGTTTATGTAGGAAGTTGCCTTATTCTGGGTCAGAGCATTGATCCATCTATCTCTCAGTATTGTCTACACATTGATGTTCAGTGGCTGTCTGGGGTTTCAGACAGGGCTCTCTCCACCCCTGCCAGGAGGTACTGGAAATTGTAAGAATAATGATAATAATTTATTATTTATACCCAGCTCATCTGGCTGGGTTTCCCTAGAACCTGGAACTTTCTGCTTGCAGAGCATATGCTCTGAGCTATGCCCCTTTTTCGAAATATGCATTCTGTAATTTGTTCCTTGCTGTACAGTATTGTCTTTTTAGAGTGGAATCATTTTTATGAAGCATTTTTTTCCAAATATACAGATACAATAAAACCAAGCCCAGCAAAAGAAATGAAATGGCTTACGGGATAAAGATCAAACAATGGGAGAGGGACAACCATAAAAATATATTCCAAATGCATAGTATTTATTGAGCATTTCAAAAAGAGGCCGCTGATGGTTGTTAAGTGCCTGGTGTTAACAGGCAAAATAATGTTCCACCACACAATATGGAAAGTTTCAGACTTAGCATTGCCCTGCAGAGCTTGAAGATGAAATGTGATCCGCCCCCCGGTGAGATGTTCCAGATGTTTTTATTCCAAAGCAAAAGGTTTAAGTCCTGCAATGGACAATCATTCAACAACTGGTTAAAAAAACATGCATTATTTAAACGCGATATTTGTATTACTGCATTCAGAATGAGAAAGGAATTCTAGCTCAGTGTGTTGTTGAATGATTAGTCAGGTGAACGAGCATGGAACCAAAGGTTTCTTCTCCAGACCTTCCTTAGCTAAGGTAATACAGAGACAGGGAGAACGATAGAGATGTGGTTCTGTATAAAACTCCCAAATCATAGATGTCTGTGGATTCCAAATGTCAATATTTCAAAGGCAAAGCCTTTGTGTCTACCAGTAGCAGTAAATATAACCCTCCCAGTCAAGAGCTCCATAAGGGGCTCCCTTATGCACATGGCGCTCCGACATGAATAACGCGCTCCATGTTTCTTTGCTGTCATTCAGAGATGACCCTAACATAAAAATGGGAAGGAAAGGCCTTTCTTTTTCTGCATATCTATGGAAGTTTTTAGAAGCACAAGCAACTGCCAAGTCTAATCTAAACATGGCTTACTTTGATGGCAGACAGAGCAATCCAAACTTCCTTTATGCTGGGGGATTTGGGGTGTGTGTGTGTGTGAGAGTTGAACTGTATGGAGGTGTCCCTTTGTTCAGTTTTGCCAGCTGAATCAGCCTCCTGCTGGCCACCAAATGAGCAGGTGGGAGGGAGGCCAGCTGGTAGTATCCCCATCAGTAGAGGCTCATGGAAAGACCTGAAACAGAGCAAAATAGGACTGAGCTAACTCAGGATTGTGGGCCACCTGGAGCTGGTGCAGGGATCAGACACTATTGCCTCTCTCCCAACATTATTCGCCATAACTGCCAAGAGCAGATGGTGGCAGTGGCGGTGCCACTCCGCAGAGTCACACCAGGAAGGGGGAAAGGGGTTAAGATTGCATCCTTAGTTATCTACCAGATTCAGTGCATACGGTGTGAACTATTGGCACTGTTCTCACATCTCACATAAAGGCACAAAAACTGGGTCATATACTGACTTACATGTTAATGAACCCATAGAAACCCAGGAGAATATAATATTGGATGTAAACAACTGTTGTGTGGCCATGATCCAAAGCAGGAGTTTGAATGCGTTTCAGAAAATTGCACACAAGCAGACAGAGATTTCTTTGTGGTTTTGATTGCTGCAGCTCTCTCGGGCAGCAACAACTGAGAGGCAAGCTTGCCTTATTGGGCAGAACAGCAGTGAAAATCCCCAATACATCTGTATGGGTGCTGTTCCTTTACCTGAATTTAAATGACTACTATGGATGACAGCAAGAAACTCCAGAATGAAGTCATGAAGAACGTATTTTTATTTTACGTAAGAGAGAATACTTGTCCCCTTTTATTTTGAAACCCCTTTGTACAATTTCAGTCTTCTTGCTTTTTGTTAAGTTTTGGTTAGTTGGTAAAGTAGTGATGGCAAAATATTGTTGCATCAGATATCGCAACGGGGATATTTTAATCAGCCCCTTTTCCCAAAACATCAAATAGCATTTTTCCATTTCCTCATTTGAATTCTGCTCTTGTCATGAAAATCTCTAAGACAAAAATCCCACAGGAGCCCAAGAGATATAGGTCAACTGTCCTCTTCCCTAAGACTATTGAATTTTGCCTGTTCCTTTTGTTTCACAAAAAGGTGTAGATTCCATATTGCAGAGGCACCTAAAGGAAATGTGTTTTGTGATCAAGTTTTTTTTACAGATTTTCACATTTAATTAGTGTGTTGCGTGTGCATACACACACACACTGATCGATGCTTTGTCTTTTCCGTTCAGGAAATTTCAGGCGTCTTAAATTAATTTTATACTCCTTTTTATTTTATTTTTCTTCCAAAGCTTCTTTCAGGATGGCCTGAAAGCAGTTGAAAGTTTAAAACCATCGATAGAGAAGCTCTCCACAGATCTCCACACAGTAAGTAACCATATCTCCCTCATATTACTTATTACATTTGCTTTCCAACTGGAGACTCCAGAGAGTCTCATAAAATTAATAATAAATTCCATCTAAAAAACAACATAAAGCCACAAAAAGCAGCACAAACCTTCACAACTTTAAAAAATTTCAGCGGGGAAAGAGATGGACCCATAAAGGAACAGTATTCAGGAGAGAGTGGAGAATAGAATGAAAGAGAGAGAAAAGAAACACAACTTTTAAATTATGAGCTCAAAACGGCTATCTTGCAGATGGGCAAGGTTTAGCAAACCTTGAGGAGGACCAGTAGAAAGGGCAATTCTCACCTAATCTAGCAGCAGCCATGTGATGGTATTTTAGCCAGCCAGCCAGCCTGGCTCCCTCCCTCTCCTAGTTCTGTCTTGCGGGGCATTTGGTCTTATTGTAAGGCTGTTGGGGGGGGGAGGAGATTGTCCAGTGGAACCAGAAGCATCTGTGTGATGGTGCCTGAACATGTGAAGGGGAGAGCAGGGCCTTCCTGGCCTTCCCCACTCCCAGGTGTCAGTGGATGTGCTGCTTAAGGCTACAGGAGTATTACCTCTGCATCAAGGTTTGTACTGACAAGTAGAAGCCCTCCCAGTTTATTTCAAGCTTTTGTTGTGTCTTCGCTGCAGATTAAGCAAGTGCAGGATGAAGAAAGAAAGCAATTAATTCAACTTAGGGACATTTTAAAAACCGCACTTCAGGTTGAGCAGAAAGAGGTGAGCATGTAAGGTGATTTAACACACTTTTTTTTTTACTAATTTAATGGGAACATTTATAGTTTTAGTGGTTGTATGAATTTGTTCTGGGTTCGAGGTGATCTTGTTAAGGTTTCTGCAAAGCTTCTCTCCACCCCTATTTCTTGCACAAAGGCTTAATTGCTTGCCTTGCACTTGGGTGTTACGGTAGAGAATCTGGAAATGTTTGGCGGGTTTTTTTTGTTTTTTAAGAAAAAATAATCTGGGAGAGTTCATGTTTTGTGTCTATGTGATGGCTTTTGGAATAGTTCCCAGAGAGGAATAAAAGTGAAAAACAGATTTTGCCTGAACGTGTCAAATCTATGCAATTTGTTCAAAGACCAGTGCTATACAAGGATGAGGGAACTTGTGACTCTTCAGCTGTTGTTAGACCCCCAACTTGCATCAGCCCCAGCCAGCATGGCCAATGCTCAGGAATGTTGGGAGTTGTAGTCCAACATCTGGAGCATAGCTGTCAACTTTTCCCTTTTCTTGTGAGGAATCCTATTCGGAATAAGGGAATTTCCCTTTAAAAAAAAGGGAAACGTTGACAGCTATGATCTGGAGGGCTGCAGCCTCTCCATCCCTATACTATGTGGTGGGTCCTGTATCATACTTGAATAAACTATGTGGACTTTCAGACAAAAAGCACACTTCTTCATGGTCTCAATGCAGTTCCTCTTAAGCGTTCTGTGTCTGTGCAGAGCTTCCTTCTTTGTTTTAAAAGAAATTATATCATCAATAAGATTGTGCATATTTGTACATGACACCTTCAAAACGGAAAAACCTCTTTCACCCACATTTGCCTCTATTGACAGAGCAGTTTATTTGTTATGAGATACCATCCCCTCCCCAAAGCTGTAACCTGTGGAGCTTTCTTAGAATGTTACATATGATGGATTGAATTCTGTCTTGACATTCAAGTCCATTTGCGGAGGAGACTGGACAGTTATGCGTAGAATTGTTGACCAATGAAAACTCACAAAGGGCAGTGGAGAACGAGAAGATTCTGTTGCTAAGGCAGAGGATCATTCCTTACTCAAATTAAGGGCCTTCCGCTCCCACATGTGTATAACCAGAATGATCATAACCACTGAGCAACAACTCTAGACGCAGCCAACCCCTTAGTCACCATGGGTTTCCTTCTTTTGTTTTTTTTTAATATAATATTTATTGGAATTTTACAAAAACATCAGTTTACAAAATACAAAAAAGAACATATGAAAAGAACAAAAGAAAAAAAGGGAAAAAAGAAAACCTAAAAAAGTACATAAAAAAGAAATACAAATAAAAATACAACATACAAAAAACGAATAGGTAAAAGAGAATTAAAAACAAATCCATTTTTTATAACTTTATGCTCATTAACTTGTTTCCTTGACCTCCTCACACCTCCCCTTTTTGTATTCCCATTTAGGTAATCAAATCAGCAAATCTTTACCCTCTTTCATTTATCTTAACTCTATATCTTAACATATTATAACTCTATATTTTCATCCATTGTCAATTCATTTTTGCATATTCTTATTAACTTTGTTGCTAATACCCCCTATTCAATCCAATCATCATTTTAACATTCATTAATTTTACAATATTTCTGTAAATAGTCTTTAAATTTCTTCCAATCTTCTTCCACCAACTCTTCTCCCTGGTCTCGGATTCTGCCAGTCATTTCCGCCAGTTCCATATAGTCCATCACCTTCATCTGCCACTCTTCCAGGGTGGGTAAATCTTGTGTCTTCCAATACTTTGCAATCAGTATTCTTGCTGCTGTTGTTGCGTACATAAAGAAAGTTCTGTCCTTCTTTGGCACCAATTGGCCGACTAAGCCCAGGAGAAAGGCCTCTGGTTTCTTCAGGAAGGTATATTTAAATACCTTTTTCATTTCATTATAGATCATCTCCCAGAAAGCCTTAATCTTTGGGCACGTCCACCAAAGGTGAAAGAATGTACCTTCATTTTCTTTACATTTCCAACATTTGTTATCAGGCAAATGATATATTTTTGCAAGCTTGACTGGTGTCATGTACCACCTATATATCATTTTCATAATATTCTCTCTTAAGGCATTACATGCCGTAAATTTCATACCGGTGGTCCACAACTGTTCCCAGACAGCAAACATAATGTTATGACCAATATCTTGTGCCCATTTAATCATTGCAGATTTAACCGTTTCATCCTGCGTATTCCATTTTAACAGCAAGTTATACATTCTTGATAGTATCTTAGTTTTGGGATCTAACAGTTCTGTTTCCAATTTTGATTTTTCCACCTGGAAGCCAATTTTTTTGTCCAAATTATAGGCCTCTCTTATTTGATAATAATGAAGCCAATCTCGCACTTTATCTTTTAATTTCTCAAAACTCTGCAGTTTCAATTTGTCTCCTTCTTGTTCCAGAATTTCCCAATATTTCGGCCATTTGGCCTCCATATTGAGCTTTTTCTGAGCCTTTGCTTCCATTGGTGACAACCACCTTGGGGTTTTATTTTCCAATAAGTCTTTGTATCTTATCCAGACATTGAAGGGTTTCCTTCTTTTGGGGTCCACTTAGCAATGCAGTCCACATGCTGCCTTGGAGCCTTCCATTCTTCAGGAAAGGTTGTGAGCCCACAGGCTTGAATTCCCTCTCCTGGGCTCCATCACATTCTTGTGGGTTGGAGAGCTTTAAAGCAGCAATTCTCCGGCCCTGAGTTTAACATACCAGCGACTCTCTGCTATTTCCTGTTGCCTGCAATTGGGCCCTGGGGAGCATGAAACCCTTGGTGGCTAGAGGCTGAGTGTTTCCGGGGGTTGTGGCCCAGAGGTCTCCGGTTCAGCACATTCATAACCATTAAGTTCAAGTCAACAGGGCTTGAGTCCAGTGTGTCCATAGGCTTTCGCCACTAGTTCTCCCAATTTAGTTGGCCTGTCTCCCTCTTTGAAAGTGTTGAGGGTGGCTGCTTGTAAGTCACACCAGTGATTGGGTTGACTTCTGGGCATAGGCTGCTAAAGAGGCAAGATTACTCAACTGGAATGAAGAACATCTGGCCTCTTCAGTAGTGGAGCTTCAAAGAAATCTGTAGCTGTTTACGCAGCTGTGTGTATATGGCCATACTGGGTTTTTTTGGCTTATGGTTTTCAATCCTGAGCAGGAGTTTTGGTTGAGACAAAGGGTGGTATTCAGCTAAGTGTTATCCAGAGTAGCCCAATTGAAATTAATGGACTTGATTAAGTTAGGACCATTAATTTAAGGGGATTTACACTAAGTAAAACTTAGTGAATGTCGTCTAGAATGTACCTAGGGGGACAGTTTCCATTTCTGATTAGGATGAACCACCTTATGCTTCAGAAGCATGGAGTAAAGCATTTAAAACTATATGTCTAATTAGATTCTGTCGTATCTGATGCTGTTAGATTTAAAAGCGTATGCTGAGTGGCTTTCAAGTGCTCTTGGCTGCACATCCCCAGGGTACCCCAATGGTATGCATGAAGCAAGGTCATGGAAAGTCGCTACCCCTAAAATGAATGGAAAATGATTTTTTGTGCATAGATAATTTGGATACCTAGTTTTGGGTACATGCACAAAAAAGATACCTTCAGATCTGTGCTTTTAGGGCATGAATGTGTCTTAAACCAAGTCAGACTCCCTCTGGTGTACTATCCAATACTGTTTTGTTTTTTGCACTGCAACTGATCTTTTTTTCTTCCTAAAATGCATTTGCCTTTTGTGACCGAAGTCTAGGAGAGTAAGTCCTTTGAATGTTTTTGTAAATGGTACATTGCATGATTGTCATGTGCATTTCAAGTAACTGGTCTTCTTTTCTGAAACATAATCTGTTGGCCTAATTGTTTCATATTTTGCAAATTGTGTGAACATATTTTAGCTATTTAAAGGTGGATAAATTAAATCAAGGCAAAGCACATACACTGATACTGATCTTAATTCTTTGAGTGCTGGTCCTTCTATAGCCGAAATGGCATCATCCACTCACAAGAGGAAAATATTAGCAGGCATTGGGGGAACACCAAAGTTTGGAATAAAATAAAATAGAATAAGATCTTTCAACGAAAGTCCTTGTGGCAAAAACAGCCTAATGGAAACTGAGCATGCTCAGTGGAATGTTGAATGACTGTTGGGTGGAAATTTGAAAAACAAAACAGGAGGGGGGGGGATGGAATGCAGTGTCTCAAATCCTTAACTGGAGCACTTCACACTGCAATGTTTAGTTGCAGGTCAGGCTAGTTTGAAAATTATTTCCTTTGCTGAAATCCAGTTGCTTGGCTTTTGTCCGTCTGTGAGTCCCTTGGGCTCTCTTGTATTTCGTGTTGTGAAGGATGCCTGAGAGATCTGTTTGTTCATAGATTATTTGACATGTATGTTGTCCCTTTTGAGTATTCATTGTTTTAAATATTCAGATGTATACTTAATTACTCCTTGAGAGTCCATTCTTTTCCCTTGTAAGCAAAAGCTGGCTTATCAGAACATACATTCGCATCAAATTCATAACTGAATTATTGGGAGCCGGTTTTTGCAAAGTGTATGCAGCAAGATTGCAACATAAAAACCTATGAATTTCTGCTTAATCAAATTGCTAAACGATTGTGCTTTAGTGCAATGAGACGCTGTATTGAGCTAAATTAACGGTTGCAGCAACGCTTGAGTCGCTACCGATTGTATGTGCTATTTAGAAGTCTAGAGGGGTATTCAAAGAAGTTAGCTTTTGCAGGGTAGTCATGATGGGACTGTCAGATCCACAGGATTGCCCCAGCATCATGCTTGCAGTTGAAAACAAATTGTGAATGCTTTGTGACCTGACTTGTGTATCGTACTGACCTGCGCATTAAAGCCTTTGCCAAAAACTTGAGCTGCGAGTCTTGAGGGCCTGGACAACCAGGTATTTTTGACAGTGGCGATGCCTGGATTTTAAGTGGCCCATTTTGCTGCAGAGTGAAAAAAAGAAAAAGTGAAAGTTGCTTATGGATCATTTGTCATCATCCGAGCTGGTTGGGCTGTGAATAATGGGAATGTGATGGAGTTTCGAGCTGGGATTGAAACAGTGGGGGGTTTTTTGGTAACCAATCTACTATTTTTTGCCTTTAGGATTCTCAGCTCCGTCAGAGTACGACTTATAGTTTACATCAACCTCAGGGAAATAAGGAACATGGCACTGAAAGAGATGGCAGCCTCTATAAGAAAAGTGATGGGTGTGTATGCTTTTTCTTTTCTTTTTTTAAGTGATGAGTACAGTGGTACCTCGGGTTACATACACTTCAGGTTACATACGCTTCAGGGTACAGACTCCGCTAACCCAGAAATAGTACCTCGGGTTAAGAACTTTGCTTCAGGATGAGAACAGAAATCGTGCTCCGGCGGCGCGGCAGCAGCGGGAGGCCCCATTAGCTAAAGTGGTGCTTCAGGTTAAGAACAGTTTCAGGTTAAGAACGGACCTCTGGAATGAATTAAGTACTTAACCCGAGGTACCACTGTATGTAGCTTTGAAAGAAAAGTTAGAAAAAGAGCTTGGCAGTCTTTTGCAACAATACGAGTCATACCAAAATTTAGATCTCCTTCTCTCTTTCTTTTTTTTTAAAAAATAAACAGAATCAGAAAAGTGTGGCAGAAGAGGAAGTGCACGGTTAAAAATGGTTTCCTTACAATTTCCCATGGTACAGTAAGTATTTGTTTATAGTACTCTATGCACACAGCCTGTTGCTAATAGGGGGGGGGAGCCAAATTAGGCTGCCTCTGTATTTATAGTTACAGTATCAGCCAGATTCCCTAGCGGAGCATGTTCATTGAGATCACTTAACTTTTCGAAAAAGCAACAACTTGGCCAAATTGCTATGAGAATTAAATACACGCCCACTCGTTTGTTACCATGCCTGATGATGGGTTATGAAAACAACCAAATGTTTTACTATGTTGTTAAAAATAACGAGCTCTTGTTCTGGGCAGATGGATGAGGAAAGTATAAGTGATATGCTCTGAAAAATAATCTGCTATTGTGGCATCATGTTTGTAGGAGGAATCCTTTTAAGTGTAGAGTTCCTGTTGGTTTTAAAGTAAGTGATTGGGTCTAGAGGCACAGGGAGCTGCTTAATACTGAGTCAGACCATTGGGCCATATTTTCTAACCAGACTGACGGTGGCTTTCCAGGGTTTGGGGCAGGATCTCTCCCAGCCCTATTTAGCGATTGAACCTTGGGACCTTTTGCATGCAAAGCAGATTCTCTGCTACTGACCTGTGACCCTTACCCATCTCAGCTAGAATGAAAGCTGTTAATTCGAACTTTCTAGGCCAGTGTTAGGATGGAATGTATTTTTTATTATTATTATTTTGCCATGTAATCTTTAAATCAGTTGAGGAAACAAAATAAAATCTAATCTTGTTGCCCGGATATATTATGCTAAACCACAGTGCTTTTCCACAGTTAAATATTCCATGAACAATCATGCAGATAAATAGATCGTTTATACTACCAATAATAATAATAATAATAATAATAATAATAATAATAATAATAATATTTTTTTATTTATACCCCGCCCTCCCCAGCCAAGGCCGGGCTCAGAGCGGCTTACAAGCAATAATAAAAACAAGATGAATGATTACAACTTAAAAACAAAAATAAAAAACAACATTAAAATAATGGAACATTAAAATATTAAAATGTAGCCTCATTGCAGGAGGAGAAGGAAAAGAAAAAAGAAAGGGAGGGAGGGAGGGAGGGAGGGAATCAAATTGGTTCCAAGCCAAACGCCAGACGGAACAACTCTGTCTTACAGGCCCTGCGGAAAGAAATCAGATCCTGCAGGGCCCTGGTCTCATGAGGCAGAGCATTCCACCAGGCTGGAGCCAGAGTTGAAAAGGCCCTGGCTCTGGTTGAAGCCAATCTAACTTCCTTAGGGCCTGGGACCACAAGGGTGTTGTTATTTATGGACCTTGAGGCTCTCCGTGGGGCATAACAGGAGAGGCGGTCCCGTAGGTACGAGGGTCCTAGGCCGTGAAGGGCTTTAAAGGTCAAAAGCAGCACCTTAAATCTGACCCTGTACTCCACTGGGAGCCAGTGCAGCTTGAAAAGCACTGGGTAAATATGCTCCCATGGCAGAGACCCCGTGAGGAGCCTCGCTGCAGCATTCTGTACCCGCTGGAGTTTCTGGGACAGCTTCAAGGGCAGCCCCGCGTAGAGCGAATTACAGTAGTCAAGCCTGGAGATGACCGTTGCATGGATCACTGTGTCCAGGTCGGGGCGGGAAAGGTAAGGGACCAACTGCTTGATGCGGCGAAGGTGGAAAAATGTCGCCTTGGCTGTTGCTGTAACTTGCGCCTCCATGGAAAGGGAGGCGTCAAGGATTACACCCAAACTCTTAACGGAAGGCAATGGCACTAATTGGGCCCCCGCAAGAGAAGGGAGTTGGTCCCTCATCCCCATGCCATCCCGACCTAGCCATAGGACCTCTGTCTTCGAAGGATTTAGTTTCAATCGGCTCCCACGAAACCATCCAGCCACAGCTTCCAAGCATCTGGTCAGTGTGTTCGGGGCCGAGTCGGTGTGGCCACCCATCAGCAGATAGAGCTGAGTGTCATCAGCATATTGGTGACAGCCCAGCCCAAAGCTCCGGATAATCTGGGCAAGGGGGCGCATAAAGATGTTAAAAAGCATCGGGGAGAGAATTGTGCCCTGCGGCACTCCACACACCAAGGAGTGGCGCGACGACATTTCCCTCCCTAGTGCCACCCTCTGTCCCCGACCAGAGATAAAAGAGCACAACCAGTTACGGGCTATGCCCTGTATCCCCACGTCTGCGAGGCGGTGGTCCAGAAGATCATGATCGACCATGTCAAAGGCTGCTGACAAATCTAAAAGGATCAGCAGTCCTGACCCGCCTCGATCCAGTTGTCTACGGAGATCATCTGTTAGGGCAACCAGAGCCGTCTCCGTCCCAAAACCAGTACGGAAACCGGACTGAAATGGATCTAATGCTGATGTTTCCTCCAGAAACCTACCAAGCTGTTCAGCAACCGCTCTCTCAATTACCTTACCCAGGTATGGAAGATTTGAAACTGGGCGGTAATTGGATAGGTCTAAGGGATCTGATGAAGTTTTCTTTAAGAGTGGACACACCACTGCTTCCTTCAGTTCCCCTGGGAATGTCCCCGTGTCAAGGGACAAATTGATAATTTCAACCAGGGGGGTCCGCGCAACATCTGGACACTCCCTAATCAGCCAAGACGGGCACGGATCAAGGAGGCAGGTGGTGGGCCTACCAACTTGGAGGAATCTATCCACATCAGTAGGGAGTATCCGATCGAAATGGTCCAACACTGGACCTGAAGTCAGTCGAGGGGCCTCCAGTTCAGTCACTGTATCTAAATTGGCAGGGAGGTCACGGCGGAGCAACAGGACTTTCTCCGCAAAAAAGCTCGCGAATGCCTCACAGCTGTGGGTCGAATTTGTGCTTAAATTTGGTTGTCTTCCTAAGGACGTTATTGACCTAATTATTCTAAAAAGTTGTGCCGGGCGAGAGCTAGCGGATGCAATGGAAGCTGCAAAGTAAGATTTCTTAGCAGCTTTCATAGCCATCTCATAGGCTTTCATAAGCGTCCTATAAGATGTTCTTGAGGCTCCGTCACGAGTCCGTCGCCATACTCGCTCTAGCCGTCTGAGATCCCGCTTCGTTTTCCGGAGCTCCTCAGTAAACCAAGGTGCCCGGTTTCGACGGGGTCGCAGAGGGCGCTTAGGCGCGATCTCATCAATGGCTGCCAAGAGCCGGTTATTCCAGTCCTCAACAAGGTCATCTAATGAGTCGCCAGGAGGAGCAGGGTTCCGCAAGGCTTGTCGGAATCTATCAGGATCCATCAGTTTTTGCGGACGAGCCCAAATAGGTTCGCCACCCGAGCTGCGGAGGAGCGGGAAGTCAATACCTAGAAGGTTTGTTATTTTATTTTATTCATTAATTAAATTTATAAACCATCCCTTCCATCACAAGATCTCGAGGCGGTTGACAGAATAGGCTTAAGACGAAAAGTCAGGTAATGCCATCCATAATATCGCACGGCTGCAAGTGTGAAGGCCGCTCCCTGCAAGGCCCTTTCCACCTGGCCTAGGGGGCAGGGCCCACACTCACCAGCCCTACTGAAGAGGCTCCTCATGAGGCTGGAGGGACATCACCTGGCTATTGTTTTATTGATTTAATATTCTGTACACCGCTTTGAGATTTTTATTAAAAATATAAAGCAGTATAGAAATTGAAAAAATATAGAATTTGTATCTGCTTAAGGTACCAGTTTTAACTAACACAAAAAACCTGTTTGGCTTTTTATGTACACCTCTAAGGATGTTAAAAAGGTCATTTAACTGAAAACATTAATGGGACTGGTATTTGCTGGGCAGGCAGGTTACATAAGAACATAAGAAGGGCCTTGTTGGATCAGACCAATGGCCCCATCTGGTCTAGCATCTTAGAATCATAGAATTGTAGAGTTGGATGGGACCATGACGGGCCTCTAGTCCAACCCTCTGCAATGCATGAATTTTTTTGTCCTAACATGGGGCTTGAATCTTGATCTCACCATGGCAAGCCAGATACCTCTGGGGAGCCCATGAACAGGACACGCATACAACAGCCCTCTCCTCTGTTTGCCTTCCAGCCACTGATATTCAGAGGCATTCTTCCTTTTAATACTGGTGATAATACCTAGCCACTGTGAATAGCAGCCGTTAAGAAATATTATTCATTCATTCATTTATCTAACGTCATTTTGAAGCTGCCCATTCCTCAGCGTGGCACGGAAAACTAATATCTGCGCTATGTGACTGTCTAAATATTCATAGTCTGTATAATAATAGATTCATCGCGTGACCTACTGTGTAATATTTGTAATGCTTGGCCTCAAAAGACATACGTTTTAGCCCCCGTTTCTTCTTCCACGTAGAAATGCAACCAACAGTGTGTGTGTGAGACAGAAGGTCATGGAATTAGATTTTATGATGCTTGTATTATTATGTTCAGTTATCATTTAGACAATGTTGTTTAAAGAACAGCTGTTTTGTTTTTCAAAAAAAAATAAGAGATATATATTTAAAACTTTTTAATTTAAAAAACTATTCTTTTTTTCACAACCCTGCTTGATACCTAAAATGGGAAAGAAGCAGTGAAAGACGATTATTTTCCTGTTTTCTCTTTGCCTTTAACATTTCTGCACAGCTGTACTTTGCCATATGTCCTCTTTTTAACGGTTAGAGTCATCATAGCGATCCATAGTTAAAAGTAGAAGTCTTCTTTTTTTGCTCTTCAAAATATGACAACCCTGCTTTCTACCTTTTTCAAGACAGTTACCTCTCTATACTTTCCCCCTTTTTTCTCATTTCATACTGGCTTATTTCAGATGAGCTTCAAACCATATCTTGGGGTGGGGGGTTATGAATAAACTTCTTAACACATTCTCATTTCCTTCCCCTTGCACATGGCTTTGCTGACATCAGTTTCCTGTTTATCACTAACCATTGCTTGCCATAAATTCCAAATTGGCAAACTATAATTAGCACTTGTTCTCCCAGCCAGAATCAACTCTGCCGCTTCAAATGATGGTTTCTAATTCTGTTTTTGAAGCATGTGTTAGCTTGCTAATTTGGGCGTAGCGACAAGCTGAGGTTTGTGTTTCACAGGAAACTGTAGAGAGCGCCACACGTAAAAAGGGGAGGGGGGGAGCATGCGAAACTGCAGTTTGGTTTCCAAACCATGGTGTGAGTGTGAAGGTTTATCTTAATCGAGCCACTGACGTTTCAAAACTGCTTTACCTAGGAGTTATTTCCAATACTTCCAATACAGCACAACCCTACGCATGTCCACCTTGAAAAAGTCTGACTGAGTTTAAGTTGCAGCCTTATTCAGCTTCTGTATAGGAAACTAAATATGGATATTTTTTTTCATATTCTTTTTACACAATAACATTTTCTGTATAAAATAGTTGTTGCAGGTGAAGTGGCCCCCAATTTCCAGCACTAGATGGATTTTAAATATGTTTTGCAAAGTAAAAACTAAAAGGTTGGGGTTGCAGTCCAAATTCCGGGTTGGTTTTTTGAAAATCTCATGTGCCAGAGTGGATACAGTTTGTTAAAAACGTGGATGGGGTTGATAGACGGACTGTCTTTTGATCTGATTGTAAATACTTTTCTCCCAAGATCTAAATTAATTCTTCTTTCTTTCACTGTTTGTAATTTTAATTGTATTAGGGCCTTCTGTGCTTTTCTGGGAGTACCATCTTTACAGCAGGAATGGAAATAATTTATATGCTATGCACATAGTTGATAATTCTCCTTGGACACTGCTAGAAGTGACTTCTTTGTTGGTTATGGCCCCGAGTTTGTGCAGACTTTTTTCTGTCTGGTGAAATAGATAGTCTCAAAATACAGACTTCATGTACACATAGGTACTAAAGGAGCAACACTTGTCATCTCTTGTGTATTTACCAGCTGATAAATATTGGCTGGTGCCTTCTAGCAAGCAGGAATCAAGATCAACACGATTGAAATTTATTGTTCTCTATCAGTAAGAACAATTTAGCAGTTCATGAGTAACAGTTCAACATATTTTGATCTTTGCAACCCACCCTATTGTCACTTGGGACATTCTACCACACATTTGCCAGCTGTGTGGCTCTCAAGTTTAAAAAGCCCTTTTTTCCAGTATCCAATCAGGACAGCTAACCAGATGCAGAAATTCTGGTACTTGCAAAATCTGCACTTTTCTCAGATACTACATGCTTGATGCATTTCAGGGATTGAGGTTACCTTGCCTTAATGCATATTAAGAATCATCAGAATGGCTGCCTGCCCTGAATTTCTTCCTTGAACAGGTGCCTGTGGCTCCTTGCCCTTTCTGACAGACTGACTAGATTGGCTCTTTTTATGGTTTTCAGTCCCCATCTGCCTTTTGCTGTGGCCCGCAGAACTGTTGAAACTTATTCTTCCTCTTTGGCATTTTGGTGTGGTCATTCACACTAAAGGCACCATTCCTTGTTTTCCGCTGTGTTTTGTTGGGTCACCTGCCATTGTTGCTGTGTTAAGGCCTTCCAAATGTTATTCCCCACGTCTGGTAGGCCTTGCCTTTAATGCCAGATATATATCAGTACATGTGTGGCTACTGTGTAGTGGGTAAAAAGGAACACACATGCGGAGAACCACTCCATTAGTATGACCATAGTTGGTCTGAGATTGTGCGCTAGGTCATCAAGTTAGCTCCTGTTCTGAGTTACACTGGCTCTTGAACTGATCTTGGTCTGGGGCAGTTCCATTTTTTTCTGACCTTTCACGTTCTCTAAGGTGTGCATTGTGCCTCCCAGTTCCCATGTTGTAGAAAGGAAGATTGTCCTTTTTCTTCCTCCTGCAAGAACATTAGATGAGCATTCCTCTATTCATGTGCTCTTTAGCTCTGGTGCAATTATGTTGATCTAGTTATGTGGGATAGCCTTGTTTTTGCTATCCTTAACTTGGGTCATCCTTCCACCCCAAATTGCATTGCCTTTCAAAACTTAAGTGATTTTGTACTACCCACCTTACCCCTCACTCACATACCACTTCACCCCGGCTACTTCTAACATACAAACAGATTCTGCTATTTTTTCTTGTCTCTGTCAGTTATTGCTACACATCTTCCTTTTCAAATACCAAAGCTGGAGATGGATTCTGAAGATTACCTTTGTTTCTAAAAAGAGAGTAAGGTTGATCCAGTGGATCAGATAGGAACTTTCCATTCTCCAGAATCTAAAGGAAGAAATGCCAGGCCAAAGAATGTTTTACATGCACCAACTAATCTGTTTGCTGTGCCAACATTATAATGTCATTGTAGTGTAATGTTATGGTGCAGCTCTGAATTCAGCAGTTAGTCTGCACAGTCCTAATCTCTTGACCTGCTGTTTTCAGTAAAACCCTTCAGGTCAAGTTTCTAATTAAACGCAATGGAAACCGTGGCCAAATACGTTTCCTAGTCATTTAAATTGTCCTTTGTTGTTATTGTGGTTGTGGTTAAAAATGGAAAATAAAACAGTGATTGTTTCTTTTCTTCTCGGTTACGCCTGCCCTGTTTTAATTAGTTTCTTCTTTTATTTCTCTAGAGAACCATTCAATTATCTTTCGCTTCACAAAGAGACATGGGGCTAATTTTCACTTTGTTGTGTTTTGTTGGTGTAAATATATTCACACCTGGTGCAGACTAGGCTCTGTCCACACGACAGCGTTCACGGGTACTTGGGCTGCTGTTTCCGTGCATGCATTTGTGCATCTCCATCCACACGCAAGTGCTTTCAATTTTATGCCTCCGAAGTGTAGCTTGATGTCCTGTCTGCACTTGTAGCTGGTGCTTGAATGGGATGTCTTCCTTCTCTGTGTCGCTGCCCACTTCCTTCAATTAGTGCTTCCTCACTCACTGTAAGTTCTCGAAACCTGAGGTCCATTGTGAACATGCATGCTATTTGCTTAGCCGCAGGTGCCCACTTTCCAATTTTTTTTTTTTGTAATACAAGTTTTCCAATATGCCAGGTTTGTGCAAATCAGTCGTAAAAAAACAAATTTAAAATACAGGTGTGGTGCTCTAAGCAAGGAAATCTGACGGTTCCCCTGTAGGCATGAAAACAGCTGTTTACCTGTGCCATGCACCTTTAAAAAGCTTTTTTAAAAAATACAGGTTTTCTAATATATTAAATTTGCTCAAAAGAGATGTAAAAAAACGTGTGTCACTCCAAGCCAAGCAAAGAAAGATTGGGAATCACTTTCATTAAAGCCCCTGTATTGGGAAGTTTTTAATGCTTGATGTTTTGCTATGTTTTTATATATGCTGTATCTTCTTCTCCTCCTCCTCCTCCTCCCCCTCCTCCTTGTTTTCTTTCCTGCCTCCTGTACCTGCAAGGGCATATGTCATTTTTATTTTTAATACAGCTGGTTATGCAAGAGTAATTCCAGGCAGAAGAGTTGTTTTAAAAACAGTAATAGTGCAAATGTGCCTTCAGGAACAACTGGTGATAACAGACAGGCCTTTGGTTTAGATTGATAGAAACAAAATGGAAACAGGAGGTGGCGACAGACCACACCCAGTGACACATTATCACACTTAAAAAAGAAGTCCACCCACACAATGCAATTCAGTGCATCTGCAGTTGGATAACATACCATTTTTATATTGTATATTCTTCTTTTACTGGATTATCTGTGGCCTGGGGAAGTACCAGTTGCTGCAAAAAATCGAGACGCAAGCAGCTTCAAATCCATCTTACACTCCAGTGTTGATGAGCCCTAAATGTTTCTGCTCCCATGCCTTAACCATGTGTAAAATCTGAATGCAATCGTTTGGTGTAAACCAGCCCATAATGTTCTCATAAACCAGTCATGATGAAAAGATGTATCCTTAGGAAGAGGAATCCACCATAGCCTTGTTTTTGCAAATATTTACTCGCACCATAGTTGTCAAGAGTTGAATACATGGAAAAAAAATCTCTGTTTGCCTTTACTGTTTATGAAACGTGCCACTAATATTCGTGTGTAATGTCCGACTGCAATAGTCAGTATGAGTTTTTCTTCATGCTGCATCTCTTGGAACTGCTTTGTCTTATGTTTTTATGGTAAATATTTGCATGTAATGTTAATTGTGTCAATAACTCTTAATGGTTTATTTGTCTCTAGTGCCTACTATAACAAGTCGGAGAGCCAAATGTTACCTTGTCCTTTGGATCCTTTACAAGAGTTCAAATCATTTTAACTTAGTCTAATGCACCTTTGTTACCGAAGTAGATGCTTCCTGTATCGGCCAAGTGTTGCAGCAGGAGGATGTGCTCACGAGTAAATTATAGCGCTCACACAATTATTTCATAGAGCATAAATGGCAGTGGTGTGAGTTGTACCCATCGACTATATTTCCGAATGGAACTTTAGAACTAAAGTAAATTTATCCAGCCATTCTTGACCTGCTTCCCAAGGCTCCCATCTTTCTGAGGTGTAGACACATCTTAATATTGTACAGTGGTACCTTGGTTTACAACCATAATCTGTTCCGGAGGTCCAGTTGTAAACCAAAACAGGTTGTAACCCAAGATTTGCCTTTGCCAATGGGGCCTCCCCAAAAAAAATTGTTGTAAACCAAAAAAAGGGGGACACACTTCCGGGTTTGACATGGTTGTAATCTAAAACAGTTGTAATCGAAAGCGGTTGCAAACCAAGGTACCACTGTAATACAGGAAGTAGCAATTTGCCCCGTTCCTTACAGTTCAGATTGCTGTGAACTTGCCCTAGATCTAATTGTTTCCACTTCCTGTGGCTTATTCAAAAGAAGTGGATATCTACCTATTTTGGTAATTTCCATGGGCATATTTTGGGTGTCTTGTATGCAGGAGGATTCTCCCTTTTGAAATCCATGATAACAGGAAAGTCTTTATTCTTTATGCATTTTTACTAAGGGATATTCCTTTTTGTTTTGTTTTCTTCTTTAATCAGGCAAACCGGCCTCCTGCAAAGCTCAATCTGTTAACTTGCCAAGTGAAAACAAACCCAGAAGAGAAAAAATGTTTTGACCTCATATCACGTAGGTTTGTTGTAGGTACTTTCTATTAGTTCTAAAAATCTCCACATTGTTTCAGGGGGAAAAACAAGTTAATGGTGAGATTCCAAAATTCAGTCTGATACATTTGGAATATGTTACTATCAGAGCTTGCTTTGTTTGAACATTTTTGCCTTTCATATATTTCACATATCATTCTTATATGTTTGTCACTATAAACTATTTGTTTATATGTCTCAGTTTTTGTTGCTGTATTAGCCCTCATTGGGTGCCCTATTGAGGTTATTTTAGCTATGCTTTCCTGATTTCTCTGCAGAACCAAATCTCAAAATCATTCATGAAGTCTGTATAGAATATATTGTTGAAACATTATCAGAAAGGTCATGTAATTATAAATAACTAATGTTTACCACCATTACTTTTCTTGATCATGGGGGTTTCTTCTTTCAGAACCGGGAGTGTTGTAGCATCTTACACATATAATACGTTTTTTACATTCTTTATTGAAAGATAAAAAGATATATAAGTCACGATCATACTGTGCAAACTGGGGTATGTGTGTGTCATTCTCTTCCTCACACCTTCCTCTCTTGAATATGCCAACATTCTGCCTCCACTTTCTTTGATACAGATGTTCTTTTCTTTTCTTTTCTTCTAGATGCAAAATTAGCACTGTTCTTTCAGTATAGGCCACTTGTTCCTTGAGCCAGCTACAACATTTAGCCATTCATTCTTCTGTTTACGGTCTGCCCCTTTTTCTGTAGGTTCACCAAATCTGACTTTCTAGTTAGGAACATGCTCTGATCCTTGCAGCTCCCCACATGGCTAATATCCACAGGTCATACTACCACCTGCCCATTTAAGATTTTGGGATTCAGATAAAAATGGCTACCTTTCTCTTGAGGAATCTTTCTGAGCTAGATCAGGTGCACGATAAATCCCATACTTCTAACACTGTCATACTTCTGACATTCCTCGTCCTTCATTTAGTTCTAGGGGGTTTCCTGTTTTGCTCACTGACCACCAAATTGTTATGTTGCAGCCAATCTTATTGCATATGTTCTGGAGAACCTTTCTATACTTCGTATCTCCCAAAGCAATGGGTGGGGGACCTCCAGATGTTGGACTACAACTCCCATCAGCCCTGTTAGCCATGCTGGATGAGGTTGATATGGTCCAACAACATATGGAAGGCCAATGATTTCCTAAGGCATCTTTTCTCTACATATTTTTTTACAATTACGCCGTCCTAAGCTTCTCATGTTGATAGCTGTGCCAAATTATATAGTTCATAACTGGGGCTTGGATCCATATGTCCAAGAGGGAGATGGAGAGATGCTGCCACTCAGATGTGGCTACTGGAGTTTCCTTTTTCTCCAGTCCCCCTGCGTCTCCCCACAAGCTGCTCTTGAGAGTCTCCTGACCTTCTCAAACCACTTCTCAGAGGGCTGCCAGCCCAAGTGGGTGGGGAAGAACCTGCACGAGTGGCTACAGCAGGGTCTTTAGATCCAAGCCATCTCTCTCTCTTTACAAAGGCAAACTTTCTAAACAAATTAGTTTGCAAATACAACTTTGCTGCCAACGTAGAATTCCAAACGTTTTAACTGGATACAACACAGGAATCACAGCTGTTTGGTCATGCCTATCAGCTTGTCCATGTGATTGTTTCTCTTCAGTTGTTACTAGAAAGGCGTGACACACAAACACAAAGCAATGGCTTCTGTGCTGTTCTGGTAGTGTATGAGTCAGGCCTCAGTGCTGGTCCATAGCAAACACACTGCTTTTAATCCAGCACTCCACACACAGAGACATAAGCAACTGCATGGACTTGAGGTTTATGGAGAAGTGGATATATGTAGGCACTTCCAGCCAGTAGAGGCTCAGCTTGAGCCAACAGGTGAGACGTACGCTATGATGCAATCCTCTGAGATGTAGCCATAAGACTGTACAAGTCTTTTATAATAGCTTTCAGAGGTCTGCTTAGTTGTTTCAAAGGTCTCCTTTAACGTGAGAGAGCAACCTTGGGAAATGTTTGAAAATTCTTTCCAATTTCACGTGCTGTGGACTTGTGGTTGCACTAAATTGAGGCATTTTTTATCATCATGTTTGGCTTGACATTTTTTAATTGGCGGGTGTTTCCACCCCCCTCCAAATAACACCATGGAAATAAAAATCAAATGTTACAAAGCAAAGTGGCAAAGAAAAAAAAACACCCAAGTGAAAAGCAGGCAAGGGCGCTCGCTATCAGGGTTCTAGAAAGTAAAATAAAACACAGCTCCTTGTATTGCCATGGTTGGAAGGTGGAGGAAAAAACTGCTGGAAGTGAGTCAGGAGGAACTTGTGCTGTAAAACAAAAATAAAGTCCTTACCAGATCAGGTTCATCAATCCCAGCATCCTGTTCCCAACAGTGGACAGCAAAATGCTTTCAGGAAGCCCACAATAATGCATGTCATTATTCTGAGCATTTTTTTTTTAAATGGAAGACTTCCCCCATCTGGGCAAGAGCACTCACATTCCAGGTATATTAGGGAAATAGGATGGATGGAAAATAGTTACACAACCAACAGTTGCTGATGGTGTCATTGTATTAACCCCTGCACTGCTAAACTAGTTCTGAGCAAACATTTGCAATAACTTTTCTGTTGGTGGTCTTTGGTCTGATCAAATAAGCAACCATAGCAGCAGGGAAGTTATACGTGAGCCTGCCGCTTAATCCTACTTGCATCATCTGCATATATGGGTGATTTTAACCCCGGGCAATGTATTGCCCAGTTAATTTAACTCCAGTAACAACCACCAGTATCTGGTACATGAGTTTCAGAAAGGGTCATGACTTATGATGAGATGAACTATTCAAATGTTTTTGGGAGTCGACACTAGAAACATTTTATCTTCCTGTAGATGACCGAACGTATCATTTCCAAGCAGAGGATGAACAGGACTGTCAAATGTAAGTTGCATTAATAGTGGTTTTTGTTGTTTCTTTTGCTGTTTCGCTTGCTCATGATAGTGGTGTCTACAGTAGATAAAACAACTGCTTCTCTACTGAGGAGAAAGATAATCCTTAATTCTAGCCATTATTTAGACAGGCTAGGAAGACTAAACTTTCTGTTCATCTCCAGCAGGGATAGTCAATGTCATTGGATTACTATTCTCATCATCCCTGACCCTTGGCTTTGCTGGTCCAACAACATCTGACGGGTACCATATTGGCTGCTCTGGATCTACAGGCAGTGATGCAAATAAATGTGGAACCATGGAATTTTAATGTTTAGGAAACAAATGCCTTCCACCAGCACCACCAAATTTCCAATTATGGATATTTTCAACCCTAGCCAGAATTCCTTTCCTTAGCATTAAAAACCACACACCTATCACAGCCCTTAAACTCCAGTGGGAGTTTTTCTTTTAGCTTCTGCTGAAGTTTTGATTCGACTCTCGTTTGCCTCCTCCCTGTGACTGTAAGCGAGAGCTAAGCTCAGTCTTGTAAGCCTTGCCTGCCTTCCTTTAAACTTTTTTCTCTGGAGGACAGTAGTGCATTTTTACCAGTTGAACAGAGAAATGGAATTTGTTTTGTTTTTCAAGCTGGATATCGGTGCTACAGAACAGTAAAGAAGAAGCTTTAAATAATGCATTCAAAGGCGATGACAACACAGGAGAAAACAACATTGTCCAAGAACTGACAAAGGAAATCATCTCTGATGTACAGAGGATGCCTGGGAATGACACGTGCTGTGACTGTGGGGCACAAGGTGACTTTTTTTTAAGTGACGATGTGCTATTTCCCATGTAAAGTTTTGTGCCCCTTTGGGTGGCGCTGTGAAGGGACGCGGGTGGCGCTGTGGGTTAACCACAGAGCCTAGGACTTGCTGATCAGAAGGTCGGCGGTTCGAATCCCCACGACGGGGTGAGCTCCCGTTTCTTGGTCCCTGCTCCTGCCAACCTAGCAGTTCGAAAGCACGTCAAAGTGCAAGTAGAGAAATAGGTACCGCTCCGGTGGGAAGGTAAACGGAATTTCCGTGCACTGCTCTGGTTCGCCAGAAGCGGCTTAGTCATGCCGGCCACATGACCCGGAAGCTGTACACCGGCTCCCTTGGCCAATAAAGCAAGATGAGCTTTAACCCCAGAGTTGGCCACGACTGGACCTAATGGTCAGGGGTCCCTTTACCTTTATCTTTACATAAAAAGCAGAAACCTATCTACCAACCCTCCTCCAAAAGGATAATCGATTACTGTTAGAACAACTTATGTGCCTTAATGCTTTCACACTATTATGGATGCTGCTTTTTCCATTTTCAGTTTTGCAATTGTCTGTGTAGCGGAGTCCTACAGATAATCCCAGGAGAGGGCCATTCAGAGGTGCACTTTCTTCCCCCACCACAATTCACTTCCACCATATTGTCCCAGAACCTTGCCCCATCCATTAAAGTCAGCAGTTGTTGTTTATTTATCTGTCTGTGAAAATACTTATATACCACTGTTTCTTAGAAAAAATATCAGTTTACAATAATACATAAAACCATGCAGTGAAAACCAACTTCAACTAATCATGTGCTTTATACATTTTTTTGCTTTGTATGGATGCAAAATCTAGTTGCTGGGTTTATATCCCATGAAGGGATTCTGTTATTTCATTACCCTGTGTGGCTTATGTTCTTTTCCCCCTCTGTTCTATCATTTTCAGATCCTACATGGCTTTCAACAAACCTGGGCATTTTAACTTGCATTGAGTGTTCAGGAATCCATCGGGAACTTGGCGTCCACTATTCCAGAATGCAGTCACTCACGTTAGATGTGCTGGGAACATCTGAGTTGCTGGTAAAGTAAAAAATGTTTCTGTCATTCGAAAGCTGAGTTGGTGTGTAGCTGGTGGCAGTATTTGCACATTATGGTAACACACAGTTAATGGTTGACCACATATAAACAGACCGTATCCATTTTACTCCTCTGTTTGCACCGGGGAGAAACAAGCCATGATTCCTGGGAGAGTGTTATGTCTGAATCAAAGTGTTATTAAGAAAACAAAACTGCTCCTTTTCCCTTATGGGGTACCCAAGAGCCTATATAGAGTCCTTTTGTAGGTTTTCTATCGGTAGGAGAAAATAACAGAGGTCAACCAGAGAATATTGAGAAGCAAAGCAGCTATTAAGCCTGATCTTTATTGTTGCAACAGGGTCCTCACTTACCACATGCACGAGGGAGGAGGAACCCAGAACAATGGTGTGCAATCCCTTATATATAGACTTTTTGAAATTGCCACCCTGTAAGCTTAAGGCCACCCCCCAATACATCATACATACATCACAGAAGAGGCGGTATACAGCAGAAAACCTGTCTGCCATGGTACCTGATTAATGATCACTGATTGCCTTACTTGGGCAGTCTGGCCATTCCTTTGTGATTGTAAATACTCAGTTCCTGAATCCAGGTCACAGACTCACCCTATTCATACACAGATAGGCCCTTAAGACAAGATTTGTGAGCAAAGAGACGATGGGGAGGTTTTCCCATTTCCTTTGTCCTTGCAGAGAAATATTTGAGGTCAATTTGGGAGAGACAAAATAGTTTCAGGACTTTTTTCCTGTACTGTTTCAGACATGTGGTTTATATATTTATATATGTGTTTGCCTGGTAAATTTATTTTATATCTTAGACCTTATAATTCTCATAACACAAAGATTGTGGTTTTCCCCAACAAAACCACAATTGTGTCCCCAAAAAACCGCAGTTGATAAGTCTGTTTGGAGAAAACAAACCATGATATCTGGTTGGTTGTAACACTAAACCATGTCATTTATATCCTCTGCACACCAGTTAGGAGGAACGAAACACCTCAGATCAGCACTTAACAGCTTACCATGATGGGCAAACTGAGTCTGTGTGTGTACAGTGTTACAGTGGCATACAGCTACGTAAGTCATACTCAAAATCTAAGTATGGCTAATATTGGAGATCATCCAACAATAGAATCTCTTTTAAATTTCTTGGAAGAAAGTCTCTCCTGTATTGCAGTTAAATATATATATATATCAGGACTAAATTGTTTCTATAGGAACTGCGGTCACGCTATTGGAGCTTTGTTTAATAAAGCTTGTTGGTTTCATGTGTTAAAAGGACCCATCCGGGCAGGACAGGGAACTACAGATTCAGTGTTGTATCCAACTACGTTCTACTCGGAACATAGACCTATTGAAAGTAATGTTCCTAAATTTGTTGTGGAAATTAATTTCAATGGGTCTACCCTTGAGTAGAACTAGCATTGGATACAACCCCCAGAATTCTCTAAGATTTAACTTTTTAACCTTAAGTTCTTTCTCCACTGGAAAATCAAGAAAATGGGTTGCTACTGAAATCAGTTGCTTGACGTGATTATGTTAACCTTTGCCCGGTGTGTTTATTATTTCCCTTTATAGCTTGCCAAAAATATTGGGAATGCGGGATTTAACGAAATTATGGAATTTTGTTTGCCGGCAGATGAAATGGTCAAACCCAACCCAAGCAGTGATATGTAAGTATGAAACATTGAAAGTATGGAAAGCTTTTACAGTGTAGTGATTAAGAATGTGAGTTGGACAGTTCCTGGTTCAAATACTGCCCTCACTATGAACTTGCGAGTTGACCTAAAGCAAGTCACTGCTATCTCTGCCTCCAAGCCCAGCCACCCCCCACTTGCAATTTGGGTGAATTTATTGGAGCCGTTGACCAGTTTATAGAAACAGAAAACCCACAGTAGTCAGCTCTTTCTAAATAGGCAACAATCAGCATGAAATTTAAGCAGGGCTGCAGGAATATGAACTTATAGAACTGTTCTAAGGATTGCTGAGAGGATATACAGTGGTACCTCGGGTTACATATGCTTCAGGTTACATTAGACTCTGCTAACCCAGAAATAGTACCTAGGCTTAAGGACTTTGCTTCAGGATGAGAACAGAAAATGTCCTCCGGTGGCACGGCAGCAACGGGAGGCCCCATTAGCTAAAGTGGTGTTTCAGATTAAGAACAGTTTCAGGTTAAGAATGGACCTCCAGAACGAATTAAGTACTTAACCCGAGATACCACTGTATGTGGGTGTTTACTAGCAATAGTTCCACTAACAGCTCCCGTTTGCCAGAGAGAGGATGGAAAAAGAGAATAGTCTCAGAAAAAGTAAAGTATTGGAGAACAAGAAAGTACTGAGTTCATAAACTCTTTGACTGGAAAGAGGATCCCATTAATTGGTTAGGGTTGCCATACGTCTGGATTGTCTGGGATTCCAATGCCGACTTAGCTTCTGGGGACAATTTCGGCCAAATGTCCGGATTTTTGAAAATTTCCCCAAAAAACTCAACTTTCTGTGTCTGGATTTTTACTTCTTGAAATACGACAACCCTAAATTAGCAAAAGGATCCCGCCAATCCATGTGTCAAGGCTAAAGTATTTTTTTAAAAAATCAATCAATCATGACTCGGAACAACTAATTCTGGTTTAAAACAGACAGCAAATTAAAGCTTAAGATCTCCTTGTGTGTAAACAGCTATGTTTTATGATGATGCCACGCTTTGGCAAATGGACAACTGGCAACCATAGTCATTAAAGTCAACTATAATCATTAAAGTCATGCACAATATATAACCCTTGTTTAATGACTAAAATAAGCTTAAATTGCTATTTTTAGGAATCAAATTGAAAACGTCAACCTCCACATGTGTACAGATCACATTCTCACACAGATGTAAGTGACTCTCAAAGCCTTCTCATAAAATTCCTTCGCTTCATTTAAAGGAGCAATTGGAGGGGAAAGAAATTTGGGCATAACCCAATAAATTAAGCAAGTTGCTCATTAGGGAACTTCAGCAGCATTAACAGTGTGAGCATAAACTTCAGGGATGGCTTTCTGCTGGAACACAAATTCCTATTTTGTTTATTTCATGAAATTTCTATGCCGCGTGACTGTAAAAAAAAGAAAGAATCCAAAGCCATTTACAAAAAAGCTAAAACTATAAAATTATCAGTCAGAAGAATGAATAACAATGTAAAACTTTCCAAAAGCTAAAATAACAGGGGACTGAAAACAGATCAGAATTGTATCAACAAATAAATAAAGTTTATAGTTATTTCCCTTCCACAAACATAAGAGCTGCTTCTGTGCACAAAAGGGACTTAGAAGAAGCAGGGCAGAGGGGAAGGTAGGTGGGTTTTTCCTTGATTTGCCCTACTTCCCTAGCCCTCAGGAACAGCTTTTCAGGAGACAGGAGGAATCAGCAAAAAACTCACACATCTCTTTATTTTTGTGGGATCATCCTGCAAGTGGCGTTTCACAGGAACTCTCTGGATCAAATATCTTTTTTTCTATCCAGTTTGGTGCCATTTTTATAAACGTAAGAGGTAACTCTTGGTTTCTGCGCTTGTTAAGAAATGGCAGGGAAAGGTGCCGTGGTCTGCTGAGGTGCATTCTGAATAAAATTTCAGCATACAGTCATACCTTGGATCCCAAACTCTTTGTGAGTCGAACGTTTTGGCTCCTGAACACTGCAAACCCGGAAGTGAGTGTTCCGGATTGTGAACATTCTTTGGAACCTGAACATACGACTGGGTTTCCGCGGCTTCTGATTGGCTGCAGGAGCTTCCTGCAGCCAATTGGAAGCCACGCTTTGGGTTCCAAATGTTTTGGAAGTCAGACAGACTTCTGGAACGGATTCCGTTCGACTTCCGAGGTACCACTGTAGTAGCAAATAATTTATTTTTTTAAAAAAATATCTTACAACTTTCCCCCAAGGAGTTAAAGGGGGCAGGCATGCTTGTATCCTCAGAACAACCCCATGAGATAGGTTAGCCTGAGAGACTGTGACTGGGCCCAAGATCACCCAGTGAACTCCATGGCTGAGTTGGGATTTGTACTCTGGCCTCCCAGGTCCTAGTCCAACATTACACCACACTGTTCCTCATTTATGTTAAAAGTAACCTAGTGAACAGCTTGAAAAGATCAAGTAGCACAACAAGAAAGGAAGAATTGATAGATACACACTCCTCCCTGCCTCTGATGATAGCAGAGAAGAAAAGTTGGGACTTAAAATTACCTTACAGATTTTCCAGTTTTTTTAGACAAAGGCAGACCAAAGCTAAAAAACTGGTGTTTGAATGGAACGTACAAGATCTGGTTATCCTCTGTAATCTGTAACAGATTCCATGTTAAATCACACATGACAGCAAACTTAAGCAACTGACCTCAAGATAAATAATGTAAAATGGTAACAGAACAGTCTGACTTTTAAGTTCAGTGCAGGGGGTTTCCCTTGAATTGTTGGAAGAGCACATCCATCGAATGACCCTGCAATTAGTTTTAATTCAATTTGCAAAGTAATTTTATGCATTTCCTGAGAAAGACCTAAAGAAAACAGATTTTTATGGCAGCGAGTAGAGTTTATTCATTCACCCCAATCAATTAGTTTGTTGTTTGTACAAGTAAACAGTCATAACTACAAAACTTTCAGATATGTTACAGAGAAGGAGGGAAGTGATCGTAGTGTCCCTGTTTGCATGTCGTGGTTAGCCATAGTTAGCTGTTTACTGTGAACACACCAATTTCTCCTGCTTTCTTCCTCCCTGCTAGCACACGGGAAAACCAAATCATGATCCCTGGCCTTGCATTATGTCCAAACTCAGGGACTATTATTTTATTTGCTCCAAGCAAACCATGATCTGCAACCAAGGTTTGTTTGTGGCTTCATGGTTTATTTGGAACAAAATAAAATAAGGGACGCGGGTGGCACTGTGGGTGAATCCTCAGTGCCTAGGGCTTGCCGATCGCATGGTCAGCGGTTCGAATCCCCGCGGCGGGGTGAGCTCCCGTCTTTTGGTCCCAGCTCCTGCCCACCTAGCAGTTCGAAAGCACCCCTAACTGCAAGTAGATAAATAGGTACCGCTTTATAGCGGGAAGGTAAACGGCGTTTTCGTGTGCTGCGCTGGTGCCGGCTCGACAGAGCAGCTTCGTCACGCTGGCCACATGACCCGGAAGTGTCTGCAGACAGCGCTGGCCCCCGGCCTCTTAAGTGAGATGGGCGCACAACCCCAGAGTCGGTCACGACTGGCCTGTACGGGCAGGGGTACCTTTACCTTTACCTTTAAACCATGATCAGTAGTTCTGATGCTATGCTAAGACAGGGATTGTGGTTTGATTCTCCTATGGGCCAGGGAAGAGAAACAAAGGGGATGAGATTGATGCATTCTTAGTAAACCCTTTACTGTGATATGCAAACAAGGCCATTGAAAGTGAAACCCAAACCATTCCCATCAGCCTTTTTTTGTAATTTGAAGAATTGCAGCCTGCGTAATATTGTTTGTGAAGCGAGTCTCATTTCAAGTTTGCATAAAATAAAATCACACCTCATTTCAGGAATGCAAGAAAAGATTATATTAATGCCAAATATATTGAAAGAAAATATGCAAGGAAGAAACACTCAGACAACATGGCTAAACTGCAGAGCCTCTGTGAAGCGGTCAGAACCAGAGATATTTTTGGATTGGTTCAAGTGTATGCTGAGAATGTGGATCTCACAGAGAAAATTCCACTCGCAAATGGGCATGTAAGTGTAGAATTTCTTCTGTTATCGGCATGTTAACATGTTATGTGCTGTTTTTGTGGAAATGAGATCGTAATTCAGTCGCTCACTTGAAATGTTAAAAGGATGACTGTTTGCAAAAGAAGTCAGAAAAATGGCATCTTATCAAAATGGCTCATCCATCTGTTATCAAACCGCGTTATTAAGAATAGAAAATCTAAAACATAAATGTGAAAATATTTTGTACCATCCACTGGATATGGGTGGGAGCATACAAAAATCCAAACAAAGGGGGATGGATCCAGACATAGAGTGAAATCCAACATCCCATGAGCAGATTTCGGTTTACATAAGGGGTCTTCACCTCCTCCGCATTGTGCACCCCTCCCCCTCCCAACTGATCTGGAGGGCTTCCCAGTACTCCAGAGCAGATTTTCAGGGCATGTAGAGAGGAAGAGAAGAATGTGAAATCCCATTGCGCAAGAGAAATCCATTCTGCTTGTGCACAGACTGCATTGGAACACGGATGGCCATGCTAAAAGTAGACGTGTTGAAATCAATGGGCCATGCATTAATCATGATCTGTTCAAAACACGGCTAAGTTCGGATCCATCTCAGGTCTATTGTTTTGAAAATGCTGTTTTATGGGATGAGTGTAACTTCTGCATCTCTGTTTCTCAATTTTTTTGAACTTGGGCCTCCTGCTAAACCTGCTCTTATCTTCCACTCTCCACCCTCATTCTTCTTCCTTCTCTTTGGCAAGCGAGCACACAGAATATTCACGCACAGCTATGTGGCTGAGTTTCCACGTGCTATTGATCCATCCTTGATAGTACAATTACAAATCCTGTTTAGCCATTATTAATGAAGCATGGCTTAACATCCTACTAGCCTAGTACCAGTCGAAAATTAAATAACCATTATTAGCCAAGTGCTAAATCCCCAGAGTGGTTTAATCCTTAGAAGTACTATGATAGTTGCTTCTATACATTTTAATACTGTTCAATTAGTTGTGTAAAACTAATGAGTTGACTGATAAATTAGCATAAAATAATTCAGCTCGCTGTTTTTCTAATTAACTTACTTGCTGGACCCTATATGCCTTCTTTGACAATAAAGAACAGCACCATCCCAACTCTTAAGCTTTGAGCTTTCTGTTATTTGTATCAAGGGATAGCAAGGATCCCACCAGTTCTCTGTGCTTTGACATGCCTGCCCTGTCCATCTTCTTGTTTAGCACAAAGCACTCAAACAGTTCCTTCTGAGTTTGGAGGCTTGTAGCATTGGTTTATAAATACCTATACTGTACACCAGAGCTTTCCAAACTATGTGTTGCAATGCCTTAGTGTGTCGGCTGCAGTGTGTAGGTGTGTTGCACAGACACATACCCCCCATGCTCCTCCCAGGGCTGGAAAGGGGTTAGCTTAACCTCCAGTTTGCTAGTAAGACTGAATTACTGTGCCACGATATGATGCATGTCTAAAAAGTGCGTCACCAACATGACAAGTTTGGGAAGCTTTGCTGTACATGTTGTCTTCTCTAAATGTCCTATGCATGTACATTTTCCTATACGTTCCTTTGGTTTCTTGAGATGGGTTTATTTCAAGAGTGGCTGGGGCAACCCAGGCAGATGGGCAGGGTTATCAATTTTATTGTTATGGTCATTATAATATTTCTACCATTTCCCCGTTTAGATGACCTGGAACAATTAACATTATCATCACTTAGGGATGAATTGTCTTAAATCAAAGCCATATTTTGATAGTGATGACCAAAGCCAGCTATAGTAAAGTTTTTAAAATTTTTGTTTAGCATAATGTAACAAAAAATAGGGAGGTATCTCCCCAAAAAACAACAACCCTTCCTTGCTTGCTATTGGTCAAAACACACCATATGATTTCAGGAACAAGACGAAACTGCCCTTCATCTCGCTGTGAGATCTGTTGATCGGACCTCACTCCACATAGTTGACTTCTTGGTGCAGAACAGGTGAGCGATTCTAACGCTATTTAAACACTTTTCATTTTCATATTTGAAAACAAAAACAAGCCTGCTGTAATATTTGTTGATAGCATGAAAGCAAGCTTTTTGAGAGTTAGACTACTCTGTCTGTGTGAACTAAACTTTTACCCTTTTCCTTCTGCATAGTGGCAACCTGGACAAGCAGACAGGCAAAGGTAGCACTGCTCTTCATTATTGTTGCTTGACAGATAATGTTGAGTGCCTCAAACTGCTCCTGAGAGGGAAGGCTTCCATCGAAATAGGTAAAAGGGTAAAGAGTGACTCCTCTATTCTTTAAATCAATCCTGCAACCCTGCCACACACAGACAATTGGTGATAGGGGCACATAGACTCTTGCAATGACCTTGGCCAGTTTCTTTACATGTTTAACGTAGAGTTCTTTAGAAGGTGATACATTGGTACCTTGGTTCTCAAATGGCTTAGTTGTCGAACAAATCGGCTCCCGAACACTGCAAACACGGAAGTAAGTGTTCCAGTTTGCGAACGTTTTTTGGAAGCTGAACATCTGACGCGGCTTCCGCTTGAGTGCAGGAAGCTCCTGCAGCCAATCAGAAGCCACACCTTTGTTTTCGAACGGTTTCGGGAGTCAAATGGGCTCCTGGAATGGATTAAGTTCGAAAGCCAAGGTACCACTGTACTTGAAATGAAGATTACTGAGACCGTGTGGAAATTTGTATTTTAAGTCAAATGCTTGCTTACTATGTTACCACTGCTTTTATGGAGTTTTCATAGTGCCTGCGAGGCATCGTTCTTCGTTATTTATGTACGTACTTGATTTAATTCATGTCCCACTCTATTCCATAAGCTTGCAGCGGCTTATGGAATGCTTTCTAAATGTTTATAACAAATACTGTATTAACCCAATGGCACAGAATTCAACTGGGTAATATGATGGAATATTTACTATGAGCAAAATGTTTCCGCTAAGCTGAGGCAGCACATTTTATACTATGGGCACAATCCAGCTACAGTTAACTATTTTTAAAGTCTCATTGGGGAGTTAAGCACTTTTCTGTCTCCTGTTGGAATGAGCGGTTCCTAAAAATGCACACTTTGCCCCCCAACTCCCAAGTTCAGCCTTCTGATTCAGAAGTCACCTTCATTTTTAGCAACATAAGATTGCAGACAAGAATGTGATGTTTTCTTCCCATTGCTTTTTAGCCAATGAAGCTGGAGAGACGCCGCTCGATATAGCTAAACGCTTAAAACACACGCGCTGTGAAGAGCTGGTAAGATTTATTTTTTTCTTCTGTGTGTTCTCCGAAGCTGAACTGTTTCTGGATTACTTAGCAGCTTGCCATGAGGTTTCTGTGGTAGTCAAGAATGGTGGAAAACTTGTAAATAAATATTTGTTTGAGTTGACGTCTTAAGATACCTGAAAACAACAGACATGTGCCTTGCATCCATTGAGTGCTTAAATTGTCGCTTTTTCTAAAGAAAGAAAGAAATGAATCAAGATCTCACAAAATGTGAAAGAAAGGGAATTTACATCATTAATTGATTAAATTTATATTCTGCCCTTCATCCAAAGGGCACAGGGCAGTTTATAGTAGCTGACTGTGCTGAATGGTGTCTCATTCTTGGTACCTTAGCTGACCCAAGCTCTGGCTGGAAGACTTAATTCTCATGTTCATGTAGAATACGAGTGGCGATTACTTCATGAAGACCTGGACGAAAGTGATGATGATGTGGATGGAAATTTACAGGTATGCATTTAGAAGATCAGAAACCCAACGTTAAAAAAAAAAAATTAAAAATGGAAATGTTCCTGCCTGGAACAAGAGTAATATTATCATCACTGTGTTCTTTGTAAAAAAAATAATTACTGAGAATTTTAATGGTGCTGCACTCCCCTTGCACTGGCTTGAAGTCAGCTTAATTTAAGGCAATATATAAACGAAACTCATTTACCATTGTGTTCCTGATGAAGAGAGAATTAAATGATGGATGTAAGGGTTGCTTAGAAGGAAGAGATTATAGTGCAATTAGGGACATGGGAAGCCAACATAACTGGTCAGACCATCGGTCCATCTAGTTCAGTATGGTCTACAGTGATTGGCTGCATCTCTCCAGGTTGTCAGGCAGGGGATGTTCCCATCCCCACCTGTACATGCTGCAACTTGTACCTGGGAACATAACAGAAGGTTACCCTTCTAAGTAGGAAGTGGTATTTATATTGCAAAACCCTGTGCCTGCCTTTCAAGCTTTTCGCTCAGCCATTTTGTTCAACCTCAACTCTTCTGCTCTCCAACTCAGTGGTGAAGGTGAGAATTAGGAAGCATTTTGCTACTCAATCACTATTAATAGGCTTTCAGGCCCCAGGGACTCTTGAAAAGAAGATTAAGGGCTATTAATGACACAACTAATGTCTTTTCTGTGCTTGATGACATGGCTGAATGTGTCCGCTGCATGTGTGTTCATTTGCCTTTGAGTTGGGCTAGTATTGTCTTCGTAGGGAAGAAAAATGGAGGTCAGCTCCTCTGATCTTTTTATCGGGAAATGTTAGAAAGTCACCAGCCATTTGCCTTGATTCAGTCAGAAGTTAATAGGGACACATGTCTCTCTGAAATAACAAAACCTTCAACAACAAAATCAGGTAGAAAGTTAGCAAAGTTCTTACCAAAGTTAGCATGCTAAGGGTCAAAAATGGCAAGTGATTAATTTAAAACATGTCCCTTTCCTCCAGAGAGAGAGAGAGATGGTTTTGCTTTTATTAATCATTGGGAGGTTGTTGGTTTTTTTTTTAATGAATGTTTTCTTCGATTCTAGTTTTAAATGTATATCCAATGGAAATTTTGAACAGTGTCATTTTGTTGTTAGAAATGGCTGTTAATTTTAAGCACAGTGAGTACACATGGCCTTAACAGTATGGACCTGTGTGTGTTTACTCAGAAACACTGGATTTAATGGGCCACCTGTGATCTTCCAGAAGTTGTTGGACTACAACTCCCATCATCCTTGACCAATGGCTGTGCTTGCTGGGCCTGATGGGAACTGGAATCCCACAACTGGAGACGCCACAAGCTAACCACCTGCGCCCGATTGTTACTTATTTTTACTCTGTTTTATTGTATATCCTATTGGGACGTGGGTGGCGCTGTGGGTTAAACCACAGAGCCTAGGACTTGCCGATCAGAAGGTCGGCGGTTCGAATCCCCGCAACAGGATGAGCTTCCGTTGCTCGGTCCCTGCTCCTGCCAACCTAGCAGTTCGAAAGCACGTCAGAGTGCAAGTAGATAAATAGGTACCGCTCCGGCGGGAAGGTAAACGGCGTTTCCATGCGCTGCTCTGGTTCGCCAGAAGCGGCTTAGTCATACTGGCCACATGACCCGGAAGCTGTACGCCGGCTCCCTCGGCCAATAAAGCGAGATGAGTGCTGCAACCCCAGATTTGGCCACGACTGGACCTAATGGTCAGGGGTCCCTTTACCTTTACCTATTGTATATCCTGCCCTTCCTCCTGAACTAGCCCAAGGCAACTGTAAGTGTGCTTAGGATTTCAGCCTCAGTTAAAGCAAAATGAATATTAGCTCCCTAGTGTGCGTTGCATTTTTTTAATGTCTGGTCTTGAAACACTTGCCCACATCACTCTCTCTTGTATTCTTCCTTCCTTTTTAAGCAACCAAGCCCTAACCGAAGAGAGGACAGGCCTGTGAGTTTCTATCAGCTAGGATCGAGCCAGCTTCAGCCTAACGTGGCATCTTTGGCTAGAGATGCTGCCAATATGGCCAAGGACAAGCAAAGAGGGTTTATGCCGAGCCTCTTGCAGAACGAGACCTATGGAGCCATACTCAGTAGCAGCCCACCTCCTTCGCAGCCTGCTGCACCAGTCACAAGTGCACCTCCTTTGCCTCCCAGGAATATTGGGAAAGGTAACTAACATTTTAGTTAGTTTAGAAGTGGTGGAGTTCAACAGTTTTCTTTCTCTCTTGGAGATTTTGACTTGGCAGTTTTTTCTGCAGGTAGGTATATTGAAACTATAAATTGCTGCGTGATGGGAGGGCGGAGGGTTCCTCCTCCTCTTCCTCCTTTTCTTTCAAATTGGGATGAATCTGCACTTTCTATTTTGGACAGTCACAGTGCAGAGGTGGGAGGAAAAAGAAAGGAAAAGAATCACATAATCAAATGACTGGTTCTCGGGGACACAATGTCTCAGGGTGCAATCCTATGCTGAAGTTACACCAGCTGAGTAGCAGCTTTAGCAGAAACCCCACTGTGACAGACATGCTGCTACTGCGATAAAAGATGCTGGTGGAGTACCTCGGATATACTGGCAGAATGACTGGAATGTGGCCAAGTTGTGGGCAGCACATTTGCAACGATGCCCTCGATTGCTTTGATCCATGCCCCTGTCAAAAGCACAGTCTTGACTGCCCTTCTTGACTTCAAATTAAAATGGAGGTGGGGGTAAAAACAGCTGCCCCTTTGCAGACAACTGGCTCACTCATGCTGCTATGACAGAGCATAGTTTCTCTGCCGTAGGGTATGGTCCAGTCACAGCACACCGCTGCCAGTTTATAAACGGGACTTCCATCACTGAGCTGATGGGTCATGTGGAACTGGGCCCCTATAGAACTCTGGTGAGAAGACGCAGAGCACCAGGGCACTTTGTGTGCAACGCAAGCGCTCAGCAGAAGACTGCCTGCCCTCTTGACACTCGTGAGAATTTGAGACCATTGTTAACACTTCTCCACCTAAAACCCTTGCAAGTCCCTCATTCCAGGCACAAACACCCAGCACTGAACTCCACTCCCAACAGTTAGGGGGTACCTAGGCAGTGTACCCCACAAGCCTGCTGGGAAACTCCTGGCACAGCTGTCCTATTGCTGCTGGGGAGAAGGTCATGTGGGTTGCCCCACGGGAGTGGGTAGACGCCAGAACGGCAAGTTTTCTCAGGCAGGAGGTTGGACTAGATGACTCTCTGGATCCCTCCCGGTTCTACAATTCTTTTGGCCCGTTCGTTGCTCCCACTGATTGGCTCATGGCGTGCTGAGGATAGAACCATTTATCATTTCTTAGTGTGGAGTTATACCCTGGATTGAAACCAGCATGTAAAACTTGAGCTGTTGCACCCAACTAGGGCTTGTTCCTGTTGGTTGCCCCGTGATGTGTCTGTTTCCTGCAGCAGCTAAGTAGTCAGGGAGCTGCTGTGTGGTGGTTGCAGGGTGGCTTTCCTGCTTCCCATCTAGTCCTGGTGACTTCTGCTGACGGTGTGTGTCTGCAGCTGCCCTAGTGGCATGTCCTGGTTCCCCGCTTGGCTGGGAGATTTTCCCTGGGTGGGTCTTGAACCCTTGTCCCAAGAGGAATGTATATGCTCCATGGACTCCCAACTGTCTGCTTCCCCCTTTGTGCACTTTTCTCCAAAATCGTGCTTAAGGGGATTCATCCAGTGCTGTGCCATGTGTGGATGCGTTTTGTCGGTGCAATGGGACCTCCATGTCCACCACACCACCCCATCCCAGATCAGGTCCAGGTTCCCCCAACCCTCCTGTGATGATTGTGAGGGTGGAGGGGACAGGAGAGAAAGCAGTAACTCTTCTTGTGCTCGTGAAAGTTGATTGCACCAGTGGAGCTGCAGTGTTGGATACAGCCCTCTGTCTTAAGGGTTGCTTGGGGACTAGCTATAGCATTGCTAGCTGTGCCTCTGGAATTTATGGGCTGGGGCATTGCCTTGCGTGTTTTGTGCAGTTTGGGGCACAGGGGCATGTCCTGATCATCATATGTTCATTGGCTCTCTTTGTGTGGGTGTCAGCAGCGGCATAGTCTCATGAATGATTGCTACTAGGGCAATCATTCCCAATCCAGCGAGAACATGCATTGCATAGGGCAGCCATTCTGTCAGTGTAATGGCGATGGCATATCTCCGTCCCTGTCCCATTGTCAGTATAGGATTGCTGTGCCTATCTAGAGATGAAGATAGGAGTCCTATAAGAAACACTGCCAGAGCTGAATTTCCTTTCACAGATGACAGCTGTGATTGAAATTGGCGTCTAAAAACACACAGGTGTGTAGACACGCTTTAAATCCATGATTAGTATACACGTCGGTAAATTCTCTCCCACTCCTTCGCCTCTTGGTCTTGGCATCATGGGTCCTGCAAGAGAGGGCACTTACGGTTCATGGTCCTATAGTTATTGGGGACAAAAATATGTATTAAATATTCCTTTGTTCAGGATGAATGGCTTAAAAAGATGAAGTCACACAGCACGTGTCGCAAACAGATGATTGTTTTTATTCTCCTGAAGCCCCACTGAAGCATTCAGGATTATATGAGTGTCTGAGTTGCGAGAGTGGAGCCAGGTACACTTGCCATGTGTGCATTGCCATGTGTGAATAGGCTCAGCTGAATGGGCCCTGAATGTTCAGGGTGACGGCATGCACATGTTTGTCAGGCATGCCCCCAATTTGTGGGCAGCTTGGGGGGCTCTGCTGTGGGATGAAGCAGCCAGGGTAGGGGGTGAGGGGTGGGTGAGGTGACCCCACTGTCTCCCTTCACACAGTTAACAGTGGTGTGGTCGGTTGTACCCAAATAGAGCCCTGGTGGCTTTCATAAACAATGTGCTGTCTGGCTCAACGCTTCCTTTCAGCAAATGTGGCTGCAGGCCTTGCTTCTTCATTAACTAACAAAAACTTTGCAATCTTCTTTCCTATTACAATTGCTTAAAAAACACACCCTGCCACTGTTCATCAGCAAACTACGATTTACTACTGTTCAAAGAGATTTATGTCTTGCCATATGCTTTATTGTGGGACACAGGTGGTGCTGTGGGTTAACCACAGAGCCTAGGACTTGCCGATCAGAAGGTCGGCGGTTCGAATCCCCGCGATGGGGTGAGCTCCCGTTGCTCGGTCCCTGCTCCTGCCAACCTAGCAGTTCGAAAGCAAGTCAAAGTGCAAGTAGATAAATAGGTACCGCTCCGGCGGGAAGGTAAACGGCGTTTCCGTGTGCTGCTCTGGTTCACCAGAAGCGGCTTAATCATGCTAGCCACATGACCCGGAAGCTGTATGCTGGCTCCCTCGGCCAATAAAGCGAGATGAGCGCCACAACCCCAGAGTCAGTCATGACTGGACCTAATGGTCAGGGGTCCCTTTACCTTTATATGCTTTATTAGGACTCCACACACACACACACACACACACACACACACACACACACACACGTTGTTAAACCTTATGTGGATAAAGACCTCCTGGACAAAAATAGCAGTGACCGTCTCTGCCCATTTTGCTTCCCCTGCCAATATGCCCCTTGCCTCAACTGCTGTGTGGCATACCTGGAAAGCTGCTTGCTATGCAGGCAAAAGAGAAGGGCAGATGGCAGGAAGTGGGAGCTAACAGGTAGAATAGCCACCACAGCCTTATCTTGCCCCACTGCATCAGGAGATTAGTAGCCCATTGTCTGGGATAAGAGGAGACAAGCCTATTTCTTACCACCAGCCTATTTTACCAACTCCCGCTGCTGAATTTTGGGAGCACCACATCTCCTATTTTGTGCAAAGTGATGTCCACAACAACATCCACACCTAATTAGTTTCTCCTTCCCAATTGTACTATTTTTTTTAGTAAAATATTAATAGGCTTAGCCTTCTATGGCAGGAGCCAAGCAGCTGCAAAGGGGGGGGGGGCGCTTTATGCATCAATTGATGTGCGCCCCATTGAAAAGTATTGTTCTGAGATGATGCAAAAGCCTTCTGTCTGATGATTGGTCCATTTCAGCTCATTCACTCGTGCTTATCCTGTGATAGCCTAGTCACCAAGTGATGAAACACGCAGGTATGAACAAGGCCTTAGAAATGACCCAGTCCTTGTGCAGAAGTACGTGTGCCTCGGGCTCACAGCCAGTCAGTCCACTTAAGAAAAAGGTGCTGTTTTCTCATCGCTTCTCAGCCAGCAGTGATTATGATAATGACACAGTGTTTTCCTTTCTTTTTAGTTCAGTCTTCATTTCTTGGCAGTGCTGTTCAGACAACTCCTTCATCGAACACACTGTGGAAGACAAATTCTTTAGGAATGGAAAGCATAAGCAGGCAAAGGTCTTCATCCGATCCACCAACTGTCCATCCCCCTGTTCCGCCATTGCGTGTAACATCTACAAGTATGTTTGCCCTTTTCCACTGCTTCCTTTGTTTTTGCTGCATCTAATCACGGTTGGCCTCAACTTCCCATTCCACAACTCATGTTTCTTCCTCTCTGGTGGATGTAGTTTTGAGCCTGCTGCTTTTCCATCTGGCTTCTTCAACACACTGTTTGTTAAGACTTCCTGCGACACACTGTTGAGGAATGGATATTTCAGATTAGTTTTGCAAGGAATTCAGGTTGTTCCCTGAACTTTTAGGAAGTTTCTTTAAAAAGATGAAAAGATTGTGGTTTTAATGTTCCTTGTTCCTCTATTAATGGTTACTTCTGAAGGCATATTACAGATGCACGACTAAAAGTGTGACTTAAAATTACCTACTCATGTTAAACCACCTCTCATGAAGATTAGCCTCACTGCCAGTACAAGTACCTCATAGCAGGTAGGCTACTGTTGGCTCCAGTTTTAATCTGTGAGTTAGCCAGAGCCTCCCACTGCATTGTTTATGTTCAGACATAATTATAAACTCTGGTTTATCATTAAGCCATTGAGCCTCAAACTTCTGCACTCTCCCATCTTGTGGGAGAAGAAAAGAAGAAGCTTTTGCTTCGGTTTTTGACTAACCACAGTTTGACAGTCTGAGCCCAGACAAACTGTGGTTAGGTCTTAACTGTGGTTTAATGAATCAAACCAACTTCATAAGTTTGCTCATTTAATTAAACCATAGTTAAAACTAATCCAGTTTGTCCAGGCTCTCACAATGCAATATAGCATGTGTCCAGGCAGAAATAAGTCCTCTTCAGTTCAGTGTGGGGCTTACTCCCAGAAACGTGTATAGGATTGCAGCTTCCTTGTATCTTGAGCCTTAGTTTTTGAAGGACTGGCTTACATTTTAGAAATTACAAAGTTAGGTAGCAATAGTATTGTTTGTAGGAATTGTATCAAACATTCCAGCATTCACCATCATCGTATTACTGTACATGCATTTTTATATATATAGATATACTCTCTTCAGCACCACCTCCCGTTGCAAAGACAGCCAGTGTTCTTGAAGCTTTGAGCCAGCAGTCAAAACAGCCAGTGGTGCCACAGTCCAAGCCTACACCGCCGCCACTTCCTCCCCAGCCTCCAAGTAGAATTTCTCAGAAAAAGCCTGCTTCTGGGTAATGTATTGCCTTTTCTTCCTAAAAGATCTGCAGGTTGCTGAAAGATAGTGTGCTCACCTTGTTGCCTGATTATGGCAGTCCATGCTTTGTTGCACTTGTGCAGAAATGTCATTTGCGCTTCCCTATTTAATAGAGGAGATGTCCTTATTGAAGATTTCACCTTGTGTTTTGTTCAGTTCAGGTGTTGGGCAGGCTCCATACGGACAGCAGCAAAGGCGGTGGGGCGGGGGACGACAGATAATTACTTACCAACAGCAAATGCCATTTAAGAGTGTTACTTTGATACTGCGAAATAACATAGCAATTGGTGATTGTGCTATGTTGATCGTGCTGTCAGGGCAAGAATTTCAGTTTGCCAGATAGAATAATTGTCCCTCTCCTCCCTGCCCACTCTGCACTCTCCTGGGCGTTCTTCTGATCTTCTTCACAATTCATTTGCGGGGTGTGGGTGTGTGCAAGCCCTGTTGCACAAGTAGAAGTCCTTGCATGGGACTCATTAACTGAATCCCATTCTGATTATTGTTTCAAAAAGTAAATTAGACACAGCAAATTGCAGGCATGATGACGAGCAGTCATGTTTGGTTTTCTCCTGAACAGGGCTGACAGGTCGGCCAAGAGTAAAGGACCTGGATCTCTGCAGCAATCTTCTGGTGATTATTATTATTATTATTTAATCCTAATTTTAATTTAACTGCTTTAGTAGCAACTGTTGGCCCTGTTGACAGGTTTATTTGGGAGGTAGTAAAACCTAACCACAATGACTTTGCTGTATTTTATTTTTTAAAATTTATTTGGGAACATAGGTAAAGGGTAAAGGGACCCCTGACAATTAGGTCCAGTCGGGGCCGACTCTGGGGTTGCGGCGCTCATCTCGCTTTATTGGCCGAGGGAGCCAGCGTACAGCTTCTGGGTCATGTGGCCAGCATGACTAAGCCACTTCTGGCGAACCAGAGCAGCGCACGGAAACTCCGTTTACCTTCCCCTCCAGAGTGGTACCTATTTATCTACTTGTACTTTGATGTGCTTTCAAACTGCTAAGTTGGCAGGAGCAGGGACCGAGCAATGGGAGCTCACCCTGTCACAGGGATTCGAACCGCTGACCTTCTGATCGGCAAGTCCTAGGCTTTGTGGTTTAACCCACAGCACCACCCACGTCCCTTCTTTGGGAACATAGGAAGCTGTTTAATACAGAGTCAGACCATTGGTCCATCTAGGTCAGTGCTGTCTACACTGATTGGCAGCAGCTGTCCAGGGTATCAGACAGGGGACACTGTTGGGCCCTTTACTAGGAGATGCTGGGATTGAACCTGGCACCTTCTGTATGTGTATATTGTACGCTTGGTTCTGACACAACTGACCTACAGCTGATGGGACTTAGTGCAAAAAGTGATCGTTTTTGGGAAACCACAAACAATGGCTTGGTACACTAGAGAGAAGTAGCACAGTATGTTATCTAAAAACAGAGCTTTCTAAGAGCCACTTTTAACTGAAAATATTTGCTTTATTTTTAATAACAGGAGAATCTTCATCATCATCTGCATCTGAGATTTCTGGATCCCAAGTTGTCCCTTCTGCAAACATTCAACCTCCAGCTCCAATGCCAAGGAAGTCTCAAATAGTAAGTCGTCAAGAATCTAGGTCAATCTCTTTTGTGTTTGGCAGCTCTTTGCGTTGGGAATAAAGGCACGGTTCCAAAAGGGGTGAGCAACTTCTTCAGATTACATGGGTCCTTTTATAGTCCTTCTTAGAAACTTCTTAGAAACGAGTTAGTGTGGCGTAGCTGTAAACATCCAACAACTTTTGTTGGGTGAGCTGCAAATACGGTTCACTTAGGGGTCCCTTGTACACTGGGACCTTTCAGGTAACCTAGTTTTATTTGATTCCTAACTACAAAGGTCAATCCATAATATTTGTTTGCGTATGTGTGAAAGAGAGAATGGGGCGGGCGGGGCGGGGGGAGAATATAGAATGAGCTAAAGAGCTTTAGCTAAAAAGATCTCGGTAAATCATCTTAGCTGAAGCTTTAGTACAGGCCTCAGCTAAAGGACATTAGCTAGATGAATTCAGCTTTAAACCAAGTCCGCTAAATAACCTACCAGCAGTACGATCCTGTGCATGTCTACTCATACTTAAGCGGCATTGACTTCAGAATAACAAGTGTGTGTATAAGAGTGCAGGCTAAGTAACCCATTCCACCTTTTGCTAAGGTTTCCAAAGTTACCATGGAAACAAGCCACAAGTTAGAAGGCAGAATCCAGCTGGTGCTCTTGGTACCAGCCGTCTTCAAACAGTTGCCCTCCAGATATTTTGGACTGCAACTTCCATTAGCCCTCACTAAAAGTGTGGCCAATACGAAGGGATGATGATGATTTGGAGTCCAAAACTTCTGGAAGGTACCAGGTTAGGGAAGGCTGCCTTGTTCTCACAGGAGAGCTTTTGATCCAGTAACCAGTGGAATAAAAGGAGAGGCAGGGGTTTGGTTTTTTTTGCGAATTCCTGCTGTCCCCTGCAGGATCCACTGCCCCTTAAAAAATTGGCTCCAGGGGAATCTGCAAAAATCACCTCCCTCCTCCTCCTGCTGGCAGAGGCATTTGCCAGATCAAGTACCCCTATGTGAGTTAATTTTTTATTGCCATTGTAAGCTGTCCAGAAAATTTAACTGGCCATAAATATGGTAGGTAATAAATATGGTAGGTAATAAAACAAATACTGCAGGCTGAAAATTCCATGAATTTCTGGTTATTATTCCATGGGGGTTGCATTATTTCAAGAAGATTGAATGGCGCCATTAAAGAATATTCTAGAAGGTGGATGTTCTCCCAGATGCCTCGTGCTAGCTTCCTGGTCTCGTTCTTATTTCCCAAACAATTTGATCTGCTGGCATCTCAGGGGTTAATGTAACGAGTCTTGGCCTTAACATTTTGTCACTGCTTTGAAAAGACCGAGCGTCAAATGAATTGAGAGCGCACTCTGCCTTTTTGGAAAGGTCCTACCTGTCTGCTCCGCTGTGCACGAATGTTCAGGGAGCTGTTTGTACATGTAATGAAATGCCTGTTTGCGATAGCATGCCCTCGCTGGATGCTCTTAATGTGTATTAAAACCCAAAGCGGGCCCTCCAAATTAATTGTTCTGAAAGTCAAAAGCACCGAGTGCAGCTTTGTAGGTTATTTTGCTGCATGTATTTATTAATTAAGTGGTGGTGCACAAGGGAGCCCCTTTGTAATTTGTGAATAGCAAAGCATGATAAGTATTTTAGATCAGACACGTATATTGGGATGATTTTAAACATGTGTGCATATTTGTATGGAAATTTTTGTAGGGGGTAGGCTGTTGTTCAGACATGCTTTGCATGCAGCAGGTGATAGGTACAATCTCCAGGTAGGGCCAGGAGACACCTCAGTCTGAAACCCTGGAGAACTGCCTCCTGTCAGTGTACTAAGCTAAATGGATCAATTATCTGACTTCCTATTTTCTGCTTCCTGAGCTTCTTGTAGACGAAAAGTGGTGAACTGCTGTCCTCTCACTGCAGCTAATGGTATTTTCTGTTTTACTTGGCTTATGTTTCCAACACGTTGCTCTTCTCTGTATTGCAGTCAAAAACAAAGCCCAAGAGAGTAAAAGCCATTTATAACTGCGTCGCTGATAATCCAGATGAGCTTACATTTTCAGAGGGTGATATCATCATAGTTGATGGTGAGGAAGATCAGGAGTGGTGGGTAAGTATTTATTAGCTTAATCATGCCAAGGGCTGTAGTGTGTGTGTCGTGTGTACACACACACAAGTACGTATGTTGGTGGGAACTTCTCTCTTAACAATCAGGAGAACTGAATCCCTGACTGAAGTACTATTCAGTTATTTTCAGAGGTATCCACGGAAAGCAATATTGAGGAGCAGCGTTATTTCAGTTGAATTTGAAGCATACAGATTTTTGAAACTCATCCTTTCTGCAGAAACACATATGGTTAAAAAAGAATATTGCAAAACACCTCTGTTTCAGAAAACCCAGTTTGTTATCTATAATGTATACAGTCCCTTCCTCTTAAGCCAGGATCCAAAGAATTGCACAACTAGTTTTGCATATTAAAGGTTTGTTTTTTCTCAAATAGGAGCTCCTTGCTCCCTGTGTCAATTTTTTTTGAAACTAAGCGAACTTCAAAACAGAGAATAAATATATATGTCTTCCCCTTATTATTGTCTTGTGTCATATGCCACTTGGGCCTCTTAAGGAAGATCAATCAATCAGTTTATTACAGTCAAGACCAGTAGTTCTTAAGAAATATCATTCCACTGAAAATAAGCGAACTTTGAATTTGCATCCCTTTGGTGAAAATTTGAAGGAAATAATAATAAACCTTTGTTTTTAAATGAAAGATTGCATGTTTTCTTACCATCTATTCTTTATTTTGTTTCACCCTATCCCCTGAATAACTAGTTTGCACATAAAAGCAGCATTGTCTGGTTTTTATTGATTAATAATAAAGAAACTACAGTTGTACCTCGGAAGTCGAACAGAATCCGTTCCGGAAGTCCATTCAACTTCTGAATCATTTGACATCCAAAGCGTGGCTTCTGATTGGCTGCTGGAAGCTCCTGCAGCCAATCGGAATCCCCATCAGACATTAGGCTTCCGAAAGAGCGTTCGAAAACTGGAACACTCATTTCCGGTTTTTGATCGTTCGGGAGCCAAAACGTTTGACTCCCAAGGCGTTCGACTATATAGCTTTTTTCCTTTATTACTAAAGACTTGTTTGTTTGGGGGGACAATTGTTTAACTAGTACAGTGGAGGGCAACTTTCTGTGACCACTAATTGGATAGAGACAAGCTTCACCCTTTTAATTCTTTAAAATGTTCTGTCTTTTCCAGATTGGGCATATTGATGGAGATCCCAACCACAAAGGCGCTTTCCCTGTATCATTTGTGCACTTTATTGTTGATTAAACTGCTTGTTGCAGGTGGAGAGACTCTGCATTTCCAGGTATCACTGGAGCTCTCTGCCCGGAATTAGATGCTTCACCAGGATACTTCATGAATGTTACACCACTGTGGACTCTTTGTTGTGGCAACTTAAGGTTTTTGAATCGTCCAAGGAAGATTTACTTTGTAGTAGGCAGATCCACTTGAACTATTTTCATTGTGAATTCTGGAAGACCATAAAAAACAAACATTAACGCCAAAAAAATAATACGTGAAACTGATTTCAAATCTCCCTTTTAGACTTTCTCACTAACCTGTGCACCAGAGTTTCTCTCTTCAGCAAATAAGGGAATTTCTGATGCACACCACAGGGTTCAGCATTTTAAAAGTGGGCAGACTAGCAGAGAGATGAATGGCCTGACTGCACTAATATATTACATTTCAGTGCCAATTTCCAGTGCCTCTAATGCATATCTGATCTTTGTTTGCACTCAGTGTCTTTGAGACCTGTCTCAGGACAATGTAGCTGCAATGAAAACTCAGTTTTAAGAGTGGCAGTTACTTCCACTTTTTACTCAGTACACTACAAAAACATGAGGCTAGAAAATCTACCCATCACTGATTCCTTGTCCACATCCACTGAGTGGCTAAGTTGAAGAGCTTAGCGGACTTGAGGGTGGAGTACTTGACCACATTGCAAAAGTACAAAGAAGTCCTAATAGAGCACTAAGTAATAACAAAGGGCAGAACACAGAGTTTTTCAGACTGCTTGTCTCTGGTGCTTGGTGGCTTATGTTTTCAGGCAAGACATAAGCATCATCCACAAAGGACTGGGCTCTTTCTTCCAGCACAATAATTCTCCTACTGAAGCCTCATTCATTTTGATTGCATTGGGATTTGCTGTAGGCATTCCATATGAGTGATAATGATATACCTGCCAACCACCCTTAGCTGAGCAGAATGCTTTAAAAGGTTTTGCAAAGCTGGAGTCCAACCAGGGACCAAAATCTGTTGCCCGAGCAACGATTAAAGCGATTCAGATCTAACAACCAAACCCTAGCAAATATTTCTCAATAAGCCCCAGTGCATTTTCCTGTGACAGCACTAATGGGGCCCAAACACCTAACATAAGTGCTAACAGGATCTACTATCCTGTCCCATAGACGAAGGGATGGGAAAGAATCATCAATTTATGCCTGCCTACTTCTCCTATATCTATGATAAGGAAGACTCAATAAGAGGACGCGGTTCCATGCAGAAGTACATGCTACAGCTCTGTTTATCCCCTCAAGGGAAAAGTTATTGCAAAGTCTCTTTCCCCTGACTTGTTAGGCCAGCTGAGGAAAGCCCCTGAGCCCAAGGGGATGGTGGGGTTCCCTTCTTTCCAGGGAATTGTCATGAAAGAAAACAAACAGAAACAGAACCTGCCATATATCCAGTTTCTGCCATTTTCCCATGTTAGTGAATTGGCTTCAAGGGAAAGGGTAACAGGGCTGCCTCCTGTGATCTGTGGGCATAAACTCTAGAAGGAAATGTTGTTTTTCAAGTTGTTTGAATGTGGAGAAATGCAACATGCTCGCACTTACCCAAAAGGAACGAGTATTTCCATACTTAGATCATATGAAAACGCTTGTCTAGAAAGGCCCATTAAAGAGATATTTTAATAATTGGATGTAGATATTTACTTTAAACCCTGAACCTGTTTACCTCAAATTTGTAAATATGAGGAATACGAGGTCATACTTTTCTATACAAAATATACATTTAATGTATATTTTATTCTATTCTTAAGTCATCGTTGAGGTAACAAAACCCTAGACAATATTATTGGTAAATAAATGTGGATTACACATTTGCTGAAATTTTTGTTGCAGTTCTTTTCTTTGAACACACAAAAAAACTGTGTTGTCTAGAATTATTTTTATTTTTAAAAAACCAACCACGGTGGCTATGTTCACACCTAAGAGACTATTGTCGTAGGACAATGTAGTAGGGTATTCATCCAAACACCCTCTGTATTAAGGTACACACTTCTGTCTTGCAAGCAATTCCTTATTTCTTTGCAGATGCACACTGTGTACTTCTGTTCCTGAACATGGTAGTTAACACTGTTAATAATTGTGAATAGATTTCATAATTCCAAATTGGTAGACTATTGCAGAATATTACAAAAATGTCCTTTTAATGTTTGTATATTGTGATAATTGTTAACGGTTTTTACTTTGCATATGCTACCGAAACTGTGCACTGGTAGCATAGGATTAGAATATCAACGTCCAGGTCACATTGGCTTTCATCACAAGTTTTGTGACTATTGTATCTCTAGATTTATCAAGAGAACTTTGAATTTCTGACACAGAAATTATGTACATATTGGCTAGCATAGGTTGAAACATGGGGGGATGGGACAGGCCAATTGGTATATTTATATTTGGGATGGGATGACGTATCTCAAACTGCCTTGCTAAAGTGGTACATTTGAAGCAACTTGTCAGATCTGCGGATGCAAACCAGTGGGCTTATATTAAAACTCACTTTCGTACAAGCTGTTGCATTGTATATGGGGACAAACTGGAATGCTTCGAGATGCTTTTATTGCAAGTTTTAAAGCTAAGTCTACATATTCAAAGTTCCCACTAAATATATATGTATATTAGGAAACAAAATACTTTGCCACTACAAGTTTATCTGGCTGCTGATGAATTCAGTTTGGCTACTGACACTATTGGTTATGTTTGTATTCCTAGTAAACAAGCAAATAAATTGGCACATTATTTTGCACAATTCACTTATGTACAGTATTTTTTGACACAGAATCTTAGTTAATACCATATGCTTTGGAAGCTTATGTGGCCCTTAAATTTCACATTGGCCGGAATCCGAGGAAATGCACAAATAGCTGTGTGCACCCAGATGAAAGTTGCGCCTTCTGGCAAACATCTTGTGAAACCCAGGGGATTTTCAACTCTTGACTTGAATATTCCTAAGGCCTTAGATGTTTAGAGCCCAGCCATAGTGTGTGAGCTTTCAACTGTTTTGGAAAAATCTTAAATAGTGGCCACTAAAAGATTTTGAGTAAGAGTATTTTTTCACACTACAGTGTGCAGACACTAGGCTTGTAACGTAAGACTGTTTCAAGAGTTCTTTTTTGTTTCCGTGGCACTATTTCACCCAATTAAATAGGAGACATTTTGGATTTTTAGGAATGACAGATGCTAAAATGTTCAGGTCTTCTTTCACAGCTGACAACAGGGGATGATGGTGTTCAACAAACTGTTAGTGAGCATGTAAGATTACTTTTGTTTAAATGTTTAAAAAGGAGCATAAGATACCTAAAATGCAGTTCAGAATGCTACTTGAGATGTATAATTTTCAACGTGATGGTTTTGATTGTTTAGTTGCAGAGCAACTGTATATATTGTATAACCTAAATCAATTCTTATTTTTAGTGTCTGGATGCAGTGATTTATAATTGGAGCATGATTAATTTCACTTACGTTAAGCCAGTCACTTGACTGGAAAAATAAACAGCTTTGAAGCCTCACCTTGACTTTTTTTTATTAATTGAATGTGAAAGCACTTATAGATGAGCCACACTAGAATAAACTGAGTGATTACCGCTATTCAGCCTTGATGTATTAAAGACATATCAGAAGACTGCTGACAAACAGCTGTCTTAAATGTGAGTTCTCTCTTATTTTGGACTTTAAATGGTTTACAGTTCAATTGTATGGGGAGCAGGAGAATGCAAAGTATAGAACCTGCCCAACCCAAAGCCTGCTGTGCTCATCCTTGGTGAAAAATGGAAGATTACATTTTTCTGGGGTTTTTTCTTCTTTAATGAGAGGGCACAGCCATTCTACTGAAAGGCAAACAGATATGCCAGGCTCTAGGGCCAGTATACTTTCCTCCCTGTGCTGGAGACATGGGAAAGAGGGGGCTTTGGATCCAGCTGATTCAAAGACTCCCTTGATACACCTTCTTTTACATCCCTTTTTGTCATTACTACCAGCAGGGTAGCAGTAGGTTTCCATACCTGCAGCAAGGCAGCTTGCAAGGAGCAGGCCTCCCCCTCCACCAGCAGAAAGGGAGACCTACTGTATCTGACGACCCATTCATTCATTCATTCATTCATTCATTCATTCATTCATTTTCCTTTTTTGCTGCCACTGCTAAAAGCAATGGCGTCTGTGGGTAGTCAGATTAGGCCATATTTAGAAAGACACGTCTTCTATTGATTTTTTTATTCATTTACAAAAATGGTATAAATCTTTTTAAACACCAGATTTGATATTTAGCACAGAAACTCACGCACAGTCAGTTGAGCTCTGAGTGACAGTTTGGGAAACAAACAAATGGTATTTTACAAAAAACAAAAACAAAACTTCATTCCTTTGAACAGTATGTTCAAGCAGTTAACAAAAAAAGTTCACATCTACTCCAAAATAACTTGTTTTCATTCTTCTCCAATTGCTGCAGTCACAGCAAGCAGTCCTTCCTCTCAACATGAAGTGCAGCTGTAGAAATTCAGGACTTCTCGGATGTTAAAACAGAGTCAAAGGCTGTTGAGAGCACCTTACAAATAGCTTGTGCTTGTTCCTGCATTTTATAAACAGAAAGAGTTGCTCAAACTTGTTTTCATGAACATGAAGATGCATTCAGCCTCAAGCCCATCTCGAAGTTTCAGCGTTTCCCGTATAGCATGCTTTGCTTTGATGACATTTCCTATCTTAAGCTAGGCAGCCAATGTGGTGCCATCCAGGTACTTGGAACTGCAACTCCCAATAGCCCCAGCCAGCATGACCAATGGCGGAGGTAATTAGAGTTCCAGTCCACAACATCTGGAGGGCACCATGTTGCCTATCCCTGATCTAAAGCATTCTATGTAGAGCAGTGGGGTCGGTCCAGAAATGTGACTTGCAAACAAGACTTGCTATTTTAGAAATTGCCAGCAGAAACGTATCATCAGAGTTTGATATTCCAGATAGGCTATTTGTTAACAGAGGGACAGTTCCTGCGTGTATACTGGGTTTCCCTTGTTTACCAAGCAGTTGCCAGTAAAGGACTCGCCAGGGCATTTAAACTCAAAGCCTATCACCAAGTGATATTAGTGCAGTATTTGCTAGCATACATATGGGCACTTGGAAAGCCAGGCTGGTGCATTTAAAGTTAATATATATGGCAGCGACAAAGCTATGAGAATAAAAGTTAGTGTTTGTTATGCCTTCCTAGTGGTTCAAATCCCCACTTGAAGCCCGGTGAACTGGTGATGCCACCCACTTATAATTAATAAAGCTACAGATTTAATTAAGGGGGTACTTTATCCCACAAATCTGTAAGTAGCATCCGGGTAGAGTGATTGACAGGGAGAAAATAAATGTGCCAAAGAAGAATATGCAATTAATTTGAAATTACGGGACTGCCACTATCTTGTTTTAACATGGGCTCCTGCTCATTTGCTACTTGCACTGTTTCTGCTACAGAAGGTTAGGGCTGTGGCAGGAACAAATGCACATGCAGTTTACAGTCGCTCTGACACTTGCACATATAGCGGTGCCTGGCCTATCTGGTCAGTGTGCCACAAATCATGTCTTAAGTAAAGGTAAAGGGACCCCTGACCATTAGGTACAGTCGCAGGCGGCTCTGGGGTTGCAGCGCTCATCTCGCTTTATTGGCTGAGGGAACTGGCGTACAGCTTCCGGGTCATGTAGCCAGCATGACTAAGCCACTTCTGGCGAACCAGAGCAGTGCATGGAAACGCTGTTTACTTTCCCGCCGGAGCGGTACCTATTTATCTACTTGCACTTTGACGTGCTTTCAAACTGCTAGGTTGGCAGGAGCAGGGACCGAGCAATGGGAGCTCACCACGTCACAGGGATTCGAAGCGCTGACCTTCTGATCGGCAAGTACTAGGCTCTGTGGTATAACCCAATAGTACAAACCTATTTTGTCATGTTTTGGTCCAGTACATGTAGCTAGACATAAGGCACAAGCGTATGATAGCACTTTGCATATTTTATGACTTATTGTCAACCTAGAATTATCCAGCAAGTGTTTTTTAAAGCATGAACCTTACCATACTATTACACTGGTATATCCAAAGGTTGTACTCTTCATAGTTCGTATCAGTTGTCTTTAAAGCCAGTAAACTCTTCCCTGCCCCAAGGCCGTCATCATAGCAGACCATCCGAACAATTAGGTAGAGCGCATGTCTATGCAAAACATCCTGAAAATGCCATGTGTTAATTTGTCAGTTTCTTATTGCTTGCAGCCAACGGGCATTACAATATAAATCACAAAAACAAAAAAGACAACCTAAGAGTAACTTAAAACATCAATTTTCAGAACTGCAAATTACCAAAACTTAAAATTATGAAGTTTCCCAAATCTAGAAATTCCCTTGGCAGTCACCCATAACTTTCTCTCCCTCCTAGCACATATAAAGCTATTCTGTAGGTAGCAAAATTGTCTATATCAGCCAGAAACCATCTGCTTTTGAACTGATTGACTTTAAAAAAATCTGGAGTGAATACAGAAATCTGTTATTAAGTGAACTGTGCAAAAAGGAATAGACTATAGTCAAGAATGTCTACAAAAAGATGGTAATGTGTGTCTAACAGGAAAAAGGTCATTACTGCAAAGAAACAGAACTGTAATAGTTGGATTTAAATTTCAATACACCAAACTTAGAACTTGGAATTCTTCGTATAATCCAAGTCCATTTTGGTATCTTCAGGAGAAAAAAAATCATACCACAATTATAGTCAGAAATATTCTGAGATGGTATTACTGGAGAAATTGAATGAGGCATATTTAAAACCAGGAACAACTTACATACTGGTCCAAAGTTGTGACTTTAATACCATACTTGGAAACTCCCATAACGAATTCTTCTTCCCCTGGAACAAAGGGTAGCTTTCCATCTTGCTTTGGGGAAAAAACAAAAAGGAATTATTGTAGGCAGATAAAGTTTGATGACAAAACAAGTCTCATACAACTTGTATGTTCTCATGTAAATAAATAAGCAACAGCCTTCAAATAAGTCAAAAGAGTGACAATAGCTCCATGAAAGTTTATTGACAATGATAGATACTTTGCTACTTCATTTTATACCGCAGAAGCCAAGGTACTGCACACACGCTAAGTTTCTGAAGCAGAACAGAAATAAATGCTTTCTAGTGATTCAAAAACAAGCCAAAGTTTCCTGGAGCATGATCCTTTTTTTAACTCCCTTGCTCAGCTATTCTATCTTGAGACCATCAGCCACAGCAAATGTTTAGACATTACAATGTACCAAGAAAAAGGTTATCAAAAACAGCCAATTTCCCAGACTCCCAGCCCCGCTTTCAATACCAGTGAGGAACAGTCATCTGGAACTCAGCAGAACTGGAAACCAATTCTTAAAAATAAAGATGGCTTAGACTAAGATAGTTTCCCCGGGCCACAGTTTCCCCATAAAAAGACCCAAGGGGACATATAGCCAAAGTCAGTCTTTACCTGTGCCACATCTATGTAATTTATCAAGTCCAATGGTCCCTCCAAAGTCTTGCTTTCATCAAGCTTCAGTTTTTCAATGGCACCGACATATTTTACTCTAAATTCTGCACAAGTATCTGAGTTGCTATTGCTCTGGCCTATAAAGAAGCAGACATTTAAACCATTACCCCATCTTTTTATCAATTGGCAAACTTATTGGGCATTCAACCATTAAAATTGACTCAGTGTAGTATTTATCTAAATAACTGCAACTGGAATTACTTCTGTTGTGCAACAGTGGTCTCTGTACCTCCCCCCTTGCACTGTCCCCAGATCTGTTCCACAGGTTTGGAGAAAGCCCCAGGACGGATTTGGGGAGGATGGGGACAGAATGTGAAGACAAAATGTTTAATTGTGTCCCTTTTCTTAAAAAAAATAAGAAATAGAAGTGTCACCTAAAAGTGATTTGTTGTTTTCCCCGGGCTTATTCCAACCACATTAAAATATCTTGCAAGAAAGCAGAACTGAATCGGGGGATGACTTAAATTTCTTATATTGGGGTACCAGAGGTTTCTGCAAATACAGAGCATAAAACCAAGTGTGTTGCTTTGGATACATGGAAGCATAAGGAAACCTCAGAACATGGTACGACCACAACATTACACCAAATGTAAGCTTGAAAATAGGGACACTTTCTAGTGAAATTTCAAAAGGCAGAGGAGCTGCCCAGCAAAGCTTCCATCATGAACAAAACAGGATTCTGAAGTCCTGTCTAGCTTTTTGCCTGTCCATAGAACTACCGGATACAGAGGAAATTATACAAAGTAGTAAAGGCAGCAGATCTATACAGAAAGGCAACAAATCACACAGATTGACATAATATAAAAATGTGATACATATACTGCAAAGGTGTATATTACATAATTTTATTTGTATATGCACAGATGTAATAATTTGTTAAGTAACAGCAGACTCAGCGTTGTTTTCTGCTTTAAAAAATTAGTAAAGTTCTGTGTCAGCATGTTCACATTTCTAGATACAGCTCCAATTAGTTATGAAACTCATCTATGCATTCTAACAAATAACAGGATGTCTTTAGGCCATCATCAATTTCCTACCTGAGCTTTTTGTGGAGTCTGTATCTAGACTAGCCACAGTACTAGATCGCGAAAGCCCACCAAGACTGGAATCCACTGACTAGATAAGGAAGAATACATATGAAAGCATTATGAAGTTATGCAGGTCAAATGATATTTAAAAGTGTGCTTTCTTATAAACTCATGAATTAAAGGCATGAATTAAACCACAAGCATGATTAATGAAGGCTTATTCCTATAACAATAAACCATAGTTTGTTACATCCAAATGCAGCCATGGAATAACACATCACATTGCAGTACAACATCCACAAATAAGAACACTTTAAATTCCTTCTTTCTCTCTATTCCACAAGCTAAGCAGTATTTCATCATTTACAATTCACTTTCAGTGGCTGCATCTATGCTTATAGGACTTAAGATAACTGTAGGAGTTATTTTTCTTAGTCATAATGGTACAAAATATGTGCAATTTTTAATTTAGCTGGTTGACTTTAGTAACATCAATTATTCTCATTCTGAATGCCAAGTCTGCATGAAGAAATAGCAAGTATAACAAGGATTTGAACATTTTTGTAAATGTAGATTCATCCCTAACTCTAGATATCTTCAGGATATCTGAATGCACCATCTAGCAGATGCCAAACTTCCACAATGTCATACAAGGGATAGCAGATGGGGAAAATATTCTGAATTTAGTTAGACATTCCACTGACTGATATGAATATATTTTAAAATTTGTCAATTTTCAAGGAGGCATACCCAAATTTGCTTACCTTACTTTTGGTACTGATTTCACTGCTTTGTGAACTGCTGCTACTATGCCGCTTTTTTCCTTTTCTGAACATTTTTTAATTGACACAGAATCTGCGAGAATACTGTAAAGAATGAAAAGAGAGTTCTGTTTGCCACCCCATTATAACTCCAATTCTACATGGACATAAACACTTCATAGATGCATATTTCCATTTGTTATGGAGGTTCAAATTTGCCAGTTAAAAGGCAGAGTCAAGCAACTGCCATTAAATGAATGTCAAGCTGTGGTTTCCACAGTGCCAAATTTAAAACTGAAAAACAAAATATATGTTTAATGGATTGTGATCTCTGCTTATTAGTAATGAATATAAATATCTCCAAACTCAAACAAAGGTTCTTCAAAATATTCTAAAAGCCGATGTTTACTATCACTACTCCAATGTTAACAGTAAGAATGCTTGTAGAACCATGCTTTCCTTTAAAATTGTGTACATTTCATTGGATGCTAACAAATTTCCTATTTCTACAGACTTTCCCAGAAGGACAAGCTGACACACTAGCAATACTTGGTATCTCTTTATCTGTTTTATTTGTTGTCATTTTATTGCTATTGTACATCACCATGGCATTTTCTATGGTTTAACAGTTTGTAAATATTCCAAATACGTAATATTTAACATGCAGGTATACACAGATTTTTTGTTGAAACCCATTTCTCCATTAAAAGTACAATTAATGGAGGAAGGTGTTCTGAAAAACTACAGTGCTATCTGTACTGATCTTGACGTTACCTGTTTCAGAACTGACTTTTTCTCCACATGATTTCAGGAGAGGGGTGCTTTCCCTTTCCCCCTTCTCCTTTTCTTTATGCCGTCAACAGCAGACATCGCAGGCAGAAATACAGCAAATGAAGATTCTCCGCCTCACTACATTACCACAGCGAAAAAAGCTGCCACTGCTGCAGTCGCCACAAATTCTGCCAAAAGGAAAGGAAACAAAAACCAACAACTTGGTCACTGTTAACAACATCATTTCCACTGCCTGGAGTTTTCTGCATTTCCTTTCTCTCCGACCTCGCTCCATACAATCCTCTTTCACTCACCACCTTTGAATATACAGTGGTACCTCGGGTGAAGAACTTAATTCGTTCTGGAGGTCAGTTCTTAACCTGAAACTGTTCTTAACCTGAGGTACCACTTTAGCTAATGGGGCCTCCTGCTGCCACTGCGCTGCTGCTGCTGCAGCTGCACAATTTCTGTTCTCATCCTGAAGCAAAGTTCTTAACCCGAGGTACTATTTCTGGGTTAGCAGAGTCTGTAACCTGAAGCGTATGTAACCCGAGGTACCACTGTACTTCGTAGATCCTGCAATGTGGATTCCATTCCATGAAACTTTATATTACCTAAATAAGTCGGTCAGCCTTTTCAGGAGCCACAAGACACTTCGTTGGCTTTGCTGCCAGAGACTGACATGATTACCCGCCAGGAAAACCCTGCTCTTAGCAGAACTGAAAGGGCACCAGGAGCATCACCCCCTACCTGACCCAAAAATGACCCCTACCTTTCATTCCCACCACAATGAAATACTGAGCACAAGGAAGCCCCTCCCCGTTCTGCTTCCGGGTACCAACCGTCGCGTCGGAGAACTTCTACTCCGTCTGCCTCTTCCGCTCTAGGACTTTTCGAAGCCTATGCTTTTTAGCGCAGAGACTCTATGGTGCGGAAGTGATGAGGAGGGAACGCTCACTTTCCGGCTGCGCGAGCGAGGCTGTGGACGAAGTACAGGTGCCGGCGAGGGCCAAGCCGAGAGGGCGCGCCGTGACTCTTCCTCGCGGAGATGGCTGCGAGGAGAAGGACCGAGGCGTTCATCCCCGCCGAGGAGAGCGACCAGCTGTTGATTCGGCCCCTGTGAGTGGCTGGGACGGTCTCGCGCCGCCGCGGCCTTCGGCTGACCAACCGCCCTTGCTGCGCGCGCGCGTGCGCACTCTCTCGCTCTGCCCCCTCGCGCGCAGAGCTTAAAGGGCTCCCATGTCTGCCGTTGCAAACCCTCACGAAAGCATTTCTCTCATATATATATAGAGGGGGAGGGAGGAGAAGGATATCTTCAATCCTGGGCTGTGAACCAATAATTGCCTAACAGTACATGTTCTGGATAAATAAAACCTCTGAGATTATATTTATAAAGGTAAAGGGACCCCTGACCATTAGGTCCAGTCATGACCGACTCTGGGGTTGTGGCGCTCATCTCGTTTTATTGGCCGAGGGAGCCGGCGTACAGCTTCCGGGTCATGTGGCCAGCATGACTAACCCACTTTTGGTGAACCAGAGCAGTGCACGGAAATACCGTTTACCTTCCTGCCGGAGCGGTACCTGTTTATCTACTTGCACTTGGACGTGCTTTTGAACTGCTAGGTTCGCAGGAGCAGGGACTGAGCAACTGGAGCTCACCGCGTTGCAGGGATTTGAACCGCCGACCTTCTGATCGGCACGTCCTAGGCTCTGTGGTTTAACCCACAGCGCCACCCGCGTCCCTATCTATATATCTGTATGCAAATCAGGAAGATTTGGGGCATCACATGGCGGGACAGATCTCAAACAAACAAAAAAACCAGCATGTTTGCACTCCTGTCTCAGCGACATTGGCTTGGTCGTGTCCACAAAATGGAAGATGGCAGGATCTCCAAGGACAGTTTTCTACAGGGAGCTGGCTTCAGGCACCAGACCAACTCTTCATTACAAAGATTTCTGCAAGGGAGACATGAGGAAGGCTGGCAACATCAACCCTTGCAGATGACTGCAGTCCCTGGAGACAAGACAGACAAGTTGTGTGTCTACAGTAGCAACCAGAGGAGGAAGGCAGACATACAGAGAGAAGAAACGCCATGGTGCATCTACAGCAGCATAACCAAATGCTTATATCTGCCCCAGCTGCAGCAAAACATGTCTGTCCTATTTAGTGTATTGGTCTCTACAGCCACAACAGGCTCTGTAACTCTCCAATGGTTTGACTTCACTCTCAAAGGCACACTCCTCCATTGCCTCTCAAGACAGATGCCAGCCACAAACATATTCAGTGGTATCTCAGGTTACAGACGCTTCAGGTTACAGACTCTGCTAACCCAGAAGTAGTACCTTGGGTTAAGAACTTTGCTTCAGGATGAGAACAGAAATTGTGCTCCAGCGGCGCGGCAGCAGCAGGAGGCCCCATTAGCTAAAGTGGTGCTTCAGGTTAAGAACAGTTTCAGGTTAAGAACAGACCTCCAGAACGAATTAAGTTCTTAACCCGAGGTACCACTGTACATACTTAATCCTATCTATCTATATATACACACACATAGGGGTTTTATTTATCCCAAACATGATGTTGTTAAGCAATTATTGGTTCACAGTCCAGGGTTCAAGCTTTATGGGGGATCGTGGTTAGAGTCAGGAGATGGTCCCTTGGTTGTTTGGATTCTCTCTGTGGTGTTGAATGAGATACTCTGTCAAGCTTTGGATCGGGGACAGATGTGTTAACTGGATGAGGGAGCACTTTTAGAGATGGCAGAGAGCTATGAGTTGGTTGAGAGCCCACATTGAGAGTGCAGGAACTCTATGGGGATCTGATGTGGGGTAACTGGCCTTCTCCCTAGTAGCAGTTGCCTGCCTTGTGCCTGCAGTTGTTGTCAGTTTGCATTTTTGTAAATAAAGACAATAATACAAAGTCTGTCAGCTTCCAGTGGTCTCTTAGAGGAAGTAAACTCAGTGCTACTAGAATTTCTCCCCCATTCATAGATTCTGCATTTGTGTCTTCTGGCAAATGCTTCATGAGACAAGGTGTCAATAGGAATTTGTGTTTTCTTTCATTCATAGCAATGAGAATCCTTTCAGGCTGTCAGGTATTATTTTGGAAGCCTGTCGTCAGAAATGTTGTGGAGATGGCAGAGCAAAATGCTGAGTCACATGCTGCTGCTATGTTTTACTGTTATGATTGGACATGAGGCAAGCCCCCACAGGTCCATTCCCCCCCCCCCACTGCAGGGCTATGTGTATCTCTCATCTTATTTGCTGAGTCACCACCATTTTGTGGGCTTGGTAGATCTAGTGATTCATTTCCTAGTACAGTGGTGCCCCGCAAGATGAATGCCTCGCAAAGCGAAAAATGCGCAAGACGAAAGGGTTTTTCGGGTTTTGCGTCGCTTCGCAAGACGATTTTCCCTATGGTCTTGCGAGTTCTTGCGAGTTTGTTTCCTTTTTGTTAAAGCCGCTAATAGCCGTGTTTCGCAAGACGAAAAAACCGCAAGACGAAGAGACTGGCGGAACGGATTAATTTCGTCTTGCGAGGCACCACTGTAGATCCTTCCTCCCTAAGATGTTGGGAAGTAGGCTAGTATACTTTTATTGGTAAGTTGCTACAATAACTGTTGCTCCTCAGCCTGAAACAGCCTGAAATGTTTTCAAACCACTCTGTTGATAGAACCAATTTATACATTACTACATGGAATCTAATCTCGACCTTACCCTGCAAGGCTCGCATTTACTCTAAGAAGTCAAGCAGCCTTTCTTTTCTCACTAACTTTCTGATTTATCCTTATACGCCTCAGCAGCTTGTACAATTTTTGGCCATTATCGTAGAAACTTCCATTCTAGCTGGCTAAGCGAAATGGATGAAGCATCACTGATTTCATGACAGGATTACCTTATCATCTTTTGTCTAGACAAGGCCTTAGCTTCAACAGCCCATAGGAAGCTCATGCTTAATTTTTAATCCATCATCTCCCTTAATCATTTCTCTTTCACTGTTTTCCAACAAGGAGCCCTTTATCTTTTAAAAGTGACCTACAATCCTTGTTTCTAGACATATGACCTTTCATTCAACTGTAATAATTTAATGTCTGAATGAGCCTGTTTCACTGTGATCCTGGATTTGTTTAATCATCTCTGCTACTTTATTTACACCATAGACATGCATGAAGCTAGAATAAAAATTGTGACTTGTTTACTTTAAATACCACATTCTGTAGCTGGCTTCTAAGTAAGCATTTTCCTAGTTGCCTGGATATGCTGCAGGCAACCAGGCAGGAAACCTGTTGTAAATTGGAGGTGTGTTGGTTCTTTTGCTTTAGGACTCAGCAGAAGCAAAAAATGACCAGGCTTAGTGTGTATGGACAGGTGTCCTTGTGAAATTTGTTTTAGACTAGCTGACCCCTGTAGCCATATTTGCAACTCTGTTTTGTTCCGTATTACATTCTGCAAAATTTCTAGAAATCTGAGGAGCAGGAAACTCAAGTCATTTCTCCCAAATTGTCTTGAATCTGATGAGCTATAGAAGGAATAATTGTTGAGATGATTTAAATGACCAACTACGTCTCTTACTATAATTGAGTTCATTACAGAATGTGGTATGCCTTTATATCCAAATGTTCACTTACATAACTAGGGGTACAATCTTCACTTATCTCGTAGTTACCTCCACTGAGTTCAGTAGGACTTATTCTGGTTAGGACTGTGCTGTTGTAAAGCACAACTTTCAAGAGGTTTCAGTTCACATGTCACATTATTGCCAATTTTGGTTCCTCTCTTTGAAAATGGGTGCAGATGTTGAACTGGGTTCCTAGTTGAAATTCACAATATGAATGAACCTGGGCAAGCCTTGGACTTGCATACAGTGGTGCCTCGCAAGACGAAAAGAATCCGTTCCGCGAGTCTCTTCGTCTTGCGGTTTCTTCGTCTTGCGAAGCAAGCCCGTTAGCAGATTAGCGCTATTAGCGGCTTAGCGGGCTTAGCGGATCAGCTGATTAGCGGCTTAGCGGATCAGCTGATAAGCGGCTTAGCAGATCAGCTGTTAAGTGGCTTAGCGGATCAGCTGTTAAGCGGCTTAGCGGATCAGCTGTTAAGCGGCTTAGCGGATCAGCTGATAAGCGGCTTAGCGGCTTGGGAAAAAGGGGGGGGGAAACCTGCAGGAACTCGCAAGACATTTTTGTCTTGCGAAGCAAGCCCATAGGAAATTCATTTTGCGAAGCACCTCCAAAACGGAAAACCCTTTCGTCTAGCGGGTTTTCCGTCTTGCGAGGCATTCGTCTTGCGGGGCACCACTGTACTCTCTCATCTTAGTTGTGAGGAGGTGATTATAATCTTTTGGTTCAATTGTTAACTGTTTTTAATGTTACGCCCAATCATGTATAAACTCTGGTTAGTCTTGTATACATTTTACTCAGAAGTTATTTCAAAATGTGGGCTAAATAGTAGGCTTGATTGAAGGAACAATAGTTCAAAATTAGCTGCAGTTTAGGGTTCAGATGTATTGCTAAAAATGAATATGAAAGCTTCCATTCTCCTTGGGGAGCACATGAGCCCGAGGCTTGCCCAGGGCTGTTCACATAATGCTAAACCATTGTTTAGCATTACATCCAAATCAGGCCATGGAATTAAACCAAAGACATCACTTTGCTTGGACAGTTACATATAGTTGTTTTTATATCAGTGGGTTATTGATTGTTTTTTGTAATTTGTCACAACTTTCTTTTCACAGAGGTGCAGGGCAGGAAGTAGGAAGATCATGCATTATTCTGGAATTTAAAGGAAGGAAGATAATGGTAATCATTGATCTAAGTTATTTATTAATGTTTTGTCACAGTAGACACATCTTTGACAGTAAATATTCAAAGCATTCTACCACTGTAAACGTCTTAAGGATTCCCTTCTTTCATATGAGCCTCTTCTGGCTCTCTTCTTGTATTGTTCCACACACACAGCCCACACAAACACTATCTCAACTTTGATGAGTTGGGATGGACATGGGACATTTTCATTTTCAGTGCCCAGACTGAGGAAAGCCCTCCCCAGAAGTTTTGTAGGGCTACCACATTGCTCACTTTTCAGCAGTGGCATAACGTTGGTTGCCAACACCTGGGGCAGGCATATGCCGGGTGGGGGTTGCCAAGCTAGCCCTGACCGCCGCCACTGTCCGAGTGACAGTGCAGGGATGCATTGAGCTGACATGGAAACTTTCCAGAGTTGTGTTCCTTTTATGGAGCATTGCCAACAGTGCTGGTCACTCCCCCACCCATTTCCTTCAAATGAGAGGAGAAACATTTGGGTTACACCTAAGATCACATGCTTTTAAATATTTGAAATATCAAGATGCAACATAAACTTTACTGTTTTGATGTAAAAGAGCAATCATCAGTGTATATGTGTTAATACCATATACTAGTTGTTTGTAGAAAGACAATTATTGGTCATCTTTTTTTTAGCTTGATTGTGGAATCCACCCTGGCCTAGAAGGAATGGATGCACTTCCATATATCGATCTGATAGACCCAGCTGAGATTGATCTCCTCTTGATTAGTCAGTAAGTGATGTGTTGCTCAATGCCGAAGGCTGGGGGGGGATTTTGTGTTTTTATTTTAAAATACTGAGACTCTGTAACAGATTTGTTAAGCTTTGCTGATGTTGAAGTGTTAAGTGTTAGCTGTTTTGTTACTTGATCTTTTGTTGAAACAACAAATGATCTAGCTGCATGCCATGGTATTATATGGCTTGATTCTGAAATCTGATCTTGCCTCTTTCAGTTTCCATTTGGATCACTGTGGGGCATTGCCATGGTTTCTGCAGAAGACAAGTTTTAAAGGGAGGACCTTCATGACCCATGCTACAAAAGCAATTTATAGGTGGCTTCTGTCAGATTACGTCAAAGTTAGGTAAGTTCATCCTCTTACTTGTGGGAGAAAAGTTTTGTGAAATCATGCCATAATTTGAACAATGGATGTGTAATATTTTTGCCTGTTGCATTGTTGCCCTATAATCTCAAGTGCACTTTGTGGCAACCATCTTCTGAGTCCTGCACAATCTTATCTTCAAAAACGGGGGAACAGGATGACATTTTGCCTTACTATTTTATACAGCAATATATCAGCAGACGACATGCTGTATACGGAGACGGACTTGGAAGAAAGCATGGACAAAATAGAGACTATCAACTTCCATGAAGTGAAAGAGGTGGCGGGAATCAAGTTCTGGTGTTACCACGCAGGCCACGTTCTGGGAGCAGCCATGTTTATGATTGAAATAGCTGGAGTGAAGGTATTTCCTTAGCACGCTAGATAATCCAAGTAGGCTTGTTACCAGTGGGCCTTTATTTATATTAGTTTACCTCTTCAGTGTGTTTTGTGGGTATAGGATTTATTCACCGTCACATTTCTATTAAACCTGTCACATTAAAGCTCCATGGTGTAAGTCAGAGGCAGGGAACCTTGGAACTGCACCCCTCCAGTCCTCTCTGCCTGGCCCTTGAGACTCATTTGGCCACACACCCAGCCCTCACTGACCCTTTTCCATGGATTCATTGAGTGCTTTAGCTTGGGGGGAATGTGTGATAATACCTCTTGCTGGCTGAAAATTTTATAATGCCCCTTGCTTGCCTGGATAGAGGGTGAAGAAGCTTTCATGTGTTCATGTGTGTTTATTCTAAATGTGTGTGCACCTGAATTTTGTACAACTGGAATGTAGTCTATGTCAGATCCATTATGAAGGACTTAGTTTTTGGAAATGGGTATTTTCAGTTCTTCCCAAGGACCTATTAATCCACACAACAGCAGGTTTAAACACTGCTAGCTTTTATTATTGCAGGATAGAAAGATTAGCACATACTCAGGCTCTCAGCAGAAGTAATTTAAGCATCAGAAGTAGTGATAACAGCAGAATAAGTTCCGCTTTCGCATCTCATTCATTTACAACCTATAGAAACATTACATCCAACTTACGTCACCCTGCTTAAGCAAAGTAGATACTACCAGGCCAATGTGAAGTCAATCCTTAGGGATTCCTTTAATTCCAGTGAGCATATCCTAGACTTCTATGGTTGTTCCAGCCACCTTTTGCCTCTGCCTCTGCCCACCACTGGAGTGTGGCCCGTTGAAGTTTGCTCACAGGGGAATTGCAGCCCTTGGCTAAAAAAGGTTCTTCACCCCTGGTATAAGCTATTGTTATTGGAAGTTAAGGGTTATCCATCTGTAGTGCTCAAGTAGTATGCATGAAATTTCAACTTCCCATCATATTTTGTGATACAGGCTTCCCCTTAAGCACTTACTGCTTGGTCCATGAAGGACTATGGATGAACCAATGGACATTGACCTAACTGTTAACTTTTTTTACCATGGTTTATATTAGTTTTTCTGTCTAATTACAGTGTACGTTGTTTCTTTGTCAAAGCTTTTATACACAGGTGACTTCTCAAGACAAGAAGATAGGCACTTGATGGCAGCTGAGATTCCCAATATTAAACCAGATATTCTTATAATTGTAAGCTTCTCCTATAATAATTTGAAGTGAAAACTCGAATAACATAGAAAGTGTTCACACTCCTTCTAACTAAGGCACCTCTATTTAACACACTCTGGAAGTGGGCAAATAGTGCAGTGCACTTAAAAAAAAGGAGTGCTCTTTGGTAATTTTATAAAATATGATCAAAAAGTAATTTTTGCAAGTTTGAAAAATAAACCCCTTAAATGGCATATATGTGTATTTGTATGTGTATATATGGGATGAATATGATTTAAGAATATTTTTTGTGGGGGAAATCATAGGGCAAAGTTTATCGTCATACTACAATTCATGATTAATCAAACAAAATAAGTTGTACACCCTTGTCTTAGAAAATTACAACAATATATCAAAATTTAGCTCTGGTTTATTAAATTCTCATGCTAGACATGTTTGAGATCAGGTATAGTGCCACAGCCATGCTGATCAACACAACTCATTACATTTTTGATGGTTTGAAGAAGCAATTCCTATTTTTGTGAGCAGTTGGTCTACATATGTTCTGGAGTGTGGGTGGCAGATCCCGTGGCAGTTTTTAGTAATCCCAGATAGGAATAGTGAGGCTGTGACTAGATTGTGGCATAGTCACACTGCCATTCTGGTCATGTGCCTCATCATTATTTTTAATGGTGTGTCTTTTGGCCTTAGGAATCTACCTATGGTACACACATCCATGAAAAACGTGAGGAGAGGGAGGCGAGATTCTGCAACACTGTACATGATATTGTAAACAGGGGAGGCAGAGGTCTTATTCCTGTGTTTGCTTTGGGAAGAGCACAAGAATTGCTTTTGATTTTAGGTAAGTACCTGCACATCACCTCTTTCCAACTTTACATGTTCAGTGTGTCTGAAAAAACTACATGTCCATCTAAATTATATTTACTGTTCTTAGTTTTCATAATTTGTTAAAGTTGTGTGTTGTTGTTTTTTAAAAAACCTAGATGAATACTGGCAAAATCATCCTGAGCTTCATGAGATACCTATATACTATGCTTCCTCTCTGGCAAAGAAATGCATGGCTGTGTATCAGACCTATGTCAATGCCATGAATGATAAAATCCGCAAGCAAATCAACATCAACAACCCATTTGTATTCAAGCACATTAGTAATCTGAAGGTCAGTGTGAATAAATGAAAATTTAATAACGTGAATGTATAGAAAGGTTATGAAGAACTATAATTCTGACTTAAAATTGGGCATCAAACCCTTTTCAGAAGAATTCAGTCTACCAGCAACTCTTACCTGCGACAGCACTAAACATGCTTCTGATAAGCATCCTCTGGGATTCATGTATATGGCATCATTGCCAGAACCCTGCAGAAATACTTTGAGCTCACTGAGGATCCCATAGAGTCCTTTATAAAAATACATCACTAAAAGACTTTTTGTCCCTGAGAGCAGGGGTAACAGTTAAGGTGGAACACTTTTCTCTGACTTTCATAAAATGGAATAATAATTATTCTTTGTTTACCTAGAGCATGGATCATTTTGATGACATAGGCCCAAGTGTTGTAATGGCTTCCCCCGGTATGATGCAGAGTGGTTTATCCAGAGAGTTATTTGAGAGCTGGTGTACTGACAAGAGGAATGGAGTCATCATAGCAGGATACTGTGTGGAAGGAACACTTGCTAAGGTGAGGTATACTTTGACTAGTGGTATATGTTAATATGCAGGGCAGGCAGCTTAAAATACTTGTTTTATCAGGGAATCAGGACTGAATTGGGCTACTGTTTTGGTGTCCCTGTACTTACAATCTGATGCATACTTCAGTTTGTACCTTTTTTATTCTGAATGAAAGAATACCAAAGAAACACTGGTATGAAAAATCTCAAAGTTGGAATCCAGTGATGGAATATATCCAGAGGAGATTAGATATGTCACGGTGAATTGCATTAGAATAGGAAAATAGTAATATTTTGCTAAATAGAAATGTTGTGTGTGTGTTCTGGGAAGGAATTCTGTATTGACTGTTTTTTATACAGGTATATATTTAGTGTAGGGATGCAGTGGCACTGTGGTCTAAACCACTGAGACTCTTGGGCTTGCCGATCATAAGGTCTGCAGTTCAAAACTGCATGACGGGGTGAGCTCCCGTTGCTCTTTCTCGGCTCCTGCCAACCTAGCAGTTTGAAAGCACACCGGTGTGAGCAGATAAAGAGGTACCGCTGCGGTGGGAATGTAAATGGTGTTTCCGTGCACTCTGGCTTCCGTCACGGTGTCCCATTGCGCCAAAAGCGGTTTGGCCATGCTGGCCACATGACCTGGAAAGCTGTCTGTGAACAAACACCGGCTCCCTCGGCCTGAAATTGAGATGAGCGCCACACCCCATAGTTGAATTCAACTGGGCTTAACCGTCCAGGGATCCTTTACTGCCCTTACCTTTATATTTAATGTGTATCTTCATAATAACAATTAAATATTCTGAATGAAATAATATAATGGGTGCATTTTGTTTATTGTTGCAGCACATCATGTCTGAACCTGAAGAAATTACAACTATGTCAGGACAGAAACTCCCGCTGAAGATGTCTGTGGATTACATCTCTTTCTCTGCACACACAGATTACCAACAAACCAGCGAGTTCATCCGGGCACTAAAACCTCCCCATGTGGTTAGTGTTTACTTTTGTTATTTTCAAGAAGTACAGTTTTTGTCAAATCCCAATGCCAGTTCAACAAATCCCAATGCCAGTTCAACCAAATTTTAACTAGCCAGAGGTGAACAGTAATTCAAAGTTGCAGCACCACTCCTCTTCCGTGATAAACTATGCTTTTAAGTTTTCTGCCACATTTGAAACAAAAGTGATTTTTCTTGAGAGTGCTGCTGTAAACAGTGTGTAAAGCTTGTAGCTTCTGGAAGAAAATATGTGACTTACATGTCTAAAATGATTTGGAGATAAATCAAGCGAACATGAAATGAAAGAAGATAGAAGAAGAGGCAGGAAAATAAAGTGGTTGAAAAAGGGAGAGGAGATGATGTGGGAAAGGGTCAAATAACAATCCCAAGAGAGCTGACTTCCAAAGAGCTGTGTGGACTTCAGGGATTGTCTGACTTCACCCCCCACTGCAGCCCATAGCATCCACTCAAAAAAGCTGCTCTGGTTTGTGGGGCTCTCATAGTCATATACAGGTGTAGGATACAGGTGCATATTGATGACACCCCCACTCTTCCTCCTCTTCCCTAAGCTGCCACCTTCCTGGCAACGCATCAGGAGTGCCTATATTTTGACAGCTAACAATGACTTTTTCATGCAGATATTGGTTCATGGTGAGCAGAATGAAATGGCCAGGCTGAAAGCGGCAGTAATACGTGAATATGAGGATAACGATGAAGTTCACATAGAAGTCCACAATCCTAGAAATACTGAAGCAGTAACACTAAACTTCAGAGGAGAAAAGCTTGCCAAGGTAAAAGGCTAACGTTTTCTTCATCACAATATGCACATTTACCTCATCATCAAAGGTTATTTCTTCAAAAATATATCTAATTCTTGCAAAAGGACAACTCAGTATATTGGATGATGAACACAGTGCACTGCTCTTATGTCATGAAGCAAAGCATCCTCTTGCCTTTGTTTAGGAAACTTGTTCTTGCTCTCATCCACAGCCCATTACAAATACACTGCTCAGTATGTTCCATAATCTGCTGTTGGATATTGCAGGGTTGCAGTTGTTTGAAGCCTTTGAAATATATTAACAGCTTCAAATAACATGCATGTGCACACTCTTTGTCTATGAACCCACCCAGGGCCACTACTCAGAGAAGTCGGGAGAACTAGTGAATCTGAAAAGGACAAGAACAGGCCAATCATAACAGAGAACTATCACATGGGATTATTGGTGGGCTGTCCATTCTGAAGTTGAGAAAGAACATGGCAGCTTGTAAAGGGAGTTTTGTAATTGATGGGTACTTTTAAGTCATGCTTGCTGATAAATTCACCTTGAAATTTTGGTACATGGTCTAGTACACAGAATGAGAAGTGATGCCGTATCCAGTTGTTCAAATGGGGACTGTTTTTCATCACCACCCATTTAAAAATATCTATCCTATCTGCAATTCCCATACACTTTCTTACATATAGTCTTGGTTTTTCTCTTGTGATTTCTCTAGGTTATGGGCTCACTAGCAGATAAGAAACCAGAACAAGGGCAGCGCGTTTCAGGGATACTAGTTAAGAGAAATTTTAACTATCACATACTTGCTCCATGTGACCTCTCCAGTAAGTAAAAGTGAAAACATTTATTATCCTTGTTTCATTGGTTTGGATCCCTAACTTTCCTTATGTAAACAGTATAGAGTTCCTGTTCACGGAAGGGCCTTTTGCATCTTTCTCCTTTCTACTTCTGTGAATGTGGGCCCCCAAAATCTGGAATTGGTGTGGAACAATGCAGCTGGTAGAGAGGACTGAGATGAATAATCAGGCAGAAATTTACATGAGCAGAGGAGCAACTTAGGGTAAAATGTTGTCTTTTTTGCTTTCATTTTTTTACAGATTACACTGATCTGGCTATGAGCACTGTGACACAAACACAAGCTGTTCCATACACAGGCTCTTTCAGTCTGCTTTATTATCAGCTACAAAAACTAACAGGTGCGTAACTGGAGGAAGCCGCTTGAAGTCTCTCCAAAATTATTATTGGAACTTGCTTGATGAGAAGATCAGTAATGGCCAACAAACTGTTGAAACAACATCCAGCATAACCCACTGTGCAGCTGGAAGAGATTGTTGGGCACATTTTAGGACCATTTTGAATCCATGAGTTGCAATAGATGCACCCAAGTGGTATGTACAGAGTGTGCCCAAAAAATATTTAAGTAGTGATGCATTTATTGTGGTATTTTATATTTTTCAAGGTGACATAAAAGAAATAGAAGTCCAGGATAAGCCAGCTTTGAAGGTTTTTAAAAACATTACTGTGGTCCAAGAGCCGGGTATGGTGGTGCTGGAGGTAAGGACAGAATACAAGTTTCTGTATAACTGTTGTGATAACATACAAGTGGCTTTGAAACAGAGTTGGGCTTCCTGAGGTGAGGGAGTGCTATAATCTTATACCCCCACATACAATGTCAGGTAACCAAGCCTTTGAAGTCAGTGGGACAAGGGAGCAAGGCCGATAATGATGAATGTAGTAGATTGGCAGACTCATAACATAGCCATTCTAATAGCCTAGTCGCAACCACTTTGAACTTTATAGTTAAAGCCAACATAGTTTCCCTCTTAACCAGAATTTCAAACCAGCTACAAAACCAAATAAATGTAGAAAGCCAAAAACAAAATTACTTCAAATGGAATTCCAACAATTAATGTGCTCTTTAATTATTCTTTTTCCTCTCATTCTGCTTTTTCCCTCTCCAGTGGGTAGCAAACCCTGCTAATGATATGTATGCAGACACTGTAAAAACAGTGATACTGGAAGTTCAGTCCAATCCCAAAATTCATAAAGGTATTCCCCCTTTTTATTTTTATATATAGTATACTTTTAATAGTGTGTGTTTCTGTGAAAAGATGTGAACTAATTTTATATTGGAGAATACAGTTCTGCCAAGCCCAGAGTCCTGAGACACAACCCACTGTCCAGCTTCCCATTACTTTTAGCAGGGCTGAAATAAACAGAATTATATAAACTCCTCCCTTTAATATGAAACTGGATTTTGAGGCATGTATAATGTAGCATTATTAAAGTCAATTTCATGTGCAAATAGGTATATTAAAACACAGGGACATTCTTCTAAATTAAATCATGTCAATCATAGAACATGTTATTAATTGGAATTCTATAGGTCAAATGAGGGACGCGGGTGGCGCTGTGGGTTAAACCACAGAGCCTAGGACTTGCCGATCAGAAGGTCGGCAGTTCAAATCCCCGCGACGGGGTGAGCTCCTGTTGCTTGGTCCCTGCTCCTGCCAACCTAGCAGTCCGAAAGCACGTCAAAGTGCAAGTAGATAAATATCTACTGCTCCGGCGGGAAGGTAAACGGCGTTTCTGTGTGCTGCTCTGGTTTGCCAGAAGCGGTTTAGTGATGTTGGCCACATGACCCAGAAGCTGTACGCCGGCTCCCTCGGCCAATAAAGCGAGATGAGCGCCGCAACCCCAGAGTCGGCCATGACTGGACCTAATGGTCAGGGGTCCCTTTACCTTTTACTATAGGTCAAATATGTTCAGAATCTAACGTTCTGGGAAATTAATCTTCAGAGCAGAAACATACAGTAAGCCCACAACTTACGCAGGGGTTACATTCTGGAAATCATGCCTAAATCCAAAATGGGTTCAGTGGTGAGTGGAATTACCAAAGTCATTTTCCCCAGAACCCAGCCCCCTTTAAAAAAATTTAAAACTTCTGCCGTGCGCATAAAGCTGAATGCGCACAAGCTAAATGCAAATAAAATGTGGGCTCACAGTATTATCTGTAATGAAATAGTACTAGATAAACCTGGTTCCTAAATGTATCAGCTGAAGAACTATTATTATTAAAAGTTATGCTGTTAATAGTTCTCCTGTAAATGCCAATAAGCTGCAATCTCATTTCATGTTAAGAAACAGAAGCCTGTAACATCACAAAGCTCATGCGGTGTCTTGCTTAGATACATATTTCACACCCACGGGGAGAAGGTGTGTGAGACCTTGTTGGTTCTCTTTCCTCCCCTTTGCCCCTGGAAAAGTGTGGGAGGTGGCACTGGTGACCTCAAAAAGAAGGGAGAATCTGCAAAAGCCATCTTCCCTCCACCTGCCCTCCCCTGCCCCACTGGTGTGGAGGATCTCTCCAGTGAGTCAGAAGCCTTCCAGGGACAGAAGGAGCCCTTCAATTGACAACAGACAGCAAATTCTGGATTCAGCCCATAAAATGATCATACTTGTCTATAACCTAATGCATATCTATGAATCCAATAGTTACAACATGAAGTTCAGATCCAGCTATTCCCCTCCACACACACCAGCATGATCTGAATTAGCTAAGCACAACTTCATTTACATAATAATGTACAAGAAACCATTTAGACTTGTAGGAACTCAGTAGTATGTGTCAATATTTTCCTTGTTGTTTAATGCCTGTTACATTATAGCTACATATATGTAGCCCAGCTACATTATAACAAATGGCAATTACAATGGAATGTAAAATGTGTGGTTTTTTTCCAGCTGTGGTACATAAAATTCCTAAAAAAGAAGAGATAGATGCATATCACAAGAAGATGGAGATTATGCTTCAGTAAGTTATAACATCACATTATTCTCTCTTTCCCACAAAACATGACTATCATATATTTTAGTACCTTTGTTATTGAACAAAATTAATTTGGGGGGCTTTCTCAAAATCTTGTATTTAGACCAGAGGTTATACTGAAAGGCTCAACATTTTTTAAGTGTTAAAATCCATCTAATAGTATGGAAATCATTCTAAAAAGGTTTGAATTTGGTTCTTTTCTAGAAATTTGTTTGAAACAGAAAGTTAGATTCTTAGGCTACAGTTCTATAGAAATCAGTGGGGCTTATTTTTGCAAAAGAAGCCAGAGGAACATCGCCTCGCTGTGAGGCATGAAGGCCACTCCCTGCAAGGCCCTTTCCACCTGGCCTAGGGGGCAGGGCCCACACTCACCCAGCCCTACTATGTTAAATATGTATTCTGTAGTTGACCTCCATTGTAATGTTTTATTTTGAAATCTTTAAGATGATATTTTAGTTTTCTGTTATGTTGCTTTGACTGTATACTCTATATTTGACTTTTTTCAAATTGTTTGATTGATTGATTTATTGATTTAATATGCTGTAAACCGCATTGAGATTTTTCTTAAAAATATAAAGCAGTATAGAAATTAATTGATTGATTGATTGACACAAAGGATCACACTGCTAAACAGAAAACACTGTAGTTAAATAGTTATATAATTTGGTGCCATTCTATGTTTATTACTGATTAGTCTTTCATTTCTAGGGACATGTTTGGAGAAGACTGTGTAAGTGCTAAGAAAGATAATGTACTGAGCATCACTGTGGATGGGAAAACAGCAAATCTTTCATTGGATACACGGGTATTTATAGCTACATTTCATGCTGATGTATTGTGTCTTGTGTAGCCGATGAGATTTATGATTAGGAATGTATGCAGCACCTCCGTAGGTTTTCTGAAATCTAACATCTAACCATGCATTTTGGTGACCATTGTCAGAATAAATTGTTCTTTTCAGAAGATTTCCAATTCATTATTGCATTTCCACTTTCAACACTTAACCTTTTGGTTGATCACACTTGCTAGAAGATAGTGTGAAATAGAATGATAGAGTGATGTAGAATTGTTTCTTAAATTTCTGCCCCCTTTCCAGCTAAAGCTCATAAAGGGACTTGTAATTATTGTTAATTTTAAAAAGTACTGTGTATAAATTAAATACTCAGAAGGATTACAGTAAATTATGTTTTGTAAGGAATGCCGGAGATCTGCTGGGTTGTTCCTCTTATATTGGGAGAAGTGGGGAGGGGAGGCAACTTTTGCTCCTTCCCCCTGCAGTCCCTCTCTACTTCTCCCAATATAAGAGGAACAACCCAGCAGATCTCCGGCATTTCTTACATCATCAGGATGCCGCTGCTTTACGGCAAACAATGTTCCCTGATAGACATTTTATATAGGTATGAAATAGTCAACCAAGCATCAGTAAATTCAGCATTCATGGCATTCTTTACATCCACCTACCCAGTCAAAGTTCTTGAGGCTGAGTGCTCTTAATTAAGAATTAATTGGGTACATTATTGCTGGCATAACACCTAGAATTAAAGTGCCTTGTCAAGCTTGCTTAAGGCTGTTAAACTCAATGGTACTAACCAAGAGTAACTGGCTATATAATTGTATGACTTTGGCTGAGATCCAGAAAGCAATTTAGGCTCAGATGTAGGGGTTTGTGGTAGCCCTTTGAAAGTTTCGACCACATTTCAAAAGCAGTTAGGGGAATTTAAGTCTAAATTTACGTTGGATTCATGGCATGAGTTATGTGGGTGGGTGTTTAGATTTTTAAAAAAATGTCTGGCTTCTATGCAGAGTCTTCTCAAGAAGATCTGAAAAATACATTAGGGACTTGCAAATTGATTCTTATTTGCTCCTCTTCTAGACTGTTGACCATGAACCAGGATGTGAAGATGATGATGAAACTCTTCGGGAAATGGTGGAGTTAGCTGCACAGCGACTCTACGATGCCATCACCCCTGTGCAATAATGATTGTCCATTGTATATTTTGGGGCCTATAGAAAAATTGTTACAAATCTGTTTATTCTCAATGTGGTTTTAAAAAAAATAAATGTTCTTTACCAAAGTACGTTTACCTTTTTCTTAGCCATAAAACTGTTTTAGCCCCAAGTGGGCAGATGGCAATAGCAGACTTATTGATATAAGATGGAAATGTATTATAGAAAATGATCCTTTTAATTAGGTCTAGTAACAGAAATATGCAACCTCTTATATGTGTAAGATAATATATTATTAGGGACAGCTCCTCTGTAACAAAGGAATTGTGTGTATCTTTTTAAAATATATTTTAAAAATGTCTCTTGTTAATGGCCTGATTATAAAACTTACAAAGACTAAAATCCCAAGTAACTTCAATCAGCTTCAGAAGCTCCCTCTTTTAACTATAGCCCTCTGCACCACCTGGGAATCTGCTCCAAGACACTAGAAACTATCTCTGATGTGACACCAGAGGTCACAGTTGGATTTCGGGAAAGTCCTAGAATGTGTATGAGAGCATACATAGATATACATACTTACGCCCCTCTTTCAGACCCAATGTTTGTTTTGTGTCCTGGATTGACTTAACAAGACATTAATTATCACACAGACCTAAAATTACATACATGCACCAGAACGTTCCTGGTTCTGCTAGCTTCTTAACTCCAAGAGTGACAAAGTGAATTAAGAAATTTTAGCTGCTCTGCTCTTGGTTTGTCTCCCCTCCCCACCCTGGCTTTTTAGCACTTAGCTCCTTTGCAAAAAGTTTTCTTGTTTGATTTGTGCATATCAGGTTGCTGTTAAAAGCATAGCAACTAGGTTTTGCTGTGTGGCAAGTTGCAAACTGAGTACACAAGGAGGAGGTGGAAGAGACTTGAGATGGATGTTAGAATGAGGTTGCTCCATGAAATTCATTGGTAGTAAGATTCAGGATGGACAAAAAGGAAAGTACTTCTGCACACAACACTGCCTGCTCTCACAATATGGGGGTGGCAATGGCAGAGACGGGTAGATGATAACACAACTTCATGGAGGGCAGGTCTAGCTAAGCATAACCTCCAGCATCAGACAGTATGCAACTGAATACCAGTTGTTATTTTGATTGATTACCCACCTTTCACCCTAAAGTTGCTTAGGAACATGAGTGGGAAAGTGCTATTGCTATTAACGTTGTTAGCATTCTTTATTGCATTTTTAAAAAAATAATTTTTATTAACCGGCCAATCAAATCAAATTAAATCACATCACATAATTTCCGAATTACAAAGCCGAATTTTAAATTTTGTTGGGGGGACCCATATTTCAAGATCCGAAGGGGGATTCTGATCATCTTCTTGCTACTGTGTTAATGTCCAAATCAGTCCAAACAGAGTTCATAATTCTATCCAGTCTTATCTTGCTGTTTCCACATCACATCTTGTTCATATATTTTCTCTTTTTTCTTTATGATCTCTTCTGATAGTCTCCTTAAGCCGATAAACACCAATAATAATCCTGTGTGAATTTTTCCGTTCTTCCAATCCTCAAATCGAGATGGTTTCCATATATCATCACCTTCATAGATAACATCGCTCTTTCCATCATTAATCTCGCAAAACTGTCGTTCTTAAGTCCCTCTGAGGAGTTTCACCCACAATATATAAACAGCTCTATTTCTCTCTTTCTCCTCCCAGACTCAAGACCTCCGACAGAACTTCCCAATATGGCGACGGCATTTTTAACTGCGTCATTCCAAAGCTCTTATACATTCCACGCTCTTCTTAAAACATGCTTTGGTTCGAAAGTTTATCTCCACACAGCCTTAAATCCACAGCTTAAGTCCTTAAAACGACATTTCTGACTCGTGAGGGGAGGGGATTCTTGTTTAATCACATAAGGAAAGAAAGGAAAGATTTTCCCCCTCCCCCATCAGTCATTTGCCATACCGTGTCTTGGCGTATCTTCTCATGTTTTATTCTTGTCTTTTATCAGAGATCTCTTCTGTTAGCAGTCTTTACTCCCCCTCCTTCCTTGAAATATGTGCATTCCTTCATCCAAATTGTTTCTTTTGAAGTTCTTGCAGCTAGTGGCGTGGATCAGGGACGGCGTCCAGGAGCGCCGGAATCCCACAGGAGGGCTTTGTGCCTAGTGCCCCCATCCCCACAAATTCGGGGGTGGTATAGGGCACAGCAGGCAAGGGCAGCAGGCAAGGGGGGGGGGTAGGGAGGCTAATTACTCCCATCATAGCCTCCAAATTACCTCGTGTGGGTCGGAGAGATGTTATTGTCAGCCATCTTCCGATGTGCCCCCTAGTGGCCCCCAGCATTCTTTATTGCATTTACAGAGGCCCGACTGACCTCAACCAGAAGTTGGGCATGCAGTGTCTCCAGTTTCTATTTTAAAAAATGATACATCGCTTGATTGTAGAGGGTGGGGAATAAACCCTCATTCTGTGGAATACTTCCAGCCAATTTGGCAGGTGCCCTGGGAATACTTATCCAGGCAGGCCTATGCAGCCATTTTTAATTTTCTTCAGTAGACATTAAATGTAATGTTTTCTATATTGCTATGCACCACTGTGTCCTTTAAGGAGGGGGTGGTGTATAGATACTTTTATAAATAAATACAATTTATATCCACCTTCCAAGAAGCTGAAGGTGGCACATATAATTCTACACCTGGCTCGCTTCATCTAATTATCCTATATTTTCATGGGTGTATCCAGTATTCTTTTTGGGGGGGGCAGCCAAATTTTCTTTTTTTAGGAGATCAAAGTTGTAAAATCACAGATAAAAATACCCACGTGAAGAGGACATTAGAGGGCGTCAGGCTTCTGCTGTAGGGGGAGTGTCATAACCTCAAATGCTTTCAATGCTTTACAATAATGTTTGTGGATCTAGGGTGGAGGACAGCTGCCCCCCCACCCCTTGGTTATGCCCATACAGTGGTGCCCCGCAAGACGAATGCCTCGCAAGACAAAAAACCCGCTAGACGAAAGGGTTTTCCGTTTTTCGATGCGCTTCGCAAGACGAATTTCCCTATGGGCTTGCTTCACAAGACGAAAACGTCTTGCGAGTCTTGCGATTTTTTCCCGCTTCCCCCCCCTTTTTCTAAGCCGCTAAGCCGCTAATAGCCTTTTAGCCGCTAAGCCTTTAATAGCCGCTAAACCGCTAATAGCGCTAATCTGCTAATAGGGTTGCTTCGCAAGACGAAAAAACCGCTAGACGAAGAGACTCGCGGAACGGATTATTTTCGTCTTGCGAGGCACCACTGTATATATATTTCGCTTTTTTCCTGTTGTAAAATGCCCTGTGATCTTCAGATTAAAAAGGTAGGATAGAAATTTAATAAACGATACTTGCACTATGAGGTGTCAAAAAAGGATATTTATGTATGTCACTACTACAGCCTGTGTTTTGTTAACCCAAAAATGGAAAATGAACGAGGTCCCAACTAAAGAGGAATGGCAACTTAAACTGATGGAATATGTGCAGCTTGCAGATCTAACATAGAACAAGAAGAACATACGTTTAAAGAAGATTGGAAAATGTTTTTGGAATATATAGGGGGAAATTGTGTGTACTTGAAAACGTTAAGATAAATTCAACAGTGTAAATAAGTTTTGATAAGATGTAATAATGGAATAGGGACGCAGATGGCACTGTGGGTTCAACCACAGAGCCTAGGACTTGCTGATCAGAAGGTCAGTGATTCAAATCCCCCCCGATGGGGTGAGCTCCCGTTGCTCGGTCCCTGCTCCTGCCCACCTAGCAGTTCGAAAGCACGTCAAAGTGCAAGTAGATAAATAGGTACCGCTCCGGCGGGAAGGTAAACGGCGTTTCCGTGCGCTGCTGTGGTTCGCCAGAAGCGGCTTAGTCATGCTGGCCACATGACCCGGAAGCTGTACGCCGGCTCCCTCAGCCAATAAGGCGAGACGAGCGCCGCAACCCCAGAGTCAGCCACGACTGGACCTAATGGTCAGGGGTCCCTTTACCTTTTAATAATGGAATACTGAATGGCTTGGTTTATATAAAATATGCAGGGATTTATGTCATGCAAAATGAACCATGGAAGGAGAAGAAGGGAAGTCATTCATATTTTAAGGTTGGTTAAATGAATATTCTAAATTGTAAAACATAAAATGTAATCAAAATTGTGTGTGTGTGTGTGTGATTAAGCAGCTGGGATATCAGGGTTCAAATTCTGACTAGGCCATGGAGCTTAGGGGGTGGAATTTGAACCCTGATCACCCAGCTGCTTAAATCAGCCACACTTTGAACCGTTCGTGTGCTGTTGCTGCTGCAGGTGTGGGGCTCCCCAGGTGCGTCGGGTTGGCCTTCAGGTTTTTTACGCCACCTTCGCTATAACCCGGCCAGGGGAGACGGAGGGAGAGGCCTCCACGCGCGCGCCCCTCTTCCCCTTTGAATGCTGGCGGGCAAAGCGGCAGCCTCGCCTAAAGCCCCTCTGTCGGCGGCGGCGGCGGCTCCTCCTCAGCTCAGCGGAGCGGAAGGCAAGCGCTGCAAAGAGCGGCCTCAAGACCGGCCCGCCTCTCCGCCGCCCAGACGACCGACTCCCATGGCCCTCTCTGAGGCCCAGGCCTGCGGGAGGCGGCTGCTGCTGTGGTCGCCACCGAGGGTCATCCTCTTCGGAGACTCCATCACTGAGGTACCGGTAATTCTCCCGAGGGGTGGCTTCTCATCCTCCTTGCCGCCCGCGGTTGGGGAGGCGGGTCACGACGACGAAGGCCGGCCCAGGGGCCTTCGTCTGTTCTTACTCAAAGCGTCGCCCCTGACGCCTCGCCGTAGGGCCTTGTCCTACCCCACTTCTGATTTCCCCACCGACAACAGCAGAATTGTAAGGAAGGAGGAGAGCGGGCAGGGAAGCTGGTTTGGTTTTTGTGCAGACACAGAAGTGGGGTCTGGGGTGGGGAAATCGCCTTTGTTGTTGTCGTCGTCATCTCAGCATTGTTGTTATAATAATTTGGAGGTTTCAAATATAGAATAAATATTCATAAATGCACACCTATATAAATATATATGAACCATGTGTCTGAAATAGTATGGGAGAGCAATCCTGAAGCCATGTTGACACTCCAAATGACCTCAAATACTCCTCTGCAGTAAAGGAAGGCAAATGGGGGAAGCCTTCCTATTGTCTTTTGGTTTGCAAATCCTGTCTTAAGAGCGTATCTGTGTATGACTAAAGGGACATGGGTGGCGCTGTGGTCTAAACCACAGACCCTAGGGCTTGCCGATTGGAAGGTCTGCAATTCGAATCCCCTCGACGTCCCGTTCCTCGGTCCCTGCCATAGCTGTCAACCTTCCCTTATTCCAGCGCTGTTTCCCGCTGCTATCCCGGATTGTTAGATATCCCATAGACTGTCCCCGGACAGGTGAGGCTGCTGATCCCTTATTTTCAAATCTGAAAGTTGACAGCTATGGTCCCTGCTCCTGCCAACCTAGCAGTTCAAAAGCACGTCAAGGTGCAAGTCGATAAATAGGTACCACTCCAGCGGGAAGGTAAACAGCGTTTCCATGCACTGCTCTGGTTTCGCCAGAAGCGGCTTAGTCATGCTGGCCACATGACCTGGAAAAACTGTCTGTGGACAAACACCGGCTCCCTCGGCCAATAAAGCGAGATGAGCGTTGCAACCCCAGAGTCGTTCGCGACTGGACTTAACTGTCAAGGGTCCTTTAACTTTTTAAAGTAAGCCTGTGACCTGGACTCAGGAGCTAAAGTATTGACCATCACAAAAGAATGGCCAGACTGCCCAGGTACTGCCATCAGTGACCACTGTCAGGTATCCTGGCAGGTAGGATTTCTGCTGTAGACCCCTTCCTTCTGTGATGTATGTATGATGTTTTAGGGGGTGGTTTTGGGCTACAGGGTAGGCAGTTTCAAAAGTCTATATAAGGGCTTGTGCGTTATTGTTCAGGGTTCTCCTCCCTCCTGTGTGTGGTGAGTGGTGATCCTGTTGCAACAGTTCCTTTAATAAAGGATCAGGCTTACTTTCCTACGGATAGGGAACCCACTTAAGGACTCTATACGAGCTCCGGAATACCCCATAAGGGAAAGGGAGCAGATTTTTTTTCTTATAACATTATTATCATCATCTCAGCATCGTTGTTGTTGTTAGTTGCTCGTCCTGCAAAAAGGTTGCCCAGCAACTTAACAAGATTTAAAATCACAAGTATGCATTTTTGCACAAAATTTGGCAAGAACGCATGCAGCGTGTTAACACATGCAATAGCAGCTGCAGAAAGTTTCAGCAGCTGCACTTAACACCAAGCAATGTTACTGGTCTTCATCCAATAAAACATGCCGGGGGGGGGGAGGTACATTTTTACCTGGTGCCCCAAAGTGCCATTGAAGGCCAGACTGAGTGTGAGAGGCTGGGAGCCACATCTGAAATGGTTTAGCAAGTGGAGTTTAAAAGACAAACACAGTGAAGCCTGCTGCTTGTACAGTGGTACCTCGGTTTAAGAACATTCCGGTTTAAGAACGATTCAGTTTACGAACTCTGCAAAAAAGGAAGTTGTGTCCCGGTTTGAGAACTTTACCTCTGTCTAAGAACGGAATCTGAACGGTGGAAGGGCACCAGCGGCGGGAGGCCTCATTAGGGAAAGCGTGCCTCAGTTTAAGAACAGTTTCGGTTTAAGAACAGACTTCCGGAATGGATTAAGTTCGTAAGCCAAGGTACCACTATATGTGGATTTGGCCTTGGTGGACTGGGGCATCTGTTTTCGAAATGCTGGTTTAATACAGTGGCAACGGCCTAGGGCTGACTCAAGGTTGAGGCCTCTTCTCTTCCCACAGCAGTGCAGGTAAAGATAAGCGGGGCGTCCTCTAAACTCTCCAAGCAGTGGCACCGTGCAAAAGCAACCATGGTATTGTTAATAACGGGGGGTTGCTGTTGCCAGACCCCCTGCCCTTCATCCGTCTTTACTCTCATAATTTACAAAATTGGCATACGAACACAAAGATTTTTTCAAATGTTCCTCCATGAAAAGGAAAGCAATCATTTTCTGCATTCATCCTATCGTTCGTTAATTCATTATTTACTTATTTGCATTCTAAATCTCCCCTCTCTCGCCACACCCCCCACTGAGCTGTTTGCAGAAATTGGTGTTAAAAGGGTCCCTACCATCAGGCTTACAATTTAAAATTGTGCAACACACAAGGAAAAAAGGAATAGGAGGGTGGAGGAAATGTAGCTCTGTAGGGTGAAGCCTGGGCTTAAGCTTTTTGAAGCACTGAAACATGCAAAGCTGCACACGTGCGAAGGTTCAAAAAAAGTTTTGCTGCTTGCTTCTGTTGATTGCATTAATTGGCCTTTCTTTCTTTAATGTATGTATCTATTTAGTGCCTTGGGAGCAATGGTAGAGCAGCAATTTACCAGGTAAGAAGTGGTACTGCGTCCTAGCAGATAGCCTTAGCTGATGTACCGTATTTTTCTGTGTATAAGATGCCCCCATGTATAAGACGCCCCCAATTTTGGGGACTCCAAATTAAGAAAATACCCCTCAGCACTACCCGTGTATAAGATGAGCCCCAATTTTAAACCTAATTTATTGGTAAAAAAAAAACCCTAGTCTTATACACGGAAAAATATGGTATATTGTTTAACAGCAAGCCCGACTTGTCTGTGGAGTGATGATAGAGCAACAGTACCACAGAGACCAGAACACTAGGGAGAGCAGGCAGGAATGCATTATTTGGTCCAGTGACATGCGACTTAAATTAATTTTGTTAAATATTCATTACTTTCCTCTCATTTAGTTTTCCTTCCAAGAAAATGGATGGGGAGCCTCACTTGCTCACTGCTTGGCTAGGTAAGACATAGTTAATGTTGTGTTTCAGCTGGGTTTAAAAATGAAATATCTCAGGTGTTTAGGAAGATAATCTGAAAATAATTATTCTTTTGAGAACCTTCATTTGTTTGATGCATAACATCAAAACCCCTGATAATTTTGTTCTTTTACTTCTTAATTCTGAAGTTTATTGGAAACATTTACTGAAAATGTAAAGCCTTGGTTTTTAAGAAGCAATTGCTTAATACTAAAAGGAAGATAATGCAAACAAAGCCTGCAATCACATAAATCAGGAAATGTGAGAGAATTCTGCCTGTAGATACACAAGTACACACACATGCTGTGAAAATACAGTGGTGCCTCGCAAGACGAAATTAATTCGTTCTGCGAGTCTTTTCGTCTTGCGCGGTTTTTCATCTTGCGAAGCACGGTCAGTCGCAACTGCACCTCTTCAAGTGGTTTTAAGAAAAAAGGAAACAAACTCGCAAGACGTTTTCGTCTTGCGAAGCAAGCCCATAGGGAAAATCGTCTTGCGAAGCAACTCAAAAAACGAAAAACTCTTTCGTCTTGTGAGTTTTTTGTCTTCCAAGGCATTTGTCTTGCGAGGTACCACTGTATGGCATTCTGTTTTAACATTGTGAAATGTAGTTTACTGTGAGGAGTGGAGGAAAAGAAAGTAGATACTTGTGCAGGTGGCTGACTAGTCTTCCACGTTCAGAACATGGTATTATTACAGGATGACATTTCTTTCCATATATACTCCTTTTAGAAAATGTGATGTTCTGAATCGTGGACTCTCTGGCTATAACACAAGGTGGGCAAAAATTGCTCTGCCAAGATTGATCAGCAAAGATTCTGATGCTAAGAACACTGTTGCTGTAACTGTCTTCTTTGGAGCCAATGATGGTGCTTTAAAAGGTGCAGTATAGTTTTGCTCTCCCCTTCCCACTCTTTTTTCCCAGAATATTTCATCAGGTTGCAGTAGACATGTAATTTCAGATATCTGAGAGTTAGCATTTCAAACACTTTATTTTTAAACGTATTTTTAAGGGTTTATGTGCTACCTTTCCATAAAAAATAGGTTTTCTGAGCAGTGTAGCACTAAAACAAAATACTAAGTAAAGCAGCAATGAATTTCACATTTATTTGTTTCTATGGCCAAACATACGGCAAATTCCAGGCCTTGTAACACTGGTAGCTTCCTATGCACTTAGCTCAGTGCTTGAGTGGTAAACTAGAGCACTGGAAAGTGGGACTAAGCAGACACCTTTAATTACGGTTTAAAAGCGCAACCCATGCCATGTGAGCACTTCACAGCTTGCAGTTACTGATGCCAGGAGTGTGGGCAATGTTGAGTTATCAGCAGCTGCTAGCATTATGCCTCTGAATACCGGGGTGGGTGGGGTCCCAAGAATGCCATTGTACTCAGGTCCTGCTTGGCCTGTCATAGGCATCTGGTTGGCCACTGTAAGAACAGAATGCTGAACTAGATGAGCTCTTGTCCTGAGCTAGCAGGGCTCTTATGCTTTGATGACAAGAAGGGAATTGAGCACAAGATAAAACCATGGATATTTGTGGACTGTAGGTGTTGGATATCTACTGAGTGCTCCCCTGTCCCACTTCTGCAGGCACTATTGATTCTAGGATTGCTTGTACCAAGGTGAGAGGGAGAGCTGGGTAGAACAATGAGAGGCACTCAGGACTGCAAATCTCCCTCAACATTCTGCCTGTGTTTGTGAGTGTATGTAGGAAGAGAACAGGGCTGTGCTGTCTCTGCACGTAGATTGTGCCTATTCAGTTCATCTCCCTCTAACTAATAGTGTAATATTTGTAAGCAAAAGTAGAATTACATTTGTTTAAAATGATAATTTATCGTATTTCTTGTCTTGTCTCAATAACTCATGGCTCAAAATTTATTTATTCAAATTGCCTCTATTCCACTCTATAGCAAAAAAATATCTTTTTTAAGAAGTTGCCAGAGTGACTTAAATATATCTACATTCAATCTTTAAAAAGACACAACATAAAAGGAAAATGGGTTAAGAGGGAGAAGATAAGCGCCCTCAGGTTATAACGTCTTAGTCACAAATTGGCCAGGAGGAGCCCAAATTGTTGGTTTCAGCTACACCAATGGAGTGACCCCACCTCCCTTCTTTCTCTCTTGAAACCCGATGTAATGGCTGCTGGCAGGAAATAGTTGTTGGAGGAAGGAGCCTGGCTTCTCTGCAGAGCTGGTGTGGGTTCTGCATCCCTCCTTCCCCTTCCTCTTCTGCAGCTTGATGTAATGTAAACATATAGTTGGTTTATCAATGGGCATGGATGCACACATGGCCCATTAGAGCAATGCAGGTGGGAAGGTAGTGTGAACCATCTTACCTAAATGTAAACTATCTTCCCTGAACAGATGTGAACCCTAAACAGCATGTGCCACTGGATGAGTACGCTGACAATTTGAAAAATATGATACAATACCTAAAGTCTGTGGACATTACAGAGGATAAAGTAATTTTGGTGACGCCACCACCCCTGCATGAAGCAGCTTGGGAAAAAGAGTGCATTGCCAAAGGTAAGAGAGTTCTTATCTCCTCTCATTTTGGATTAAGAAAACAGTGTACCTAAGCTCTGAACACTCTAGTGGTCAACCTATTACATGTTCTATAGGAAGTAACTGTCTTAAGTGACAACTGGTGGCCATTGCTGTGTGATCATAGAACTGCTATGCTATGTTTTAAATGCTATAGAAGCAAAGCAAAATGTCTTGATTAGCTGATGCTTCTGTACAGCAAGCAAATAGGCTTAACACATTTTTAGTATTGTGGCAAATGTAGTTTTGGGAAGTGCTATAAGTTAATTTTCACTAGCCTGCTCACATGGTCTCTGCCAACTTTGTTCCATCATCCACACCTCACTAAATTGAAGTGCGTGTCTGTGCATCCAACACCTTCAAAATAAGAATGAAAACATGCAGCATTGTGGATGTAGATCCGATTATTTAAAGAAAAAAACCACCATCCAGCAGTAGATATGTGAACAAAAATATTTTGCTGTGTACTGAGTTTCCAGGGGTGGAAAACTAAAAATCCTTGGGGCCTCGCTGCCCAGCCCACCATGTCCCTTCCTTGCCCTCTCCCAAGAAGGTTTTAGGCTTGCTAAAAGCATCTTGTGGAGCCACTGGAGACTTTTTTCAAGCAGCTAGAGTGTGTTTTCCAAGGGGAAATGCAGGCAGGGAAGGCTTGAGAACAGCCTGGTTTTGGTGCCCATAGCTAAGGGGGAACTGTTGTGGTTCCTTTCCACACTCGAGTTTATTTCTACTCCAACTTTCTAATTATACATGGAGTGTTCAAGGTACATTGAATTATAATATATAACATCAAGTCATTACACAGCAGAAATCACAAAAAACTAAATAAAAATTCCAGAAGATGTATGAAAAGCAAACAGGTCAGACCAAAATGGGAGCAAAGTTTTCCACATGAAAAACTCAGATACTACTTCAGCAACCTGACTTACCCTAGCCAGTGTTCATATTGACCCACAATTAGGCATATGGATCCCTGAAGCCATATTCAAATTATATTTGGATGTGGACCTTGAATCATAATTGTGCTATCAAAGCAAGAAGCGAAAATCTAAAGCCCTTCTTTTGTTGACCTTTCCCCCTCCCTGCCAACCCCCAATTCTCAACAGGTGAAAAATTAAACCGCCTCAACTCTACCACAGGAGAATATGCCAAGGCATGTGTTAAAGTAGCCAGTGAGTGTGGCACTTCCATCATTGATCTGTGGACACTTATGCAAAAAAATAACCAGGTATGACCAGTTTTATTTATTTATTGGATTTGTTGGTTGCTTTATGTTGGGCAAGACAACCCAAAGCAACTTACAACCAAACCAATCTCTAGACATTTTAATAGTGAGTTTTTAGAATGTCATAGAAACAATGTGTCAATTTGGGACACTCATTAAACTGAAGCAAATGTTGATTCAAAGGGCCCCTGCCGTTGTTCTGTAGAACAGTAGTAGCTTGCTTAAATGTGTTTTGCTTTCATTTCCTTCTAAAAAGTCACCAGACTAGTTTGTTGTATCTTTTGAAAACATCCGTTTTAGGACTTTGGCTGCTACCTCTCCGATGGACTTCATTTATCAGCAGAAGGAAACAATTTTCTAGCAAACCAGCTTTGGTCACTCCTGGAACAAAGAACATCGGCACTCCCTGTAATGCTTCCCTACTGGCGTGATGTAGATCATCTCAACCCTGAAGCTAGCCTTCAGGGGAATCTTCACGATTTATAAAAGTTATAAAACAGTGGCTGCTGGAGAGAAAACAGCAGGTATCTTTACAAATACAAAATAATTTTTCCTATATTTTTAGATTGTCTGAATCATTTCAATTTTTCCTCATTAAACAGTGGCATTAAGCTGTAGTAGTGCCTCAAGCTATACTGAAGGCATATTTAAACAATCCAGTAATTGCAGTGGCCAACTGAACTTGAAGCTGAGTAATTCCATAGTAACTGTATCATTTATAAGCTTCTTAACACAATATTTTGTGTTTTAGCTAATATTATTTGAACTCCTATTGAGCTACTTGTGTTTACTGCCTCGAGCTTTCCTACAAAAATAACGCCACAAGTAGTTAATATGCTCTTTTTATTGTGACCAGCTTTTTACCCAGACTTTTGGCAGCAGAGCCACTCCCATATTCAGTCCCAAGGTTCACACCAGCCAGGACATGAGGCGGGTAGAAGCCTGGAGCTGGCATAGCAATAGGAGCTGATGTCTCTTAAGTCATAGCAGTGGAACCAGCTCTGGATCATAGGTCATCTCAGCTTCTTCCCAGCAGGAAGTTCACTGACTTTAGTGGGTAGGATGGGGAGAGCAACACTAGCTGGAGGCTGGTGGAACTGTACCTACGCCCATAGCAGATGAGCACATTGAATGTCAAGTTCAGGGGTCGGCAAGGCTTACTGGGCATGGGCCGGATCACTCCTGCGGAGATTCAGTGCAACGCCAGAAATTGCGTCTGCGCATGTTCGTGGCGCTGGAAATCGCTTCTGCGCATGCCCAGATGCCGAAAACCGTGGCTGCGCAGAAGTGATTTTTGGCGCCTGCACAGAAGCGATTTCCAGAGCCGTGGAAGAGAGTCCCTGCACTGTGCCAGTTTAGCGCAGCACGGGGGGACTTGCTCACCGAACGGGCAGCTGAGTTTGGGGGCAGCTCATGGGCTGGTTAAACAGTCTCCGTGGGCCACTTCCGGCCCATGGGTCTTAGGTTGCCAACCCCTGGTCAAGTTGATCACTAGAATTGAATCATAAGCTGTAACTAATTTCAGATTACTATCTCCAGGCAGCACATAAACTTAAGAACTTGTCTCCCAGGTTTACTTAATGTTACTAGTTTTCAACAAATTCATTTCTTACATTCTTTAGATTAAGGGAAGTTTATATGTTGTCATATTTCAATAACAATTTAATTGGAAAACAAAAAGCAAGTTTTGAGTTTGTCTAGAACACTCATGCCACACTGTGTTCTTTGATGTTTTTGTCCTATTCAAATATTGAAACTCAACTACCTTTGGCTATTCAAAAAACTTTTGAGATATTTTATGCAGCATGTAAGATTAGTGAATATTTCTAGTTATAAAATACAGGTATCAGTTTATTTAAGGCAAGCGACCATTTCCCAGAAACCCACATATTTGCTTAAAGCCTGGATTGCTGCCTTCAGCTCGTCCCTTTGTGCTCTTTGGTTGCATACTGTTGGATATCATTGCCCTATCTATATTCCTTATGTATTTTCTGACTGCAAGCGGCTATTTTATTCAGAGAAATTAGATCGAGGCTTGGTAGTAGTTACAGACTTCTGTTTTCAGTGGTGTTGCTCTTTTGCTAGAAAAATAAAGGAAGTGAGAAACAGCCTAAAAGAGGGTTGAAAGGTGTTGCTATAATTAATGTAACTAGAGAGTCTCTCTGAGCTGACAACCTCCTAATGGCTGTGTTCAGACATCATGCTAAACCATAGTTTAGCATGTTTTCCTGACAGGGTTTCCACTTGCTGCTTTAGTTCAGCCATGAGAAGTTCAGAAGCTTTTCTTTCTGTTTTTGCTTAAGCACAAATTACATTGTCCAAACTAACAAAACTGTGGTTACTGTTGACATAAGTAGTAGAGCAAAAAATTAAATTCTGAACTCCTTGCAGCTATATTGCAGAATATGGGTCGGGGCAAGGGGAGAGCGTAAGAGCTCCGTGTCTGCTGTGACTTGAGCCTATCATGCTTTAAGATTTAATGTGACTGCGAAATTGGGCCAGTGTCTAATTAAAAGTCTAATGTGCAAACCAACATTAATCCCACTTCATAAAAAACTGTGGCAATTAGCCATCACTTAAATTTTGGAACTGAAATAATTTAGTGGGATTTTATTGGAAAATGGCAGATAACATTAAGTTCTGGCAGTGCCAAAATCCTATTTCAGTCGCTTATCTTTAGCATACAAAATGCTGGTGTTAACCCAACTACTAAAATGAAAACTTCATCTTAGTCAATTTCAGAATGCAATAAAAAGGGAAGAACAGTATCTGAACTCATAACTAATCCATTCTTTGTTTATTACAGGCAATCATGGTAATATACCTTTGATTAGATCACACCTCTACAGAAGGTGCCTTTATTACAAAGAGAAGTCAGCTTGCACACAACGCTTTTAAGGAGAGGTATAAAAATCACTTTATTACATTGTATTGGGAGTTCACTTCTCACACAAAATTTTACTGCTAAGTAAGAAATCTAAAATCAGACTATAGATACAAATACCAAAAGGGCACAAGTTCAAGTATTAGTGTAACAAATATCCATGAAAAAGACAGATTTGTCACAGGTTTGGTTGATCAGATATGAAAAAATACAAGTCTTTCATAACTGAGGATTATTTTTTTATACTTTGTTGGCTTTTGATGCAGCTATTAAATGTGTACATTTTACACATATTAATGTAGGACATGATTATGTTGCAAAATAGTTATTTAAGCAGTAACACCACTTTCTTCGGTCCATTGCAGTTCTATAGTCACAGGCCCCAATATTGAAATCAATCTCCTCCTGCCAATTTATAAGGAAAAAAAACTTTGCAGGGTCTCAACACCACCCCCAACTATAAGAAAGGGTAGGAAGTGACCACATGAATTCAGCAACCAACATGAAGGTGTTACTGCTTACAGATCTCAGGTGGTGTCCAATCCATCCATATAAGACTGGCTGCTTGGGGAGGGGGACAGGAACTCTGTTTGGACCTCACCCCCTCAAACAAGCAAAAAACTGTATACATTACACATTGATATGCTTTCATGACATCTCCTTTCTAGATTTGTATCACACGAAAGCCACGGTGAGCAGCACTATTTTTAATCAAATTTTGGCAGTAATTTGCTAGAATAAAATCATCTCCCCACACAGCTGAAGGAGTAAAGTTTCAATGCACATTTTTACCCACTTGGTTTTGTAGAAAAAGGCCATCATCCATGACATTGTCATGTGCCCTTAAAGCCCTGCTGAAATAAATGGAACTTTTAACATTGCTTAGGTCTCTACTAGCTTCTGGTCAAAAATTGCATAATTAAAAGTCCTGTTTCAAACGACCATGAAAACATTTATCAGATTTGCTGTGTTACCTTAACCCCCCCCCCCAATAACACTTCATAAGTCTTTCTTAATTTAAAATGTTCACCTCATTTTTCCATCTTAAAAGAAAAATACTGCTGAATGCTGAAATACAAGAAGGTAAATCACTACATATTGGGGCTTCTGTATTCTAAAAACTTTGCAGTGCTGTTCAACTACAAAAAGGCACGTTATAAAAATACTAAGAAACAATTGGTATTAGGCAGATTATGCCTCTATGCCACAGGCTGAAGGAAATGTTCAAATCAAGACTACAAGAAAAAAAATTCAAAAAGTTTCAGTACACTTGAGTCTGTGTGTACATAGCACTCACACTGAAACTAAAGAAGATCATACACATGGCCAGCATCTGCAGTAGGTCACTTCCTTGTTTCTGTTTTCCAATACAATATATACACATACAAGATATTTCTATAATGAAATGGCTTTAGTTCATCAAATTGAACATGATTTTTGCACATCAGAGCCAACAGCTCCAAAGGCAGCTAGAGACTAGCATTCCGTTTCTTTGCTGTCCACTCTATGTTGGCGTTGCAGTTTGAAGGACGATGCTTTCTCACTCCTTGTGACAGGATGATCTGTAAGATCCTCAAACGACTTGGCAGTTGTGCTGTTGTTTGGGAAAGGAACCTTATCAAAGCAATTATCATCCTCCATGTGAGAGTCTGTACTAGGATCCTCTTGAATGGTGTCCATTCTTTGATGGTCCAGTTTCGGAACCACCGCTGCCACAGAGACTGGTGCAATAGGCTGCAGGGGCTGGAGCCGGCTAGTCGATGGCACGGCAGGAGGCGGCTTGATAATTCGAACAGAGGCCGAATCCATGCTGCTCAACATCTCAACATTCTGCAAGAACACAAACAAGCAGCACAGTTATGGAACAATACTGGTGACCGAAAACACAGTGCCAGACCTCTTCAATCTCTGGACAAGCTGTCCACAAATGCTCTGTAGCTAAGGTGGCTACCAGGAAGTACTAAGATTCAACACAGATGGCAGAAGACTGACTAGCACCACCAATCCCAGAATTCTGGCAGATACAAATCCTGGCATCAGTAGTGGCAAGTTACTTTAATAATTTTGATGTACTATGAACTGTAGGATCTTGAAGTAACTTTAGTTTCATTTCTTCAATATCTTTTTAACATGTTGGAGGAGTATGGGGTATAGATGTTTTGGTGCTCAGAACTTTCCGTCTATCACTAATGCTAGCCGATTCAAATAAAGTAGAATCCAAATAATGAGAGTAGACAAGTGTCAATGCCCTGGGAACAGGAATTCCTAGTACTACAAAATTAGAGCATTCAGCTGAACAGAAAGCAAGTTCATGACTTTAAAACGAAAAGATGTATATACCACAATTCTACAAAACTTCCAGTGTGGTTTACTAAAAGTGTATCAACTTCTGGAAGATACATTTATTCCATGGAAATTTGCTCATCCTAAACATCATGAATAGTTCTCAGTACTGAGAAGTCTCTGCAAGCCTCTGTTACATCTGTTTTGTAACAAATAGGATAATGAAAACATTATTCAGCAAAAAGCAAACTTACACTGGGGCCAAACAGAGATTTGGTGTTCTCTTCATACTGCCTATCCAGCTTCTTGTCCTATTAAAAAGAGGGAAATGTAACAAGTCAGCTATGGAAGACACCCACCCACTCCGATTAACTTCAGGGTAGAACTTTCCCTAAATGTTTAACTACCCACTATCATGAGTAAAGCTCAAGTATATTCACCAGGACATTGTGTTTAATAAATGAAGCAAAATATAAACACCTCTCTTTAATTTCTGCTCACACTTAAATCAAAGGCATCTGTTTCATGAGGTTTTGTAATTGAAACTTACCACACAGTGTACAAGAATGCTTAGAGGAATCCAAAATATTAAGGAGAATACAAGCACAGATCCTACTATGTTGTCTGCTAAAAATTTCCCTGTAAAAAAAGAGATACACCCAATTTCAGAGGCAGACAAAATATATTTGGGTCCAGTGTTAAGAATTCTACAAATATTTTTCAAGTGGTAGCTAGTCCATCTGCTGTCACAGGATCATATAATTTGTTCAGTAGATACAATTCTGAATGACGTGTTTTTAAATCAGAGTAGACCCACTGAAATGGACTAAAGTTGATCAGAATGAATTTAAAAACCTAAGAAAATGTTCATGAGTCCAGCTGATTATGACTTAGTTGGATATAATGCTTTATCTTCAAAATGTTTAAATGTTACTGTATTTCCCAATGTTGTGGAATTGCAAGTGAGCGCTCTCTTAGTTCTCCAATACTTCTGTGGGTGTTGTTGTTTTTAATTAAACTATTTCAATTCTGCCCTACAATAGTTGATCTTTTTTATTGCCATTTTACCTTATTATCTGCCAACTTTCAAATAGTAGGATTGTAACTCTGGAAATCTACTTTACCTGTTCTGAGGGGGAAACAAGTTATACACAAGCAAGTTAACTGGCCTTAAAAAAGTGTTTTTACATAACTTTAGTGAAAGAGATTCTACAGTGTGTTTCCTTTCTGTGACTTAAACCAGCTGATAGTTTCATTCTCAGAGACTACTCTGAATTCTTTTCCTCTTCTTAACTAAACATGTAGAAATCAATTAAGTGTGACCCAATTGTCTTCACCATATTAGTATTAGATCTAACATTCTAAGTATTTTAATCTGTACAGTGCCATAGCATGCTGCCAGCATGAAATAAACATTTAATAAATAACTCAGCTGAGCAGCTGAGCCAATTGTTGAGCTTTATCTCCACAAATGTAAAATATACTTTAACTTGCTAGTAATCAATTTCATTGGGTGATGTTGGGTTCCTCATACTATGGGACGGAGTTCTTTCATTGACACTTTATTCCGTGCTGAAGTTTATAAGTAAAATTAGTAAATAAGCTGAAGTTTCGTTTTCAATCTGAGCATTATAAAAGCATGGAATAAAGTGTCCATGCAAGATCTCCCTCCCCTAGTACCAGGACCCAGCATCACCCAATGAAATTGATTACTATCAAGTTCAAGATGGGGGGGGGGGAGTTCTTGATTCCCTCTATGCTAATAGTGAACCCAGTCTCCAAGCTGCTTCTTTATGTAGCCACTGAGATGATATCAGAAGACTTGGAGGAGCCCCAAGGTTTTCAGAAATAAAAGAATACAGAAAGAAACAGGAGGGAACCATCCCTCAAACACAGTCCAATGGAATGGAATGGAGTGTTTGGGAGTAAAGCACAGCTGGCTGAAAGAGTGGAGTATTCCACACTGCAATGTTGTTTGTTACACTGAACAAGTACATGCATGTACACATCAATTCAGTCATTTGTGGTCACAAGATGTGGTGGTGGTGGCTACCATTAGTTTAGGTAGCTTTTAATTTTTTTAAAGACAATTTCAGGCCCATCAACAACTGTTGGCCAAGAGAGGCAAATTTGAACTCGTGTCCCAATTTCCCGTGGAAGGATTACCCCCCCCCTTCATGCCATCTCCTTCATGCTCTGCTAGCAAACTCTTACCAAACAGATCCCAGCCTGACCCAAGCAAGGCAATGCTTGATTTCTTCTACTCTCAACATATACATGCTTAGAAAATAAACCTTAAAGCAAAATGGGCTACAGTTCAACTACAATATGCAAAGATGACCTGTGTTCGTGTTGTGTTATCAAGGTCACTTAAGTATTCAGCAATATGCTTTGTACTGCCATACAAGTTGTATTGCACCCACTCTCATTAGATTTGATCATGAGGCCAGAAGCATCTTCTCAGCTTGGCAATGTATAATCTTCAGACACACCTTGAAGTACAGTCTTGCACTTTCCTGCTACCACTTAAAAAACAACATTAAGTACCACTACCTGTGGTGACATCAAAATCAGTGATCGAAACACCTGCTTTCAATTCTCACACTCTGAAATCAAAAGATAAAGGCACTGAATGCAGAACAGCAAGGTTAAGAACAGGTTTATGGATTTCAAGGGAAGCTTACCTAGTGTATTGATGCTTAGCTGCTCAATGAAAACCCAAAGCCGCTCGATCACATCCTGCACACGCTTCTCACATTTACCCTGCAAGACATAATGTTTCTTAGAAAGCCATTTTATGCAATGTAAATTTCAGTCATTCCATCTTGAGGGCATGAGTTATGGTTTAAGGGTATGTAAAGATCGAGAGGAAGCCCCTTTATGTGCTTGGGTATCAATTATCACCTAATATTTTTGCTCAAACCACAGCATGAATTGGTAGAAACTTACAGAGTCAATTTGTTTTGGCAATGCTATTGTTACACTGAAGAAGCTTCTGGAAGGAAAATATGTGATGTGAATTAAGACTGCAGCTGGGCATGAGCAGAAATACAGAGCTTTATTTAAAAGGGGCTTTTCTTCCCCTGATGAAGTGACTATGAGCTCAATACAAGTGTGACCAAGAGCATCAGCCACATGTCACACTGTGAGGAAAGGGCAAGTAATATTGTGTGGGTGGAACACTTCAGCTGGAATCTGAAGGCCTACTTTAGGCATAACCAAAAGTATTTTTGTTTTGTTTGAACAGTAGATCATAATGCATAAAAAACAGTGGTTTTTCAAATTTAAATTGAATTTTACCAATGTATTTGCCTCTGCCAGATATACTGAGTTAAGAGAAAGATTTTCTAAGCAAACAAGGAACCAATTTGATTATTTCCCAAATATGAATATTTATAGTTTACCAACCAAGCATAGGTGTTGAAAAGCAAGTATTACAATCTACTCAATATCTATCAGTATTTGAGTATTTCTTTTTTGTGAGGATGGAGTTTACATGGTGGGCAGGGAGAAGAAAAGATGAATATCCCAGTGCGCAGCTTCTTATATTCCAATACTTAATCTATCAAACTGCCATGGGTACTCAAATCAAATTTATTAAAAACGGTCACAGACCAGATTAACTCGTACAGCTAGTCAGCAAAGCATAACACCGGAAAAAACAAAGGACAATTTCAATACAGATTAGGCCATAACAGCAATTTAAAATTAGACAGCATAAATAAAATTAAGTATTTGCCTTCTCCTGCATATTGGCATTGGAAAGCTCTTGTTTCCTGCGCCTAATAGCGGCTACACAGAATTTGGCAACATTGATCGTAATTTCAGGAACCTTATCTTCTACCAAGGCTCTCATACGTTGGAGTTCTGGTTCATTTTTAAGCTTTTGTAGAACTGGGGCAATAAAGGTCAGGCATAGATCCTCGTAGTAACTACAGTGCAGCAATACATGCAGATTTGTTTCCACTTCCGATGAGCCACATGGGCAAACACGTGACTCATATGGTTTGCCCTCATATCTGCCTAGCAGCAGGGCAGAGGGCAGAACGTTAAATCTGGCCAGGGTAAAGGAGTGTCTGTACTTAGGTATTTGTAAATCAGCCAGATAATTTGCGGGTGAGAACCCTCTCCCAAAGTCTCTAATTGTGGCATGTTTCTCCATTTTGCCCATATGACATTGCAGCTCTATGCCATGGGTACTGGTCACAAGAGACCCTATATGAGATTATTTTAAAGACATTTCCCTCCATAGCTTAAAAAAAGAAAAAAAAAAGAAAATGCAAAATGTACACAGTGCAACAGAGATGCAAAACATGGTAATAAAAATGACACACAGTAAACCATGATCTATTTAGCTGTAAAACTAACACTGTTTAGTGAGCAGATTCACACCGTTGCTTAGGAAATTAAGTAGTGTCAATGGGTGTTAACTGGACACTTTGCTCTAGGTGGCCAGTTTAAATAAACACAAACTGCTCAAAAATCTGCCTAAAGTCCCATATGGTATATGAAACTACTTGAGTGGTTCTATGAATATTGATAAAGAGAAAGGGGGGAAAGGTAGATGGGATAGTGGGAAGAACCAGAAAATAGGCAAATGATGCAAAAACCACAGCAAGTGTTAAGCTGACCATTTTGGTTTTGCTCTGGGACCAATTTTACGACATGATGCAACAAGAACAAAATTTCACAGTGATCTATTTTCTGATTTTGCACCAGTATGCTTTGAGGAGGTGAAAAATATTATCCTAACGCTGTATACACTCACATTCATGTCACAGAATCCCACAGTGCATGGCTTTCCTTTCCTCAAATACAGGAAATTCTGGTTGTCATCAACAGTTGGGCTGCATCTCCCATCCTTGTCTCGACAGCAGACCTTGCAAGAGTTATCAGTTTCTGAAATTAAACATGCAACTTCATAGTTAGCTTTTGGGATATGTATGCATTACTCCTTTACGAAAAAGTAATTTCCCTTTGCTGATCATACAGCTTTTCAATTCATTAGTCTACTCTTGAAGACCACACTATTTTATGAACAAGTTCCTGATGGTACTCAAACACAGATAACAACTTAAAATTTATAAGAAGCAGCACCCTCCACTCTGGTAAGAAGAAAAAAGGAACTTCATTAAACCCAGAGAAAAATGGAGATATTCAAGGGTTAGTCCCCCTGCAAGAGATATTTAAAGCTTCCTTACCAATCAGTCCCAAGTAACAACACCACCAAATAAAACATTTTATTTCAACTATTCCAAAGAGTGGCACTGGAAAGTACTAGCGCTGCCACATAAACAAGGTCAAGAAGTAAATGAGTAGGCAGGGAACTGGGGAAGGGCATAGAGCACATGCCTTGAATGCAAAAGGCCAAATATTCTATCTGGTGTCTCCAGGTACAACTGGAAAAGATTGCTGCCTGAAACCTGAGAGCTTCTACCAATAATACTGAGCTAGATTGACCAGTGGTCTGACTTGATATAAGACAGCTTCGTTGCACTAGCAGAGAAATACTTACCATTACCATCTGACCAAAGGTCTAGAACAGTGTTTCCCAAACTTGGGTCTCCAGCTGTTTTTGGACTACAATTCCCATAATCTGACCACTGGTCCTGCTAGCTAGGGATGATGAGAGTTGAGCAAAGTCTGGCAGTTCATTCAAGCTGTAACTTGACCTGACCCCAGCACAGACAATATTTGTGCCTGTTAACAGGAGACCTTGCCTACCTCTAGCTAATGAAACAGCACTCTAAAGGAAAAATGCATGCTGCTTTCCTTCACTTTGCTATGTCTATGGCTTGACCAATCAGTTTTCAATGTCAAGTAAGCCCTGGCTCATCGTGTAAGGGAACCCTCCTTACCATTACAGGCGCATGAACTCTGGTTCTTCCCCCACTCACAGAAGGGTATGCATGCTCCATCTTTGCACTTGCCCAAATCCACACAGACAGTGTCATCTGGGGCATTCCCTGGGGGAGGACATTCACTGCTATTGCCTATGAAGAGATTTAGTGAAAATTAGCCTTGCATCAGAATACGAATATCTGGAAATAAACAAAGGAAGGCTGCAATCCTAACCCCATTTACCTGGGATGAAGTCCCAGTATATTTAACAGGACATACTTCTGAGCAGACATGTTTAGGATTTCTATAGCTTGCTAAGGACAGGTAAGAGGTCCTCACAAGTTCCTTCACACAGCAAGTCTCTCTGAAAGACTTCCCTCAAGAAGATTCCTACTACAGATGCCAAGAGGCAACACTAGATTTTGCAGGCATCCACTGAAAAGACATCTCCCTCACGCAGCTGATGCCTGCAAAAAAGCAGGCTTCTTTCTTGCCCCCAACCCCTGCTTCCCATCTGCTGATGGTCATAAGAAAAAAGGGCTTTGCCAATTCTATGATCAGCACAGCCCAAAGAGCTAAATACAGGGGTACCTCGGGTTACATACACTTCAGGTTACAGACTCCGCTAACCCAGAAATAGTACCTCGGGTTAAGAACTTTGCTTCAGGATGAGAACAGCGGCAGCAGCGGGAGGCCCCATTAGCTAAAGTGGTGCTTCAGATTAAGAACAGTTTCAGGTTAAGAACGGACCTCCGGAACGAATTAAGTACTTAACCCGAGGTACCACTGTACAGGATGAACAACTCCAATGGCACCTGTCAAAGTTGGCCAATGGGAGTGGATCCAGATAAAGATCTGGTTCCCAGAGCCAAAAAGGCTCCACTCTTACGTTCTATAGGAAAGGCCTGTTTATGTTTAACATCCCAGAATCAGCAGCCTGCCAAAGCATTTTTGCTTTATTGCAAAGCCACACATTAATGCAAACACTCCCCCCCCCCGCCCGCCCGGTGATTCCCAAGTCAGAAACATGCATCTCTTAGAATGCACCTTTCTTGGAACAGCCTTAAAAATGTGTCATTAAGGTCAAGTAACTCCCATTATTTCAAGACAAGGTAAACACACTGTACTGATGGAAATGGAAATTAGGAAGGAGCTAAAGATGCACAGGCACACACTTTTTTTAACATGCATAAGACAAAAATTGGGAAGACCCAATTTTCTGAGTGCATGTTCTGGAAGTTGGGCAATAGGGGCAGTACAGGATTCCTATTGGTGTACCGACCTCCCCGCTGCACCAAGGATTCCCTGCCCGAGCTGCTTCAGGTCATGGCGGATATGCTCCTGGAGACACCTAGCTTGGTTGTCCTGGGGGATTTTAACATCCATGCCAACACGACCTTACAAGGGGCCGCTCAGGACTTCGTGGAAAGCATGGCCTCCATGGGGCTGTCCCTGAATAAGTCTGGCCCAACTCATAGCCGCGGACATGCCTTAGACTTGGTGTTTACCTCTACGGATGTTGGTGATCTGACATTAACTAAAAGCGAAACAAAAGAAGTGCCATGGTCAGATCACTTCCTGGTCCAACTGGACTTCTCCGCAACCCTTCCCTTCTGCAGGGAGGTGGGACCGATTCGGATGGTCTGCCCCCGCCACTTAATGGATCCAATTGGCTTCCAGGGAGTGGTAGGGGATGTTTTATCCCAAGTTGATGGCCTTTCAGCTGATTCCCTGGTGGCCCGCTGGAATGCGGAGTTAACCAGGGCTATTGACTGTCTGGCTCCGAAGCGTCCTCTCCGATTGCATGGAGCCTGGACAGCCCCGTGGTTTTCCCCGGAGCTGAGGGTGATGAAACAATCGTTGAGACGGCTAGAGCGCCGGTGGCGGAAAACTCATTCTGAATCAGACCGGACACGGGCTAGAGCTCAACGTCGAGCCTACCAAGTAGCAATGGCGATGGCGAAGAGGGCCTTCTTCGCCGCCTCCATTGCATCTGCAGAAAACAGCAGCAGGAGACTTTTTCAGGTGGTTCGCAATCTATCGGAACCACCTGCACCACCAGGGCCTGGTAGGGACCCCAAGATCTCCTGCAATGCTTTTGCAAAGTTTTTTGCAGATAAAGTCGCTCAGATTCATAAGGAGGTAGACTCCACTGTGGGAGCAGGGCCAGGGTGGGAGAGTGCTAGAGTTCTGTCTGGTCCTGTTACATGGGATCAATTCCAATCTGTTACCTCCGAGGATGTGGACAGGCTGCTTGGACAAGTGAAACTGACCACCTGTGTCCTTGATCCTTGCCCATCCTGGCTGATAAAAGCGAGCCGGGAAGGGCTGGGTGATGGGCTCTGCGGGGTGGTGAATGCTTCCCTCTGTGAGGGAGCCTTCCCAGACCCGCTGAAAGAGGCAGTCATTAAACCGCTTCTTAAAAAAACATCTTTAGACCTAGACAATTTGGCCAACTATCGCCCAGTCTCAAATTTACCATTCTTGGGTAAGGTGATTGAGCGGGTGGTTGCCAGACAACTCCAAGCACGTCTGGAGGATGTGGACCATTTGGATCCCTTCCAATCGGGATTCAGGCCTCACCATGGGACTGAAACTGCCTTGGCCGCGCTGGTTGATGATCTCCGGCGGGCTAGGGACAAAGGTGAGAGCTGTTTCCTAGTTCTGCTGGATCTCTCAGTGGCCTTTGACACCATCGACCATAACATCCTTCTGGACCGTCTAGAGGGGCTGGGAGCTGGGGGCACTGTTATACGGTGGTTCCGCTCCTTTCTCCTGGGCCGTGTCCAGAAAGTGGTGGTGGGGGATGAGTGTTCAGACCCCTGGGCTCTCACTTGTGGGGTGCCTCAGGGTTCCGTCCTCTCCCCCATGCTTTTTAATATCTATATGAAGCCGCTGGGAGAGATCATCAGGGGGTTTGGGCTGGGTGTTCATCAGTATGCAGATGACACCCAGCTCTACCTCTCTACCAGTGAAGGCGGTGAAGGTCCTGTGTGAGTGCCTGGAGGCTGTTGGAGGATGGATGGTGGCTAACAGATTGAGGTTGAATCCTGACAAGACAGAAGTACTGTTTTTGGGGGACAGGGGCCGGACGGGTGTGGGGGATTCCCTGGTCCTGAATGGGGTAACTGTGCCCCTGAAGGACCAGGTGCGCAGCCTGGGAGTCATTTTGGACTCACAGCTGTCCATGGAGGTGCAGGTTAATTCTGTGTCCAGGGCAGCTGTCTACCAGCTCCACCTGGTACGCAGGCTAAGACCCTACCTGCCCGTGGGCTGTCTTGCCAGAGTGGTGCATGCTCTAGTTATCTCCCGCTTGGACTACTGCAACACGCTCTACGTGGGGCTACCTTTGAAGGTGACCCGGAAACTGCAATTAATCCAGAATGCGGCAGCTAAACTGGTGACTGGGAGTGGCCGCCGGGACCACATAACACCGGTTCTGAGAGATCTGCATTGGCTCCCAGTACGTTTCTGAGCACAATTCAAAGTGTTGGTGCTGACCTTTAAAGCCCTAAACGGCCTCGGTCCAGTATATCTGAAGGAGCGTCTCCTCCCCCATCATTCTGCCTGGACACTGAGGTCCAGCGCCGAGGGCCTTCTGGCTGTTCCCTCATTGCGAGAAGTAAGGTTACAGGGAACCAGGCAGAGGGCCTTCTCGGTAGTGGCGCCTGCCCTGTGGAACGCCCTCCCAGCAGATGTCAAAGCAATAAACAACTATTTTACTTTTAAAAGTCATCTGAAGGCAGCCCTCTTTAGGGAAGTTTTTAATGTTTGATGCTGTACGGTTTTTAATATTCAGTTGGAAGCTGCCCAGAGTGGCTGGGGAAACCCAGCCAGATGGGCGGGGTATAAATAATAAATTATTATTATTATTATAAAAAGTGAATGAGTAACTAACAACTACAATGATGTACCTGTGCAATAGGACTCTCCTTTACAGGTGGCATTGATGGCTTCCTGACACTTTTTCTGTGCACTTTCGAATTGGCATCCTTTACAACAGGGGCTATTGCGATCGCTAAGGGATGAGAAGGGAGAAAGAATAAACTTAGACATCTGAATATTCAGGATTACAAACCCAAAGTAGTAGCAGAAGGAAGGGTCAGAAATGTCTCTTCGGCGCGCTCTCTCTCTCCCGCTCTCTCTCTCACACACACACACTCACACACACACACACACACACACACTGCAGTTCTAAAATATTTATCTATACACTTAATTTAGACCGGCAATCACCAATTACCCTACCAGTAATAGAAAAGAGGCATAATACTTAATTACATCTTTGCTACGAGTTAAGTAGCTGACAACCAACAATTCAATAATGCAGACATATGAACTATCAGAGTTTATTCAAAGGACTAGCCTCTTGTTCACTAAACTCATGTCACACAATGTATGTTATTAAAATAAACAGCATCATAAAAGTAAACAAGCATAATCATGTGTTTCCTCAACTATGAAAAAAAGAAAACAAACTCTCTTGCCAGCCCCACATTTCCCACCACCACCCCTTTTGTAGGAAAAATATTTCACCTGCATTTGGCATTTGGCTTCAGCTTGCACTCAGATGTGCAGCAAGGATCAATGTGCAGACGCAAGAGGCCTGGGTCACATTCCTCGTCTTCATCCACTCTGGAGTTGCCACATACTTTGTTGTTGCGCTCTTGGAAGCATTCTGGCGCCTTGGCTTCAATAGTCCGAAGGATGGATTCTTTACTGCAGCTTGAAAACATCTGAAAGTGTCAATAAGAAGAGGAAGAAACAAATTAGTGGTGAGAGAGCTACTAATTCAGGATTGTGCGAACCTATATATAATTATTAGTTTTGCCGCACAAGTGCAAAATATGGTACGGAATTCAACTGGTAATTTTTTTTTATTCCTTTCTCATCGGCAGCCTTCTTGCCTGCAAATTCAAAGGAAACAAGTGTATCTGGTGAGAACTCAGAAAGCAGAGTAGACACTTTGGTTGGCATATAACTCCCATGTATACTAGGTCTTAGCCTTCCTCTTCCATCCACAACCTGATCTACAGCTTGACATCTTTTCCTCAGTCCATTCCTTTTCTTATCCTCTGCCACACTGGTCCTTCCTTACAAAATATTTTTTTTAAAATAGTTTGACAATGCAAATAGTAAGTAAAATAATGACCTCCAGGTTCCTTCCCTTTTCCATTCAACACTACCATATGTAGGGAACCAAGTTGCCCACATAGGTTTGTAATATATGCATGCACACACTCATGCGTGCGCGCACACACACACACACACACACGCACACGTAGAAAGAAAAAGAAAGATGATTTTTAAAAATACCTTATTGTTTTCATGATCACCACTCACAGCAATTGGGTACATAACATATTTTCCTCCCTGATCTTCGGTGGGGGCACATTCTGGCAAGCCATCAGGATCATGCTCTGCCCCAAAGTTGTGTCCCAGCTCGTGAGTTGTAACCAAATCGGCTTCCTTATAAAAATATATACACAAAAGAAGCATGCTCATTTAGGGAAGTTTTTAATGTTTGATGTTTTATTCTGTTTTTAATCTGTTGGGAGCCACGCAGAGTAGCTGGGGCTAACATCACACAGTCTTTTATAGGCTGCCTTTGAGAAGCTAATGAAGTGTGTAGTGCTCTAAAATTAAATACCTGTATTATAAATGTAAGACTACCAGATAATTTTACTTTAACACACAGAAACGGCCAGATTGCTCACTAGTGGTAGTTAAAGTTCTTCAAATGTTATTGGTGCAGCAAAAGGTGAATATAATTCATAATCATGTCTTCAAGTGGAAGGGGGGCAGTGATGACACAACTGAAAACGGCAGTGTAACACCAGAACTCCTCACTAATCCATGTTAATAAAAGCAAAAAGATGTGTCTAATTGGAGCTAATTAAACAATCCTTTTTGAATTAATACTGGACATGTATGGAGAAAATAAACATTTCAAAGAAAGATGCCCAAAGCTTGCTTTGAAGTGTAAGAGAGAATTTCATCTCACAGCACAATTGGAGAAGGGCCAAGAGACAGATTGACAATGGCACCAAAAGGTCAAAAGCTTTCCAAAGAGGGACAGAATTGCTCACAGAGGTAACTATGGTACTCAAAAATATCAAGCAGGACTTACAGAAAACAAGCTTTGAAACCAACTGAAAATAACCAACTGGACAAATAAAAAATAGATCTAATAGGGCATCAACTCAGAAGCTACTAAGGGAATTGTAAGGCATGTTAAGAAACCACTTCCCACAACTCCTTACAATACCTTTGTAAGGATAGTTTTGCCATAGTTCTTTGTGCTGGTTAAGCCACTGTTGAGGTATACATTCTTTCCAGCATTCGGACTAGGAAAAGCTTTAAAAAAAAAGGTAGAAAATCATGTTACAGCATTTAAGATTCATTTACACAGCCTTGATAACCTTGCCTGTTGCCTAAAATTGAGAACATCTGCAGTCCTCAGTGGCTTATCAGGTTCAGCTGAGATGAATATAACCTCTAACCTTATTACATGGGTGGCATTCAGAGCAAGAACTGCACAGAAGGTGAAATGTTCACAAGTAGAGGCAGGCCTACATTTGAAACCACCTCTTTTGCAAATTATTGTTTCCTGTCTTAGTAGCCTCAAGGCACAACCCCACCAAGTCACTGGGGAGGAACTGCATGTGTGCATTAAAGCACACTGGAGTGTGTGGACACATACCATGAACTTCATTCTTATAAGCAGTGGCTACGATATGCTAGATAGCTGAAAGACAGACGTTTTGGGGAAATTGAGGTTTTTCTCCAGTTCAAGCCCTTTACCACCACGACCCCCGGGGAAAAACCCCTAATCTGTATCCTCATTAATGCATCCTCTGTCTCTTAACAGTATCAGTAACGCATAGTGTTGGACTGGTGATGTACACCAGGGGTCAGCAAACTTTTTCAGCAGGGGGCAGGTCCACTATCCCTCAAACTTTGTGGGAGGCCGGACTATATTTTGGAGTGGGGGGGGGAAATGAAGGAATCCCTATGCCCCACAAATAACCCAGAGATACATTCAAAATAAAAGGACACATTCTACTCATGTAAAAACACCAGCAGGCCCCACAAATAATCCAGAGATGCATTTTAAATAAAAGGATACATTCAACTCATGTAAAAACACGCGGGCTAGATTTAGAAGGCGCTTGGGCCAGATCTGGCCCCCGGACCTTAGTTTGCCCACCCATGATGTGTCCCACTAACACAACTTGGATACCATGAATGAAGAAGCTATACTGCAAATGCAATAGGGATGCTGAGCAAAATTCCTGCTCACTAGAACAGCCTCTGCATAAGGAGTAAATCTACAGACCACCAACCCGTTTTAAAAGAGTACATATCCTGGATGTACACTTATCTTTAGGCACTTTGACAAACAATAAGCAAACTTGTTAAATGGGAAAAAAACATTACCTTTTGGGCAGATGCCTCCATGGCTGGTTGGCCTTTGAGATCCGACATAAGCCAGTCCAAGAGTACCCAGAGCAAAGTCTTGGTAGGTAAAGAGATGCGCAAGGCACACACGAGCAGCTCTGTCTGCTATATCAGCACTGAATTGCTGTGAAGGGAAATGTGCCAAACACAGTTTAGAGAAAATTTTTACTCCATAAATGAGACACTGTTGGTTAACAAGCTTTGCAGATTGCAGCATCGTTCAATAGCAATCACCTGGTCCATCATCCTTGTCTAAAAACAGTGACTTGCCCTCAATCATTTTTAAATTGTAGTTACTAACAGGTAGTTTAAAAAAATTCCTGAAATAAAGTACTTGGGTACTTGGAGTCTCCTAGATAAGCCTCTTGGATTAAAATAATTAACGCACAGTATTACTTTTAGCAAGCATGCGGTATTACTTGTAGTAAGCATTCAGTTTATTAGAAAGGCAAGCCTTTCTAATAAGTGGGGTGCTTACATTGTATGCATCATAGAACACACACAGCCTACCTCCAGCAGCTCCTTCACATCCCAAGCATCCTCACGGTCATCTAGAGGACTTTTTGCCATGTTATAGTGTCTTTCCCCGGAACGTACAGGTTGCGACTCATTGTGAACAATAATCTAGATTCAAAAGATATATAAATAATTTAAGTAATTTAGTTCAGATGCCTCAGCAAGCAATTTTTTTGATACACACACTGCTTTCTCCTTATAATTCAGAAAATTAGGTCAGAATTCTGCTTATGCTGTGCACCTAATAAGCATGCCGTTAAATGGAATCAGTGCAGAATGCACCTTAAACTTACTGTAAGTTGAACATCCTAGTTATAGGCAGAAAATTTTGACTATAAATGGGGGGGGGGTATGGAAAGCTGCCCAGAAATTCCAGTAAACCAGAAGTTGATGCAACTTTGTATAATTAAGCATATCAAGCAAAAAATTGCGATTTACATCGTTCGTGTGTACCATCAGAACTGGATTTCTCTTGATGAAGAATTTTATCAATGACACTCTAGCCTGCTCTTCTGTACTACTATTGACTATGTTTTCATAAGGTCCATTGCATTCAATGGTGTGCGTACACACACACACACACACACACACAAATAAACTGTGATCAAATCTGAACATTATCTGAAGAGTATTTTCTAAATACCTGATCTATCTGTATGCCATAATCTTTGAAGTCTGCATTATCCCACGATGTATTTCGATAGATGTCATCTACTCTGTCTATTAATTCAATCTAGGCACAGAAAAGGGAGAAGTTATTCAAGTCCAGTCTCTTGTCAGTAGATTCTGAAACATATTTTAACACTTGAAAAGAAAAGAAAAACCCAAGGGAAGCTTTCAAGGAGCTTTGAAAGAGGTTTCCAAAGTTCTGTACAAGGGGTGGGGAATCTGTGGCACAGATTGATACAATTCCCATCATTCCTGGTCATTGGCTATGCTGGCGGGGGCTGATGGGAGTCGGAGACCAACAATATCTGGAGCGAGCCAGGTTCTCCACCTCTGATTTAGTAGGCAATGCTGCCAATGTTGTTGGTTTAGGGTGGGGGTGGGGGGGAGAGAGGAAGAGGGTAAAATTAAGCAACATGTGCAACCACCATGACCGCTTCCTTTCAGAATACACATTGTTATATTTTAAACTGCTGTTCAGCATTTGGAGAGCCCTTCAGGGTAAAACACACTATATAAGACAGTGGGAGGAAACAGCAAATCAAATTGGATCAACAGTATCCCCAAGTAACAAGATACACAAACTCTAAGCGTAAGAGAGCCTGTTTTATGCATTGTGACTTGCAGTTATTTCTATTGGTCATAGTTTAGTAGTTATTTATTGCAATTATTAAGAGTGATTTTCGATTTAATTATTATTTGCTGATGTTTTGAGAGTTTAATTGTATTATGTACTATTATAATAGATTATTGATTATTGCTTTTATTCCATATACAGCGGTGCCTCAGGTTATTAACTTAATTTGTTCTGGAGGTCTGTTCTTAACCTGAAACTGTTCTTAACCTGAGGTACCACTTTAGCTAATGGGGCCTCCCTCTGCAGCCGTGCCACCACCAAGTGATTTCTGTTCTCATCCTGAAGCAAAGTTCTTAACCCGAGGTACTATTTCTGGGTTAGCGGAGTCTGTAACCTGAAGCGTCTGTAACCCGAGGTACCACTAAGTTGTTCCATTTTAAAGTTATGCTTCATTGTGACTTTTTGTATTGGATCAGATTATTATACGGTGTGTGTTCCTTGTTGCATATTTTGTTGCTGCAAACCGCCTTGTGCATAGTAATATAGAAAGGCGGTGTACAAATTAAAAGTGAAATGAAATTATTGCACTCTACCCCAAATCAGGCTTTACACAAACACACCCATATCCATAAAATAATACTTAAACATACTCTTCTTATGTCTAACAGTGACATTCTATTAGCTTTCTAACTACAACAGAGGTTTTTTTGACATATTTCATCAAGGAATCAAGAGCAGACAGTAACACTTACCAAATAGTTAATTGTAGTGCTTTCCTCCCCACGGCCCATGTTCTTAAAGAAGCGATAATCTGCCACCACCAATATCCTGCAGGTGTTCTTCAAGGGGTCTGGGGTGGCTCTTTTTCTTCGAGGGACATCTGCTATTGTGACAATTAAAGAGATACCAAGTTGCTGTCACCATTTAAGACCTGTTTATTGAGTTGAATTGAGTACAGTGGTGCCTCGGGTTAAGTACTTACCGTAATTCATTCTGGAGGTCCGTACTTAACCTGAAACTGTTCTTAACCTGAAGCACCACTTCAGCTAATGGGGCCTCCTGCTGCTGCCGCGCCACCACCAAGTGATTTCTGTTCTCATCCTGAAGCAAAGTTCTTAACCTGAAGCACTATTTCTGGGTTAGCGGAGTCTGTAACCTGAAGCGTATGTAACCCGAGGTACCACTGTATTACATTAACAGATTATCTTTAAAACCTGTGCCGTATACAAAGTAATTATTTAGCTTCAGTGTTGTAGAAAACAAGGAAACACATAAATCAAATATAGGGCAATATCACAAAGCACTTCTGTGGAACCTAGGGCCCTGTTAGAATTTTCAGGAGACATACTGTGTCTTTGAGATTATTTACATTTTTTAAACATGTTGAAAATATCCAAATGTAAGAGGATAAATTTCAATTATACATACCTCTGAATGTTTATTTTTATTTTTTAGCGAAACTAAATGACTGTATTAAAACAACTTCCTTGATAATATCAATGTACCATATAACATTACTAAATAAATTTTAATAGGAGAAAGATCTCCTTAACTTATGCTTTCAGGAAATGATTTTATTTGCTGAATCCGGTACGTTGTTCAACATTATTTTTAATTTTTTTTACAAACTAAAGGACTGTGATGTATTTTAAAAAATCAATCACATAACACCATAGCCTGGAAAAGAGCTCTCAGTTCTTAATACACACCAGTATATTTTTAAAGAAGTACTAATTTTTAAATCTCTTTCTTACTGTATCATAAAGAAGTGCAAAGGCAGCAAGTCCATTTATTATTATTCTCATTATTTATTCATTTTTTTCTACGGAAATAATTGCTTTGCTTAAGTGTAAGGAAAAAACTCTCTCCACATCAAAGAGTCAGAATATTCTGGTTTCTCTTCAGATCGTATAAATCTTCAGCCCTAATCGTTTTTATGCCTGTCTTAAATAAAAATTACATACAAGTCTCTTTCAGTGTGCTAGGAAGTATGCATTCTGTCTCTTCGGTGTCCATAAGACTCACTTCACTACATACATTAATGTACAGTGAAAAATTCTAGTTCGATTGCGAAAGATTATTGCAAGCAGTTTAACACTCACCTTTATTTAATTTACTCTCCTTCAGCCCTCCACCCAAAAGCTCCTCCTCCTCTTCCATTTTAACATAGCCACATACTTTTGGGGACTGCAATCGTGAGAAATCCTTGATGTCTTCTGATCTGTAGACCAAAAGTCTTTCATCTTGTGTATTATTGAGAAACCTCCACAAGGGCTACAGGTAGAGAAACAGATGTCTAAGTATGTCTTTCACAGTGTGATCCTATACATGTCTTCTTAGAAGGAAGCTCCCCTGACTTCAATGGGACTTATCCCCAGATATGTGTATATAGGACTGCAGACTAAATAGATTAGTTGACCAAAAGGCCTCAGTTCACCAGCCTTAAGGAACAGCACAGTCAGTACATAAACCAAATGTAAGTTTTGCCTGCATATGTAGTATTTCACATGAGCATCCCAGTCAATATGGCTGTTTCTATCAGTCCACAGAGCCACAGACAGTTGGCAGAAACATTTGACATAGGGTTAAAACGAACAGCAATTCCATCCCTAGAAATATTAAACAACCTGACTGAAAGTTCATATTGTCTGCATCTAGATTCCAATAGAGAGGTGTACCTCAACATTATATTCTTCTTCATCAGTGTTGATCCTCACTGTGAAGTCGTCTTCACCTATGTGTGCTGTAACTTTGGAGTTGCTCTGACCTGAGGAAAAGAGAGAGGAGGAAAGAAAACTTGGGTACGAACCCAGAGCATCAGCTGTAACATTTAACAACCACTTCCTCCTAGTCACAAGCATATCACTTCACATCTAGCCACACTCATTCCATGAATCAAATGACTTCCAACATCTTTTTGTCCTTAAGAAAAACAGTGCATGCACAAATATATTCTAGAGAAGATAGCATTTCAGATCAATTTTTCAAGAATTTATGGTTATTATTTAAACTTCTGAGGTTCTGATTCACACAGATCATCTGCCAACTAGCCCCCAAAGGATTATTTTAAATAGGTATAAACTCATTTACTTCTATGTGACACCATTTGTAAATAGTCTGATTAGTTTCCTTAAAACCAATAACAATGTCCGAAGTTCTCATGATAATATAGAATGCCAGTTCGAGATCTAATTCAACACTTCTTTATGACAATACAAAAATCCAGTAATATTCGCCCCACCCCAACGAAAACAACTTATTATACTCACCTACAACATGTCCTGTGAAAAATTCCTGCCACTGTACTTGATATTCAGTTTCCTTGCCTTGGCCATTCACTATAAGTGCTTGAAAGTTTTTGGGGAAATGGTCCGCAGTTGAAGTTAAGTATAATTTAAAATGCCTGTAAAAGAATTTGCTTCCATTTAATTTTGAGATTTATATCAGCTATATATTTTTAATGTATCCAAACACACTGAGGTATTACATTTGGTGTCCAAATACATTTAATGGCTCCAAATACACTAGGATATTACATTTGGTATCAAGTTGAGCTTGAGAGGTGCTTTGAGTCCCTGAGGCTCAGCACAGCTGTGAGGCCGAACCCTTGCCCCCTTTCCTAGCTCTGAGGCACCTTGAGTCTTTGGACTCAGCCATACAACTGCAACTAAAATGTTTTAAGTGTGTTTTAAGTACAATATACAATGTGACACTAGATAGTGATGGTGAGCCTTATGGAAAATTCAATGTAGTTTTAAAAGCACTTTTTTTTAAAAAAAAAAAGGTTTTTTAAATGTGTGTGTCGATTCTACCTACTGTGTTTGTTCAAGGGGAGTGCTTAATGCTCTAAAATTCATACATAATACAAATTGAACAATTTTGCTTAAATACATTGTATGTGCTGAAGTGGAGAGTAGATTTATAAAAGAGAGCAGTAGCTGCTGATTGTAATGATTCCACACTCTTAGTTCTTTCTTCCTCTTTGAAGATTTGGTGTTCAGAAACCCAAATTACCTCAGCTGCTCCTGTGTATAGCTATTCTACTTTCTCAAAAAAGTCAAATGCATAAGAATTGGTAAACATTCAATAATAAGGGAACGGACACCTTTCTTGGGGCAACTGTACACTACAGAATTCTAATGATAATCTGAATAAATTTGTTGATCTATAGGCCTCCCAACAATGCAAACAAAAGCCAATTACTGAAATTAAAGCAGAACTGAGAAAAAAGCATGCGGAAAAAGAGAAAAAACCACAGAAATCAACAATTTAAAGGGAATCAGTAAGATAATATTAAGTCAAACTTCTCACTAAAGATGCCTCACCTATGCAATGCTGAAAAACTTATGAGTTTCTCTATATGGGATTCTGGTTGCAGGTCTCTTTTTCTTACTGAGTGCTGTTGGATGTTTGACACTGAAAGAATATCATAGTCTGAGAGAACAGATTCCAGATTCTCTGTCGGGAAGAAATAGAAGGCTTAACAAGAGAACAGCTAGAAAAATGTCCTTGTTAGATGTAATAAAAAGACAAGAATCCCCACCACATCAATCAGCCATGGCATGCCTCAAGCTCACACACTCCACTGTCGCTCTACTGCTTTTGCACACATGAAGTAGGAGCTCAGAACTTTAGCTTCCAATTTTAAATGAACCACAGCTCTCCATTATATTTGAATTTGAGGAGCTAAACTTGAGGGATTTTCACTCTATTTCATGAGAAGCAGCAATGATCAAATTGTGGCTTCTGATCCTGGTTCACTACCTAGAGCTTAAGCAATGCACAGTTTCTCAAGTTAAGATGCAATGGGGAACTGTGGTTTGTTGAAAAACAAAGTAAAAGTTTACAAGCACCTCCTTGCAGCCATAAGAGAGGAGAAGGGAAGAGGAAATGGAAATATGTAACCTGAGCCTGAGATTTGCTATGGCTTGTTCATATAGCAGGAAACTGGTTTCCATTTATGTCCAAACAGAGTCATAAAATTTGTTATTTTTTGAATTCCCCTTTCCCACTACTTAAATAGTGAACCATTTCATCATTCCAGTCATCAAGTTCCCCTGGATAAAGCATTAGTCTGAATCAGTGACTCAGAAATATAACTAGAGGTTTCTAATAAGATTCAAATTAATTCTTTAGGCAAGAAAAGTCCTGGTGAGTGTGGATTACTATACTGTAGCATAGAAATAAAACAAAATACATCCACTGAAAAAATGCAGGCAGATAGATAGATAGATGGTTCCACAAAGAGCTGAGGAACCACATTCTAATGCATAGCTTTTATCAATAAAGATGTACTAATTCAACTCTCTCTAGTCTACGCCATCTAACCCACTTTCTTCTCCATTTTTCACAAAGCAAGAATATAACCTACTGTACTAACAAACTGATCATAAACAAGAACAATAAAACCTAAGGCTTGACACTTTGCTGGTGTTCATTGTGGATAGATATTTTCATCGTGAGGGTTAAAAATATGCAAGAAACTTAGAATCAGCCTATTAGCAGAAATGTTCAACTTCTGTTAATCCCCAAAGGTATTTATGCAAATTACATGTTCAAAGATTCCACTTTGGCCACCCACATCATTAATCATCCTTTGCCAAATGTGTTAGTAAGCCTGCCACTGCTTAACTGGCCATCAATCTCTGTATTTAAGCGGCAAATATTAACATCAGAGTTATCCCATTTACACATTGTTCCAATTAGTGTACATAAGTAGTACAGAAGGCAAGTATAGAGCCATCATCAGCCCTCACAGCCACACGTCTTTGTATGCTAAGGTAGATAGTATCTAGTTAGGATCTAGAAGTCTCCAGAAAGGCTGATCTGTGTCAAGAATCTAAGTCCAGGCAATCACCCCAAGTCAAAGTAGTGCACGCTTTCAAAATCCATCTTCCACATGCCTATAGTATCCCAAGACCAATAATATGCCCAAGACTGAAAACCTGATCAAGAAACTACTTGTCATTAATCATAAACTACACTGAGACACATTAATGACTTATTTACATCTGTTCCGAAGAGCAGCAGTATTTAGATCAGTTCAACTGAAAAATCTAACCGTTTCTAACCTTTCCATAACAGTTGGCATTTACAAAAGTAATTGCACATGGCTTTTATAAATGTTTGCTTGTTTAAACCACTAATACGTAAGGCAAACAAACACATTACGTAAATAAATTAAAAATGTGACATTTAAAATCAAATTGTTTCCATTTATTTTCTGTCCATTTCAGGTATAACAACTGCTGATTTATTACTGCAAGCATAACATTTTAATATTATTTTCAAGGGAAGCAGTTATTCTCAGAACTCAACAACTGGACAAAAGGAGAAGGATATACTTTCATAGCTGTCAACTTTTCCCTTTTTTAAAGGGAAATTCCCTTATTCCGAATAGGATTCCTTGCAAGAAAAGGGAAAAGTTGACAGCTATGTACACATTTAGCAGCATATTGAATGCTTTTATTGACACACACATTGACCTCTGTGTTAGCATTTCTTCATATCATTTAATATTTTTAAATGTTTAGATTATACAAAATAATGTCCAAAACTTCACTCCCAGAGAGAAGGTCATGCTAAAGCCTATGGCCAACATGCTAACACTGAGAGTATTCAAATCTGCCACTTACAAGCTCCATCAAAAGTGGTCCCGTCAAGCAGCACCACCTGAGTTTTGCAGATTGCATAGCTCAGCTCTAAATAGTCTGAACACTCATTATTTTATTTATTTGTGGCTTAGGGCACTCGTATCTACAGGACCGCCTCTCCTGGTATGCCCCGCAGAGGACCTCAAGGTCCATGAATAACCATAGTTTAGAGGTCCTGGGCCCTAAGGAAGTCAGACTATCCTCCACCAGGGCCAGGGCTTTTTCAGTGATGGCTCCGACCTGGTGGAATGCTCTGTCCCAGGAGACTAGGGCCCTTCAGGATTTAACCTCCTTCCGTCAGGCCTGTAAGACAGAGCTATTCCGCCTGGCCTTTAATTTGAATTCAGCCTGATCTTTTATTTCCCTTCTCTTCTCTTCCCTCCCCCTCCCCTTTTATGAAGATCACCCACTCTGAGACCTCACAGCTAATTTTCCCCTGGCCTTCTCGCTGGCCCAAGTAGGACCCCAGCTAGCCCTGGGGATTATCTAATTGATTTTTGAATTTCATTGTTCAATTCAATTCAAAATCCTTTATTAGGCATATCACACCTCACATTAACAAACAAACATCATATACAGACTGTATAAAATACGGGCTCAGCGAACACAATTTATCCCAGTCCTATTCTTAACTCCAAGAAATAAATCGATGTACATAAATAATATAATACAACACAGCAACATCACCTACCATTAAAACCACTAAGTCTCTTTATCATGGCCCAATGAATTTCATTGTATTCATGTTTTTATACTGTATTTTATGCTGCTTTTATAATTAAGTGTTTTAAAGTGTTTTAAATTTGTTGTTAGCCGCCCTGAGCCCAGTTTTTGAACCGGGAAGGGCGGGGTATAAATAAAATATTATTATTATTATTATTAAAGATTTCTTACCCATCCTCCAACTTAAGGTCTCAGAGTTGGTTACAACAATACACAAATCTAAAATCAGGGGAAGCCATAAATCAAGCAACAGCATTCCAAATGGAGCAGAGCAGTATAAAACAAGCAAGAGAGGTAGGTCCAGCAAAACAAAATACTTTAACTGTCAAAGGCCAGGGTAAAGAAAATTTAGAGAATGCCCTTGCATTCAAGCAATAGTGCCTGTTTTTCTTGTGTGGAATATTTTCCCCAGGTCTTTTTATTCCAAGCAAGCCCAGAAATAGGTGCTTTAGAAGTCAATGATTTTATTCTCAAGAGAGTTGTGTGGAAACCACATGCCCAAGAAGAATGATGTACACATAACGCAAGTTGTTATACTGGAAGTTATGGCAAAACCAGGAAATGAAACCAGACACTCCACACCCCATTCCAGAGAATTTTTTTAAAGTAATCAGCTACCAGGATTTGCTCCTACAACTGCCTGTCCATTCCTTCCCACAAAATGAGAATACACTCAAGAGCACTAAAAAGATATCGTTCTATTAATATATGTGGCTGCTTTACGCCAAATCGGGTATTTTTTCCACTTAACCCAGCATTGTTTGTCAGCAGCTCTCCCAAGTCTTTGTCAGTCTTCCCCTGCCTTGTGAGACAATGTTTTTCTAAACTAGACTAGGCTTCCTCAAACTTGGCCCTCCAGATGTTTTTGGCCTACAACTCCCATGATCCCTAGCTAGCAGGAGCAGTGTGGTCAGGGATGATGGGAATGGTAGTTTCAAAATATCTGGAGGGCTGAGTTTGAGGAAGCCTGTTCTAAACAGCGCCACCGGTATCAAACTGAGAACTTCTGCATGCAAAGTTAGATGCTCTTCCACAGAGCTAGTGGCACTTCAACATTGCTTCAGTGTATTGCTGCATGTGAATTTAGGAACTACAAGTGTAAAGACAGTACTGACAATAAAGAGAAAAATTGACTGCAACTTCCTTTCCCTGCCCCGAAAACAGAATGAGCATTTTTTTTTTTGTAGGCTGCAATCCAGTGTCACTCCACTCCCCACATGCAGATACAAAATTGAAGCTCTTAGGTGATGAGGAACAGCTGTTTATCACATGGCCACCACTTGCCTCTTACCACAGGAAAAGAGTAGTGCTTCCAATCTTCAGGGGAAGAAAAGAGTGTCATTGTTATACAGCCCAAATGACACCACACACATACAAGGTAACAAGAGAGTAGAGTGAACTCCCAAGGTATACAGATAAGTACAAAACATATTTAAGAAAAGGGGAGGAGTAAAAGAAAAACAACCCCAAAAGCTGTTCTACTTGTGCTGGAGCGAAAGAGCAGGGAGCAAATGCAGTATGAGCCACATTTTGACTGTTATAGCCAAATGAGCATCCTGGCTCTTGATTCTGAGTGCAGGGAGGAGGAGGAAGCAGCAACAAGAGGCAGGAGTGGTGAAGAAGGGAAAGCTGAAATGGAAAGGACAGTGAGAGGTGGGGGAGAAGCAAGGAAGGAAGAACAATTTGGAATATGCATAGGCTTCTTTCTGCAACATTGTTCAGATTTATTCTGCTTTGCATCACTTTCAAACAGCATGCAGCTTTGATACAGTAGCATCTCCAAACTTCTTTGTAAATGCAACAAATGTAAAAATCCCATGCTATATTTAATATAATAGTTAGTTATAATATAATAGGAACACAGAAGAAAGGAAAGCACAGGAAAGGAAGCAGCAACAGAATAAAGAGGAGAATGACAAGAAAGGAAACAGGAGCCAAGCGGGGAGCGGAGATGGAAGCTAGAGACAGAAGTGAGCCTTTACATGCCACATACATACCTGGGGCAGAGTATCTTTAGCACCTTGCCTGTTTGGCAACCATACAGAAATCTGCACCTAGTTTTCCTTCCAGAGCTCCCTGAATCCCCTGCCTAGCTGGGGATCCCCTTGGCTTGGCAGCCTCTAGCCTCCCTGACAATCACCAGGGGTTCAGAAATAGCTATTAGGGGGTAGATTCCTATTTCTCTTTTCCATCTTTCAAAGCAGCTTGGTCTGCTTATTTCCTCAGCCTCACTGATCCATTTTGTTTTGTGTTCACCTCCCCCCCCACACTTCTGCTGCCCTCACTCCCCACCCCAAATCCTTACTATCCCCCTCTCTGCTGCCCCCTCTCCCCACCCCTCAGCTACCACATCATCACCCTAGAGCTAGGAAGTCGCCACACACTGGAGCCAGTTGCCAGTCAAAGGAAATTCTCCTTCCCCTGCTCCTAACAACTCCTTCTCCTCCTTACAAAAGATAACATCCTGGAGAAGGAGAATGCTGGAAGTTCAAATAAGAGCACTCCTGTTAGAGGCAAAGATACATAGCAACCTTTCATGAACAGTACCAGTTGTACCCTCTATTACTCATCCATTCATTCATTTGGGAAGAGGATTATTACAACAACCCTGAATTTCTCATAGGTTATAAATAATCAACTCATCACAGGCCCCAATTTCTACACACAATTCACTCACCATCTGCCATGTGGGATACAAATGCAAGTGATGATTCTAAATTGTACATTATTTAAAACATCAATTGCGTGGCAAGTTCCCGCCCCCCACCAAGAAAATAAAGAGACAAGACACCATAATTTAAGGTTAAATGGGCGAATTAGGCCACAACTTTATAAAGGAATGAGAGGCATTGGCTTAGGCATTGGACCTATCGACTATCCGGCTCCAGCCCATTTGCTGGAGACACGGGGAAGGGTTAACACTGTATCGGGGGAGTCTCCTGCCGAGGCACGTTGGCTAGGAGCTCCCCCGGTCACCGCTCTGGGGCGTGCCTTTGGCCCACACCTCCATAGGCTTCGGACAGGGCCACGCCCCCCCAGAGTCCTTTAACGGACTATCCTTCGCTCACTGGGGGGAGGTGATGGCGTTCCTCCCCCCCCCACATCCTCTTAACCCCTTCCTACCAATGCCTACCGCCAATGCCGAGGAGTTGTGACGAGTTGCTACGAGGTAGGCGAAAAACCAAAGGCTGTAAATTGCCAATTGGGAAAAATTCCTACTATGCCCCTTGCGGTGACAGACCGATGTCCATAGCAAAGTCAGAGACCTACCTAATGCCCACCTAAAGGGAGGGAGGGTGGGAAAACATGGGGGCTAGCCAGCGAAAAGAGGGCGAGCCCCCTCTGCGCCAGCCCTAAATAGGGCAGGCCACGCCCCCCCAGCCAGCCGATTGGCTGGATGGGGGGCAGACGCGGCCGGGATTCCCCTGTTCTCGCGGGGGCTGAAACCAGGGCTGCCACTCTACGCACCACCGCCTGATCCAAGGCTTTCCTAGCCCTATTCATGGCTATCGGGCAACTGCAATCTGTCCAGACCCGCCTCTCCATCAACGAGGCCCAAATAATTGTGACATTCGGGTAAGAGGCCTTAAGCTCCTCAAAGTCACTAAATATGTGCCACTGCAAATCAACTGCCTTTCTGTAAGCCAGGTCATTCTCTCCCAATTGTACAATTGTCATTTATCAACAAGAAATTCTACGTGTATGAAAGTGTGATTATTTATTCACTGAAAATTCTAGGATGGTTTACACTGTTTTCCATAAAAACAAGACATGCCAATTTTACATGCAAGGCTGGATCTTGCCTGAAACCTAGTGGGAAATGATCCCAAAGGTTGGACGCCACTGCAGAGAAAGCCCTTCCTCTGGTTGTCATCTGATAAGTTATGCAGGCTGCAGGACAACCAGGAAGGCCTGCTCTAGTGATCTCATAGAACGGGCAGGCCTATACAGGAAAAGGCATGCTCTTAGGTAACCCAGTCCCAGGTTGTTCAGGGCTTTATATGACAGCAACATCAGTTTCAACTGACCCTGAAGCAAATTGGAAACCAGTGTAATGCTTTAAGCCAGGCGTGTCCAACAGGTAGATCATGGGGTATTCCTGGTAGATCTTTGGCCCCTCAGTGATCTCCTTCACACACCCCCCCAAAAAAATGAAAGCTCCACAACTCTGGCTTTCCCAAAAAAGCTCCACAACTTTGGTTTCCTAAAAAAAGCTTCACAACTGTGTTCCAACCAACGGCAATGGGTAGATCACTGCCAGTTTTTTTTATACTGTGAGTAGATTGCAGTCTATTGGGAGTTGGATATCCCTGCTTTAAGCAATAGGGGTAACATCCTCACAGCTGGTGATCTAGTCAGTAACTACACGCTGTGCCAGTTAAAACTACCAGAACAACCTCAATAAAAGCCCCAATTAGAGCACTTTATTAAAGTTACCAATAGTGAGGTTATCCTGGATGAAGAACTATCATAGCTGGAATATCAGCCAAAGCCAGTAGAGAGCACGTAGCACCACTGTGGCCACTTGGACCTCCAGTGACACATGTGGCTGAACCTTCAGGGGGCGTGTAACCCCATCCAGAACAGGCAATCTGCTCAGTTCCCATACACAGCCACCCCTCCAACAAGAGCTCGGTCTTGTAAGGATTCAGTTTCAAGCTTAAGGGCCTTTATTCTGCCCACCACCCATTCCAGGACCTGGTTCAGGACCTGTATGACCAAATCCAATACAGATATAACAATGAGAGCTTAGCAGTACTATATGCAGCCACAGTTCTTGACTTAGTAATAGTAGTCAAATACAACAACACTTTCTGAGCAGCCCCTTCCTCTGTACAATAACCTTTTCCTCCCACAAAGCACTGAGGCAAACCAGGAACTTCCTCACAGGCTTAACACTACAGTTGCATTCATGCAACATCAGCACTGTGTATCTTTCCTTCCATGCTCCCAGAACAGGGAAGAAGAACATGTGCCCTAGAGAAACATGGTTGGACTACCACTCCCAATGCCCCTAGCCATTGGTCATGCTGGCTCTGGGGGGTTGATGGAAGCTGGCAGTCCAACTGGCATCCAGGCAGCAACTTGTTTCCCCAACCCTGCTCTCTTAGAGCAGGGTTTCCCAAACTTGGGTCCCCAGCTGTTTCCGAACTGCAATTCCCATCATCCCCTGACCGCTGGGTCCTGCTAGCTAGGGATGATGGCAGTCCCCAAAACAGCTGGAGGCCCACGTTTGGGAAACCCTGCTCTAGGGCAATCAGCTTTAAGATTGGCTGGGGTTTTTCCCCTCCCCACCAAACCGAAAGAACTGAGCAGCTTCTCAGTTTGCAGAGTTTCCAAAACCCAGTCACTACACCCACTATATGAATTCAGCAAAGGGGTGGGGGGGAGGGGGGAGGAAAAAAGACTCAGGCTCCAAACCTGGGAGCATGTCCCCACTGAACGAACTGGGGCTTACTTCCGAGTAGGCATGTTCAGAAGTATGCGACCTGCCCACCCCAAAGCCCCACCAAAGACACCTCGGATGCTGGGCTTTCCTTCTCCAGCGCACAGCTTTCGGAGCAGCCACGAAGCGCAGCCTGAGACTCTCCCAGCACAAACCCCGCCAAACACAGCATTTTAAATTTTCTATTAACTGAAGAGAGATAAGGGGAAGAGGGAGGGGAGCAGGTCTGGCTGGCGCCGCCCCCCAAGTTTCCCCCCCCCCCGCACCCTGAAAGTGCCTGGGGGAAAGAAGGGTCTATGGAAGTCCGTCTCTCTTTCTCTCTCAAATAACTCACCGTATCGCGGCGGCCGGTGCCTGCCCCGGTGCTGTGGGGCGGGCCGAGGGGAAGGGGCGGCCGGGTGCCTCAGCGCCCCCAACTCGGGAGCCCCGAAGACCAACAGGAGAAGGAGCAGGGCGGGGAGCGGGAAGGAGGTCGGCGGCGCCTGGCGCCTCATGGCTCTCCTCCTCCTCTAGCAGAAGGGAACCGCGACGGACAAGCCCTTCCGTTCCCTCTTTCTCTCACATAAGTTTCGGTCCTCTCGCCCTCTTTCTTCTCTCAGCAATGCCCAGCTGAGGCCGCCGCCGCCGCCGCCCCGAGTCCGGAAGAACCGCCCGGTCGCCTGGGCCTCCCGCGGAGCATTATGGGCGCGCGAACGCCGGCCGCCATCTTTGTTCCGCTCCGGGAGGCGCTTCGGAGGCCGAGACGCGGCCTTGTCACGCCCTGAAGCGCCGGCGGCGTTTGCGCTCTTCCTTTCCGCGCCGGCCTTGGGGTGCGGGAGAAGAGCCTCTTTAAAAGCTGTGGCGCGGCAGGGAAAAGTCGGCCAGATGCGTGCCTCCCAAGCAGAGGAAGGGGCTGTTTAGGGAAGTTTTGAATATTTAATGCTGTACAGTTTTTAACATTTGATCGGGAGCCGCCCAGAGTGGCTGGGGAAACTCAGCCAGATGGGCGGGGTATAAATAATAAATTACTATTATTATATTATTATTATTCCTTTTTTTTTTCTCAGTACATTTTTATTCAAATTTTTGTAAATAAACAGTTTCTTATAAATGTAATGTACACAAATAAACATGCCAATAAATATTACAATATATATATAGATGTACATATCTTTCATTTACATAGTTTATTATATCCCTTCCCTAAACAAACAAACAAAAAACCTTTGGACTCCCCTCTACCCTTTTGGTAAGTATCAAATAAAAATTCTATAATCACGTACTTTGTTTTTAATCTTATATATTGACTGCTGTTAGCGTTACTCCATCCCCGCTAATATCATCTACAAATTATTTCCAATATATTTCCAATATTTATTCCAATTTTTATGAAATTCCTGTTCATCTTGATCTCGTATTCTTCCTGTTATCCTGGCAAGCTCTGCATAATTTACCATTTTAAGCTGCCATTCATTTATATTAGGTATAACTTCCGTTTTCCAGTTTTGAGCCAACATAATTCTTGCGGCTGTAGTGGCATAGAGGAATATTGTCTTATCTTCTTTTTTAATTTCTTTACCCAGAATTCCTAACAAAAAGGCTTCGGGTCTTTTGGGGAAAGTATATTTGAGAATTTTTTTAAGCTCATTATAAATTAGTTCCCAAAAGCCTTTCACTTTATTGCATGACCACCATAGATGATAAAGATCGCCCTCCGCCTCACCACATTTCCAACAACTTTTGTTCTTTAATCTATACATTTTGGCCAATTTCACCGGTGTGTGGTACCATCTATATATCATTTTCCATACGTTTTCCCTCAGTGCCGTACACGCTGTAAACTTTATATTTTTATTCCATACTTCCAGCCATCTTTCAAATTCGATATTATACCCGAAATCTATCGCCCATTTGGTCATTGCCTCCTTCACCTCCTCATCTTTTGTGTACCACTCAAGTAATATATCATATATTCTAGACAATATTTTACTCTTGCCTTCAACAACCTCCACATTAAACTTAGATTTTTTATCCTCAAAACCTGCCTTCTTTTTATCTTCTTTTAACAAATCATTCACCTGGTGGTATTGCAGCCAACCAGTAAGTGAGTCTTTTATTTCTTCATACGGTCTAAGTTTAATACCTTGTTCTGTTTTACTTATGAGATTTTCATAGGTGGCATTTTTTTCTTCCATGTTAGATTTCTTAATAGTTAACAACTCTATTGGTGAGATCCACCAGGGGGTCTTCCTTTCCAGTAAATTTTTATTTCTCTCCCATACTTGAAATATTGGTCCCCTGAAAATGTGATTTAAAAAGCCCTTGTGCACCTTCACCTTTTCGTACCATAGGTACGAGTGCCACCCGTACCTATTATCGAAACCCTCCAGATCCAATATATCTCTATTTTCCAATCTAATCCAATCTCTTAGCCACAGTAGACAAGCCGCTTCATAATATATGCTCAACTCCGGTAGAGCAAAGCCCCCTCTTTCCTTTCTATCAACCAATATTTTCATTTTTATTCGCGGTCTTTTTCCCTGCCAAATGTATTTCCCCAGGGCTCTCTGCCATTCTTTGCATTGTCTTAAACCTTTGAGTACGGGTATAGTTTGAAATAAAAACAGCATTCTGGGCAGAACATTCATTTTCACCACTGCTATCCTCCCCAAGAAGGATAGCCTCATTCTCCCCCAGATTTCAAGATCTTTCTTAATATTTCTCCAAGTGACCTCATAATTATCTTTATATAGATTAATATTCTTTACCGTAATCCATACTCCAAGGTATTTCACTTTCTTAGCTGTCATAAGTCCCGTCCTTTGCTCTAGATCTAGCATTTCTTCCTTTGTCAAATTTTTAACCAGCATTTTAGTTTTGTTCTTATTAATCTTAAGTCCTGACACTGCACCAAACTCTTCAAATTTTTTTAGAGCTTCTTTTACACTATGTTTTGGATCTTCCAGTGTTAGTACGATATCATCGGCAAAAGCTTTTATTTTATGTTCCTTCTTTCCTACTCTGACTCCTTTAATCTCTGTTGTTTCCCTTAATCTCTTATTAAATATTTCCAATACTATTATAAATAATAAAGGAGACAGAGGACAGCCTTGCCTAGTCCCTTTAAGTATATCAAAGGATTCTGACGTATTATTTATTATGAGTTTTGCCTTTTGTTCATGGTAGATTGCTTCAATACCTTTTCTAAATTTTTCTCCCATCCCCATCATTTTCAAACTTTTCCTCATAAACCCCCATGAAACATTATCAAATGCCTTTTCAGCATCTATAAATACCAGGGCGGCCTGTTTATCTATTCTCGTATCCAGATATTCAATAATATTTATCACATTTCTTACATTGTCCCTCAATTGTCTCCCTGGAAGAAAGCCCGTTTGGTCTTTATGGATTCTATTATTTAATACCTTTTTTAATCTTTCTGCCATTACATCTGTGAACAGCTTGTAATCGTTGTTTAATAACGAAATTGGTCTATAATTCTTCAGCTCTAACATATCGACCTCTTTTTTAGGAATCAAAGTAATATATGCTTCCTTCCAGGTGTTCGGGACCCTCCCCTCTTTTAAGATACCATTCATCACTTCACATAGAGTTGGGGATATTTGATCGCTTAATATCTTGTAATACTTAGCCGATAAGCCATCCGGCCCCGGCGCTTTTCCAATTTTCATCCTTTTTATAGCCCTCTTTATCTCTTCTTGTGTAATAGTCTGATCTAATAACACTTTTTCTTCTTTTGAGATCTGTAGCATCTGATGTTCTTGCATAAAGGAGTCTATTTCATAGTCTGTTTCTTTGCCTTTTTTATATAAATCTTTATAATACTTCTGGAAAATCCTTTTTATTTCTTTTGGTTCTTCTACAATCCTTTCTCCATCCTTTATCTTACTAATCATGTTTTGTTTCCTTCTTTCTCTTATTTGCCATGCCAAATATTTCCCTATCCTATTGGCTGATTCAAAATTCTTCTGTTTCATCATTTTTATTTTCCATTCAATTTCCTGGTTGGTTATTGCTAAAAATTTGGCTTGTAATATCTTTATGTTTTGTTTTACATTCTCATCACCGGGATTTATAGTTAATTTTCTTTCATTTTCCATAATCTGACTTAGAATCTGCTCTTTCTTTTTCTCTTTTTCTTTTCTTAATTGACTGTTTTTCTGGATCAGGAAGCCCCTCATGACTGCCTTTCCTGCATCCCACACTACCTCTAAAGCTGTTTCCCCATTTAAATTCCATTTAAAGTACTCTTCAATTGTTTCCTTAGCTTTAGTTACTATTCTTTGGTCATTAAATAGAGATTCATTCATTCTCCATCTACCTACTCTAGTGTCTTTTCCTTTTATCTCCATAAATACCGAATTATGATCAGAAATAGTTTGTGCTAGAATTTCACATTTGCTTAAATTCTGCAACAATTCCTTCGATATCGAAATACTATCTATTCTCCCCCAGCTCTGATTAGGGTTTGAGAAGAACGTATACTGTTTTGTAGTGGGATTTTTGAATCTCCAAGCGTCAATTAATCCTATATTGTTAACTAACTCGAAAAAGGATCGGGGTAGTTTCCCTTCCTTAGTCTCTTCCTTTTTTGTTGACTTGTCCAATTTTGGTGATACCACACCATTGAAGTCACCCATTAATATCATTTTATGATCCATCCATTCCATTAACTTATCACCTAGTTCAGAGAAAAAAGCTGATTTTTTATCATTAGGTGCATATATTCCAACCACAATTATTTTTTCTCCTTGAAACACCATCTGTACTACAATCACTCTCCCTTGATCATCTTTATACAATAACTCAGGATCAAATTTTTCTTTTATATATAATACCACACCTCTTTTCTTAACCCTATCAGCAGTCACAAAATCCATCCCTAATCTCTTATTACTCAAGATTCTCCTGTGTTTATTTATTACATGAGTCTCTTGTAGACAGATTAGGTCAAGGTTCTTTTTTAATAACGTGTGAGCAATCTGATTCCTTTTATTTTTATTGTTCAATCCATTCACGTTCCAAGTCAGAATTTTTAAAGCCATCTATTATAAAGTGTTTATAAGTTATCAGAATCTATATGCGAGCTACTTTTCCTTGTCTTCTTTCTCTACTTCTTCCCTTTCTTCTGTTAGATTTAACCCTCTTTCTTCTTCTTCCGACCCCTCCCCCTCGTCCCCTCCCCCTGCCGTTCCTCCGTCTCCTCCCCCCCCCACTATCTTTCCAAAATCCTTCTCGTATCTCCTTTCAAATTTTTCAAGTTCTGAGGTGGTTGACAGTTTAAATCTTTTTTCCTTGAAATAGAATGAAATGCCTTCCGGAAACTCCCATCTATATAGGATCCCGTTTTTCTTCAACTGACTGGTTAATTTTTTATAAGCATCTCTCCTTCTAAGAAATCTCGAAGGGATCTCTTTAAATATGATAATTGAGTTTCCTTCAATATATAGCCTTTTGCTGTAATTCTGTTTCAGTATTTCATTTCTTATTTCCAGCGAGTTAAACATGGCTATCACATCCCCTGGCAATTTTTTTCCTTTGACTTTAGTCGATTTTGATCTTATCCGAAAAATATTTACTAAAGAGTAATTTATCTCTTCTTCCTTCTTATCTAACCAGATTGCTAACTCTTTGACCATTATAGATCTAATATCTTCATTTAGATTCTCCGGTATTCCTCTAAATTTCAGATTAGACTGACTTTGTCTCATCTGTGTCATAGCCATGTTGTCCAGCAGTTCTTCCTGTATCTTTCCTATCTCTTTAACTTCTATTCTAATCCTGTCCACCTCCTTCTTACTGTCTTTCGTATCTTTTTGCACCCTTTTCATTGAATCCTCAAGTACCTTAGTTTTTGCTGAAAGATCTTTAACTTTTCCTGTCAGTTCACCCACCACCCTTTCCAATTTCTTGTCCAGAGTGTCCTGTACTTCTAATAGTTTTTTCTCAATGTAATGTTCATTATTTTTAAATTCTTTCCTTATTTCGGCCATCAAACTATCATAGTCTTTAATTTCTTTCCCCTCCTTCCCCTCTTCTTGTCTAGATGGCCTTCTTTCAGCTGGCGTTCCCACCCCCTTTTTCATTTTGTATATTTAATATTCTTCCTTCTTTAGTTCACCCACACAAATTATTAACTTTCTCAATTTCTCCTGTTATCACTAGCCTTCCCTATGTTTCTTCAACAAGATATAGCCCGTATCCCCACCAACAGAGATATCATAACCAATAAGGGAAGGCAAAATACCAATAGGAAAAAATCAAATTAAAAGCCCAAGATATGTGAGTGATAATGCCAATGTCTCTCAAATACTGCAGAAGGTAACTTAGTAGAATATTGAAAGGAACGATGTGGAAACGCTTCAACATCCAAGTTCTAAGAGTTTTGCATGATGCATATATGAAGACACGTGGTTAATTCTTTAAAGTCTTATGAGGAGTATACTGTTTGTTAATTGGAATGTATCTCTTTAAGACGGGGAAGTGGAGGTGAAGCAGAGGAAAATGACGAAGCAAGTATTCCCAAACAGTTCACTTTTTCTCCTCAGTCTCCTCAGAGGTTTCTTCACTTCTCCAGTCCTTCTGTTGTCCCTCAAATTTTCCCAACCTTTTATTAAGTTAAGTGCGTGCCAGTCTCTATCCTTAATTCAAGTATGTTTAACACCAGAACTTAAAATAAAGCGTTACGTTCTGTTCTTAAATGCTGCACTCCAGGAAGTTGCATACAAAAAAGACGCCGAACCATCTATAAACCCCCCGCCGTTCGTTACTATAGTAATCTCCGATCTCGATGCAACAAAGGAATTTCTTTCCCTTCTTTCTAGTCCATTAAGAGAGTTCGCTGTTACTTTGCCTCCGACTCTTTTTACTTAGTGTCTGAGGTCTTTCCTTCACACCCACTTAGCGGCTACTTTCTTGCCTTCATACTTTTCCACTCCCAGCCTGTCGCTATACTCCATTTTATTCTTACCGCCAGCAGTAGATTCCTTCTCCTTTCACCACAAATTTCTTTTAAGCTGGGTTCTTCCGTTAAATTTCCTTTAGCCTTAACTCAGTTATTTTTTCGTTATTTTTTCGATGTTTTCTGCACAATCCTTAGTAGCAGTTTCCCAGCTTTTCAGCTGTTGTTGGAGATCCGCCGCTTTTCACACGGAGCCTGAGGCTTCACAACATGGAGTCTGTTGCTTCCTCCTTCACGCTGCGGCTCCAGCCCTGTTAAACGGCAATAACACGGGCGAGCACACACAGCTTCGCTGGGAATTTGCCCCTCAGAATAAACCTTCTGAGGTTTCGGGGTTCACGGAGCCTTCGTGACCCCTCTAGACCTCCAAGTTGTTCGAGACCCCTCCGGAGAGCAGCCTCGCGCTCCTTGTCTGTGACCGCGGCGTCCCGGAAGTTATATTATTATTATTATTCCGGTTGCTTGGGTTTTTATTTTCGGGCAGACACAGAAACTAAAGCCGGAGAAAAGGTGGCAAAGCTACAGGGACCGGGTGTGTGTATTGCTTCTGTCTAGCTCAGCCTTACCAGGAGAAGCGGATCGTGACCCCCTGCACATTTACTCCTGAGAAAGGCCCGCTCACACCCCCCCGTGCCTGCTCTCTAGTAACTGTGTGTGTTTAGGAGTGCAGCTTTAAACGGGATCTAAAGCGCATTTCCGAGGGGCTAACTGTTGACTGCAGGGTTAGCAAATTCAGTGGTTTTTGTTTTCGTCAGCTGTGCTCATTGCGCCCTCCTCCTGTGAGTCTATTGTTTTTTAATAAATGAAAACAACAACAACAACAATAATAATAAACCTTTATTGTCACTACACCACCTTTGTGCACTGCAATTAAATGGACTCGTGATAATGCTTTATTTATTGTATGTTCATATTCTTAGCCACCTTGGACATTTTCTTCTAAAGAAAAGGGAGGAATAGAGGGATGCTTTTCTGTGTGTGAATTATTGCTATTCCCATTAATAAGAGACAGGGTCTTTCCAGGAAGGTAGACTTATTTAAGAACGCTAGGTTAAGTCATGAGTTTTTTCCCCATGACTGAAAAACAAGATGTTGAGGCAGAAAAAAAACCCCAGAGGGCAGTCTGCGAGGAGGTGGTGTCACTTTTTCCATATCCCAGGGACTTTTCAAGTTCTTCCCCCATCTGGACGGGTGGGTGGAAAAATACTTTTGTTATGAAGGTGTAAATCTTCCAACGTTTTCTTCATCCAGGCAAACGTAGGATTGGGAACAAGCATTTAAAGAGATGCCATCCAGTTTTGTCCATGCGCAGCCCCTCCTAATGGGTGGATAAATACTGTCCTATTTTAGATTCCCCCCCCCCCCCCATGTGTCTAGCGGAGTGTGGGAAACTAGGATGAGACTAGTGATAATACCGTTTCCTTCTTCCCTCTCCCAATTAGCACCTCCTCCTTTTCTACCCATTACTCATTGCCATTTCTGCACAGGCAGCCACCCAAGTCATTCAGATAAAAGCATCCCTTACCCATTCCAGACCACTTGTGAGACCTATAGCAGCATGTATGAAACGTGGAAAGCTTCAGTTGCCACAGCTTTGTTACATTTTTGTTCTGTCACGCTTTTTGTTTCATATGCCTTCTTAAATGAAAAAATTATGCACACAGGATATTTTGCTTACACATGTTCCCAAGTTACATTTCCTTCCTCAGCAAGAAAGGTATGAGAGACCTTTTCATGCATAGCATGAAGAGTTACTAGGCCAGAATTAATATAAAATGGCAAGTAATTACATATGGTTGGAAGCAAGCAAATAAAGTTGTTACTGTAGGAATAAGATAAGGAGTGTGATAAATATATTGGGGATGGGAGTAACCAGGTAGAGGCATAATTTCCTAAGAACTGTGTTCTTTCTGCCCTTTTAATTCTAAATATAGACAATGCCACAACTTTTCCCACTTCATTATTAACAGAACTTGCAAAAAATAGTAGTGAAGCTCTTCCAATTAGTCATCAGCTCTTTCTTGTTGTCAATTATTCTTGGAAGGGTCACTAAGTTATAGCTGTTGATAGAAATGATAACATATCCTGCCCAATCATAGATACATTTCAGCATTCAGAAGAGCCAGGAGTTATGACTGTTCCTCAAATTCTAGGTTGAACACTTCACCGTGTGAAACTGATGTAATCATTTTGAACAGCTTTTTGTCTTCATTACTAACAGTGCACTAGATCCTCAGCTCTAGTGGTTGTCCTTTCCTTTAAATTAGAATGGGCTACCTAGAACACGAGACACGGGTGACGCTGTGGGTTAAACCACAGAGCCTAGGACTTGCCAATCAGGTCGGTGGTTCAAATCCCTGAGACGGGGTGAGCTCCCGTTGCTCGGTCCCTGCTCCTACCAACTTAGCAGATTGAAAGCACGTCAAAGTGCAAGTAAATAGGTACCAGGTACCGCTCTGGTGGGAATATAAACGGCGTTTCCATGCGCTGCTCTGGTTCGCCAGAAGCGGCTTAGTCATGCTGGCCACATGACCCGGAAGCTGTACGCTGGCTCCCTTGGCCAATAAAGCGAGATGAGTGCCGCAACCCCAGTCGGCCACGACTGGACCTAATGGTCAGGGGTCCCTTTACCTTTTAGCTAGAACACAGGCCTCAAGGTTATTCTCCACTTTGGCTTTTGGCACAGAAACTTGCATTTCCATCGAATCTGTTTTGGTAAAAATCAACAGCGCCACCTGCTGGCTGTCACAGAATGATCAAAGAGGTTCACTTCACTGTTCCCGTTATAAATTGGGAACTTCTAGAGATTTCTACCTTGATCACCACATAACATTCCTAGCCTTTTAGGCATAACAGCTTCACAACTGCCACAAGTTTACATTCTTGCTGCCATCTAATCTTTTTAAGGATGTGGTAAGGCAGGAGTAAGGGCACTCTACTCCTAAATTAGGTTTATAAACTCAAGATTCTAAGCACAGGTCATGGTCAAGGTTGCTGCTTGTAGGTTCTCATCCAATTCAGAAGCCGCAGCACAGGGGTAAGCTGCCAAGTGTGGTCTCATAAGGTCTGGATTACTTGCCCCCTGGAGGGGCAAGATTTGGAAAACCTTACACGGAAGATGGGGAAGTGAAAAGCAGCCTTTTCTTTGGAAGCAGTTTTGCTTCACCATTAATGACAGCTCAAAGGTATTCAAAGGAAGTGGTGACGGAAAATGAGCAAATGAGTCATTTGTTTAACTACTGAGAAGATTCAGTGTATACTGTTAACAGGAGCCAACCCCCAAGCATCACCTACTTTATTAAGCAAGCATGTACAGGATCACATCATTATTCCCATTTTCTACAATACATGCCACTCAGTAGTGGAGTATTTACGCCACAAAACTTGGCAAAGCTTCCTCATCCCCATGCTTTTCATAGCCACCATCAATGACACCAAATATGTGGACTCCACCAATATGCTAAACTTCACCTGCTGTTCTACACTGCAGCAGTTACCAGGGTGTACACTTAAAAGTGGTGGCACAATTTCCCTGTGTACAGCAGCACACATTAGTGACTCCAGCATATGCTATAGCCATTCGGCCCACTATGGAGGTGTGAAGTCACCAATTATAGATTCTCAGTAAGTTTATCATTTCATGCATGTCATTTCTAAACCTTTGTTTAACCATTCCCAAGCTCCATTAATTTGTGGCTCTCCTAAGGCAACCCTACAATTGTAATACCTTAACATGGGAACTACGCTTTGTGATTAATCTGCCATTAATCTGCAGAGGGCCTTCTCTCAGTAGTGGCGCCCTCCCTGTGAAACACCCTACAGATGTCGAGATAAAGAACTACCTAATTTTAGAAAACATCTGACCGCAGCCCTGCATTGGGAAGTTTTTAGTGTTTGATGTTTTACCATGTTTTTATATATGCTGTAAGCCATCCAGAGTGGCTGGGGAAACCCAGCCAGACAGGCAGGGTATAAATAATAAAATTATTATTATTTGTAGCCTGCCTACCAAAGCAAAATTGCTCAACTGGAAGCCCAAGTGAAACAACTAGACAGAATATGGGAAAGAAAGGGAATGTTGCAAGCAGTGGCGTAGCGTGAGGGGTGCAGGGGGGCCCGGCCGCACCGGGCGCAACATTTGGGGGTTAGGGTTAGGGGGCGCAAATCCACAGGTTAGGGGGTGCAAATTACTTGCCTTGCCCCGGGTGCTGACAACCCACGCTACGCCACTGGTTGCAAGTATTCCTTTTCTGAAAATACTTGTCTTTAGAATACTGGCACTTGATTGAGATGACAAAGGGTGTTAAAAGAACATAGGTAACAAAAGCTGAAGAGAATTGCAGTGAGGTTTTGGTCCCAAAACAAACAATATACAGGACACAGGATATTTGCCTGTGTACGTATTGCATGCATTTAGAACCTTTCACAACCTGATCCCACATTAACATGGAGAGTAACGCTTCTTACATTGTTCACAATGCAAGCTGTGGTGCTCAGATCAGGCTCTGCTTTGAGTACCATTGTCCAGAAGTTTAAGAGCAGGCATAGAAAACCAGGGTATTTTCCCTCAATGGAATAAGCTTCCCCCCAGTCCTCCCAATTTACCTTTGAAAAGCAGAAAAGGAATACGTATTTGTAGTTTTAGCTTTGGCTCACTCAGATATTTGGTTCAATGCAGTTTTGTTCTTACAGGTTTATATGTTCACCACTTTGAGTGTATTTGCAAAGTGGCCGATTAGCAGTCCTAATAAATAAAATTGAGTGCCTAGCAACAAGAAGGTCCAATCAGCTGCACAGCCAGCATGGCAAAACTATGTGGTAAATGGTCCAGCACACCAAATGCAAGTGCATGCGGAACAGTCTTGGGATAAGCATTTTCCCCATGACCTGAGTTCTGCCTGTTTTATGCCACAGTATGTTTGTCTGTTAAAAGCTACTTTTAGAAATGCTTCCATTTAGGATCCAGGTGATTGGTCTGATGCTGAAGCATTCCTAAAGCTAATTAAATAAGGCTCTAGGTAGGAGGCCCCTGTCAAAGCAGGTAGTATTTTCAGAATGCTTCAATTTACCTGTATGAATACCTCTTGTAACAGTAGCATTGCAATGCACTATACATATGTAAGAGAATGCATGCTATATGTTAAAAACTTTAGTGAATGCAGAACATCATCTCACTTCATGCAATGCATCAGAGAAGTGCACACACGCCTACAAACACACACACACACGATGCAAGCATTACAGGTTTGAAAACTGTTCAGTTACAGCATAGTAAAACAGTTTAGATGGGATTTATTCTTAGACGAAGCTGCATGCAAATGTTACAAAGCCCAACAGTTTAGTGGTTTATAAAATGTAATTTTATTTAATGTTATTTTGTTACATAGGGCATTAACATTTTCACAAGGCTTTTTTGGGACTACAATCAATGATTAGCAACACACAATAGTGGTCCATCTATCTAAGGAACAATCACTGGACGAACTTGACACCTTCATACATGTGCACAAATCTGCATGGAAAAGTTTTATACTCGGACATATGACCTCTTCCCCCCCGCCCCCATTCCAGTGTTAAGAAATGACATGCAATTTAGTCTGCCAAAAAGGCACTCCCTGTATTCTGGCAGTAACATGCTGCTTCTAGTACATAATCAAGTGAATACCAGAACTACAAAGGCAGGAGTGTAAGTGAAATTTTATTGGGAGGGGATAGCAGTTGAACAGCAGCAACTGAAGAGTAAGAAGAATCCCTGTATTTAAAACACTCAGTAGCTCCTGCTGTACACACATATAGGAAGCCACTCTGCCATGCTTCCCATTTGGCCCAAGACACCCCAGATCCTACAGAAACAAATACACAGTAGCACGGGAAAGTCAAATCACCAAGAAACCCCTGCAGAATAAAAAGGGAATGTGGAGAATTGAACTGTGTTGAACACTCTTTAGTTGCATTAACTACATTTTCATTTCATCACTGTAATACAAAAAAAAACCACCACAGTTGCTTGCAGGAACTGGTTCAGATTTCTTTTTAAATACCAGAAACTTTAGTCCGCTACATAAGTGTTTGGAAGTTACTTATGTTTATATGGAAATTAAGCCAGTATTAATACTTTTCTACAGCAGTAAACGCACACCAGGAAGGCCAGGACAAAACACAAATCAAGGAATGGAGTTTTCCCAAAGCTGCAGTGTGAAAAGACTATAAATTGATTTCCATACACATGGATGGCTTCTCTTTGCTATAGGAAATCCAAGTGGAGCTATAAGGAATGAGACGTGTAAAAAGGTTTCTTGAGAAGGGGAATGACACTCCATATGCCGTTTAGTTTTCTGCACCTTCTGCAGCATCACATTCTTCTCCTGCGCTGTCTGATGTCCATAACTGGAAAGAAGAACAGCCATAATCAGGTATGGTTCACTTGCAACACCATTCTCAATAGCAGTCTGGCACAAAAGTAAAATCAGTGACTTGCTTCATCTGGTAAACTACATAGAATCATAGAGTTGGAAGAGACCACAAGGGCCATCGAGTCCAACCCCCTGCCAAGCAGGAAACACCACCAGAGCACTCCTGACATATGGTTGTCAAGCCTCTGCTTAAAAAGCAGTAGTTTTACTTGCACCTTATTATATTTCTAAATATATCTGTTAAGTCTATCAAGCCTAGATATACAATCTCCAATTTAGTAATGAGCAATATTTTTAGAAGCAAGCAGTATTATCAGAAGTGAGATATTCTCAGTTTTACATCCATCACAACCCCAGCTCACAACTCCCTTTTAATAAATGCAGCAGGAGTATTACTCCAAAAACCTAGCTGACACTATTTGGGAAGCCAAAGTCTAAGCACAATGACTGTAGAAAGACCAGGCACATCTTACTGTGAGGTTGTCTCTAAGCAACTGCATGATGAGAGTGCTGTCTTTGTACGAGTCTTCATTCAGCGTATCAAGTTCTGCAATGGCTTCATCAAAAGCCTAGGAAAGACATTCAGATTATTCTTACACTTTAGGCAAAATAACCCCCCAAAGTATATATGTTTTTAAAACAAGCCATCAGATGAGGTATTCCTTCAGAAGTTTAGGCTGTTTCTTTTTTACATAAATTGCTTTGATATAGGATAAACAAGATTTGGTTATCAGCATAGTCATTGTACAAAGCCTATTCTGGAAGACATTTCAGAAGCAAGAGAAGTTAGTACTCAGTGAACATTTTTAATGTTTAATGTACAGCAATTTAGGTTTTCTGTGGGCTGGTATTTAACTTGGGGTTATACATCTGTGGTTGTGTTCAAACATTCAACTCTTCAGAGGAGTATACATGGATGTAACAGGCTTTCCTTTGGAGAACAATAATGCATTAACCTTGATGTGGGGAAATACTGTAATGATGCCACTTCAGATCAAACCCAAATCATGTTCACTCAGCTCATGTTCTACTATGACTAAAGGTGCTTATTTCCCAAAGTGGGCCTAGAAATGAAACCCTTGTGAGACAATAACATTAGCCTCTTGAGACAAAAATGTTTTAAGACCAGCCATCAATGATGTGCCTGTTCATAGCTTTCACTGTTAAAATTATTCTGCATGCTCTACCAGGTGACAGAATGCCACAAGGAGGAAGTAGAAGCAAGATCATACTAGCAGTCCCCTGAATGAAGAATAGGTAAAGTGAACACACCCATATATACAATTTCAGTATCCAAGAAGATAAGCAAATGTGGTTAAGGAGTCCTGCTCCCTTATTCAAACTAACTTTCCCACACACGCCCAAAGTCAACTTACTGTCTTTGCCAATGTGCAAGCCAGCTCTGGGTTGTTGAGGATCTCATAGTAAAATACGGAAAAGTTAAGCGCTAAGCCTAAACGAATTGGATGTGTGGGTTGCATCTCTTTCTTGCTGATGTCAAATGCCTCCTGATAAGCCGCCTGTGAATTTTCTATTGTTTCTGTTAAGAAAAAGCAAGGCAAAAGGGATTATGAGACAAACTAGCAGGTTCTTAACATTATCTTCACACACAACATGTAACTATTATTTATAAGACTAGATATACCTTTACTGTAAAACAGAGAATTAAATTAATATGGTACTCACGTTTTCTGTCATCTCCGCTGGCAACCTCCGCCAGGTATCGAAAGTAGTCTCCCTTCATCTTCAGATAGAACACCTTGCTCTCAGGGTTAGTTGCATTAGCTATTAAGTACTTGTCCAGCAACTCCTAATGAAAGAGGAGGGGGGAGAATTTTAAGTAATTTCAATAGTAAGAGAAAGGGAAAATAATATTCTTTGCCATAAATACTACCACAGATGTGTGTTCAGACACAATATGCATGATTGCTAAAATGCCATTTTGATATATTATGCACTAAGTAGACAACGACCCTGTAGCAAGAGAAATGGTGTTTCAATTTAAGAAGTGGCACTGTTTGTCCCCTGAGAATGTCTTTCAAGATGGGCAATACAAATGAAGGATTGAAGTGTTGTAACCAAAATTAGATTTACTTTTTGGGGTAAAAACTGAGTCAGGTATGAAGCAAACCTTTAGGAATTGTGGACACATGCCCATTACCCCATTCTTTCACTATGAGATACATCACTTTCTGACATAAGAGGCTGCTTACCAAAGAAAAATTCATAATCAATAGCTCGGAAGAAAAAAGGTTTTACAAACAAAGTATAGGAAGTTAGTGTGGTTTTTGTTTTGTTGGTTTTTTTTGCCGTAGAACTATTCCTAGTTATTTTTCCACTGTTTCCACTTTTGATTAATTCCTTCTCAAAATAAATACCCAAGTGTTGCATTAAAATTGAAGCAATAGCTTTTGAAAGCACACTAAGTGCTGCACTAAATATAAAAGCTACACGCATCACCTCTGCAGCAAACCACTGCCACCAACACAGCCACAGTTCATTTGATTGTCTTATACCAGGAGATCTACCTGTGACAGTTGCCCAAAGTAATGATTCCATCCAGACACTCCACAATTACTTTTTAAGTATTTAGCAGCTTCAGCCAATCATATTACTGCACAAACCATATTCAATATGGTTCAAATAGTTTAATGTTCAAATGGTTTATTTTTCAAATAGAAATTATTGCCTTATGTGCCATGCTAAAAAAATTGTGCTGATTTAGTCACAGATCTGTTTAATGAGGGTTTTTTGAATTGGAATGTGCAGATTCAATTACCGTATTTTTTGCACCATAACACTCACTTTTTTCCTCCTAGAAAATAAGGGGAAATGTCTGTGCGTGTTATGGAGGGAATGCCTACGGGTGGCATGCCTATGGATTTTCCTCCTCTAAAAACTACATGCGTGTTATGGTCGGGTGCGTGTTATAGAGCGAAAAATATGGTAATTATTTTTTGCCAACAATATGCATTTATATTATAGCTGAAGCATAAACTTTAGCTAAAGCCACCCCTACATAAAGGACCACTATGATACACCACACAGGTGCTCTCTCCCCACTCCCCCTTCCCACTAAGCTGCTTTCTATTTCCTCACAGTGGAGAATAATCTAATTCAGCTGTTTCAGCAGATTTAAAGTCACTTCTGCCTTTGATTAGTAAATAGTAAGTTGATGTCTGAAGCCCTGACAAGTCACCCACAGTCCAACTGTATGCACACCATATCCAATTATGAGAAAGAATAGCCAATTGGAACCTTTGGCTATTAGCCTTGTATGTCTACAAGAGAAAGTCTTAAACAGTCATGCTAAAGCTCTGGTTAACATCCTCTGCAGCTACTAAAGTTTGTGAACCTTCTTTGGTACCAGACTGTCACTGGGCAGCCAATTTTTAGGCTAATCAACATGTTGGGTAACGAAGCAGCATGGTCAGAACTAGACACACCTAGGCAAGTTAAAAGAACTTGAGGTAGAGACATATTTTGAAACTAACTTGAAAGAACACACTTATATTTTTACCAGCCAGAAGTGTGACCAGCAAGATAATCCTAGAGTCTAGAGACTTGAAATAGAAGACCTATTTTCCCTACAGGACACCAATATCAAACATTTGCTAGCAACATGGTATTTTCATACCATGCCTAATTTGCCACTAAGAGAGAAATTCAGTGTTGCACTCTTCTGATCAGCACAAGCATTTCAGCTTACCAGATGAACAATCCTTGCTTCTCTTGCCCCCCCCACATGCTGTTCTAGGGGTGCTCCTGACACACACACAGAGTTAATTTCAGGGATGCACAGGGGAGGAGAGCAGAAGTCCTTGTACAGGGCTTCTGCTGACAGGACTCATTATTAAATGACTCACACCCTATGTACAAAATGTTTTGATTTTGAATATGTATCAAAGCTTTCAAGGAATCGGACAAAAGCAGGGAATAAACTCTCTCCTCTTAAATGGAATTGCTCTAAAACGTCATTAAGTTCCACTGTTAACTGCCAAGAGGCTAGCTTTATCATGCTACAGCAGAGGGATAATGGAAGCAGACACTGTTATCAGCTCTGTTGAGACTAGTAACTTTTAGCTCCTCCCCTCCATGAACTGCTTCCATTCCAGCTGGAAGAACAAAGAACTAGGGGGCTTGAGTTTGCTTTCCTCCCACCCTCCCCGTCTCTTCATTTTGTCTTTTAGAAAGTAAGCCTAAGAACAGGTAATGTCTTAGGACTCTTAAGCTGCTCTGAGTTTCTGAAGAGCTGCACAAAGATGCTTTAAGCTTCAGAAAGTAGAGAGCAATTTTATTTCTCAATACACAGTCATCTTTCCCTTTGATGTTTAGATTAAAGTTTTGAAAATATTGTTTGCATTCAATGCCTGCTTTTCTATGCAAATATATTGTACCAGTATCATTAAATGCAATCTACTGTTAATAAATCTTTTGTTCTACAGTTATTTATTAGAATTAAAGACACACCATATCTTTCTTTCAGAATGTATTCTTCACTACTTTATCTGAATGGTTTGACTAAAGAAAGAAAGCACATAGCAAGATGTTGTCTGGTAATAATATAGCATAAACCATTTGTTCAGGCAAAAGAGGAAGGAGTCTCACTCAGTATAGCCTACAGACTACCATTTTAGCCCAGCTGTACCAACATGGATGGGGCTTTTTGCAAAGAGGTTAGACCTAAGTTCTACATGCAGAGCTACTATAATTGTTATTTTAGCAATTACAACTTATAGTCAAATTTATGCACTTTCTGCCAAAGACTGTGCTCCATGGTTATCACCCCAAGTCACCTAATGAAATGCAGGTGGTTTTTCAACTCATTTTGTTTTTAAATGATGAAGATGCCATTTAAAAGTCAACACACTGCAATAGACTAAGGGGGTCCGAAATAACACATTTCATAGGAACAAAGGAAAATGCATTATACCATGTCAGATCATTGGGTCCATCTAGCTCAGCATTGTCTAAACTGACTGGCAGCCACCATTCAGGATTTCAGGCAGAAGTCTTTTCCAACCCAACATGGAGATGCCAAGAAAGGAACCTGGGGCCTACTGCATACACAGCAGACACTCTTGCCACTGAGCTATTGCCCTTCTCTTTTAAAAAGAATTCCAGGAAATGTAATTTACTGAATGTCAGCAGGAGATGGTAAAGACAGCTAGTCTGGAAAATGCCAAATGTTAACCTCAAGTACAGTAAGCCTATAGTAGCAATTAATAGCCAGGGTCAACTCTTTTTTGCATGTAAAATCAACAAGTCAATTTTATGGACTATGGTTTATTGTAATTTACTTCCTGATCTAATCTACTACTCACTTTCTCTTTGAATCCTCAACAAGTAGCATACCTTTTCGGTTGACTGACATTCTATGGCCTTTTAAATGTCCTTGTTCGGGGGCATGCTATTGGTTTGTTTTTGCTTTATTATGTCTTTTGTGCTTTCGTTTTGTATTTTTATGTTGTGAACTGCCCTGTGATCTGATAAATGGTATACAAATTTAATAATAAAAATAAAATACTAATACTGTACTGTGAGCGGTGTGCATAGTCAACTCCCTTCTCTACTGTAAGCTAGAATACACTAAATTAGTACCAGCACATATTTAATTGCTCCAAAAACACATGACATGAATCATCCCTGTGAGAAACTCTCAAGCCCCTGATGAATCAGATTGCAAAGATGAATCAGCTTGCGAAACTGAACCAACCTCAAACATTAAGTGCTCCAGTAGTAGAGATACGAAGCTGAATCTCAAATACTCTCACTTGAAAAGAAGTCCATTTCAATGGAACTTGTTTCCAAGCAAATATGCTTAGGAACACAGCTTAAGTTTAACTAATCAGGACCACATGTGCACTCTTAACACAACTTAATATTCTGCACTTGGCCAACTGTCTAAGCGAGTAACAAGATCACTTGTTATGATGGCTGGTGTGGGATTTATCAAGTAATTTCTATGGCACCTGAAATTTCAGCAATCATATCTTACACAATCATATCTTAAACATATATTCAGCCATAAGAACCAGAAACTACTTTTGTTTGAAAGAAGTCAAATTCTGCACCTGTTACTGCATTCTGTGGCATTCTTGGCTCACCTGTGGATCTGATGCACACATGATCCTACTGCCATACTATGTTAATACAATTATATTTCAAGTGAATTTTGAAGTATTTTTTTTATTCACAATCCAATTACTTACTACTACTCCCAACTTGTTGGATAATTCTAACCTCAGCATGTCTACATGCAACCCTATATAATAAATTATTATCATGTTGAAAGATATTGTGAGATATGTTTTAATGCTTTCATTGTATGGTTTCCACCTTTTTAACGTAAACTACTTTGCTATGTTTTGTGATGCAGCAGTGTTTAAATACATCTTTTACGCATTTGTTTAATGAACTAATAGGTCCCCACTACAGAAATCCACAAAAACCACTTTGGAGAGGTTGGAGAAGAAATAATAGTGTGTTTCACTTTAATTCAGCTATGAAGAATGTTTTTGGCATTCAGAATTATACTCCGGTTCTTAGCACTAAGCTTCTTGATTTGGAAAGCATTAGGAAGTCAGTGGACTACACCTGGATGGTAAGTAAAAAACAAGTACTGAAATATGTTACAATCCTGCATTCAGTCTCAGTGGTAATCTATCCAGTGGTTGGCAGTCTTCTCTGTTACCAGGGAGTGATTTGTGCCTTCTACTAATGCATGCAAATTGATTTCTTAATTACTATACTGTAACACCAAGCTCTAATTAGGACACTAATACAGTTTTTTTTAAAAAGAGATATCCAACCTATCAATAATGGCCATGGTCTTAAGGGGCACATGCAGTGTTCTACTTATGCACCAAGGCTTAAACCTCTAAATAGCTGTTGAAGGTCACGAGACAAAATTAATTTTATTTAGTAAAATCAGCAAGGCATTCTCTCTCTTTTCCACCAATCACAAAATGGTCAGCTGTTTAAATCTGTCATAGCATTTCAGTTCATCACATTACTAGTTTAAATCAAAATTCCTTTCCTAATCAGTACCTCTGTGCACACACTGCATAGATTTATTTCTAAACTATTTTTAACCGACTCCAACAATACATTAGTAGCAGTGGCCCAAAAGTGATCCCTAGTTTTAAACTGTTTCTACCTGCTATATTTGTGTGTTTTATTATATCAAATTATATTTCTGCATACTTAAAATTGTTGCGTGTCACCTAGAGAATTCATGTTATGAGGAGATGAACATACACAAATATTAAACTGGTTTAGTCAGTAATCATTTATTCTGTCATTTTATATTGCTGTATAACATCATAAGGACTGCTACAACAGTGAAAAGGTGAGATATTGAAGGTTTCTTCATGAAGTAACCATATTAAAAATTAAAAAGCACTGGTATATTTAAGCCCTCACTGATTCTCAGAAATACAATTTATCAGTGTTCAGTTTTAACCAACAGGCCTGGGAACATCCTTTTATTCCATAAACATCCTAATTCAATTAAAATAACTGTTAGTCTCTGATATCTGAAAATGATAGATACTAGACATTCCTGCTTGTTGAATGCGTTGCTGAACCTGACTTAAAACGCTTATGATATTCAAGTACAGTGGTACCTCTGGTTATGAATTAAATTCATTCCGGAAGTCCATTCTTAACCTGAAACCGTTCTTAACATGAGACACACTTTCGCTAATGGGGCCTCCCGCTGCCACACAACTTCCGCTTGCATCCCAGGGCGAAGTTCGCAACAAGGAGCATCTACTTCTGGGTTAGTGGAGCTTGTTACCCGAAGCGTTCATAAGGAGGACCGTACGTAACCAGAGGTTCCACTGTACCCAGATTTTATGTAAAAAAAGATAGAAGAATCCAAGCCATTCACAGGTGCTGCTACCCTTTTTAGCATTGCTCATTTGAATGGAAACTGACAGCATTTTGTTCTGCAAAATATATGAGCAAAATATATGAACTCAATTCTCCCACCAATAAGACTTTGTTTGGAATCTCTGGTTTTCTGGTAGAAGGTCAAAATGATTTGCTATTGACATTTCAGCACAGAACTTAGAAGACTAGCAAAACTATTGAATAGATATGACCAACAAAATGTGATTGTTAAATATGAAATATAAAGCAGAACATTTTAAGCTGCACAGATTTCACCTACGGGCTGCTCAATTCTCTCACAATATTCACTTAAAAGTGCCCAACCTTGGTTGGAATGAATTCCCTTAGTTACCAAGACATAGTATCTTCTTAACTTTGTAAAATCCACCTAGTTAAAATATGAAACAGCTGTCTGCTTTCCTTTTCCTGTCTACTCTTTAACAGACCATTTCTACTTACCTGCCTAAATGCCCAACTGAGGACTGCAGTCTGCAGCTACTAGTCATGATACAGGGGCATATACACAGTTCACTGCTGCAAGTGGAGTACTTTCCTATCATCATGCTTGGAAAAATGTTTTAAGATACTTTGCCGCAAGCAGCCTTATCTAAAAGCTCAGAGAGAAAAAGTGCACGTGAGCAGAAGACTCCCAGGAAAGATGTCCTTGCAGTAAACTTTAGTTTTCAGAACATGAGCATTGTTTTTGGTGCAGGGGCAAAGAACCTTTTTTCAGCAAAAGGGCTTCTAAGGGCCACATGTCAGGGGTGGGTGGGGCCACTTTGTACAATAAGCTACACACCAGTCAGTTAAACGTTTTAGACAGACACACACCTCTCCCCAGCCTTCATCAAGACAAGCAAGACATTATTAATTCAATGACACACTCCAGCCAGAGAAAAGTACTCAAGGAAGAGACAGGGAAAGAGTGATGAGTGTGGCCTGGACCAAGGGTTGGGGGCTCCCACGGTCAAATATGAGTCCTGGAGTACCACATTCAGGCCTGGGGCCTTAAGTTCCCCACCACCTCATGGTGCTCAAAGGACCAACTAATCATGTCCAGTAATGTCGGAAAATGCAACTGTGCCTACAAACACCTGTGTAATTAGTTTCAACACAGCATTTAATGGGCATGAGTCACCTCAACTGCTTAAAGTATGTTCAGTTTCTCACTAGGGAAAGTCCTTTGCTTCCACTATGCTGATTGGACAATGACTTAGCAAGCTTCCTATGTACCGCCGGGTAAACATATATACATTTTTATGAATCTAGCATCAACTATACATATTGTTGGCAAACTGAAGGCAGTATTAAACTAGTTTTTGAAGGTCCCTAAACATGACTAAGCATTTAATGAACTGTTAAAGGTAAAGGGTCCAGTCATGGACAACTCTGGGGTTGCGGTGCTCATCTTGCTTTACTGGCCAAGGGAGCCAGCGTACGGCTTCCGGGTCATGTGGCCAGCATGACTAAGCCGCTTCTGGCAAAACCAGAGCAGCGCACAGAAACGCCGTTTACCTTCCCACCAGAGCGGTACCTATTTATCTACTTGCACTTTGATGTGCTTTCAAACTGCTAGGTTGACAGGAGCAGGGACCAAGCAACGGGAACTCACCCCATTGCAGGGATTTGAACCGCCGACCTTCCCATCAGCAAGTCCTATTGACACACAATCTGTTCCATTATAATCAGTTTCACTCTTCAATTCTAAGATGTGTTTTCCAAGTATCAACCAATTTGTCAAAATTTATTTGTTACATATCATTAGTTTATACAGTTTTCCAACAGTTCACTGCTCAAAAGAAGTTTAGAGTAGAGCTAGACCTTGGGCCAACAAAATTTAGAATACTTCTTGCACTACTACATATTTAGGAAAATATTGACAATTCAAGTATAACAATTTTATATGGAATAGGATGCGCAGGGTTCAAAAGGAAACACCAATATAAATGTCTACATTTGTAGCAAAATGATTGTGTTAAAAATAACCCAAAATAGTGGGGTGGTTTTTTTTGAAAGATTAGAATCATTCATTGTCACTTTACCCCACCCCAAATAGCCATATATTTGACCAGAAAGCTTGAAATCAAAAGGCATTTCTGTACTGCTGGTATGCAATAGAGATGACTAAGGACAGTGGCTAGGATCCAAAGAGCTACTTTAGACACACCCAAGGGCTTGCCTAATGAGATTTTTTACTTTTCATTGAACAGACCCTCATTTTAAAACTCCCCATAACTTCAAAAGTGCTTTCTGCATAGTATACAATGCTGTCTTTTATTTTACAGACTCAAAAAGGCCCCCTTTGGTGCAAGGAATTAAATGTCAGAAGCAAACATGTACAATGTTTCCTACAAAATAAATATGCACTAGGAGTTGAGATGGCGCCCTAAGGATCAGAGAAACACTTTTTTGCAGACAGAAACAAAGTACCAGAGGATATTTGTTCTTCACTGGTTGCCAACTTCCTTAACCCAATCCAAATCAAAATTTAGGTGGCATAAAGTAAATGGAGAAAAGCTTCAAACGAATTCTAATTATCCTAGCCTACCTGCAGATACAGATATAAAAATTACTTTAAATAAATGTATCAAATGACTGCAGATTTGTAACAACAAAAATATGACTTTAGAGAAAGCAAGTATTACTACTACAGTTATCAGCAACACAGAAAACTCTGGTGGGTCAATTAAAAACCGTACTCTAGCTTTGGCATGTCAACTTACCATGATTTATTAAAAACAAAATAGCTACTTAAGGAATCCAAGACCAAATACGAATGCCTAAAGAGTATTGCCTGTTGCTTTGGACATATTTATGAAACAGACAACCTGTGTTTTCTTCATAACCTTGTGCTAGCTCTCCATCACTTGCAGTAGGTAATATGAAACTACTGCCAGAACCCATAGAAGAAACAGGCAAGAGCAATGCAAGTGAAACTATTAGAAGCAGAGATTTATTCCAACTATGTTCCATGAATATCCTCTACTCAATGAATTTAGGATTTGGCATATAGAATTTAGGATTTAGCATATACTAGATTCTATATTTCAATGAACAAAGCAATAGATATGACCCCAGGGGAACCTATATGTAGCTTTTTCAGCCTATTTAGTTCATCAAATACAGACTTTTTAATACAAGGCATTATGAGAGTGCATTGCTACTGATTACAGATAAAACAGCTTTAACAGTTCAATCCTCATTCTCACATTTTCCAAGTAACTGTCAGTGGAAACCCACTTTTGCAGTAAATTCACTTTAGTCAACATTTGTTTACGTACATTCACTGTTCCTGGAAAGGTATGGCAAAATATTATATATAAATTCAACATCTTACATTTTAAATCTACATCTCACAAAATGCAATTCATCCCACTCCTAGGCCTCAGGCTTCAACTCAGTAAGTCAGCTATAAATAAAAAGGTGAAGTAAGCTTAACAAACTCACCAGAACTGTAGTGCAGATGGACTTAAGTTCAGACTCCACTTTCTCTCGGTAGTCCTTGACAAGCTGCATCTTCTTGTCATTTCCGTCAGTTTTCTGCTCAATGCTAGAGATCACTCGCCAGGCAGAGCGTCTTCCACCAACCACATTCTTGTACGCCACAGAGAGAAGATTGCGTTCTTCATTGGATAATTCAGCACCTTGCTCTGTTACTGCCTTCATGCAGGTAGCCATATCATCATAACGCTCCGCCTGCTCAGCCAGCTTGGCTTTCTGAATCATCTCGGTCTTTTCCATGTTGGCCAGCAATGGTATAAGCAGCAAGGCAACTGATTTAGTAGGGGGAAAGGAACAGCAGGACCTTTCACAAAGTCAGAAGGCACCTCAAAACCTGGAACAGGAAGATACAAATATTCTGAAACCTGTACAGTACTCCTAAGGAATAGAGTTACCAGCCATACAAAAATCTCCTATAGATTTAAGAAATCCAAACCACAAGAGACAGAGCAACTTTAACAAAGGCCATTGAGAAACAGTCACTAAAAGTCTCAATTTAAACCAAGCTGACAAAAAGATGTACCATTCCCAAAACATTTCTGTCAACCAGGAAACACTAACAGGGCCTGTCGAGATAGCATAAGTGGAAGAAGCACTCATATCCAGAACAGGTGATTAGGCCCTCCCTCCCTAAGAGATTTCCAGCACCTTGTGGACAGGAGATGCCAGGCCTTTGGAAATGGCGGTGAGGAATAGTGTGGCATACAGATCCAAGGTGTGTGATGCTGGAGTTCGGCACTAGAGACTGGTTTGTGTTTTTTTAAAGACCCGAGAGACAAAAAATATTCCTGTTAAGGGGAGGGGGTGAGAGAGAATCCAAATGTTACTTCCTAAAATCACCCACCCACAAACAAACCCAATGCAGTGTTTGTAAGAAAGCAGGCTAAGAAGAGGAGAATGGAAGTGGCGCCATAGGTGACCTACAACCTGGACTTGTGAATGGCGGGTAAGGGGAGGAGGAAAAAACAAGCAGAGAGAGAAAAGGCATAAGGGGCAGGGGGAGAAGAAGAGGGCGACCAACTCTTCTCAGGGGCAGATCGCTAAGCAATGCCTGGCAGGCGGGACTGGGGTGGGAAGGAAGATGGGAGAGAAGAAAGAGAGAGAGTGCAGAGGCGGAGATGCCTGGGGCGATTCGCTTGGCGTTGCGGGAGGACGATGTGCAAAAAAGCAAAAAGGAAGGAGAAAGGAGTGTCGAACCTTCTGGTGGGAGAGGCAGATAAAAGGCGGCCGATTTTCCTGGATAATAAAAAGGTGATGTGGGGGGGGCCCCGAACGACCGATTCCCCCCCTTCCCCCTCCCACGGAGGCAAAGGGAAAAGGCGGCGGCGGCTCCGCGCTGCCTTTGTCCCCGCAGGCGGAGGAGGGAGCGAGTGAGGCGCGGGTGGCAGCCACCCAGCCTCGCCTGCCCTGCCCTCAGCCGCGCTCCCGCGCCCGTCTCCTTTCCCGCCGTCCCTCAGGAAATGCCGGGGCTGGCTCTGCAGGGCCGGTACGAAATGGCGGCGGAGGCGGCGGCGGAGGGGACGACGACTCCGGGAGCTCCGCGCCGCCTCCACAAAATGGACGACGCGGCAGGGATTAGGCAAGGGAAGGCGCAGCCAGGGAGGGAGGGAGGGAAGGGAGAAGCGGGAAGCGCGCCTCGCCGCGAAGGCCGTCGCCCTCTCACCTGGGTCCGCTGAGGCGCTAGGCCGGGCCGGCGGGCGCCTGCTGGGTCGACTGCGCTCGCTCCGCTCCGGGGCTGGATCAAGAAGGTGGGGAGGAGGAGGAGGAGGAGGAGAGGAGGGAGGGGGGAGAGAGAAAGAGCGAGAGAAAACCGCTCCCGTCTCCAGCCACGGAACCAGCGCTGCTGCTGCTGCTGCTGCTCCCGCCGCTGCTGCTGCTAAAAGGGCGTTGGCACAAAGCGAACCTCTCCCGCTGCTAGGCCCGCGCTCGCTTGCAGCTCAGCCAATCGGCGCGCGCTGCCCGAGCCCGTGCCCCGCCCCTCAGCGCGGCACGGCCAATCGCCCTGCTGCGCGCCGCCGCGAAGGTGAGCAGAAAAGTCGCGGGCGGCTGGGAGGGCGCGCAAGTTCGGTTGGCCCGTGCACTGCTGCTGCTGCTTCTGCAGCTGGGGCCACGGGGTTTCCTCCAATTAGGTCCAGGGTGGGCTGACGTCACTGTCGCCATGGCGATGCTGCTACAAGGCCGCCCCACCACCACCACCTCCTCTCCTTCCCTTCCCCGCCCTTTCTTCGCCTCTCCCTTTTCTCTCTCTCGCTCACGCGCGTTCTTCTCTCCTTCCCTGGGCAGGGCGAGGCACGAGACGGTGCGGAAGCGAGGCGAAGGTGTCTCGTGCTGCTGCTGTTGCAGCGGCTCCTGGAGGGAAAGAGTGGCGGGAAAGGGGAGAGCAAGGCTGCGGGTTTCTGGTCCTGCTGCAATAGCAGGAAATGAGAAGGTCGGGGTATCATGGGGTTTGCAGTGCGAGCCTGTGATATAAGGGCTGCAGAGGCGCTTCGGTGGTGCAGAGCAGGACGTGCTACTGGTTCCGCTGACCACCAACCTCCTTTTCCAGTACCGGTGCAAACGTCCGACAGCCATGGCAATTGTAAAATAAAAGGATGCTGTTGGAGGAAGAGGCTTGCTAGCACACGGAAAGCCCCTTTTAGGCCTACTTGGACATCTGCTTCTCCTTCCTGAGATCAGGTTGGAAGTGAAATCGGTTTGGAGGTTCCACACAGCAAGCTGAAGAACTCATGATCCAGGCCACGTGGCAGGGACTGTCAACCCCAGAGCAAAATTATCCGTGGTGATTAAAAAAAGGGGGCACTTGGAAGATGCTTCTTCAAAAGCAACCTGTCAGGAAATGCACTTGCCCACGAGGAGACCCATAGCTCATTGGTGGAGCATGCGTCTTGCATGCAAGTGGTTCCAGGCAAGAAGAGCCCTGTGGGGTCCGGCCAATGGCCCATCTAGTCCAGAATCCTGTTCTCACAGCACCCAACCAGGTGCGTGCGGGAAATTCACAAGCAGGACCTTAAGCATTCTCCCCTATGTAAGATTTCCAGCTGCTGGTATTGAGAAGGACCCTGCTTCAAAAAATGGGGCTAGGACATAGCTATCATAGCTAGTAGCCATGGGTAGGTATGGTTGGGAGAGACCCCTGTCTGATACCCTGGAGAGCCATCGCCAGTCATTGTAGACCATGGGTAGGGAATGTTCCAGCTCACAGACCTAATTAGGCCTGCCAGGCCATTTCAGCCAAGCCACCACAAGACATCAGGTGTGGAGCAGGGAAAAGCCTGGCTGAGCCAATGGAGGTTTTTGCAGGAAGCAATGGTTGGCAGAGCCCACAAAGTCCTGTGAAAAGTGCCGGGCAAGATAACACTTTAAATAGGGCTTCTTAGGATCCCTATGAGCAAAAAAAAAACCACAAAAAAACTTGACATAATTGTGACTTCAGGTGGTTGGCTCCGTCCATCTGTCAAACTTGGCCTCCAAATGTGACCATTGGTAACTGTGCAACTTCTAAAAAGTCCCAAACTTGATGTAAGCAATTTTTGTCCCATTGATTTCAATGAAGGGGAGTATTTTAAAGTGCTTCCCCCCAACAATCTCTCGCCATGACCACAACAGAGCAGAGGATAATGGTGTAACTCAGCATCCAGTTACAGTACAGTAAGATGACAGGGCACACAACATCAAACTATATCCCTCTGTGACAAAGCAGCAGAATAGATTCTCAAAGATGCATTTTGGAACTACTGCTGCTTTTGGGGGCAACCAGAGTAAATAAGCTTCTTGGCTGCAGTGTAGGTCATTCCTGAATCCAGGGCATTTCTAAATGGGAACTGTTAGCGCTTTCCTAAATAGTGCCCCAGTAAATTGTGTGTTTCTTGGGCTGTGCACACACCGTAACTTGAAAGCTCATCAAAAGCACAATCTTTCCCTCAAAGAATTCTGGGCACTGTAGTTTACCCCCTACAGAGTTACAATTGCCAGCAACATTTAACAAACTACAGTGCCCAGAATTCTTTGAGGTGGGGGGGAATGTGCTTCAACTGTTCTTTAAAGTTACAGTGTGTACACAGCCTGGTCTGGGAAACACTCTCAACAGTAAGGAGTTAATACTAGCACTGAACTTGGTATTGTAAAAAAGGGGGAGCAGATTATATATGGATGGTGTTTTGAAGTTTTTTTGGCCAGCTGTTCATTCACAATCACCAAATGTCCTTGGGAGTCACTGTATTATATATAGATTGCTTAAAATAGAAAATATTAGGCATTTTGCCACATTTCAAAAAGAAACTCTTAACTGCTTAAGTATTTAACTGTTAAACTTTGACAGAGAGGAAGCCTTTTGTACTGAGAAGATTGCTTTATATAGTCCCATGAAGTCCCATGCTAATACAGCTCATAATTGTTTTCCATGGGGAAATATTGGCAGCATGTCAAAATAGTATCCAGATATGAAAATTCAGCAGACTCATGCTAGTGCCAAATAGCCATTAGTACTCTTTATAGAGAGTGTTGCCCAGCATCTACTAAACTAGTAGAAATAGAAGACAAAGTTGGATATTTGTCGGCTGTAGTGCTGTTATTTTAAATATAGTTTCAAATCAATCAGTTGTCAGTCTGTGTGCAGGGTGGAGGGGAGTTTTTACCCATCTTCATTGGTAAAGGTAAAGGGACCCCTGACCATTAGGTCCAGTCGCAGACGACTCTGGGGTTGCGGTGCTCATCTCGCTTTACTGGCCAAGGGAGCTAGCATACAGCTTCCAGGTCATGAGGCCAGCATGACTAAACCGCTTCTGGCAAACCAGAGCAGCGCACGGAAACGCCGTTTACCTTCCCGCCAGAGCAGTACCTATTTATCTACTTGCACTTTGATGCGCTTTCGAACTGCTAGGTTGGCAGGAGCAGGGACCGAGCAACAGAAGCTCACCCTGTCGCAGAGATTCGAACCACTGACCTTCTGATCGGCAAGCCCTAGGCTCTGTGGTTTAGACCACAGCGCCACCCGCATCCCATCTTCATTGGTAAGTGATGTTAAGCTTGCAAATAAGCATTTATGTTCTTGATAAGGAGACATGCGCTTTCATCATTCATTTACCTAAAGAAAATACCGGGGCAGAGATGGGAGGGAGAAAATGTCATTCTGGAAGGAGTAATTTCACAAAGTAGCACATAGTCCAGGAATCATAGTCCCTGGTATGAAGCAGTATGTGGCCAAGGAGGTCTCTCTCGTTTCTTTTTTAAGGTGGGTTTTGCAATAAACCCAAAAAGGTTGTGCAGGAATAGCATTGCAGTAGCTCTCTGTTCCATGGCAATTTAGTAGTCATTATGTTGGACTTGGGCCTTATGGATTTAGGGTCAAATCTAACATTAGCAATAAACTCCCTAAGTAGCCCTGGGTAAGTATAATGGGTTGCTATAACTTGTAAAAGATGAATGAGATGACAAAAGTATTGATTCACTTTAATGCTACAAGTGCATCTTTGCTCTCTGCATTTGATTAATATTGTTACATGCTAATTTAAAAAGGATGAAACATACAGCATTGCATGGAATTGTAATTCAGTATCTCTTGGGAGGTTTCCATTGGGGGTTGACAGGGGAGATAAACTTCTACTCTCCACAGGCTTGTCAGGGAGTACTTTGTATAGTAGTTTTGATAATAAACACTTGCAGGATTTAACAGGGCCTGCCAGCTAGTACGGTTAGTAGATGTTCTTGTGTTTCAAATCCTAGGGAAATTGTTATCTCTAGGCTTTAAAAGCAACAACACAATGATGCTATAGATACTGTTACACTGCACCCCAATCTCTGAGCACTGTGATATTCCAGGGGTTTGCCTATGGCACCCCACAGAATTGTGGTTGAGGAAGCTTTGAACAAGGTACTTTGTAGTTCAGGCTGCATGCGCAACATACAGTAAAGCACATGGCTTCACCTAAACAATCCTGGGAACTGTAGTATATCCATCTCAGAGTTACAGTTCCCAGCACCCTTAACAACTACAGTGGTACCTCAGGTTACAGACACTTCAGGTTACAGACTCCGCTAATCCAGAAATAGTACCTCGGGTTAAGAACTTTGCTTCAGGATGAGAACAGAAATCGTGCTCCGGCGGCACAGCAGCAGCAATGGGAGGCCCCATTAGCTAAAGTGGTGCTTCAGGTTAAGAATAGTTTCAGGTTAAGAATGGACCTCCAGAACGAATTAAGTTCTTAACCCAAGGTACCACTGTAGTTTCCAGGATTAATTTTCCAAGAGGCAGAAATGTGCTTTAAATGTATGATCTGTATGCAATAGCATAAAAACAATAATGAAAGGAATGTGGTTTTAATGAATGAATAGCAAAATTAAAGAAGTTTTGAAATGAATGGAATAACAAAACTTCCCCCCCCCCGCACACCCCTCATTACCAGCACAATATGATTACTCTGGCCAGTTCTCCCCCACCCCCACTCCTCCCGTTGATAATATGCAATAATTCTCAGCACTTGCTGCAGTGTAATGGATTTTGTTGCCTACAGGCCTAATGCTCATTGTTCTCTTGCTGGTCAGACTTGGAGCTACAGTTCAGCAGCAGCAGACAGTACCAATGAATCTGCCATCGCCATGGGAAGAGGCACTGCTAAGAGTCTCTGGAGAACGGAAACAAGGAGCTGAAGTGTGCAAAAATAGCACTCGTCAGACTTCCTGATTTGCCGACCCAAAAGCAGCTATAATTTGTGCAGCAGAGGAAGAAACAGGAAGTGTGCCTGCCAAGAAAGCTAAAGAGTCTCAAGGTGAACGAGCCTTTCAGCTAATTATTGACAGGAGGCAAGGCTGTCAATAACAGAGGGGAAACGGGGAATATAGGAGGCTGCTGTAAACCAAGACAGACAGGGACATTCCCAGCCCAGCTTGGAGCTGTTAGGGATTGAAACAGACACCATCTGTGATGGTGTTTCCACTGAGCCACAGTCCTTCCTCAGACTGGCTTGCAGTACCAAAAAGTAAGGTCCTCTCAAGGAATAGCTTGACACAGCCTACCCAGGTCTTCAGATCTGCTACTGAAGCCCTTCCCCCAATTGCCTTCATGATCAGAAGAAGAAGGCACAAGGGAGAGGGCTTGAGTACAGAGGATGTGTTACTGTCCCCCTGATCAATATACTCAGTGAGATCTTGAGATGAAGAACGAAATCAATGAAGCACCCAAAAGAGGAAATGTCATAGTAATGTGTAACATCAGCTACCTTCAAATAGACTGGCTTCATATGTGTTCCAGTCCCAACGAAGAAGTAAAATTTCTTGATATCCTAAATGATTCTGCTTTAGAACAGTTGGTCACAGAAACAACTAGAGGGGTGGTGACCCTGGTCTAAATCTTGAGCTGCACCTAGGATCTGGTGCAAGATGTGTTGTTGAATGAGCTGGGAGCATAGTGACCAAAGAGCTGTTAAATATACATGTAAAGAGGGAGAGTTTCCCCAAATGTGGGAACTGGTAAAAAATGAAATTGAAAGGCAAAGTCACGTGGGTGCAAATCACTCCAAAATACTTGGTAGTCATTTAAAAACACAATATTAAAAGCTCCACTTGTGTGTATTCTGCAGATCAGAAAGGTACCAACACGAACAAGAGGGAGAAACTTGTTGACTTTTCAATTCAGGAGGAGGGGATGTCTGTCTGAAGACAGCCAAAAGGTTAACAATGACTACTTGGCATTACTATGAGTGATGAAATGCAGAAGTTCCATGCAAATAGTCTGTTCTTTGGTTGATGGCACAAAATAAAAGATGTGGGTAAGATGGTAACAGCTTTTACTCAGCTATTTTTTCCACATTTAAATATGAGTCTGAGTCCCACTCACCTCTTTTCAAAGTAGCTTGATAGCAGCAAGACAGAATGAGCTGTGCTCAGTCGACTGAGCATTCATCTCTGAGAGCTATGACAAAATTTCAATCATGAAAAGTCAGCTTACTTTTAGCTCTGCAAGGAAAAGGTCTGTATTTTTTGGAGCCATACTCTGTCAAGTAGCAGGGGGTTTTTTTGGAGGGGGGGAATCAGGCACCATTAAATCAGTCATTTCCCCCTTTTATGTTAGGGTGGTCTTCACAAAGCATGGGTTTTGGCGGAAAACAGAGAATGGAATAATGAAATTATGTACTGTAGTTCACCTGCAAGTCACACTAGGGACAGATGGAGGCAGAACAAACTCATTGTGAATGTTGCAGGATCTTGCACCTTCTGAGAATGACTGTCTACCTATCCAATTACTTGGGAGCAAACTTCAATGTTCTCTATGGCAACTGGAACTCCTAGATCAAACCTGTATGAAGGCCTGTGGATCAAAAGTGCCACTAATTATTTGCAGTCCCATGGAGGCGATTCTAAATATCCATTGCTTTGTGGCCCCTTCCCACCTCTTTGTGAGAACATATTTCATCATGCCCATCTGAGGAGGACATGCTATGGTGAGAGTGCCTGCACCCCAACACCTTCATTGGTTCTAAGTTTCAGACCCATGTGGTGGAACTGGCGCCGCTTTTCCCAATCCATCGCAACTTTCAGTGTGAGAATTGCTGAGGGAATGGGGGAAAACGTTTGTGCTGTTGCTCTTAGGGCCAGACGAAGCACTGTGAAGGAGAGGCATACATCCATTTAAAGTTTCTACAACTAGCGCCCATGTAGGGACCCAGTACAGAGCAAGACTGTGGCATTAGATAAAGGAGATTCCTGTTCAGGTACATGTGTTAGCCTTAGTGAAGGATAAGGGTTGCTGCTGCCACTGGCATTTCATATTGAATTCCAAGATACTACTTCAAAAGTATTTCCATTTAATAGTGGCGACACTTCACAGGGTCATATTGTGTGTGTTTAGGAACTATTAAAACTTCTGGCTCAACTTAACTTACAGTATTACATATGTAACTATGGGCAGCATCAGCATAAGTTTGCCACCTGTCCTGATAGGGCTTCCTCTCGCTCCTGAGGCCACAGAAGTTGAGACAAGTACAGGCACATTTTGCCTGTAATTCCCAAGACACCACTCCCAAGTGTCCATGATAATATCTCAACAAAGAAGCTCGCACCCAATTTGGAAATGAGGTGATTGTCCTTGGTGCTACAACTCTATCCCTCCCTAGTCTATGCTGAGCTAGCACGCATGCAAGTCTGTCGGAAATCCCAGCAAAAGGAATGTCCAGTACTTTTCCAGGTGTCATTTATGAGCCCGAAACAACTGATGTGCACTTTAAAACAACAAAAGATCTTCCTGGCACCTTAAAGAAGCAGAGCCAGATCTAGTACAAGCAGCTATTGAAATCGATATGGGTTTTAACATTGACGTGAGTGGCAACAGAATCTTCCCTAGGTTGCCTTTTGACATTTGTCAAAGTATATTTTCACACTTTGATTCAAAGCAATGCTTTGCTCACTTTAATCTAGAAGTGAATCCCACCTTTTCCTCGAAGAGATGTTATAACTTTGCACAGACCTCAGCCCTGACAGCATCTCACGTTACAAGCACTCCCTTGTTACTCATAGGGCTTCGGATGCCCTTATATGTGCAGCATGCCGGGCTGGTACATTACTTTATCTGTATTCATTCTAATGGGATGATGTAACACAGCTAATGCGTTTCCTACACACTACAGTCTCCTCTGCCACTATTTCCCATAGAAACAATGATTCACAGTTATTGCAGCTGATTGTGTGGGTTATCTCACAGGCCTTTGTTCTATATTTTATGCAACAAGACAACCTTTATTCCTGCCAAAAGGCTTTTGCCTTTTCCTACTGCCCCATGATGTTCGATGTATCACTGAAAGGGCAAACGGTTTAAGGAAGAAATATTTTAAAGCCTAAGAATTTATCAAGATTGGTGACAGAGGTACACCCTTTTGAGGGGCCTGTCCCCTCCTGAGGATGTTCAAGTTTTCATAATGTCATGTTTGCTGCCAGCAGCAGATTTGGGTGACTTTCCCTTCTCTGCAACACTTTGTGGACACACTTCTGCTGTTAGAATTGTAGAGTTGGAAGGGACCACGAGGGTCATCTAGTCCAACCCCCTCCAAAATGCAGGAATCTTTTTGCCCAACATAGGGCTCAAACCCATGACCTTGAGAGTAAGTGTCTCATGCCTCTACGGACTGAGCTGTTGCTCAAGAAGTGCAAGAGGTGATGAGAGGTCGAAGCATCTGACACTATAGAGTGGGGGAGGGGCCTTTTCACCCCGAGGGCCAGACTCCCTGGGAGGGGGCGCATGGCAGTGGTTGGCAGGGCCTGAGGGGAAAGTGGGCCAAGCAATGAACAGACATTTTACCTCGGTCCATCAGGCTAGTTTCTAAACACACTCACACGCCTTTCCAAGAAAGCAAGAGGCATTATCAGGGTTCAAACACACATTTCAGCCAAGGGAGGAAAAACACTTGTGAAGCAGCACTGGTTAGGAGCATGTCCTAAGGTGAGAGAGGGTTTGGCTAGGGAGAGTCCTGAGTGCTTGACAGATAGCCTTGGAGGGCTGCATTTGAGGCCTGAGGTCTCCTGGTGTAAGAGAAAATAACAGTCAACAAGCAAAGGATTCCAGCAATAGTGGGAGAAAGTCGTTGGAGGAGGTCAGTAGCTGGGAGCTGAGAACATGGTTGAGTAAACAACAGCAGCTCTTTGGCACCTGGAGCTGGTGTAAAATGGAAGAAAGAAAGGAAAAAAACCCACCACACTATATGTGAGATCTGCTTAGAAACAAACAGAGAGGAGGAAGGCAATTTCTTTCCAAACTCTAAGCCAAGAAATGTGCTGCATGGAGGAAAGGTGGAGTATCAATGAAATAAATGAATAAATTACTGGGTTTCAAATTATTCCTCAGATATTAAGTTTGCAGGATGAGTTGGGGGCAAGGCACTGCGTCTCAGCCTAGCATACTGGTTGTGGTGATAAAATGGGGGGCAGCCCCATGAACTCCAGCCCCACCCCGCCATGCTCCTTGAAGGAAGGGTGAGATAATAGATCAATAAAACCGTTGCATAGATAAGCACACTTGGATAATAAAAACAATCTGCTTTCACTTGCTAAGCTTTGTTGTTTTACAGCAAGACATTTGGCAGGAATGTATCAGCTAGCTCATCATAAAAACCACACCTTTTCCCCTTCTTTGAATACATAGCTTTGAAAACAGCTTTGGGAGAGCAGGAGTGGGAAGTTATTAAACTTATTAAAACGCTTGTTGAAGACTACATGTGAACAACGATAAATGTACAGCTTATTTATTTGTGCATACAGGTACATAGGTTGCACATTCCTAGCATATAATATGTGAATGAAGACAAACACACACACCCCAGGGAGAAGCAGATGAGCCCCAAGTAAAACCTGGGCTGCAGTTGCTCTAACCTCAGGAACGCTAAAAGTAAAAAGAGGGATTTACACTTACAGTTTTAAAAGGGATGGGGTTGTCCACCTTTGGTCCCCACCCGGCACTCAGTCTCACCTGCGCCCCCTGGAGGCTGCCAGCATGCCAGCATGTGATAAGGAATGACTTAAAATGGCTGGCTAAACTAGGTGAGCGTAGCCAATGGGTCTCAAACCCTCTGTGAATTAGGAAAGTCCCCTGCATGCAAAAATGGGCTCCAGCAGATTGAGCAGATGAGACCAATAGCTAATCCAACAGTCAAGAAGGCAGTTTCTGCAGATGCTAGAGGGAAGTGAGGGGTATATTGGGCTCGTCAGCCTGGGAAGGTAGTCAATCTAGAAAAAGAAAAACTGATTCTAAACATATGCTGCCTTTCTTGAGGAGAAGAAAAGGCTATGGCGCAAACCCTACACAAATCCAGAGTGGAGACCCTAAGGCGGTTGGATGGCACCTTGCATGCCTCTTTCTGGCAACTACTTCAGCCAAGCTGGTGCCAAATGTATCACTCTGCTTTCCTTTAGACCACATCAGTGAGGCTGAGGAGGGGTCTTATTATCTAAGTGGCCTAGGACCTCCATACATACAGTCCAGGCTTGAGCCCTGGGGAGGCCATTTTGCTGCTGGTTAATACAATGGTCTGACTTCACCCCCAGAGGTGCACTCCATTGTCTCATGAGACAGACGGGTGCCAAGAGCAAAAGTTACAAGTTTCAATGTGTCCGTGGTGGTAGCTTATTTCCCTTTTATCAGTGTACATAGGGTGTTTGCAGCATTATATAAATAAAAGCCAGGTCCCTGCCCCAAACCATGTACAATTGAAATTGTGTGGGAGTTGGTGAGTGGACAATAACTGAGGGAGGGGGAGATTGGGGGAGGCAAGGGTGACAAGGGATTAGCACGAGCAAATTGAGTTTTGTGTGCTTAGGCCAAAGACGGGGTGCCTGTGTGTTGTTATCAACTGTAGATCCCACCAGCCCCAGTTAGCATGGCCAATGGTAAGGAATGGTGTCAGTGGGGTGCAACAACATCTGGAGGACCACAGGTTCTCCCCCCAAAAAACTTTGTTTCAGGTTACTTACAGAAAGCCTGTTTAATGAGCATGCAGCCTGGTTTGTTAGACAGTACTATTAAGCATGTATCTCAATTTGCTTGTTATCAAGCGAATGTTATCGCCACATTTTGCTGTCCATTCCCCAATCACTTTCCTTCTTGCAAAAAGTCAGTTATTTGTGGGGATTAGGGTTTGTTGCACAAGAGCTCCCAATCAGCTTGAACTGAGCTGCCTAAATTTGCCAAGATGTGATTGAATCCCACCGGAAAATAGTGCCAGATACGAAAGGAACAAGAGATTTCGGTGTTCCGGGAGGGAGTCCCAAGTATACAGATGTAAGTAGGCAGGGGAGAAGGGGCAGAGTTCCTTCAGGGAGCAGGAGGGTGATGACTAATGCAGAAGACAGGGGGAAAGGGGGTTTGAAATCCTACCTTAATCCCTAGAATAAAACACCCACAGTGAGTCAAGATTAGTGATGCATCTCTTAGGAGTCTTTGCATCTCTTATGAATGCTTTGACATTCTCTTTGGTCTGATGGCAGTAATCCTCCCCTGGAATTGCCTTAACTTGTTGCTGTGATTATCTTCTGCCCAAATTGCTTCTGCAGTTGAATGTTAATGGCATGTTCTGTTGTGCACCAAGCCTGCACTGGAAAACATCTGTTTTCCAGGTTGTTATGGTGAGCAGGATTCCTACAGGTCAATTTCCTTGGATTTCTTCCTTCCTTCTCTAACAATTTGCCACCTGTAAATGGTTGGGGACATAGAGGCAAATGTGCTCACCTCTCTTCACCTTCCATGGAGGAAGCATGATCGGAGTTCAAGGACATATTCAAGTCTGGCAAAAACAAAAAACCCTTCAAGAATATGAAGCAGTGAAGGGAAGGGGTGGGGTGAGGATCTGGCCTGAGGAGACCTCTCAAAGGCCAGGTAAAAGGGGCTGGAGGGCTGCAGGTAAAAGGTAAAGGACCCCTGGATAGTTAAGTTCAGTCAAAGGCAACTATGGGGTGTGGCGCTCATCTCGCTTCAAGTCGAGGAGAGAGCCAGTGTTCTCCACAGAACACTGCCACAGGAATGTCCAACTTGAAGTAGGCTGTGATCTACAATCCAATATAAAAACTGCCAGTGATCTACCACCCAGGGATGGGTGCAGGGTGGGCACGCACTACTGTGTCTCATAAGGACGCAGACATGGGTGCAGGGTGGGTGGTTGGGTGCTGGCTGCTTCAATGGGTGCAGGGTGGGCGCGGGCGCGCCGACAGGCCAGGTGTGGGCAGGCACGCAGCATCAAAACAGCTCCTCCCACAAGAGGAGCTCAGGACGAGGTGGTGGCTGTTCAGGCACCTCTACAGCGGAGGGGGCATGGCGATCGACCAGAATTCATCCCAGGATCGACTGATAGATCACGATCGAGGCCTTGGACATGTCTGATCTAGGTCATGTGGCCAACATGACTAAACAAGCTTCTGGTGCTGCACTTCTCCCCCAAATCTGCATTTCCCCACCCTTCGGACTATGCACATGTCTCAAATGCAGATTACTTTTCATGCACCTTGAATTTTGTTATCCTTAATAGCCGACTTGGAAGAAAGTACTGGTACCAATCAGAGGCAAGCCAAGGTAGTTCTTAAGGGACAATAAGCTATGTTTTGCTTGCCTGCAGGGAAATTTTTTGCAAACCACTTTAGTTATGATGATGTTTTTGAGTGATGGTCTCTTTCTTCTTCTTCTAGGATTTGGATAACAGCCAGTAAATTGTTCAGCAAGACGTTTTGCTTTTCTGAATGAGGCCATATACGTAGAGTCTTCCTCAGCTTACAGCAGTGCTTTTTAATTAATTTATTTTAATGTCCAGATTGAAACTTGAGGCTGGGATCTATCATACACAGGAGCTTCCTGATCCAGACTCTCATTGTCAGAGTTCGAAACCCTTTTCTGATCTGTACTTAACATCTGTTTTCTCTTCCCACCTCCAGCTTTCCTGGGTGGGAGGAATACCCAGAGAAATGTGAGAGGGCCTCCATTTGGACTTGTGCTAGGAACAACCAATTGCTTTCTTATGCAATATGTTTACACAATATTTATATTCCTATCAGTTTAACATTATCCCGTTGTGTGGTCTCCTCATCCATCTCGCCATCTGCACAAATTGCTGCCATTAAGAAAACAACTCTGCTTTTGACATCGCAGAAGCAATGGAAGAACTGCAAAAACAGCTGTTGAAATCTCACCATACAGGAGAGACTGTGAAGAAGGAGGCCTTGTTCTTTGATAGGATGGCTTTGAAATGCAGCCATGCTTGTATGTAAGAAGAAACTCAGTCCTCAGGGTGACAAAAAGAAGATGTTGAAGGTAGCAAGAGAAGACAGATAGATTTCCTAGAAAAGACCAAAATCACGAAAAACATAATAGACCAGTGACATGTTGCAATGTAAGTCTTATTGCAGGGTCTTCCTATAGATTGATTTCTAGAATTAATGACACTGCTGACATCCAAAGAAAACACCGGCTATACAGTGGTACCTTGGTTCCCAAACGGCTTAGTTGTCGAACAAATTGGCTCCCAAACGCCGCAAACCCGGGAGTAAGTGTTCCAGTTTGCGAACGTTTCTAGGAAGCTGAATGTCTGACATGGCTTCCGTGGCTTCCAATTGAGTGCAGGAAGCTCCTGCAGCCAATCGTAAGCCTCACCTTGGTTTTTGAATGGTTTTGGGAGTCGAATGGACTCCCGGAACGATTAAGTTCGAGAACCAAGGTACCACTGTATACATTTCAGGGGAAGGTTTTCCTTCAGTTTCGAACTGACTGTGACAGTATGGATAGAAAATTTGGAGCAATATATGAGCAAAACATCATTGTGCATAACATACAAAGAGAATGCTTGTAAGGCTGAAATGCTGTTCATCTTTGAAAAGAAACAATACTTCTGGGAAATGGTGAGGTTAAAGACAGGAAATTGAGATACTGCCTTCTACACCAGTAGTCATCCAGTCAGGGAATGGGATTTTGAAAAGAAGCCAGCTTTCAGAACAAGTAGTGATAACCAATGTTAGTCATCCTTGGAAAAGATCTGCTGAAACCAAAAGATTAAACTTAAGCCCATTGATGTCAATAAGTGTACTCTGTGTATGACTTCGTTGGCTATCACTCAAATAGTCTTTATGGGTCTTGAGGAATCAGCTAATGAAACCAGAGGGAATCTGCTTCCACCGGGTTGCTCCCTTCCGATCTTTGGGATGCCAAGTGAATCCTGGTATCACTCCTTTAAGGCATTCCTTTCAGTGACTCTTGGGATGCATCTGGGCGTAACTATAAATTATAATTTATCATGACATGAATGAAGCTAGGCCAGTCTAGGCTTGTGCACTCCTGCTCCCCTCTCTTTCTCTGGGCGGGCTGTGAAAAGGAGATTTCAAGGTTTTGCTTCTGTTTTTCGAGCTAATCACAGTTTAGCATTATGTCAAAAACTGGACAAGCTACGGTTTACTGAAACAAGCCAACTAAAAAACTTGGGGCTGTGTACACAATACATTTTATTCTAGAATCAATGAAGACTGAATAGGTGTGTTTTTTCTACACATTCTAGATATATCACATATTTTTAAGTGGGGGGTCCCTATTCCCTTCAAAGAGTTACAATTCCCAGAATGGCTTAACAACCAGTCCCTCTTCCCAGGGAACACTGGGAATTGTACCTCTGTGTGGGGAAAAGGGTATCCTAACAACTCTCATTTCCCTTAATAAACTACAGTTCCCATAATGCTTTGGGGGAAGCCATGACTATTAACGTGGTATAATAGAGCTTTACATTTATGGCGTGGAAGTAGCCAAATTGTTGCTTTGAATCGTAAGTAAAGTCTGAATGAGTGGAGGGGGAAGGGTTGCTAACATGGTGGGGAAGAAAATTGATTTTGTTTGCATTTCAATTAGAAAACGCAAAAATTGCACTTTTTCAAATCAATACGCTAACCAAAATCCTTCAAAATTCATACTTCTCCAACCAAGCAGTGTGTATAAAATGCAAATATTAGTGAATAAATGTACAAAAATACGCTCTCTGCAGTATTCATTGACTGAGTCCTGTCCATGCAATGACTACCACTAGCACAATGGGACTTTCCCTTTTCCCACCCCCACATGCCCCACCCCCTCCCCAAAGCTTCTCCAGAGGGTTGGAGGAATCCCTAGAACAGATTTGGGGGTGAGGAGAGGGGGAGAAAGTTCTATTGCATAAGTAGAAAATCCTTGCACTGATGGTACGTTCGCCTTAGTGCTATACTGGATTCCACTATATCTATCTATCATCTATCTATCTATCTATCATCTATCTATCTATCTATCTATCTATCTATCTATATCTATCATCATCATCATCATCTATCTATCATCTATCTATCTATCTATCTATATGGGGAAATTGCTTGCAAAAATGAGTGTATGAGTCAAAAGTGCATTAAAAAAATAGGTTCATTAGGAGAAATATGCAATACAAATACATCCAAGGAATGGAAGGCGGTATTTGTAGAGCCAGGGAATCATGCCCAGCATGTTTCTTCATGCTGAAACACGGATACCACTGAAAAGAGACTCCTCCTCGCCATAACAGAAACTTGCCCAGTATTTACTGAAGTGTAGGTGGGTTCCCACAAGGCAAGACACAGCAATAACAACAAGACCCTTTATTGAACTACATAACTGGGAAACCGGGGTAAAGCTACTGCTTGTATACATTCCTGAAAGCCTGGGCCACTCCCACTCTCAACATGATTGGCTGTCTAAACTTCCAAGCTGCGAATCACGACTCAGAGTTCAAGGGCCAATGGCAGAGGCCCAAATCCTGAAGTGTTCTGTGTATCAAATCAGAACATAGGAGCTCAGAATTCTTAGTCCAGACCCAACCTCAGGCAAACACAGATCACTGAATACATAACATTTACCCACTTTGCATATGCCCACAAGAGTGGGGGTGGGGAGGAAATATGTTTGAAGCAGTCTTCAGTTATGAGCCTTCCATCTTTTATATGTTTCCAGCCATCAGCAGAGTGCAAAGCAATCTGTCTTTTGCCTATGATTTACGATGCAGCGGCAGAACCAATGCTGACATGCATTCTGAATAAAAAGCATGATTACAGTGTCTTGTGAATTTTAGTTCAGGACCCATTACCAGTGGAAGAAAGACATCAACAAGCCATTTCATCACACAGATGTAGCAAATCAAACCACCATTATAACGACAATTCAGAAAATGGCTAAAACACATCAAGCCACGTTAAATTTCCTTGTCAGTTGTGATCTGCCTCAACGTTTTAATTGGCCAAAATTTCCAAAATGTATGCAGCAAGATAAATTTAATCCTGATAAATAACAACAACAACAAAACCCATTATTTGTTTTGCAATAAAACTGCTGTAGTTTCCTGAGAGCTACTATTTAATCAAACTGTTCCAATCATTTGCACAGTACCTGTCAGTCGTCCCGATGTTTGGTTGCGGAGTGTGATATCTAGTCATATTAAGAGACACTGGAGATGCAAAAACCATTGCATGTAGTGGGTAATTATTTTTGAAGATCCGCTTTGTACCATGCAATGCTATTCTTTGCTTTTCAAGAGAAGATTGCGTAAATGGAATTGACCAATGCTGAAGTGAAAACAGAGGAGTATTATAATAAAAAAGATGGCTCTGGGAAATAATCAGACTTGGGATCATCCTGGGCCTGAGATTAAATCAGGGATGAGGCGTCTGTGCCCCTCTTTATTTTTTATTTATTTAGGACTGCAACTCCCCTCATGCCTAACCACTGACCATGCTGGCTAGAGCTGATGGGAACTCTAGTGCAATGACACCTCTAGGATCACAGGTTCCCCACCCTGGCTAAATAATGGCAACATATTCTAAACTTTATTTTCTGACAATAATTTGCATTGTATTCTAAATACAGTGGTACCTCGGGTTACATATGCTTCAGGTTACATACGCTTCAGTTTACAGACTCCACTAACCCAGAAATAGTACGTCGGGTAAAGAACTTTGCTTCAGGATGAGAACAGAAATTGTGCTCCGGCAGTGTGGCGGCAGAAGGAGGCCCCATTAGCTAAAGTGGTGCTTCAGGTTAAAAGCAGTTTCAGGTTAAGAACAGACCTCCAGAATGAATTAAGTTCTTAACCCAAGGTACCACTGTATTTTATCATCAAGTCTGTACAGTGGTACCTCGGGTTAAGTACTTAATTAATTCCGGAGGTCCGTTCTTAACCTGAAACTGTTCTTAACCTGAAGCACCACTTTAGCTAATGGGGCCTCCTACTGCCGCTGTGCCACTGGAGCACAATGTTTTCATCCTGAAGCAAAGTTCTTAACCCGAGGTACTATTTCTGGGTTAGCGGAGTCTGTAACCTGAAGCGTATGCAACCCGAGGTACCACTGTACAGACTTCTAGCAGAGACTTAAAAACCAACTAAGCCCTGTAAATCGCTCAGTCGGTAGAGCTTGAGACTCTTAATCTCAGGGTTGTGACAGTGTGGGTGGGAAATCTATGTGCAGTTGTAGTGCCATTGCCACCACGTTGTTGTTTTTTAAATGCTGATATGCAGTAGGGGGCAGGTGTGGTGTATATTTGGATGCCTGGGTAGCCATGGGCATGGTTGCCACCCAAAATGGGAGCTGTCTCTGTATTGTCTGCTGTGAATGGGGTTGCTAAGGCTACTGTGGGCGTCTCCACACCTTCCACTGTGATTAGTTTCCTTTCCCAAGGCAGCACCCCTCCCACTGTGGCAGGATTCACAGCATATATGCACTTTGGCCAGTTCCCCGACTTTTTAGGCCGTACTCCCATTTACATTAACTGCTAGAATCTGTCCCCATCTGCACTTAAAGCAGTATCATGCCTCTTTAAACAGTCACAGCTACCCTCAAAGAATTCTGGGAGGTGTAGTTTGTTAAGGGTGGTGAAAGTTGTTAGCACACCCCTTCGTTCCCAGAGCTACAATTCCCTTAGTGCAATGATCAGAGGGGTTGATTGTTAATCCTCTCTGGAAACTGCATCTCTTTGAGGGGAAAGGGGTCTCCGAACAAGCCCCTTAACATGCCACAGTTCCCAGGATTCTTTGAGGGAAGCCTTGGCTGTGTAAAGTGTTATGATAGTGCTTTAAATATATAGTGTGTATATAGGGCACAATACAGATTTTAACCTCTGGGGAAAACTCTGGAAAAGTGACTCGACGTTTACAGCATGTTATTCAGGCTTCCTCTACCTTGGCCCTCCAGATGTTTTTGGCTTACAACTCCCATGATCCCTAGCTAGCAGGACCAGTGGTCAGGGATGATGGGAATTGTAGTCTCAAAACATCTGGAGGGCCGAGGTTGAGGGCTGGAGGTTGAGGTTGAGGTTATTCTTTGAAGGAGAACTACCTGAAAATGATTTACAGATGGTATTTAACTCCGAGTAGACTTGCTAAGATGTATAATTCTGAATCAGATAAGTGCTGGAGATGTAAAGATGTGGAGGGAACGTTCTTTCATATGTGGTGGACTTGTAAAAGAGTATTGGAAATGATCCATAATGAATTGGAAAAAAATGTTTAAAAGTACTTCCTCCCCCCAAACCGGAGTCCTTTCTGTTGGGGATAATTCAGACTGAAATTCCCAGGTGTCACAAAAGGTTATTTATGTATGCCACTACTGCAGCCCGAGTTTTATTAGCCCAAAAATGGAAAACAAGTGAGGTCCCAACCAAAGAAGAATGGCAACTTAAGTTGACAGAATATGCACAACTTGCAGACTTAACATATAGAATAAGAGAACAAGAAGAGCATACGTTTAAAGAAGATTGGAAAACGTTTATTAATTATTTGGGAAATAATTGTGTACAGCTGAAAATGCTGGCAGCATTAAGATAAATTCAACAGTGTAAACAAGTTTTGATGGATGCAATAATGGAATACTGAATGGTATAGTTTTTGTAAGATATGCAGGGATTTGTGATATGTAAAATGAACCATGGTAAGGGAAGAAGGGAAGTCATTGATACCTTAAGGATGTAAAGTGAGTGTTTTAAATTGTAAAACAGAAGGGTGCTGCGGACCAGCCACTTACCAGTGTTTCCTGATTTAAATGCGGGGGTGATGTGCTCCAGTTCTGGATGGTAGGGAGTCATACAGCCCGACACTAAACACTTGAAGCCTAAGGAAAGAAAGGTGGCGTGAGAAACAGAAGGGGCTTGCTAGAATAGGAGCTTGCTGGTGTTTCCCCACATAGTTTTTCTCTTAAAAGGATCCTGGAGCATTCCCACCACTGGCTTGGTTGCTGCCACACTGTGTAGTAATAAATGAACTATCAGAGGGAGTATTGCATTGTCCCAGTCTGAGGCTATTACCATTTTACCTCATCGCCTTGGAAAATGTAATGCTTGTAATGTAAAAACAACAGTGGTGCTTCGAGGGATGACTTGCAGACTGTGTACACTAAACGAGAGAGAAGTGCTCGTTCATTGGACAAAAAAGGGAATTGTGCCATAAGACCCGAGCACCGCCCTAGAAGGGCGAAGCAGCGTAAGTAAGGTGGCAAAGGAACTGACATATTCTGTGGGATTTGTTATGTTTTAATTATCCTGCTCTTCTTCGGAGAGGAATTGCCATAGCAACTCTTCTGTTGCATAACTCTGCCTACTTTTCTTCTTCTTACCGATTCCAGAACAAAGATGTTAACTGTGGTTTATTTTAACTACTGTACTTGTTTAAATAGCCTTTTGAAGCAACTGTGCGATTAAGTGATTAGAAGAACTTATAGGACATGCTTATAGCAAATGGAAGATCCCCTTTCATTTCTGGAAGAGGTTTTTCATAGGGGTATAGGAAGAAGGAGGAAATGGCCAAAATTGCTTTCCCCAGGCAGCTGAGTTTTACTCATGGGAACTCTGGACCCCCCCCCCCAATAGTCCTGGCCATTTTCATGCAGTTTCATCTAGTCATAATTAGTGGCCACCAGCTAGAGTCTAGTTTTGAAAGTATCGTTGTAAAACATGTTGGAATTATAGCTTTAGGTGCTCTCAAGATTAAAAGGGAAATGTATTTGGCAAAGCAGACATCTTGGGAAAGAAGGAAGCAGCGGAACTTCCATACAACCTGTTTATTGGGCATTGACTTTGATTTATTTGTGGGGAGGTTAGATGTTTTCTCCTGCTCCGGAGGCTAGGAGCCGAACCAATGGATTCAAGTTACAAGAAAGGAGATTCCGACTAAACATCTGGAATAACTTTCTGTGTTTTTTTTTTATAAAATTTTTTATTGGTTTTTCCACATATAATATAAAACAATACAAAAGACAAACACAAACAAACAAACATATAAACATGTATAATTTCATAGATTTTTTCATATACCCAATTTCAGCGACTTCCCCATGCCCCCCTTTTCTGCATCTCTGTTTTAACCTTTTTTTTTTCCAGCAACCCCTGATCCAAATTATTATTAATTCCTTTTTTTAACCTCTTTCTTTCCTCTTATCCAATCATTTATCGCTGCAAATCTGTTATGCTTTACCCATGACATTTTAACACTCAATAATTTTGCAAATATTTTTAAGATAAATTTTAAATTTCTTCCAATCTTCTTCCGCCGTCTCTTTCCCTTGGTCACGGATTCTGCTCGTCATCTCTGCTAGTCCCATGTAATCGATCACCTTCGTCTGCCACTCTTCCAGTGTGGGTAGTTCTTGTGTCTTCCAATACTTTGCTAGTAGAACTCTCGCTGCTGTTGTAGCATACATAAAAAACATCCTATCTTTCTTTGACACCAATTGGCCCACCATGCCCAGGAGAAAAGCCTCTGGTTTTTTATGAAAGGTACACTTAAGCACCTTCTTAATTTCATTATAGATCATTTCCCAGAAGGCCTTAATCCTTGGGCACGTCCACCAAAGGTGATAGAAAGTACCTTCAGTTTCATTGCATTTCCAACATTTATTATTGGGCAAATGGTAAATTTTTGCAAGCTTGACTGGGGTCATGTACCACCTATAAATCATTTTCATAATATTCTCTCTTAAGGCATTACATGCCGTAAATTTTATACCGGTGGTCCATAACTGTTCCCAGTCAGCAAACATAATGTCATGACCAATGTCCTGTGCCCATTTAATCATAGCTGATTTAACCATTTCATCCTGTGTATTCCATTTCAGCAGCAAGTTGTACATTCTAGACAGATTCTTCGTATTGGGTTCTAACAATTCTGTTTCTAATTTTGACTTCTCCACCTGGAAGCCGATTTTCCTGTCCTGTTTAAAAACTTCGTTTATCTGATAATAATGTAGCCAATCTCTTACTTTAAACTTCAATTTCTCATAACTCTGTAATTTCACATTTCCACCTTCTTGTTCTACAATTTCCCAATATTTTGGCCATTTAGATTCCATATTAAGTTTTTTAACTTCCTTAGCCTCCATTGGTGACAGCCACCTAGGGGTTTTATTTTCCAACAAATCTTTATACCGAATCCAAACATTGTATAATGCTTTCCTTACAATATGGTTTTTGAAGCTTTTATGGATTTTTACCTTGTCATACCATATATATGCATGCCAACCAAATCTATTATTGAACCCTTCTAGATCCAAAATGTCTGTGTTCTCAAGAAGTAGCCAGTCTTTCAGCCAGCAAAAAGCTGCTGCTTCATAGTAAAGCTTTAAGTCCGGCAGGGCAAACCCCCCTCTTTCTTTTGCATCCGTTAATATCTTAAATTTTATTCTGGGCTTTTTGCCCTGCCAGACAAATTTCGATATATCTTTCTGCCACTTCTTGAAACAGTCCATTCTGTCCACAATCTGCAATGTTTGAAACAAAAACAACATTCTTGGCAAAACATTCATCTTAATAACAGCAATTCGGCCTAACAAGGAAAGTCTCAAATTTGACCATATTTCCAAATCTTTCTTAATTTCTGTCCAGCATTTCTCATAATTGTCTTTAAATAGATTCACATTCTTAGTTGTTAAATTAACCCCTAGATATTTCACCTTATTTGCTACCATTAATCCAGTTTCACTCTGAAACTTCTCTCTTTCCTCCACTGTTAGATTCTTTCCCAATACCTTTGTTTTTTGTTTATTTAGCTTAAAGCCTGCCACTCGACCAAAGGCTTGTATTGTCTCCAAAACTTTTTTTGTACTAGTGTCTGGCTCTTGCAAAGTTAAGACTAGATCATCTGCGAACGCTTTCAACTTGTATTGTTTAGCTCCGACCTGAATCCCTTTAACCAGCTGGTCACCTCTGATCATATTTAGTAAAACCTCCAGAACAGTTATAAAAAGTAGTGGGGATATTGGGCACCCCTGTCGTGTCCCTTTTTCAATAGCAATTTGTTCAGTAACCACGTTATTTACAATTAGTTTTGCTTTTTGTTCAGAATAAATTGCACCTATACCATTCTCAAAACCTTGGCCCACCCCCATTCCTTTGAGATTCTTTTTCATAAAACTCCAAGAGATATTGTCAAAGGCTTTCTCAGCGTCCACAAATATTAATACTGCCTTAGTGTTAATGTTATTCTCAAGTAGTTCCATAATGTCTATTATATTCCTCACATTGTCAGATAAGTGTCTTCCTGGGAGAAAGCCAGCCTGGTCTTTATGAATCTCACCCACCAAAACCCTCTTCAGTCTTTTTGCCAAAATGTCTGCAAAAATTTTGTAATCCACGTTAAGCAATGATATAGGGCGGTAGTTCTTAATCTGATTCTTTTCCTTCTCAGATTTTGGTATAAGTGTAATATAAGCTTCTTTCCACGATTCAGGTGCCTTCTTCCCCTCTAAGATTTCATTGCAGACTTCCTTAAACGGTTGAATCAACCAGTCTTTCAAAGCTTTGTAATATCTGGAAGTCAGGCCATCTGGTCCTGGAGATTTTCCCAATTTCATGTTTTGAATGGCTCCCTCCATCTGGAATAACTTTCTGACAGTAAAAGCTGTTGGACACTGGAACAGACTTCCACAAGAAGCAGTGGACTCTCCTTCCTTGGAGGTTTTTAAGCAGAGGTTGGATGGCCATCTGTCATGTATGATCTAGGTGAGATTCCTGCATTGCAGGGGGTTGAACTAAATTAAGGTTACCAGATTTTTTTCAAAGAATCCAGGGACACGTTTTTTTTAAAAAAGAGAAAAAAACATATATATATATATATATATATATATATATATATATATATATATATAAAAAGAGAAGTAATATCTTCTCTTCTGTGGTCTCCTCTGTTGCGTGACCTTCCTCTGGGCCCCGGCCTGCTCTCTTGGAGTGCTAGCCGCCACGGAATAGGCTCTGGTCGGTCCTGGGCTCGGCCACGTGTCCTTGCCCTCCCGGTGCTCTCCTACTCGTGTTAAACAAGTGTTATCCCACACTTTCCAGCACATTTTCCTGTCAGTAACAAAACTGGTTGACATATAATTAAAAGTTTGGGGACTTACCAGTATTGTCAGTCCACCTTTGTGTTCCTTTTGAATTCTGAGTATCTATGAAAATGCAGGAAGAAGAAAAGTGAGTCATGCCTACATTTATTCAAGGCATAGAGTCACAGAGTTGGAAGGGACCCTGTGGATCATCCAGTGCAGTATTTTCAAACTTGGGCCTGTTTTGGGACTACAATTCCCATCATCCCTGACCACTGGTTCTGCCAGCTAGGGATCATGAGAGTTGTAGTCCAGCAACAGCTGGCGACCGAAGTTTGGGAAACACTGATCTTACTAGAGAAGGTAAAGGTAAAGGGACCCCTGACCGTTTGGTCTAGTCGTGACCGACTCTGGTGTTGCGGCACTCATCTAGCTTTAGTGGCTGAGGGAGCCACCATACAACTTCCGGGTCATGTGGCCAGCATGACTAAGCCGCTTCTGGCGAACCAGAGCAGTGCACGGAAATGCCGTTTACCTTCCCGCCAGAGCGGTACCTATTTATCTACTTGCACTTTGACGTGCTTTCGAACTGCTAGGTTGGCAGGAGCAGGGACCGAGCAACAGGAGCTCACCCCGTCACAGGGATTCAAACCGCTGACCTTCTGATCGGCAAGTCCTAGGCTCTGTGGTTTAACCCACAGTGCCACCTGTGTCCCTTACTAGAGAAGGTAGGGCTCCTTTAATTAAAGCAGCACCTTGCAGTACTAGCAGATCTAATACTACTACGATATAAGGATGTAGGCTGTTTGTCCCTTGCTGAAGTCACTTCAGACTCTGGGTCTTTCCACGGAATACGCTACCAACTCAAAAGTCTTGGTTAAAGACTAACACATTTATTGTGGCATGTTTTGTGGACTTTTTTGTTCACTTCCACCTGCCAGGTGAAAAAAAGAAAGGCAGGTCCTGTATTTTAAGCAGGCAAACATTCAACAGGTTGAAGCACTCTTTCCATGGCTGCATCCTCCTGTCATGTGGCTGGTAACAGTACAGAGACTTACCAAGTGAGTAGAAGGAATAGTGACAAATGTAATTTGGCATATAGCAAACCAGACGATAGAGGTTGTTTATCTAAACAACTTTGAAGTGATGCAGGTGGGAGAGAAATCCTTTCTGAAGGCCTTGCGTGTTTACATGCCACAGTTAATGTGGTATTTTACGGCAAGCGATAATCTTCAATTAGCATGCTTTAATAATGAGCATGTAATCAACACTTAGTCAATAATCTTCCACTAATTATATGGGACTTCAACTACTAAACCCTCCCTAAATCTTCATGGTATTTCAATCTCGAGACATATCGTCTTAACAATTCCATGTTGTCATTGCAATGGCCTTTTGTTCCCGGGTTTATAAAATGTTGTTTAAAAGCCAAGATTTCAGCCAAGCCACACCTGAGTCAATCCTCATAATTGTATCAGCTTCCCCACCTCATACTATTTGCATTTTTTAAAAAAAATCCCTCATGTTAAATGCAAAAGAAGAATTTAGTATCAAGTCTAGTTATACCCTAAAGGCAAATGCCTCAAATGGTTGATGGTGCTCAGTTAAATGTGGTAGTGTAAGAAGGGTGTGCATGGAAATTAAGCAATCTTGTTACCCTTGTTGCTCTGTTTCGTACCTCAGGAAAAGAAAGCTAAGTTGTCATGAGAACATTTGATGTCATTGTAGCTTAGAAACTGAAACAGACTTCTTATCCTCAGCATGAATACATCTCCCAATCCCCAGAGGCAATTAGAACATCAGCCTGATCATCACAATGACAGACACTGCAGTCCAAAGTCATCCTTCCAGATGTTTTGGACTTCCATCAGCCCCAGCTGTCACGGCCATTTTGGTCTCTTAACTCCCTTCAGCTGCAGCCAACACAATAGGGTTGGCTAGGGCTCATGGGAATTGTAGTTGAAAATACCTTGAGGGCACTAGGTTGGCGAAAGGTGTGTTAGATGTTGACAGCTGCTAACAGCCATGCAACAGTGTTGACGCCAGCAATGCATGACATCTCAGCTTTCAAGCACTGTCTGTGGGTGAGCATTATTTTATTAATTTCGTTCAACCCAAAATTCTATGAGGGGCCGTGTTCAAAAGGAATCCTTCCTTTGCAGAACCATGCTTCAAGGATCCTCTGGTCTTTTGCATCTGCCCAACCTTGATCACAGCAAGAATGGGCATTGCTTACACAGGCTAATAGTCAGGGGATGATGGGAGTTGTCGTCCACAAACACTTGGAGGTCCACTCAGACTCTTGCATCCTTGTTCTATGGCCTTCTTGTGGAACATCTTGTATGGCTCCTGTTGAGAGCTATTATGATCAACTTTCAGAGGAAAACTACATGGCAGCCCCTCCCAGGCAGCTACTTGAAAGAACACCTGGCTCTTTAAGAGGGGTTTTAACTCTTTCATCTGTTAATAATTGCTCCCACCACCCACCCCAAACCGGGATGATGGAAAAGCCGGAGAGATGGGTGAATCGGAATGGATCCCTTTATGAAGAAAACTAGCAAAAGGTGGCCCACTATCGACATAAGGGCTCTCTTATAACAACTGTGTTTAGGATTGCAGCCCCATGGCCTGCTGACAAGAATTTTTTTAGGCTGTGATCCTGCAACCAGCTTGGCTGGTGGGAAGTCCTCGTGATCTCAGACGGAGCCTGCTTGAGGGGACGCACATAGAATTGCCTTGCTAAAGAACAGAAACATTTTCTACAAATATATTGTTGCATTTATGTTTTTGTACCGAAAATGAAAAAGAAGACATAATCAGGGTTAATAAAAATGTGGATAATGCAGAGATTTCCTTTCTAAAATATCCTCGTGTGTATGTAACCGCTGTCATTATTTATTACTACTGCTACTACATTACTTTTCTTTAGAAGTTTTTCTCCATTCCGCCTTTTCCACCATCCCAGCTTGCGGGAGGATGTGTGGCAGTGAAGGGTGGGAAAGATGATTATAAGAGGAAAGGGTTTTAAAAACCCTCCCCCAGAGCCCCCATCTTCTTCCAAAACAGCCGAACACCTTGAGACCGGATTGAGTGCGGAAGGCGCGGGGTTGGCGCGCGATTGCACCCGGGAAAATCCTAGCGCCGTCGGAGAAAAGGGAAGCAGCTTGGCAGTGGGGCAACAACCACTTTCTTCTTCCAGAGGATGGAAGCCGTAGCCCAGTACGATTTCCAACCCCGCAACTGGGACGAGCTCAGCTTCCGACGGGGCGACCTCCTGAAGGTCTTGGAGAGAGATTCCGAGCCTCGCTGGGCCAACGCGGAGCGGGGCGGGCGCGAGGGCCTCATCCCCGAGAACCGCATCGCCTTCAAGCCCCACCCCTGGTTTTGGGGCAAGCTCCCGCGGGACATCGCCGACGAGGCGTTGGCCAGGCAGAGCTTCGACGGCGCGTTCATGATCCGCGAGAGCGAGAGCGCTCCGGGCGGCTTCTCGCTCTCGGTCAAGGCGGGGCCCGACGTGCAGCACTTCAGGGTCTTCCGAGACTTGAGCGGGCACTACTACCTCGGCGCGGCCGCCTTCAACTCTCTGAACGAGCTGGTGCAGCACCATCGGACGACCTCCATCTCCCGGGACAGAGTCATCCTCCTGCGGGACATGGAGCAGGGCCCTCGGTACCCGACCTACATGCGGGCGCTCTTTGACTTCCGGCCTCAAATGGCGTGCGAGCTGGGCTTCCGACGTGGAGATGTCATTCGGATCCTGGACGATTCGGACCCCAACTGGTGGAAAGGAACCTGCGAAGGGCGGAGGGGCATGCTGCCCCACAACTTCGTGGCCCCAGTGAAATGGGATGGGTGTAGCACCGGTGGTGGGGATGCTGGTGTGCGGGAGAGGGGATTCACTTGGCCTTCCACCTCCCATCAGCTCTGACCATTGGGCATGCTGGCTGGGGCTGAAGGGAGTTGTAGGTGGGCTTCCTCTGGAGGAAAGGGGAAGCAAACAGATTCCCCACCCCCTGGCTTAAACACACACAAACACACACACACACACAAGTCTTAACTGGCACCAATTCACTGGACTCCTGCGATAAACAAGTGTACCAGTCGGTTTATCCTGTGCATGGATTTCAGTCTTCTTTTAAAGTCCATTATGAGCTGCTCTGAAAGGATTAGAGGTGAGGAAGGTGGAGAGAGAGGGGCTCCCCTTTGCTCGCCCGCTCTGCCAAGTCACAGGGCTGTTTTGAGACATTTTGGACAATAGCCAGATCAACCACAAGGACAGTTGTTTCCTCTCTCCTTCAATTTGTGGTTGAACACATTCTGGTATTTATTTATTTTTTCCACAAAGCTGTGTTGTTTTTAAAAGTTTCAGAAGGCGGTCCAGAGCTTTTCAAGTTTCGTTGTCCCCTGATTTGTGTAAATTCTTTTTAGCGGGTGATGGAGAGAAACGCAAGTTTTAGCATGAAATAAATTGACCAGATGGTACTTCATAAAACGTTTTGTAAGTATCTGATCTTTATGACCAAGTGGGGAATGGCGAAATCTCTTCCGTATGGATTGGCTATTTGTGAAAAAGAGGCCTATTTGAGCAGAGTGTTTCCTTGCAGCAGAGGCAATGTAAAACAGCTTTGGGCATTTTCTTTTCATTCAGGCAGCCTGTTTTCATTCATTATTCTCATGTGGAATAGGTGGGTGACTTATTGGTTGGAGTCACCATCACTCCTAGGCTCTTGTATTCTCAGCAGCCAGCAATCCGTGGTTTACTGGACAGCTAGGAGCAATGAAATGGGAGACAACATGGTTAGAGCATATAATGATGGAGATCTCATGAGGGATCACCTTTTCTGCATTGGTATAATAATAATAATAATAATAATAATAATAATAATAATAATTAATAATAATAAATGTACTTTTATTATTTATACCCTGTCCATCTGGCTGGGTATCCCAGCAGCAAAGTAAAATTACTTCTGTGCTAAGAAGGGCTGGTGAGAACTCTTTCCCATCTGACCATCAAGTGGGTAATTTAGAACACAGAACCTGGAGTAATATTGGGGGAAGCATTGCAGAACAACTGCTAAGGCAGAATGGTGTATGGATGGTCCAGTAGAAATCAAACACCAATTTACTATTATTGCATCAATGGAATATTGCAGAATATACCCACAAAAATCACAGGGACCACAGGACTGCAGGAGTGGATGGGTATGTACACCCCCCCTCCAAATTACATAATTGCAATTGGCACGTTTTCACATAAGACCCACTTTTCCTCACAGAAGCAACATTTCACTTTCTGCCCATGAATGTCTCCTGCCCTGAAAGAAAACAATACTGTTGAATGCTTTACTTTTTAAAAATGGGTGGGGAACCTTCAGCCCACAGACCAAGATGGTTGGACCATGAGGCTATTTCCCCCCTAAACCCTGCCTGCCTGCCAGTCAGCTGACATCACTGGGTAAGGTCAGCTGATGGGTCTGGGGGTGGAGTTCCACCCTGCTGGGAACTTTCGGGGTTTGCCTCCTTGTCTTTTTCTCATTTGAATTGGTGCTGCCCTCCCCCCCCCCCCGCTTTTAAAGGGAAATGAATTTCCCCTTCTGGGGTTTCATGTACGATGTTGTAACTACTTGGCAACTGCACTTTCTTTCCATATAGGTATTTGCTTTAAAGCCTTCAAAACTACAGAATCTGGCTGGATCTCTGCTTCTTCCCCAGTCCATGAAGGACGCTTTGTAAATACTTTGTGAAGTTCAAATATATCCCGGCCAAGTGCATGGCTCATCAAGTGCAGAAGAGGCCTCCCTGCCTCTGGCTCTTTGATAAAAATGTTCAGACGGTCTGATCCATGTGCTGACTCCCAGTTTCTGACTGAAGCTTTGCAAACAGCCTAGGGATGTGGTGTGGTTACGCCTCTCTGTGGATTCACTCGAGTATAATTAATATGCTTTCTTGCAGGCAGATCTGTTAACAATTTAAAGCACACAGTTTCGAGAGTAATACCCCAGAGGGCAGTCGGGCAATAGCATTGCTGTGGATATCTCTGCTTGTTTTGTGGCTCAAGAGAAGGAAGCAGCCCTTCATGTTTTAGTAATTTTTGTCCTATTGTGAGGGGGGTAACAGTTCAAGGCTGTTACACATCCCATTCAGTTCTTAAAAGTTCCCCATTCGCCTTTCTTCCAGGGCATTTACATGCTGCAAAACACTGCTAGCACAAACTTGTCCCCGGTATGTTTGTGGCAAAGCAGACTGTGCATGCTCAAAGCTGCTCTGGCTCCTTTTACTTGAGTGCAAAGTGCTTTTGTAGGGTAGGCAAGGCAAAGTACTCTGCCTATCTTTCTCTATGGCAGGCATAGGCAAACTCGGCCCTCCAGATGTTTTGAGACTACAATTCCCATAATCCCTGACCACTGGTCCTGTTAGCTAGGGATGATGGGAGTTGTAGTCCCAAAAACATCTAGAGGGCCGAGTTTGCCTATGCCTGCTCTATGGCCATTTAAAAATATGTTTAGGCACATGCAATCCTTTGAAATGGTGGCAGCAGAGAAATCGGGCCCTTCCAGACAGCCTGTTTGTTGAGCACTCATCCTGATTTACTTGCAGAAAGCTTATGTGGAGGTTAGATTTTATACAGATCTCTTTTTTGAGGAGGGGGTACAGGGGAGAACAAGATTCTCACCCCACAGCAGAAAAACCCACACGTATGTACCTTAAGTTTTCAGCATCAGGCAAAGCCCCAGAGGTTTGAAATCTGCTCATTTGGACGCCTGACACAGATAACTGGAAGTGAACTGAGCCATAATATTATGACGCAGCAGATGCAAAAAATACAGTCAGACAACAGCTTCCGCCCAGCGTGCAGGCAGCCCTGCTGGTTGTGCAAGAGGGCCAAAACTAGGGCAGGGAATTAATCTCCCAGGGCCACTGGGAAAAGGAGGCTTAGCTGGCCGAGAATAACGGCACTCTCATTCCGAAGGGCGTTCCGTACGGAGGAGACACGAGGCTTTTGGATCACTGATCATAATGTCACTGCAGAGAGTGAGTCAGCATGAGACAGACATGGGGAGTGCCAGCATGGAGGGAGTAGGACTGCTTGTGTCAGCAGCTTTCCCTCTCTGCCTTCTTCCAGAAAGGCATCTCATTTCAGCTGGGGATGAGAAGCTTACTCCAGGGAGAAACCTAGTGGAGAATTTATTACTGAATTTGAATTTGACTGTAAGAGCTGTTGGACAGTGGAACAGATTTCCACAAGAGGTGGTGGAGTCTCCTTCCTTGGAGGTTTTTAAGAAGAGGTTGGATGGCTAATAATAACAATAATAATAACAACAATAATAACAACAAAAATAATAATTTTATTATTTATACCCCACCCACATCTGGCTGGGTTGCATTGCTTTTATACCTCACCCATCTGGCTGGGCTGCCTTGCAGGGGGTTGGACTAAATGGCCCTTTGCGGTCCCTTCCAATTCTATGAAATGATTTCAGATCAGTTTGTTTTGTTCTTTTACTGCTTGTGGCCATGTGCAAGAAGCTAGTGCAGATGCCCACTGGAACTGTATGGACATGAATATCAGCACTACAGCAGCACAGCATGCAACTCTGGGTGGAGCATTTTGGAACCTGATTTCTCCCAATTTATCCGATTATCCCCATATTGGGTAAACCTAAATTTACAGGGGGGAAACATCAAGACTGGTGGTGTTTGAGAGTAACGGCGTGTGGACTGCACAAATTAAATAGGAAACAAACAGCTGCAGGAACACAGTAAACTGTGGTGTGTAGACAAGCCTCTAGTCATTGAACTCTTAAAGGCAAAAGAATCCAGCCAGTACAAAAGGAGGTGAAATTAAATCAGGAATTGCTAACTTACATCCCTCTAGGCCTTGCTGGATCACACAACTCCCACCACCCCAAATTATTTCCCCCAAAATATTTTTATTGGTTTTCATGTAAATGCAATAGCAACATATAACAGCAGTAACTTGTCCAGTGTTACAGTCTATTAAGTTTCATATGCGATACACAGTACACAGGCAATATGTTTTATTTATGCATTATCAATTCAGGTATCCTCTCCACAGAGATACTTGCATTGTGGGTGGAATGAAACATGCTTCTGTCTCATTTATAAAGGAAAAGAAGGGAAGCCAAGTCTCGCCAAAAGTGTCTGTCCTTGAAGTGCCTTTAATTACCCTTCTGTGGCAAGTACAGTGGTACCTCGGGTTACAGATGCTTCAGGTTACAGACTCTGCTAACCCAGAAAGAGTAACTCAGGTTAAGAACTTTGTTTCAGGATGAGAACAGAAATCATGTGGTGGCAGCGGGAGGCCCCATTAACTAAAGTGGTACCTCAGGTTAAGAACAGTTTCAGGTTAAGAACGGACCTCCAGAACGAATTAAGTTCTTAACCTGAGGTACCACTATAAGGTGTTTCACTAGAGCTACATTCCAAATACTATATAACCAGATTTCAATGGGGATTTCTATAGGTTGTTTCTAGTACTGGGCTATTGTTAAACAGGCTGCTAATAATAGGAATAAAATTACTAAATTTCTGCATTTAAGGTTATTGTTTAAATTTGAGTCTGATGATAATAAGGCAAGGGCCGAATTGGCCACCCCTAATTATTGACCTCACTGGCTGGGGCTGATAATAGGGAAGGGCCACCATTCAATGAAAATCCACAGCAGTAAAGGGACCCCTGACCGTTAAGTCCAGTCACAGACAACTCTGGGGTTGCGGTGCTCATCTCGCTTTACTGGCTGAGGGAGCCGGTGTTCGTCCACAGACAGCTTCCGGGTCATGTAGCCAGCATGACTAAGCTGCTTCTGGTGAACCAGAGCAGTGCATGGAAATGCCGTTTACCTTCCCACCGGAGCGGTACCTATTTATCTACTTGCACTTTGATGTACTTTCAAACTGCTAGGTTGGCAGGAGCAGGGACTGAGCAACGGGAGCTCACCCCGTCGTGAGGATTCGAACCGCTGACATGCCACTGAGTGTATATGGTGTAAGAGGTTACCAGACGTCCCCGTTTCCTGGGGACAGTCCCCGGATTTACAAATCAGTCCTCATACAAAATCCATTGAAGTTGAAAAGTGTCTCCAGTTTCATTGAAAAAAAATCTGGTAATCTTAATATGGTGCCCTGGCAGCAGGTTCTCTTCTGTTGGAATCAGTTTGACTTAATGGTGTTTACCTCTGGCTGGATTCTGCCCAATATAAACGATGGCAGAAGCAGATCTCAGCTTGGCGTACAATCACCCCTTCTTCTAAAAGGAAAAGAAGAAGGTAATGATGCTCTTTTGGTTCTGCTGACAGAGTGCATTGAAGCTACAACCCAGCACACACACACACACAAAAATCAATGGGCAAGCGAGACAGAACTAACTTAAGTGCCATTAATTTCAGTGTGTGTCTCTATTCTTTCCTCCCCCCTTTCTGCACTGCAATTTTAACATTTTATCCATCTTGGATTTTGAGCTGCTTAGCAATTCTCATTTTCAAAGGCTCTTGTCACAGCTGTGTCTAGGAGGAGGGTCACCTAGAGAAGAAGGGTCGATGTCAGTCAATGCCAACTTTGTGTCCTGGAGTCAAACATGCCTGCCACTCCATGCTGCAGAGGTTTATGGGGCTGGCATTCATCCCATCATCTATATGGAGACCAACTGAGTCATTCGTCGCTTGTGATGGAAAAGTAATGAAACAATAGAGGCTTTGAGCTGAATTTGAACTTGTGGCCTAGACAACATGGGCACAATGGCATTTCAGTTCCCTGAGCAATACACACACACACACACACACACACACACACACTAGGAAAGTAATCTGACTTTAACAGCAGCTTGACCATGCAGACATTAGCAGATAATAAATGCTTTGCTTGCTAATTCCTCACTATGGAGTTGCTGCTAAGGGTATGAGGAGCATGGGGTGGGGTGTGGAATTAAGCTACTGTTAACAAGGTAAAAGTAAAGAACCCCTGGACGGCTAAGTCCAATCAAACTTGACTATGGGGTGTGGTGCTCATCTCGCTTTCAGGCCGAAGGAGCCGGCGTTTGTCCGCAGACAGCTTTCTGGGTCATGGGGTCAGCATGACTAAACTGCTTCTGGTGCAACAGGACACTGTGATGAGTGCCAGAAACCCCATTTAACTTCCTGCCACAGTGGACTATTTGCACTGGTATGCTTTCGGACTGGTAGGTTGGCAGGAGCTGAGACAGAGCAACTGGAGCTCACCCTGTTGTGCAGACTTGAACTGCCGATCTTCTGATCGGCAGGCCCAAAACAAAAGGCTCAGTGGTTTAGACTACAGCGCCACCCGCTCCCTAGCTGCAGCGGAAAGGTAAACGGCGTTTCTGTGTGCTCTGGCACTTGTCACGGTGTTCTGTGCAGCAGAAATGGTTTGGTCTGTGGTGTGTGTGTGTGTGTGTGTGTGTGTGTGTGTGTGTGTGTGTGAGAGAGAGAGAGAGAGAGAGAGAGAGAGAGAGAGAGAGAGAGAGAAAGCTATGGGAGAGAGGGAAAGAAAGCAAGCATGGCTAGCTGATGGACTGGTACCACAAACTGGAGTACTCCACAAGGCAACATTTTGTTGTGGATCCCACACGAACCTTTAAAACCAATGCTTTGTATTTCAGGGGTACAATGCATCTTGGGAGGGTGCCATTTGCTGCTCTGCCTCACATAGCAAAATGGCCTGGACCGACCCTGAGGACAGATGATAAAGCTACTGAATGTGGATTGTGCTCAGCATTGTAAACAAGACGATGGATGAAATACCTCCTGTAGAATGGCAGCAGAACAGCAGTGAGATCCCTCAGGGTGTGAATGGCAGCACTGAAGTATCAATGTTGCAACTAAGGTAGAAAGCCTTTTGGATCTCATTTGTGTCTATGGCCCTCCAGCCATTGCTGGACTCCAGCTCCCATTATCCATCACCATTGGCCATGCTGCCTAGGCCTGATGGAGCCCAAAAGCACCATGAAAAGAAGCTTTGACCAAAATGCAAATGAAGGAAGACTTCACAGGTTGTCAGTGACTGTGTGTGTCCCCTGAGCACATCAGCCTATATTGCAATTTACTATAGAGGGTGGGGAAAGGACTTCTCTTCTTAAAGGGGAAAATGTTTTCTGTCAAGAGACAATCAGCTCAGGGGCGAATTACTCAGAAGAGTAATGATCATTACTCCAGACACACATAGTCTGGGTTGGATTCCTTTGGGTGCCTTTTATATCTCTGAAATATAAAATGTCTTGCTGATATGAGGACGTATTTTTTTAAATCTGCATTTAAGAATTCTTCTTAACACGCAGCATGTCAGGGCAGCTAGATTTCCACAGCAATTGCTACACAGTCCAATATTTTCTGCTGCCGTTGCACGACTAATTTAATACAGCAGAAAACAAATTAAGTCCGCAAGCGACACATATTAGCTGGATGCTGATAATTTAAATCCAGCAGTAAGCCATAAATTCAAAAATGAAATAAAAATGCCAACTGCTTCACCAGACTGATAGGATAGGCTAGCTCCCCATCATCATCACACAAATGTGATAATTCATTTACAGTTACTTTCAGTTTCTCCTTTTTTTTTACCCCGTTCTTAAGTTCAGTTCTCCACATTTCAGGATCAGGTTGCATTTTTTCTCTCTCTTTAAAATGTCCTCATGAAAATTCATGCGCATTTTAGTGCAGATTCGACTGCAGTTGAGGGAATACCACTTCAAAAAGCTCATCACCATTTTTTAAAAATCACCTCCTGGCAGGCAGCTAACGAGCACAGGGGAAGAAAGGGTATAGCCCAGACCTTTGTTTGGCTGTGCTGCTATTCTATTTACACTCTATTTACAATCTATGTAGAAGAGTGTTGAAACATAATTCAGCATTTGCTTTCTAAGATGTGATTCCTCCCCTCAACATCAAACAAGGCTAGAATAAATAACATATTCTGCACACTTTGCTTTTTCCCGCTCCTTCTTTCTTTTTTAAAAAGCACAATTTATCCTGAGCTTTGGAATTCAGTGTATCTCATTTGTGAAAATCACAAAATCAATACTGTACAAACATCTTCTCTTAAAAGATAGTCTTTGTCCCAAAGGTTGTATTCTCTTCTTTTTGCTGACATGTGGGCCCCTGCTTCTGTTTCTTTATGATATAGTATATAATATTTAGAAGAGCTTTTGCATAGTTTGTTTAACTACTGGCTGACATGATCTGAAGTGACTTTAGCTCGCCAGAGTGGTGCATGCTCTGGTTATCTCCCGCTTGGATTACTGCAATGCGCTCTACGTGGGGCTACCTTTGAAGGTGACTCGGAAACTACAACTAATCCAGAATGCAGCAGCTAGACTGGTGACTGGGGGTGGCCGCCGAGACCATATAACACCGGTCTTGAAAGACCTACATTGGCTCCCAGTACGCTTCCGAGCACAATTCAAAGTGTTGGTGCTGACCTTTAAAGCCCTAAACGGCCTCGGTCCAGTATACCTGAAGGAGCGTCTCCACCCCCATCATTCTGCCCGGACGCTGAGGTCTAGCGCCGAGGGCCTTCTGGCGGTTCCCTCATTGCGAGAAGCAAAGCTACAGGGAACCAGGCAGAGGGCCTTCTCGGTAGTGGCGCCCGCCCTGTGGAATGCCCTTCCAGCAGATGTCAAAGAGATAAACAACTACCTGACATTCAGAAGACATCTTAAGGCAGCCCTGTTCAGGGAAGTTTTTAACGTGTGATATTTTACTGTATTTTTGGTTTTTATGGAAGCCGCCCAGAGTGGCTGGGGAGGCCCAGCCAGATGGGCGGGGTATAAATAATAAATTATTATTATTATTATTATTATTATTATTATTAGCTGTTGCTTAGTTGATAGTTTTTGAAATAGCTCCAAAGAGTGACTTGCCATTTTTTCTAGCAGCAGCAAGCAAATTTTATGTACCTGTAGATAAACACACATGCCCTCATAGTTATAAGGCATTACAATAGTATTTTGTTGTGTTGCAAGCTGAAGCAACCTGTGTCAGGTGGTCGGAGAGAGGGGTGAAAGCAGAAAGTGATGTCTGCATTAAGTTGGGGTTGCCAACATGGCACTTGAGGGCTCCAATGTGCTTGACAGTATTCTTAGGGTGCTCCTGAAATGTTGCGGTAAAAATCTCCTAAGAACTCTACAAGTCTTGCTTGCTTTAACTCACGCTTAGGTATCAAGAGTAAACAACATTGATTTATCAGGCTGCAATCCTAGCCTCATATACCTGGGAATAAGACCCATTGAATTCAGTAAGATGTCTTTCTGGGTAGAAATGATTAGGACTGCATTATAAATTTATCAAAATTTAGTTGAACTTCATATGTAAAGTACAGTCTTGCGTAGGTTTTCCTGTATTTGAAAAGTAACGTAGCAATGGAAAGTAAGATTTATAACACCCAGCCAAACTTGATTATCCCAGAGAGAGGTGGCGGTTTCTATGGCAATGAACAGAAATTATGGAAGGCATCGTGTGTGGGTGGTAGGGAAAAACAGTTTTAAGTCCATTTCAAAGTGGCTAGTTTCTTCAGTGATTGATGGAAGGATGGCAAAATAGCATCGCTGAACCACAGGGCATGGATGGAAAGATAAGTGAACTAGAGAACAGGATGGCGAAGAAATAATGGATGTATTGGGGTGACTTGAAAAATGACCAAATCCATTTTTCCTCAAGTAAATAGGAGAGCTGAAATACACACATACACACATACGTATAAATACATAACTTCGTTTGTATGCCACCTTTCCTCAGTTCAAACCATGGTCGAGGTGGCTTACAGCATGGGAAAAATGCATAACCACAACATGAAAGTAGTCATAAGCAGTAAATAAAACATTTTAAAATACACAACCAAACTGGGGAAAAAATCCACATAAATCACAAGATCTAAAACAAAGATACAAAATACCCCAAAATCAACAACACACAAAAAACTCCACCCCACAATAAAACCTCGCAAACAACACCCCAGCCCAAGAGTCCATTCAGCAGCCTCAGCTTTTGCATACCCTTCAACATTTATCTGGCAAAAATAGGGACGTCCCATTCCATAATGATAATTTTACTATTTATACCCCACACATCTTACTTGGGTTGCCCCAGCCACTCTGGGCAGCTTCCAACCTAGATAAAAACATAATAAAACATTAAACGTTAAAAAAACCCTTCCCTATACAAGATTGCCTTCAGACGACTCGGGAGTCAGGTAATGCCATACCCATCAACATTTATCCAATGGAAATAGGGACATCTTAAGGAAAAACGGGACATTCTGGGGTCAAATCATAAACAATGCCCCTGACTCTGAGGCATTATGGGAAATTCAAAAGGATGCTAGTCACAGCGGCCCATTGCTGTTTAGAGTGCTGCCTCCGCAGGGCCAAGTAACAGGGGCCCCCATTCGCCCCCTGGAAGGGCTCTTTGCCTGGAGTTACTTGTTTATTCGTTGATTTATTAAATTTGTATACTGCTCTATACATGCAGGTCTCAGGGTAAAATCACAGAAGCATAAAATCACAATATACAAATCACAAAACATATATTAAAATAAATATAAAAACAAGAACAACCAAATGATCCATCCCTCTTCAAAGTGGAGTTAGCCCTGTCACAGACACTCTCTCTCTCTCTCTCTCTCTCTCTCTCTCTCTCTCTCTCTCTCACACACACACACACACACACACACACACACACAAACTATACAGTGGTACCTCAGGTTAAGAACTAAATTCGTTCCGGAGGTCCGTTTTTAACCTGAAACTGTTCTTAACCTGAGGTACTACTTTAGCTAATGGGGCCTCCCGCTGCCGCCGCGCCACCGGAGCACGATTTCTGTTCTCATCCTGAAGCAAAGTTCTTAACCCGAGGTACTATTTCTGGGTTAGCGGAGTCTGTAACCTGAAGTGTATGTAACCTGAAGCGTATGTAACCCGAGATACCACTGTAAAGGGCCTGACTTAGAGTAGCTGGTATGCTAACTACTACTCTGAAACTGTGACTAGTTAAGCTGTGCTTCCCAAGACCTGATCTCATCTCTTTTGAGGAGAGCAGGCGAGAGAGGAACCGGACTGAAAAGTGGATCCAGATTGCGTGGGCCCCAGCTGGCAGAAGTCTGAGGAAATATGCACCTGCCCCACCCCCTTTTTTGTGTAGTAGAAGAAGAAGAAGAAGAAGAAGAAGAAGAAGAAGAAGAAGAAGAAGAGGAGGAGGAGGAGGAGGAGGAGGAGGAGGAGGAGTTTGGATTTGATATCCCGCTTTATCACTACCCTAAGGAGTCTCAAGGGATGTGGGTGGCGCTGTGGGTTAAACCACAGAGCCTAGGACTTGCCAATCAGAAGGTCAGTGGTTCGAATCCCCGCTCGTCCCTGCTCCTGCCAACCTAGCAGTTCAAAAGCACGTCAAAGTGCAAGTAGATAAATAGGTACCACTCTGGTGGGAAGGTAAACGGTGTTTCCATGTGCTGCTCTGGTTCGCCAGAAGCGGCTTAGTCATGCTGGCCACATGACCCGGAAGCTGTACGCTGGCTCCCTCAGCCAGTAAAGCGAGATGAGCGCTGCAACCCCAGAGTCAGCCATGACTGGACCTAATGGTCAGGGGTCCCTTTACCTTTAAGGAGTCTCAAAGCAGCTAGCATTCTCCTTTCTCTTCCTCCCCCACAACAAACACTCTGTGAGGTGAGTGGGCCTGAGAGACTTCAAAGAAGTGTGACTAGCCCAAGGTCACCCAGCAGTTGCATGTGAAGGAGACGCGAACCCGATTCACCAGATTAGAAGCCATGTTCACAACACGCTCACAAAGTTTCTTGGCGAAGATTGCCATATTCAGAGTTTTAATTTAGGAAGAAAATTCCAATTGTAGAAACATAAAAAGCCGCCTCCCCGTGCAAATTGTGTATGGAATTGCATTACTCTCACTGCCTCTGACCATCTCCATGGCAACAAACCATATCATTCATATCATTGGTATTTGGCTACCTGAACATGACAAACACCTCAATACACGAGGCATTTTTTTTATAACAGAGCAAACTTTAGAAATCTATTTAGTATTAAATCTAACAATATTCATAAATTGTCAGAAACACAACAATGATGTTTGGAGTCCTTTTTATGCACCCTGGAAAAATGTAATTTTAAGCAGTGTTGTAAAATTAATGTTAGCAAAATGGAATCTGTAACCTGAATGCAAACCAAGAGTGGCTGCAAGAATAAAAATAAAGCATCTTTTATCCCAGGATAATTTTAAACATTAATTAAAAAAACAACAACCCTGATAATGTACTATTCACTTTAAATAGTCAATGTAGGCTGCTTGTGTGGATGCACTCTAAAAGGAAAAAAAGGACAGGTAACTCACAACTTATGCGAGTACGCACAACCTATGTACATAGAACCGTACACAAAAGTCCTGCTCCTGCTAGCATGTGAAACCCCGTTCTGAGGCATTTGTCTGAGAGCAGATAATGTGATTTAAAAATAATAATAATGGTGGACTGAACACACACCTGCCTTCCAGCTGAGAGAAAGGTGAATGCAAATGTGACAAATAAGTAAATGATTGTAGCAATTCTTTAATCTATTTCCCACCCATCTTATATAGTCAGCAATCTGTCCCCCCCCCCCGCCCAACGTATCTCCGCCCATGCTGAAACCCTGCATTGTTGCTAGGTAACTTGTTGCTAGGTTACAAAAGCTCTTTCTGTAATCCTGCCCAGGTTTTTGATGGTTCAGTCATTAGTTTCCACATTTACTGTAAAACATAAGCAAAAGCACCCCAAGCCCTGATACACTTAATTTAATTTTTACATTTCAGGATTTTTGGGCCAATGAGAAAATATATGTTAATATTTCAGTGTTGTGTTTTTGACCGGCTTTGCTGCTTCATGAGGTGAGAAAGTGGCTTTTGTATTAGTATGTATGTCCTTTTTCTTTGTTTGGGCACCGCAGCATCTAAGTGTGAAATCCCTTGTGCATGAGTTCTTCACTAGCAATTTCAGCCCCTCTCTGAGGCCCTTGAGGTTTCTAAGTGAGGAATAGAATATTACCAGCAGATACCATCATATGTCCACATTTACAGGCCAATATTGTGATGCGGGTGGTACTGTGGTCTAAACCACAGAGCATAGGGCTTTCTGATTGGAAGGTCGGCGGTTTGAATCCCTGTGACGGGGTGAACTCCCATTGCTCGGTCCCTGCTCCTGACAACCTAGCAGTTCGAAAGCACATCAAAGTGCAAGTAGAGAAATAGGTACCGCTCTGGCGGGAAGGTAAATGGCGTTTCCGTGCACTGCTCTGGTTCACCAGAAGCGGCTTAGTCATGCTGGCCACATGACCCGGAAGCTGTACACCGGCTCCCTCGGCCAGTAAAGCGAGATGAGCGCCACAACCTCAGAGTCATCCGCGACTGGACCTAACGGTCAGGGGTCCCTTTACCAATTGTGTTGATGAACGCATTAAGCAAATATAATTTGGTGAGACTAATTTCTTAGTACTTGCATAGATAATATACAAATCAGGACTGCACCTGGACAGCCACTCACCACCTCACAACACAATGTATTTTTAAAAATAAAAAGTCTACTTAAATCTAAAAGAAGAAAAAGAAAAGAAGAAAAATCTAAAAGAAGAAAAAAAAGACTTGATAGCTGTTGTGGGGAAAACACCCTCGGGGAAACGTTTTGGGAGACTGGTGCTCTCAGTTGCATTATAAATGAAATCTTACATCAAAATATATATTGTATAGGAGTCATCACTTATTCGTATCCTGTCAAGTCTGAGTCATCACAGTATGAATAAAATTCATTATTGGTATAATGGACCAGGGGCATGAAAGTATGTTTAAAATTTACCAGGGAAACACTATTTTTGCATCCTCTTAATCAATGTTTAGGACAGTTTCCTGGAGGTCTAAGAGGTTCTTGAGGGATTGTCATGTCAGGAAATGTGGAATGGCTTCACATCTCTCCTCCCGGTTGTGCTTCTGATTATTACATTTTCCCAGCATGCAAAGCACACAACTGTATACCCAAGACATAGTTCTCCAAGATAAACCTTTGCTGTTGGAGATGGATGAATTACCTGCTGTGATTACTGAAAGTGCCTTTGGTATCACAGTGCATGCAACAGACTACCTTGCTCAGGCTGATGTCATTTGTATCAGAGGTATAAATGTCTTTTACAGAGCACAGTCCTCTATGTGAAGGACTGACACATCCAAATTAAGGGGCCTTGAAATTTCCTACTTGGATGAAGTAGGCACACAGATCACCTGATCACAGTCTTCCCCACTTTGGTGAGGTGTATTTCTATTTAAGGTAAAGGTAAAGGTACCCCTGCCCGTACGGGCCAGTCTTGACAGACTCTAGGGTTGTGCGCCCATCTCACTTAAGAGGCCAGGGGCCAGCGCTGTCCGGAGACACTTCCGGGTCACGTGGCCAGCGTGACAAAGCTGCATCTGGCGAGCCAGCGCAGCACACGGAAACGCCGTTTACCTTCCCGCCAGTAAGCGGTCCCTATTTATCTACTTGCACCTGGGGGTGCTTTCGAACTGCTAGGTTGGCAGGCGCTGGGACCGAGCAACGGGAGCGCACCCCGCCGCGGGGATTCGAACCGCCGACCTTTCGATCGGCAAGCCCTAGGCGCTGAGGCTTTTACCCACAGTGCCACCCGCGTCCCATATTTCTATTTAAATTATAGCAATTATTTCTAAATTTGCATCTAAATTAGCTGATGCAAATTTTATGCAAATCTGAATACTTTTTTTTGGTCTAGTCTAGACAAACTCTAGAAGCTAGGAGGATCAAGAGGAGTGAAAGCCTATCATTTATTTGTGAACTTCCTAACAATAGCACAATGTTCTGTAAGCATTAAACAAGTTACAGTAGCTAACTATCACAATATAATTTGGTGAATGTTCGTTCAAAGTACAGTAAATTATAGAGAAGAACAAAATATTGTTGGACTTGGAAGACACCAAACAATTTAGAGACTGGGAACAGATATTTAAGGAAGGGAGGTTGACGTATACCTATTATTATCCCTTGCAAATAATATAAATCACTGGTGAGAACATAGACATGTTTAGGAGTGGGAGAGAGATGGACAGAAAACTGAATGAAGCAGCTGTATGTTCTCGTGTTTGCCAAAAAGCTGATTTGACTTCAAAGATAACCATTCCCATGAAGCATTCTCAATACTTAACCGACTCTAATTGTGAGCACTTTGGATTAACATTTAGTGGTTTGTCCTCATAATGTGCTAGGAGCAATGATGATAGACTTTCTGATAATTTACAAAGATACTGAGAGTTCATTCAGCCAAGCAAGGCTTGCGTATTACTCTTTCCTGCGTTTGATGAAATACACACTTTTAAATGTAAAAAGAAGGTTGCATTCAGACAGCACTTTATTCCATATTTCCTTACCTGACAATTTCCATATGATCTTTCTTTAAAAAAAAAAAATATTGAATGATTTTATGTTACAAAAAACATTACAACCATACTACCACAAAATACAATTGAGAAATAAAAATTACATACATCAATATTTTGTTTGTTATTTGTTATTTACCATCTTATTTCCTCCCAGATTCCATACAAAACACACACCCGCACAACAATAACAACAACAATAATAATGAAAATAAATATTTTCCCCCTTTTATCTTACAAAATCTTTTCTTCAATTTTGACTTCCTGTCAAGTCCCTTCGCATATGTTTTATCTTACAATTGAATGTACAAAAAAACAATAAACCTTTCTATATAGATTTTCCAATACATTCAGAAAAAATAATAAATCCTTAATTGTTGTCCACCTCCTTTTACTTCCTTTATCACTCGAACGCTAGCACGGAGTCAAAACTATTATTGTATTTTTGAACATATCTTCTATAACCATCCCATTTTTCCGCAAATTTTTGCTTTGAGTTTCCTCTGAGTTTGCTAGTCAATTGAGCCATCTCCACAAATTCCTGTAATTTAATTTACCAATCTATTATTTTTGGAGCCTCCTGATATTTCCATCCCTTGGCAATGAGTATTCGAGCCGCTGCAGTTGCATACAAGAATAACTCTCTTGAATTTTTTGGGATCTCTTTGTCTAAAATACTTAATAGAAATGCCTCCAGTTTTTAAGTAAAAGTTATCCCCATCATCTTTTTTAATTCATTGTATATTTCCCCCCCCCCAAAGTCTTAATCTTTTCACACGTCCACCACATGTGGATCATGTCACCGTTATTTCCTCCACATCTCCAACAAGCATTCGCCAAATTTTTATACATTCTTGATAATCTGGAAGGAGTGAGGTACCACCTATGGGCCATTTTCATTATGTTGTCTCTTATGCTATAGCTGGCTGTAAATTTCAAATTTACATTCCATAAGTTTTCCCGATCTGTTAGCATAATTTCCAAATGATCTTTCACCCAACATCAAACTACTTCTTGAAAACTAGCTGAAATTTGGCACTCCTTTCCATGTCATTTGCTCCCAGAAAAAAAGATCCGTCTGTAATCCTGTTAACTGAGAAAATTGTGGGAGTTTTATAGTTCCACATTATGAATTTTGGGGTGGTATTTCAGCACACAGTTCCTTCCAGCCATTTAAAATTTAACACAATATGACTGTACATTGATCGAAAAGCCACAGTTTCATAACACAACAGGTAAGGCAGTGTAAAAGGAATGTGAGAATCCAGGATATATGTGTTAGCATTGTTATCAGGAGAACTAACACAATCACCCTCACATCTGAATGCATCCTAAGGAAGATCTTTATTCTGGGTTCTATAACTGAGCAACAGCAGAAAACAAGGGCTATTATTGTCCCGTGGCCAGCTTTTGGGCTTCCCATAGGCATCTAGTTGGCCACAGGCCCTAGGCTAGGTGGGTCTTTGGTCTGATATAGCAGAGCTCTTCCTTTGTTCTTCTGAAACATTCATCCCACCCATCATCCCTAGCTAGCAAGACCAGTGCTCAGGGATGATGGGAGTTGCAGTCCAACAACAGTTGGAGACCCACGTTTGATGTGATGATGTCTGATGTGATGCCCTTAGACACTTTTGTCTGAACTTCATGGGATTTGTAAAAGCTAGTTCCCATTTCTGATGAGAAGGATTTTCCTGTCACTGGTAGGATGTAAAATGAGCACACACATCCCATGTAATTTACAGATTAAGTAAAGGTAAAGGGACCCCTGACCATAAGGTCCAGTCGTGACCGACTCTCGGGTTGCGGCACTCATCTCGCTTTATTGGCCGAGGGAGCTGGTCAATGTGACCAGCATGACTAAGCCGCTTCTGGCGAACCAGAGCAGCGCACAGAAATGCCGTTTACCTTCCCGCCAGAGCGGTACCTATTTATCTACTTGCACTTTGACGTGCTTTTGAACCGCTAGGTTGGCAGGAGCAGGGACCGAGCAACGGGCGCTCACCCCGTCGCAGGGATTCGAACCGCCGACCTTCTGATCGGCAAGTCCTAGGCTCTGTGGTTTAACCTACAGCGCCACCCGCGTCCCTAATTTACAGATTAGAGGATGACATATAGGCAGATCAGGTTAAGAAACTTCATACAATACCATTTAAACTAACTCATTCACAGGTAAGAGCAGCAAAAGGCACAAATAGCAGCATGCAGTTCTTTCAGTAGAGGTTCTGCTCTAGAAATCACAGCTGTCCTCTTGCTGCTTGAAATACAAGGTCAAAATCAGAAGGTTATCACTTTTGAACAACATAAACGGAAGCCTGTTTCATCGCAGAAAATGCTTTTAGGTTTATAATGGCATCAGCTCCTTGTCTCCTTTAATATCCTAATATGATTTTGTACATGTTCACACCAGCCTTTTCCTTAACACAACGTCATGTTTCACAGATTTGCTTTGTGTATCAGGTTCAAACATCTTTTCTCAGGAGTCATTCATCTGATAATGGCTGGGAAAGAATTGAATGCTACGTTTTGGCAAGTGACATGGAAGATGACGCATGTTTATACTTCAGAATACAAATATGTTCTTCATGTGCGAGGATTCAGACATGAAATTTAGTTGGCAAACGGCTTTGCTGTGTGCATTACAAAATCAATATATGCAACATTACAGCAAACTGCCTTGCCTTTTGTGCTGTTGAAATGTCATTATTAATATGTCAGACTATCTTGTCTCTGCAGGTGCCCCAGAGTAGTTGTTCAATTTAATTATTTGTTCAATGAATGTACTGGATAAATCCTCTACTGACCACTGGTAATGAGCTGCTACAATCTTATTTTTTCTATTGCCAACCGTTGTGCTTTACTTGATGTTTTAGTTAAAGCAGTTAAGATGTAATCTTGGCATCAATGCAATTGATGAAGACTGAGATATAAATTGAAGGAATGAATGCAAAAATAAATAAACTTCCCTGATCACACCAAGCTTTTTCTACTGACTGAGCTCTAGGATTTAAACCCTTTGAGAAGGCATCACAGGTTTAGTGTTGATGGGTGGAATTAACCACGTGGCCTTTCAGGTTTCCATACCTGTTTGAGTCTGGATGTGTGTGGACTACTATATTCTGTGTTCCTTCACTAATTTCAAGTGCTGTAATCTTCCCTCTCTATTTCCTAGAGTTCCTGGATTGGTGGGTTACATTATTTCATGGTAAGCAATGGAATGTAGTCTGCAGTTAATAGAAAATTGGTGGTGGGGGTGAGAATGAGAAAGTGATCTGCGTGTTTGCAGTTTTAACATGCATTTGTTTCCTTTTATGCTAGTCTGCTCTTTCATTTGAATTTATCACAATTTTTAACAATGGGAGGAATTCATTCTCTCAGGAAATCTTTCTCTCAGGGCAAGCATTTCGGCTTGCCAGACTTAAAAAAAACCCAACCCTCTTCTACCCCCATGGGCTGAGTTCTCCTGATCCCCACAGAGCTAATTTGGGGGCAGCAGGGGGAAAGCCCTATCGCATCAGTAGAAGTCTTTGGGCACACTTCCACTAGCAGCACTTGTTAGCTGGATCCATCCCAATGGATTCCCTACAATAATAACTGAAATTGTTTTGCATACAGTACTATCACTTTAAATCAAAGGTGCACTATGTGAGCAGAAAGGCAATTCTGATCTTGAAAGGAGGGCGGGCTTTTCAATTGTCATTGATTACAGATAATTCTGTTCCAGAGGGCTTTCCAACTCTCAAGGGAGCACACTGGGGTGCAATAGGAAGGGGAAAGGAAGAAACAACTCAGAGAGTATTTGTAAGCGTTGGTCATTTTCGCACTCAAAACGACATTTGGTCAGTTGGCCAGTAACACATCACTATCTATTACCCAAAGCTCCAATTTAATAAAACTGTTAGCAGCAAGAGAGTGGGTATGCAAAAGAGTTAGTGCACTGCTGTTATGAAACAATGAAATTTAATACTAAACATCTAATATTCATAACTGACAAGGTTATGGAAATATAAATGTATATGGGCACTCTTCAAGAGAATGACTTCTTATCCTTTCATCCAAGAATCCAAGGGATTAACCTAATAATTATTATTATTTCAAATCAAAATGAAATAGAACAAATAAAACAGGAACAGCAACTATAAAAGCCAAGTCGGTTTTTAAATTAAGCTATAGCTGCAGGCAAGGCGCCAGACAACAAATGCATCTTCCCATCAAGTTATATATAGAATGTCATTAAGATTTTAATTTACAGTAACTTGTGCATCATACTGTAGTAAAATCCATCTCCACTAGGTGGCAAGCCGTCCCTTTTCATAATGAAGATGGAACAAACCACACTGTTTCCTTCACATTATATAGGTACACGCTATGTTCACTCTTAACACTTTGGCCCTGTTTTACTGCTAGAAATACCAGCGGGGCTTTCACTTTCCATAGTTTGATGTTAATTTGACATACCTCACTAGCAGTGGAACAGAGTAATGTTAATACACTTAAGATGACGATTTCGCCATGGATAATATATTTCTTCATGTATTCCTCAAGTACATTTCCAAAAAGATTAGTGGTATATTTTGGAAGGCGATTCTGAAGATGTTAAATTATTTTTGTATGCCACAACTGCTGCTCGTATTTTGTTAGCTACAAAGTGGAAAACCCAAGAATTACCGATAGAAGAATGGCAGATGAAGATGATGGATTTTTCGGAGCTAGCCGACCTAACCGGAAGAGGCCGCGACCAGAGGGAGGAGGAGTATCAGGAAGAGTGGATTAAATTTAATGATTATTTAGTTAAATATGTTAAGTTAAATTAACTGAAAACAGCTTGCAGATACTTAATTGGCTTAGGATTTTATTTATGTTAAGTGATGAATTAATATGTTTAATTTCATAAAGTGAAGATTTAAGGATGTTTATGTTTAAGTTAAATTTTATAAGAATTGTGACTTGAGAAAAGCATATGCAATGAAATTCAACCAAGGGGAAGTGGGTAAGTCACTTAACAAAGTTAATAAGTGTACCGTATTTTTCGCTCTATAAGACGCACCAGACCATAAGGTGCACCTAGTTTTTGGAGGAGGAAAACAAGAAAAAAAATATTCTGAATCCCAGAAGCCAGAACAGCAAGAGGGATTGCTGTGTAGCAATCCCTCTTGCTGTTCTGGCTTCTGGGATAGCTGCGCAGCCTGCATTCGCTCCATAAGACACACGCACATTTCCCCTTACTTTTTAGGAGGGAAAAAGTGAGTCTTATAGAGCAAAAAATACGGTAATTTTCAATAAGGCTATGATTTATGTTTGTTTGTCTTATGTGTTTGTTTATATTGTGAAAACCAATAATTATTTTTTGAAAAAAATAATAATGGAAGGCTATTCTGGATAGCTCACCACCTCACTTATCACTTAAGAGAATGCAACTGCCAGAATTGGAAGCAATGCTTCATTCTCCACAATCTAGTTTACACCATGGGGCAAGTTTCTTTTCCAGTGAATACCCCAGCAAGGGTAATTTTAGATTTAGCTAGCACCCCACCCAGGACAGGGAACTTCTAGGTCTAAGTGTAAAAAAAGAAAAAAGGAAAGGAAAGGGCCGACATCAGCTACACATGAAGTCAGGAGGCGAGGGAAGAGGCAAACATGTAAGCTCAGTGCTCATTCTTGACTTGGTAAACTATGACTGAGCAAGCTAGGAATGTACATACAAACTGGGGCAAATGTATATGTATTTTCAAATGCATCATGTGTAGTCAGCCTGGGCATTACTGGTTCTTGTTATATGGTGGGATAGGGACATAATGCCTGAGGACAAAATCTGTGGCGGATCTTGGCGCCCTGTAAGACGCCAAAATTTGGTGCCCCCAGCCTCTTGCCTCATCCTCCTCTGAGCTTGGTCGCGGCAGCACTAGCAGGGGAAATAGAGACATTCTGGAACTGTTCCCGGAAAATCGAGACTTGGGACATAGCTACATTCAGGCAATTATAGCGTTATAACTGCATTATAAACATGCAAGACCAGATGGCGCTGTAGAGTTTGATCCTTTAGCCATGTGATTTTCCATTATGAGCTTTAGAACGCGTTTTCCTGTAACGCTTTTTTTAATGTGTCTAGATCCAGTCTTGGAGGGTATGCACTGATTTATTTTTATTCAATACGGGTTTAATTGTGCGTTTCATTTTAGGTATTGGTGTAGGTTTGAGTTTCTAAAAATTGGTTGAATGCACTCTGTCTAACTTGGTCTGTTTGGCAGGTGCGTCTCAGACTATGAGAAATAATTTGTGGGAAGGAGTTGTTGACAGTTTCTACTGTCCCTCATTCCAAAGGAGACACAAACCCTGGGTAAGGGCCTGGAACCCCTGGAATCTCACGCCACTCGGAGATTGGGGCACCTTTAAGATATATAATTATTTTTGTTACACATATATACAATTTGAGCCTACGATGGAGAGGTTCACAGCATTAACACCCCAACAGAGCCTTGCTTCCCCCATAGCTGCAGCCTTGGAGTCAAACAGAAATCAAACACCACCACCCCTCTCCAGCTTGTTGCTTTGCTTCTAGCTCACATCAGTCAAAACTTTCCACTCTAAACTCTGTCTTTGTCTTCCTAACAATCTGCGAGTTGTGGGAGGGGGCACCACCCATATGCCTTCTTCCACAGAGCCACTCCCTTTGTTCTCCTTAATGCTCCATCACCTCACCAGCAAGCTAGCTTGGCCATTCCTAGAATTAGAAGAGGGGCCCAGGCAATAGAAGGGTCTTGGCATACAGCCTGCTCCCCAAAAACTGCATGCAACAATATACACTGGTTTCTAGTGAAATCAAATTACCTGTAACCCTTCTCACAAAGAGGTTGGCACAAGATGATTGCCCATGCTCTTTGAAGACACTTTGGCAGAAGCTCTGTTTAAAGTTTATTCTGCAAAGGTTGACTGTGTCCTGAAAGCAAATGCCATGACATTTAATAATATAAACTGAAGAGCATCACTTCATTGCAGTTAAGATAAATTGTTTCGTTATAGGGTTAGATGGTATTATTCAGGTAAGTGGGTTTGGGAAGAACAAGAACTCAAGAGGTGGTATTGGTATTATTATTATTATTATTATTATTATTATTATTATTATTATTATTATTAAAATTTGTGTCTGAAAAACACAGTGCAGTCCACAACATAAAAATACAAATTAGCGGTGGAACGTTGTTCGTTAGAAATGAAGCCTGATGGAATCCACTGGGCATGTGTTTATCTGAGTTGTGCATCAACCTGAGTGTGCTGAGTATAATGATCTTAATTAGAAAAGTGAACTGAAGCGAGAAGACAGCCTGTCTCCAAACTCTAAAATTATCATATTCCTATCAATGTCTCAGTATGCTTGGGTAACTTATAATTAGAGACAAAGGTTAACACATAATTTTATATGTTGAATAACTGGTTATGTAGATGTCATTATTTAAAGGCAGGGTTGCTTTCCACAAGTGTGTGTGTGTGTGTGTGTGTGTGTGTGTGAGAGAGAGAGAGAGAGAGAGAGAGAGAGAGAGAGAGAGAGAGAGAAAGAGTCAGGTCTGGTGAGTGAATAGAAGAGCCCAATAAACAAACAGTTACATTACCTCACCCATTTTTTTCATTATTTTTTAAAAAATGCATATATTTTGCATTCCAGATTGAAATGAAAGTTCGTCTTCCCTCTTCAGTTTGGAAGGGGGAATTGCTATTTCTCTGTCTCCTTTTAATTCCTAACTCTTAGAACTAAGTTGCTATTGTTTGTTTGGGCTTCTTTTTTTTAAGAGGCAGATTTGAAGGCCAAAAGAGAGCAATTTCAAATCATTTGAGACTGGAGACTTTCACCCCTAATAATCCTAATTGGTTGAGCAGAGGGTGACCTCAGCAGCCTGGCCACTGCCTGGTGGGTGGGTGACTGCTAGAGAACCAGATAGTTGCTGCTTTGGGTTCCATGATGGAAGAAATATGGAATATAAAAATGGAGAAAATTAATGTGTTTCGGAGCTGAGGAGTTTGTAGAAATGATTGGTGGTGAGACTGGCTTCAAATTATGCCTTGGCAGTCACTCAGGTCTAAGCTGGATGTGACCTGGGAGATTTGTAATCGCATCTCCCACACCTCTCAGAAGTGTGCATGGGACCAACTTTACTTGATTTCGGTGTTGGTTAAAGACGCATTAATTTGCCCAAGCTTTTGCAGCAAGTTATGAAATGTAGCCACTATTGTTTGAGTGTGCAATGATTTTCATGACATACCTCCACCAAACTGGCTTAAAACAACAAGAATGCTTGCTGTGAAGCTGGTAAAACTACTTTCTCCTTGCCTCTCCAATATTAATAGGAGAGCAATTAGGAAACAGTCATCTGCTGTGAGGTGGGGAACAAACTGTTCCTCTCCTCTGCCTTCTAGCCTGGACTAGCACAAGCCAACAAGGCTTAAGGACTGGTGGTTTCTCCAGCAAGGACTCCCACCACCCCACAGACCTCTGTAGGACTGCACTGATAACATTGGAATAATGCTTACCACTTTTCATGGTGCTCTTTTGCTACTGAACACCCGGAGTGGTTTACAGCACGACAGTATATAGTGGATTGGGACGTGGGAGTTCAGAGTTCAAATCCACACTGAGCCATATGAAGCCCACTGGGTGACCTTGAGCCAAGCATAGTCTCTCAGCCTAACCTACCTTGTGGGATTATTGGTGAGGATGAAATGTAGAAAGGGAGAATCACGAATGCTACGCTGAGCTCCTTGGGGAAAAGTTGGGATATGAGGGTCATCAGAATTATTTTACACATTGCAATCATCAAATGCAACTATGACCAGTGGCGTAGTGTGGGGGGTGCAGGGGGGGCCGGCCGCACCGGGCGCAACATCTGGGGGTTAGGGTTAGGGGCGCAAATCCATGGGTTAGGGGGCGCAAATTACTTGCCTTGCCCCGGGTGCTGACAACCCACGCTACGCCACTGACTATGACAGATCATTTACATACAGTGGTACCTCGGGTTAAGAACTTAATTCGTTCCGGAGGTCCATTATTAACCTGAAACTGTTCTTAGCCTGAGGTACCACTTTAGCTAATGGGGCCTCCCGCTGCCACCGCACCACCACCGCACAATTTCTGTTTTCATCCTGAAGCAAAGTTCTTAACCCGAGGTATTATTTCTGGGTTAGCAGAGTCTCTAACCTGAAGCGTATGTAACGTGAAGCATCTGTAACCTGAGGTACCACTGTATAATACATGAGAACATCAGATGAGCCTGCTGGATCATCCATCCTGTTCTCACAGTGGCCAACCAGATGCCTGTGAGGCGTGCTATTTTTTTCTAGAAAAAGAGGTGCTGGAACTCACCAGGAACACCTCCCTCATTCTCTTAGAATGGCCATCGCGCCCACTTGAGAGGTGCCGGAACTGAGTTCTATAAAGATGGGGGAAAGCCCTGCCTGTGGGGAACCAGGGGGCATAACATGCGCACAAGCGCTGTCTCCCTTCCTGTGGTTTCCAGCAACTAGCATTAGGAATCATTACAGCCTCTAACTATGGAGGCAGAGCGTAGCCATCATGGCTGCTAGCCACTGAGAGCCCCTTCCTCCATGAATCTGTCTAATCTGCCTTCTGGGGGAAGCGAGTTCCATAGTTTGACCACGTGTTGTGTGAAGAAGTGCTTTCTTTTCTCTGTCTTAAATCTTCCAACCCAGCACACCCCGTCTTCACCATTTGCTTGTTGTTGTCTCTTTTAGTCTTTATTTACTTCATGTTAAAAACGTTTGCCCCACCCGTAATCCTAGGACCCCAAGGGCGAGCGACAAACGCATTAAACAACTGGTAATAAAAAGGAGGAAACATAAATCGGTAATGCATTAGATAAAACACACCTAACCATTTTCTGCAGTCCGCTCTACAGCAAGGATGAGGAAACTTTTTCTTTTCTTTTTTAAAAAAAATAAATATTTTTTTTATTTGGTTTTCAGATTAAAGTTTTACAATCGCATATCCAACATACAACATAAAGGCAAGATTCCAAAGAATCTCCTGGACTTCCCTCCTCCCCTTTGTGGGTCCTATTGTTAATCATTTCCTCCTCCATCTTTTATGATAATCCAAATCTTTTACATCTCCATTATGTCCAAAATTCACCATTAAACTACAAGTGTTATTTCAACCCTACTAACAGTTTTAGCTGTTTACAATGGTTTTTAAGATAAATTATAAATTTCCCCCATTCCCCATTTAAAAATTTGCTCTTCCTGATTTCTGATTCTTCCAGTCATTTTTGCCATTTCAGCACAATCCATCAATTTAAATCTGCCATTCTTCTCTGGTAGGGACTTTATCTTCTTGGGGAAACTTTTTCACTGCAAGGACTACATTAGCTTCTGAGTAACCTCCCAAGGGCCACATGACTGTGGTGGCTAAGGTAAAAGTGAGCAGAGCAACACTTTAATTTTTTTTGTTCAGTAGGCTAGTTCCTACACACACACACACACACACACACACACACACACACACAGGCATAACCTAGGGTTGCCACACACTTTCTCGTTCCGTTGGCAAAAACCCAGACATTTTGGCGATTTTTCTAAATTCCCCCTGGACGCTAAATAGAGAAGCTTAGATTGCCTCATTGGTCTTCCAGCCAGGCTTGAGGATCCTGCTCTATATTAAAAGGCCTGATGCGAGAGGCAGGTTTTCAGCTGGCGTCTAAAACCAAGCAACCCCAAAGCGAGTACTACTCCAGCAAACAGCTTCTATGTAGCTCCAAGCACACCAAGTGTCTTTCTAAATATTACTTGCAGCAAAGTAGTATCTGTGCTCATTTACTGGCCGCACTCTGTGCTTCACTTTGTGTGCAGCCTTCTTGGATGACGGACGCTGCCGTGTACAGTGTGTAGCTCAGGAGATACAGAAAGCTATGAGATGCCTCTGGCAGGAATTTTGTACTGCTTTCCTGTTGCATTTTTAGGAAGGGAGCCGCTGGGTTTAATTTTTGTTTTTAAAATTGCTGTGGACAGCAAAAAAATGGTTAATCCTATGCAGACTTATATTGGAGTAAGCCCAGTTTAAGTCTGAATAGGGTTTTACTTCTAGGGATGGGGGAAGAAATCTTAGTTTACATTTAAAGCCGAATCTACCAAAACAAACAAATTTTAAAACACTGAAAAATAATAAACAAACAAAAGCATAGCCATCCTTCAAAATTCCACTGATTCATATTTTGCGACACAGTTGCCAAAATGTGTATATATTAGGGGAAAGTGTGCTTAAAAATGAATATATAAGAGAAAATGATGTATCAAAATGCATTATGTTAGGAAAAACAGCTTGCAAAAATGTGTACATTATTCACAGCTGCATGCAAAAATGTGTTTACTAGGACAAATTTGCTGTAAAATGCTGAAGAATTTTCAAATTCCTTCAGAAATGTGGAGATTAGAGAAAGAGAGAAACTGAGACAGTAAAAACTGCTGGATTCTCCCATCCCTTACCTCTGTGCTTGGAACACACTGCTTGCAACAAATATCAATGTGGAAAAGGGAAGGTGGGCACAAAGGTATAGCCTATATAGATTATAACATGTCACAGACCCACAGACACCTCCCCTCCTCAGCTCATTAGACCACTGCAATCACTGAGAAGTTGAAGGCACAGCAGTGCCTACCTACAATTAACTAATGCACCTAAGTTCCCATTAAAGGGTGTTCGTGCCTTCATCCCACACCTATTGCAATGAGATGAGATCTTTCTATTTGGTGTAAGTTGCAAGCGCCTAATTATCTTGAGCCTCTTTCTCTTGCATCCCCAGATCAGCTGCCTGTTCCCATGTATTAAAGCAACCACAAGTGTTGCAAGAAGCATTATCTGTCATTAAGCAATTATCCTCCTCGGCATTGCTGCTTTTCAAAACTTGGCTTCATGGGCACAGATTTAATAAGGATGTAACGAGCAGTTTTGTGCAGAGTCAGAAGGATGATCAGTAGCGGATTTTGAGGAACGTGGTTGCTCTGGAGCACTGAGGAAAGGCCTTTCCCCTCCCTGCTACACAGAACTGGCAAAAGCAGCTGCTGCTTAGATCCAAGCTATCTGAAAGACCTCATTCACTCATAAGAATCTGCCTGGGTTTTGAGATCTCTGGGGAGGCTGTTCCGTCAGTCCTGCCACCGTCACAGGCATGCTTGGTAGGGACACGGGATAGGGCCTTCTCAGTGGCTGCTCCCAGATTTTGGAATTCCCTCCCTAGATAAGCCAGACTGACTCCCTCCTTGTTGGCCTTCTACTGGCAGGTGAAGACTTTTTTCTTCCAATGCGCTATGTTTTCTATTTTTTAGTCATTCTTACTTTTGTCTGTAAGCCGCCTTGGGTGCCTATCAGGGAAAGGTGGTGTATAAATGAATAAATATATCATCAGGGCTTTTTTCCAGCTGGAACTCACCGGAACTCAGTTCCGGCACCTCTCAAGTGGGCGCCATTGCCATTCCAAGAGAATAAGGGAGTTGTTCATGGTGAGTTCCAGCACCTCTTTTTCTAGAAAAAATAGCATAATATATCACCATCTTCATCTGACAAATGAATGTAAGAAGAGTCCTCTTAGATCAGATGAAAGGCATATCTAGATTAGGTTCCTATTTCCTACCATGGTGTCAGGAGTCCAGGTTCCCAGCTTAATAAGCGCAGGTAATTAAAAAGGAGGATTTATTGCAAAAACAGACAGATAGCTCCGGACAGCTCTAACAAAGCTGCTGACATTCTCAAGATGACCCTTCTGAAGACTGCTTCCGGTTCCTACAGAAGATATTGAACCTTCGCCCCTTACGTCTCTTGTTTTGCTTCGTGTCCAGCAGCCCTCCCATTCGCCAACTCTTCGGACTTATTGGATCAGCTCCAACCTCTTCCTGTTCCAAAAGACTGTCTCTGTGTCTGTTCGTGCCTGTTTGAGCTTCCTGAGAGCTTTGGCTGTGCCCACTCTCAGCTGTTCCCTTGGCAAACGGCCGTCCAAGGTCAGAGGGATTCGACGCTGGCAGCTCTGGCCTCTGCTCAGCCTGTGCCAAATGGCTGTAAAGTTCCATTTGGAGCTGGCTCATTCCTGACACATGGTCAACTAGATGGAAAGCTAACCAGGAGTAGTCCTCTCCTGCTGTCCCCCCACCTCTGAGCGACTGATATTCAGAAGCATATTGCCTCTGATGCAGGAGATAGTATACAGACATCTTGACTAGGAGCCATTGATAGTCCTTATCATCCATCCTAAAGGACACCTTTTGATTTAGCATGTTGACTTTTTCATGTCCAATCAAAGTTCCAAAGTGCTGGGAAATTACAACTCTTAACAGCAACACCCTTAACAAATGTATTATTTAAGGAATACTGATATGCAATGGTATCTGATTCTGTGGTTAGTTCCATCTTGACCACTATCTTCCAGCTAGATGGCTGTCAGTGGAAGAGTGGTGGAGACAACTGACCCCACGAAATCCAATTGATTAACACTGGCTACAAAAATACATAACTCATGAGTGATGGCACATACTAGGTGGTTCCCATGACTTCCCATGGCAACCATTTACTGAAAGATATAGTACAAGCTTTTCATCAATGAGCTCTTGTACTTTGGTCATTTCTGGTTTGGTCTTGCTTGTTAAGAACACCACAAGTGCGTTGCTGGATCAAACCAAACACCCATTGAATCTAATATCTTGTTTGCACAGTGGCCAACCAAATGCCCATGGAAAGGCTATAAGCCTGGACCTTAGTCTGGTATTTTGTTTGTGGTTGAGTCTGGGCATGTTTTGTTCATGGTTTGACATTATTTGTGCTGATTTTATTTTAAAATGTTGATTGCAAATCACCTTGAGTAAGAAGCTGGGATCCATGCCAACTCTACAACTCTATAATTCTATATATGTTCCAAGGCAATTTACAAACATCCTTAATAACAACTAAAATATTTTTTAAAAAAACACAAGAACAACAGAATCTAGATTTTGATTTTAAAACAACACAGAATGAAACCTTAGGCAGAGATATTTTCATCTAGCTGAGGCTTAATTTATAAATTAATGTAAGTAGTTTTTAATTCATGATGAATTGTAAAAGTGCTTTTACATATCTGTAAGGCTCTACTCACACTTCTCAAAGCACATGAAGGATGTAATTCTATAGGAGTAATGGCAGTCTCAGAAGTAAAAGCCATTGAACTCAGTGACCTTAGTTCAGAATGGACATGTATAGGACTGCACTGTCTATCATTGAAGCTCAGAAACCATCACTAAAACAAGGCAATAGCTTGTCCTGTTCTTTACCAAGTTTGCTGTGATCTCATCCTTTGGGAATTCTAACTCTACCTTAATTAGCTGACAAATTTCCAGAGGGATAGTTGTGTTTGTTGCAGCAAAAATAACAAAGTCTTGAGACACCTGAAACACTAACACATTTTATTATGCCAAAAGCTTTCATGGATTAAAGTCCACTTCATCAGAGACATGAAGGGTAATCCTCAGTTGCAGGCATTTATACACATGGTTTTAAGGGGTGCAGGGAGTTGTAAGGAGTGAGATCAGAGGGAATTGAAATGCGAGATGCACAGATAGTAGTAATTCAGTCAGAGCTAGAATGTATGTAAGTAAGCACAGTGACTCTTTACAAAAGCGGTGAGATGCAATAAAACAATCAGATTGGCAATGCTGAGTTAATTAACATCGGCAGTGGGAAAGGAAACCATTGTTTCTATTCAGGCCCAAATCAATGGTGTTTGACTTCTTGATAAATTGTAGTTCAGGTGTTTTGGGATGCAGTTTTCCTCTGAAATTCCTTTAAGATCAGTGGGAACATGCCCCAGTAGATATGTTGTTTCCAAGTGTTTTTTTATACACAGTATCGTAAATCTTTTTGAAAACATTTGTTAGGCACACTGTTTTGTATCTGCAAAGTTAACAGAGTTTTATGGGCAGCTAAAGGGTTTGTTGCCCCCCTTTGGCCTTGAGAAATGACAGCTATTAAAAACAAGGAAGAATTTTGTGGCACCTATAGGTCTTGTAATACTGTTCCCAAAGAAGATATGGCACATCTTATCTGGCAACACTATAATAGGATCTAATATTGTCAGCCACAACATCAGTGGTTCATTCACCTGCATTCATCTTCTAACAATAACCTTCTGCATTCTAGATATAGGACAAACAGGCCAATCCCCCCCCCCACAAAAAAAGAATAAATAGGCAGAAATCTGGCATTTGGGCAATATTAATAAAGCAGAAGGAGAACATTTCATTCCAGCTGTGAGGGCTACTGACAATAATCATGACTTCCACATTTTTACTGACAACATATGAAGCAAGTAAGTGAAAAAATAACAGATGTTACCAAAAAAGAGAGATAGGAAGAGTTTAAAACACAGCTAAGTTGTTCTTTTTCTCAATTTGGATCAAAGCTGGTTTTGGAAACACATCAAAATGCAGTATTTCCACAGGAACATCCGGACAGATACGGTTTGTGGATGCAGATGGGGAACCTACACAGTGCTACTGAGAGTTGGTCCATTGAAATTGATGTATCTAAGCTGATCCTGTCCATTAATTTCAATGAGTCTACGTTGAGTAGACTCTACTCTGCAACACTGGCTACAACCCATTAACAATGATTACTTTTATCTCCCATCAAAAGACTGTTGTGGTCACAGAAGCTGACTAAATCGGCACTTGAATTTAATTTCAGTGCTGGCAACGGGACAGCATTCTTTGCCATGCCTGAGGGCAGCAGGCTGACCTGGAGAGTTCAGGTAAGGGAACATACATCTTGCCGCCATTCATTCATCACCCTACCTGGGACCTGTTCACTGCCCACTCAAACCACTCAAAAGAGCAATAGATGCATGCATACAATACTTGCTGGAGTGCATGGCTTGGGCTAGCTGTCTCTTGGCCTGTTGGCTTGGTCAATCGCATGCCATCCCCATGACACTGCTTGTAATGTTTTGACAAAATGTGAACTGGGAAAATGCAGTTGTTCAATATTATGAGGAAAAAATTACCTGAAGCATACGGTGCAAGTTGTATACTCACTCAACATGCCCTCTAAAGACCACAGTTATTAATTAGAGCGACTTGATTCCATTTATGGAAAGATTTCAGAGGCATTTATTTTATATGTACAGTTAAAGCAGCACATTGGTCATCTTTGCCTTCCTGTAGGACTGCTGAGCGATTGCTGCACCATTGTCCTTCTTCTCCCCAAACCAACCAGCAGGATGGCAACCACATTAAAGAAACAAGAAACAAGAAATGTGCTCCATTTACAGATTAGTATTGACGACCTGCCTCTAAAGCTCTAATCCCTTCTGATTTTTGGACACTTGGCACTTGTGTGGCTAGCAAGAAGACTCCTTTATCAGAGCAGTGTGAATGGGTTTTGTTTAAGGGATCATCAGATGCACTTCAGCCTTTGTTGGTCCTCAGATCTGGTGGCTGAAGCACATAGGCAGACCTGGGAACCACCAGTGGCAACATAACGCCTATCATGCTCAAATTAGTATATGAACTCATTGAGTTCTCAGGAGACAATGGAGGTGTGCGCCATGAACTCAAAATGAGTACATTTTGGTTTGCTTTCAACATGGACTCCCAAGTGCAGCCCAGAATCCATCGCAATGCCACAGGAAAGTAGGGTGTGGGTCACATGCTTAGTTTGTGTGGGACGGTAATCACTTTGCTCCACTTATGGCAGCAAAACAAAACAAAGTACTCTTGAGCTGTCCCTGTTTGTGCTAATGACAGTAATGAGAGTGAGTCTAGCATGGACAGTACATTCTGCATGGCTAAGTATATGGAAGTCTGTCAGAAGAGATGATAAATCTCTTGCAAGAACTCTCTAGTATTCCTGCTGGCTCACATCTGAGTCAAAAACATGAATGTGGGGACTGGAAGAAGAAGAAGAAGAGTTTGGATTTGATATCCTGCCTTTCACTTCCTTTAAGGAGTCTCAAAGCAGCTAACATTCTCCTTTCCCTTCCTCCCCCACAACAAACACTCTGTGAGGTGAGTGAGGCTGAGAGACTTCAAAGAAGTGTGACTGGCCCAAGGTCACCCAGCAGCTGCATGTGGAGGAGCGGAGACACGAACCCGGTTCACCAGATTACGAGACTACCGCTCTTAACCACTACACCACACTAGCTCTCTACTGATTTGCCCAAACATTCGGCCATAGCTCCCAAAAAATTATGGATTTATTTGGCATCTTCAGGGAAAAGTTTAATTCTTTTTCTTCCCCATCTGTATAGTGTGAAAAACACTTTTGTTCTTGCAAGGTAGAGCATCCTCTGAAAACTGTTCCGTGCAAACTGCTATTGTTTTGTTCAGTCTTAATTCTAGCCTTTAAAAAAAAAAGTTCACACATTTAAATTAATTAACATATGTATTTAAGCAGTAGTTCATTGGATAATGCCACATGTATACTTTGCAATATAATGTCATGTTATTGCAACAATTTTTTTAAAAAGAACACTACGAACAGCCAATCTTTTGACCAGTGTTTTGTTTTTCTCTTCATATATTGTAAATGATATTAAAAACCTTGATTATGAAAGAACAATTGTACACATAGTTGCTTTATTATTGCATTGTTCAGTGCTTAAGAATCGTATTTTAAAAAATACAAGCTTTGTAGTATTTTTTAAAAGGTTAACACACCGGTAGTGGGTTTACGCCTGCTGATGTTTTTTGAAATAAGAATTAGAAACTTGTGTTTTAAGCCACCATGCCTGACAAAGGCTAGATTAATGCTTTAATGCTACTTTGATAGTTTATTATTTTTAGAATTACCCCAGGGATGCAATTAAAGTACCTTCACTATAAACTAACACATTTACTATAAAACGATATTACTTTGTTTAGTATTAGTAAATGAATGGCTTAAAAATTTGTTTCTGTTCACTATTGTGAATGTGAAAAACCCACTCTTCAAACGCTTACAGTGAAATCCAAGACAGAGAAGTTAAGTGGATATGGGATTTACATACAGTCTTATATAGCAAAGCTTTTGTGTTGTTTGTAGCTTTTGTGTTGTTTGTAGTATACTTCTCTTCGGAAAAGATTTTAACACCAATCGCTGCCAGTGAATACTTTGGTCCAAGGGGGTCTTCATTCTCCATCTATTTCTCCATCTAAAAGCACAAAGTGGCACCCTTGAGAAAACTTGCCAAGTCTAACGCGGACCAGATGCCGTCGCCTCCGCACGGGGAACTGTTGTCCCTGTGTTAAATTTCCTAACAACCACCCAGAAATATAAGCTAAAGCCTACAAGTTAGAGTCTGCTGTGGAAACCGTGGTCCTTTTTCATAACTAGCTGGTGGTGCAGGGCTTCTTCTCCAGAAAGCCTTTCTGAGTCCTTCTCCGAAAGCAGGCTCAGTCGGCATCGTGCAAACCTGTGTTGTTTACGCACTTAATTTAAAAAGAATAAGGTCTGGGTAAGCGAGGCTAGAATCAGGCGCGGGCTGCAGAGGAAAGGCAGTCTGCACGCGCTCAGAGGCTGCAGCTCCCTTCACTCATTATAGCCGCATGGAGGAAGCAGATTCAGGGACTGAGTCCACGCGCAAAGCAAAACACACACACACAAAAAAACCCTGTCTGCTTTTCGCTCAGGGATTTAGCAAAAAAGAGAAGGGGTGGTGGGAGGAGGGGAAACAGAAACCCCGTGGCCGTGCATTTCGAGCCTCTTTGCTGCTTCTTTTTTGCCTTGCTTTTCCCTTGCTAGAGGGGGAAATGTGCGCAAGCGGCATCCCCGGAACGAAAAGGATGGAGGCTTCGTTTCCCGGCCGGCTGCTGTTTCGGTGAGCTCGGCGGCGGCAGGATGGTTGCTACTACGGCGCAGTGGCGGTGATCGCTCCGCGCGCCATGGAGGAAGAGGACGCGGTGAGGTTGGGGCGCAAAGAGGAAGGGGAAGGGTCCCTGCAGCTGCCCCTGAGAAGGACAGAGGGTTGGGATGTGAGGCAGGCAGGCAGGAAGCCCTGGGCTTGAGTATCACGAGGGATGCAGACAGGACACAGCCTGTTCGGGGCGAGCTTCGTAATAAGCCCTTTGGGTCAAGTGGGAGTGGTTTAGGGTTCCCATTTCTTTTCCAGCAGGCTGCACAGTTCAACAGGTTAAGCTGCCATCTCCTCCTGCACCAGACTGGGGAAAGCTTCCTCTGTTGAACGACGCCTTCCGTGCAGCTGTTAAAAAAACCAAAACCAAAAGAGGGTCTGGAGGATGTGGGTTGGGGGCAGTGCCGGATTTACGTTTAAGCTAAACAAGCTATAGCTTAGGGCCCCACTCTCTTGGGGGCCCTGAAAAAAATTAAAAAGAAAAAACCACCTGGATGTACATTTCCAAAATATAAGATAAAAAAATAAAAATAAAACCTACATACAGCGACAGTGTTTTGTGTTGTGTAGGCTCCTATGATGTAAGTAATGGGCCCCGCCTGCTTGCTAGCTCCCTAAAATATCACTGGTTTGCTCAATTCAATATATAGGGTGCCCATAAATTACCATATGGCATACATTCAACACAAAAAACAGTGACAGTTTGTTGTTGACAAAGGACTGCTGGACATATAAAGGGCCCCATTACCTTCAGTAGCTTAGGGCCTCATCAAACCTAAATCCGGCCCTGGTTGGGGGAGATACACAGCCATTTCTTCGAAGGATGAAATACTGTATTTATTCAGGTGTTAAGGTTCCCAGCGTAGTGCTGTTGTTCTATACACTCTTCTATTGAGCTTCTGCCAACCTAGCAGTTCGAGAGCACACCAGTGCGAGTAGATAAATAGGTACCGTTGCGGCGGGAAGGTAAACGGCATTTCCACGCGCTCTGGTTTCCGTTGTGCCAGAAGCGGTTTAGTCACACTGGCCACACAACCTGGAAAGCTGTCTGTGGACAAACACTGGCTCCCATGCCCTGAAAAGCGAGATGAGCGCCGCAACCTCATAGTCGCCTTTGACTGGACTTAACCATCCCAGGGTCCTTTACCTTTTTTATATTGAGTAAAGGGGTAGGTCGTGCAACAGAAGTGTTTAGCTCGTGAAGTCCTATTTGTTGAAGTTCAATCAGGTGTCTCAGCAGCGCAAACCAAGTCACACTTACATGGAAGTAGGGCCCACTGCATTCACTGAGTTTTAAATGTGCATAGGATTGCAACCTGGGTTACTGTGTACCGTCTTCTGCACATTTGCTTAGACTCTAATGAACACAGTGGAGCAAGTAAACATACATAGGGTTGGGCTGTAAATAATATTTAAGAAGATGCAATCTGTTATTCTTCTTTGATGGATAAGATACCGTATTTTTCGCACCATAGGACGCACTTTTTCCCTCCTAAAAAGCAAGGGAAAATGTGTGTGCGTCCTGTGGAGCGAATGCAGGGGGGGGGGCAGGCGGGAAAAGCCCCCAAGAGCCGCACACAAGCTCCTTGCGCTCTTGCGGGCTTTTCCACAGGAGGGAGAAGGGACTGACTGGCCGCATCAGTCCCTTCTCCCACCTCCCAGAAAAGCCAGGAGAAGCCGCGATCTCTTTAAAGGAGTTGCACGGCTTCTGCGGGCTTTTGCGAGAGGTGAGGGAATCCCCCCACCTCCCAGGTAAGCCAGAAGAAGCTGTGCAGCCCTTTTAAAGTGTGCGCGGCTTCTGCCGGTTTTGTGGGAGGTGGGGGAATTCCCCCACTTCCCAGAAAAGCCAGGAGAAGCCATGATCTCTTTAAAGGGGTTGCGCGGCTTCTGCGGGCTTTTGGGAGAGGTGAGGGAATCCCCCCACCTCCCAGTAAAGCCAGGAAAGCCCTGCGCAGCGTCTCCCGGCAAGGAGAGGCTGCACAGGGCTAAAGGGGAAGCCAAAACAGCGAGTGGGATCCATCCCGCCCGCTGCCTTGGCTTGCTCCATAGCTGCGCGCAACACCTCCGGCAGGGAGAGGTTGTGCGCAGCCTGTACGCTGCTCTTTGGGGCTGGGGGGGGGAGATTTTTTTTCTTGATTTCCCCCCCTAAAAACTGGGTGCGCCCTATGGTCCAATGCGCCCTATGGTGTGAAAAATACGGTACTTTACTGTGGTATATTGAAATAAATGTTATGGCCATGAAAGGACTCTGTACCTCTTGGAAAGAACAGACTGCTGCTATTTACATTCAATTTTTTCCTTTTTTTTTGAAATAGAGAGACTACAATGAACCTTGTGTACAGTGTTCTGACATCAATTGGGGACTTACTGAAGAAGGAAAATTTTACTGCAGATCATGCCACAATGTTATAGAAGTAAGTAAGCAATTCTCAGTCTCACTTTTTTTTTTTACACTCCCAAATTCCCTTCAGTTTTTAAGTGTAAACCTTCATTAAAAATTAAATATATTCACCTAGTGTGGGACCTGTATTAAATATTGTGGCCTTGGTTCATTTTTTATTATCTGCAACTAATCACATAGTGGCTCTGGAAGTGGATGCATGCTGTCATCCAAAAATTTATCCATGTAGTCCAGGAATCCAGAAGAGCATTGTGATAGTGTTGTGGATTGTTGTAAGTCTACATCCATGGTAGCTTTGCAAATAGAAGCCTGCTCACCCAAAATGATCTCTGTTGTTCCATTGCGATACATGTTTAAAAGGACAAGAAGGCTTCTGGATTTTTTTGTGGTTTGTTGTTAACCTTATATGTTTTCAAAACTGTCTTGCAGAGGACTAGAGAAGTTATAACTGGTGATGCTACTACAAACGCCAGAGCACAGTCCATCTCTCGAGGCTTAAAAAAGAAGAAAAAACTTGGTATGTTGGCCAAAAAAAGAAAATGTGCTGTAAAAATACATGAAACATTTATATTCCCCAACCTTTGGCCTAATATCTTCATGAATGTATAAGCATAAAAAATGCTGTCTGGCAGTATTCGAAACTCCCATTGTTCTAGGCGCATTGCATGACAGGGAATTTCATTAGCGGGAGCAATTTCTGAGCTCTGGGCACAGTACTGCACCTGAGATTTCAGATTAAAACTGCAGAGTGGACCTTTTTCTGCTTCCCCACTTCCAGCTACTCTCTGAAGACTGGAGAAGAGACCCTCTTAAGAATATTAGGGCGTGGGCAGGGGAAGGACTAGACTATGTGAAAAATGAACATAATATTTTAGTTGCAGTTCGTTCATTTTCAGCTTTGTATTCTTGTTATAAAAAAGTGCATAGACATTCTATTGTTGTATCCATAACCTAGGTTTAAGGTGCCATTTAGCTCCTAGCTTTCATATCTCAGTTTCTTAACACTTTGTTGTTGTTGCTAGTCGTTTAGTCGTGTCCAACTCTTCGTGACCCCATGGACCAGAGCACGCCAGGCACTAACTTAACACTACTGTCTGGCAAAATATGCTAATCAGCTATGACTTCTCCATAGCTTTTGGATATAAATATGTTCCCCCAACATTGCTTCCAGATAGATTACAGCACAAATATCACTTTTAAGTCGACTGTTAACACTTTCTAGTGTACATTATTTGATCAGTAAAATGCTGACACACAGCTGACACAAAATATTACAGCTAGACTGTAGATGGGGACAGACTATTAATAGTACAGTGGTACCTCTGGATGCGAATGGGATCTGTTCCGGAGCCCCATTCGCATCCTGAACAGAACGCAACCTGTGTCTGTGTGTGCGCGTGTCATGATTCGTTGCTTCTGCACATGCACGTGACGTAACTTTGAGCGTCTGCGCATGCGTGAGCTCTGAAACCTTCCAGGTCACCACAGAGCGCAACCCGAAAACACTCAACCTGAAGCAACTTTAACCCGAGGTATGACTGTACATCAAAAGTTCAATGATCAAATCTTACTCCCTCGTAAGTGTGTTTAGGATCATAGCCTAAAATGCTTTATTGGTATAATTTTGGCTATTAACAAGCTATTAGTCATGACACTTATTTTTCTTTTAGAAAGCAGCTGGGAATGGTATATTTGTGAAGGCTTTCAATTCATTCTCTCGAAGCAAGCCGACGCACTGCAGGCTTTAGGAGTTTCTTCACAGTTCAAGGTACATTTGGCCTACTTGGTGCAGTGGTCCCATCTCACGAAATGCTAAATTATGGCTTAGTTTTAAGATGATAAACCACAGTGAGCCTCTGGCACAGCCACGGGGAGGAATACAGAACTTTGTTGTGATGTCCAAACCATGACAATCTGGTTAATCTATGGTATGTTGAAACCAAACAACTTCAAATTATGAGTTAAGAAGCATCCTTGTTTCAACAAACTACAGTTTAGATTAGCCATAGCTGAGGGTTCAGGCAGCACCAGCAGCATGCTAAACTGTGGTTAAAGCTAAAGCGGAAATAGAAGTTATCAATCTCCTTATAGCTGTTCCAGAAAGGGACAGGGTGTGTGTGTGCAGGCCCAAGATTCATTGTGGCTCACCATTGTAAACTGTGACTTAAGTGTGATTGCAGCCATTCCAGGAAATGCCTGGCAGTGAATTATGAAATTCAATGGACAGTTATGCAGCTTAGAACCATTGCGCATAATCTATGTGCTGCTTAATGAAAATGCACTTGTTTCCCAGAAGGAGGAGGCATGGAAGTAGGGGTGGGAGCTGAGAAAAGGAAGGAGGAGGGAGAAAAAAGTGATGGAGGTGCAAATGGGGTTTGCAAAAGGAGCCACGGGAAGGAGGGTTAGGATGAAAGCAGGTGTACAAAGGGGGCAGCAAAATAGAAAGGAGTAGCGTCATCATAATAGTGTGGAGGGTGAAAAGGCTGCTTAGGAGTTGCAATGTGGGGGGGGGGAGGAAGGTGCAGGAGGTTACCATAGAGGTGGTCTGTGTGCAATGGGAGGATTGCAAAAAAAGCAGGGGAGGAGTAAGCGTGGACATAGGCATGAAAAGCTGCAAAATAGGGCTGCAGAATAGAAGAGTGAAATGAGATTGGGAAGCTGAGAAGGGAGCTTATTAGTTGCATGGGGTGGGAAGGTGCAGCTCTAGGGGGTTAATGTGGGGGCTTGGTTAGCAGCAAAGTGAGCAGGGACACAGGCCCGCGTGTTTTGCATGCACATAAACATACACAAACGTGGGTGAATAACTTTTTTTGTTCTTATCAGGATGATGTTTTGTGGAAGTTCTGGAGAAGTTACCTTCAGAAGAGCCCGCAGGCTTATTGTGACAAGCCCCGTCGTGAAGTTGCGCGCGATATCTCGACAGTAAGTGCAAAGTTAGGAAGGGGTGATTAGCTGTCTTTTCCATGCCCACGTGGTCCAAGAGCATTTATGGAAACTTAGGCAACCTATCTTATAACTAAAAACCTACATTATGGCAGTGCTCAAAACCCTTTAAGAGGACCTTGTTTTGCTGGGAGCCAGAATTCCTTAACACAGTGGTTTTCAACCAGCGTGCCGTGGCACCCTGGGGTGCCTTGAATGATGGGCAGGGGTGCCGTGGGCAACACTGGCCTGTGTCCCTCCTTCCTTCCCTCCCTCCTCTGATGCTCTCTTGTGTCTCTGCCTCCCAAAGGCTTGCACAGCTTTTATTGCAGCAGCCCTGGCTATGAGTGTCACAGGCAAAGGGTGCCTCCGGGAGGCACCTCTCTTTGGGGGGGGGGGCAGCTCAGAGACCAGGGAGTGTGGAGGACTCCCACGGAGAGGGGAGAAGAGAGGCTGAAGGAACACTCCACAAGGGAGGGTGTTTGAAAAAGGGTGAGAAGCTGCCAGCTCTGCAGGCAAGGGGTGACATAACTGGGCTCCTGGGCTCCACAGGGGTGCCGCAGAAAAAATGTAGTTGGTCAAGGGAACCATGGACTCAGAAAGGTTGAAAACCTCTGCCTTAACACATTGCTTTTCTAGATACGTCTTGCTCTTCACTGACACATGGATGAAGACAGATAAAACATACCTTAATCCTCTGGTGAAAAGTTTATTTTATCCTAACAGTGGGATATATTTAGCATTGAAAAATGTTTACTTCAGATTGCCATTGGTTGTAAATATTTTGCTATTGAATGTGAATGTAAAGCTAGTAAGAAGTTCAGTTTTTTTAAAAAAAACTGTCATTGAGAGGGCGATTAAAGCCAGCAGGTGGAACCAAATATGCTATGTTTTCAGAAGACATGCTGAAAATGTGAGCAAAGATACAAAATAAATTATACTTAGTGGCTTTGTTTAGATGGTGTTTTTACGCCCATTGCAGGGAGTGTGAATAGGCTTTGGGATTGTGTGCATGCTGTCTTCAACATGAAAAGTAAGATATGATCCGGCACTGTGCTTGTTTGATCTGAAACCAGATTGTTCTCAACCCCCGCTTTTTTGTAAAGCTTTTTTATTATTTCATTTTATAATTATATAAAACAGAGATATCAATTCTCAAGCCCATCTTTTTACCTAGAATTGGCCCAGGTTGACAGATCTTTAAGGGTAAATTTATTATCAGATCCATCTCAGCGACAGTGGAAGAAGGCATATGTGATATTGAGGCCTGTTGCCACCTCCTGTAACTGGGGGGAAAATGTTATCTGAATCAGGCCAGTGACTTAAGCATATAATTATATGCATATTGCTTATCCTTGTGAATATGGCATGGGCTTAATGTTTCAAGAAAACTGTGGAGATGGCTTACATTGATTGGTTTTGGATCTATTGGTATGAGCAAGACTTGCTAGGAATGATTTGTGTAACAGATTATTTGCTAGTACAGTCAGCATGCAACTTGCGCACATTTAACTTGCGCTATTGTAGCTGTATGTTCCGGGCAGCTGCGATTGCACAAATTAAATGCACAGAAGGCAGAGAGCTTAAAAGCTTCTTCTGCACTGGGTTTCCCTGGTGTGGAAAGAGCTTTTCAGCCTTTCTTACCAGGCTCCGGGAGCCTTTTGTGGGGCTATCTGAGATATTGTAAGAGCCCCCCTGAGCCCACGAGAAAGCTTCCCAGAGCCTGGTAAGTAAGATGGAAAGCCTGGAGTTCTCCACCTTGCGTGAGGAGGTGAGAACACCCATTTGGCGTGCCAGCTTCCAGAGAGGTAGGGATGTTCACACAAGGTCTGTTCCAGGATTGTTCTGACTATACACGATTTTGGCTTTACACACAATCCCCGCTAGTCACGAATTTTAAAAAGAGGAAGGCATTTCTCCCTCCACCCAGTGCAGTTTGTCTGTATGCAATATACATAATTTTTAAAGTATTTACACTGTTACATATGCCTTATGAGGAACGGCTAAGGGAGCTGGGCATGTTTAGCCTGGAGAAGAGGAGGTTAAGGGGTGATATGATAGCCATGTTCAAATATATAAAAGGATGTCACATAGAGGGGGGAGAAAGGTTGTTTTCTGCTGCTCCAGAGAAGCGGACACGGAGCAATGGATCCAAACCACAAGAAAGAAGATTCCACCTAAACATTAGGAAGAACTTCCTGACAGTAAGAGCTGTTCGACAGTGGAATTTGCTGCCAAGGAGTGTGGTGGAGTCTCCTTCTTTGGAGGTCTTTAAGCAGAGGCTTGACAACCATATGTCAGGAGTGCTCTGGTGGTGTTTCCTGCTTGGCAGGGGGTTGGACTCGATGGCCCTTGTGGTCTCTTCCAACTCTATGATTCTATGATTCTATGATATATTTAAAGATTGCTGTTTTACTTTGCCAGCTAACTTTTAACTACATAATATTTATCTCTTTTATTGAAACCTGGTGATCATTACTGACTGCAGCAGAATATTTTTCTGATAAAACTGTTTTAAGGAAGAGGGAATTCCTTTTGAAAATGTAACCGTGCCCTGGTTTAGAGCTGTGCCGTTGGGAGTCTTACACCACTGTTTTATTTTGAAAACAGACGTGCGACTCGGATACTGACGTCGACAGGGAGCTAGAAATTACTAGAATTCTTGGCTTGGCTTCCTCTGCAAGTGATACAGATGTGGTATCCGAATCTAGCATGGGAGGTTTTTCTTCTACTAGCAATTTATCAGGTAAGACTAAACGTACCTTGAACAGTTAGTTTAGAAATGAAAACATTTTATCCTCTGGCTACTCTGGGGTGCTTAAAAGCTGTATCTTAATGACTAACATACAGTGGACTAGCAACTTGCGTGCATTTAATTTCCATGACCACAGCTTTATGCTCTGGGCTGCCAGCCAGCTGCGATGGCACAAATTAGATGCATCCAAGGTGGAGAGCTTAAAAGCTCTTTCCATGCCAGGCTTTTGCGGTGAAGGAAGACCTTTTAATCTCTCAAACTTGCTTACTGGGCTCTGGGAAGATCTCGTGTAGGCTCTGGAGGCCTTTATGGTGTCTTATGGGGTTCTCCAGGATCTTGCGGGGAGCCTTCCAGAGAGTGCCTGATCCACATGCCGTCTTCAGGGTTATTCTGGCTATACACAATTTTGTATTTACACACTATCCCTGGAACCTAATTCCCACACAGTTTGCTAGTCTTCTGTATGTAGCACACTTAGAATGTTTGTATTTTAATCATAGTAATTAAGAAATTCCAGCCTCAGCCTCGGTGAAAAGTCTGAGAGTGCTGTAGTGCTAGGTGTCCTCAACAGCATGTCCAGATTTGTAAAGTTAAATTTTCAAGAATAAGGGGAATCTTGTTTAAGTGGATTACGGTAAGTGGTTGCAAGGCGTATGGAAAAGCAGTACAAAGGCTGAATATTTTGTACAGTTCAGATGAGGGGGGTTGGGTCTGTAAGAACTGGGGGAAATTTTAGAGTGCCATTTTTTGGTTATGGTGACATCTGGGGGCATAATGTACACTTTTTTTGTGTGTGGAACGAGTGAAAATATGTGTCCTTTAAAGAAGACTGGTTTGCTGTGCTTTTATCGTTATTTAGCTTGGTCATTTATAGCTAATCCGTAGGATTCACAAATGGAAATTGATGAGGTGACAAACCCGGAAAGTGTTCTATCTTGCAAATCCTAACAACGTCCCAGCATTGTGTGATCTTGCTTGCTTGTAGAGTGTGCTTTTAAGACATTATTTTAAGAGTATCTATGTTGTAAAATAATTTTTTGTAGGTGAGTAGTAATGGGACGGGAATCAAAAAGGATTCCTCAAACTCAGGAATGGCATATTTTCACCATATTGCTTAGCGGCTGACAAATGGGAGCTTAAAATCTGTTTCTGTAACACTTAGGCATTATGTGATGCTTGGGGTTTTTAGATGTTTATATCTACTGACTGCCAGGTCATTGTTCTCCAAGCTGGCTGGTTGAAACCCTCCATTTGGTGCAGTATATAGACTTTGTTTGGGAAGCCTATTAAATTCGTAGGCTGTTATGACATGTCTTAAATTGTATGTTGAGTTAGGTTTAATGCTGACTGCCTAATATGCCCTGCATAATCCAGAACAAATAAAATGCAAAGCTGCTGTGTTAACAGGATGGCTACGAATAGAACACAAGGATTATTGTAAATCAGACTGAATATGGAATAAGCAGTAGAGTTTCTATCATCAGTGCTCTTGAGACACAGTCTATACATGAAAAAGGCGAAACTGATGACTGAAAGGATTACCTGAGGTTCATGCTTTTTGTGCTGTGACTCACATATACACAATAGACATTCAAAGCAGCTCTTGTGTTTCCTTCTAAGCTTTTAGAAGCCATGCAGTAGAGGGTGTTTTCTTAGTAACTATTTTCATTCGCTTTGTTCAGAGGCAGTAAAGGCAAAATGATACTCAGTGCGGTGGAGCTGCTGTTATTAGTAATTTTAACAAATCACTGTCCATACTGTCTTATAGGAAATGTGAATAGTACATAATCGTTAGTGCTAGATTTGGGGGGAAACGAGCACACACACAAACGCTGTTGGGATTGTAACATGCCTGCATGTGATTTTTCTCTAAAACCGTAATTGCAGGTCATTTATGTGAACAGGCTGCCACTGGTGTGATACTATTATTGTTATGAATGTTGTTGTTATTATTCATATTTGGGGTTGAGTAAGCTCTCCAAAAATAGAAAGTTAGCATGGCTTTCTTATTAAGAGTGTTGGATTAAAATTGTGGATTCCCTAGTCAGCCTTAAAGCTCACTGGATCGCCTTTGGCCTTTTAAAATTTCTTAGACCAACCTACCTTGTAGGGTTGTTTTGAAAATAAAAGGGGGAGAATATTATCCCATGTATCTCCTTGTGCTCATATAATAATTTTCAAAAGGGCTTAGAAATAATAGGTCACAAAACTATGAATGCTTTCTTCACCTCTGTTTTTTCCACATTGGTATTTTATTTTGGAGTTACATCTTCCAATTACTTTGCAAATAAGCATATACTTCATGTTCATTTGTCTTAAACTAGAGACTATTTGATTTTTATGTTTTGTTATAAAACACCTTCATGAATTTTTGAACTTTGCAGTCTTTTACTTTTTCTTATTATGCAACCTAACTTGTTACATGTTTCTTTGCTGTTTAGATATTCCTTTTTGTTTTCATAAGGAGTTTATATGGCATTATGAGAATGATTCATCGTCCCGAGCTGTATAAAGATACGTGGGTGTATAGAGCTGGGATAACTCAGTTGGCAGAGCACGAGATTCTTAATTTCAGGGTTGTGGGTTTGAGCCCCACGTTGGGTGAAAGATTCCTGCATTGCATGGGGTTGGACTTGACGACCATAATGGCCCCTTCCAACGCTACAGTTCTATGATTCTGTGTGTGACCTGCATGTAGAATACTGGCCTCCACCTGCCCTATTAGCAGTATAAAATCTGAGTCTCTGGGAATGATAGCTACTGATTTACAATCTTTTTATGCTTTGTCTCCAAAAGGCAGAAGCAGTTAAAGTTTTTTTCTCTTCCCTTTTTTCGTCGTTAAATTGTCATTCAGCAAGCCTGCAATTTACATGCATTTAACTTGTGTAAATTCAGCTTTATGTGTGTAGCAATTTTTTAAATAATAAATGGGTGAAAAGGGGACAGCCATTGAACCCAATGGGTTTTGACTATACACAATTTTGGCTTTAGGCACGATCCCTGGAACGTAACCCCTGCATAAGTTGCAGGCTTACAGTATTTCATTGGCTGAATTTTCCTGTATCACTTCTGCACACATTGGTGTGAAGTGATCTTTTTTTGAGGTTTTCCTCTTTGTAAGAAAGCTTGTGTCAATTCTTTCTAGTTGGTCCACTTTTCTGCTTTATTTTTAGCCAAGAACAAGGTTTACTTGTATAGAACAGTTGTACTTTAAGTGAAGCTGCCTTTGCACGTAATAATTTGTTTTAAAGCTTTAAAGATTACGTCATTTCCCTTGCTGTCCTCCTGGCTATGCTGAGAAGGGAAATCTTTTGTAGAGGTGTAATCTGCCGATGTGCTCGCACACACCTTTTGAGCCAAGCTCTAATTTGTGGTTTCGGCAGCTGTCTTTATTCTTTCATTCTCCATTTCCCATCTGTTTAGTTAGGAAAATGCATTTATTGATGTGAGATGAGATTTGCTATTAAGATTTGAAAACAACCCCCCTCCCCAATCCAGACACATTATTAAGTTTTCACTTGCATAGGATTTAAAGAGAATTAAAACCCTTCTGCTGCATTGCATAGTTTGGTTCAGTTGCTTGAGCATTGTATATGTCTGTCCTCTGCTTGTGGCAGAATGTTATCAAGCTAACTGAGCTACCACTTGGTCGTGGAACGAAGTATGTTATGATAGGTTTTCAGTTCCTCTTAATCAATGAGTTGTACCCAACCATCCATGTCAAGCTCAGTGTAGACCCATTGAAGTTAATGGATAGGTTAGTAACAACTAAAGTCCATTGAGTTCAGTGGGTTTATTTTGGGTATGACTTGGTCAGGTACAACCTCCTTTGTATATTGATCCAGTATACTCTGTAGTTTGGGTTAGCTTGCTTTTACCATGCTTGAATTATTTCCACAGGAAAATCTTTCTGGTCTGGATCAGTGGATGCTGGCTCATATTTACAGAAAATGAAGAAAGGAGAGATTAGAATGTCAATGCCAATGACCCTGGCTTTCTGCTACTTGGCATTGCTCTGGTTGAGGGAATCAATTACATTATCACATCTCTTAAGGTAAGAACAGTATCTAATAAAGTATTTTGTTTTTAAAGCCTGCTTTCCATTCTGCCTTTAACTATAGCTTTTTGTATTTAGGTAGAATAAAATATGATTAACTAAATAGTTTAATCACTTTTCTAGGTCAGTTGTAAATAAGAAGATTTGGTTTTTTACAGTGCTACTTTCCTAGAAAAAGAGGTACCAGAACTCACGTCCTTCGTTCTCTTAGAATGGCAGTGGCACCCACCTGAGAGGTGCTGGGAACTGAGTTCCAGTGAGATCTGACTGGGAAAAAGCCCTGCTTTAAAAAAAAAAATAAACTCACATTTCACCAGATAATTGTTCTCAACCTTTCATGATGCAGACAGTACAACAATATAATTCGACTAGTACAAAAAATTAAAATGAAACTAGCTGAAACCAACTGTAACAGCACCATTCACTAGGGCCTAAATAGCCATCAGAATAACAGTGTTTTCACTGCTTACAAAGGAATCCGGAGAAGTATGCATGTGGAGTTTAGAGGGGGAGCATGTCACAAGATGGACACTCTTCAGCCTTTTCAAGCTGGGACCACCATTAGCCTAAATATGGGTATAGGAACCCACATGTATCTGTCTGTCTGTCTATCTACACACACATATATACACACACATGCGTATACATATACACACATATGGTGGTAGTGCTGCTGCTGTGGCCTGCATTAGGATAGGCCAAATAGAGTTTGGATTTGATATCCCGCCTTTCACTCCCTTTTAAGGAGTCTCAAAGCGGCTAACATTCTCCTTTCCCTTCCTCCCCCACAACAAACACTCTGTGAGGTGAGTGGGCCTGAGAGACTTCAAAGAAGTGTGACTGGCCCAAGGTCACCCAGCAGCTGCATGTGGAGGAGTGGGGACGCGAACCCGGTTCCCCAGATTACGAGACTACCGCTCTTAACCACTACACCACACTGGCTCTTTTTTATTCTAAAAATATTTTAAAAATATTTTAAAAATATTGTTGGACTTCCCTGATTGTTAGCGATAGTGGCTGGGACTGATGGGAGTTGGGAGTACAACAACATCTGGAGGGCCAGAAGTTCCCCATTCCTACACAGTGGGCCCTGACCCACAAGTTGAAGACCAGTGGAATACCGGTAGATTAACTTGGAGGCTGAAACAACGCAACAGCACTTTTCCCCTGGTGCCGTTGGGCCGGCCCTCACTTAAATATAGTGTGACCACCTCACAGTACACCAGTTACACAGATCTCTACAAATTACCCCAGATTATCTAGTGGGGGGGACTTGTGTGAGGGAAAACTTAATGATTTGGAGTCTCAGGCAGGATTTGATCAAATAAACAAGAAAGATTTTATTAAACAAAGGAGGTTTATGACACAAAGTGGGTAAAACAAAGGATACTTCAGATTATAATGTTATTTCAGGTAACCATTTACCTAATAATATTTATACTAAATCTAACTGATGGACTCCTAATCAAGCACAGCTTCTTTTAAACTTCAGTTGGCTTATGTTCAGTTACTTCGCTTCAGGTAAATGTTACAGGTTTTTAGACTAAAGAGTGAATGCTCAGCTTATTTCCAGTTATTTCACTTCAGTCCTTTCTCAGTTGTTGCACAGCTGTTGCCACTTAATACTTTGGTTCTTAAACAAGGTGGTACTTCCTGTCAGTTACAACCCCCTTTGACAAACCTACTCCTGAGGTACTCCACGTAACAGACCCAAGGGATCACCACACCCCTCTTAACTGGTTTGGGAGACTTCTCTTCCTAGAACAGACATGGCCAAACTTGGCCCTCCAGCTGTTTTGGGACTACAACTCCCATCACCCCTAGCTAACAGGACCAGTGATCAGGGATGATGGGAATTGCAGTCCCAAAAGAGCTGGAGGGCCAAGTTTGGCCATGCCTGTTCTAGAAGAATCTCTCCCCTCCTGACCGGAATGAGTCCTAAGTAGACTTTTATCTTTCCAGCTTCTACGTCTCCTGGCTCTTCCTCAACCTCCCAGTTACTAACTATCACAGGACACCACACACTGTCCTTCACACTAAGCTCAGAGACTTCTCTCTCTAGCTTTTGATATATTCCTCAGAGTGGATGTTTCTACCCAGAACCAACTCTCTCTCCTCTCACTCCCTATCTCCCAACCTAAAACCTGTCTCTCCAAAAACCTCTCCTTTTCAACTCCCTCTCCTGGAACCCCGGCCAATCAGAAGCTGCTGTTCGCTAACCATTTGCTAGCAGGGAAAAAGAAAAAGAAAACACTAGGTGTTCGCTGAGCCCGTATTTTATACAGTCTGTATATGATGTTTGTTTGTTAATGTGAGGTGTGATATGCCTAATAAAGGATTTTGAATTGAATTGAATAGAAAACACTAGTTGACCCAAGCCTGCCCAGCAAAACAAACTTTTCCCTCACAGAGGCCATATGCACTTGGCTGGTAACATGGCTTTCAAAGTTCTGGCCGGCTACATTTTGTCATACCTTCTATGATTTTCACCTCCTAACTAGCAGTGGCAAATAATTTTTTTTAAAGTGGGAGATCAAAAATTAACTCCCCCAATTTTGCAATTTCTTAGGCATTACAAGCCTAGTTGTGGACTTTGGCTTGGCTCGACATTCACAACATGCACCCTCTCATCTGCCCCCTCTCGGCCCTTCCTCGTGTTTTTACAAGCTAATCAATTTATGAAGATCTAAAAACTGCTTTTTTTAGCTTGGGAAGTGTAGGCTTTTCAAAATTCCTCTTTACTAATTGCCTAGAAGAATAGAAGTCTGCAATTGTCAGAGTTAACCAAAGGGCTGTTTCTTCCAAGCATCCCCTTCTTTTTGCACTGATTGATATTTCTGCATAGATGTGCCCACTTCCAATAATTGCACACCACTGTTTAACAGTGCAATATGGATGGGTTTCTACTTTTGCTCTCATTAATTAAATATATTTTAAATGTAATATTTATTCGTGATTTCACTCAGCTGTTACGTTTTAGCTTTGTATCTGTGTCTTGTCATGCATTTTGAACTAAAATCAGTATGTACATCTTGATTTTACTTCTACTCCTTTCATTAAGGCTGGTAATGGATGGCCACATCCCTTACTTGAATGCTTATAAAGATTTCCCAGAGGAGATGAAGGTATATGGGACGGACTGCAAGATCTTCCATGTAAAGGTGACCTTCATTCATCTACCTTCTGTGAAAATGTTTACCCGTTAAATACATGTATGGCGGCTCTGATGAATTAAAAGTAGATTTTTCTTACTGATCTTACAATTTCTGGAAATGCTGTTTAGCCTCACTGGCTCCTTCCAGGCATTGTCTAATGTCTGTTATTACTTTCTGCTATTCCCCCCAGTGCTCTCACCGGTTATTTAATCTGTGGTAGTCAGCTCTTTCTTCTTCTTCTTTTCTCCTTCTCCTTCTTTTCTCTTTTTTGCATTGCAGCAATGTAAAATGGGGAGCATTTTAAGTTGGAGAGATGGTTTTTCAAAACATTCCTCCTTTGAATGAATACCACCAGCACCGATCAGCTGATTCAGAGGGGCTTTCTTCATTAGTGAGAAGGGTTTTACATTGAAACTTCTGGTTAAAACAGGGTCCTTCCCCCCCTCCAGTAGGGAATAAATTTCTTTTCTAGCAAGAGGTTTCCCCACTGCTGTTTTACATCCTGCACCATAGCTCTCCTTAGATACATCTACTGTTCTGCCATAACTACTATGCCACTACTCCTACTTAGTTTGCTTTGTTGTGCTTTGGGGCACTGCCGTTCCAATAGTACCTCAGATTTGTCAGCACCACGTTGCATTGTTGTGAATAATTGTGAACAGCAAGAATGCGTGTTTAAGATGTGCAGAGGTGCCTTTTTCACTCGGGAGATAAACAGAGCAGGTGCAAACTTGCAAGAGGGAGTCACCATCGCAGAGAAGACTTGAAGTTGAACCCAAAAAGTTCGCCTGCTAGTTTTTTCAGCTAGCAAAATGGGGGTGCCATGTTGTCCTTAACCTCAGGCAGCTAATTGTCGCTAGCCAATCCCAGCTTCTCTTCCCACCAAGGCTTCTGATTCTGTGGCTTTACCTGGGCAAAAACATATTTTATGATGGCAGGCAGCGTTGCTCAGCCTGTGGGCAGGAATTGGGACACCCCCCACATTCCACCTGGGGCAGGGGAATCCTTTGTTTATTGGGAGATATTCCTTTCTGTTCTCCCAACATAACTTGGCCTAGTAAAAATGATTGCTGTACTTATTTTTGTAATTTACATTTGGATTCTAAATTCTGATGGGGGCTTACTTATAAATTCTGCGGCTCTCTATATGTTCATTGTTTCAAGCTATCTACAAGTAAGTTCAAGCTAGATAAATGTTTGTTTCAGCTTTGTGACAATTACTTGCAGTTCGTGAGATTCGTATACAGTTCTTTTAATATACTGGAGGCAGACCCTATCCCCTGTGGGATAGGTCTCAGTAAACATCCCCACAAAAATCCACAATGTACAAGAGGCTGCTTGCTCTTCCTGGTCAGCTGACATTTGCAGTGACTTGGTCGCTCCTACAATGAGCACACCTCCTTAAACATATCCACATTTCACTGGATACCAGGACTGGATATCCATCCATTCCAAGTGGAGGAGAGGTACAGCCAGCTTTTTCTCTGTGCACAAGTGTGGTGGTTGTTAGTATAAGGGCCTTTCCCCTATTGATGGGGGAGAATACCTACATCGTTTTCTCCTGACCCTTTTTTGTCTCTTCTGGAAGTGGTCACTATTTCATATTACGCTTTCCCACCCCCACCCCCACAGCAGCTGTTTCACGACAGGCACATATAGCACATCCTCAAAATGCTATACTGTATATGCCCACTAGCCCCAAAGGGTTGACCACCCCTACCTTACTATATAGATTGTTGGGCATATTCTAATCCATTCTAAATGTTTGCATACAAGTAATAAATCTTACCATTTTCATAGGATAATAGCTCTTTCCTTGTTTGGTCCACTGCCATAGAATTTCCATGAATATTTTTCTTCTGTATTAGAATCTTGTAAATACTGTGAGCATAAAGGTTTTTTTAAAAAAATTATTATTATTATTATTATTTAATCATTTTTCAGGTGTTTCCTATACTTCATGTGGTATATTCATCTTAAAGTTCCTGGTGAAACTGTGTCTTGAAAAAGATTCCCTTCATCTGTGTTTACGCCTTGAGGTGCTGGAACTGTAGGCTAGAAACTGCGCAGCGAAAGATTAAAAGCATTTGATACTGCTTCCTTAAATGTTCTCCAGGTGTTGTTTGGGAAATGGAGAAGTTGGGACAGCATGGTAATTAGTAGTCATCTCCTCGGTGTGCCTCACCCTTTCATTTCTGATTACAAATTCTTCCTTGGTGGCATTCAGCATCGGCCACCTCACTGAATAAAAGCTTCCAGTGATGCTATTGGAAGGAGCTAGAAGATCTGAAGACAGCCATTTAATACCAGAGTGAAAAGACTTGTGGTAGAGTCATTCACAAAGCACAAAACTGTGTTTTGCTCTAGTGCTGTGGGTTAGTTAACTGTGTTAGTTCCAAAATTCACTGGGTTCATAAATGTGTGTGTGGCTGTACACTCTCCTTTCCGACTATTACAACCAGTTGCCTGAGGCTTCAGGAGGAAGAAAAGACTTCGCTATTGCCCATGGACCTCATTTCTCTGCTGCTCTTGGTTCTAGAGAGAAGTTCAGGAGATCCTTCCTCTTCGCCTCTCTCTCCTGAACTTATAGGCAGTCCTCAAAACTATATTCCTTTCCTGTAGTACCCTGCTTTCAGTCCACACTGACATAACTAGGTTCTTGTTCACAAGGAAGTAAGGCTTTGTTTCCAAGCAGGTTCTTGTTTCACTCTTGGCCATGGAGAGCATTTTGGACCACAGCGCCAGTATCTGGGTTGTCTACTGGAAATACACTTGCCACCTGTCCTTTCCATGGATTGCCTCTGATTCCTACCTGCATTGGACTCAATGACACAACCTGATTTCATGCCAGTTATTCCTTGTAATTGGGCAGAGATGCTTTAGTGAGGCAAGTGAGTAAAGGAGGTGGTTATGAACAGGCAAACAGGATGTTCTGTGTCAGGTAGGGGTGTGTGTGTGTGTGCGCGTGCGCGTGTGTGTGTTCAAATCATGGTTTATTTTTCTCAAATATGCTGCATCTGGCTTTCATTTTACCAGAAGGATAATGAAGCTTTGAAGGATGGATATATATTTTTTTATCTGTCCTATTTTACCTGTCGTGCCTATTTGAGACTTACAAGAAGAAGCATTTGAGTTCTTAATAACCCCCTTCTTTCGTGCCCAAAATAGCAGCTTCCTCGTCTTTCTGGTTAGGATTTGGGGACCTGAACCTCTTCTGTTCAATCTCTCTCTTTCTTTTTTTAATCGGTTTGGAGTTAATGAAATTAACAGGTGCCATACATAAGTAGCATTTTATTTTCTCTCTTGAAACAGCTTCAGAAATGACAATAAGCAAGGGTGAGGCTCTTTAAAAAGAGCTGAGGAGGAAGTTCATTTCTGACATTTATTGTAATCAGGTGTATCACGGGAATCTGCTGTTGTGTAACAGAAACTCTGGCTTGTCCTTACCTGCTGAAGTATTGCTTAACAGAGAAGGAAGATAGGCTTACTGAAATGTTGGTCAAATTCAAACTAATTTTGCTTTCTGCCATTATCTTTTAATATTTGTGAGTGAGAGAGAAGCTGAATGAGTGTGTCAACGGGTGTGGCTTTATATGATTCCCTATATATATAGGGTGAGTCCTTTAGAAGAGGCCCCGTGAATACAGAGTACACATGTTCCATGGGGCCTCTTTTAAAAGACTCACCCTGTATATGCAAGCTTAATTGTGTTATTCAAGCGGATCTGCCTCACAGGACTATCCAGTGAACGCTCTTTTCTGCCGTGAAGTGTAATCCATGATGAATAATCCTATGGGATGCAGGTGGCGCTGTAGGTTAAACCACAGAGCCTAGGACTTGCCGATCAGAAGGTCGGCGGTTCGAATCCCTGTGATGGGGTGAGCTCCCGTTCCTCAGTCCCTGCTCCTGCTAACCTAGCAGTTTGAAAGCACATCAAAGTGCAAGTAGATAAATAGGTACCGCTCTGGCGGGAAGGTAAACGGCGTTTCCGTGCGCTGCTCTGGTTCGCCAGAAGCGGCTTGGTCATGCTGGCCACATGACCCGGAAGCTGTACGCCGGCTCTCTCGGCCAATAAAGTGAGATGAGCACCGCAACCCCAGAGTCGGCCCTAATGGTCAGGGGTCCCTTTACCTTTACCTTATCCTCTAGCAGCAGAACAGAATTTATATATGGTTGTGTGAATGATTTAAACTCATTTTCTATGTAGATCTCCTTGCTCATGGCCTGACATGTGCGAGTTGATCTGTGGAGACTGTGGTTGGGGTGTGCATGTGTAAGTGTGCACACCATGAGAGAGAAAGATAAGCCATTCTTACAGTGTGTGAATTGGACTGCTGATTCCATATTCATGCAACATGCTGATCAGGTTGCATCAGCTATGAAGGTGGATAGGGCAAAGGGAGGGCATAGTCTCAGCGAGAAACATATGTTGCACAAGTACCCCAATCTAATTTCAAATTTTCTAACTTCTCCCCCAGACAAATCTGGGCTTACCACCTATACGGCTGGTGTTTCTTTTCCCACAAGAGCTTAATTTCATTGGTATTGCCAGACATGGCTGTTTCTGCCTCGGAGGGAATCTGCTGCCAGTATCTTATCTCCATAGCTGGGTGTTGCATCTCCTTCACGAATTGTTTATTCCTTAGAGCAAGCCAGGATATTAGGCAGCTCTCTAAGTTAAGCTGTAGGCGGTTCACCCACATATTAGTTCTTTCCTGCCATTTCTTGGCCCTTTAGTAATCCCAAGGCACACCCTCCGTTCGTTACATCACCAGGAGCATGTGCTTCACAGATATTAGAAGATATGTGTCCACCCTTTGCTGTTAAACTGTTAAAAAATAAATTTGTGTTTGCAGTAATGCTAAAAAGGAAAGACACTCCAGTGCCAATAAGCATATTATATTATTGTGTTCATATTGGTATGCTACTGTTAGCCACTTTACATTTTCTTTTGGGAGGAAAAGGTACAGAAAAGGAAATGAAAATGAGTCCTAAAATCTCTCTGAGCCTGTGCTTATTGTGGTGAATATATTTTTATTCTTATGCTATCATCTTTTTTCTCCATGAACATTTCATTGTTCATAATATATAATAATAATAATAATAATAATAATAATAATAATAATAATTAATAATTAATAATAATAATAATAATAATATAAATTCATATACTGCCTTTTAGGGATAAAACCCTTTCTTATAAGGTAGTGTCGGGTAATATTCAAGCTGTGTTTAAAGACAGCCTCATAGACTGCATTAAAGCAGTCGAACCTTGAAAGGGCATGGGTAATTCTATTTTGTAAAAAAAATCCATCTAACCACCCCTGCTCCAGTTTTTAAAACCAGCAAATAATCACTTTATACTAAATTCAGTTGGAAATACATGATCATTTTGCACACCCCACTTGAGTTTAAGGTTGTGTGGTACAGCTATTGTTGCTCTGGGAATACATTCTTATTTCTCTTGACCTACTGCAGTTGTTGGTCAATCAGGTGTCTGAAGCACTACAAAAATCTGCCTGACCTGTTTGACTAGAGTCAATAGCAGGACACGGAAAAATGTATACATACCATTGAACATATTACAGTTCTTTTCAGAGATATGAAGGTGCTGTGATAAGACCATTATTGCCGACACTTTTTCTTGTCCTGCTTCTTTGGGGGACAAAACACACCAACGAGGAATGGAATTATCAGATATAAAGCTCCCCTTCTTTGTCTGAAAGATAGAAAATCCAAACTTCTGCCCTGTGTTAAATACACTTGTTTCCATTACTCTGTACCAAAAGCTGTGTCTTCATGATAGACAGATTGACCATTGTTAGCCATTTAGCTGTAGCAGCAGTAGTTTCTTCTAGTCTTCTTTTCTTTCTTTTTTAATTTTAAGTTTATTGTGTTGCTACAGCTGTATGTGGTCTGGACACCATTTTCTTTCCCACAATGCTCTGGATGCAGCACTAGTTCCAAACCATTGTTGCAAAGGGTGGAAATGGCAGACACCACAAAAATACAAGAGCCTCCATTGGTAGCTGCTATACTCTCCCTCTGTCTGCTCCCAGTTCCTCAGTAGGAGCTAGGCCAATGAGAAACAAGCTGTGGTGGCGTGATACTGCTTGTGGCAACAGCACAGTAAAGTTGTTGTTGTTGTTTAAAGCCCTAAAAAAATCTACTACCAATGGTGAAAATAAATTACCTCCACCCTGAGCCTCGTGATTGCAAATTTGACCTCTTTCCCTTGCTTCTCAAATTAACTAAATGGTTCCCACTTTCTTAATCTAAACGGGGTTGTGAAGTTGGGGGGCCACTTGGGTTTACTTCTGATGTAGCAATTTTAATCCTTACAATCCTATCTGTTAAAGAAAATTTCCAACAGATGTATGAATTAGGCGAAAGGATGTAAATACTAGCAGGCTGAAGGAAAATACAAAACAATTAAGGGGGAATAATGAAGAAGGAATCTTAATCTGATTTGTATTTTAGAAATGTCAGTGTAGAAAACAGTGAGTCACTAGGTCATTGTTATTTCACGTACCAGTTTGGCTGTAAGTTTTGCATTTGGCAGTCAATGGCAATATTGTCATTACCCTTACATAATTGGCAACTGGTTGCACTGGTGCTGTTGCATCATAAATTTCTGTATCTACAATATTCCAGTATTGTGTGATACTCTTAATCGCATATGCGACATGTTTACTTTTACAAGTGATTTTTGCGGGTGTTTTGTGATAGAAAGTTGACTGGGTATTGAAATTCACCAGGTAACTCCCACCGAGCTAGAGCTCTGAAATTTGGCACACATGTACCCTAAAAATTGCTTTAAAATTTCTGGAAGTGTTATATTCCTAAAAAAAGGCTCTCTGGGTGATTTAGCTCCATAAAACTGAATTTGATGCAGATGTAGCTCAAAGTTATTAGAAAAGCCTGAAAATTTGTCACTTTTTTTTAATATTACTGCTAACCTTAAAAAAATAATAATTGAGGCCTGAAATTTAACTCATAAGAGAGGCTGCTGGCCCACCAACAGCATACAAATCAATATGGCTAACCTGATCCAAAACACACACACACGAAAACAAAGATCACCACAGCCAATCACAAGCAAACAATCACACCCTAGGCCAACCCCAACCTCTCTCACCACCAAAGGAACACAAGTGAACAACACAAGCAACGCTGACACCAAACTCTACATACATTAAACATAATAGAAACACCGCCACCCGACCCCACCCCCATCCATCTTCCCTCTCTCCACCCCCCCTTTCTTTTTTCTTTCTTTTTTCTTCTCCCCCTAATGCCTCAACAAATGAAACGGATTTGTAAAAATGTTACATGGAAGAAGAAGAAAAAATACGAGGCACTACACTTCTGTAAAACAAGAAAATCCTTAATAAAAAATATTTTAAAAAAGAGAGGCTGCTGGCATTCCACTAACAAGGAGTCCCGCTGCTTTTTTACATACTTGAATTAAGCTTTATTTAGTGTGTGTGTGTGTGTGTGTGTGTGTGTGTGTGTGTGTGTAATACTTGCAGGAGCACATCCTTTTTCCTATCTTCAGGTACTTGCTGTGGGGAGAATTGTGGGAGCAACACACTTTCCAAGCAGTTCAGTGCAGGGAGGTTAAACAACAACAGCCCTCCCCACCTTGTGCTGGGCTGTCAGTGCAAATGGGAGTTGGAGGACATCATACTGCCTACCCCTGTGCTATATTGGTGTTCACTAATAGATGTACAGTGAAAATCTCACTAGTATAGATTTGCCAGAGGAGGCATTGGAGTGGCTTTGGGTGGAGTAAGTTTGCTACTCCCCTGTTTCGGAACGTTCCAGTTCTGTTCTAAATTATAGGCTAAATACATACTTCGGTTGCCTTTTGTATGGGGAAAAAATATTACTTTATAAGGGAAACAGTACAGTAGTATTTGTATTTGCGGGAGTATTTCTCCCCCCCCCCCATGACACTGTCCAAATAGTAGAATTGTAATCCAACACTTAGAATTGTTTCTCATCACCAGATAATTAAAATTAAGCCCTAGGCTGTGACACATTTAACATAACAATCTGTTTCGTTTTAAATAAACATTTTTGAAAACAAGACTAATAGCTCTTTCTTCAAAGTAGTTAAAATGTTTATATGGATGTTTGAGGAAATAATTTGGATAGAAGCATCATTCCCAGTGCTGTAATTCCCTCATGTTCATCTAGATTAAAGGTAAAAGGACCCCTGACCATTAGATCCAGTCGTGGCCGACTCTGGGGTTGCAGCTCTCATCTCGCTTTATTGGCCGAGGGAGCCGGCGTACAGCTTCCGGGTCATGTGGCCAGCATGACTAAGCCACTTCTGGTGAACCAGAGTAGTGCACAGAAACGCTGTTTACCTTCCCACTGGAGTGGTACCTATTTATCTACTTGCACTTTGATGTGCTTTCGAACTGCTAGGTGGGCAGGAGCAGGGACCGAACAACGGGAGCTCACCCCGTTGCAGGGATTCGAACCGCTGACCTTCTGATCGGCAAGTTCTAGGCTCTGTGGTTTAACCCACAGGGTCTTATAAAATAGTATGCCATGGTGGGATGAAAAGGTTTGGTGGAAGGGGAGGGCTGATGACAAGTCAGATGAGAAGGGGAAATGCCCTTCTGAGAAGGTGTGACAGTCAGCCAAATAAATTTGCCGCGCCACATAGCATGCAAATGCAGGAGGTGTGGTATTGCTTGAATATCCATGGGGGATTTCTTGGGCTGGGTTCTGCTTTGCTGGTGGCCCCCCAAATATTGGGTTACTTGTGCAGCTGGATTGCTCCTGGAGGTAGAAGAGAGGCTGGCAAAATGCAGAGTTAGACTATTAGTTCTGATGACACATTTCTTGGTCCTAATAATGCAGTGCTCTTTCATCTTATGTCCTTCGGGGGGGACGGGACGACTTTGACAGCTTATTCGATTGAGAGAGCTAGTTTAGGGTTGCCATAAACCAGGACACCCTGGATTTTCTTTAGGAAAACCCCAAAGTTGTTGAGCTATTTATTTATTTATTTGCAGTGGTACCTCGGGTTACAAATACTTTGGGTTACAGACTCTGCTAACCTGGAAGTAGTACCTCGGGTTAAGAACTTTACCTCAGGATGAGAACAGAAATTGTGTGGCGGCGACAGCAGCAGCAGGAGGCCCCATTAGCTAAAGTGGTATCTCAGGTTAAGAACCGTTTCAGGTTAAGAATGGACCTCCGGAACAAATTAAGTTTGTAACCATTGGTACCACTGTATTTACAAAAACATAACTTTTCAAATTGACTTGCCTCAGATCCAAGACAAAGCACCGCCCTTTGAAAATTTCCCCCAGATGTCGCCTTTGAAATCCCGGTAATGTCCGGTAAAATCCTAAAATAATTGGGTGCTCAGTTATATTTGCATCCTGAACAGGGCATATTTTTGACAGTTAATTTTTCTTTATTAAATATTTATAACATTATTCCTATACTTCTTATGTGTTGGACATCAAGGAAAGCATATTCCTTCAAACTCGTAGCTCTCATTATTAAAATGCTGCTTTGACTACCTATCCCGAAATGTCTGAAGACCGACGTAAACCCTGATGTGCAACAGTCCTGTAAAGCATGTATTTCTTGTTTTTCAGGAAAAGTGCTTCAGGCAAAAAGGTTGCTTTTTTAAAAAAACAAACTTGCTGCTCTGAAAGATTGCAAGCATAATACAGCTTGTAGACATTTTACATGCATGAGTAAACTTTTTGCTGGAGTTGTGTATGCCTTGTGCTATTTGTGGACTCCAGGGGAACCTAAGAATGTTTTTATTGTTTGTTTGTTTAATTGGCATTATCAAAAATGAAACTTTTGAATGGATGTCTTGTTTTCAGAATGCTAAATGCGTGGAAAGAACGGAGAATATTTTTTGCTACGCCATTAATAAGCACTTTTCTCTGTAAAACCCATGACATCTCTCCCCTCCTTCTTGTGCTTTCTTCTGTAATACACATATTCACAGAATTTCCATCATGACAGAGCTGTGTTAAGATTATCCCATCGAGACTGAAACATGTATGTGCTACTTATAGGCACCTGTTTGTAAGTGCAAACTTGATGGTTTATGTGATCTTTTTGGACACAGGCAGACTTCCACAAAAGTTCTCACCAGAGGCAAGCATCCTTGACTCTGTCGAGAAGAACATAGGTAAAGGTAAAGGGACTCCTGACCATTAGGTCCAGTCGCGGACAACTCTGGAGCTGCGGTGCTCATCTTGCTTTATTGGCCGTGGGCGCCGGTGTACAGCTTCCGGGTCATGTGGCCAGCATGACTAAGCCGCTTCTGGCGAACCAGAGCAGCGCACGGAAACGCCGTTTACCTTCCCGCCAGAGTGGTACCTATTTATCTACTTGCACTTGGACGTGCTTTTCGAACTGCTAGGTGGGCAGGAGCAGGGACCGAGCAACAGGAGCTCACCCCGTTCGCGGGGATTCAAACCACCGAAGAACATGGCAGCACACAAAAGACCCCCTTCTCTCTCAAGGCCACAGCAGATTGAAGGGGCAAAAGACTACCTCTTCCTCCAAACCTTCCGGCATGTGTCAGAGAAAATTGGGGAGAAGAGGAGCTTGGTGGTAACAAATAATAACTGGCTAGCAATCCAAGCCAATATTTGTGGGCTCCCAGGCAATACATTCCCCCCCCCCCAAGCAATGAGAGCCTATATGTTTGGGAGCAGAACTCTGCTTGTGGTTGTTAGGATCAAACTCAAAATTTCTGAAGTGTTTGTTTGTTTTAGATTCCAATAGTATTTTTCATGTTTTAAGTTCAGCAAACTGTTCTACACTTGCAGATTCTCTTTCCTTTTTTGTGGTTTGCTGTGGGGTGAAACCCCTTTTCTCTCTCTTACTGAACTGAGGCCAAAATCAAACAAACCAGGTTTACATTTCTATCTTAACGATGCTACCTATAACATACCCTGAAGCTATCAGAAAATAAGTTTGATTGAAATGAAATATTACTCATCCATTTATATTAGAAAAATGGTTATTGCCTTCTCTATTCATAAAGTAATATGAATCAGTGCATTAAAAACCTAAAGGCACACTTTGAAATAAGTTTTCTAAAGCTTTCTAGAAGTTTTAGGATCGTGTAGGTTTGCTTTAACTTGCTTTTCAGCTAACTGTGGTATGGATGCCTTATCCTTTGGCTTATGTTGTAAATAGGACCTTGTGCCCAAAATATTCTTCAAAGCAGTTAAAAGCAGCAATGCTGTGTATTTACAGGGCTAAAGAGGTTCTAGCTTAACTGATAATAGATCTCTTTTTGGTTTTTCCTGTTGTTGTATTTATGTTTTCATTAGGTGTTTCTCAAAAGAGCGAAGAAAGTTCCAGGCTAAAAGAACAGCTCAGCATAATGCTTGGTGCTTTGTGGAGTCACCCAAGAAGCAGCTCAGATTTCTATAGAGGGCAGATGTGCTTTCGGTCAAATGATGACACTTATTTTCGATTTTGTTTTCCAGTCTTGGCCTGCGTATGAAGATGTTCACGAAAAGACACAGGCCCTTGCTGTATACCTGAAGCTACCTTGTTTTCCAGATATAGCAGAGGGCAGCTTCCTTCATCCAAACATTCTGTGCATGAAGTATTTGATGGAAGCCAACTTACCTGGTAAGGGCATGTGGGGGAGGGATGTGTTTTGTAACACCCAATTCAATGTTCACCCTATTTTTCCCAACGAACAAAAATTATACATTATCAAGTCCTTTTAAACAGCCTTTACTGTGCTAATGTCGAAAGCACATTCCGATTTTAATAATAATAATAATAATAATAATAATAATAATAATAATAATAATATACTTATACCCCGCCCATCTGTCTGGGTTTCTCTCCATATGGCAAATTCGGAGTTTTTCATGGACTTCAAGTTGGTAGTGGCATGGGGACTCCTAGGGCTTTATATATGAAACTCATGGCTGATGCTCTAAGATCTGTCAAACCAAAACAATGGCTCAAAATTTATGAGTGAGCCAGTGTGGGACAGCGGCTTGAGCACTGAACTTGCAACTGAGAAATACAGGTTCAGATCCCTGCTCAGTGAAGAAGCACAGAACAGGCTTTCCCAAACTTGGGTCTCCAGCTGCTTTTGGTTTACAACTCCCATCATCCCTAGCTAGCAGAACCAGTGGTCAGGGATGATCAGAACTGTAGTCCAAAAAAACAACTGGGGACCCAAGTTTGGGAAACCCTGGCATAATAGATAACTTGGGAAAGTGACTATCTATTCGCCGAGCCTACCTCACCTGGTTGTTGTGAGCTCAGTAGACAGAATGTATGCCTCGTGGGTGTTGAGTTAAGCTTTCAATTAACCTCTTCCCTGGTACTGTACTAAAATAATTAAAACAGTCACACTCTAAACCTTTTTGGTATATGAAATCCTGTTTCTGAATCCACTGGATATGAAAATAAAACTTGACTAAATATAAGGACAGATCATGTCTGCAAACATGTTACTTTCTTCACTGTCTCTTCTATGTACCTTCATATAGACACACATTCATCTTCTCTTTATTACAAGAAGGGCAGCAGCAGAATTAAAGGAAAGTACTAAATGTTTTCCAGACACATCTGCTCAAGTTTTAATAACACAGCATGAAAAAGAAGGTTGTGATCCTCTTTACTGCTGAGTCATGTTAACAGAACAATTAGTCACTTATAGCTGACCATTTGATTCTACCCAATCACTCCTTGGAGAAAATGAGATTCATGGAAGAAAAATAAGGTGTTCCTCAGTATTGCTGGGTTCCTAATAGTACACACCTACCGTATTTTTCGCTCTATAGGACGCACTTTTTCCCCTCCAAAAATGAAGGGGAAATGTGTGTGCGTCCTATGGAGCGAATGCAGGCTCCCTGGCTTCAGCGATAGCAAGGCAAAGCCTCCGAAGCCTGCGCTCCGGAGGCTTTGCGTTGCTTCCGCTGAAGCCAGGAGAGTCTGCTCTTTGAGGCTGGCGGTGGGGAAAGCAGCGCTTCCCCCATCGCCAGCCCCAGAGGATGGGGGGCAGCAGGAAGGCGCGCAACGCCTTCCCGCTACTCTCCAACCCGGCTTCGAGGCTGGCGGTGGGGAAAGCAGCGCTTCCCCCATCGCCAGCCCCAGAGATTGGGGGGCAGCGGGAAGGCAGCGATGCCTTCCCGCTACTCTCCAACCCGGGTTGGAGGCTGGCGGTGGGGAAAGCAGCGCTTCCCCCATCGCCAGCCCCAGAGATTGGGGGGCAGCGGGAAGGCAGCGATGCCTTCCCGCTACTCTCCAACCCGGGTTGGAGGCTGGCGGTGGGGAAAGCAGCGCTTCCCCCATCGCCAGCCCCAGAGGATGGGGGGCAGCAGGAAGGCGTGCGACGCCTTCCCGCTACTCTCCAACCCGGGTTAGAGGCTGGCGGTGGGGAAAGCAGCGCTTCCCCCATCGCCAGCCCCAGAGATTGGGGGGCAGCGGGAAGGCAGCGATGCCTTCCCGCTACTCTCCAACCCGGGTTGGAGGCTGGCGGTGGGGAAAGCAGCGCTTCCCCCATCGCCAGCCCCAGAGATTGGGGGGCAGCGGGAAGGCAGTGATGCCTTCCCGCTACTCTCCAACCCGGGTTGGAGGCTGGCGGTGGGGAAAGCAGCGCTTCCCCCATCGCCAGCCCCAGAGATTGGGGGGCAGCGGGAAGGCAGCGATGCCTTCCCGCTACTCTCCAACCCGGGTTGGAGGCTGGCGGTGGGGAAAGCAGCGCTTCCCCCATCGCCAGCCCCAGAGATTGGGGGGCAGCGGGAAGGCAGCGATGCCTTCCCGCTACTCTCCAACCCGGGTTGGAGGCTGGCGGTGGGGAAAGCAGCGCTTCCCCCATCGCCAGCCCCAGAGATTGGGGGGCAGCGGGAAGGCAGCGATGCCTTCCCGCTACTCTCCAACCCGGGTTGGAGGCTGGCGGTGGGGAAAGCAGGGCTTCCCCCATCGCCAGCCCCAGAGGATGGGGGGCAGCAGGAAGGCGCGCAACGCCTTCCCGCTACTCTCCAACCCGGGTTCGAGGCTGGCGGTGGGGAAAAAAGCGCTTCCCCCATCGCCAGCCCCAGAGATTGGGGGGCAGCGGGAAGGCGTGCGACACCTTCCCGCTACTCTCCAACCCTCCTGTGGGCTTTTGGGGGAGATGGGGGAATTCCCCCACCTCCCGCAAAAGCAGGCAAAAGCCAGGCGCTCTTTAAAGGGGCTCCGTGGCTTCTGCTGGCTTTTCTAGGAGGTGGGGGAATTCCCCCACCTCCTAGAAAAGCCCGCAGGAGCCGCGCACCCTTTAAAGAGCGAGCGGCTCTTGGGGGCTTTTCCCCAAGGAGGGAGAAGGGACTGACTGGCCGAGTCAGTCCCTTCTCCCTCCTGCGGGCTTTTGCGGGAGATGGGGGAATTCCCCCACCTCCCGCAAAAGCAGGCAAAAGCCGTGCGCTCTTTAAAGGGGCTGCACGGCTTTGCTGGCTTTTCTAGGAATTCCCCCACCTCCTAGAAAAGCCCGCAGGAGCCGCACAGCCTTTAAAGAGCGAGCGGTTCTTGGGGGCTTTTCCCCAAGGAGGGAGAAGGGACTGACGGGCCGTTTCAGTCCCTTCTCCCTCCTGGTCGAAAAGCCCGCAGGAGTCACGCGGGGCTCCTGTGGGCTTTTGCGGGAGGTGGGGGAATTCTGCCACCTCCCGCAAAAGCAGGGAGAAGGTCTTGGAGTAGCGCACAGGCTGCGTGCAGCCTGTCCACTGCTCCCAGAGCTGGGGGGGGGGAATCATATTTTTTCCTTGATTTCCCCCCCTGAAAACTACGTGCGTCCTATGGTCCAGTGCGTCCAATCGTGCGAAAAATACGGTATGTAGGTTCGCTAAGAAATAAGTCTCATTATGTTCAACATGACTTCCTCTCAGGTAAAATTGTGTATAGGATTGTACATTTCATGTCTTCCCTTTAGATTTCATTACTTTCCCTTTTACTATGTATTTTTAATGAAACAGGATTTTTTAGGTGCTTAAGTGAACAGGACTATTGTTCTTAAATCACTTTGAGATATATCGTAAAGTTTCCACTACAATATATGTAATGTTTCCTGTTGAAACATTTTATTTTGGTCATAATTTTTGGAAGCTGTGGTTTGAATCAGAGTTGGATCATTGTCAACTTTTAGTATCTGTACCAGACTTTCTCAACTTTGGGTCTGTAGATGTTGTTAGTCTACAATTCCAATCATTCCTAGCTAGCATGGCCACTGGTCAGAGATTTTAGTTCAAGAACATCTGGGAAAGACTGGTTTGGATACCAAAAGTTGACAGTGCTCTTAGAATTCCAGATGTAATATTCAGTATTAATTTATTCTTAGACTCTGCATGCTGCTGCAGTAATCATATTCATACTTGCATAACCAGCTGCTTACAGGTGAGAAAACAGCCTAGAAATATGAATATAAATAAACTAGAATAGGAAGCAGGCTGTGGCATGACCCTTCTCCTCTCCAGTGGAAATTCCTTGCTCATTTCAGCATTAATTAGGGCACAGTGCTGTTTGTCCCATTGCCGATATTAATCATGGTTAGCTTTTAGCCAAGGATTGAACTGTTTTGTTAGTATTAGCTTTGGTTATACTGTGATTGATGCTGATGAAGGAGGGAGGGAAATGACACAGCAGGGAGGGGGTGGGAGCCCTGAGCTTACTCAGTCTTAAAACCATGTTTAAGAAAATTGGGACTGCTATGTTATAATGCCAGTCCTGCATGTACCTTTTGAAAATTGCAAAGCACAAATGGATCTGATGGAGGAAGGTTATCCAATCAAAGTTAAACCCTGTTAAGTTCCATTGTCCTTAATGCAGCACAGATTAAAGCAGAAACTTAATGCTCCAACTGAAATTAATAACACTTTGCGTCCTAAATTTGGGTTGGATCACGTCTTCACGCACAGCAAAAATAAGGTTTAAGTAGTACTGCTACCACAGATCGATAGGTTGCCTTGTATTTTAACATTTCTTCTTTTAAGAAAAAGTGCATTTGTACTTCTTTTTACACCACTTTAACTGTAGCTACAATCTTCACATTGCTGTACAGGTGTCTTCGAAGACACAAGGAACACAATTTCTTACTTTTCCAGTTTAGCAAGGATGTCATGAATCAGCTACCTCATCAGATTCCAGAGGGGTTGTCAGTATACTCTGAAATACCACCAGCATTCACCTGCCTAAAATGTTGATTCCCTTCCATAAGCAGAAACAGTTCGTATACCTCACTGGTGACCCCGTTTGAAAGTAAAGCTTTCCCCCACAAACACAATTGTGCACATGTACACTTAAATGACTAAATCATGCTCAACTAAGCTACTAGGAATAGAGCAACACTCAAATGTCTATTATGAACAAACAAATATAAATAAGAAAATGTACGATAATAAAAGTTAGGAAATATGATTATGACTGTGATATGGTTTTATGAAATATTGATATTGGAAACTGCTATATATAATTACTAAGAAATTCAGATGGAAGAGATTTGAGGAAGTCAAATAATATGTTTATGAAGATGGATCTTAACTAATTAATTAAGTGTTAGTGTAGTGATGATTGGTTGTATTTTATGTTCTATATATATATTTCTTTTTCTTTTTTCTGTTTCATTCTTTTTCCTTGATTATTGTCAACTTTTTCTTTTGTTATGTCTATGTATGGAAAATAATAAATATTATTATGAATATTAAGAACAAACAATTTTTTTGTACCTTTAAATACTTGCCAGCCGTGGCAAGACCTGGTGGAACAGTATTGCGAGCCAAATGGGGAGAGGCCTGGCTAGCCTTATTAGGTCTGGTTCCCCACCATTGGACTGGATAAACCTCCAAGGTTCGTTCCAACTCTAGTTCTTTGTTTTGGACTTCCATAGCATTTGAAGTTTATCCTCTTCTTAATTCAGATGATATGCACAAATGGACGTGCAGAGTGGTAAAAAAAACTGGCGTTGGTGAAATGGACTTCCTGACACTCCATCCTGAGAATAAATCAGCTCAGAATGTGAAATACGATATTCTTGCCGTAGCTGTGGTGGTGGTGGTGCTGAAAATGCTGTTCTTGCTGGATGACCATTATGAATGGTAAGTGTGCGCTGCCGTTATAACAAACGCAAACTTACCGACTTACTGCAGTCCAGGGCCACAAAAATCCTAGACTGCTATTATTACCACTAAGGACTAGGTCAGTGGTTCTCAAAGGGTGTGGTGCGGCAGGAGAGGATGGCAAGCATGGCCGGAAGATTCGAGGACAAAGAAATGCTTAAACATTTCAGTGCAGTATAGTATCAAAACATGTTTTTTTTTTAATTTGCAGAATATGGCTTGATATCTTTTCAAAATGAGAGTATCAAGTGGTACTGAGGACAGTCCTAGGTTGTGATCCAGAATCACTGTTTGAACAGAGTGCTGGAGAATAGCATTGGCTGTCCTTCTGCCATTCTCCAACTCAGACCAATATGAAAGATCAGAAAAGAGAAAGGCTTCTTTGCGTTGATGAGGAGATGAGAATTCGTTTGTCTCAAATTAGACCTAATATAAATGACATTACCTGGCAAAAGCAAGCTCACACCTCTCATTGAGTTTGTATACATAAGGTGCATACGTAAGAGGCTTGTTTATAATTATCTTTTGGGAATGATACATGTTGTTACGTAGCTGCATTGTTTTATACTTTCTGGCTGTCCTGTGATCTTATTATAAAGTAGTTGTGTTCTGTGGTGTGAATTAAGCACTGTTAGGAGTTGTTTCTTTTTGTTTTCCAATGTATTTCTTATCAATGAAGAAAATGGTGTGAGATGAGTAAACTTTAATTATGGAAGTGTGGCCCAGAGGAAAAAAAGTTTGAGAATCATTGGAATAAACAAATGGAACACTGAATAAGAGAAATATAACATATTGCTTCCTTAATATTCAATTTGTGTATATTCACATAGCGTCTAGAATCGGTTTTGCCATTTCCCTCTTGGTCAGGCAGAATAACTCTGCAGCACAGCTCTGAAAGGGTCTGGTCTTATTTGACATAGTGGTGGTTCAAATGTTACTTATCCCAGTCCAATTTGCTTTAAGCTGTTTTTGATGTCGTATTTTAAATTTTTGGAACCCTATGGCTAAGGAAGGGTAGTAAATCATCCTCATCCTTGTAATGTGGAGGCAGAAAAGGGTGTGTTTCAAGCAGCGAGGGTTGTAACACTTGTGTTGTGTTGATCACATTAGTGTCCATGTCAGTGTTGAAACCCGTCCCCCCCACCAGATGACAGTAGATTATTGTATGAAGATGTTCCATGTAAGTAAAGCCCAATGGTGTCATGACCCTGGGGTCCGACTTCCCCTCTGGGGGATGAGGCCAAGGATTTGGAGAAATAATTGGAGGGTAAGGGTCTGTATCCTGCAGAGCTAGCCACTATGGTCCCCAGTTATCCAAGAACTCCAACATAGGAGGAGGCCATTCACATGGGATGAGCAAGGTTTGACCCAGCCCTTACAATTTAAAATTTTTAATCTAAGAGATAAGGCCTTTGGATTCATTAGAGTGGCTCAGATTTTAAATACGCTTGAGTAGTTTGAAAAAATGAGGACCATGTTTTCAATTAAAAAACCCCTCTGAATCTGTTGGATATATTTTCAGGTTACTAGCAGACTATGCCGAAGAGAGAAACAAAAGGAAAGAAGAAGGTACCAAATACTTTAGAAGAAGCTTAGTATAAGTTTTGCATTGCATATTTTAAGATGCTAGCGTACATGCAAGACAGTTGTGGAAGCTCTTTCAGTAAAGTGTGTGAATTGAAAAGAAAGTGTACCGTATTTTTCGCTCTATAAGACGCACCAGACCATAAGACGCACCTAGTTTTTGGAGGAGGAAAACAAGAAAAAAAATATTCTGACTCTCAGAAGCCAGAACAACAAGAGGGATCGCTGCACAGCGAAAGCAGCAATCCCTCTTGCTGTTCTGGCTTCTGGGATAGCTGCGCAGCCTGCATTCGCTCCATAAGACGCACACACATTTCCCCTTACTTTTTAGGAGGGAAAAAGTGAGTCTTATAGAGCAAAAAATATGGTAAGTCATACGAATGTATGAAAGAGCTGCCCAAATCTACATGTGAAAAAGGAGCTTTTTACATTTGCATGTGGCTTCCTAGCAATATCTGAATGACTGTAAGTCTCTTAATTTTTAGATGCAGAGGTTGCATAGCAAATGATGGAAACTGACAAAGGCTCAGTTTCCAGAAACTCCAGTGCAGATGTAAGATAGCTCATCCTTCAGTTGCTCTAAAGAGATCAGGGACCGGCTGAAGGATCACATGCTTCCTCTCCTCTGTTCCTCTCTGTCCTCATGCCTGTTGCCCTCACGTTTCCCAGCTGGCTTTAGCCTTCTTTAAACCTAACTAGTTTTCTGTTAACTTGGGTAGATCATTGCTGTATTCCCAACTATGTAGTAACGATGTGGTCAGCAGTAGATCTAGTCCCTCAAATAAGTCTCACAAGATGGTGTAAGGCAGATCATTTGGTTTGAATCCCTCCTCCCTTGGAGAACATCCAAGAAGAATTGGATATCTGTTCATACAAATATGCCCTTAAAGCTGGATATCCTAGAATGCTGAAAAACGAATGCAATACTTTTAATCGCAGCTTAACGAGAGTCAGTATAGTGTGGTGTCAGTGTTAGAAACTGAGATATGAAAGCTAAGAGCTAAATGGCACCTTAAATGGCACCTAGGCTAGGGATGCAACAGCCTAATGTCCAGGCATGTTTTTTTATAACAAGAATACAAAGCTGAAAGTGAATGAACTGCAGCTAAAAGATTATGTTCACTTTTCACACTGTCTAGTCCTTCTCCTGACCACCCCCCTAATATTCTTAAGAGGGTCTCTTCTCCAGTCTTCGGAGAGTAGCTGGAAGTGGGGAGGCAGAAAAAGGTCCTCCTTTCCTTCCGCTCTGCAGTTTTAATCTGAAATCTTAGGCGCAGTACTGTACCCAGAGCTCAGGAACCACTCGCGCTAATGAAATTCCCTGTCTCAAAATGTGCCTAGAACAGTGGGAGTTTCGAACCCTGCATGGTGTATGTGGAATTTGATGTGGAGCTTTCTTGGTCTTCTCTTATCTTGCGCAGAAATAACGAGGCCACGCTGATTTTAAATTCATGGAAGAAGGATGGAATAAAAGTTAAAACTTAATTTGTTCATTTTCACTATAGGCTGTCCAGTGTTTGATATTCGGAAATGGTACCTAGTTGTAAAGAATGCTCTGGATGTGGAGCAGAAGAAATTTAACGAAGGAAGAATCAGGTGTGGTGTTCATAGACTGACAGTCTCTGATTTGGGTTGGAGAAATAAAAAGGGCATGATAGCAATGGGCAGTACCTGAAGATACGAATTAAAATGGGTAGACCCATCTGTAATGTCTTAGGAAATCTCTCTTTGTAAATGTTTTTGGTGGGTTTTTCTTTTTACTTCTGATACCATTGTTGACATTTATTTATTTATTTATTTATCGTAAAAGGAATGGGAGGAATATTTTGAGGAATGTATGGGGAAGCTTCTGTAGAAAGTAGCCTTGGTGGAGAGATGATTAAGCTCTGGTGGGAGGGGTTTTAGCACTACACTGCTATTTCCCCTAAGTAGCCGCAGTGGTATTAATGGAAGATATTTCACTTTTGGCATTTTTGGGGTGAATGGTGAAACCAAACAGGTGATTGTATTCAACTGTTCTATAACAGGTTTAGATCATAGTTAAGGATATGGTTGTTGTGACGATAATCCACCGTGTGTTGTTTTCTCTTTCCTCCACCCCCAAATATTTCTTTTTTCTTTTTCTTTTTCTTTTTCTTTTTCTTTCTTTCTTTTTTTTTTTTTTTTTGCATCTTCAGACATTTATGGAGATGTGAGAAGCCACTATTGTTTTTTGTCCACGAAACATATGCTTTCCTCAAGAAAAGACGTAAGTGATTCCCTCTTCCTTTCCTCAAACATGACTCTTCCCCCCTCCCCATAGGTTGAATTCAGTTCTTAAGAACCTGGCCACATCTGAGGCATAGGGAGAAAGGGGACTGGGATTCTCAGTCTGGCAAGGAAGTAGGAACAGAACGACCATCTGCCGTTAAGCCTTACACGGCTCAAATATGTAATATTGAGCCATTCTCCCAGAAAGCATTTTGGAATACACTCCTCTTTTTCCATATGTCAGTTCTTCCCATGTGATGTGTACAGCTGTTGGAAATTATTTAAACTTTCCATTAAAGTTCCTGTCATGAGACACCCAAATTCTTCAAGAAGATGCTACGTTCTGATAATTTTTTTACTATCACCAGAATTACTAAGGTTTTTGGAGAATAACTTATATTCAGCATTTGGGTGTGCCTTGTGAAGTTTGCTTCCTTTATAAAAGTCTTCCAGCCTTTATTTCTTTCTGAAACAGCCTTTAAATTTTTTTGTGGCTCATTGTTACATTTCGCTTTGTACAGAAATGGTAGTGGACCTTCAAAGGCAGTTCCGAACACTGTCTGGTTCTGTGGAACCTGCTGAGAAGCGGAGCCCCTCAAGTTTCCAGCTAAACTGGACTGAGGAAATAGATTGTTTCCACGGGCACAGCCTGGTTGGGATTTTGCAACCAAAAGGCGACACATTAACAACTCTGAACAGAAAGTATTGGTTGTGTACGACTGCACTGTGCAAACGGAAGTAAGTGTTTGACATCTCTGTAGAAAATGTGTTCTAAATGTGTTAGCGTTTGTGAGAAGAAGACTTGTAGAATGTGTTGACTTGAATATAATAATACTAATACTAGTAATTTATTATTTATACCCCGCCCATCTGTTACATTTTGCTGCCTTTCAGGTATCCTACATTTTTGCCTTTTTTTATTATTCATCACCAGTTTGGAAGAAAGATGCAGTATTATGAACAAGAACATATGGTAGAGGACATTAAAGTTTGCTTAAGTATATTAATCACAACATCCTTTAATGATAGATTTCTTGTTGAACAATATATGTTATTCTGCCAGCAGGCAGTGTGAGGTGGAAGACGAGAGAGAGAGAGAGAGAGAGAGAGAGAGAGAGAGAGAGAGAGAGACCTAAAAGATTTGCATACATGCTACTTATTGCTGGAAGGAGAACAGAATTCATGCATTCAAGTAATGATTCTGGCTGCTGAAAAATTTAATGTGCTGCTTTTTGCCAGTTCTGTAGTGTTAGCGCTTTGAGGCTGTGTTGTGTCGGTGTCAAACCTTTATTTTAAATCAGATTAAAATGGGATCCTGAGTAGCCTTTCCTCTGGTCAGTACCACTATCATTCTTGATTGTGGCTACGTCAGATAGAGAGATTGGTTCAGGGTACAATATAGAGTAAGCACTTACAAAAAACCTTATTGGGTAGTAGACCTAACCACATGAAAAGGTAGCCAGTAGCCTGTGGCTATGTAATAAACCCAGATTACCTAGTTCCTTTCTTTCTTGCATTTCTAAGTGGCCCAGGTGTTGGTAACCTCTGTAGTACGCACTTAAAACTACCAACCTGTAAAGCTTTTAACCATCTTCCATGGTTAAGAGATCAGAAGTAGATTTTAGAATTGTGGACTTCATTTTTGGAAGAAGAACCAAAACGTCTTTTTTGCTGAAAAAGATCAATTATATATACTTCTAACATCCTCTTGTAATTTTCCACATAAGTTAGAACCAAGAGAGACACATTTGGACTCTGGAAACGTTTGTCAAGAGAAACTTCCTTCTCCTAATTGACAGAAGCACGTTTTCCTTACTTAGTTCTTAGTACTGGTTTTAGTCTGGTACTGCTCTTAAATCGATGCCCAGTATATTCCAGGGGCTAGAAAGCTGGAGATAGGTGTTTGTTTCATCTTTTGTATCCTGCCGTTCTATCAGCAAGAATCAAAGTTACTTCCAATGGAATAAGACAGCGTAAAATATCATCTAGGAAAGACTTGTGCAACTGAGCTTCCTTTCTCCTCTCTTCTTCCTTGTAGCCCATCATGCACCCTCAAAGTCTGCCCCCAGATGCTTGGGTGGCCCTATGAAGCAGATTTTGGGGTCATGTGGGGAGAGAAGAGGAAGGAGAAGTCCTGCTGTGCAATTAGATTGCTGCTGCGTTGGATACAGCCCCATACTTCTAATTTAGGCACACAAACAGTAGCACTGTGGCTTCTTAAAACCCAAACAGCTTGGAGTCTGCTGTGCACACACACAGCTGTTTGCGTGAAGCAATTTACTACATAAATCTGGGTACTCATGATGGTTGGAAGAGCGAAACCAGCAAATTTGCACAAGAGTTATTGAGTGCAGCTTGCCATATGCAGCAAACTCCTTGCCGTTTATATTTTGAGCAGCTCCCACACCACACATTCCACTGCTTTGTGTGAACAGGGCTTTAGAATGGGCTTCTTTAAAAAGTAAGAATCGGGTTCAAGGTCTTCCGCATTCGTGAATTCTTTGTATGACCGTGCCTAAGTTTCTGTCTCTTTGAGAGTGAGTCGCCTATCTTTAAAGCAGGGATCATGCGGCTCAACAGGGTTGTTCACAAAGCAAGCAGAGCAAACACTTACAAAACACTTTGCAGATTACAAGTGCTGTCTATAAATGCTTAGCTGTAGTGGTACAAGAAGAGCTTGAATAATATTGATAGGATGTGTACCCGTTTTTCTGGATGTTGTAATTTGGAATAAATTTGTGGGCTGTTTTCTTTTTCTTTTTCCCTTTTCTAGGGCGTGTGGTCATTTGGCATACTTCAAAGAATCAAATTTCCCTCATTCCTACCAGTTTGTTTTAAATCTGTTCTCCTTCATCCTGCGGGTGAAGCCCTCTCTCATCCATGAAGAAGTGTGTGCGATTGAACATAAACTCTTCTATACAGAACTTCGTAAAAAATCCATACTCTCCAAAGTTTGAAAAGGTGGAAAGCTTTAAAAACCAAAGATTTATCTCAAGAGAGCGAAGACCTTCAGTAAGTGCAATAACCTATACGGAAAATTCATACTCATTAATTGAGATTTACTGACATCATCACATTAAGACAGATGCAGCTGCTCTGCAATTTGTTCGTACTTCAGATGTCACGTTCCTAGGCCAGCTACCACAGTTTGTTGGAGCAGAAACAAATGCCGCGTTGGGCTGCTTCATACAAAAATACTTTAAATCAGTTTCTCGTTTGCATCCAGACTGGGAAGCTTTTCTTGCAAACCACAATTATTAGATTGAGAATGCGATGTCTGAATTGGACCTTACAGTTTGTTGCAGGGTGGGTGATAATGTGATCCACTAAACTAAACTCTGTGTCCCCCAAGTGATACTGTAAAATTTTTATACATTTTGAACTTCTTGTTCACTATTGTAATAACAAAAACATATTGACATATTTTGAAATAAACCTCTCTTTTTTTTCAAATGAAGTTGCCATTTAGCTACTTCCTAATGCTGTGATACTACAATCTGACGGTACCTTACTGGTTTATCAGTGGAGTTGGGTGCTCCATGAGGCAGAGAGGTATCTGCTTCAGGTGGCAATTTCTGTGTTGCTTAACACTGTATTCCCTCCACACCCCAGTTTAGAATAGGAGGGGAATCCACTTTGATTTTTTTTGTTAACCTCAGGTACTAAAATGTATTGATTGGGCTTGCCCCTTTGTGGAATTCCTTTAGTTCTTTGGAGATTTGTAATGGCATAGGAATGTAGCCTAATAGTAGTGAATAAAACAAATTATTGCGTAAATCTCCAGTCCTGTCACAGTGAGCATCTTACCTTTAATCCAGCCCAATCTTAAGTGTAGTTACAGCTTTGAAAGCCTATGTTCTTTGCCTGTCTGCATCAGCAGTGTGTTGTCTCTAATGCTTCAAAGAAGTAAGGTTCAGTGCACCAATCCTGTTGACATTTTGACTTCATTGGATGGTTAAAACAGAACGCTTTGGGTTGTTTTGTGTTTTTTTGTCTTTTTCACAATAAAAATATGTGATAGACTTGAATGAATGAATAATACAAGTAAATGAGTTTTTGTGTAGCGATACTACCTCTGCATTGATTAGGAACTTACTACTAATCTAAGCCGCAATTCACCCCTTGGATCTCTTCCCCCTTGCTTTTGCTTGACCTCCATAATACGTGTTAAGATTGACAGTTGGCAATCAGGTTCCACCTTCCAGAATGTTTTAAGTTGCGCAGAGAGAAGAAAAGCTGTTGGCGCACTGCAGCAGCTAAACTGGACACCTTCATCTGCCCCACCTGCAATAAAACATGTCTCTCCCATATCAGTCTCTACAGCCACAGCAGGCGCTGTAAGTCTCTAATAGTTTGACTTTACCCCAGAAGACACACTTTTCCAGTGTCTCCAGAGAAAGACAGATGCCAACACTCCTCTAAATGCCTAGCACATTTAGGTGCTGTACCTTTAAAGGTGCTATACCTTTAAAACAGCATTACACCTAGATGGATCAGTCGGCACTTAGTCACTGTAATCGTAGCTAACAGGCTTGTGAAGCACGGCAGCACCTGATCTTTACTGAAATGAAGTTGTGCTGAGCCTGGGACACAAATGCTTTGAGTCCACTCACCATTATGCCGAGGTGCAATTGCATTTCTCAAGCAGACAAATGGGGTTGGATAGCCCAAGGCTAGGGTGTGTGTCTCTAAAACAACAGCTTTAACTACCTCGTCTGCTTGTATTTAAGTTGCAGCTCCTCTTCTCTTCAGCAAAAATAAATAAATCAGCATTTTATCTGTCGTCCTTTTTTAAAAAAGAAGGGATGTTTTTTCTTTTATTATGCTCCTTAGCCCAAGGACTTCTCAGCTCTACAAAAAATACTAGATCTTCTTTTGAAAGGGATGATTTTCTCCTTTATTATGCTCCCAAGCCCAAGGATTTCTAAGCTCTACAGAAAATACTGGATCACCTTTTGTTGCATCTGAGTATCACACAGAGCTAAATAACCAGTGATATGTGATCGCATTAGTAGGAATAGACAAACAGAGAACAATTTTGGTTGCCTTAATATTTAGTTTTGGGGTATTTCTGATTCTATTTTATTCTTGATTTGCACTGCTGTGGTACATATCTAAAGCATCAATGATAATACTAATAACTACTGTTTTCTACCAAATGTAACATGGATGCTCAACAAAGTATTAATCTTAAACATTACACAACCACCTTTCCATTGCAGTTATAATGCTGTGATTGGCGTGCCACCACTTAAAAGAATCCACCAAAAAGGGTTAAGCATTCATAAAGGTAAAGGTACCCCTGACCATTAGGTCCAGTTGTTACCGACTCTGGGGTTGCGGCGCTCATCTCGCTTTACTGGCCGAGGGAGCTGGCGTGCATGTCATGTGGCCAGCATGACTAAGCCGCTTCTGGCGAACCAGAGCAGCGCACGGAAACGCCATTTACCTTCCCACCAGAGCGGTACCTATTTATCTACTTGCACTTTGACGTGCTTTCGAACTGCTAGGTTGGCAGGAGCAGGGACTGAGCAACGGGAGCTCACCCTGTTGCGGGGATTTGAACCGCCGACCTTCTGATTGGCAAGCCCAAGAGGTTCAGTGGTTTAACCCACAGCGCCACCTGCGTAGCATTCATACAGCACCACAAAAAGAAATGCTGCCATAAAACCTTGAAAGACAAAAACAAGAGCACGGATAAAAACCTAAAAAGCAGGAAGTCAGTCTACTAAAACAACCCAACAGGGCAACCTGCAGCAATAAATCCACCATTAAAAACAACATGCAGTATCCATCTAACTTGTTGCATCGATGTAAGGATTTCTGCTTGTGCAACAGAACTCTCTCCATCCCCATCTCCTGCAGCTGGCACTCTAAATCTGTTCTGGGAGTTCCCCCAACCCCCTGAAGAAAATTCTGGGAGGGCTTGAGAAGGAGAGGCAGGAGTTCTGTTGCAGAAACAGGAATCCTTGCGCTGATGGCACAAGTTAGCCCAGTGTAAATAATCATTCAAATGATTGGCTAATCAGTTTAAACAGCTGTAAAAAGCCTGTCTGCATAAAAGGGTTTTTCAAGAAGCGTCAGAAAGTCAAAAGCGAGGGTGCTTGATGAATCTGCTGGAAGAGTGTTCCACGACATGGGACCGATAAACCTAAAGACCATTCAGGCCTTTGTTAACATGGGCAGCAACTAACAGCACTCTTCTGGGTGATCTCAGCATACATTATCATTGCAGTTTAGTACATTCATTTAGTACAAAGGACAACGGGTTGTAGATTCTTGCAACTGTAGTTCTGGCTTAAAACCAAAAATAATAGAGAATAGTGCTGACAGGTCATCAGGAGTTAACTCCGCCACCAACAATTTGCCATTGGATCAAGCTGAAGCCCTTCCAGCATCCAGATCTCACAGTGGCCCATGAGATGCGCCCACAAGTACAGCAGAGCTCTCCCTACCCATGATTCCTTGCAACCTGTCACAGCCCACTGCCTCCAACACCAGAGGTAAAGCATAGCCATAGATAGCTTCACCCTAGCCTTGGTGATCATCACCGCCTCTTATGGGAATTCCATGGTTTAACTTTGTGCTTCATGAATAAGTGCTTTCTTTTGTCCTGAATCTGTCAACATTCTTTGGGTGGCCTTGAGTTCTAATAGTGTAGGAGGAGAACAACTTTCTTCACACCTTATCACCTCTTACTTACCTTTTCTCTAAATTAAAAAGCCCCATATGTTGTAGTCTTCCTTCCCAGGGGAGTTGCTCCATCTTTCAATCACTTTGGTTGCACTTTTCCTGGCTAGGTATGGTACTCTTAATTCTAAGTGAAGCCCCACTGGGCCATGAGTGCAAATCGAGTCTGCCAGGCCACCCAGTTTGCTCCATGTGAGCATCTTTGGCCAGCTGGGCCTCCCTGTCGCTCACCTGATGCCATTAGGTGAGTGAACAGATAATATGACATCAGATGCAGAACAGGAGCTGAGGAATAAACAGGAACTAAAAGTTTTGCCTAAGTTGTTCTTATCCTAGGAGTCTTTGCCCAACCATTAGCTGACTTGCTGTTACTCTAGAGTAGGAATAGGGAACCTGTGGGTGTCTGGATGTTGTCAGACTCCAACATCCATCAGCCAACAGTTAGGGTTTATGGGAGTTGTAGGGTATGCTCACATTACCACTTGCTCCAACCTCTGCTAGTTTTTGAAGCCTCATTCACACGACATTAGCCACAACCTGTATTAATCCTATAGTTTGACAAATTCTGCTGTTATAATCCTTCCACCCTCCCAAGCCAGTTTCAGTCCAACTAAGAAACTTAAGCACGTTCACTTCATGCTTATGAATGGTATGTACATTCAAGACAGCCACTGCACGTGTGCAAATGACAGCATCATGAATAGGAGCTGCAGGGAAAGGGAGGTCATGTAGATCGGGTGACCCCCCTCTATGGTGTGTGCAACACCATGCAAATGTGGCTTAAAGCACGGGGGTTGTGGGGAGGGGGGAGAACCACCTTGCTGCGTATTAAGCCACAAACCTGAACATACCCATAGTCCAGCAATATCTGAAAGGCCACACATTCCCCACTCTTGTCCTAGAAATAGAGGTGCGGCAGGCAAAGGGGCCTATGCAAAGAGGAATAAAATAATCAGTGGGCTGAGAAAACAGCAATTTGAAGAAAAGGAGGGGGTGGGATAGGAAAGAATGACTGCGGTATTTTGATCCAGAGGAGTGAGTGGAAACTTTGAAAAAGGAGAAGGCTAGAGGGAGGAAGCTGAATTAAGAAAAGAAAACAGTAGAAGAATGTACTTCAGCTGTATTGGTAAAAGGTTGTGTTCAGTGTGCCCAAGATCAAAGGATTTGAAACTGTCATCCAGTTTGATTAGTTGGAATAAAGTCATAAATTAACTACCCAATCTTTTAAGAAAAAGAAACCTCGATTGCTGCTTCTCTAAACTTTGCATGAACTATTGCCCATTTCAAATGATTTGAACCAGCCATCCAAATCTGTCACTGCAGGTCCCACTCCAGACATTTATATGTCTAAAACAGGCATGTAGGTCTTCAGTTCCAGGAGTGTAGTGGTGTGAACTGATTTTCTCAAGTGCAGTACAGCCAGAGCAGTTTCGAACTGGCTCCTTAGTTGCTGGTGTCCCAATCACACTCTAGATGCTTCCCTGGAAGCAACTGTGTGAACTCTGTCATTGATGAATCAGTCTAGTCAAAATGCTAGTAATAGGAGCAGCAACTTACTTGGTATTTTTTTTAAAAAAAATTAAATCAATTAAGAAGAATACTTAGGAAATTATAGGGTTTTAATTTTTGAAGTCAAGTCAAAAAATTGCCTTGTTCTTGCTTGCTTCATTCAATCACATTTCCTTTCTCCCCAGAAATAGGTTCTCTCCAACTCCTCCCACAGCCTTTAAGTTACCTGGAAAATACCTCTGCATGAATAAGCTCCTGTTGATTTCGTTTCTGCATTTGAAATGTGAATAGGTATTACATCCCTTTTAATGGAGAGGCATGGAAATAGGCCTGTGAATAGGTATCAAAGTTGGTAATTAGCTGAAATGGGAAGCAGATATGGATATAGATAATAGTATCAAAGGAGAGCTTCAGGGAGATTTCTTTAGCAACCTCCCATATGTAATGACCTGAATCTTTAGAAAAGGGCTAGCTAAACCTTTGAGTGCCCCATTGACCCATGACTAACCTCTCAGGGGTCACGTGTAAAAAGTGACCGTAGGCAAAGTATAAAAGTGAGTGTGAATATTTTCTAAATGGACAAGACATGGAGGGAGGAATTGAAGGTCACCAAAAAGGCTTTTGGCATTGATTTTGACCTTCTAAATTTAACCCCTTGAATTTAATAATGAATCATAAATGATAATGGGCTGTACAAAATCCTAGCCCTACTCATAATAGAACGGTTGCCATTAATGAACCCAAGTTAGTCATCTCTGTTAATTTCAACGGTTGTACTCGGAGTCAGACTAGCACTGGATACAACCCAATGATTTTAAAACTGCATAGAATAGCTGATGGGAAAGTCTTTTGGAAGGCCGCCCTAAGGACTGTAGTTCTTGCCACTCTCATTTTTAAATGTTGGCCTGCAACCTCTGGAAGACTGACCATGTGTGAATCAGCCCTCAGCCCCAAAAAGGTTATCCACTCCTGGCATCTATCTATCTATCTATCTATCTATCTATCTATATCTATCTATCTATCTATCTATCATCTATCTATCTATATCTATCATCTATCTATCCATCTATCTATCTATCTATCTATCATCCATCTATCTATCTATCTATCTATCTATCTATCTAGTGACGGTCTGTTACACATGAAAGTCTCACGTGTCCATACACATTTTTTACTGTCATCATTTCATTTCCATGCTGCTTTATATTTTTAAGGGGGAAAATCCCAAAGCAGTTTACAGCCTACATCAGAACATTAAATAAAACGATTCAGAGTGAAACATTAATGAATAAAGTCAAGTATACATTCAAAGCAAGATAATGAACAGGAAACCGAAATATTATCTTAAAGTTTTCAAAAGAAAACATCAGCAAAGGAATATAAATGCACATATAAAGTAGCATAATTAGGAAGAGAATAAAATATTGTAAGTATAGAACGTATCTGCTGCTGTTGCTGCCAGTCCTGCCAATCGTGGTTCATGGCAGCTGTGGAAGCTGAGGCTCGATGGTTCTGTACTAAGAGACAGCCATTCTTGTGCAGATGTGCTTTTGGGGTAGAGATTTCCAGGGGGGCTGGTTTGCACACCACAATAATCCCTAATTTTAAGCAGCGAACAAAACCACAGCCACCCCCCAACAATGAAAACCATGTAGAAAAATGAGGTAGCAAGACAAATGTACATCCGTCCATAATAAAGATATATGCAGAGATATGTGGTAGCCAATAATCATTTCTATAATCATTTCTCCAGACATTTAAATTGGTTAGACAAGATCTGCATAGCAGCCTGTTTCATGCCATGCCAGAAACAATCCAAACTTCAGCTTATTTCTCCTTACCACTTACAGTTTGTTTGAAACAAACCACCATCTGGGTTCATACGACGCAACAAACTTGTTTCTGCCACCTGTATCCCGCAGGGGGGGCTGAAGCATATTTGCAGCTAAGCCATGGTTTAAAGCAAAAAACCATGCTTTAGCTTGCCAGGCAAACAGAACCAAAGCTCTTAAGTGGAGAGCTTAGGTTCTTCATGATCTTCCACAGCAATACTTTTGGTGACTGTTCACCTGAACGTTCCCCAAACTGCTGTCGAAAGAGATGATTTCCCAGCTGTGGATGAGTCCAACTCAAGTGGCCCGGAAGACACAGCTGCAGGAAATCACATCATGGCCAGGAGTGACTATCTTTGAGACAGATTCTGCCAGCCTGGCCAATACAACCAACCTAGTGTCCACATTCTTGAAGAGTTCACATTTTGACTTGGAGCTCCCCTTGCCAGTGGTGTAGCGTGGGTTGCCAGTGCCTGGGGCAAGACAAGTATTGCGGCCCCTAACCTGTGACAGCACCGGCATGGCAATTGCAGCCCGCCCACCTTCTCAATCGGCCTCTGCCACCCATCTCTCCCTTTCCACTTTCAATACAATGTGGATCGCAGCCACCGGCCAAATAAGAAAAAGAACATTTTTTTTAAAAAAAAAACCCCAATATAAACAGCGCAACAAAATATGTGCCTTTCACCTGATGGAAGAAGCAGAGGCTTTGGGAGGGGAAAGAGCATGAGAGCACAATGGAACCAGGATGGGTGGCATGTGATGTGCTCCCTGCCTCTTGAGAAAGGCGCAAACTGAGGGGGAGGGTGTGCTATTTTTTCTTTCAGAATTTTGTGCCCCTGATAATTTTGTGCCCAGGGCAACCACCCCTGTGGCCCCCTCACGCTATGCCACTGCCCCTTGCGTCCCTGCAAGCAGGCACAGCTGTTGTCTCATCCATTATAAGCCAATAAACAAAATGCTTTTTACCGCCTCCTCCAAAATATAAGAAGTGTGTTTGATGTGTCAGCTGCTCCAAGCTGCTCCTGGGGAAGATTATGAAGCAAGGCATTCTGTGTATGGCAATTGCCAAAGAGCAGCCTATTAACTTAACTTCTTCTCCTTCCAAATTATGAAACTTGTAACTCGATCTTATCCATGTTTATTTGAAAGAAAGTCCCACTGATCTCAATGGGGCCTATTCCCATGCCAGCGTGTGGAGGACAGAGCGCATCCCACATTCACCAGTTTATTGGTATAATCATCTGGAAGCAAATAGAGTTGTTGTTAGCAATCATTGTGAATTTCCCAAGAGCAAATCCATGTCTGACTAGGTAATGTGTTTCATACATTCCCTGTCCTCTCCCATCTACATCTATCCATCAATTAGCTTTTGTCTGGGGGGGGGTGGGATCTTAATTAAAAAGCTCTGATGTGTTGGATCCAAGCTAAATTCACCCTTCAGGCGCATTGAAGTCAATGGGATGCAGCTCATCATGGTAAACTTTTCACATCGATTTCAATGGTATCTATGTGAGATGGCAATCCTGTCTCTGATTTGGGCAAGGTCGAGCTCTGTTGAAGTCAACAGGACTTCTGATTATAAATGTCTATAGCATTGCACAGTGAGTCTGGACCCAATCCTGCAATTTAAAAGTGATAAAGGATTAGATACCTAGTCCTACTCCATATGCATTCTCGAATCATCTTCCTTCTCCTCTTGGCAGTAGACCAGGCTCTTTATTCCAGAAGTGGGGACCCTGTGGTCACCCAGAGGTTGTTGGACTCCAATTCCCAGCATGGGCAATGGGCAGGGCATGATGGGAGTTGTAGTCAGCAACCTCCAGAGAGATATGGATTACCCATCCTGCACTGCATCCTCATCTTTTTACGCTTTGGGAAAAGCAGCCTCTTTTAAGAGCAGAGTTCACTCTTTCCTTAAGCATAGTAAGGTAAAGGTACACCTGCCCGTACGGGCCAGTCGTGTCCAACTCTAGGGTTGTGCGCTAATCTCACTTAAGAGGCCGGGAGCCGGGTCACATGGCCAGCGTGACGAAGCTGCTCTGGCGAGCCAGCACCAGCGCAGCACACGGAAACGCCGTTTACCTTCCCGCTATAAAGCGGTACCTATTTATCTACTTGCACTTAGGGGTGCTTTCGAACTGCTAGGTGGGCAGGAGCTGGGACCGAAAGACGGGAGCTCACCCCGCCACGGGGATTCGAACCACCGACCATACGATTGGCAAGTCCTAGGCACTGAGGTTTTACCCACAGCACCACCCGTGTCCCTTCTTCCTTAAGCATACTTGGGAATAAATCTGTTTTATTTTTTTTCCTGCTGTTTTACGTCATTGGAATCTCTGGACTACTGCCTAGGGAGGGAGGAAGTGGATTCGAGAATGCATATGGAGTAGGGTTCAGCGGTATCTATTCTCCTTGTTGTTGTTTTTGTGTGGTTTTATACTGCAGCTTTATCGCTTTAGCTTGAATTAGCGATACCTTGTTTTTTTCTTCAGAAAGTATAACCACTTAGATCTTTTTGAAATTTTAACGGGTTTATAAATGCTTTTAATGAATTAATTAAATGATCACATGGGGATCCGCTTCCAATAAAGTATTTGACCATGTGCACGGCTGCACAGGATTAAGTGCTAGTGTGATCAGTGGAGCTTACGTTTGAGTAAACAGGCTGCACCACACTTATAAATGTGCCTCACCCTCCATGTTGTTGGACCTCAGCTCCCATGATTCCTGACCAAAGGCTGTGCTGGATTAGGGGCAGATGAAAGTTGGGATTACAACAATATCTGAATGGCCACAGGTCACCTAGCCCTGGCATCAGGACCAGCTCAAGACATTTTGGCACCTGAGGCAAACCACAAAATGGTGTCCTCACCCCCTCCATCCCCACCAAGGAAGGAGTGAGTAAAGATTTATGTCAGGAACAAGGCAAGGGGGAATAAAGCTCCACATCAGGATATGCTGCCCCTGCAGATCCTGCCACCTGAGGCAATTGCCTCACCTTGTCTCATAGGTGGGCTGGCCCTGTGTGGCATAGTGGTCTTGGCATCCTAGCCTCAAGTACAGCAAGACTTAAAAGCAAGGGAAGGTGTATGTTTTTAAAGCCTTGCTAACTTACTCCTAGTAATTTTGTTTTCAGCTGCCCTATTGTTTAAGAACCCTGAGAGTGAAATATATTTTAGTTACATAAATAGCCATATATCAATTCCAGGCAGGCTTTTGAGGTGACGTCTCATAATGAGTTGGAAAGATTAGGATTGGTTGGTACTATATCATAAGGCAGATACCCGACAGGTTAGAAAACTGCTGGGATTAATGGATTGGGGTCAGGCCAAGGAGAAGGTAGCAAACGATGTTCCAAAAGGGTCACTCTGTCCAGAATCAACTGCTTTTCCACTTCTTCATTGGATGACTGGCTTCCAAGATCAGGGAATATGAAAGCTGGAGCAAAAGCTACTTTGCACAAGACTATTTCACTCACAGATATAACTTAAAAAACAAGCACAGTAATGCACAATTAATGCACACATACCTGTTTCATCATGTGCACACACAGTAGGAAATTGTGGTTAACTATCTTGTCCACTTGGCTCAAGGACTTGTTTGACGTGAGCATTACACCAAGTGGTTGATCACACCACACTTTTCTACTCTTACTGTACCCAATACTAAGCACCTTCCAATTCTGCCAATGGTGCCAGTGAGATAGATCACACAGATAGCGAGTGATGGTTTCCCCCCCACATCCATATTCATTGCAAAGCTTGGAGCACAAAGTTTACTTTTTATTTTGTTTCACAAAATTTATATACTGCTTGATTGTAGCAAAAGAAACACTATATCACATTGCAGGTTGGTTTGTTTTTGAACTCCCGCAATCTTCAACCTTTAAAATAAAAAACCTTTAAAAATAAAATAGGTTTGATGATGTAGAGCAGTGGTTCTCGGAGGGTGTTGCAAGAGGGGATGGCAACTGTGGCAGTAAGATTCAAGGGCAATCATAAAACATTTAAACATTTCAGTATAGTATAGTATAGCATAGTATCAAAATATTTTTTTTTATTTGCAGAATATGGATGGATATATTTTCCAAATGAGAGCAAGAACATCAAGTAATACGGAGGACAATCCTAGTTGTGTTTTCCAATATATTTCTTATCTATTAAAAATTTGGTGTGGTGCAAGCAATTTTTTCTTCTGAAAGCGTGACCCAGAGAAAAAAGTTTGATACCCACTGTTGTAATAACAATAATAATAATTTTATTATTTATACCCCGCCCATCTGGCTGGGTTTCCCCAGCCACTCTGGGCGACTTCCAGAATATATAAAAACATAATAAAATGTCAGAAGTTTAAAACTACTTGAAATAATAATAATTTCGTAGGGTTTAGGTACACTTGTCTGAGAGATGTGAGCTACCTTAGGGAACTTACCATGTGGAAAGGTCAAGGTTTTAAACAAAATGTATAATGGTACACCATGAAGCAAAGAAAAGGGTTCAGGATGGATTTAACAAAACGACGTTTTCGGTTGTGGCAGTGGGTGGAGAAACCCACTATGAAATAAATAGCTTTATACCTATACCTGCCCAGCACTGCAAGGGACAAAATTATTATGACCATCTTTTATTAAATTTGTATCCGTAGATCTTAGGGTGGTACATAAAAATACAATATAAAAACACGAAATATATGATAAAAGCAAGAACAAGAAACATAATCCATTAATTAAACCTCCATCCCCCCCAAAAAAAAAAATTAAATTGAAAACTTCATTGTCCCGTCCTTTAAGTGGAACTTAATCTAAGAGGGGGCATGGGGGGAAGCTGCCCCCCTAAATCAATCAAAACCAATACAAATTTGAGGTTCTGCACTCCCCCCTAAGAAAAGCCTGCCCTCCCCTACCAAAAATCCTGGCTACGCCCATGACGGCCACCCAACCTCTCCGCTTGACACTTCTGGGACTAAAAGCACAGTGATACTCTCTCGGCTGCCGAGGGTGAAGACACCCAACGTTCCATTTGGAACGCTGCGACACCGCTGGCTCCGCCCCCTGCCCTGGCTCCTCCAATCAGGCGCTCCGCTGGGGCGTTTCTCCGCGGGGTTCCGCCCCGCCCCGAGCCAACCTGCCCCGGCAGCCAATGGGAAGCAGGGCAGGTCCGCGAATTCACCTGCGACTCCCGGGAGCCACCTGAGCGAGCGAGAAAAGCCGACAAAACCCGTTTGTGCGGCGGGCTGTGCGCTCCGTGTCCCCTCTCTCTCCCTCGCGCGCGCTTCCCATCCCCAAGTTGCCCGCGCCGCCGCCAGGATCCCGTCCTAACCAGCCGGGCCAGTTCTGCCACCCGCTGCCTGCCAGACATGACGCAAGAGTACGACAAGTAAGTGATCCAGCTGGGCAGACGGGAAGGCGAGGGAGAGGGGGTGAGTCCGGGCAGGTCCGACCGGTGCTTCTGCCCCCAACCCTCCACGCCCCCTGCCCAGACCTCCTCGCAGAGATTCCGCCCCCCCCGGCCACGGTTCCAGCTGCTGCTGCTGCTGCTACTACTCGTGTGCAATTGCTAATAATGGGGATCAGGGGCGGGATGGGGGGGTTCCCAAAATTTGGCTCCTTGTCGGAGGGGTTGGAAGGACATCGGCGGCACTGCCAGCCCCCCCCCTAGTGACAGGAGGGAAGAGGTGCAAGAGGTGGGTGGCTGGGCATTGGGGGGGGTCTCTTTTGGTGCTGGTAAGCTGGGTAGAGAGGAGGGGATGACAGGTTTGCTTTTTTCCTGTGGGTTTTTTTTTAAGGGGGAAGCAGTCGATTGGATAATAGGATTAAGTTAATTCGGAGTGACTCGCCTTTCTTCAACTGCGATCAAAGCAGCAAGGGTTTTATGGCTCTCCGCCATAAGTTTACACACACACACACACAGGAAAACTTTGTGGGGGTGGGATCGAGACTGGTCAAAAATGGCCCGTGCTAAAGGTCCTCGGTGTGCGTTTTGTTTTGCTTTCAAGAGAATACACTTCGATCAGGTGCTCTTTTCTCCAAAAGCAACAACCTGATCGCTTGTGTCCCCTGCGTGTGTTGGCGAGTTGGATTTCCCCATCGGCTCTCAAATGCCTCCAGGCTCCAGCCTACTTGCTCTCGCCGGGCGGGGTCCCGCTCCGTAGTCGATACTGATCGTGTGCGTCTTCGTATCTACAGCTGGGTGGCTTCTTACAGCTCAGTCGGTAGAGCCTGAGACTCTTGATCTCGGTGTCGTGGGTTGGAGCCGCCCCACATTGGGCGAAAGGTTCCTGCATGGCAGGGGGTTGCACTAGAACTGGATGACCCCTGGGGGTCTCTTCCAATTCTACGATTCCAAAATCGAAGTTAGCTTCCCTTTCTCGGGCGCGGGGGAATTGAGATCTTGGTGGGGGGATCTGCATTGAGAGATCCCTGCGCAGGGATAAGCGGCACGGGAATCTAAAGGGAATCTTCCAAGTAAGCGCGCCAAGGACAGTAGGATTCCTTCGTGAGGTCTTAACTCCCTTGATTTCAGCTGGAAAGGGATCGCCCGTTGAAAACACAGCAGTGGGGAGTTAAAGGCTGACTCCATCCGGCACAAAAGTTCTCCAACTATTTAGTATGCTACATCTCATTCTGTCGGCCATCATTTCGACAAGCTAGCTAGGCAGGTGTATATAGAGAGGGAGCCGTGGAAAGTTTTGGATTCCCTGACTCGTTCACATCCTTCTGCTTATGTTCTGCATACAACTTGGCCCCAATACCTCACCTGTCCCCCGGTCTGTGTGTTGCCAATGTAGTGCCCAACGTCAGCATCCCACGGCAGCCCCCAGGATCTTGTTCCACTCTGCCCACTGAAACCAGGACTTCAAAGGTGTTCTTCTGGCCAATAGATGGCTTTTTCCAAGCCTAATTGTGGCATGGGGTGGTTTATTGGTTTGCTGGCAAGGGAAGAAGAGTTGTGGCATGTGCATGGTGCCCAAGACAGTTTGGCTGCTTTGCCAGTCAAAAGCTTGGCGACTCTTGTCCTAACCAGCCTGGCGCTTGTGTTGGTTTTGTCCTCGTTCCACTTGAAGCCACAGCTGAGAAGAATTTTGGCTTTGAAACTCGGCTGGTCACTCTCATTTCCTCCTCCATCTCCTGTGTGGGGAAGACTCACTTGTCTGTCAGGAGGAGCCGCACGTCCACACCTCTCAACAACAACAACAACAAAAATCCAGCCAAGAACACAGAGGAGGTTCCAGACCCTCATTTTGCCCAAGGCTCTTGTGTCATGGCAGGAGGTTCGCGATGTGCGCTTCTGCCGCTGCTGCTTTTGTGTTGCTTCTCCCCACCTCTTTTGAAGATGAGGGCTGGGCTCTGAGAGAGATGCCTTAACTCGGGCATCATTACCTGAGTCACACACTTAAGCTTTTTCTTTTCTTTAATGGCGTGAGCAAGGCTGCTCTTAAGTTGAATAAGATTTTGCTGAGCATTCAGAGACTCTGGTCTGCAATTAGATCCTGATGTGCAGATTTATTCTGCAGGCATCACAAGGGCTCCTTTTAATGTCCTCTTGGAGAAAGGACAGATGGATTTTTATGAAACTCATCCCCCAGGGAAAGCAGATTTGTCCAGGTAACACGATGTAGTCTTTTAAAGTGGGGGTGGGGGGTTTGAGAGTTGGGTGGGGTTGGAAAAGTGATAGACAATATTTAGCAATGCATTTGCTCCGGATTGTGTGTTGCGAAAGGGTTCCTACCTTCAGTCTGTGATTGCTAGTCAGCTTAGAAACTTTATGCGAGTTGTGGCATTGCTTTTCTGTTAGTTGTGCTCAAGGCAAATTTGCAGCTGCCTCAGTGGTTCTTCGCTTTGTTTCAAGCTTATGCTGGGTGACATAACCTTTGCCATGTTCCTTCCCAGGACCAATTGTTCATTTTGCTTCAATCTCCTTGAAAACCATACCTGGTGCAGTTTTACATGGAAACATATCAAGTCTTGGTGGTGGTTATAACTACAACTCTTTCTTATTAAGGGTGCTTCTTTTTGGCGACAGATCACTTGTGCCCTTGGGGAAAGTGTCTTTTTGAATTGGAAGTTCTCAGTCAAATGTGATGCTTCGTTTAACTTAATGCTTAATGGAAGGCACTTGAGGGCAGCAATGTTGATCAGTCAACTGCTGAGTATATAAGGACAACTGGCATATTGTCATCTTCCTGTTTGGCAGCGTAGCCACTCGTTGCCAGTGTGGTCTGCAAATAGAATAAACGTGTCCCTTCATAAGAGGGCATTTGGCTGTACTCAGGTGTACAGAAGGCTGTGTCTCGCTGTATATTCAAGTTGGGAACCAGGGAACAGCCATTGTATAGAAGGCTCTTTTCATAATGCGTTGGTGTTTGATGGCAGGGCTAAGACTTGCAACGGGAACCACAAATGTTACTTTTAGAACAGAAGTGGGGTTATCATCGGGAGTCTTCTTGTTTTGCATTGGCTTTGCCGGAGGCAGGATTTCATACGTTCTGTGGTATTGACTTTATTCAAAGCTGTTGGATTCTGGCCAGATTTGTGCGCAAGACCGATGGCATGCTAAACACCAATCTTTTCGGAGAGAAAAAACGGTAGAGCGGTGTGGCTATGTCTGTGATCTTGGCAAATGTTTACTCAGGAAAGTAAGTCCTGTATGAGATGGATGTGACTTTCGAGCAGTGGGAATAGGATTGGGATGTCAGACTGCAATCTGGAAGAGGCTTTCTTCTGAGGAATGCAGCATTGCTCTCAGCTGAACTTATGCTGGATTCCAGTTGCAATTTGCGGTGGGGCATTTTATTAAACAAGTCTGTATAATGAGTCGTTATGCATCAGTTTACATTCTTCTGAAGGCTCAGCTGGTTAGATCATGGTGCTGAGAACACCAAGGTTGCAGGTTCAATTCCCTTATGGGACAGCTGCATATTCCTGCATTGCGGGGGGGTGGGGGGTGGACTGGATGATCCTCAGGGTGCCTTCCAACTCTACAATTCTATGATTAAATTGTGCTCCTGTGGGGTTAAACCATCTTGCTTTTGTTTTCTGCATACTAAACATTCTGTCCTTGTGCCATTTCCTCTCACACTAAGACATGGCACACGAAAGCTCATACCAAGAACAAACTTAGTTGGTCTCTAAGTTGCTACTGGACAATTCTCTATATCTATATATATCTACTGTGTCAGACCAACACGGCTACCTACCTGCTTCTAGATGTTGGACTATAGTTCCCATAATCTCTAACCACTGGCCATGATGGCTGCAGGGAGTCCAAAAGTGTTTGAAGGGGCTGCAGGTTCAGCATCCTTGTGCTCAGAAAAGGTATCATATTATCCATTGCCATGAGGGTAAAAGTGAAAATTGTAGTGTTTGCTACAGGTGAGCAATCCCGTTGCATGTATCCTCAGAAGTCCTACTCTGTTCACATGGAGCTCACTTCTGGACTGCAGCCATAGCTCATGACTTTGATTTAAATAATAGTTTGAATCCTGGAATTTTTCATACTGCCCTCACTTCAGAAGTTCTAGTGGATTTTCAAGGGACTGCTAAATTAGATTTCACCATAGGGGGCAGAACAGTCAAGCCCTAAAACTGTAAGGCAGGGGTCAGCAACCTCAGACCATGTGGTGGGCCGGACTATATTTTTGGGGGGAAATGAATGAATTCCTATGCCCCACAAATAACCATGAGATGCATTTTAAATAAAAGCACACATTCTACTCATGTAAAAACACCAGGCAGGCCCCACAAATAACCCAGAGATGTATTTTAAATAAAAGGACACATTTTACTCATGTAAAAACACACTGATTCCTGGACCATCTGCCGGTTGGATTGAGAAGGCAATTGGGCCACATCCGGCCCTCAGGCCTTAGGTTGCCTACCCCTGCTGTAAAGCATTTTTTTGAATGGCAGTTCAGCATTAAATAAATTGAGAGGGTAAGAAATTGAGAGGATCCCTTTCTCCCAACCACTAGCTCTTTAACATTTTAAGACCATTTGGCGGTGGCTAAAAGTTTTCTCGCAGTTATTCCTATCACAGAGATTTACATTACTAAGAGAAAGCTACCTGCAATATTCTGTAGTCCCAAAATGTGATGGATAGCTTAGAAAACATCTTGACAATCATAAAGTTATGCTGCATTAGTTTAAAGTCAGTGATTGATTGTGAAGTTGGTTACACTCCAATGCTTGTTTACACTCGTGTTTGAAAACCACCGCTTCTCTATGAAGTTCTTCAGCTTGGATTGTAAAATGAAGGTTTGTGCATGAATGGCCATAGATCAGCTACCTAGAGTTATATTTTATTTATTTCTAGTTATATTTTATTTATTTCATATAATTTATATTTTATTTAATTCATATAATTTATATACCTCCTGATTGTAAAATAAAAAACCTCAAAGAAGTTTACAAAAGGTAAAACAGTAAAAACAAAAAAGCCACAACCATACAAAAGTTAAAATAATGCTCTCCCCTAGGAGACCTGCCTGGTGCCTTCATTAGCCATCTTTAGGCACCCGGTGGAAACATTCCTCTTCAACCATGCCTTGGGCTGATTAATATTTTAATAACCCTGTTTAATGTGTTTGTGGGTGGGGGAGGGGGTAGGTTTACCATATTTCAAAAAGTGAAAATCCGGACGGAAAAGGGTTTTTATAAAGCTATTTTTTAGGGAAATCGGCAAAAAATGACACTGCTAACATCAGTTGCCATATGCCTGGGACATTTAGCCGATTTCCACCTGGACACTGCTTTCGACTGCGGTATTCTGAGTATGGGAAATTCCGGACGTATGACAACCCTGGGGGGGTGGTGGTATTGATTTGTGTTTTTTCGGGTTATTGTTTTCATTATCGATTTTTTATTACTATGTTGTGAAAACCGCCCTGAGTTCTACAGAAGAAAGGCGGTATGCAAATTTAATAAATATAAATAAATGAAATGAAATACTAAAATGGATTAAAATTAGCTCAACTTTCAAAGCATCTGGATAGGCTTGTCTAAACAATAATTGTTTTAGCAGGATAGCAGTGCTCCATCTCCCAACCCATTCCTTCACTGCTACCTTAAACTGAAATAGATTGGGTGGTCAGGGTTCTGTTTTGTAGCAGGGCAAGGAAACTGGGGAACCAGCAGGTGGGTTGGCGGCCAGTGTGTTGGTCCTAATATAGTGGGAGGGAGATAGTGACTACGGAGAGATGAAAGTTGAAATGAAAGCAATGACTGGGTTGAGCAAGAGAGTCCAAGATTACTGAATCGCCATCACATTTTGATTTTGTAGGAAAGCCACTGTTGTGCGTTTTGCTTTTGCTATCTTAAATTGTTTTGATGATTAATTTGCTGTATTTATTGTACTTTTATTTTACCTGTTTAAAAAACAATGTGCCGTTCTCCATTTTGGAGTGTTCAGGAGCGGGTGCTGTGGGTCAAAAGTGGTATATAAACAACCCAGAAAAATGAAGACTTAACACTCTTTGCCATGGGAGACTAACTCTGGACTATATCACCATATTATTCCAGAAAGGCGCAGAGCCCTTACGGCTGTCATGTTTTCCTATCTCTTCTTCTTCTCTCTCTTTTTTTGCAAATTATTCAAGCAGAAAACAAGGCAGTGGTTATGAAGTAATTACGCACACAATGGAAGACTTATTTCCAGCTCTTGCTAAATGCCTTTTAGCATTGTGTGTGCATAGTTCACTGTGCCAATAGACCCTTCAGACTCTAAAACTTGACACAGGGCAGCTGTCAGAAATATACACATTTCACTGTCTTTTGAGAAAATACGGTCTCGTTTTTCCTCAAAGAACTGCAGCTCAGGGGAGAGATTGAGTTACTGCCAAATCCTGTGCTTTGTTGATAACTCTGAAGATTATTCTTTCTACCTTTTTGTTTTTTTAATGGAGCATTTGCGCATTTTATTTGGGGCGGATGGTTGCAACAAGAGAGGATGCTTACAAAAGCTTGGATTTTTGACAGATTTTAATGTTATCAGCTGTTCCACTTATAATCTGAATGGTGGTGGTATTTGCCTGTGTGCTTTTTCATTTTAGGTTGACTTCTTCCCTGTGTCGTCTTCCTCACCACTCCTAACCATGTACAGCAGAGGGAACACCACCCAATATGATTTTTATTTTGCCCTGATACTGCTCCCACTGCATGTACAATCTGTCATGTGTCTGTCATGTGAGGAGTATGCACTTGTCATGTGGTGTATGCATTGGAGTCTGATTGGCCTGTTGATGGGGCAAAAGTGTGTGATTGGTGCAAATGACCTGACAGGACACAAAGCGATTTCCCGCATACTCCATATGGGAAACTTTTCTCCGAACATCAAATGCACAGTCTAGTAGGCCCAGTTTCATCTCTAGGAATTCAGCGTAACTAGTTCTGTCAGGGCTGAGCCTTCAGTGCCAGCCTGAGGGGAGACAAGGGACTGTGCCAACGAAGCAGAAACACATCAGAGCAAGGGGGAATTGCTGTCGCTCAGAGAAAGTATCAGAGGAAGCCTTAGGACGAGACTTCCCCTGAGCAACAGGTTTATATGCATTACGATGTATTTAAATTTGATTGGTTGGCAACTGAATTCTAGAAAGTTCTCTAGTAGCTCAATTGTGATTAGCTAACGTTGGTCACGCGGGAGGTAATCTAGTGAAGGAGAGACTCGATTTTATGTGAAGCAAGATGAATGTGTTTTAGAATCCAGTTCCCAGGATACTTGAGGACGAGGTAATACGTGATTTTAATGTATGGTGTGTACAAAGCCTTTGTGGAGAGGGGTCATATTGGTTGTCATAGGACAGGCATCCCCTACCTTCGGATGTTTTGGACTACAATTCCCATCATCCCTGACCATTGGTCATGGGAGTTGTAGGCCAAAACCTCTGGAGGGCCGCAGGTGGGGATGCCTGTCATAGGCCAACCAAGAATGGTTTTTTGCAATTGCTTTGCAAAATAAAATGAAGGCTTGCCCTCTAGATGTTGCTGGGCTTACAGCTCCATTGCCACTGATGACGGACCATGCCGACTGCGGCTGATGCAAGTTGCAAGTCCAACAGCATCCGGTGGGCACCAGGCTGGGGAATGCTAACACAGAACAAGCTGTTGATGTAGGGCAGGGGAGAGGACTGTGGTTCCCCTTCCATATTACTAAATATGCATTGTTGTGAGGGAACAAAGAGTACTGTACAGCATTGCACCGATCTTGCACAAATTTTGGGAAGCCCTGGTGACTGTATGGGCAGAGCTGTCAGATTTCAAATTAAGGGTTCTGCCCGTATTCTTCAGCACGGCTGCTGCGCCTTCCTTGCTTGCTGGTACAAGGCAGCCTCTAGTTTTGCAACATAGCAGCCTAGGGAGGAGAATGGGTCGCCAGTAGTGATGGCATGGGTCGAGAGGCGGAGCACCCTGATCCTCTCCCGCTGACTCAGAGGCCCTTAGAAAAAGTATCCCTGGCGATCTCCTGCTTGCAAATCCTATTTCAAGGGCAAATCTCTCTGATCTGGATCCACAGAACCTGATGGCAAGAGGCTGAGAAAGGGCATTTGTATAATTCCGTACAGTGGTACCTCGGGTTAAGAACTTAATTCATTCTGGAGGTCCGTTCTTAACCTGAAACTGTTCTTAACCTGAGGTACCACTTTAGCTAATGGGGCCTCCCTCTGCTGCCGTGCCGCCACCACGTGGTTTCTGTTCTCATCCTGAGGTAAAGTTCTTAACCCGAGGTACTAATTCTGGGTTAGTGGAGTCTGTAACCTGAAGCGTCTGTAACCTGAGGTACCACTGTACTAGGTATTTTGCCAGCTTGTGGCTCAGGCATGCTAGGGACAGGGAAATAGCATTTGTTGTTGTTGTTGTTAGAATAGATTTATATCCCAGATTTTTTCTCCAAGGAGTTCTAGGTGGTGGACATGGTTCTTCCCTCATCTCATTTAATGTCCCCAACAACCCTGTGAGGTAGGGTTAGGCTCAGAGGCAGTGGCTGGCCCAAGGTCATTCAGAGAGCTTAATGGCCAAGCAGGGGTTTAAACCTGGTCTCTTAGGTCCTACTCTAACCACTACACCACACTGGCTTTCGTTGTCGCTCATAGAGTCACAATAGCAGAATGAAATATGGACAGCACGCAGGTGATTAAAAACACTCCTTGAAAGCTTATTTCTTTCTATTCTATTCTACCTGGTGCCAGCACAAAAAAGGCCATGGTCTCATTACTAGAAAATATCCATACAGCATTTTCCCAAAAGGTTTTTAACTAGTCCGTGTGCCTTAACCAGCTGCAGTCTGTAATTTGCTGGTCCCAACCAATGTTGCAATGTTTTGGGTGGTTTGCCCTGCGTTTCTTTACCTCTCCCTCCTTTAATGAGGCATGGAAAGTCCCTTGCTTCATCAGTAAAGTGAGCAGATTTGCACAGCAGCCCAGGAGGGTCAGGGATGGAGCTTGCAAGTTGTATTTTACCTCATTCGCCTTGTTGCTGGAACCATCATTGTTACAGGATGCTGGACTAGGGCCATTTCTGGACAGCCCTTAGACTGGAAATTGCAAAATGCTGTGGTACAAATCATGGTAGCATAGCACTCCCCTATTGAAACAGCTTCACTAGCTGTTAAGCTATGTTCCTGGTCTAATCCCAGGTTCCTATTTCAATGTTTAATGCTCTAAATGGCCTGGGACCCAAATATCTGCAACAGCACCTTTTCCCTTATCAATCAGCCCATGCTTTAGGTTTGCAGATGAGGCCCTCTTGGTGGTCCCTGCGTGGTGTTGGGAGCCTGAGGATTGGCATTTTGAGTGGCAGCTCCTTATATGTAGAACTCCCTCCCTACTGAGGTGTATCCAGCCCCATATCTTCAGGTGTTTGGTTAAGGCTGAGGGGATGCCTCCAGTGCAGACTTTGTATTCAATGTGGCATCTAGTTTGGAATGAACACAAACCATTTTATCTGCCCTTTACTTAAAATAGTTTTTGGTAGTGTCCAAGGGTGTCCATTTGACTTGGGAGTTGGCCCACTGAAATCAGTGACTGGGTTAGGCCCATTTATTTCAGCAGGCCTAAAAGGTAAAGGTACCCCTGACCATTAGGTCCAGTCACTGACGACTCTGGGGTTGCGGCGCTCATCTTGCTTTATTGGCTGAGGTAGCCAGCGAACAGCTTCCGGGTCATGTGGCCAGCATGACTAAGCCGCTTCTGGCAAAGCAGAGCAGCCCATGGAAATGCCATTTACCTTCCCGCTGGAGCGGTACCTATTTATCTACTTGCACTTTGACGTGCTTTTGAACTGCTTGGTGGGCAGGAGCTGGGACCGAACGACGAGAGCTCACTCTGTCACGGGGATTTGAACCGCCGACCTTCTGATCGGCAAGCCCAAGAGGCTCAGTGGTTTAACCCACAGCACCACCCACGTCCCACTTCAGCAGGCCTACTTTGAGTAAAAAACTCGAATTCCACCCCATATATGTCTTACCGGAGTTGCCGATCAGCAGAAAGTTGCTTTTTGTTTAAGACCTGCTTGTTGGTTTAAATTCCCGTTCTGTGTAAGTGTGTAGGAGAGAAATCCGAAATACCTGTGCTATGTGACCCATTCACAGGGTTCCCTGGGCTCCGCAGGCTGGTTTCTATTCCTCAGTGGCAAAATACAAAGCAGCATGAGCTGTTACAAGCAACATTGTTCTTTGTCAAATGTATGAAGCGAACTGAGAATGTGGTTTGTGTGTATAGAGTAAAAATACAGCTATAGGTTTCCATAAGACTTTTGCTTCAAGGACTGATGGTATCTTGCGTTTCATGCAGGTTTCATTCCTCCCCTACCCGTTTTTCAGCCCCTGGCAATATTTTAAGCAAAACTTAAATTTTGTCTTAAATACTAACTAACCTTTGTGTATGCTGAAGGGGAAACAGTGTTTTAAATGGGTGTGAACCCAGATCTGGCAGTATTGATTCAACAGCAGACCCTCCAAGTGTCCGTATTTCCCGGGGCAGCAGTGGATTTACAGAAGCCGTCCCGGTTTCTGATTTGATCCCGGAATGTTCTGCTTTTCCTTAGGACATCCCTATTTTCACTGGAGAAATGTTGGAAGGTATGGAGTTATGCAACCTCCGAGCCAAGGAGATAAGTAACTATACAACCTTTAGAAGACATCTGAAGGCAGCCCTGTATAGGGGAGTTTTGTAATGTTTTATTATATGTTGGAAGCTGCCCAGAGTGGCTAGGGCAACCCTGTCAGATATGCGGGGTATAAATAATGAAGTTGTTGTTGTGGAATAGGATGTCCCTATTTTTATCGGAGAACTCTTGGAGGGTATGCATCAGCTGAGACATCTTCTTGCAAAAAGTACGCCCCCCCCCCAATTACCTTTTGTCTAAAAATAACTCTTCTTTTTGAATGCTCTGAGATGTCCTCACCTCAGACTAAGGCTGGTTTCCAACCAGCTCTAAGCCAAAAGTAAGCTCTTTGGATACTACTTTGCTAGTGGACATAACCCAGCACATGCTTGCTTATGGGCACATTAAGACCTCAGAGTAAGTGGATTTAGGGAACTAAGTAAACAAGCCGCTTTATGAGTTTATTCAGCAGTGAGTCACAGCTAATGAAAAGCTTCACTTGAAACTGGTGCTTTGCAGTTATTGGCCTGGGTCCTTTCTGGACTGCGAGTAAGTCCAGGAAGGTTTTCATTTTGGTACTGCTTTTACACAAAATTTGTGCAGAGAATGAATGCATGCGATACTGAAGATCTACATGCCTTGGGGTAGCTCTGGGTCGTTTGTGTTCCAAGAATGACCAAAAACCATTGGTATTGCATTGTCAACCTCTAGCATTCAGAAATCAAGATTATAGTTTTAAAACACAGTTTGAAATGTTTTGTTTATGCTATTGGCTTTTCAAATATAGAAGCCTCAAATACAGTAAAGACTTCTTCTGAAGCTTCCCCCCCCCTAAAAACATAGGTGATTTATTTTTATTTTTTACTTTAAATATTATAAGCTCGGGACAAAATAACTGGGAGGTCTTCGTTCACTGTCAAAGCACGTATCTTAGATTACAATCCTGTATGCATTTACTTGGGAGTAAAGCTCACTCAACTCAGTGGAACTTGGTTCTGAATGCATAAGATGGCATTGTTCAGGCATCCCCAACCAGCGGCCCTCCAGATGTTTTGGCCTAGAACTCCCATGATCCCTAGCTAACAGGACCAGTGGTCAGGGATGATGGGAACTGTAGTCCAAAGCATCTGGAGGGCCGAAGGTTGGGGATGCCTGCATTGTTAGACAAACAAAGTCCTAGGTTAGACCTGTTGTCTGGTTCCCAGGAGTTTCAGGCATTCAGATCAGACATCCCTGAGTTAGATAGGCCAATCATCTGACTAGTTACAAGGCAGATATTTAAATGTATAATTAAGCTCTAAGCACAATGCCTCTTGGAAAAAATATCAAGATAAAAGTTTAATTAAAATTCAGTTCATCCTCTCCCAGATCTCTTTAGAGCTTGGTCAACAAAAAGCTAGTCTAAGTTGGAGGTTGTGCAATTCTTGGTTTCTTCCTTCCTTCTTTCTTTCTTTCTTTCTGAAAAAGAGAATGGAATGTTTATTAAAATATATGTTCTGAAAGCTTAGGTGGTAAGTTCCATCATGGCTGGAGGGCAGCCAATGAGAGGGCCTCTCTGTTCCCTTCCTGCATAATGATATATCCCTAGCAGTAAACAGTGATTGGGCAAGAGGGTGGAAGCATTTAGTTTGAGTGTGCAAACCCTTTGCATGGCTAAAAGTGTTCCAGATAAAACAATGAGGTATTTCTGAAGAATTCAAAGACTGTGATTCTTCTTCTTGTTTTAAGTTGGATGAAGTTGGAACATGATAGGATAGCAAGCTTTTCCACCAGAGCAAAGAACAGCAACATAAATGCATTTTCAAAATGTTCGACAAGCACACCAGTTTTTGAGAAACTGCTTTTCTGTCTCTGCTGCTGTGTGCAGTGGGAACTAGCAGACCCTCCAGACCATTGTCTCAACGTACCCAGGGCTCATCCTCCCACTCACTTGGCCTGTACTCTGACTGTATCCTGTACCGATTAATCCCCCATGGTTCAAGAGTTTTTCTCTTCATTTTGTGGGTGTGCCTTGCAAAAATCCAATCTTACCCACTGAATCAGAATCTTACCAGATGCTCAGAAAATCCAAAGAGGGGTTTGGCTTAAGTGAGCCTCAATTCAGCAGGTAAGGTCGCATTTTTGCAAGGCACAACTGCGGAACAATGAGAAAAGTTCTTGGACCTGCCTGGGGCAATTAATTGGTACATAATGCAAACAAAATGTGGATGAGCCCTTAGTTGGGTTCCTTGCACAACCTCGCATGTGTGGTGGAAGTGCTGAGACGTGTGCACGGACCTCTTTGGGTCCCAGCCCAAAGTGTGTTTTGTAATTGTGTGTTTTGTTTCATCTCCCTCTCTATGAAGCAAAAGGCCTGTTTTGGTTCTTCAGAATGAAACGCTCTACTCCCAGAGGCGACCTTACACCAGCGAGGATGAAGCTTGGAAGTCCTTCCTTGAAAACCCTCTTACAGCAGCCACCAAAGCCATGATGAGCATCAATGGGGATGAGGACAGTGCTGCTGCCTTGGGACTGTTGTATGACTATTACAAGGTAACGACGTTGGCACTTGGCTAGGACTCGTAAAACAGGCCAGCAGAGTGTGCTTTGTTGTTTCACATGCCTTCCTTAAAGGGGAGAAAGGCCATGCCTTTTACCACTTAGCTGGGAACATGATACAGCTGCTTTTGTAGTGGCTACAAATAATAAAATAGCAACTTCTGGTTAGATGACTCAAAAAGGAAAAACAAGTATTGGATAAGTAACTTTTCCAGTTGTCTAAGCAACCTGTTCTGGAATCTCTCTTTAACAGGGCAGGGCGTTGGTAGTAGTTGGCATACTTTGCTTTTGGGTTCTCTCTCTCTCTCTCTCTCTCTCTCTCTCTCTCTCTCTCTCTCTGTGTGTGTGTGTGTGTGTGTGTGTGTGTGTGTCTCCCCTTTTCAGTGATGTCCAGTGAAACAGATTGGCAGGGAAATGTTCCTTCACACAGCATGTGATTGATTTATGGAATTCCCACAGCCATACAATAACATTGAAAGCTGAACTCGCCCCCTTTAATGCTCTTAGACATATTCATAAAGGACATGCTCTGTGTGTAGCACCGTATTTCAGAGGCAGCAGGCCAGTTACTAGGGGCAGAGGCAGAAGAGGGCTCTTGCCTCCGTCCTGCCCTGCTTGTGGGCTCCCAAAGAGGCATCTGATTGGCTGGTGTGGAGAAGCAGGCTGCTGGGGTAGATGGTCTGTTTGGCGCATCCATTAAAGCTGCACTTACATTTTGACTTGTCTGTGCCTAAATTGTAGTATATCTCCTGGGAAATGAGCACCTAAGTCTTTTTCTTTTCAACCCACCTTCCTTATAAACAATTGCATAGCTCTGGAAGGTTTCCTCATTCTGGGTTTTCCTATAGTAGATTAAATGGAAGAGGTGCTAACCTGTTAGAAATGTAATGTATCACTTGGTTAAAGCTAAGCTGATATGTGGAGTTCTCTTCTACCAGATACAGCTGCAGATGCGGCCAAGGCCCTTTTGAATTAAAGTTGCCATCAGGGACAGCCTTGTGAGGAGCAAATCAGCACCCTATGTGTGCTCACTTCTTCCTTTTCCTCTTCATTGAGTCAGGAGAAAGTCTCCAAGCGTAATCCTCGTTTGCGGCTAACAAATGGATGGCGGCTAACAGATTGAGGTTGAATCCTGACAAGACAGAAGTACTGTTTTTGGGGGACAGGAGGCGGGCAGGTGTGGAGGATTCCCTGGTCCTGAATGGGGTAACTGTGCCCCTGAAGGACCAGGTGCGCAGCCTGGGAGTCATTTTGGACTCACAGCTGTCCATGGAGGCACAGGTCAAATCTGTATCTAGGGCAGCTGTTTACCAGCTCCATCTGGTACGTAGGCTGAGACCCTATCTGCCGACAGACTGTCTCGCCAGAGTGGTGCATGCTCTGGTTATCTCCCACTTGGACTACTGCAATGCGCTCTACGTGGGGCTACCTTTGAAGGTGACCCGGAAACTACAACTAATCCAGAATGCCGCAGCTAGACTGGTGACTGGGAGCAGCCGCCAAGACCATATAACACCGGTCTTGAAAGACCTACATTGGCTCCCAGTACGTTTCCGAGCACAATTCAAAGTGTTGGTGCTGACCTTTAAAGCCCTAAACGGCCTCGGTCCAGTATATCTGAAGGAGCGTCTCCTCCCCCATCGTTCTGCCTGGACACTGAGGTCTAGCTCCGAGGGCCTTCTGGCGGTTCCCTCACTGCGAGAGGCCAAGTTACAGGGAACCAGGCAGAGGGCCTTCTCGGTAGTGACACCCGCCCTGTGGAACACCCTCCCATCAGATGTCAAAGAGATAAACATCTACCTGACATTCAGAAGACATCTGAAGGCAGCCCTGTTCAGGGAAGTTTTTAATATGTGACATTTTAGTGTATCTTTCATCTTTGTTGGAAGCCGCCCAGAGTGGCTGGGGAACAATAAATTATTTATTTATTTATTTATTTATTTATTTATTTATTTATTTATTTATTTGCACTGCCTTGTGCTTTATACTAGAGATGAGTAGGACTCCAATTCCCACCAAACACACCACCACCAGCAATAGTCATTGGTCAGGAGTGATGTGGGTTGCATTGCCAACAACATCTGGAGGGCCACACGTTCCCCCACACCTGATTTATGTAGAATTGCAGCAGTTATCAGTATGTGTACCCAGTGCCATGTGAGGTGTGCCTTTTGACTGACCAGAGCATGTCCCATTTGGAATGTCCCATTCTCTTCCTCTTTCCAAGCATTTGAGTGCTTCCCAGTTCCAAACCTAGGGGTGGGAGAGCATGGCCCCTCACCCTTGGTTGGCCAGGTGAAGAAATCATCATCATCATCATCATCATCATCATCATCATCATCATTTATTTATACCCCACCCACTCTGGGTTGGGTTTCCCCAGCCACTCTGAGCGGCTTCCAACAAAATATAAAAAATACAATAAAAGATCAAGCATTAAAAACTTCCCTAAACAGGGCTGGTTGGGTTTCCCCAGCCACTCTGGGCGGCTTCCAGCAAAATATTAAAAATACAATAAAAGATCAAACATTAAAAACTTCCCTAAACAGGGCTGCCTTCAGATGTCTTCTAAAAGTCATATAGTTGTTTATTTCCTTGACATCTGATGGGAGGGCGCTCCACAGGGCAGGCGCCACTATCGAGAAGGCCCTCTGCCTTCAAAAAGTGCTCCTTCAACTCCTAATAGCTGTGTAAGCACCTGAATTCATAGAACTGAGGGGACATGGAAAGACTTAATTATGAGCTCCAGGGCAGCAGAGCCTCATGTTAACAGTGGTCCCTAAAACTAGTGTTGCCCACTACATCATAGAATAAGAATAGAATTTCAGAGTTGGAAGAGACCCTGAGCATCATCTAGTTCAACCCCCTGCAGTGCAGGACTGTGTTGCCATCCCGTACAGGGATTGAACCTGCAACCTTGGTGCTATCAGCACCACACTCTAACCAACGGAGCTATCCAGGCTCAGTTCTGTGCTTTAATATATGCTTGCTCTGAATACCCCAAAACCAGTCAGACTGGCTATAGGACTCCAGGGGCTACTGGTCTGATCCGTCAGTGGTGTTGTCCAACCGCCACCAGCTCTTAGCTTGTAAATAATAATAAAAAAGCTTTCACAAGCCTTTCATAAGAAGAGTTGGGCAACAAGAGAAACTTAGCTTCGCGGCTGTGGGCCTTGGAAGCCTCCTTAACAAGCACGCACTCATCTCTGAGCAAGGAAAGGTATCACCCTCAAGCTTTTCTACAGACAAATCATCGTGTTAAGGCTGAGCTCCTACCTACTAACTGGGTGTGTTTGCATTAAATGTTTTCTTTTTGTGCTTTGTGTGGGTGTAAAGAAAAACAAAGCCAAGCAGACAGATTAAGTTGTAATAAGTTAGTAACCACATTTTAGCTTGGCACGTCTTCCATACCTCCCTGCTCCATTTGGGAAAATCCAGGGGGGGAAATCAGTGGGTTAAGGAATGCTGCCCTTTCTCTGCTTGCCCTAAAAGGTAAAGGTAAAGGTACCCCTGCCCGTACGGGCCAATCTTGCCAGACTCTGGGGTTGTGCGCTCATCTCACTCAAGAGGCCAGGGGCCAGCGCTGTCCGGAGACACTTCCGGGTCACGTGGCCAGTGTGACAAAGCTGCATCTGGCGAGCCAGCGCAGCACACGGAAACGCCGTTTACCTTCCCGCCAGTAAGCAGTCCCTATCTATCTACTTGCACCCGGGGGTGCTTTCGAACTGCTAGGTTGGCAGGCGCTGGGACCGAGCAACGGGAGCGCACCCCGCCGCGGGGATTCGAACCGCCGACCTTTCGATCGGCAAGCCCTAGGCGCTGAGGCTTTTACCCACAGCGCCACCCGCGTCCCAATCTTTCTTGTAAATGCCACCCTGACCCTAATTAGCATTGCAAGCCAAAGACAGGTTTTGGAAATGTGATTCCCACCTCCACCCCCGCCTTTTAATGTGCATGTCTACCCCTAATGTGTGGGCCAATGTGATGTAGTGATTCAAGTGTTCAAAGCTCCACTTGGCCATGAATGAACCTCACTTGGGTGCCCATGGTGCAGTCACTGCCTCTTAGCCTAATCTTCCTCACAGGGTCCTTTGGGGAATACATAAGACAGCGGAGGACCAGGTACACTGCCTTGAGCACCTTTGGAGAGAGAAAAAAGGCAGAATATAAATGCAAGAAATAAATAAATGCAAATAAGGGTTTAGCTTGGATGCGTAACATGAGAATTTCTGAAATGTGTAAATTAGCAATGAAAGATCCACATTCTGAAAATTGCAGCCCTTACTTAGAATCCTAGAATTGTATAGTTGGAAGGGATTGTGAAGATCATCAAGTCCATAGCTGTCAACTTTCCCCTTTTTTGTGGGAAATTCCCTTATTCCAGCACCGTTTCCAGCTGCTTCCCGCTGCTATCCTGGATTGTTAGATATCCTGTAGACTGTCCCTGGGACAGATGAGGCTGCTGATCTCTTATTTTTGAGGCTGCTGATCCCTTATTTTCAAATCTGAAAGTTGATCAAGTCCAACTCCCTGCAGTGCAGGGTTATGCAGCTGTCCCATACAGGGATCGAACCTGCAACCTTGGTGTTATTTATTAGTTATTAGCTCTAACCAACCAAGCCAGGCTGACTTCGTGGTTGACTTGCAAGGGAACTTACACTTTTGGTTCTGTTCTCTTCCACTGCCCACCACCCTAAACATATGCAGCATTTTAATCTCTGTCTCACTCAGATTTGCTAAGCTTGTGCCGGAAGCCATTTAGTATAGCATTTAAGAAGTTTTCATCAGCTACACTGTCATTTACGTGGTGCGCATTTGCCAGGCAAAATGTTTAAATGCAAGGGTGTTGCTGATACAGCATATTTCAGAGCTGGAGGATGTGGAGCTAATTCCACCTCATGTGAAAATTAGTTTGTGAATCTAGTCTTCAAAGTAGAAACTGGCAACTGTTGAAATTATGGTTTCTGCTTATATACTTCATGCTTTATTTGTTTCAACCAGCCTTTAAGCCAGTGTTTCTTAAGAGGGGGGGAAAATGTGTTATGTTTGCATTATTCTGAAGCATTTAGCAATTTACAGATACAGGAATGAGACCTGCGAGCAGGATTTGAAATACGAGCAGTGGTAGAAAATTGATAATATATTAAACAGAAGAAGGTCTTAGGTGAAATGTTTATTAGAATACAGTATGTAAATGGGATGGGCTTAAGAATAGCATGGAGGGAAAGATGGGAAGTTAAAGCTTAAAGAGAAATGCATAAAATATTTGGAATCTGGAATTCATATGTAAAGATTTTAAAATTTAATTAAAAAATTGACTCCCCCATCCAAAAAAAGGGGGTGAGAGCTTATGCTTTAAAAGGGAAGGGTTGTACCCAGAAATGTTTCTCTTGGACTAGACCCATTCCAGTCAGTGGATAATTGCTTTCAATGGGACTACTTTGAGCCTGACTTAATCAAACACAACCCAGGCTTTGGATTAGAGGCATAGAGGAAAAAGTTAGAATTTTGGAAGTTTACGTAATGCTTTGCCACGATGATCCAAAACCTGTTTGGGAAGCAGTTCTGCGACTTCCAACTCATATTTTCTGCTAGGCTTGGGACACAAGGTAGAGGAGATGACGAATCAAGTTATTCTCTGCAGACAGTTGCAAAGCCAGAATCAAAAAGCCTGTGCCTTTAAATAATATCAGCAGTAGGTAACATATCTCTTGTCTTTCCTATTGTTGTTTTGTGCTAATGCTTTGAATTCAAAGAGAACTTGCTTATATAATGTTCTCCTACTAGGTTTCAGTTCATTATTTTGTGTCTTGTTTTTTGTACTTGAAGGTTCCCCGGGAAAGGAGAACGTCAGCAGTGAAACCAGATGTAGATCATTCTGACCAAGAACATGGCAAAAGGTTCAGTATTTAACCTTGAAATGCTTTTTTTTTAATAAAAAAAGAAAGAAAGAAAGAAAGATAGTTGGAGGCAACAGCATCTCAAAGGCCAGAGGTTCCTCATCCCTGCTCCTCAGGTATCACATGAATGAAGTTTGGCCAACGGTATCTACTTTTGTCCTTGCCTGGTGGCAGGCAGAGCAAAGTCAATAGAGATGAGTAGGTCCATGTTGGCAGGCCTGACCATTCACAAGAGGAGAAGCACTAGAATGCCTAGAGTCCTAGGAGTTCTCTTTGGGGCCAGGAACCCTGTCAGTCAAGGTAAAAAGATCATAGAGCTGCTGTGGAAGATGCAACGTAACTTGAAAAGTTGGAGGTGCATGATTAGTTTCAACTGCCTCTTTTTCTTGATAGCTTCAGAGTTGCCACAAACTTATTAATAATACTCCCATGATGGAAGCACGTATTTTGGAAAGACGTTGTTCTGCCTGTTCCTATGTGGAATGTACCTATTGATGGGGATGTCTTCAGCCTAGGCTTGGAAAGCCATGGCTGCACATCAACAGCATGATTGCTTTTAAGGCAGCTTGTGAATGGAGTCAAGGCACTGTAAGACAACTTAAAAGGACAGCCTGTTCATTTCCCTTTACTCTGTCTGGTCCACATCCACTCACCCAAAATGGGTTGGCTCACGTCATTCAAATTGTAGTGAGGTAACAGCAGGGAGCAGGCAGGTCTGTGCTAGAAACAGAGTTGCTGAAGGATGAGGGGAAAACCCGACACCTTTACAGGTAATGATTTCTCCAGTACAGTACTGGATGTATCAGAATTATTGCATCATTATGTTGATGCGTAAAATGCACTCCATGTTAATTTTAAAGCTATTTGTGTGAATAGTCTTTGGCTGCATGCATTTTATTCTGAAATCAATGGAGACTGAGTACTTGCTTTTTCTACATAGTCCACACACAATCTAGTTTTGTTGCATTGTTGTTGTTTTTTGCCCATCCTGAGAAACTGGAAATAAAATTTCATTGCAGATTTATTCTGAGTTACCCTGCAGTGTGTCCATTTGAAAACAGATGCAGGTGGTCCTGATAATTGGGGTGGGGGTTGTATCCATGCATGTCCAGTGATGTTGTGGGTCATACCAAGATGGCAATCACCACTTCCTTCGTTCACCCGGGACATGTGCCTGGAGGAAAAGGCTCGAATAACATAATCAACGGGGAGGGTGTGTCAAGTAATTACACATGGCTTCGTGGATGGCAGGATCTAGACTAAATCGAGATTGAAAGCAGCATGTTGAAGAAGAGCATTAAAGATTCTGGATTGAGAAAGGTACGGTTTTTGTGCTACAAATGCATTGGTGTGTATGCAGCCATTCTCTCACCAGAGTATAACCAGAACAAGAAAGCTCAGTGGAGAAAAACTCAAAGGCAACTGAACACTGGTGAGGGCTCATCATTAAGTCTACCTAGTGGCAGTGAAGGCAGCAAAGAAGGCAGACTTTGCTGCTCCATTGCGTCCACATGGTGCTGTCCAGCAGAGCTTTTCCGGGTAGTGCGGGACCATGTATAGTCTGGCCTAAAGGAGGTGGCAGAACTAACAGTAGTTTGTTGTGACTTGTTTGCAAAGCATTTTGAGAATAAAACTGCTTGCATCCACCAGGACTTGGACTCCACTGTTGAATCTCGAGAGGTTACCCAGAGCACTGTCTAGTCCTGTTATGTTGGATGAGCTTCAGTTAGTAAGGCTCAAGGTTGTGGACAAGGTGCTTGGATCAATCAGGGCAACCACTTGCTCTATGGACCCTTGTCCCTCTTGGCTCATAAAAAAACTTTCAGGGATGGGACAGCTGGCTGTGTCAGAGAGGTGATTAACGGCTCCCTGCAAGAGAAGGTGGTCCCTGCCAGCTTGAAGGAGGGAATAGTAGAATCATTCCTCAAGAAAACCCTCATTGGATTTGGAAAATCTAAGTAATTATTGGCCAGTTGCCAATCTCCCCTTATTGGGCAAGATTCTTGGGTGGGTGGCTGCAGATCAGATCCAGGTGCTCTTGGAGAAAACTGATTTTCTAGATCTAGTTCCATTGGGGTTTAGGCTCGGTTTTGGCACAGAAACTGCTTTGGTCGCCCTGTATGATGACCTCTGTCGGAAGAGAGACAGTGGAAATGTGTGCTTGTTAGTTCTTCTTGACCTCTCAGTGGCTTTTGATACCACTGGCTACAGCCTTCTGGAGTGGCCATCTGAGTTGTGGGTGGGTGGCACTGCTTCACAGTGGTTCCAACCCTACTTATTTCCAGAGAGTGATGCTTGGGGAGTGCTCTTTGGCCATGTTAAGCCTTCAACATGGGGTTCATCAGGCTTTGATTTTATCCCCTATGCCGCTTAATATCTATATGAAACCGCTGAGTGGGGTCATCTGAAGTTCTGGAGTATGTTGTCAGTAATATACTAATGACACACACCTCTGCTTCTTTGTATCTGCAGGTGTGGCTGGACTGTTGTCTTGCCTTGGTAATGGACTGGATCAAAGCCAGTAAACTGAAACTCAATCCAGATAAGGCTGAGGCACTGTTAGTGGGTGGTTCCTTAGACCGGATGGATGGAAGGTTGCCTGCTTTTGATGGGGTTACATTCCCTCTGAAGTAGCAGGTATACAGCTTGGGGGTACTTCTGGACCCCTTGCTGTCACTTGAGGCTCAGGTGGCCTTGGTGGCATATAGGGCCTTCCATCAGCTTCAGTTGGTGGCACAGCTGTGCCCCTATGTGGACAGGTATAGCCTTACCTCTGTCATCTGTGCTCTGGTAACCTCTAGGTTAGATTACCGCTATGCGTTATATGTGGGGCTGCCTCTGAAGATGGTTTGGGAATAAAAATAATAATAATTTATTGGTTGTACCCCGCCCATCTGGCTGGGCTTCCCCAGCCACTCTGGGCAGCTTCCAACAAAGATTAAAAATACATTAAAATGTCACACATTAAAAACTTCCCTGAACAGGGCTGCCTTCAGATGTCTTCTAAATGTCAGGTGCCGTAGTTGTTTTTCTCTTTGACATCTGGTGGGAGGGCGTGCCACAGGGCGGGTGCCACTACCGAAAAGGCCCTCTGGCTGGTTCCCTGTAGCTTTGCTTCTTGCAGTGAGGGAACCGCCAGAAGGCCCTAGGCGCTGGATCTCAGTGTCTGGGCAGAATGATGGGGGTGGAAACACTCCTTCAGGTATACTGGAAACTGGACCTGGCACAGAATTCAGCAGCCAGGTTGCTCAATGAGGCAAGACAGTTCTGACCTGACTGCACTGCTGCCAATTAGTTTCCTGGCCCAATTCAAAGTGCTGGTTTTGACTTATAAGGCCTTAGGCTTAGGACCGCAAAACCTCTAGGACCGCATCTCACCATACGAACTGACCTGGATCCTACAACCATCATCTGAGGCTCTTCTTTATATGCCTCCTCTGCAAGAGGTCTGGAGGGTGGCAACATGAGAACAGGCATTTTCTTCAGTAGCTCCCTATTTGTGAAATGCTCTCCCCAGGGAGGGTTGCCTGGCGCCTTCATTACATATCCCAGGCAAAAATATTCCTCTTCTCCCAGACCGTTGGCTAATTAAACAATCTATAGCCTTTCAAACGGGGGGGTGGGGGGGTGCGTTACTGTTTTTGTTTGTTATTATGGTATGTTTTTTTGTGTTTTTATATTGTAAACCGCCCTGTGATCTTCAGATGAAGGGCAGTATAGAAAGTTAAATAAGAATAATAATACACTGGGAAACCCCAATGTGTGATCTGAAGGCACATGAGGCCACCATCTTGCTGAAGTTAAGCAAATCCAGTGCTTGGATTGGGTACCTGGGAACCTCATGTATGCTGCCTTGGTTCCATGATGGAAGATATATGGGGTATTAATGCAGGGCTGGCCCAAGATATTTTGGCACCTGAGGTAGGCCCCAAAATGGCACCTGGCTCCTTGCTAGGAAAGAAGCCGTGAAGGGAAAGCTACACCAGGAACAAGGAGGGAAGGAAAATTGACATTGGAATCTGTTGCCCTGGTGGATTCACCTCACCTTGCCTCATGGGACGGCCGGCCCTGTATAAATGTAAAACAGGGGGAAATCCTTCCCAGAGAAGGAAGCTGACGTGAGGCAGGCTTGGGCTCCAGGGCCTGCCATTTTAGAAATTTTTCCCGCCTCCCACTCCCAAGTGCTTAATCTGCCACTTCTCTTTTGTTTAGGAACTGTATACCGAACATGGCGGAACAGTCGCTCATTTCTGCTGGGGAAAACCGAGTGCAAGTCTTGAAAAACATGCCTTTGAATATCGTTCTTCCGCACACTTCCCAGATGGGTGTTGACAAGAGGGGCCACCTGACTACTCCGGACACGACTGTCACGGTCTCCATCGCATCCATGCCCACCCATTCGATCAAGACGGAAACTCAGCCGCACAGCTTTACAGTGGGCATCCCACCAGCTGTCTATCACCCAGAGCCACCTGAGCGGGTGGTGGTTTTAGACAGGAGCCTGAGTGCTGACCAGTTTAGCTCCAGCGCCCAGCCTCAGAATTCCCAGCGCCGTACTCCGGATTCCACCTTTTCAGAGTCTTTCAAAGAAGGCGTGCAAGAGGTACAGAAACAACCTGCCTCTTTTGCTGAGCATGCTCTGTCCAGCGCTTGGCACATTGCTGTGTTTGCCATGGGAGAGCAGAAAAGCTACAGGCTGCAGTGTTGGGCTGCAGAAATGTGGCTTCTGGAGCATTTGAAAGTAAATTGTTAAGGCTGTGATCCTGTTGAATTCCATGGAACTTTCTAAATAGGCATGCACAGGGTTGCACTGCAATTTTACGTATACCTTGGTTCTCGAACCTTGGTTCTCAAACTTAAACCATTCCGGGAGTTCATTCGACTCCCAAAACTGTTTGAAAACCAAGGCTGCAGGAGCTTCCTGCACTCAAGCAGAAGCAGCGTCGGACGTTTGGCTTCCCCAAAACATTCACAAACCAGAACACTTCTGGGTTTGCGGTGTTCAGCAGCCAATTTGTTCGTCAACTAAGCCGTTTGAGAACCAAGGTACCACTATACATGTATTTAAGAAAAGCAGCTTTTGAACCCTTAATGCAGTGGTGGAGATCCATTTTTCAGCCTCAGGGCCATATGCTATCATGGGTGGTTTTCTGGGGGGATGCGTATCAGTGGTGGGCGGGGCCTGAAGCAGAAGTGGGTGGAGCAATGCACAAGAATCCTTTCTTCATACAGTAAACTAGATTCTGTTTGTGCAAAAGCCAGAGCTTTCACTACATGCCTACTCATGTGCAAGGCACATGTTCTCTCACATTCTCTCTGTTTCTCTCACACACACAACCTTCCATCCAGGCAAGAGAGAGGCATTTCAAGGACACATTCCAGCCAGACAACAGCATTCAAAAGTTGCAGGACAGAGTAGTGGGTGTCACCTGGGCGAAAGCCCTTGGAGCCAAATAAGAGATCCCTGGACGGCTGCATTTGCCCCCTGGGCCAGAGGTTCCCCACCCAGTTTGCAGATAGATGCAAAGCAGTTTCGTAGACCTTGGCTGGCAAACCTCCGAAGCCAGAGCAGTTGATGAATAATATATATTTTTTCCCAGTGGCCTTCTCAGTTACTCAGATTTACTCAGCAAAAGCAGAGTAAATCGTGTCAGGTAGTAAAAACTGCGAAACAAATTTATGCTGAATGAGGCATCATGCAAATTCGATTTAGTTTATAAAAACTAAATAAATACAGGCGGCTCACAAAATCACAGAAAGTTTGACCTTTTTCTTAAAAGTCCAGAATGCCTACAAGTCCTGTTGATAAATAACTATTGCATCCCTTCTTCCCCTTGCCCCTCTGATTTATTGCACTGCTCCCTAATCTGTGCATGGGTATCATGTTCTCTTTAATTCTTATGTAAACCTGAAATATCAATCCGGTGGATTAGAAATAGAAGATTTTCTCAAAGGCCTGTGGGTGTAATGTACTAAATTTAAAACAAAAGCAACCACTATAGAATGCGAAATCACTAGCAAAAGCACATGGCTCATTTTACAGGGTAGAGAGAGAGCTCCTTCAGCTTGAATGTGTGGTAATAATATCGGCACGGCAGGAATACGTACACGATCTGTGTGTGTGTGTGTGTGTGTGTGTGTGTGTGTGTGTGTAAAAAAAAAAAGTGTGCTAAATGCAGCATCACAGAAAGAAACAGCTGTGGACCTAAGCGTAAAACCCTCTAAAACTCAGAATACCTTGTTCAAATGTCAGAACTGGAGCTAAGCTTTTTCTTCTTTCAGGCTCTTGAAAGATATTGGAAATGCCACACTTTGAAAGTGTGCAAATCAACTTTTTCCATAGTGCCCTGCCTTGTGCTGGCCTAGTTTTTTCTTTTCCCCACCCCTGGTGCACATATTAAGTGGATGGCAGTAAACATGCCAAGTTAAGGGGCATGTTAAACACTTTATTAATGATAAATTTAGGACCGGACCACTGTTGTTATTATTTTTTAAAACTGCCACCTATGCCTGAAACAATTATTAATACTTCCAGGTTTTCTTTCCTGCCGAACTGAACCTCCGGATGGCCGGCATGAATTCTGAAGACTACGTGTTTGAAAGCATTGCTGGGTAATCTCCTATCCTTTAGATCCAACTATTGTGAAATTCTCTCCCTCCCTCTCTGGCGCACAGTAGGGCTTGACTTGGCACGCCATGCTCTGCCTTCTTGCTTACGCTCCCTGGTGGGTGGCAAGCTGTGCGGATGATCACCTGGACTTGCCTAGGTTGTAGTGTTATTCCCTGACATGTTGTACAGACTGCTGGGCTGAGTACACAGCCATACATTTAAAGCACATGACTTCTCTCAGGATTCTTTGAGAGAAGCCACGTGCTTTAATTGTATGGTGCGTGCAGCCTGGGTTTCTGCTGTTTGAACCTCGAGCTCAGGAGAACCAGCATACCCGCCACCATTTCCCCAATGAAAATAAGGATGTCCTGTTCCATCATCGTCATTTTATTATTTATATGCCGCTGAGATGAGCTTGGGCAAGTCACCGTCTTGTCCTATCCTACTGCATGGGTGTGTTGTGATTGGTGATGATAACAGGATATTGCCCCATGTACACCAGCTTGAGCTCTTAGAGCATGGTGTGAATTTGACTGATAGACAGATAATCGCCTGCTCAGAAGAGATTTATAGGGTGTAAAAGCATAACTCATAAAGTGTCTATAAAGAGAAGCTTTCTAACTTACCCTTTGTTCCCCCTGCCCAATATCTTTGAATCATGATTTGCTAGTCCTAAATAAACAGATGTCATGACTTGGAACGCCGTGACACTAAAAAATACCATTTGTGTACACTTTTGTTTATGTGTTATGTGCAGATTCTTTGCAGATATAATTGGCTCCTAAGTCTTCCCCCTTCTGGTTTTTCAGGAACAACTTCGAATACACACTGGAAGCTTCTAAATCGCTTCGGCAGAAGCCCGGAGATAATACAATGACGTATTTAAACAAGGGCCAGTTCTATCCCATTACACTGAAGGAGATGAGTGGTGGTGAAGGAATCCATCAGCCCATCAGTAAAGTTCGAGTGAGTTGACACACTAGGAACTATGTGGGAGGAGAAGCTGGCAGCAGTGGCGGGCTTTGGGCTCTCAAATTTCGACACTAAAATTCACCCCCAGGCCTTTCACGTTCCATTCTGCAGCATTGTTGTGGCACCCCCTGCAGTGTGGCATCAAGTGCAGCCGAACCAGTTGTGTGCCCTAAAACCACCTCTGCTGTAAGTGTGGTGAAAAATGTTAGGATTCCAGCGGAAGTAGTCAGCGATGTTCCCAAAAGGGTGTGCAGTGATTCTGGCAGTCAGCTAGGCACAATGTTCTGCATCAGCTGTAGTTTCCAGTCATTTTCAAGGCTGAAGAGCGTATTGCAGTAACCTAATCCAAACTTGATATTGCGAATATGCACAATGGGTTGTAATCAGTTAAGTCAGATATTTGGAGTAGACTTGAAATCAATGGGCTAAAAGTAGGAATGGAGGAGAAATTATATTCAGTTCACACTGAAAGAAAAAAACCTGCCTATGGTAATTTGCAGCTTCCAAAACAACTTGAGAACTAACGATCCTTCAAAATTTACTCTTCTTTAGATTTTGCAATATAGTTCTCCAGCCAAGTAATGTGTACATATACTGAGGGGAAGTATACATTAAAAATGCACGTTAGTGAAAATAACGTACCAAAAAATGCATTCTACTTGAGGAAATTTCTTTGGGAAAATAAGTATATTGGATAAAATTGCATACGGATGTGTCTGTTAGGAGAAATCTGCACGAAAATGCTGGTGAATTTTCATGAAGCCTTTTTTAAAAAAGTAAATAAATTGCAAAGTGATGTGGAAATATGGAAAACGGAACTCAAAGATGGGGAAAATGAGAAACCGCAATTGGACGAAAGTCACGATGAAAGTCCACTGCTTTCAAGGGGCTTACATTGTGTATGACTTAGCTGAATGCAACCCATTTAATTGAATGCACACCTATGGGTTATTGGGACTCTAGTTTGCTTTGTTTCTTCTTCTTTTTAAAAAAAGAAGAGCTACCACACAGGAATGGAGTCACCAAGTCAGCTTACCCCCAAAGGCTCCCCCCCTCCCCGCCAGGGCTCATTTATTGCCAGTGCATTTTAATTATTTGTTTGGTGGCCAAATAAATCAACCAGTTACCTAGTTTATCTCCCTATTTTTGGTGTCACTTTGAATGCCATCAGATTAAGGGGTAGCGCTGGCACTTTTCCGACTCTTGCTCCCACCCTGTTAATGGTCAGGGAAATTCTCTTCAGAAGCCAACCCATGTGGGCAGATTTTGTGAAGCTAAATAGCAAGTTGTTGAGCAGGAATGGGGAACCTGTGGTCTTTAACGTTGGGCTACACTTCCTATGGGATGCGGATGGTGCTGTGGGTTAAACCACAGAGCCCTAGGGCTTGCCGATCAGAAGGTCGCGGTTCGAATCCCCGTGATGGGGTGAGCTCCCGTTGCTCGGTCCCTGCTCCTGCCAACCTAGCAGCTCAAAAGCATGTCAAAGTGCAAGTAGATAAATAGATACCACTCCGGCGGGAAGGTAAATGGCTTTTCCGTGTGCTGCTCTGGTTCACCAGAAGCAGCTTAGTCATGCTGGCCACATGACCCAGAAGCTGTACGCCGGCTCCCTCGGCCAATAAAGCGAGATGAGCGCCGCAACCCCAGAGTCAGTCACAACTGGACCTAATGGTCAGGGGTCCCTTTATCTTTACCTTACAGTTCCTATAATCCTTCACCACTTCTGAAAGGCTACTGGTTCTGCACCCCTAGGAATTCAGAGGCATCTACGTATATCTGAGTAACCGTGTTCGCACTTCAGCTTAAAAAGGCTGGCAGAATTGCCTAGATTAAGCTACCAGCTTAATAAACACTTTGCTTCCTTCCCTGTGAAGTGTCTTTGCCAAAGACCCTCTGGCCTTTATGTCAATTAAGCTCTGCTCTCTCTCTCCTCCTGTCCCTCTTTTTCCTCCTCTTTTGAAGAGTGTCATCATGGTTGTATTTGCCGAAGACAAAACCAGAGAGGATCAACTCCGGCACTGGAAGTACTGGCACTCTCGGCAGCACACAGCCAAACAAAGGTGCATTGACATAGGTAAGAAATCATCCCAGCTGCAGGTGCCAGGACAGCGCTTGGCAGGTTTCAGTTCTCTGCTCACGTTCGTTCTTTCTTTTTACTGCACATGCCCAAGGCTATCTTTTGGCCACTGTTCAACATGGCTCCAGTTCTTGTTCATTACAGTTCTTTGGTTGCATGAGAAATATTCTAAGCCATCTTAATATTTTGGGTGAGGGGGCAGCTATACAGCTCTGAACATATAATGGGGTACTTGCGTTTGGTTTGGTGTTGTTGGTTGGTTACCCAAATGGGTGGGTCAGCACTTATAAATAAGATGTTCCTGGACTACAACTCCCATCCTCCTTGACCACTGGCCATGTGAATTACGGCTGATGGGAGTTGGAGTCCAAGAACACATGGAGGCCCCCACAAGTTAGCCACTCCTGGTCAATAGCATGCAGTGGGGGTTGTAAGGTTGCATAATCTTCCGTGTCTGGTACAAATTGGTTGCTTTTAGGCCCGTTTTGGTGTCAGATGATGCTATTTCTGTGTTGAGTTGCCTTTGGGGCTGCTGAAATCTGTTACGCTTGTTTTCTGTCTTCTGCGGGAGCCACAGACTTTCTGAACAGCCATTTTCTGAACTTTGATCATCCCCCCACCCCACCTCCGAAAGAGAAACCCAACCCAACCGTCTGATTATATTCCTCTGTTTCTACCATCACCCTCCCGAGAAAGCACAGTTCAGTTTTTAATTCCTAGAGTGTTTGGGCCTAGTAGAGGCTGCTTGTAGCTCATGCCCTGTGCTCCAGTGTCCCTTCGCCCTTAGTCCTGAGCATGTGTAGATGAGTCGCGGTGACTCAAGGTAGAAGGGAAAGGCACTCTGCACATGGGCAAATCTGCTGTCGCTTATTACTCAGGTGTTTTGGAGCTGCTGGTGTTGTTAAACAGGTTCCCGGAATGAGTTGAGTCCCTGGCACAACTCAAGCTCCAGGTAGAGTTGGGGCAGGGAGATGAAAGATGGCATTGCAGATACCTGCTTGCCTACAGCTAAGCTGTGATTGGCCAGATTCCAGGTTCCTTTGGTTCAAGGTTGAGTTGCACTCCCAGCCCTTTCCTCCTGTGAATAAAAGGAGGGATTAATCATTTGGCACTTAAAGGCAGACGCACACGCAAATCTTCCTTTATTATTAAAGGGTGTTTTTTTTATTATTATCAAGAGTATATATCCTTGTTATGCTGGGGTGACATTTCTCGTACAAAACCACAGGGCACGGCAAGGATAGCAGGTGCCACCTCTTTCCTTTTAGAACTTTATGTTTCATTTCCTGATTTATTTATTTTTGTTTTTTAAAAATAAAAATAAAACTTATTGCAGAGATGCCCACAGGCAACAACTCTTGGTTGCTTTTTATTGCTCTCCAATACATCAATGTTCTTCCAAGAAGGAAGAAAATAAATGACGCTATACTAGGCCTGTATGTAGCATCAATAGATTGACATACTATATTGTGTGTGTGTTTTCTCTTATCAACAGCTGACTACAAGGAAAGCTTCAACACGATCAGTAACATTGAAGAGATAGCCTATAACGCCATTTCCTTTACTTGGGACATCAATGACGAAGCAAAGGTAAGCATTCAGACTTATTTTTCCTGGCCCCTTTTTGTGTGTAAAAGGGGAGAAAGGAGGTGTATCTTAACATGGCATATCGTTAGATTTTTATTTGCTTTCTGCTTTTAAGAAATAGTTGCTGGAGCATTGCCAAAGTGTGTTTGAATAAAAATAAAGTGTTTGTTGTTGTTTTTTAAGTGGAGGGACAATCAGTATTGGGGATTGACGTGGCTATCTTTCAAGCTCTGCCTTGCTTCTCCAAGCCCCCCAGATCAGTTTAACAGAAGGAAAGTGAGCAGGAACAGGAGAGTGAAACAGGCTCCTGCAAAAAACAGAAATTACTTCAGCATGTTAGTGAATTATTACATAGAGACCTACGAGCTACCAGGTGCATTTAGTGCTTGTTCTCACTGAGGAGACTGCCTGGCAAGATCTCAGACTGCTACACCTATTCAAACAGACGTCTTTCAGCCACCTAAGTTTAAACAGAGGTGTGTTTGCAGGCTGCAACTTGCAATCCTCTGCAAACGGCCCATCTCTTCTGTCAAAGTGTCATTTTGTGTCAGATTTACTAGTCACCTTCTTAGTCCCCCTTCGCTATGCAGAGGTCACTAAACAGCACAATGCAGCCTTCAGGTGCCTGGTACTACAACTCCCATCAGCTCCAACCAGCACGGGGGGGGGGGTGAAGGCTTGTATAATGGACATATCGCATTGGGAAAGTTTTCCGCTTCATATTGTGGTGCGATGCAGTTAAGTCTGGTGGGCAACCTCCTCAGTTTCATTGCTAAGCCTTCAAAGAGTATGCAAAGCCACTTGTAGGCTGAGCTGACAAGCTTGCTTTTGCCCTGACACAAGGCAACTTTCATGCCATGGTCTTAGAATTATTTGAAATAATTTTAGAATAATTATCCCATAGTTCTGAGGTAATGGCAAATTGAGGCCTATTTAGAATTGAAGCTCCAATGAAGACAATGAACAGATGTGCTCCCTTCCCTTTTGCAAACTTAGCCAGTGGTACCAGTTTAAAGTTTAAAGATGCTCTCAAGGCTAATCTTAAAAAAATAATAATCAGAATAAGCATGGAAAATTGGGAAACACTGACCTGCGAGCGTTCCAATTGGAAGATAGCCTTTACCAAAGGTGTCTTGAACTTTGAAGAAGCACAAACTCAGGATGAAAGGTAGAAACGAGCTAAGAGGAAGGCAAGTTTAGCAAACCCTAAACCATGATCAGCTCCCGCCTGGAAACCCATATCCCCACTGTGGAAGGATGTGTGGATCCAGAATTTGACGTCACAGACACACCATTAGGACTGTGTTCATGGAAGGCAATCTTATTCTGCTACGAGTGATCGCCAGAGAAGATGACGACCAGGAAAGGGTCAAAGGAGGGGGCTCTGCTAGGTCAGAAACATCCAGACATGTTGGATAGCATGGACTACATTTTCCATATTTACTGCACCCCCTCACCACCTTTGACCACTGGCCATGCTGGCCAAACAATATATGGAGATGCAGCTTTGGGGATTGACACATCAAAGTGGTTTACAACATTAACAAAGCCATACAAAAAAAAGTATTTAAAGATTTGACAACCATTTAAAAGCAAAAAGGGTTATTCAGAAATAGGAGTTCTTTTCTAGTAAGGGTGTTGGAATGGTTTAGCCATAACCTGGAAGACCCCGTTTGAAATCTCTGTGTCCCCTTGAATTCCCCAGTGGGATCTGAGCCTCATCTCCCCTCCCTTCCATCTGTAATGTAAGAATACAGTGGTACCTCTGGTTACGCACTTAATTCGTTCCGGAGGTCCGTTCTTAACCTGAAACTGTCCTTAACCTGAAGCACCACTTTAGCTAATGGGGCCTCCTGCTGCTGCCGCACCGCTGGAGCAAGATTTCTGTTCTCATCCTGAAGCAAAGTTCTTAACCCGAGGTACTGTTTCTGGGTTAGCGGAGTCTGTAACCTGAAGCGTATGTAACCCGAGGTACCACTGTAATGATACTGGCCTACTTTACAGGGCTTGTCGTAAGGGTTATTGAGATAACGCAAGCAAAACACTTGGAACATGCAGGGGAAAGTGTCACATCAAGTTATTACATCCCTTTTATCCTCTGTCTTGCCCCTCCCTGCAAGTGTGTGTGGAAACTAGGGCTGTGTTTAACTGCGGCCATTTGCAGCCATGACATCGTAACAGCCTCATGTTGACCGAAGAGAACTCCACATGGGACTCCGATAGTAATAGCTTAGATTAATCCATTGTGGGTCATACTGAAGAATGTGGAGAGTTTTGGTCTTTACTGGCACCTGAGAGCATCTCTGTGGAGATTGTAGGGACCCCTCTCCTCAACCTCTCTATTCCCTGTCCCCCCTCCCCAACCTAGGCTGGCTCTGCCATTTAGCGGCGTGAGGTGAACTCACCTCAGGCTGTGGAGGTTTGTGTATGTGCAGCATTGGCAAAATATTGGACAGGGCTGTGGACTTCATACACACCCACACATTTAAAGCAGATCGGATGTGGCTTCTTCTAAACAATCCTGGGAACTGTAGTTTACCTCTCACAGAGCTGTAATTCCCAGCACCTTGTAACGAACTACAGTTCCCAGTATTCCCTTGGGAAAGTCATGTGTTTTAAATGTGTACAACACAGCCTTGTAAGCCAGCCAGCTAACCTCCTCTTAGGAGAACACTCTTCTGTCCCTAATGTGGAAATAAGATTCAGATGCAAATCTGGTCCACTTGTGGAATGCAAGGGTGTCATATTGTCCTTCATATTAGGCAACAAAATGGTCTTGGTCTGGCCCAGCTGTCTCGCATTTTGGTGTCCGCCCCCAACACATCAGAGAGATGAAGCTGTTTGTCCTTTCTCTAGCACAGGCACCCCCAAACTCGGCCCTCCAGATGTTTTGGGACTACAACTCCCATCATCCCTAGCTAACAGGGCCAGTGGTCAGGGATGATGGGAATTGTAGTCCCAAAACATCTGGAGGGTTGAGTTTGGGGGTGCCTGCTCTAGCTAGTCTGGGTGATCTAGGCAACCATTCAGAAGGGAGGAAATGGGACAGGCTTTCACGGTTGAATTGGGCAGTGGACTCTTTAAAGGAAGGATTTGTGAGCAAGAGGAGGCAGTGATTCGGGGACGGGCAGTAGAATTTGTTCCAAACCTTTTATTGCAAAATAAATATTCCCCTTTCACCATGTAACCCTGATGTGTTTATCCTTCCAACCCTTCCAATGGCAGTGTTTCAGCACCTGATGCCTAAAATGGCATTACTTCGTGAAGTTGGTATCGGTTACCAACCTGAGAATCTAAAACGCTATAATCCTTTGGCGAACTAACTCTTTGGGGCACTGGCAGCCATAGAAGCACATTTCCGCAGGTGACAATAGCTCCATTCAGTATGCTGCTTCATCTCTGCATCTTGCAAAGTAGCCCAGTCATTCAAGTGTATCCTCGTGGTCCTCGTGCTAAAGTGGGTGGTATTGTCCACACTACCCTGCCCCTTAAAAGGACAAGCAAACTGACACATCATGGCCAAGTCACTCACCTTGAGATCATCCAAGTCACTGGGCAGATTCTGAAAGGGAAGCTGCTACGTTTTGAACCAGCAACATCAAAATTATGCATCAGACAACTTCTGGATTCTTTTTTGCATGTTGGTTGCATATGTGCAGATGTTTTATCCGAACCTACTCAATTTGCATATTCTAAATTGATGTCCTGGGTTTTTTGCAAACCACTGGGGAAACAGGGAGACAGTAGAGGGTGTATAGATACACATCTAGGAGTAAGGACAGGTAGCTAGGTGATGTTTGCCAGTTCCTGAGCATGGTCAGTATTTGTAAGCAGATTTAGGGTTTGGGAAGTGAGTGACCAAGGACTACTGTATCTTATAGTGCATTCCTATTCATGTCTACTCATGAGTAGAAATGAGTAAATCTCATTGTGTTCTGTGTGACTTACCCCCAAGTAAGTGGATATAGGATTGTTGTATTGGAATGGCTATACTTTAGTTTTCCCATGCAGCTTGCAGGCCTGACGGGGTAGATTCATTAGTTCCCTGTTTTCTTTTGGGCTTTCTTCTTAAGTGTAGTTGCATATTTCAGAAAATCATTATCCTGTAGTTATTTTTTCTTTTTTTAACCCTCCCCCCCTTTTTTGTTTTATACTGACCTAGTAAAATCAACAATGATTGCGATGTAAAAATGACCTATATACATTCTGGATTGCTATGCTTCCTAATTTATTTATCTCTCCCCCCCCCCTTTTCTGTGTGAATGTATTTGATGGTGGTTCTTGATCAGATTACTTGTAGACAGAGCAGCAATTCTTTCCCACTGCTCTGATCTTATCGGGAGGAGGCTTAGCCAATTTCAACAATTTTTATTGCATGGTTCATTTGACTTGCTTTTCCTTTCTTTCTTTTTCTTTTTTGACAAAGGCCTTGTGTGGTGCAGTACTGTACGGAACCCCTACAACATTTATTGCCATGTGGATATTGATGGTGACTTTTTTTTGCATTAAATGTTTTTTATGAACCAGCAGTACAGATCAGGGTTATATAATTATGATAAACTTCATTCAGTTTACTCAGAACTACATGAATGTCCGATGATTTCCACCCCCATCCCCAAGAAACAGAAAATGTGGGAACTAGTTTGGGAACAGAAAGATGAAGTATGATGTGAATCAGTTGGAAATTAAGGTTGGGGTGGCTCAAGGAAGGATAAGCGAACTAGGGTGAAATGAGAGTGTGTTTTCCTGTGTCCAAAGCTTGTATTGAGGCAAACCAGGTATAAATAGACATGGAAGCCAGTCAGCACTGTGACTCCTTCCTCTTCCCCTATGACACCCTTTGGGCTCACAGTAGAGGAAACCTGGCAGTGTCAGCATCAATGCCAACTGCTAAATGTCAGGCAAGGGAAGAGCCTGCTCATAACCAGCCGGAAACTTAATCCCTTTTTATTTCACCCTTAGCAAGCCAGTGATGTCCCCTTTCTACGCCACCTCTGCAGTGAACCAAGTTAGAAGTTGAGGGCAAAGAGGAGGGTTCTATGAATCGGTTTTGCATATTCCTTGTTGGCTGGGCCATGTGTGCAATGAAGCTTCATTTCTTCATTTTCCTCCATTCACTCTGAGAATGAGCTGTTAGGGCTCTCTTTCCTGTTGCCCTTGCTATCTGTTTGGATATTGCCACTCACCGTATAGGGAGGAGAGCACATGCTAACTTTGCACAGACTCCCTTTCAGTTGCTTCTGGCAAAAATATAAAGGGCAAGCAGATAAGACAGCAAAAGGCACAATGACACAGCAACTCCACTGTCAGTTACTGATCGTACTTTTATTCAAAGTGTGTGGAGGGGCATCAGGCCATTGCAATCTAATAAACTCACAAAGTCAAGCAGCACAGTGAAGTGCTAAGAATGCGGTCTGTTAAACCTTTTGCATATCCCATTTAGTATGCTTGCAAAGTGCTCCCCTCCTTCTACCCTTCTTGCAACAAACAGACCACACACAGTTAAGTAAGTTTAAAATGCTTTACTTACAAAACATTCCAAAGGTCAGATTTCATGCATTTATCCAAGCAGCAGCAGGGAGAACACAAGCTGAATACTCTGAGGTAGAAAATACAGAATGATAGCTTCAAACACGTGCTCTAAGCTCGGGTCTTGCAGTCTCCCTCACTGGAGAAGAGGGGGCATGACCTAGCTATGTCTAGGAACACAGCTCTATGATCTTAACCCCTTCATGCACCAACTAGCACTCATGCATAGTTATGTTTCACTGCAATTTCCCACAAGATGTGAGACACGATCTTCCCTGGTTCGAGTCTTGCCATGCTTATGAACTTTGTCATGTGGCATTCGGCAAGCCTCTTTTCCCTCGGCTTCAGCCCCACCTCCAAATAAATCTGTATATGGAATAATAATGCTGGCCTACCTTCCAGAGGTGGGAACCTGTTTCCCTCCAGATGTTGTTGGAATTCAACTTCCATCAGATCCCCAGCAAGCATGACAAATGGTCAGGGATAATGGAAGTTGTATTCCACATCACTACAAGTTCCTGATTCCTGGTGTAAGCATTACTATGAGAATTTGTGGTGAAGAATTTTGAAAACCTTAAAATGCCATGTAAATAAAATACTAACTTTGTTGTTATTCTGCTCAGTGTGCAACCAGAAGATGTTTGGGTCTGTTCTCGAAGTAAAAGTTTATTTAAAGGAATCCCTCTCCCCGAAGGACTTCCCAAAGATAAACCAAACAAAAGTAGCTTTATGCTGAAATGAAATCTATGAGCTCCCTTTGTTCTAGTTGTGGGATTTTATGTTTTTGTTTAACTTGTTCCCTGAAGAAGGTGTGCTGCTTCCTGCAATTTGACCCCCAGGTGTTTTTTGTGTTTTGCATGATGTTAATTTATTAGGTTAATAAGAGTAGTAGGTCATTTCTCATTTTCCTGGGCTGTGAGTGTTGCATGTAGCCACAGTGATGCCTTCTTAATGAAGCTTTTAGTCATGTGGCACTTTAAAGGAAGGTGTTGCCGCAGGTTTTGCCTGTCTTGAGATACCAGTTTGGTGAGGATGAAACTAAATGGGAGGCATGTGGATGAGTCAATCAAGCTTTAATGGCATTTGTAATGAGAGGGAGTGTAGCATTGACACCAGCAGTACAATCCTCTCCATGCTTCCCCTTTAAGTTCTCTGTTTCTGGGGCTCATTCCAGGTAAGAGTGAGTAAGATTGCAGCCTCAGCTTTTTCCCCCCTCCTTTGACTGTAGCTTCAAATCCTGCCTTGCATTATTAATTGCTTTGACTGCAGTTGCAGTCTTAACCCCACTTACCTGAGAGTAAGCCTCGCTGGATTCAGTAGGACTTGCTTCTGATTGGATGTGGTTTGGATTGTGGCGTAACATCTGATTCTTCTTCACAGTGTTTCAGGAACGCCACTTTCGCTGCTTATCCACAGTGCGTTTACTCCATTCTTTAGTCAAATAAGCTTCATAAAATCAAGACACCTCTTGCCAACTCAGGCTTACAATCTTAAATTCACAAAAAACAAGGGAGAAATGAACGAGGAGGAAAAAGGAAACATTCTTAGGTGCAGTGTATAATTTCCAGCTGGCATAGGAGCCAGCTCCTAGGGGCTGAGGTCTCTTTGCCCCCCATAAATTTTTTGAGGGGCTGAGGTCTCTTTGCCACTTGAATGACAATGCCCCCTTTCCAGTTGATGGGCATTGCCATTCAAATGGTATGCTTGCACTGCGTCTTGTGATCGATTATGTGAGGCAGGGCTTACCTGAGTCCCCCCAAATATTTTATCCAAGTTGGCACCCCTGCCAGCTGGAATGGAAAGAGTTCAAGGAGGGGAGGAGCTAGATGGAGCTGGTCTCCCCAAAGAGCCAATGGTGTGGTTGCTGCTGGGTGACGCTTGAGGGAAGGAATGGCCTGATGGAGCTGGCCTCTCAGGGGAACCAATGAAGCAGTCCTCTAGCACCACATCTACTTTCTACTGCATTTTCTGTCATCACCATCACTGAATCCTCAACCTAGGCAGATTAGACTTACGGCAAGGATGAAGAACCTGGTGCCCTCCAGGTGGAGAGTCCTGTATTGCAGGCAGTTGGACTAGATTATCTTTGGGATCTCTTCCAACTCTACAAATCTATTGTTCTATGATTAGGGCAGCTAATTGCCAGTCACTGCAACCGCCACTTGTTCTGGACAATTGTGTCTTTGTAAGCCATACTATGGTTGGTTCATTTGCCTTACCTGGAAACTGCCTGCCTGCCATTTTGTTTTTGCCAGCCTTTCCCGCAGGTTGGATTGCACCACCTGGTTCGGTGTCACTCGATCTTGCATTTGCTAAGTTGTAAAATATGTGCCCCGGTATGATGCGGTGTGAATTTTACAAATCAAGCCTTTCCTAATGTTATCAATTAATTAATAAATCGCCCAGGGTGGGTCAGAACAATTTAAAATACCACGTTAAGAACAATTTTAAGCAAATTATATAAATCGTACATGATGAGATGACAAATCTATTCTCGTCTTGTCAGTTCATTCAAACTTACAGACTATTGATCCTTATCATCAGTGTGGCAGAAGAAAGCATTTCTAAGGGACTGCACCCATTAATCAGCCAGGATAGCTCAAGCAGGAGAGCATGAGACTCTTAATCTTGGGGTTGTGGGTTTGAGCCCCACATTGGGCAAAAGATTCATGCCTTGCAGGGGGTTGTCCCTTCCAACTCTATGATTCTGTGATCTATAGCCAAATATGTGGCATGCTAATCTAGCACTATGAATGGTTGAGGGCACTTAAATTCGGTCTGTGTGGCAGGTACTATTCTTCCCCCGTGGTGTGCAGGGAACAACAATCCCCATTTCTTGGTTCCTGTGTCTGGAAGGTCCCCCCTTTTGTACTTGCTAAAATGTCATTGTGAGTTACTGGAGTTTTTATTCTTCAGCTTTTTCTCCAGAGTGTTTACATCAGGGAAGGGGAACCTGTGGCTCTCCAGATGTTTTTGGACTGCAATTCCCATCATCTTTGACCACTGACCATTCTGGCTGGGGTTTAGGTGAACTGGATCCAATAGCCTGTCGCAGGTTGCAGGTTCCCCCTCCCTGCTCTAGAGATTGAATCTTAGTTGGACATGGATGCTTGAATTTACTGCAAATCTATATTTAGCCCACACTTGCGCTATAAATGCATATGCATAAACATCATGGCAGCAATGCACAGTTTGCTGAGGTATATTTTGAAGTGTTAATACTGGAGGGTGGTATCTTTGATAGCCAGTAATGCTGCGAGACCTAAGAATGAGAAGCCTTGCACATGCAGGGACTTCTGTTTCTTCCTTCTGTGGAGGACAATGCCCTATATGCACATATGAATGCTACGTTGTGCACCGAGCATTTCTTTGTTCATGTAAGAGTCACTTTGTGTACAACAAAACAGGTACCCCATTACTTCTCTGCTATATCTGTATTGGAAGGGCTCAAATCATGTAGATGCATGCTCTAATAGAAGCCCATCTGTAAGTCGCTGCTGCCTCCTTAAAATTTACATAGAGAATCCTGCTCAAAAACAACACGCACACTAAACTCTAATGTAGCCAAGAATGCAGAAGTGCCCTCTGAAAAAGGAGAATGGCTGTCAGAAGAGGAATCTTGCTCTACAGGCTGAAGATGTCCAACAACTTTTGCGGCTGTATATTTCTTTCTTCTGGCAGTTCTTGGGTGGGGAAGTATCTGGTGCAGTCACTTGCCCTCCTTTTCCTTTAAGACACAGATTCAGAGAACAATATGTCATTTTGGCAGCTTATGATCCCAGCCGAATGTTGTCTTTAGTTTTTGGAGAAGCAGAAAAGCAGCAATCTTAAACAACAGCTGAGATGAGGTGTTTTTAATAAGAAGGTTCTTACTTATTTATCTTCATGCAGGCATAGAAAGGGTTAGCTGTACTTTGAGTAGACCCTTTGAAATGACAAATGTAGGTCCACTTATTTCAATGGGCTTGCTTCATAATAATAATAAACTTACTATTGATATCCAGCCCATCTGGCTAGATTTCCCCAGCCACTCTGGGCGGTTTACAGAATATATAAAACATAATAAAGCATCAAACGTTAAAAACTTCCCCACACAGGGCTGCCTTCAGATGTCTTCTACAAGTTGTATAGTTCTTTACCTCCTTGACATCTGAAGGAAGGGTGCCACTGCTGTGAAGGCCCTCTGCCTGGTTCCCTGTAACTTTGCTTCTCGCAGTGAGGGAGTCGCCAGAAGACCCTCAGAGGAGGACCTCAGTGTCCAGGCTGAGCGATGGGAGTGGAGACGCTCCTTCAGGTATACTGGGCTGAGGCAATTTAGGGCCTTAAAGGTTAACACCAACACTTCAAATTGTGCTCAGAAATGTACTGGGAGCCAATGTGGGTCTTCCAGGACCAGTGTTATATGGTCTTGACAACCACCCCCAGTCACCAGTCTAGCTGCTGCATTCTGGATTAGTTGTAGTTTCCAGGTCACCTTCAAAGGTAGCCCCATGTAGAGCGCATTGCAGTAGTCCAAGCAGGAGATAACCAAAGCATGCACCACTCTGGTGAGAGACAGTCTGCGGTCAGGTAGGGTCTCAGGCTACGTACCGGGTGGAGCTGGTAGACAGCTGCCCTGGACACAGAATTGACCTGCACCTCCATGGACAACTGTGAGTCCAATATGATTCCCAGGCTGTGCACCTGGTCCTTCAGGGGCACAGGTAACCCATTGAGGACCAAGGAGTCCCCCACACCTGCCCGCCCCCATCTCCCAAAAACAGTACTTCTGTCTTGTCAGGATTCAACCTCAATCTGTTAGCCGCCATCCATCCTCCAGTCACTTCCAGACACAGGACCTTCACTGCCTTCACTGGTACCGATTTAAAGGAGAGGTAGAACTGGGTATCATCCGCACACTGGTGAACACCCAACCCAACACTAATGACCGGCATTGGATTGTATAATCCAAACAGATGTTAAAAAAGAGAGAGCTGCTTTTTTCTCTAGGCCCCTTCCTTACCTTCTGCGCTTGTCTCCTTAGTTCATGCTTTTAGGGAGAGCCTGACTGAGCTAAAATTTGGGGAGGTTGGCGATAAGCTTGTGGATTTCATTAATGAGTCATCTGCCTCCAGCCCACCTCAGTTCAAGGACTACCTCAGGAAACAGACGCAGCAGCTAGGCTGCTTTCCCATAGCAGTTCTTCCCTGTTCTCACATCAGGAAACAGAATGTAATTGGGTTAAGAGTTCTAATTAAACACACAAAACTTCCTCATCAGAAGGATGGTGCTTTTCCAGATCATGGATATAAGGTGTTCTGTTATGACACATGCAAGCAGGCTCAGTCCAGAGTTTCAAGTACAGAAAACAACTCCTCCCTTTGTGTTGCAAAGATGACAGCTAGTCAAATAAGTCCAGGAAGCCCCTATAAGCAGGGCATGGAAGCATCAGCCTATTTGTCCTCAGCATCTGGTATTCTAAGGTATACTGCCTTACAAGATGGAGGTTCTATTTTGCTATTGTAGTTAGTAACTGCTGGTAAGCCGAATTCATGAGAAAGTAGGTCTAAATTCTCTTTGAAAGGCACCTGACCCATAAATTTGACCCACATAAGAGAGATTTCCATTTGTCTCTCCTGAATCTACAGCTGATTCATTTTCTTGGATGACCCCTGAGTTCTAGTGTTTGCTGACATCTTACTGCTTAAATTAAATAAAAAAACTGTCAGCACATTGTCACTGCCAGCTGCAAAAATTTCTAAGCCATTGTTGAAGGAAATATTACCTAGCTGTACATTTGACTTCCTCTTGAGCATGAGTAAAAGCTTTGATAAGCAAAACCAGCTTTTAAAAGAACAGCTTGCATGAAAGCTAGCGAGCTCATTAGACAGTAAGGTGTCACGTTCATTAAAGGTGTTACATTGATAGCAGTTGCTAATTAAAATGAAACCTGCATGTAGATCAGGTCTGATTAGAGTTGTCAAAGATAACTGGTTAGAAATCCATTTGGGGTGGGAACTACCTCTGGAAACAAGGGAGAAACTTCTGGCTCTCTCTCTCTGTGTTGTTCCCATCCATTGGTCTAGAAAATTACCTCAGATAATGTACTTAGGCCACAGGCAGGCACATTTGCCTTCTGGAAGCCCTGACGTCAAATCTATCTGGTGCTTTTGTAGGGTTCAAGTCATAAGTGAGTTCTTTCCACTCTTAACACAGAAATGAGGTCAACTGAGGATGTGCCTCAAAACTTAGCTTTTGGACAAATGACACAGGGCTTTTTTGTCCAGCAGGATGCACCATTGTCATTCTAAGAGAACAAGGGGGAAGTTCATGGTGAGCTCTGACACCTCTTTTTCTAGAAAAACAGTACTGCAATGTAATTTCTCACTGGAGGCCTGCTCCTTTTGGGGTTCCCTAGCATTTTTCGTGGGTTACTACTTAGTAGACCCACTGAAATGGATGGAATTAAGTCTACTGTTTTCAGTGGCTCGCTTTGAGCATGATTATCATCGCCCATCGTTAGGAAGAGAACGCCTTTTAGAATTGCAGCAGCTATTGTTATTTCCACTAGGGGTCAGTCATTCACCGCTGATCAGTTTTGATTTTCGCCTTGCTTTGAAGAAAACCAGCCTTTAGGTAAGAGGTGCAGCAAATCAAATTATTTTACTGCTTACTATTGGAGCAGTGTCACTTCTCTGACTCTGGTCTTGGTTGGGCAAGGGCATTCCAAGCGAGGAAGCAGTTGTAATGCTGAGCTATTAAGTTCATGTCATATCAACCCACAGTTAATGTGTGAAAGTTGTGGGTCTCAAATGGTGGTTCTAAACCCCTCGAGGGTACAGAGTGAAATAACATTTGGCAACCAGCAGAACAGGTATTTCAGGTTGCCTTTTCTTCTCTCCAACAAATATACATAAATATGCCTTTTTTTAAAGGAAAGGCATACCGAAATTCTGCAGAACGTTTCTTCTGAGCAAAAGATCTGATTGGGGTTTCTTTTTTTGTACATGTATTCCTTGCTCTGCTGTAGTTGTGTGTAACAGCTAATGGTTCCAGATAGAGATACGGATGTCTATCCGCGTTAAGGAACTAATCCTGGCAATGGGTTCACATTTGCCACTGTTGAAGTTAAGATGTGCTGACCACATCTGGAACTCAGGAGCGAAATCAAGGGCGTAGCGTTGAATCATGTGGCTTCCATCATATATAAAAACATATAAGGTAAAGGTAAAGGGGACCCCTGACCATTAGGTCCAGTCGTGACCGACTCTGGGGTTGCGGCGCTCATCTTGCTTTATTGGCTGAGGGAGCCGGCGTACAGCTTCTGGGTCATGTGGCCAGCATGATTAAGCCACTTCTGGTGAACCAGATCAGTGCATGGAAACGCCGTTTACCTTCCCGCTGGAGCGGTACCTATTTATCTACTTGCACTTTGATGTGCTTTCGAACTGCTAGGTTGGCAGGAGCAGGGGCCGAGCGACAGGAGCTCACCCCGTCGCGGGGATTCGAACCACCGACCTTCTGATCGGCAAGTCCTAGGCTCTGTGGTTTAACCCACAGCGCCACCCACGTCCCTCATATAAAAACATAGTAAAACATTCAACCTTAAAAAACTTCCCTATACAGGGCTGCCTTCAGTTGTCTTCTAAAGGTTGTCTAGTTACTTATCTCCTTTGCTTGAGGGTCCCATAGCTCCATACACTCTGATGAAAATCACCCTAAGCAAAAGTAGGACATTCCGGGATCAGATCAGACACACGGACGGCTTCTATAAATCCAGGACTATCCCTGGAAAATAGGGACACTTGGAGGGTCTGCAAATCTGGATGCACGTAACTGGCCGTGATGTCCATAGATTTTGCATCCCAATAATGCATAGGATTATTCTGTTAGACTTTGTTGGACTTCACACTAGTGGGCCATCTGCATGATATATCCTGTGGTTTGTGGCTGAATACAGTACTGATGAATTTTCTTGCTGCAGCAGAAAAAAGACGATAAAAGTTCCTTGGGGCTGCTTTTGATGAGAATGGGTTTTCCTGGTTTGTTTGCAGGTCTTCATTGCCGTAAACTGCCTCAGCACAGACTTCTCATCTCAGAAAGGTGTCAAAGGGCTTCCTCTGAATCTTCAGATTGACACCTACAGCTACAACAACAGGAGCAACAAGCCAGTCCACAGAGCTTACTGCCAGATTAAAGTCTTCTGTGACAAGGTAAAGCTGATGGAGTCTGTAAAATGATAGCTTTATTTAGGAATGTTTTGCCTCTTTAGTTTACTCCGTCAGTCTCATTTCTTACAAGGCAAGCAGAAAAATAAACAATTCAAATTGTTTATTTTTTCTGCTTGTCTTGTAAGAAATGAGATTGACTGGCTAAACTACAATTCAAAACAACAACAACACTCTTCACCACTTGGAAATTAAGATGACCTGTTACTTTTTGAGACTCATTCAGTGTTGTGTTATTTACAGATTTGGTGAGGGCGCAATCACTTGGAAAGGATGTCAAGTGAAAAGTCTCAAGTGTGTGTACACAAACATACACACATTGATGCTATGAACCTTCCATTTCAAACAGAAAAATACGAGCACATGCTAGATTTTCTTATTTATAACTCTGAGGTGTTTAATGAAATTGCTAACCAACCAAAATGAAGAACTCTTCCAGCTCTCTCACAAATTCCACTAACCAAAGCTAATTATTGTTGTATTGTCATCACTGATCATTTGCTTGCTTTTTTTTAAAAAAAACCACACACACTAGCATCACATAGCTCATGAACATTGATGTCAACTACCTGATGACTATCAGTTTCTCAGGAAATGAATTCTCAGCCCTGTTAAACTTTTTGAAATAAATGGAATCCAAAACACACCTAATTCTTGACCATGAGAGATAAAATTGTAGACATTATTGGCTTTTAATAAATAACCAACAATAAAAGCAAGTTATTTTAGGAACATTTTTCCTACTTTTAAATACTAATACTTTTTGGAATGAACTTCAATTATAAAGAAATAAAGTGATACAGAGAAAAAAAGTGGGGGGACGTGTGAGAAAAAACAAAGATGTGTATAAGAAAAAAACATACTTAAAAAAAAGTATTTTAGGAACAAAGCAGCGTGGTTCATCTAGTTTGCCAACTCGAGCCTACTTGATTTCCCTCTTTTGGCATTTCTACATCATCTGGGTTAAGCGGTCATTCTGTCCTGCAGATTCTGTCCCCATTAACAAAAAAATGTAGTGCTAAATCCAAGTAGCAAAACATTGAAGAACAAGGTCGATCTGCTTTTTTTAATCTACTTAAAAAAAATAAATAAAGGCCGCTCGCTGTTGAGGAAAAAACAACGAAGGTGGGTCCAAATGGGCCTGTTTTCATCTACAGTTCAATCTTCATCTTTATTGATTAGCTTACAAGATGCAAGTTTACAAGACAGAAACTTCCATGTTCTCAGTTTGGCTTTCTGTGGCTTTACTGCTGCACCTTTCTTTTACCACCTGTAGCCAGTAGTTTAACCTAAAACTTTGCCCCACTAGTTGTCTCAGCAGCTAGGCACTTGGAAGGAATTGTAATAATCGCTTGGTCTCTCTCTCTCTCTCTCTCTCTCTCTCTCTCTCTCTCTCTCTCTCTGTGTGTGTGTGTGTGTGTACAGTCAACTCATCTGGAGAAGGAGAGGCAAGCTTTCTCAAAATCACACAAGATCAGTTTACATGCATTTGTTTTGCTCTATGTATTTGTAGGGGGAAGCTACACCCTATGCAGAGTAAGGCTGGGCAATATCTGGTTTATCACCAGCTAAACATTTGCGATATACCAATATATCACAATGTCTGAAATAAGGATGGAGCTCTGTAGAGGCATTGGCTGGCTGGCTTCATGGTTTCCCCCCCATTGCGATTTTTGCATAGCACACACACACTGACACACACATACACCCACACACCCACACCATGATTTGCGATATATTGCCAGGTCAGAAATTATGAAACCAATATCTCGATGTGGACTTCAAACCGGTTTTGGACGATATATCAATATATCACCCAGCCCTAGTGCAGAGAGAGTATATCCACTATATGGTAGTGCAGAGCTTTCCAAACTGTGTGTCGGCTGCAGTGTGTAGGTGTGTGTTGTGCGAACGCTCCCCTCACTCCTCCCAGGTCTGGAAAGGGGTTAGTTTAACCTCCGGTTTGCTAGGAAAACTGAATTACTGTGTTGCAAAATCATGCATGTCTAAAAAGTGTGTCACCAACATGAAAAGTTTGGAAAGCTCTGCAGTAGCGGAGCACTGCCTCGATAAAATTTATTATAAAGGATGACAAATGTAGAATTAGCAATCACAACAAGTCTAACAAAACAAGACCTTAACAAAATTGGCACCTGCTCAGTAATAACAGTATTAGTTCTCTCAAGAAGGTCTCTAAAGATTGACCTGGAAACAGTCTCAGGAGAGGATAGATTATATGCTTTCTAACCCCCTGGTTAGAACTGCAGTAAAACAACACATGGTTGACCGTAACCACCTTGATATTGTTATGGGATCATTTGTCTTTAAAAGGAACTCAAGCAAACGTAACATCCAAAAGCTTTGAAAGTAACATTTTTAAACAATAATATAAGTCTGCTTTGCTTTAGGTATTGATCAATAAAAAATTTAATAGGGCACATAGCAAATTAAAAGTGATATTTCACAGCAAACCTGAATACACCCTTTCCTTGTTTTCTAAATGAGACAAATCAATTTATTCTGTTTGTAGCATCCTTTCACCCATGTGGGTTTGCTTGTGTATAAAACTAACTACTTCAAGCTGTTGTTTTGATCCTCATTGCTTACGGCAAGGGACATAAACAATGCTTACAACTACAGTAGTACCTCGGGTTAAGAACTTAATTTGTTCCGGAGGTCCGTTCTTAACCTGAAACTGTTCTTAACCTGAAGCACCACTTTAGCTAATCGGGCCTCCTGCTGCCACCGCACTGCTGCTGCGTGATTTCTCATCCTGAAGCAAAGTTCTTAACCCGAGGTACTGTTTCTGGGACAGTCTGTAACCTGAAACGTCTATAACCTGAAGCGTCTGTAATCCGAGGTACCACTGTATTTTCTGGCTTGAATCTGCTCCCCCGCACGCGCAAGTCAGGTGCAATAATTGATCATTCATACTTGGTTGCAATCTACATTTCTAATATAGTGTCCATAATACTTCAAGCCTTGCTTTGACATAAGAAAAATTCTCTTTATTGATTATAAAACAGAGACACCAGTTATACTGGCTGAGAGATGCGGCAACAATTTTCTTGCCTACCACCCTTTAAAACAGTCGTGAAGATTACATGTAATAACTAACACCATAACACTCCATCTTCAAAGAGTTAGACTTACTATGTCTTTGCTGATTTGAACTGTGTATGGGTTTGGTTTCAAGTTCAATGACTTTTGGAAGAGGAAGAAGTTCCAAGCGTGACTTACTTCCACAATGCCTGATTTGGGAGGGACCAGGGATGCTGACCTCAGTGGGGAGGAAGCCAATCCTCTGTAAATATCCTTTCTTCTTTCTATCTGACAGGGGGCAGAGAGGAAGATCAGAGATGAGGAACGAAAACAAAGCAAAAGAAAAGGCAAGTGTACTGACCCCAGCTCCCAGCTGAATGCCTGTAAGTAGAAAATATTAAAGTGCCATTTAATTTAGTGGAAAATTTCAACTAAATCTGATTTGAAATGCAAGCAATGGTATAAAGGAAATATTAAAGTGCCATTTCATTTAGTGGAAAATTTCAACTAAATCTAAATTTGAAATGCAAGCAATAGTATAAAGCACAGGGTTGGTTTGTTTTTCCTAAAGGGGAGGTGTGCTGATGTGGGGCAGACAATAATGGTGTTCGTGGAATTGAACCTTTATTTAGCCCTTGCTACGATAGGCGTGTTCAGCTTGAGGAGAGGCAGCCGAGCAAGAAAATGCAACTTTAATGCAATTACACCAAGACATGAATGTAGGGCCACCTCACAAACTATATTATTAACAGGATTTTCTGAGGCAGAAGTAGAGATAAATGCATTTAAATACATTCATTTTTGGAAATGGTGTCTTGGTAGAATATCTGAAGGTTGCTTGGGGCATCCAAAACTTGATGTTATAAATTTGGGGTTGTTAAACTGGGTGCCAGACCGCTCTAATCCCTGGATCCAGTAAGTGTTAGAATTTAATCAATGCTTCTAATTCTTGGAATAGTCAGACAAGCCTCCTGGTGAGGTAATAGCCTGGGTGATGAGGGGGATTAAGGGGCTCAGTGCAAGATGGCATATGAGAGCAGGGTCCCCACGTCTCAAGAGATAAAGCCAGAGTTTAGAGAGGAGAGTTTGGAGCAGTGACTTAGAAGTAAAGCAGAAAGCTGGAGAGAGAATCGGAGCAATGCAGAAAGCAGTGGTTGATTCCTGTTTGAATCCAAGGCTGGGGTGTTCATGCTGTGAACCCCCTCCATCATAGGATCAGGTTGTATATATGCGTAAATAAACCATATATCATAAAGACACCACAGTCTCCGCCATGCCTCATTTCCAAAATGAAACATGAAGCCTGGAACCCCCTGGAATGTTGCACCACTTGTAAACTGGGGTGGCATGCAACAATACATTTATCCTCCTGTTTATAATCCTAGCAGGGCCCACGAGTTGACTCCCAAAATTAAATTCTAGATCCCAACCCATTTTTAGTTGTGTGGCTAGGGCTTGTCCACACACTAGAGTTTACAGCTGTTTGCGTTCCCATATACTTTACATAGTCCACATGGCATTAGCCTGCAACAACACCAGTCTCAATGCTTTTACCCTGTAAATTTGGGTTTACCTGATATGAGGATAATCCAAGAAGTTGTGGGAAATCAAATCATTCCACTCTGGATCACAGCCAATTTGTTTTTGTGATATTTTGGGGCTCATTCAGCCCTTTCCATGTTCAGCACTTCCTAAGTGCTTTCATTTCCCCCCGCAGCTGTACTAGTAGCTATTTCCAGGGCTCTCCTGAATGGATTTTCCCCCTTTTTGATCCCTTGGATTTGCACAAAACCAACCGGAAAATTGCACAAGCAGATATAAACTGTGTGCTTTTGCATACTACTTGGGTGGGGAATTATTTTAGAAAAACAAGGTGTGTGCGCAGCTATCTGCCCCACAGATCCTGCCGGTACTTAATTGACAGAATCCACGGCGTAGAAGGCAGGGACGAATACAAAAGGGACCACCTCCTGGTATGAATGGGAAAGCCCCTAATTGCTCCTGATGTACAGATTCAAATACATGTGGGTACAGACTATTTTGAATGGAGACAAAGCAGATTTGCAGCTAGCTATAACACTCAAATGTGGACAAGCCCTAATAAATGGAGTCCAGGGCAGGGCTGCACAGATAGAGATGGGAGTTCCATGGGTCAGGTTAAGGATGAAAAAAGAGTCTTGCTGGATCATACCAAAGCCCATGTTCTCACCATGACCAATCAGATGTCTGTGGGGAGCCTGCAAGCAAGACAGGAGTGCAACAGGGTTCTCCCCACTTGTGGCCCTTTGTCTTTGAGCTCATAATATAACAGGCCTGCCAATTTTTGCAGCAGAATGGTAGTATAGGAAAGAGTCTCAAATCCACTCCCAGGATCTCCATTCTACTTTGTTCCACTTGGCAAGGAGTCGTAAAACAGGCTCTTCTTCAGAAAGCAGACACTAAGGGAGGTTGTGTGTGAGAGAGAAATGTATTATTTCCTTCTTCTTTCCAACAGTTTCTGACGTCAAAGTGCCGCTGCTTCCGTCCCACAAGCGTACAGATATCACTATCTTTAAGCCGTTCATGGACCTTGATACTCAGCCAGTTCTCTTCATACCTGATGTTCACTATTCCAATCTTCAGCGGGGAGCTCATGTACGATTCCTCTTTTGCTTTATATCTGGGAGGGAGGATGATAGTAAAGAAGTAAGAAAGGTTATTTCTCAAAGCATAAAAAGTGTTTGTGGCAGGAGGAGACAAAGGGGGGAAAGTGAAAGAGGGTTTAGTAGCAAGTATATGGGGGTGAACAGGAGAGCAAGAGTAGCTGAGAATTTTTGAAAAAGCCAGGGTGGTAGGCATCCAGGAAGCACTTTGAAAGAACTGGGTTTGGGGGGTTTGGAAGATAGAGAGAAGGTGAGGAAGGGAGCAGTGGGCAGGAGCCTCTCCAAGCTTAGGAGAACAGCGAGATGGGAGATACAGTGGTACCTCGGGTTACATACGCTTCAGGTTACATACGCTTCAGGTTACAGACTCCGCTAACCCAGAAATAGTACCTCGGGTTAAGAACTTTGCTTCAGGATGAGAACAGAAATCGTGCTCCGGCAGCACGGCGGCAGCAGGAGGCCCCATTAGCTAAAGTGGTGCTTCAGGTTAAGACCAGTTTCAGGTTAAGAACAGACCTCCGGAACGAATTAAGTACTTAACCAGAGGTACTACTGTATATAGGTTGGTGATGATCAAGGAAGAAAGCAAACCAGTAGCAGACAAAGGCTAGTTCTGAATGGTTTCCAAAGCACTTTTCTACCAGTTGTCAAGGTGGCTGGGTACACGCAACACAATTGTACTGATCGGTTATTAAGTTTTCTCCAGAACATGTAAAAATAACTAGACTTCCCCCCTCTATACCCTTTCTAGGTCTTTCCTGTTGCATCTGAAGAACTGGAGGGCGAAGGGTAAGACTTGTTACCACTTCCATACTCCAGAGCTGCTAAATATTTTTGAATGAGGAACGCACTGTTTTGTTCTAGTTAACTCAGGGATGGGGAACTCAGGGCCCTCCAGGTGTTACTGAGTACAACCCCATCACCCCTGGTCATTGGCCAATGTCTGCTGGGACGGATGGGAATTAAACAACATCTAAAGCAGGGGTGGGGAACCTTTTTGCCTCCATGGGCCAAATCCTTATCAGGATCTGCCTCGTGGGCCAAATGTGACCAGTGAGTGGGTCCACCACTTGACAAGATCACTGGATTGGCAGGGTAGTGGGGACGGCCGCCAGTCAAAATCCCTTGCCCTAAGTCTCACTACACTTCCGCTTTAAGCCTCTGACAGTGGGGACTTAAAGGGGGAGGGGGAAGCCTTGCAAAAGCATTTAAGAGAGCCCCCATATTCCCTTTCGAGTGCAGGAGACGTCTTAAATCCTTTGCAAAAGCTTGTGCGCAAGCTGCTCCAAAGAGCACTTTTGCAGAGGACTTTTAATACCGGTACCTGTTTTGCAGATGAGCAGGGATTAAAGTTCTGCTTTCTTGTTTCCTGCTGGGAGCAGGACTGCGCAGACATTGCATGATTAAACACTGTCCTTTTGCCCATTGGCTGATGTCACCTGTGAAGCTAGCTGATAGGTGTGGTTTGGGGCAAGTGGTCTTGCAAGCTTTTGGATTGAGTGATCCGATGGTCTGGCTGGTTTTCTTGTAGCTCTGCCATGAAGAGGGGGCCTTATATCAATGAAGATGATTTTGCTGCCACCCCGGTTAAGCTGTCTCGAATAGAGGAACCAAAGAGAGGTAAATAATGCCACTAACCACGAGGAAAAGAAAGCACTGTTTGGGTTGTACTTCATAATAGTCCAGTATGGGTTCTAAAAGGCAGTATGGATTCTAAAAGGCAGGCTTGTGTTAGCTAATTTTGCCAGTGCATGAGCCAGGTCCCCTTGACGTATTACAGGACCGGGGAATTGAATCTGGCCTGTGGGCTGGATCCAAAAGTCCTCCACTCACACCTGGCCACTTTGACTTGGGGGGGATCAAATACACAGTACAAAATATACCACATGAAGCAGCTCTAAACCCAGAGAAACATTCACTCAAATGAAAACTTTCCCCCCTCCGTTGTCATCTTCCACAACATGAATGAATGGCTTGCTTTTTACATTATAGCAAGTAACAAAATAGGTCACCGGTTTGCATGGAGAACTTAAGGAAGCTGTGCATATTACAGTTCTAATCCACTTCAGCCTTCCTTTTTAGCTCTTCAATTCATGGAAGTTATTCAGTCTGGCAGTTCTGCCCTAAATTTACCCCTATTGACCGGTAACAGTATAATATAAACTGAAACTGTAGGTGTGGTACTGTTATCGCCTATAGCAAATACAACTTTGATAGCATTCATTCACAGGGGTGAATTAAGGGCAGCCAATATACTGTGCTCAGTTTCCTTGCTTTGTGTGATCTTGAGCCTCAGCACAGCTTTCCTCAGCGGTGACACATCCCAAGCGCTTGAAGCTCCCTGTTGCAATGTGAAATGGTCTCCGATATCTTGATTTGAAGGTGCGAGGTCTTCATAGATGGGACAAAAATACCTAGCAAACAGAATTTCCTGACTGATTTATTGATTGATTGATCAGTCTCTCATGCCACCAGAACATCACAAATCCAGCTTGCTGAATAACAGAGTCCCTCACCCAGTCTAGGTACACTTGACCCTGGCCCAAGTCATTGTGCTATTCCTAGACTGTAGCGGTGAGGGAGGTTAATTGCTTGAATTCACATCTGTACCTATAAGCAAACTTTACCGTAATTGCTTGAAAGCTACTGCTTCAACGAAGGTCCCATATGCACTATATATTTAAAGCAGTATTATATCACTTTAAGCTTTCCCCAAGAAATTCTGGGAACCACAGGTATGTTACGGGTTCTGAGAGTTGTTCGGAGACAGAGCTACAGTTTCCTGAGTGATTTGACAATCCCTCTTTCCAAAGAACTCTTGACTGCGACTGATTTCTCGTTAATCACTTCATTTTGGGAGACCTGTTGTTAGTACACTGAGTTGATGGGCCCAGTTTAATTTTGTTCACGTGGTTTAGAATATATGTGAGCATTCTATGACATCACAGTAGTCCAGTCAACGTCCAGCCAAATGTCACCATATTTTGATTTTTGAAATTCTAAGAGTAGAAGAACCACCTCATTCTCAAGGTGGGGGATGGGTTGCTCTCAAAGAAAGCATTTATTATGACAAGTCCCTGGAGTGTCCATTATGAGGAGTTAAGTGCAGAATTTTCTCCAGTCCTGTTTCCTCCTAGGCAGGCCCACACACTATCAAGCTTCTACCTGGTTTGCAGAGAGTGGGTTTAAAGTACTGCTTCTGACTGCTCTGGCCTGAAATAGTTATGCGTCGCGTTATAGCATCTCAACTTATTGTTTGACTAATAAATGCCTAATGTTTGTTTTCAATCTGATTTTTTTCTCTAAATCCTCATTGACTTTGTCGTTGTTCCAGTGTTGCTGTATGTTCGAAAGGAATCGGAAGAAGTCTTTGATGCACTTATGCTCAAGAGTCCGTCTCTGAAGGGTCTAATGGAAGCTGTAAGTTGCAAGCTTCTCTAGCACCAAATTTTAGTAAAAGCTGGAGAAACAAGATGCCCAGTTTTCTGTACTTCAGGGATATAACCTTGCTAATTGGTGTGGTTGTCCTATTGGTTTCAACAATGGAAATGCCTAGTGAGTTGTTCTCCCTAAGCCTAAAACTGCAGCTGTGCTTGAATCACTGCACTAACTCTGGACCCCATTGGACCTGTGCAAATATTTTCTTTGACGGAAGAGAGAGGGGGGAACATTAAAACCAATTTCACTACCAGAATGACCCTTTGGATGAAATAGAAAGAACACACCGTAACATTAACATTAGATTTTCCACTGGCACGTTTTAGGAACTGAGAAGGCAAGAGCTTTGGTTACTTGTGTGTCCTCTTTGCATGCATCTCATGTACTTTGCTAACAGGAAGGGGAAGTTGAGAACAGAAAGGACAGCCACCAATCTCATAGTACAGAGGGGTAGAGCTAGGCAAAGGGCCAGTAAAGCTATTGCCCAGGAGGACTATGGGAGCTCCAGGAACCAGTCTAGCTCTCAGAAAACCCATAGATTTGCCCAGTTTGTGCCATCAAATCCTTACTTAAATATGCCAGGATATGCATGATCTTCAGGCCCTCGCACAAAACTTATTTGGTCCTTCCATGGTTTAAAGCTGGCTCTCATATCCTGGCTTGTTTTGAAGCCATTCATCATAGTTCCAGGTTTGCATGCAACATGAGACCATTGGTAACTGTGACTTCCTGGTTTGTTCCCCCACTTGTCTAAATGGCTGCATGTGGGTGCATGACGCTGATGCATATCCTGACTTATTAAATCAGGATTAGATCATGCAGACAAGCCACTTAGTCCATCCCATTGTCCTCTGGAGAACAGCATGTGCCTTAGTTTTCTGTTGACACAGAAAATGATCCTTGTTTTGTGGCTGACCTCTTTAACTGCAAGTTCCTACAATCTGACTTTTTTCCCCTATGCCAAAATTAGCATGTAATCTCTTGTAATGAGGCAGACAGTAGTGTTGATCTCGTGTGAATGACCTTACTTGCTCAGGTCTTGCCAGTGTGCCAGGTTCTTTAAAAATGCTTTGTCTGTCTCCCTCTCTTTCTCCCCCCACTCCCATGCTGCATAATGGATGAAGGTATTCTTTGTGTATGCTTCTTCACACTCATAGGTATATAAAAAAATCTACTTCATTGCAAAGCTTAACCAAGAAACTATCAAGCCTAAAATATATTTTGAGAATGTGGGATGAAAACAGCCACATCTGAAGTCTTATTAGGGACATTTTCACAGGGCAATCCTATTTTTGTTGCAGGTAGAGGTGCTGAGCAGAAAACCACTCAAATCTGTGCTTTCCATGTGTGGAACATGCAGAATAACTATTATTATTATTATTATTATTATTATTATTATTATTATTATATGCCACCCATCTGACTAGGCTGCCCCAGCCACTCTGGGCATCTCCCAACAAAATATAAAAAATACAATAGTTTTGTCGGCGAGTCCTCAGTTCTGTAATAAGAATTTGGCTTCTACACCAAATTTGTTACCAACACAGAACCAAGAAAATTACAGGAAGCGTCAGCAGATCCAGTTAGGGACTCTGTTTATTTACTTTTGCAATCGGACAGTGTTGCCAACCAGAACCAGTTAGAAAAGACGTCCCAGACACAAATCAGAATGAAGCTTATACACAGTAGTTCAAACACAGCAAACAAAGAGTCATAAATCATCAACCATTCTTCTACATACATCAAGAAAGTTTACAGGTAAAAGGATATAAAGATACATGACTCCACACTGGTTTCAACTTCCTCTGGGTCTTTCAAAACCTGTGGTCTCAGCTTTTAACAGATCGGGCAGTTGTCTAGGCAACCAGACCTTCAGTAAGGGTTGCTGACATTCCTTTCCCATATCTCTCCCTGGAACTTCTCAAGGAGATGCCAGTGCCAACTCACAGCAGACGCAGAAAAACATCCTGCCATCTGTGCCACTTTCAGGGTCAGATAGGAGTGGTGGAACACAACATAGGAGGGGGAGGCATGAGTCACAAAATGCAGGCACACAGGAATGCATTCTAGCCCAAGGTTGAATGCAATTAATATTGAAACATTTCGCAAAATCAACACCCTGGGTCTCTAATTTTTATATTGGTTCCACTGCAGCTCATTTCACTCCCACTCAATTTCCCAAAAGGAATCCAGTTCCAAAACAATTGCTAGGGTGCTGCTAGGTGGCTTCAAAGCTTCAAAGCACCAGAGTCCATGACATAAATTTGCACAAAACCTGCAGGTGCTAATTTGCAAACGTAGGTCTCCGAGTAAAATTACCGTATTTTTCGCACCATAGGACGCACTTTTTCCCCTCCAAAAATGAAGGGGAAATGTGTGTGCGTCCTATGGTGCGAATGCAGGCTTTCGCTGAAGCCTGGAGAGTGAGAGGGGTCGGTGTGCACCGACCCCTCACGCTCTCCAGGCTTCGCACACCTCTCCGCAAGCAGTGGGAGCCCAGTGCTGGGCTCCCGCTGCTTGCGGAGAGTTGCCTGCATGCTGAAGCCTGCGCGCACTGAGCTCAGCGTGTCCAGGCTTCGCGGACCTCTCCGCAAGCAGCAGGAGCGCTCCCGCTGCTTGCGGAGACTTGCCTGCATGCTGAAGCCTGCGCGCGCTGAGCTCAGCGCGTCCAGGCTTCGCGGACCTCTCAGCAAGCAGTGGGAGCGCTCCCACGGCTTGCAAAGAGCTGCCTGTTTGGGGGCTGGGGTCGGGGGAAGCTCAAGCTTCCCCCGCCCCAGCCCCGCGCCTGGGGGAAAAATAATTTCCCCCCCTTTATTTCCCCCCCCAAAAAACTGGGTGTGCCCTATGGTCCGGTGCGCTTTATGGTGCGAAAAATACGGTACATTGGTGGGAGGCTGTGTGTGTGTGTTTCTCATTGACACTGCATTTTGTGGGATGCAGTGTGTCCGACAAGGAATTCTGAGGCCCGTCTCTCACACACAAATGGGTCTTGGTCTCCCTGGGCCCACCTCGTAACAACATCTCTGCTATCCAGTAACCCTGATCACCCCCATTACTATATCCCCTGAATTCAGGTTTGCAACTACGTTTTCCTCAGAGTAGATCCATTGATATGTATGAGCTAGACTATATTTAACTGGAATATCTCAACAATTGCCAACATGGTGTCTTCTGGATGTCTGCTGGATTGCAACTCACATCTGCCTAGTCAATGGTCAGGGATGATGGGATTTGTAGTCCAAGACAGACTTCATGCTTAGAAGAATCTGCTTTGTTTCCTAATCTGAATACCTTGGCCTGGAAAACAGTGGCTCACCAGAGGAGACGTAGTTAGAATGAAAGAACACAGCATCCCTGAATTAATGCTCAGCCTGGGAATTTGTTTTTAACCAGAACTGACCTCACAGCTCGTACAGAAAACCCTACTCCTGGTTTTCGTTTATTTTTCCTTTTTTAAAAGAAGAAGAAGATGGGAATCAGAAACTCTTGCAGACCCACCCAGAGGTGTACCCTCTGCCCATCCCCTGACTTAGGCTGTTTGCCTTTGCTTGTCTGCCTTATGTATTAAGCCAGCTAGGATTATGGAGTTGAACCAAGCCTTTGGAAAGGCTCAGAAGCTTTTGCCCTTGGGTTTCAGATTCCAGCCCCTGATCTCAGATTCCTTCACAGCAGCTTGAAATGTCTTGCATGCAAGGGGTGCTCCGAACCTTGTGCCTTGTGTAAACTTGGCTGTTAAGGAGAAAGTGTGTGGGGTGGGGAGTGATTGACATAACTTGATGGCTGCAACATAAGCTCCCCTCAATTGGAAACCAAAGCACACGTATGGAGAAACTATACTTCTACAAAATGCCATCTGCCATCTTATGAACATTAGCATTTGGTGCTGAGATTAGAACAAACCCAGAAATAATCCTCTAACCAGGGCTATTGATGTCTACTAGCCACAATGGCTATGCTTTGCCTACACAGTTTGGTGGCAGCAATGCTTCTGGAAACCACAGAAGGGAAGCGTGGTCTTGTGCTTGAATCTTGCTTGCTTGTTTCCCACAAACACAGAATGCTGGACTAGGTGGGCCATTCACTTGATCCAGCAGACTCTTCTTTTGTGAACTGCTGTGTAGTGCCTTTCATGGCCTTGGGCTGCCATCTTGTATATTTGGGGGGCGGAGAATCCTTTCTCCAGTTCCCAGGGTCTTCAGGTATGTTCTCCTATCACCATTGAGCACTCAGCTGGGTGAGACTGTAGATCTTCTGCAAGCGCTCAGTCTGCTTTGTGACTCTGACTTTCTGAGGGGGTCTGTGGACAGGATGGCTAGAGCATTCTACTCCCGTTTCATGGCATTCCCCCAGAATAACACCAGTGTCTTTCTTGCTTGCTTGGTTTTTGGTTTGCTTAGAACACAGCATGTAATTAAAATACAGAGCTCACTGTATTGATGGCTACCAACTTGGATGACTTGGAAAGAGGTTTAGGCAAAGAGTCCACTTCTGGCTTCCTATAGGCATCTAGTTGGCCTCTGCGAGAATAGACTGTTGGGCTGGATGGAATGTGTACATATGTTTTTACAAATATTTCAGATGTTTGTGGAGAGCCAGGTAGAGTCTCTGACATATACTGTTCTCTCACGAGCCTGCACACCCTCAGTTCTCACAGTAGGAATCTCTTGCTTAAAAACCACTATGAACTCTTGTGCTCTTTTGTAAAGCTTACCATCTTGAATAGAAGGTTTGGATACTATGAAAGCAAAAGGTGTTCATTATTGCCAATAAGTTAAATATTTGACCAATTTTTGGTTTCTGTAGGGCAGGAATGCTCAACCTGTGGATTTCCAGATTATTGTTGGACTGCACATCCCATAATCTCTGACCACTGAATGTATAGCAAGCGAGCCAACCATAGTTGACCAAGCTATAGTTATAGGCATTCCTCTGCCATCAGAGGATGCTCTGCCATAGAATGAACTTACAAATCTGACAGGATAGACTGTGAGAGAAGACAAGCTTCTCTGCATCTTGGTTTCACTGCTGTGTGTTTGGAAGTTTAAACCATGGTTTCAGTCCTGAACTACGGTTAGCACATAATAGCCCAAACTCCAAATGCAATTTGTGAGGACTCGTTCATGTCTTATTACTTCATTTTTGTGATTGTTTTCCTTTTTGCTTTGTTTAGATATCTGACAAATATGATGTCCCTTTGGATAAAATTGGGAAAGTCTTCAAGAAATGTAAAAAAGGGTGAGTATGTTGAAAATAGTATCCCTCTGCAGCTTTGCAGGCAAGATATGGCGTCTTACATGTTGTTTTTCACACTCTCTGTACACATATCTGCCTTCTCCCCACACTGAACCTGTTTTGAACAGGAGCAATACTGTTTCCCCAAGATATTGAGCTCTGAGAGTACAGCTGCCACACAGAATTAGAATGCAAAAGTGAGCTAATCCAAGTGAACTCACCCTCACTGCATGATTCCTCAGCTGCTGGAGAGAAAGAGAGAACAACCCTGGGTTGTGTGCTAAGTCTTTACTCTTCACTAATAAATAGTTTTGCTAAGGGAAAAGAAATCACCACTTAGCTCTCAAGGCAGCAACAGCACATCCCTTTCTTGTACTCATTGCATGTTGTCAGAATACCCAGAAACAATCTCTCAGCAAGATGAAGTGGTATCTCTAGGACAATGGTTCCCAATTAGCTAAGTACTGGGAACCCCCCAGTTTTTCAAAAGCCAAGCCTACTTTTTGACAAATTTTGATATCTCTGTGGTAGTTTTTGTTATGTGAATTGTGCCATGGACACCCTGGGTGGGTTATGCAGATCCCCTGGGGTCTGAGGGCCACCAGTTGGGAACCGCTGCTCTAGGTCATTGGCAATAGAGAATCTGAGGCCCACAGCACTGCTGTGAAAGGGAACAGCTTTTCAATATCGCACATGTTTGCAGTCCACCTCACTTGATAAATTTCAGCAGTGTCTTGCATGGTGTCAAAATTTAGAGAGAGTGTGTGTGTGTGTGCGCGCGCGCACACACACACACATATAGAGCGTCTTGCGTTCTGCTCAATTCACTACATCGTGGTTGTGACACTCTGTGGCGCTCCCTAGGCTCAGCACCCAGTGCTATGGAACCGGCCGTGCTGCCGTAAACCCACCTCTGTTCTTATCACATGTTTGGTCCTTAAACTGTTTCTTTTGATAAACAAGTAAGCATAGATGTAACTGCAAATTTGAAATTGTAGGTAGCTTTCCTCCTCATTGGGTAGCAAGGACCTAAGGGTATTGTGGCAACAAGCACTTTGAGTATGTTAGTGTTTGCCAGATTTTGTCTGGCAGGCTGAACCTCTAACTCAAGGTTTCCCAAACTTGGTTCTCTAGCGCGTGCGCTCTCTCTCTCTCTCTCTCTGTGTGTGTGTGTGTGTGTGTTTGGGACTACAACTCCCACCACCCCTGACCACTGGTTCTGCTAGCTAGGGATGATGGGATTTGTAGTCCAAAAACAGCTGGAGAGCCAAGTTTGAGAAGCCCTCCTCTAACTGGTCTCAATCTTCTCTGTGGTTTGCTAGAAAGCAGCTCCTATTTGGGGGAAAAATAAATCCATAAATTTCCCCAATACTCCCTCCATCAGTTGGCAAGAGAAAAAAGGGAACCTTGAGACCTAATGTAACTTTCCCTGTGAGACCCGGATCCTATTTTGTTCATCACAGAAGTGTATTTTGTTAGGTCGACCTAGAAGATTATGATGATGATGATGCCCATAGGGTTGGCCTAGCTGTGTGCTGCCCCATTGGGTGTGTTTCCGCTAGGCTTTAAAGCGTCCCATTTTTAATACTCTCTTATTTCCTTAGCATCTTGGTGAATATGGACGATAACATTGTGAAGCACTATTCCAACGAGGATACTTTCCAGTTACAGATTGAAGAGGCGGCTGGATCTTACAAGCTCACTCTCACCGAGATCTAAAACCAAGCTCGTTGGGGCCTCTTGCGGGGCTTTTAAATGAAGGTGGTGAATGCAAAACCTCTCATTACTTTTGTCCTCAGGATTTAAATGTGTCTCTAGGGAAGAAGCCATTTGTTCTTCCAGGGAAGAGTATATTTTGGCTGTTGTTTAACAGTGCTTCCAACATTTCTGTCCTCTTGGGAGCAACACTGCACTTGGAATAGATAAACAAAAGACAATGAATTGGAATTCCAAGTCCCCCACCCCTGGGGGGGGGGAACACACCCCATAATATTTTTACTAAAGCACTATGCAGTTACCTGCATATCCCCTTTGCTTATTAAATGTGTATGTGTTTCTTCATCAGCTTAGAGTCTCTTACTAGGCTCCCCCCCAAAAAAAAACTCCAATTGATGCTTACAGGAGTTCCAGACAGGCTGGACTCGTATGATGTTTACGACCGAATATGGCATATGGCTATCATTTACTTCTTCAACATCTTAGGGATGTGAAACTGCCTTGCTTTATGAAGAACTTCCTTTAAATTACTGTATGGATCCCCTTGGTGAGCTGTATTTGTATATAAATGCAGTGTATTTTGAAGGGTTGTAAATATGTACATATAAGTCATATAATATATATACATATATATATGTAAGACAAGATACATAAGATATCCGTGTGTGTGTGTGTGTGTGTGTGTGTGTGTGTGAAATATAGATTGAATAAATGTGGTGAAGCCCATTGGGAAGGACTGTATTTATATAAATAATACACTGAGAAAAGCAGCCTCGGTTCTAAATTAAATTTATGCTGCATGTGTTCAGTCTCCTGTAAGGGGGAATTGCCGGGGGGGTGAGTTTTAGCATAGTATACTTAATATTTATCATCAAGTGATAAGGTGGGACTGTCTCCATGTAAATTAATAAAGTTCAAGGTTATAAATAATGTATCAGTCCATTAGTAAGCAGTAGTAAGTATGAGTCTATATTTTTTCCAAAGGTGCGAATGTGAAGAGATATAGGTCATGTGTACCCTCCTTGAAGATAAGATTTGATGTCTTGAACCTCAGGACCATAAAAACCAGTTTACCTCTCACCATTTTTTCCCTCTGAACCTCACTATGACCCACCTTGTGTTTGGCACAGTGTTTATTTGGGGAACTCAGGTCAGACCTACATTGACCTGCTAAGCATTTTTTTAAAAAAAACCCCACACACATTGTATAACACTGAATAGCAATTTTCCACAGTCGGTCGCTCACTGCTCTGCAGTGCCCTCTTATGTTGCATTTTAATAACGCATTTTTAACGTGGTAAACAACAAGTGTAGTTCCATCCTCTAGTCTGCATAAGGGTGGCCTACAAGATACAAGCAAACCTCGTGGCTTCTTCACACCTCCTTTCACATGAGTGAATGAACAAGTTAGGATTTCTTTGGTCAAGTACAGTTTCCCATGATATGAAGCCATTGTTTAAAGCCATGATATGAAGCCATGATATGAAGCCATTGTTTAAAGTTTTGTGATGGCTTGTGCCAAGGATGGAACAAAGTGGTTAAGTGCAAGACCCATGAGGCTCATTCATACCATGACTTAAAAAAAAGAAGATAGTCTAAATGCATGCATTCGTTGCCTTTTATCACGCAGTTTCATCATTTCAGTGATGCACCATTATGCATATGGGGCCTCATGTTAGCTTCACAGTTTGTTAATGCATATATGGTGCTGTTTGTGATTTACAGTAACCATGATTGTGGATGGAAAGTGTTTTACTCATCTTGCTTTTGATGCCAAATGTTATTAAGCCATGTTTTCAAGAGAAGTCTTATTTACTAGTAGAACTGCAGATATTGTCAAACTTGGATGTAAAGAATCCAAAGTGCCTGACTGAATATAGTAGTGGTAGTAGTAGTAGTAATTTTATTATTTGTACCCCACCCATGGTACTGGGTTGCCCCAGCCTCTCTGGGCGGCTTTGATATACTGGTAATCTTTGATATACTTCAGATATTTAAAAGAAGCAGCAAAGATGAGGCCCAAACAGGAAACTTTATGGGGGCCTAAATTCCCACATGATTACATGTCTTAGTTTTAACGCCCATGCCACAGAGGGCCTACGTAGACATACCAAGCATGAAATATCAAAATAGCTGCTGCCCTTTAATGGGGATTTTCAGCAGCAATAGTTAAAGCGCTCTGAAAATTATTGTTCTGTGAGAGGGAATAGGGGTCACTTAACAACTCTCAGCATCCTTAGGAAACTACAGCTCCCATGAGTCTTAGGGGGGGGGGAGTCATGACTGTTTAAGGTGGTATGATCCCGCTGTCCCCGGACCTCTTCTGAAGGCTGGCGGCGGGGAGAAAAGCCCTTCTCCCCACCGCCAGCCGCGCAAGCTCCGGGCAAGCGTCTTCCCCGCTGTCCCCGGACCTGGTCTGAAGGCGGTCTCCATAGGAACGCATTAATTGATTTTTCAATGCATTCCTATGGGAAACCGTGCTTCGCAAGACGAAAAAATCGCAAGAAGAAAAAACTTGCGGAACGAATTAATTTCGTCTTGCGAGGTACCACTGTACAGAGTTTTGCCTGTAACACTGCACGTTATGCTCTTTGCTATGTTGAACAGCACTCAGGTCAATGAACAGTAGATATCCTTCTCCGTTGTGACCGTTGTTTGTTCTGCATGCGAGTTGCCTAGCAGCGGAACCTGAAGAAAGAAATGTGTAAAAATCAACTGTATAAGTGGAAATGAACCCCAAAAAGCACCTTTCCTACAGGGAAAACTTACACAGGTTTTTGAAGGGCCAAACAGCTATTGGTTTTTTAAAAAGAGAGCAAATCTTGTTATCAAAAACAGCAACCTTTGAATATGCTGCAGTTTACACTTCATAGTTAGATAAAAGGTACTTTTACAAGGTAATTTTTATACGCACACACACATTAAGTGCATAATTTTATGTCTGCTGAAAACTGAAGTTTTCCTACATTAAGTGGAATGGACTGAGGGCGTGGGAATCAGTCTTTTTTGTGTAAAAGGTTGAATTGATGTTTATTTATATACAATGCCTAAACTACTGATTGGTTTTCTGGGACATGGGGCTTAACTATAGCCATATTTGTAATGTTCTATGAAGTTGATTTTGGTCCTGTCTGCTATTTTTTGTCTGTCTAATTGAAAAATTACTGTAAAAGCAAGAACTATTAAATTTTATATGTCAGTTTGTAACCATTCTGGTACCTTTACCCAGTGTTTATAATTATTATTTCAACGTTTCCCTGAAGGGTAGGAAGCCAGTACGATGCCTGCAGGTATCTCAAATTGTGTTACTGTTCACCTTCACAGCTTCAATCAATGTGGGAATTCCTTAACTAGCATTTATAATCTAGAATGGTGGAAACTAGGGATTGGTAAAGAGCACACAAAAAATGCTCTTTGTAGTTTTGTCCTAATACCCGCCAATTATTCTGCATGTATTGATGTATGAAGAGTCCTTTCTCAAACTTGGCAAGCCACTATTTCCATTATTAGGATGATGAGATGGGGCCAATGGATGATTATCAGATGAAGGCAAAAAATATTTTGGTTGGTTGCCCTCAGGACTTTTTTTCCAGCCAGAACTCAGTTCCTGCACCCCTCAGGTGGGTGCCATTGCCATTATAAGAGAACAAGGGAGGTGTTCATGGTGTGTTCCTTCCGGCACCTCTTTTTCCAGAAAAATAGCACTGGGAGGCACAACACTCCAGTTGGGGGGGGTCCAAGAGCCCTCCTGCCACCTTCCCCAAGTCTGCTCAGCTTCGGGAGGAGGCAGGAGGCCTCGAGCATCCTGTAAGAGGCTTGGCGCCTCCTTCCCAAAGCATGGGAAGCTTATACCCGGCTTAGGGAGGGAAGCACGATTCTCACGTGTATGACATCGGGACGCAGTGATACACCCACCCACCCCCATATCGCCCTTGCAACCTCTGGCCCTAACTGTTCCCCTACAAAAAAAATTCACCATGCCACTGCTTGAAAACATTTGACTTTACTTATCTTAAGTCCTCCAGAAGCTGTGGGACTCCAACTCCCATCAGCCCCAGCCAGCATGACCAATGATTGGAGATGCTGGAAGGTGTCGTCTGGTGGACTTAGAGGTTCCCTTCCCTGCTCTTAAGTCGTAGGCACCAGCAAGCACTCAATTGTCAGAGCTCTGTCCCTTTATTATTAAGTGTACCCTTATAGAATATCTGCAGCTGTTCTTGTTCAGCAAAAGGCACAGTGTATTGTCCCTATGTGTTTTCAACAAATGCTTCTCATCCATAAATGAAAAATCATTGAAAAATCCAATCTTGCTAAGGAGCTAAGGGAGGCATATATCACCTTCCCTTTCCAGAACAATCTTGTTCGCCTTTGCACACAGGCTGCAAATGAGCAGCCCATCATTCCATCTGCTTGTTTTGCAATGTATATAATGTACATAATTGCTCTGGCCTGCATGTACACATACCCTCAGAGAAAGCGATGAAGAGCAGTGCCAACTAGATTGACCTGGCTGCTCTTATCGTTATCATTGGCCTGCTTGGGCAATTGCCTAAATAAATGCACATGCCTTGCTCTGGCCTGTAGGACAGTGCACTTGGCCTTCGGTGAAGCAAATAGAACGGGCGTGGACTTTGGTAATATGGCACCCTGAGCGAGAGCAAAATTTGATACCCTCTTCCACTCTGCACTATGTCATAGTTTTGTGTCCCCTTGGCTAGGTGCCCTGTTGGGGGGCGAACTGACAATGCCCTAAATCCAGCACTGAGCACCTCCCCGTGTATGGTGTAGTGCAGAGACTAGGAAGGTGAGCTTGGCATCTTGGGATCAACTCTTTTCAACCTTTATATATATATTATTTTATTTATTCAGAATATTTATATTCCTCTTTATACTCCCAGTAGCCTTTCAAAGCAGCTTACAAAAGTTTCTCAAAATTCAATCACATAACTGGCAGATTCTGCATGCACAATTCCAGTTGCTTGACAAAAGCAGCTTCCCCAAAATATAGGACTTTCTGTGATAAGGAAAGTGTGGGGTGACTTCTGCCATAACACAATATCATTTCACTGCTGCACAAACAAATCAAAGGATGAATGCCCAGTATGTTTAATAAGCAGTTAGTCTGGAAGCACCCCCTAGTAAAGCCATTTGAAATAAATGAACCTGCTTAAAATTGGAATGCCAGACTCAGCTTAGCTTTTCTTCATCACCCTTTATTGAGTACAACCTTTTTATCCACTATTTCATTCCTTTTAGAGAGGGTTTTATTCTCCTAGGAATCCTTTCAGATTGGATTTTGCCATCACCTTGTCTTTATCAGGAGTTTTCTCTGGGATGAAGCTGCCGTGTATTGTGGAGTTACAGAAACTTATATCCTGCATCTGTAACCGTTTACAATTTACAAAGACATGAAAATAATACAAATTGAAGTCAGCAAGAAGCAGTCAATTAACCTCCGACTGAAGAACTTATACTGTAGGTCAGAGATGGTTTGGGATAAGAGCTGCCTTGTTGTTGAGTGCTTCAAAGCAGACATCGTGAGGTCGACATAACTTGTAGGAAAGGCCTAAACATGATTCAAGATAATAAGCTACGAAGAACACAACAATGTGGCTTCCCTTAGCGAGAGGCACTGGTATCTTGTCTGGAGCGCAGAACAGCCAAAAGTCTCTTGCTGGTTTCTCACTACTGCCACCCTGGAAAGTTCCTAGAATAGCCAGACTATAAATAAAACAGTGAATAAACACTGTTTATTGGTCCCATATTGCCCAATTCATTTGCTTAAAAAAAAAACACACACACACGACCAAGTTCCAGTTTCCTGGGTTTCCAGGAAAACCCTCTGGCTTGCAACAGGACACAGATTTGTTGACTAAAGTTGAAACACAACAACATCCTAGAAGTATCCAAACCTGAAGCTTATGCCTGTTTACTTGGAAATCAGTGTCCCGCTTCTAAGTTCAACGGGACTCGGTCCCAAGGCAGTATCTGTAGGATTGCAGCCTTAGAAAGAAAAGTGAAACAACAGTCCATTAGGGCAAATGCGGCTGCTCCCATCTGCCCACCTTCTTTATACTGTATAATAATAATAAATGTATAACTTATACCCCACCCATCTGGCTGGGTTTCCCCAGCCACTCTGGGTGGCTTCCAACAGGGGATTAAAAATACATTAAAACATCAGTCACTTCCCTAAACAGTGCTTTCTTGCAGCTTCCTCCTCCTTAGTGTCAGTGCTACCTGCGTAGAATTCAGCAAGCAGTAGGATGGTGATGGTGGCACTTTACTTTTGGCCCCCCTGCCTTCTGCCCCACAAGCCCCAATGGGCATCAGCCACCATGGCTGCAAGGCATCCTCCAAAGGCCACACCCCAGCAGGAAGCCCACGCCAACACCCTAGAGCCTCTTGACACAGTCTTCCTTCCCCTCCTTGCTTTTGCTGCCTTTTAACCTGTGCCCTCCAGTGACAGGCACAGCAGCAACAGTTTCTGTTCACCTTGCCCTTGCACTCTGGGCAGTGGTGCAAGAGGAACAGAGCAAGTGAAGCGGGTGGCAGCTATGGGGAGGAAGAAATGTGGCAGCTCAAGTGCAGAGCATTTTGCCCAAGGATCTCCCAAACCCTTGACCTGATGGTTGAGGTCGCTTCCGAAAGATATCTTCACTCATTTATTTGTACGAAGTTTGGAGGGAGGTAAGATGGTATGCGCTATCCAATGAGCCTTGATTTTGATTTGTTATAATGCAGAGCCAAGCAAGTGTTACCCTCCACTTTCCAATGCAGTTTCTTACCATTATCCTCATTGCAAAAAGCCTGATTTTGGGGGGTGGGGTGGCGGTTGTTGCACAAGGGGGTTGTCCAAATCAACTTACTTTCTGCAACCTCAATTTGCTGGTATGCGATTGACCCTACCTGAACATAGTGACAGTCTGGAAGTGCCCTCAGTGGAACCAGGAGCGCCATCCAAGGGAACCCAAATATTTTTGAGGAGGGGGCTGCCCCCCATGTTCAAAGTCCTGGCTCCTCCTCCTCCTCCTGCTGCTGTGGAGGGGAAAGAGTGGTGGCAGAAGGAGGAGGGAACTGCCAGCCATTGAAGCTGCTCTGCCACCCCCCGGCTCTTCCTACGTCCTTCAAACCCCACCCCCCAAATTCCCCATTGGAAGTTGGTGCCTCTGAGTAAAACAAAAGACCATGTTTGAACATGTTTACGCCATTTTTCCAGCCAGATGTTTTGTTCTATTTCATTAGTAATGATTTTTTTAAAGTGTCCTGAATTCACTGGCCTACCAAAATAATGAAGAAGTATCTCCTCTAATACCACACAGGAGGGAGTCTATTTGTTCTTTCCTTTCTTCAAAGCCCAATTCTTCGCCAAAGCTTTTCCTGAACCATTGTTAACTGATCTGCATTTTATCAGCCAACTCTACCCTTGCTGGTTTGTTTTTGTTTTTTTTAAATAATAACCACAAGGCTTCTGCATTAGGCATAATTGGATAATCCAGTCATTGCCCATGATAAAGCAGAATTCACCATCCTTGCAAAGGAAGCAGCCTGCCCTGTTGCAAGAGGACTCCAAGCCCCAGAGCAATGACTCATTACACAGAAATGCAAGGATAGGAATCCTTGGAGAACAGATAATGCTTCATGATAATCATCAGTATTATTTTACTGAGGACGGATCATTCTTATTTTTTGAGGGGAGGGAATGGGCATCGGCTATGAGAAATTTGGGGCAAATTTTGTGTCAGAATGTTGAATTATTGGGACTGGGGGAGACCCAGATTCAAATCCTGATTCAACAGTGGTTCTCTGCATCACACTAGGCCCTATAAAGTGTTTTGGTTTTTTTGATAAAAATGTGTGTGTTTCCATAACACAGAATGTGATAGCTGGCTTAGTCCCAAATCCTGAATAAGCTTTCCTGAATGATAAAGAACAGAATGCATCTCACGCATTTATGTATAAAACAAAAATCTAGCTTTTGGGGAGCAGGTGGAGGAAACAGCTCTAAGAAGGTGGGGGATCACTATGTTGCAGGGGTTGGGCAATGTTTTCAGCAGGGAGGCTGGTTGTTCCCTCAACCTCTGTGGACCATTTGGATTAAGTAGGAATGGCTGCGGGACATGGGTGGCGCTGTGGGTTAAACCACAGAGCCTAGGACTTGCCAATCAGAAGGTCGGTGGTTCGAATCCCCGCGACGGGGTGAGCTCCCGTTGCTTGGTCCCTGCTCCTGCCAACCTAGCAGTTCGAAAGCACGTCAAAGTGCAAGTAGATAAATAGGTACCGCTCCGGTGAGAAGGTAAACGATGTTTCTGTGTGCTGCTCTGATTCACCAGAAGTGGCTTAGTCATGCTGGCCACATGACCCAGAATCTGTACGCCAGCTCCCTCAGCCAATAAAGCGAGATGAGCGCCGCAACCCCAGAGACGGCCACGTCTGGACCTAATGATCAGGGGTCCCTTTACCTTTACCCTAGGAACAGCTGCATACCTTTTAGTCACCTGACATCTCCATAACACCAGTTGAAGGGTTTTCCTTTGCCCTGCCAGAACTAATGAGGTCCACATGATGTAAGAGTTGGAGGCCCAGGGTGTAGATTTTATTAATTTTAAAAATGTTCCAACATTAAGTGTATTGAACCTTTCTAGCCTTGATTTTGTTTGTGTGCCTGCCTATCATGACTCCAATGCTGCATTCCTTTCCTATCTAACCCTGAAAGTGGCACAAATGGTCATTTAAGGATGTTGTTCTAGTTAACATCAGAGTGAAAATCCAAACCTATCCTTGAAGTCTCCTGGGAAATAGATAGGAGAGGCAAGCGAAAGTGAGATAAAGAAAGGAATGTCAACAGCACCACGAAGGCCTGGTTGCCAGAGGAATGGTGATAGAGGTGCAACATTTGAGACCAATTGTTTTGGGACACCCCAAGGAAGTTGATATCAGTATGAAGCCATGCCTATTTTACATCCCATGACCTGTAACCTTTCTTAATGTATGTAGAAGGGTGTTTAGAGATGTTTTGATGACTCTTTATGCACTGTGGTGTTAGCAGCCTATATACGGTAAGCTTTGTTCTGATGTATCTTGGAGCAGCCCTTCTAAGTAGCAGTTGAGCAGCTGGTTGGCAAGGCTGTCCTATTGCAATAAACCAGGTTCCTACAGAACACAGAGATTGTTATTATTATTTGGTTCCATGTTTTATTTAAAGGTGCTCCCTCACCTGGGTAAGAACAAGGTGGTACAGAAGTAAATTCTTACCTCACACAGACCTGAGGTTCCCCACCACTATCTTCCAAATGTGCGATGAATACAATGAAATGGGTCTGTCGCTGATTGATTGAATTTATATACCGCCCTATACCTGGAGGTCTCAGGGCAGTTCACAGATAAGATATCACAGTCATTGTATCTCACAGTATGCTGCTTTAGAAAGAAGATGTGCTTCTCTTCCTCTGTTAAAACCTAGAATAGCCTCTGCCTGTCATACTTTAAAAACATGTCCTCGATCTCTTTTTAAAAAAGAAATAGTGTTTTTTGGGGAAGTGAAGGGCCAGGCTGTTCTCTTACTCTCAGGTAGTGCTGAATCGGTGCCCTCCCCCCCCCTCTCCCCCTCCGCACCACCCAGGTCCCCGGGGAAGAGTTCCTGCTATGTTTGGATTAGGTGCTCAAATGTAGTACAAGGCACCCTGACACAGATTTGACCCCTGGTTTCAGGACAACGCTGTGTGGAACGTGGCTCATGTCACTGCCAGCTCCCAAATGCCAAGCCTGGTGGGGGTTTTCTTTTTCACTTCCACAGCTTGCCAGCAACCATTCAAGAATCCTTCTCATTTGTAAAAGAGACAGCTGTCGCCCCATTCCCAGGTTCAACTTCTATTTGAGAACTGCTGCGGAGGCAAGCTGTTCCTCTCTGTGTTTTGACCTCTCCCCTAGTTTCGGGCTGCCAGGCTGGCATTACTGGCGTTTTCAGGACTTGCCTTGGCCTCTGACCCCCTTTCGCTTGGAGCAATGGTGGGGAGAAGTGGCTGAGGGGCAGGAGGAGTGATTTGGAACAAAAAACGACAGGCAGGGGGAAAGCTGCATCCCCCCCCCTTGCACCTCATGACTTTGCAATTGCTCCTTTGCAGAACTGCTTCTTCCCCAGGAAAAATAGCAACAGCCATTGGGGGCCTTTGTTGCTTTGCAGATCTGTTTGTGTATACTGCATTGTGTCCCTCTGTATCTTGAAAGCTGCTCTTCTTCTTCTTCTTCTTCTTCTTCTTCTTCTTCAGAATTGAACTGAGCTTTTTCTAAATGCAGCTGGACTGGCTAACCACCTTTTGAAGGAAAATCTGTGGCCCTGATTCAGTTACCCAGCATGCTAGTGGAAGCCAGTGCAAGGGCTCCTGATAGCACAATGGAGCTCTCCTCCAAATCTGCTTGGGGGGTGTGTGTGCCAGGAGAACCCCAAGAACAGGGAGGGAGAGGGGGGAATTGTTGCACCAGGCAAGCAGAAAAGCATGATCAGAAGAGTATGACATTGAATTCCTCCCCTAGAGTTGAAAGTGACTTAGGCCAACCCCTGCCAATGCAGATAACACACCTTACCATCTAGAGAGGAGTCCTGAAAAATCATCAAGTCCAGAGTTTAACATTACCTAACTGCACCTGAGCCTCCCTTCTCAAGCATACTCAGAGGATGGGATTCCCATCCTATTTTATCTGCCGTACCTGCCTTTGTTGTGTTTTTGCCTGATAGTACTGTGATCCTTGTGACTTTTAAGCACGGTAAGTTCGTACCCTCCAACATTTATCTGAGGAAAATAGGGACGTTGTAAGGAAAAGTGGGACATTCCAGGGTCAAAACAGAAACCAGGGTGGCTTCTGCAAATCTGGGTCTGTCTCTGGAAAATAGGGACACTTGGAGGCTGTGTAAAGGTAAAGGTACCCCTGCCCGTACGGGCCAGTCGTGTCCGACTCTAGGGTTGTGCGCTCATCTCACTTAAGAGGCCGGGGGCCAGCGCTGTCCAGAGACACTTCCGGGTCACGTGGCCAGCGTGACAAAGCTGCTCTGGTGAGCCAGCACCAGCGCAGCACACGGAAACGCCGTTTACCTTCCCGCTATAAAGCGGTACCTATTTATCTACTTGCACTTAGGGGTGCTTTCGAACTGCTAGGTGGGCAGGAGCTGGGACCGAAAGATGGGAGCTCACCCCGCCGTGGGGATTCGAACCGCCGACCATACGATCAGCAAGTCCTAGGCACTGAGGTTTTACCCACAGTGCCTACACAGGCTGTGTAGGCAACCCAAATTAATACATGTAGCATTAGAAAGGCAGGGGGACCACAGATCTCTGCAACAGCACTCCACACACAGAACTAGGATCTATTCCATCCGCAATCATACTGACCCACTTATATCCTTTTAGCTAGGCTCTGGTTACTGCGGAAAAGTCAAGCAGGTGCAATTCCCTTCAAATCAGCTCCCATTTCTGCCAACCGTGCATAGCATGTAGTCACAGGAGTGTGATATAATCCTGGAATTGGGGAATTGGGAGCTTTGTATTACAGTGGTCCTGGCCCTACTTGCAGGACCAAGTCCAAAAAACAGCACTGGGAAAGTGCTTTTCAGCTCCCTGTCAGTTGTGTACTACTGGCTGCTCCCACTCTCTTTTCGGCACCTGCTAAAAACATTTCATTCATGCAAGCCTATCCCTCTAAAATCTGTGGCCTTTTAAACTGTGTGGGGGAAGAGGTATTTTGTCTGTTCATTACAATGGCCATCTGTCATGGATGCTTTAGTTGAGATCCCTGCACTATAGGACTAGTTGACCCTTAGGACCCTTTCCAATTCTACAATTCTGTGTTATTTTTCATATTATAACCTGCCCTGCAGGGCCGCAGTGTAGAAATTTTATACATAAGAATACTCCAGACATGCAGAAGTTGGCATCTCTTTTGCTTTTAGTTTCAATTTCAATTATAACTTGATTTAAGGGGGGTGGGTGGGAGAAATGTTTCAAAGTGGTCTTTTATTCTAATGTTTTATTTTTATGCACGCAAGCAGTACAATATATATATATATTGTGTATATATATTGTATATATATTGTATATATATATATATATATATACACACACACATACATACTGTATAGGTTTTGTCGAATAAATAAAAGCTTTGTATATGTGTTTTTTGTGTGTGGCTTATTTTATTTTTTTAAAAAAAGATTAACCAATAAAAACGGAAAAGACGGGGACCATTCGAAAAGAAGGTGTAACGAGGCTTTTCCTCAGGGCAGGATGGTTCCGCAGAGGAACCACGCCCTTTAACGGCCACTGCGTGGCCGAAACGCAACATCTGGCAATAATAGCGTGTGTGGCGAGAAAGGACAGCGCGTCACGCTCGGCTGCACGATCTCGAGCCGCGGGCGGGGCTGCCAGAAGCGCGCGGCGCTGTTGCTGGGGAGGGGGCGGCGACGCCGTCGACGCTCTCAGCCCGGTCTCTTTGCCGCGCGCGCGCCCTTGCCTCGCAACACGCCCCCTCGCTCTCGTCCCCGCCCCCGCCCCTTCCCGCTCTCACGTCCGGGCATTCCCTGGCTGGCTTGCCGCCTCCCCGCTTACTGACAGCCAGCCGGCCCCGCCCTTCCTCTGGCCCAGCCAGGCTCCTCCCTCCCTCCTTCCCTCCCTCCCTCCTTCTCCTCGCGCCGACCTTTCCCCTAGTTTCCAGAAGGTGGTTCGGCTACTCGGCTCGCCGCCGCGGAACGTGCCCACGAGGGGCCTTTCCTGCTATCAGCATAGCTGCACGAGGCAATCACGCCGCCCGGCGGAGCCCATTGGCCAGCCCGGAGGAAGCTCGTGCTGCGATTGGCGAGCAGCCTCTCCCCCTCCCTCTTCCCCTTTCGTTCTCTCCTCCTCCCTTCGCCCGCCTACCAGCTGCTTTTGCTGTATGGAGTGTTTTGGTGTGTTTCCCTCTGTGTTTTGGCTGCTCGCCTCCCTCGGAGGAGGGAGGGCGGGAGGAGGTAGGTGGGAGGCAGGCAAGCAAGCAAGCAGGCGGAGGAGGAGGAGGAGGAGGAGGCGGTTCTGGCTGCAGCTCTTGCTGGCTTTGTCACATCGCTGCTGCCTGCGGGAGCTTCCACCATGCATACCTCGCCCTGCGCCGAGGCGATGGGAGATGCCCCCGCGGTGAGTACCACTTGCTGCACGGGGCGACGCGCGGGTGGGGGCGCGGATGCAGGGCAAAAAAAACCCAGTCTGCCTCGATTTTACTCCTCGCTTCTGATCCTCCTAGCTTTCCAAAAGGTGCAAACGACTTGAGGTGCATGCGGGGTGTGAGGGGGAGGCACGGATTCCCTGCGTGCGGGGAGGAGGAAGGAGAACAACTATCCTTGCTAGCCTTTCTTATTTATTGCTTTATTTCATCTCGTCACCGCAATCCATGGGTTGCCAAGACGCCAAGGTGATGGGAGCGAGAGATGCGCGTGGCGCTGGGGGGGGGAGCAGCCTTCCTCTCTTATTTTTATTTTATTTCTATGGACTAAACTTATATACCGCTTTTCGCCCGTAGATCCCCGCGCGGTTCCCTGCAAATCCGGGAGGGGTCGTGCCAGCAAAGCCCATTAACGCTAGCCTTTCCTCCGGGCCAGGTCCTTGCTAACTTACCTGGACTTGGTGAAGGCTTATAATGGTGCATAATAGGTTAATGCTGCTCCTTTCCTCCCTCCCTCGCTTCTGGTGACTGGGAACTATGCAAGCATAAGCGTGTGGGATGCCCTGGACGTTTGTCCTTCTTGCGCCACCCCCGATCCTGCCCCAGGTTTATTGGGAAGGAAGTTCTGCTTAGTTTCCACGGAGCAGGCAGACTTGCCAGTCAGTCCAGCCTGCACGAAACTGCTGCTTTGCTGGATCTAGGGTGGTGGTGGTGATGTCTTACACTGACGCACATCGAATAATGTGCATCAGCATGAGTAATCCCAGTGATCCCGCAGTTGCCCGGTTGTTGCATGAGTATTACAGAGATTACAGTAAATGCAGGGAGGAGTGGTCTCGCGGCTTAGGGGAGGTGAGAGCCTCAACCTTTGAGGAGGGTTTCTTTCTTTTGTTAACTTGTGTCATTGCAAAAAAAGAGAGAGAGAGAGTCGTAGCCCCCCACCCCACCCCCGCAGGCAGCCTTTACTTTTGGACCTTGTGGGCAGAGCTACCCCGCCTCACAGGGCTTCCCAGCAGTGGCTCAGCCAGAGACCACCACCCACTTGCTCACATGGCTATTTTGATGCATGACGTCGCCCCACTCCTCCCCCCCCACCCCTGAGCTATATTTGGAGTGGGTGGTTGCTCTGGATCCCATGGGGGGGGGAGAAAGCCTTCCGCCCCATTCCCTCCCTTTTGGAAGGTGGCGCTTCGCTGCCTTCCACCCAATCCACATGGACATCGTCATTTTGCTGATCTGCATGCCGTTTCCTTCCACCCACCCCCCAGTTTTTTAAAAATACTGTTATTAAAGCAAAGGCAGTGCAAGGAAGGGGGGGGGGAGGTCGGTTGGGCAATTGGACCTGCCCTTTGGTAGTGTTCCTTGGAACAGTGAATTGGTGGGGTATTTCCTGCCGTCTTTGTGATGGCTCTGGCTCTGCTTTTGCAGCCCGCTTCTGTTGTGCTGTGTGCCAGCTCATCCAGCTTGCCTCTGCAGTGTCTGGGTGAAAGGAGGTGATTTAAGGACAAGCCGCCAGGCTAAGTTATGGAGCCACGCGTGCCTGCTTGGAAAGCAGACCAAGGCGCGTTGAACTTATTTCCTCCTTCCTTCCGAAGCTTATCAAGCGATTGTCGATTAATAATTGTCACGAACTGCAAGCGAACCTAAAATTCTTCTTCTTAAACGTTTCTCATCTTGGATTCTCTAGCCTTCGAATAGGCTGTCCCCCTCCCCCAAGTTCTTTTAAATCTTTTTGATTTGACACAGATATCTTTTTAGCACCCAAGGAAAATAATGTTCATCAGTTGCAAGCAAATGGAGAATTCCTGCTGGTTTTTAAGCATTTCTCCTCATATTCTGAAATCTTTTACCTCATTAAATGTATCAGTTTCAAGATTGCCCGTCTTACTCCTCTTTATCTCCAGATTCTTTGAGTTCATTTGAGTTTCTTGTGAACTTGTGATACCAATCTGTTAGGTTAGCTTCACATTTCATATTAGCTTTACCATGTGAATAGGTGCTTTCTGTTGGGTTCATTCATTATTATTATTATTATTAGTAGTAGTAGTAGTAGTAGTAGTAGTAGTAGTAAATATATGCACACGGCAGCTCTGCGGCACCTAAGGGAGCGTAATAATTGTCTGTAGGCACTACATGGCTTACTGTCCAGCAGGCTGATTCCACTTTCCTTTTTATTCTGGGCTTCTAATTGCCAGTTTTGAGTGTGAACTGAATAGGGAGTAGAATCCTGTGCACATGTGGGGTTCTAGACTGGTGAAAGGTATTTGCATTGCACTTATTTGCTATAGAGAGATGCTCATGACCAACAAAATATGGTGGCTTTGACCGATACATGAGTCAACCATACTGGGCATTTATTTCAGCGGCCTCTTGTGTTGCCTGTATTTATTACTCTTTTTAAGAAACCATCATTGAACGAAACTGGAGATAAAACGATCCCCTGCCATGTCTCATCTTCCCTGCAGTTTTGGAATATTAACATTAAATACTGTGTCATTCTGGGAAGTCACTTTAGAAAGTTGAAGCAATGCTGCAGATGTTACATCTTCTTGGACCTTTCCCAACACATGCACACATGCGTGTGCACACCCACCCACCCACACCCCTCTCTCTCTGCTATTGCCATGGTGGTGCAGTCTGTGCTAACTGAAGAAAGGAATAACTTTCCTGTGGAAGAGCAAAGTTGGCAGCCAGATTTTGCTTTTTTAATCTCTGGGGGCCTGATCCAATTTGAGTTGCACATAAAAAAGGTATTATTGTGCAACTTGGTTATTCCAGAAGGTGAACAGGATATGTATTTGAATATGCATCACATTCAAAGGAGTGCAATGCAGGAAAGCAGCTGAATTCACCTGTGAATTACTTAGCAATTGATATGCACGTATGCTGAGTCAGCTCATTGGTCAGGCCAGCCTAGTACTGCTTTCACTGACTGGCAGCAGCACTCCCTTGGCTGCCAGTCATTGCTACCTGTTATTATTTTAGCAGGTGATAGATAGAACGTGGAGCTCTGGATGCAGGGAATGTACTGTACTAAGTATTAAGCTATAGCCTTTCTTCTGCTCATGTGTGCCGACTTAGAAACTGGATTGGGACTCTGGTATGTATGATGCCTTTTTTAAAGCAGACAATAGTGCATATGCTTGTTTTCCATGTGACTTACAAACAATGGCTCACTTATCTCTAGGTTGACATTGTGGACATCTATGAATCCATACGTGAACGGCAGCGTCACGACAGTGAAAGGTCTACTTGTAGCACCTTGGAACAGAACGACATAGAAGCAGTAGAGGCACTTGTTTGTATGAGCTCCTGGGGTCAAAGATCACAGAAAGGCGACCTGTTGAAGATAAGGCCTCTTACACCTGTCTCAGATTCAGGTGATTTCTCAATGCACACTGAACCCACGTCTGAGTTGCCTAAGGATTATAACTTTTTATCCACACTGGTAAGGAAAAAACAAACAAACCCTGAAACAAAATGAATTTGCATGGAATCGATATGAATATTTTTAAGAGGAAAGACATGAATATGTCCCCCATTTAATCTGTTAGCAGTAATTTCTTGGTTTGGCTTGAGGGCATTTATTATGCAATAAGCTCTAAGAGAACAGCATACATTTCCACTCACAAGTACAGTTGCTTCAGTTTAGTTAACGATGTGTTTGAGGTTATTTTGGAATAATGCAGTCTTCCCTATCCTAGGATCCTCCAGATGATGATGATTTTATATACACACACACATACACATATATATATATACAGATATACACACACACATATACATATGCACACACACACACACAACACACCGCCCATATGGCTGGGTATCCCCAGCCACTCTGGGCAGCTCCCAACAGAATATGATTGCAAACCTTTTTCAGACCATGGCCCCCTTCCAACCTTGTTTCCTTCCTGTGCCCCTCCCATGCGTGTAGCCGGGGGGGCAGTTGCCCCCCCAAATAAGTAACAGTCAATACAAATCTGAGGTTCTGCTCCGCCAACAAAAGCCTGCCCCCCTAACAAAAATCCTGGCTATGCCCCTGCCTCCCCCCCATCCTACCGGTAGAAAGATAACCATTTAAACGTTTTGTTTTCAAATAGAACATGTTTTATAATTTATCCAAAATGCAATTACACAAAATGATAGGAACATAGTGAAATATTGTTGAAGCCGAAAAACAGAACAATGGAGCTGGAAGGGACCCCAGGGGTCATATTTCTAGTGCAACCCACCTCAACGTAGGAAACTCATCTAAAGCATCCATGACTGATGGCTATTCAACCTCTGCTTAGAAACCTCCAGGGAAGGAGAGTCCAGAACCTCCCGAGGGAGATCCATCTTCCATGTATTAAAACGTAAACAACACTTATTTGACACAGAGGAGGAAACCTACAGATGCAGTCCAAAAGGCGCACAGGGAGTTTTGTATATATGGGAGAATTCTAAAAAGCAAGTGGTCCTCACTGACCTGGTGCAAAAAGATCTTGTCATCCAGAGGAGCCGTGGCTGCCTAGATAAAGCGCTATAGCTCCCCCCCCCCTTACCTGGGAGTAAGGCCCACTGAACTCATTGCAGCTTTCTTCTGAGTAGACACTTGGTTATTTATTACATGCAAGTCAGCAGCACTAGATAACCCCACTCATCAAAGCGCTGGAGTGGATTTCACCCCATGCCTTGCAGAGCCAGGCCGACAGCAGTAAAGACTAAGATGAGCCCCTTCTAGCTAAACTAATCCTTAATGATCTCTCTGGAAGAAACCCAAACCGGGGTCTTTGAATATCATTATGGTTGTCTAAAAATGTTGTGGGGGGGACTTTTGTGTGGGGAAAGTAATAATAATAATAATAATTAATAATAACAATGTGTCTGACTTACACTTACATGTTATAAATATGAAAGGTAGGAATGATCATACCTAAAGTAGTATTTTGGTATATGTATACTACCTCTGCTTCTTTCTCCCCCTTTAAATATAGTGTATGACACCACCCTATAGTCCAGATTTTGTTGAGCCTTCCACAACAGCACCGCTTTTGTCCCAAGCCACTTACTCAAAACCGAGGACAATCAAGACGAACATGTCTGCCTGCCTGATCACTCCTCCAGGTTGTGCTCTTCCTGCACCCAAGCCAGCTGCCCTGAATTTGGGGAGGGAGTCCAGCCAGAAGCCAGCGAGAGCGGAGCAAGTTGCTCCTCAGCGTTGCAGAGCAAGAGCAACCAGCGTGATCCGTCACACCGGGGACAGTGCCGGTTACTCCCACCTTCCTCCTGTGCAAACAAAAGTGGAAGCTGCGTCGGGCGCCAGTGTTTCTGCAGACGGGCATGAGGCGCAAGATGAGAGACATCCCGCAGCCTTGCAAGACTGCGACATTGCGGACAGCATAGATTGCGGCACTTCGCCAGGATGTGAACCTGTGAGGCTTGCTTCGCAGCAAACCCCTTTCCCGAACGCTTGCGAAAGTGACCCGCAGCAGAAGTCCCCCTCGCTGCTAGCCTCCCCGCTCTCTAACCCCCAAGTGATCTGCCAAATGATCCCCTTGGACGGACAAAGAGGTATGGTCCCAGGCTTCCTAAAGCCCTCTGCTCAGATGGCAGCGACGGTCAAACCCATCCTACCCCACACAGCCCCAGTTTCTCAGCCTGTGCTGATGGGGCCTTCAATGCCTCAGGGGACTGTTATGTTGGTTCTTCCGCAGGCTGCTGTTGCCCAGGCGCCTCCTTGCCAACAAACTGTGATGTCTGTTGGGAATACCAAGTTGTTGCCCCTGGCCCCTGCTCCGGTTTTCATTGCTTCTGGCCAAAGCAGCGCACCTCTAATTGACTTTTCCCGGAGGAGAAATTACGTTTGCAACTTCCCGGGCTGCAGGAAGACGTACTTCAAAAGCTCCCACCTCAAAGCCCACCTGCGTACTCATACAGGTATGTATAGAAGAGATGTGGATGTGAACTTCCACTTCTAATCCCCCTGTTGCAGATACTCAGGTGGGGATGTTGTTGCTTAAATAGCCAATAGGGCACTGCACAAACCCAAGAGGGGAAGAGCTGTAGCTCAGTGGCCTTGTATTCAGAAAGTCCCTGGTTTAATCCTTGTTTCTGCAGGTAGGGCTGGGGGAGACGCATGCCTGAAAGCTTTCAGCAGAACAGCCATACGGCCTAGACTAAACTGAGCCAGATCGACCCGTGGTCTGAATTGGTATAATTCAGCTGTGAGCAGTGTTAGATGTATAAGCTAGGCACCAAATGGCTCCTTAAACCAGGGTTACAGTCGCCAAAACAGAACGTCTAGTTGCCATTTGGGGGCAAGGCAGCTCTAAAGTCGTATTTTTCAATACAACTTTTGGTTCCTGAAATTCATTCTGATTGTGCAGGTAAAATATAACAGATAGAATTCTACAGGATCCTTCGCTACTGTGTGAAAACAGGCAAGATCCAAGGATCTCCAGATGGTGGAAACGTCGGGCACCATCCTGGCGCCTTGGCATCGTCACAAGTGGCTGATAGCCAAGTGCAAAATGCACCAGGCTCCTGGTGGATTTCGAAGTTTGCAGAGTACAAAAGAGAGAGAAAAGAAAGCCTATTGGGGTGGCAGTGAGGGTAGACTAAAAGCCCAGAGAGGGCTTAAACGTTCTCAGTGGTCCCAGACGGCTGATTATGGGAAGAGACTGAAAACTGCATGGGAAGGGTAAAATGAGTATGGCCTGAAGGGGACACTGAAGAGAGCTACGGCATACAGTGTTGAAAGTCCCACTCGTATGTCTTTAGTGGTTGTCTAGCTACATGACTGAATATGGACATTTCAGGAGTGTGGAAATAGGAGACTCGATAGTAGAACATTTCTTGCTTAGTGGAGAGGGACTGTTTTAGGAAGACAAAAAGAGGAATGGGGAACCTGCGACTATTCAATGTTGCTGGACTACAAATCCCATGATCTTGCCAGAATATTTACCATGCTGTTTGGGGCTGATGGGAGTTGGAGTCTAGTAACATATGGAAGGCCACTGGTTTTCCCCACCCCCATCACTGGTTTAGAGCTTCTAAGTTTCTTGCATCTGAATGTATAGGTGGAGACTGGGGAACTCCCCCCCCCTCAAAAAAAGCCCCACCCTCTGAATGTTCAGAGGAAAGAGCCACCACATGTGTACAGCTATATGCATGTAGGGTCTTCCTTGTGGTCTGGAGCCCTCTTGGTTCAGGATACAGAAAGTCTGAAGAGAGCCCTAATTGCATTGAGTAGGTCTGAGCAGGTCTACAGGCTTAACTTCTAAGTAAGAACGATAACACTGTGCAGTAAATAGACTGAAGACCTGGTGTAACTTTAGGGAAATGAATTTAAAGAGAAGGGTTATTTCATAACACGGGCCATCATGGGTGTCGTATTCTTTTATCTTGGGGGCGAAAAATACTGACCTTTAGCGTTTTAATTGTAAAGACTAATCCCTTGACGAAAGGGTATGTCCCGGGGTGTGTTGGGAGCAAAGGAGGTATTCTTTTTTTATAAAACTTCTTGCTCTATTTATTCTTTAGAGGAGAAGCCCCCTGACTTCTGTAGTACTCCTTAGTAAGTTCAGATTCAAGAGCCGTTCCTGCAGTTGAATGAATTGCCTCTTGTCTACCTTGGACCTTTCTAATCTGCTATAGAAAAAAAAGCCAGTCCTAAGCTAGAGATGGTTTGTGTGGCAATATATGACCTCTTTGGTAAAACCATCTGTCTTGTTCTTGGGTTCCCTTTGATTCCCCCACCTACCTGCCCATGCTTCCTCCTTTCCAGGAGAGAAACCTTTCACCTGTAGCTGGGAAGGTTGTGACAAGAAGTTTGCCCGCTCCGATGAACTCTCTCGCCACCGCAGAACTCACACAGGGGAGAAGAAGTTTGCATGTCCAGTCTGTGACCGCCGTTTCATGCGCAGTGATCACCTGACGAAACACGCTCGCCGCCACATGACGACAAAGAAAGTGCCCAGCTGGCAGACAGAAGTTGGCAAACTGAACAGAATTGCAACCATGGAGAAGCCTAAGAGTGAGACTCCTTTGAGCATGCTTCTGCCTATGCTGTCTTCTGGCTAGCAGGCCTGCTTTGGAAGATGAACATTTCAAGAGGAACTTGGGTGGTTTCCAAAAAACCAGCTTTGACTGTTTTTTTTGTTGTTGTTGTTTTTTTTAAAGTATCCAAGAGTGGTTGCATTTATATTGTGGAGGAGGAGGAAAATCCTGTAAAGTCTTCTGCCCTCTCTTTTTCCTCCCCATCCCTTCGTATTAAGCCCTATTTATATGTTAACGTTTTATTTCTGTTATCCTTTTGTTTTCTCCAATGCTTTTAGGGCATTCACCAGCACTTGGGGGGAGGAGGGAGAATATTTTTGGTGGAAATGTTGGCAATGGGCTTTGCAAACATATCTTTTCTGTTGAGTTAACAGTGGATGATGAAAAGTGAAACAGGGTGGTTCCCCCCCTCCCCTGGCATTTTAAACTAGTTTTTTTCCCTGTCTTACGAGTTCAGCTGTGGTCTGATCTTGCAAAATCACCCTGTGAGAAGAGTGAAAAGCAACATCAGAGGTACCACTTGGAAATTTATTAATTTTTTTCCTGAACGGAATCCAAACTAATTTGTAATTTCAGAGTGTCTGAACTCCAGTCTAGCAACTGAATCCACTTTAGGATTACCTGCTGTGCCACATTTTAAAGCAGTGTCGTTCTTTCCCAAATGTCTGAATATTGAGGCCTAGGTATTGTTGATGCCTATAAATAGCTCAGGACCAATTTAGGTGCAGCACTGACCATGTGCGTCCCTGCTGGGAAGTCCTAACCTGTGCAGTAATTCCACATGGTCAACTGCACGCTCAAAAGGTTTTAACCCTAGACACCATTCCATAATGCACACCCTCTGTTAGTCAGTTGTTGGCGTGTAAACACGTATGGATTAGTGGATGTGGTACATTGGCTACTTGAAGCTCCTGTATGTGTACAATTGTACAGTGGCAGGGCTTCATATATTCACCACTGCATTCAAATTTGCTTGTGTGAACAAAATCCCATTTGTTGCTTCCCTGCTTGCAGTCTGCTGGTCTGACTTGAGTTGGGTAAGTTTGGTGGACCTTGTTCATGTGTATTTTGTGGCAAAGGAGTGACTTGCTAAAGTGCTCCCTACATTTATTAATTGCAACGTAAGAAGTGACCTTTTAATTTGAGTGCTGGTAACGTTTGGAAGGCTTGGGGGCAGCTTGTCTGTCCGTTGGGACGGTCCTGCCAAACCGCAAGGACTTCTGTATATCCCATCTTCAGAACGGAAGAACTTCCGGATCACATTCCCTTCAGAGTGAAAGTTAAGCATGTCCATCAATATATCCCTTATGACTTCAGTGGGGAAAATAAGTGCCTAGCTTTGGATTATGCCCTTGATCTCTTAATAGTAATGAGTATAACGACCCCTTAAGGGAAATGCCCAAACCACATTGAGCTATTGTTTTGATCTAAATAAAGTCGGGGGAGGATTTATGATTTGAAGTAAAGGCTGAAAATGCAATGCCTGCATAACCATTTTTATAATCATCCAAGCAAACATTTGAAAATCTGATCAATGACACAACCACAACAGACAGCACCTTAAATAATTCTCACTTGAGTAGTTCATAGGTAAAGAGGATAAACAAGGCAACAGAAGCAATTGGACATTCAGGGTTCAGTACTCAAATCGGCTCCTGTCTTGCCACTTTCAAAATGTGCTGGGTTTATAATGGGAAATTGCTGACTGGCAACAGATTGTTCCAGATCAACAATTCGTTTCTCACAAAAGTGACCCAAATATTCTTAGCTTTGGAGCAAAAGCGCTTTGTGGAGATGTTAACTGCTGTTGTTGTGGTCTCCTTTTCCACAGCACATTGGATGAGTGAAATGAAAGGACGGCTGATGGAAGAGAACTAAAATTAAGGGTGGACCATTCAGCTGCCATTTCACATGATTTGCTCGATTCTGTATACATAATATTTAATCAAGCTGAGATAATTGTTCTAATGATGACGAGAAAGCATGATCAGATGTGTATGTATATATGTGTGTGTGGAATAAGTAATATCTGACACTTCATTGGTATCTGAAACTAGGTAGACCTCTCGCAGCTGGAATCTCAACCTGATCTCTTTATTATTCAGCCAAGATTGCAGTGCATTTGCCAATTTGTGTTGGAGCCATTGGAAAATATTTCCACAGATGGTGGGAGTTTACTTGGAAACACATCTGGAGTAAGTGGCTTGAGAAATGCAGTTCTAAAACACCTGCACCAACGTACCCTCAGTTTCAGCACAATGACTAGGGCAGGGAGATGGTATGCGTGGCCCTCCTGATGTTGTTAGACTCCAGCTCCCATCAGCCCCAACCAGCATGACCAGAGGCCAGAGATTATAGGAGTTGCAGTCCAACAATATCTGCATGGGTGGCTTGGGCAGTACTGTTGAATAGGTTTGCCAGTATCTGCTTTTGTACCTCCGACAGCAGCCTGATCTGCAGAAATCAAGAAAGTGAAACTCACCCTAGCACTTCATTCGCATGCTATGAAGACCTTCAGCTGCTAAATTTCTGCAAGTCAGGGGCAGGATCTCTGCCAAGAAAAAAGAGACTGGTTGGCAACTCTACCAGCATCACATCATATGTTGGGAGCCTGCAGAGCCACTGCAATCAGTTTGCCCATTTTAAGCATTTATCTACCTCCCTGTCCATTATTGACAACTAACGTTCATGAAGTTGACCATAACAGACGCACCCAATTTTCTCTTTTTAAAAAAAGTAGCCATGGTCATGGATATGGGAATTATGCATTGAAAGATTCTCATCAATTTAAACCAATCTGGCCTATATTCCCAATTCAAGTATATTGGAAGCAGGCGGACTTTGAAATTGATGTTAAACCAATGCTGTCGCATTGTGTGAGCTACCAAGCCTATTGCAGTTTCCAACGGTACATTATGGCTTGGCAGGTGATTAAGCAGATGGAAAGGATAGGAAGTTTCCAGGAAGTTCTCCTAGGTGAGTGGACTGCATTTGATGGGTCACTAGTTCTGCACGCATGGAATGTTACCCATACTGCACCTTACTGTATTTGTGTGTTTGATTTACTATAAATAATAAACTTTATTTCACGAGCCAGCAGATCTGTGGCTCCTCTGAAACATGTTAGAAGGTGCAAGATGAGTATGAATAGGTTTTTTCCCCTTCACTTTATGGTCACCTAATTGAACAAAAATGAATATTATACACGTTCAATGTTAAAAAAAGGAACTGGTGAGAAGACAAGCTACATGGCAGAAATGCAATGTATATAAAACCAAAATGCAACAACTTGATTCGTCTGGAACCACTGTCTCTGCCCCTTTCTGACAATATGCAGACGCAATAGTCCATTTTTCTCTGGTTTAATTCCATTGAAGTTCATCAAAAGTTGCCAGAAGTCAAAAGATTTCCCTTGTGCAATTGCGAGGCTTTTCAAAAAGTTTCCTAATTCTCCCCCCCTCCCTATGCTGATTATTACCTGACTTAAGATTATGGGAATTTATGTTTGGTGTAGTAAAATATTGTGCCTAATATTTTATAAACCTTGTTTTGTCTTTCTGTTCATTTTATTGTGGGATTCCTGTATTTGTGTGTATATGCAAATATTGTTTGTATTCCTTCAAGGGCTGCATTGTAATCCCTCTTCTAGTAAAGTGAATATTTGCATAGATGGTTTTGCCGTTTTTCCTCCCCTCTGACAGCTCTCCTTTTACCGCAAAACAATAGGGAAAGAGGAGAAAGCAACGTTTTTCTTGGCTGATACGAATGCTTTGCATTTACACCACACTTTGAAACACTCAAAAGTGCTTCGCATGAACAACATCTGCAGAATATTGCAGTCAACCCTGATGCAACCAAACCTTTGCAGCAGCAAAGAGTATTGAAAACAAGGATTAGGCATGACCAGCCGATAGCATCTTGTGCACAAATCCTCACAAATGCACAATAGAAAGGGTGTCTGGAAGGGGGCCCTTTGAGAGATGAATGGGACCATTAAGATGATGAAAGGGTATATGTTTTGGCAAGGGAAGCTGGCTGCCATCTGGAACAAGTGGCTCTCATTCTAAAGGAAAAGGTTCCTGGGGAAATCCGCCAACCACTTGACTTGAGTGGGCATGTTTTCAAAGCAGCGTACGTGGCTCTATCCGCCTCAGCTGATTTTTGCAGGGGATTTCCTGTTTCAAAAAACAGACTGACAGAAGAATGGCATGTGCATCCCAGAAGGTTTCCATAGTGCGATGGCCCTTGGTTGCTTCCTCTGCGCTTCGGAGGCTTCGCGTTGCTATCACCGAAGCCAAGGAGCCTGGATTCGCTCCATAGGACGCACACACATTTCCCCTTAATTTTTGGAGGGGAAAAAGTGTGTCCTATAGAGCGAAAAATACGGTAACTTGTAAAAAAATATGGAAGCTGCATGATGTGTACATATTTGTAAAAAAAAAAGATAAAAGAACAGGAAGTACAGGTACCACCCAAAGTTAAAATCTAGCCTCTGGCATTTGCTGTATGAGCACTGGATTACATTATGAATACACATAGTGTTTAAGCTTTATGCCAATGTTTCATTAGCATTTGTGTTTTAAGCTTGCCTAATCCTGTAAGATTTTCTCCAGCACCTCTGCTGTTGAACCTCAAATAGAATTTTCTTTTAATTTGAACAAGAAGAACCTACAAGAAGAACTATGTCCAGCACCAGCAAAAGGCAGAGGCAGGAGAAATCGGAAGCAAAGAGCATCTTATGGTGTCATTTAAACTGTCCACAGAAAAGGCGAGGAAATAGTGCCTGCTTTAATATTGTTAAGAGCTAGCATTTAGCTTGGATGCATGGCTGGTAAATTTCCTTCCAATTCATTCCACTGACCACGGAAAATCTTATAACTACAAGAGGCTGGTACAATTTGCTGGGAATATATGCTTTAATAATATATAGGTTAGTGCTTGGGGTCTGACAGGATCAAAGATGGCCCACAGGAAAGGCAAAAGTGCAGACAGTCGAAAACAACCATTCAAGTCCCTTGCTGCATGTCTCCCAAGACACTGAGGACAATGGTGATGGTGCCTTCATAAATCCGGGAAAACTTGACAGTCTGCCTGTAGGTGCACCAGCTTTGGAGATGTATTTTCCCAAATGGGCACAACTGAGTCCCTATAAGGCCACATCCTGACATAATGGCAGAGAGAGCTCTGCAGAAGCTTCTCCAGGCTGTTTGAGGATTCTACCAGCCTTCTTGGATGGTGCCATGCCTTCTTCTCCGCTCTTGCTTTCCCCATCCCTCCCCACCCCATCCCAGAGAAAACACCTTTCTGAGAAATACCACTGCAGCTTCAACTATCTCGCCCCATAGTGAGCTTGTTCACAAGGCACTGTTGGCACAGCCCACAATCGGCTTCAGCGACAGTATTCCTGCTCAATCGTTGCCATCAGCTCCTCTTCGGAGTAATCGTAGGATATCTTGGCCTGCCTCTCAAGCTTCTTCAGTGGCAGCCTGTAGAAATAATAATAATAATAATAATAATAATAATAATAATAATAATAATAATAATAATACAAACTATAGTCAATATGCAAAACTAAATGAAGGAGAGGCCAAATTTTTCTGCACCCCAATAGCAAAATGTTATTTCTGCACAGACCCCATTTTTAAAAACTTTGAATAGCTTTTGTCTCCTATCCACCCAATGCTTTTAAAAATAAATATTTATCCAGAATATTTACACCCCACCTTGAAATGCTAAATAAAATTGAGCTCAGAACAAAAGGAGGAACTTTTTGAAAGGGAAATGTGTCTGTATGTGTGGAAGAGGTGGAAATATATCCTCTGGGATCTGGGCACATTTAATTTAACTAAGGGAGAAGTAATGCAAATTGTAAGGACAGCAGTACTAACAAGGGAAGGGAAAGAATTGTTCTGGAATAATAAATATCAAGCTAAAACAAAATTGTATTAAAGGAACCTCTTCAATTAAACATCAGTAAGCCTATATATATATAGGCATATATATATATGGGACTCGGGTGGCGCTGTGGGTTAAACCACAGAGCCTAGGGCTTGCCGATCAGAAGGTCGGCGGTTCCCGTTGCTCGGTCCCTGCTCCTGTCAACCTAGCAGTTCGAAAGCACGTCAAAGTGCAAGTAGATAAATAGGTACCACTCCGGCAGGAAGGTAAACGGTGTTTCTGTGCGCTGCTCTGGTTTGCCAGAAGCGGCTTAGTCATGCTGGCCACATGACCCGGAAGCTGTACACTGGCTCCCTCGGCCAATAAAGCGAGATGAGCGCCGCAACCCCAGAGTCGTCCGCGACTGGACCTAATGGTCAGGGATCCCTTTACCTTTAAGCGTATAAATAAAAGACAGGTGCTTTCCTTCTTTAGCAAGAGGTGCAGAACTGTAGTGAAAATGCTTGAAAGGCAATTCTAGACCTTTCCCTGTCCTGTTCTAGAAGCAAATGGAAGGCTGCATCACACAGCAGAGTGATATATATTTTTTAAGGCAAAGACATTGGGTGCTATGAATAATTATTTTCAAATTTCCCAACACGCTTCTTGAGAAAACGGCTGTCCCTACTTAGGGGAACTCACTCAACATCTAAATTAAGGCAACCAAATTCTGATGACGTTTGGTCTCCTCCAGTTTGCCTCAGGGTGAGTGGACTTCCCCACACTTGCACAAGGATAAAAATAACAGCATTCCAATCAGGCTTCATGGCCATTAAAAAGCTGAACCTTTCCTATGTGCCTATAATATGCAGGGTGTGGGTGTGTGTTGGTTCCCAGACTGATAAGCAAAAGATGAACTATATTAAGGTTACCAGATTTTTTTCAAATGAATCCAGGGACACTTTTCAACTTCAGTAGGAATGAAAGGATTTTATCAGGGGACTGATTTGTAAATCCGGGGACTGTCCCCGGGAAACGGGGACGTCTGGTAACCTTAAACTATATAGGTGGAAATGGTGCCCTTTTCTGCAAAGGAGAATAATGATGCTCTCGCTTCCATCATGGGCTGAAAGCCAATTCCTCACAGCAGGACTCCTTTGCCTCAGAGGTCCTCAGTGGGAGCTGTTGCCTGGCAACCGCCAACAAGGAAAGGCTTGCCTTCATCATGGGATGGAGCGAAATCCGGCTCCTCAGACCCACTCCCTTGCTCCAGATGACCTCAGTGGGCAGTACCAGGAAAGACGAAGGATGAGCACACGGAAATGCCACCTGAGTAATCCTGCTGCCACCAGAGGGCCATTTCTGTTCCTGGTACCAGATTTTAATGCCCCCCCCCTTTTTATTGACAGAATCTTTTGTAAGCTGCTTTGATAGCTTCCTGGGGTTCTGAGGTGGGATAGAAGTATTCTGTAAAAACAAAACAATGCCCACGGTTGAAAGGATTGTAATTTGAATTCAGGCAACTTACTGGTTGGCAAAGTTGTTGCTCTCTAGACCTGGAGTGGATCTTGCTGAAAAGACCTGGAAACAAATCAACAGGACATCATGGGTGACACACAATGAAAAGTCAAATTCGCTGAAGTTTGTGCTCCTTTGTGCACAGGGAAGATGGGAGTGGTAATTTTCTGTGGTTTATCTCTGATCTCTTAACCGCGATTAAGTGAGAGCTGAGGAACTGTGTTGCACCTGTTTTGTATTCAGGAACAATGAATTAAGTGTGCATCTGCAGCATCCAGACCCCCCTCTTTTGTCTGTTGACTTAGCAGATATCCTGCTGCAGGATTCTATTTTAGAGCCCTGCCAGGGAAAGATCCCTGTAACATTACCCAAACCTGAAAGGAGTTTCAATTACAACACAATCTCAACAGTGTGTCATTATTTTCCTGTAATACCTGTCCTCCTTTTTTCTGCCACTATGCACTCTTAAACATAGTGAAGAGACCCAACATTACATCCGTGACAGTCCCACCACCACCCCAAAAATTGCCAGTCATAGCGCAGAGCCTATTAAATACACTGATGCTGTTGCATAATTTCTATTCGTTTCAGCAGGTCTTGTGCAGGAGAGATCCCTGTGGCACTGTGCTTTAAAAAAGTTTTCATATGAAACCACAGAATGGCTGGTTTGTCACACACCAAATCAGGGCACAGCCAGGAATGGTTAAGCAGGTAAGCCACAAGATGGCATTGTTTCACTTAACACTATAGCAAACAGAGTATTTTTCATAAAACTAGACTTTAAAGGAGTGCTGAGGCTTTGTGCACATTACCAACACAAAACAGCTAGGTTCTTCTTTCTCAATTTGGATCAAAGCTGGTCAAAATGCACTATTTCGTTAAAAAATGACATGATAAACATGCATACACTGTTGCCACCCTCCAGACGTCCCATGTAAGGGGCACATGGAGAAGGACCTCAGGTGATGATCACAGGCTCTGGGTCAGTTCATGTGGGGTGAGACGGTTCTTACTAACTAGCTCATTCTTACGCATTTACCTCTGTCATATTTTCAAACACAGGGCCCCTGTGGACCACAAGTATGCCAATCCTCTGAGTTCTAGCCATGCAAAACGCCTTTCTGAAAGCAATTCCTAGGTCACCTCCAGAGCCAGACGACCTGCTTATTGAACATTCAACCCAAAGTTTGTGGGAAAGTTCAACAATGTGGGTGTTTCTTCAGCATCTGTCCTTGTTTGTTTGAGGGGAAGGTACAGTGGTACCTCGGGTTACATACGCTTCAGGTTACATACCGCTTCAGGTTACACACGCTTGAGGTTACACACTCCACTAAGCCAGAAATAGTACTTCAGGTTAAGAACTTTGCTTCAGGATAAGAACAGAAATCTGGCTCCGGCAGCGCAGCGGCAGCAGGAGGCCCCATTAGCTAAAGTGGTGCTTCAGGTTAAGAACAGTTTCAGGCTAAGTACGGACCTCCGGAACGAATTAAGTACTTAACCCGAGGTACCACTGTATTATGATGGGGAATAGCTTTGTGACAGAGCTGTTGGGCTCCCTTGGAAGGTGGTGCACTCGCCTTCCAGGGAGGTTCCAAAGCAGAGATTAGGTGCTTCAGTTGAGATTTCTGCTTTGCAGCAGGGGGCCAACTTGAATAAAATATTGAAGGGGGGGAAGCCCCGTCCCGCATAATCAATCACAAGACGCAGTGCACATACACTATTTGAATGGCAATGCCCATCAAATCTGAAGGCGTCCGGCCCCCACAAATATTTTAATGGGGGGGGTGTCGAAGACCCCTCGGCCGTCAGGAGTTGGCTCTTGTGCTTGCAGGGGTTTGGACTAGATCACCCTCGGGCTCCCTCACAATTCTATGATTCCAGGCAGCGTCGAATCATTTGTTATCCCGCTTTCCAGCACGCCAGGCCGCTTCAGAAAGCGCGCTGCGCAAGCGACCCACAGCAAGCAGAATTTGCGCGTCTCGGCTTTGCGGCTGCGGGACAGACTCCCACCCCCCAAAACACAGCTGCCTGGAAGCGCCCTTAAGACAGTGCATATGCCAATAAGGCGCGCGCTTTCTTCCAGGACCTTGCTCCCTCTGCCAGACCTACCAAAAGTCCCTATTTTCCAGGGACAGCCCCAGATTTACTGAAGGTTATTCATTTGATCCTGGGATGTCCAGCTTTTCTTTAGGACGTTCCTATTTCCACTGCAGAAATGCTGGAGGACATGGAGTCATACAAGCCTCCCCCCCCCCCCAGCCAAGGAGATGAGTAAACTAGACAACCTTTAGAAGACATCCGAAGGCAGCTCTGTACATGGATATTTTTTTTTAACGATTGGAAGCCGCCCAGAGTGGCTTGGGGCAACCCCGTCAGACGGGACGAATATAAATAATAAAACGATCACCATTCTTATTGGGGAATAGGACGTCCCTATTTGCATCGGAGAAATATTGCCCGCCCGTCTACTAGTTGCTCAGCTCGCTTTTCCAAAAACCCTGGACGCGCCGTCTCGCCTCCCCACCGACCTGCAGCACCGCCTTACCTCCTCGCCGCTGCCCTCTGCCGGGCGGGAGCAGCCATCCCCGGCGGCCTCGAGGAGGAGGGGGCGGCGGCGGCGTCGCCCCGTCGGCTGCCCGAGCCCTTCGTCGCCGCACTCCTCCAGCACCCGGTCCAGAAGCTCCGAGTCTGAGTCGGACTCGCCCGCCGACGGTGAGGTGGTGGCGCGCGCCGGCGTTTGGCTGTAGCACCTGGGCTCCGCGCCCTGCTCCTCCTCTGCTCGGCCCTGCCTGGCGGGGGCGCTGATGCTCCCGCTGCCCCGGCCGGGGCCACGCCAAGGCTTCACCAAGCTGCGCCCTTTCCCCGGCCTGCTGCTGCCCGTGCCCATCGCGGGGTCGCCTCGCCGCAGCCCGGCTGTGTGGCTCGCGGCCGCCCCTGCCTAGCGCTGCTGCTCCGGCAGACCCATCGTTCGGGTTCCAGAGCTCAACTGTTGCTGGGGCTTGGCGGGCGGAGGCAGAGGGCGGGTGGGATCCTGGCTCCTCGCCTCGTCCTTGGAAAAATATATATATATCTTTCCCTTGATCACAAAGTTAAGCGTTTTTGTTTATAACTTAAGGACGAAAACGGTAGCAAGCAAAGGAGCTGGAAATCCAGCTCCGGCTTAAAGCAAGAAAAGCGAAGTTGGAATTATTTTCAGCCCTCCCTTCCCTTCCTCCCTCCCCCCCTTTTTTAATTCCAAGAATTTGGCCTTGAAAGAAACCAAATGGGTGTAACCTCCTTCCTCAGAATGAGGTTGGTTTCAAAAATAGTCTCTGGGCAAATATTCTTAAACGAGTATTTTTCAACACATGTGCTTATATGCCTTTAGTCTTCATGATATATAGATGTACGGAAAGGCAACCCTCACAAATCATATATGTGGTGGATTCTTGGTGACTTGAAAACCGCTTCAAAATAAACAGATTCCTGGGATCTGGAGCAAACACTGTGGAAAGTATTCAAAGGGTCCAAACCGCAGCTCAGCCTCTCCTTCTCTCTCTCTCTCTTGTATTCCCAAGTGCTCCAAAATACATTTCCTTTTAAAAGCAACATAGCAACTCAGCTGTTTAACATCTTTAAAATACTGCCAACCTATCTGTTAATCATATCTACTAGGGTGAATTGCAGAATTATTTGGTTAGACGTGCTGTTCCATTTGGACCACTGGAATGACTGCTCCCATCTTGATAAGACTGAAGCTCTAAGCCAAGATGGGGGACCTTCAAGGGGCAGGGGCCATACCCAGCCCTTCAGACCTCTCTCTGTGGCCCTTGGGACAACAAAATCCCCTCCCCTGCCACACCCTCTCTCCCCAGGCCACATTCCTCAGCAACACTTCATTACACCTTCCTGAAGTTTTTTTCTTGGTTGATAACATCCTTGAACTCTGGCCGGCTAAACCAAGTGAGGGTCGCCAATGGGTCTCAAACCCTCAGTGGGTTAGGGGATTCCCCTGCATGTGAAGACGAGCTCCGACGGATTGAGTGGACGAGACCAATAGTGGGTCCAATGGTCAAGAAGGCGGTTTCTGCATGTGCTGTAGTGGGAGGTGAGGGGCAGATGGGGCTCGCCAACCTGGGAAGGTAGCCCATCTAGGAGAAGGAAAACTCCAATCCTAAACTTCCGCTGCCTTGCAGGATATCTTCGGGAGAAGAAAAGGTAAGGAGTAAGCCCTACACCAGGGGTCAGCAAACTTTTTCAGCAGGGGGCCGGTCCACTGTCCCTCAGGCCTTGTGGGGGGCCGGACTATATTTTGAAGGAAAAAAATGAACGAATTCCTATGCCCCACAAAGATGCATTTTAAATAAAAGCACACATTCTACTCATGTAAAAACGCGCTGATTCCTGGCTGTATTTGGAAGGCGATTGGGCCTTAGTTTGCCTACCCATCTCCTACACAAATCCAGAGAGGAGTCCCTAAGGCAGTTAGATGGTGGCTAGTAAGCCTCCTTCTGGGAATTCAGGCAGCCAAGCTGGTGCCAAACATATTGCTTTGATTTCCTTGTCATCTGGGCAGTTCCGGGAGCAAGCAAATAGGAAATGCATCAACCCCCCCCAAAAAAAGAGGTCTAGGGAGAGATTTGCATAAAATTTGCACATGATTTGTATGTACAGCTGCAACTTTAGAAATAATTGGTATAATTTAAACAAAAATGTGTTTTGCTATAGCAGGAAAGGCTATGACCATATGAACTGTGTGCCTGCCCAGTCCACTGCTATGACGGGCAACTTCAACCATCACGCTATGCCTCCATTCTCATAATTCTTAATCTTGAAAATGGACCTGGGAAGAGCAGCCTTTCAAACAGAGGACTCCTTCAAATAGAAGGAGGTTCTCTATAAAGCAGGGCACATGGCCACTCTAGAAGTAAACCTCACTTGCTCCTTAGTAACTGCTTCAGGTTCCAGCCATGTCTAATGGTGTGTTAGATTATGGCCAGGTCTGTTTCATAACCCCATGCATGTTAGCGTTGTTGCTAGCTAAAATTGGTTTTAGATGATGAGAGCTTTCCTTTTCTGAGTGATTTGAAGTATGTTAAGATATACTTCAAAAAAAGAGGAGTTGCTGTGCTCTGGAAGTCTTGCTGCATTTACTTCATCCTTTGCCGTTAGAACAAGTTCTCCTGGACTGCTGCAGTGCCTTTTCTGCACAGGGTTGATTGGCTAGCAACTGTGTCATCCCAAATGGAAGATTCATGGCAATTTAAAAAGCTATTCTTTTGAAAATAATAACAAGTAGGACATAGAACAAAATGTTCCAGTATATCTTCCCCACTTCCTACCAGGAGCAGTCCAGGGCACTGGTGCACTCCTCCAGGATACTATGGCTACATACCAGGCCCGGCCCACTGATGAGACAAGGTGAGGTGCTTGCCTCAGGCAACAGAAGCCCAAGAAGCAATGCTTGCCTCATAAACCCACCTACCAGCAGACAAGCGGGACCAGCAGCGGCATCTGTTCCCTGCAAAATCTCTCGGAAATCGCACAAGATCTCGCTGACTGTGAGGTTTTTAAGCAGAGGATGGGTGGCCACCTGTCATGGATACCTTATCTGAGACTCCTGCATTGCAGAGGGTTGGACTAGATGACCCTTGGAGTCCATTCCAACTCTACAATTCTGTGAAGATATGCCAGCCCTAGGAAAACACAACAGTTCAACTGTCAATTTGGCGAAACTATCCTGATTAAAATCTCCATAACCACCTCAGAATTTGACCCAAGGTCGGTGGAAGTTGCTGTGCATATTGTAAACTTGCCCCTATATAAATTGCCATCAATGTGTCCCATCCCCCGCCCATTCAGCACACATGGATGTGTTTTTAGGGCCCCCATGTCCCCTTTCTGCGGTACAATGATCTCTCGATCTAATTTATTGTTGGCCTGTAAAACAAACTTTCCTGTTTCTTCCCCAATGCTATGGTTGCTTAGGCAACTCAGGGGCTTCAGATGGCAATTCCTTTTGTGCGGCACATTCCTCTCCAAATAGCACAGCCCCCACAGATTAGCAATTTCCCTGCCTTTTTAGCCATGAAGAACGAGCAAAGTCTGCCCCATCTTTTCTGTCAGCGGCATTGACCCTGTGCCAAGCTGAGGTTAATGTTTGCTGACTCTCTCCCGCTGGAATGTAAACAAGAGGATAAAAAAACAGGATTTGACTAACCTCTCTCTTCTGAGATTGCTAGAGGTGGCAATATTGCTTCCTAGAGTACTGGCAGAAACAAGAACAGGCCCTTCTAGTCATTCTTATTAGTCTTCAGAAAACAAAAGGAATTAAAATGCAACATAGAAGAGTGGCTTTCCTGGCCTCTTCCAAATACTTTCAGCCAGTTCTCCTCTGAAAATAACATCCCCCAATTTTGAGGCAAGCTTCCCAGTTCGGAAGGAAGCGTCCCAAACTCTGTTTTTTGAGACTCAGACGGATGTGGCCTGTTTGAATTACTTCACATTTTGACACAAGGGAAACTTCTCTGATATAAAAGAACTTTTCAATCCTCTGCAGTTTTTCCTGCAAAATAAACGGCAGCTTCTGATACTGCCAAGTTTTGGACTATTACTGTAGCGTAGGCTGGTTCAGCAGCAAAAAAATCCTCCATGCAGTGTGACCCCCACGAATGCTGTAAAATGCTGGAAAAAGCACCATGAGTTTTGAGTTGCTCTCCACAGTGGCTATTCACATGAGCACATTTTCTACAGTTGCCCTGCTCCTGCGAATTGCTACTGGAAAGTGTGTCTGAGGGCACTTCCAGACTGTCACTGTCCTTTCACACAGGATTCAGTCGCACAGCGGCAAATTCAGTTTGCACAATCTACATACGGTAAGTTGATTTGGATCTCGTGCACAACAAACCTGCTCAAACTTTTTGCAATGGGCACTGTGGAGGTAACGTTTGCTTGCTGCAATATTTTCTAACCTCTTCGCGAATGAATCAGGATGAACGCCCAATAAACAGGTCATACGGAAAGCAATATTTGCCAGGAATTTTTCTCCCCTCCATGCAGCTGCATTCCTGACAGCTCACCATATGGAGGATTTTCTAGCCCGGTAAAACTGTTCTGCTAGCGGAAAGTTCTCTTTCAGCTCTCTTGTCAAATAACGTCTTAAGAATTATACTTTTGAAGTAAGGAAAGGTTTGAGTATCACCATGACCAAGCCCTTCAACAACATTCTCAGGGCAGTTTGCAAAAATTAGTTTACCTAGGCGTTTCCAGGCAATTATTGCTGTTTTGGGGTGGGATTCAATCACATACCAGAAAATTAAGGTTGCACGATCATGGTTGAATGGGAGCTCTTGTGCAACAAGCTCCTTCCCTCCTCTGAAAAAAACCAACCAGACATTTTGCAATACTGAAAATGACAGGTAAATGAACTGAAAATTGTGGGAAAGCCCTTGCCTGGTGCAGCATTGTATAACCAAACAAATCTGAACGGATGCTCAATAGATAGCTGGCATGATCTAACCTCCCTGCACACTTTGTGCAAACAAGCCAGGATCAATGAGCAATAAGCCGACCACCTGGAAACAATCTTACTTACATAATTTGCATCCTACATCTTCAACATAAATCATTGGGTGGGCATAGTTCACTGATATGTAGACGAGGAGGACCTTTTTCACAACAAAGGCCACACACGCCTCTCCCATCTATGCAAAACAGGGTCCTTATCAGTGCTCAATGACCTATTCCAGCCAGGCAAAAACACTCCAGGAGGATGTGAAGCAAGGCTGGCGAGAGGTGTGGGCTGGGAAAGAGGGTGCAGCTGGTGGTGAGGCCTGTGGGGAGTCCCAAGGTCAGAGATGCCTGAAGAGCTGGATACGGCCCCCAGGCCCCCCCTTTTTCCTTTTGTGTCATATATTTTAGATTGTACTCCTGAGAGTGGTGACTGTCTTGTATTTATCTATCTGTAAGCTGCTCTGAGAGCCTCTGTAGCTGAAAACCTGGGTTTAAAAAAACCCTTAAATTCCACAAAACTCATGCACTGCATTTCGTATCTGCTTGGAAGCAAGTCCCACTGAGTTCAGCAAAGGCTTATTCCCATGGAAGTGCAAACAGGACTGCAGCCTTAAGGGTTGAGCCCCTTTTCCTTGACTTCAACAATCTGCGGCTTGGTAGCATTTTGAACATAAAAGAGGAAAACAGCCACACATTTGGTTTTTCAGACTGGTAACAAAACAGTGGATTAGCTAACAGAAGAATAGCTTTCCTGTTACTGAGTACCTTGAACACTGTCATTCTTCACTGAACACAGTTTATTTATTAATCCAACCTCCTAACTTGTGTCTGCACAGGGAAAGCCACTTTGAGTGGAAAAACAAAAGGTGTCTGGCATTTGCAGCTGAATGGACTTCATCCAGATTTTTAGGGGCACACCATGCCTAAAAACCAATCAAACTCTTTCCAAAGATGATATTAACAAACACTGATTTACTTGATTGGGGAGGGCAGCTGCCCCCCTGCCCCTCCTTGGCTATGCCAGGGTCTCGTTGACAATCACTCCCATATTTTGGAATTATTTGCCTTCTGAGTCTCTGTTGACTCCCAGTCTTGCTGGGTTTCATTCTTCACTTATCTGCTGAACCAGCCCAATATATAATGCAGCAGTGGCTAACGCCATGGGCCAGATCCTGCATACAAAGCCCCAGAAAGTACCCTCCAGGCCACCTCCCCAGGTTTCCCCCAGATTTATCTCCCAAGTGCTCTACCTGATCTTTAGAGATTGGTCTCCAAATATCAGGCAGAGTGCTGTATCTCCTGAATTCAGATCCTCTCTCAAGAGTAACAGAAAGTCTATTTTATTTCACAACTTAGCACTAAGCACCACATTATAATGCAGGCATGCAAACCAATATGCCTTTAAAATGACCCGGAGGGTGTGTATCATGTGTAAAAGAGGGGACAAACCTTTGAAAGGTTTTGTTTCTCTCCTGCTAGGGGGCAGCATTGTCATGAATACAGTAAATACTTAACTATTCCATGCTTTTATGCAGGTGGGTGGCAGTGGGAAGCTAAGTTAAATACATTTGATGTACTTAACACCTTCTTTACCATGACCAGGCAACACCCAGCCACTAAAACAAGTTCCTGTTTCTAATAATACCTAGCAGGGTCCTCTACAAGTGAGAGGCGGTATCATCAGTTACAGAAGCAGAGAATCCTCAAGGCTATGCCTCTCTTTCCTGTTCAACAGTCTAGCAGCCTCCAGTTGCAGTTCTTACCCCACTCAACACTCTGAATTTCTTCTGCAAGTTTAGAACCACCTTCATCATTTTCTTTGCAAAGCTTGATTATCCTCGCTAGATTGCCCATGCTATGTAAACAAGTGGGTCAGCTGGAGGCGTAGGCAGGTTTGATGCAGAGGAAAAAAACAATTACCCTTTCAACTTCTTTCTTTACGGCACTGGGCATTTTTTTCTTTCCAGTGTGAAGTCAAATGACAAAGGAAGGTGAAATGTTTAACGTGGTCGCTGAAGCACTAGACTAGAGCATACATTACACGTTCTGGCCAACTAGAGGTTCAGCCAGGGAAATGCTTATCTGGCTTGTGAACTGCATCTTGAATTACACAAACATGTGCAGTCATATATCTGTGCCCATTTTAAGACAAGAGCAAAGGTTTATACATGTTCATGCGTTACAATGTGAACACGTGGAGAGCATGTGTGATGAATTAACATGGACCTCAAATGTAACTCCTTAATGCAGGTCTAATAAGGGATGGCATTTTGAATCTGGCTCAATAGGGAACCCTTTTTAAAAGAGCAAAATGGATGAAGTTAAGAGAATACAATAAAAACAAAACAAAACACTCATTTCATTTTATTGTTATTGTTAGCTTTTCTATTTTTCTGTATTCTCTGTTTTTGTTTAATAGTTACACACCCACCCACCATGCTATTGTTTTTAGGATTCGGTAAAGCGTATGTTTCTGTCATTGCAGTGGGATCATAAAGTTATGAGTTTACCTGAGCCGAGACATTTGTTTGAGAGTGCAAAACCCATCCACACATCCGCACCAAACATTTAAAGCAGATTGTTGTTCGTTTAGTTGTGTCCGACTCTTCGTGACCCCATGGACCAGAGCACGCCAGGCACTCCTGTCTTCCACTGCCTCCCGTAGTTTGGTCAAACTCATGCTGGTAGCTTCGAGAACACTCGTCCTCTGTCGTCCCCTTCTCCTTGTGCCCTCCATCTTTCCCAACAACAGGGTCTTTTCCAGGGAGTCTTCTCTTCTCCTGAGGTGGCCAAAGTACTGGAGCCTCAGCTTCAGGATCTGTCCTTCCAGTGAGCACTCAAGATAGCTTCCCCCTAAAATCCTGGGAACTGTAGTAGTTTACCCCTCACTGAGCTACAATTCCCTTCACTTTTAACAAACTGCAGTTCTCAGGATTCTTGTGGCAGGGGGAGGGGAGCCATATCCTTCAAATGCACGGTGTAGATGTGAAAACATATTATTAAACCCTTTATCTCCCCCCCACCATAACCATATACTTCTTTGAAGTATCAGTCTTTTCCTAATCCTTGATTGATGAATAGAAGGCATCAAAACTGATCTTAACAACATGTACTAAGCAGTAATCCCCACGGAAAAGCAATGCTAACTTCTGAATAAACACACATAGAACTGTGCTGCAAATTACATTTGTGGCCTAAGGCTTGGGGCAGCAGGGGAGAGCTAGGTTCCAGATGACAAACATTGGGAATGGGATAAGGCATCTCCATCCAAAGACTTTAGAAATGGGCTCTTTGCTGATCGCAATTAACCTTGCTTTGCAGTTGGATTCTTTCCAGCTCTGCCAAGGCAGCAGATGACAGCAAGAGAGGCCTTTCTGAAGCTGGAGTTTACTTTTAATCACAGCCTGCACATATGTTGAATGTTGGCAGGCTTCCTCGCGGAGCAGCCTGCTTGTGACAGGCAAAGCTGAATAGCAGGAGGTGATCAGAACACGCAAGAAGCTTCTTGTCTGCTCCCGGGAGACGCACAGAAATGGCTCCCTGTTAACTGAACCAAGGTATCACAGGTGGGGGCGAGTGCGGGTGGGGAAAGCCTATTAGAGGGATGTGTCAACATGCAGCACAGTCCTGGGTGATTGAGATCTGCAATTCGTTGACCACTGTGTTCTATTACGGGCTCCAGGATTGTGGCAGACAATCTCAAGATTCTCCTGCTGAGCTCAAGGGTGGGGAAGCTGTGGCCCTGCAGATGTTGTTGGACTACAACTCCCACCATCCCTGACATTTGGCCATGCTGGCTGGCGCTGATGGGAGCTGGGGACTGAGAACATGTAGAGGGGCAACGGCTCTGCACCCCCAGCTATAGGCAACATACAAAATGGAGATGGGTTGAGCGTGCCGGCCAAATTTGAACTTGAAATATGTCATAGAATCATAGAGTTGGAATAGACCACAAGGGCCATCAAGTCCAACCCCCTGCCAAGCAGGAAACACCATCAGAGCACTCCTGACATATGGTTGTCAAGCCTCTGCTTAAAGACCTCCAAAGAAGGAGACTCCACCACACTCCTTGGCAGCAAATTCCACTGTCGAACAGCTCTTACTGTCAGGAAGTTCTTCCTAACGTTTAGGTGGAATCTTCTTTCCTGCAGTTTGGATCCATTGCTCCGTGTCCGCTTCTCTGGAGCAGCAGAAAACAACCTTTCTCCCTCCTCTATGTGACATCCTTTTATATATTTGAACATGGCTATCATATCACCCCTTAACCTCCTCTTCTCCAGGCTAAACATGCCCAGCTCCCTTAGCCGTTCCTCATAAGGCATCGTTTCCAGGCCTTTGACCATTTTGGTTGCCCTCCTCTGGACACGTTCCAGTTTGTCAGTGTCCTTCTTGAACTGTGGTGCCCAGAACTGGACACAGTACTCCAGGTGAGGTCTGACCAGAGCAGAATACAGTGGCACTATTACTTCCCTTGATCTAGATGCTATACTCCTATTGATGCAGCCCAGAATTGCATTGGCTTTTTTAGCTGCTGCGTCACACTGTTGGCTCATGTCAAGTTTGTGGTCAACCAAGACTCCTAGATCCTTTTCACATGTACTGCTCTCAAGCCAGGTGTCACCCATCTTGTATTTGTGCCTCTCATTTTTTTTGCCCAAGTGCAATACTTTACATTTCTCCCTGTTAAAGTTCATCTTGTTTGTTTTGGCCCAGTTCTCCAATCTGTCAAGGTCGTTTTGAAGTGTGATCCTGTCCTCTGGGGTGTTAGCCATCCCTCCCAGTTTGGTGTCATCTGCAAATTTGATCAGGATGCCCTTGAGTCCATCATCCAAGTCGTTGATAAAGATGTTGAATAAGACTGGGCCCGAGACAGAACCCTGTGGCACCCCACTAGTCACTCTTCTCCAGGATGAAGAGGAACCATTGATGAGCACCCTTTGGGTTCGGTCAGTCAGCCAGTTACAAATCCACTGAGTGGTAGCATAGTCAAGACCACATTTTACCAGCTTCTTTACAAGAATATCATGGGGTACCTTGTCAAATGCCTTGCTGAAATCAAGGTAGGCTACATCCACTGCATTCCCTTCATCTACCAGGCTTGTAATTCTGTCAAAAAACGAGATCAGGTTAGTCTGACACGACTTATTTTTCAGAAATCCATGCTGACTATTGGTGATCACAGCATTCCTTTCTAGGTGCTCACAGACTGTTTGCTTAATGATCTGCTCCAGAATCTTCCCTGGTATTGATGTCAGACTGACTGGGCGGTAATTATTTAGGTCCTCTTTTTCCCCCTTTTTGAAAATAGGGAAGACAAGGGGAGAGAAACCCTTCTTGTTTTTTCCCCTTTAGGATACCTGGTTTTGACCGGAACTAAGCCAACTGTGCAAGACCTATCCTCATTATATCCCAAGGGCAGTGTTTGAAATTGACCAGGTGCATTTTGCACCTGGCTACTGGCCACTTGTGATCAAATGAAGATGCCCAGGCACCAGGATGGCATCTGACGTCTCAACCATCTGGAGCTGCATTCCTGGGGATCCTTGGACCTTGACTGTTTTCACATACTAGCAGCACATCCTGTAGAATTCTATCCATGCTATTTTATCTGCACAATCAGAATGAATTTCAGGAACCATAAAAAGTTGTATTGAAAAACATGACTTTTGAGCCTTCTTGCCCCCAAATGGCAACTGGACATTCTGTTTTGGCGACTATAACCCTGGTTTAAGGAGAATTTGGCGCCTAGCTTATATATCTGAGTTTCTAACACTGCCCAAGGATGGGGAGAGATGTTGAGGTGCAGGGCCAACCAAAAGCATTTTGTTTTCTGATGTAATGGACCCTTCTACGATTCTGTGTGCAGAAGCCAACCAGAGTAGCTTCAAGCTCTGGCAGCTGGGCGTCTTCTACTGCACCTGAGGACAGGAAGCTAGCTGAAGGGGTGCAGGGCATGTTCACAGAAGGGGACCAATGGGGCACTGCTCTGGGCAAGCTCCCACCTTGCCTACCTTGCTTCATACAACCAGCCCGAGAGGTTGGCCTTGGCTGTCAGCTCCCTCAACCTTAGTCCAAGTTTTACCCTTCTAGAACTAGCGAGAGGATGGGGAGAAAGCTAGAACGGGTTGGTTCCACCTGCCATTGGCTCTGGCTCCACCTACTGTTGGCCTCCATGCATTACATCCGTTGCCAGCCACGACTGTGTGGCACCAACCACTCAGCCCTCTATCACCTTGCTTCACAACCCCCTCAAGCATTTGCCTCCTTCTACCTCATGGGATTGACAATCCCATAAAGCAAACGTTTCCTGGAGAAAAAGTCCTTTAATCCTGCCAAGCATGTGAGCAACAATTACCGATTTCTCACATGCCAAAAACGTATCGTTTTGGAGAGGCCCCAAAGTGCCACCATTTCAAGGTTGAGGTTTCATGGAGGTTTTGAACTGACAGGCAGCCCAGCACCAAATCAGAAAAGTGATAAGCAGACGCCATCTTCCAATAGAAAGAAGCACTGGGTTGCACAGGGTTTTGTGCTATATTTTCGCTGACTGCAGTGTGCCGTGTGCCAAAGCCCATGATTCTCGGAGGCTAACTGTGGACAAATGGTGAATACATTGGCACAGAAAGCAGAATTAATTGCAGTGACTGAATATCCAAATTCCAAACAAAGCCTCATTAGGATGTGGATAAACCTTTAGCTAAGCTGTTTGCCACTGATGTTAACTGAATGCGTGACCTAGAACAGGCTGAGGGTGATATTTTTAATGGCCCAGTGGGCAGAAGATGCATCCTCAAAACTTTGGCAACTTCTTCATACCTCCTGAGAACACTACAGTAGTAGATAATAAAACACCTGATCCAAGAGACATCTGTTACCTGTCACTGAGAAGCCAAGTATTATTTCTCCATGTGTTTTACCTTGCCCCCATCATATCTCATCTTGACCACTTCATTTATCAAAGAATCATAAAACTGTAGAGTCATCTAATCCAACCCCTTGCAGTGCAGGAATCCTACCCACAGCCATCCCTGGCTGAGCTCAAACCATCAACCTTCTGGCTAACTGGCAGAAGCAATGGCCCCTTCTGGCCTTTTGCTGTTTCACCTTTGTCCATTCACATCCATCCAGCACTTTGAGTGCCCAAGCCATTCTCTTGTCATTCTGACAATGCGACTCTCTGCCTTAAATCTCTTTGCTGGTTTCCCATCCACTCCTGGATCCCACCCTAGTTTCTTGTCCTCCCCTTCGAAAGCTACCATGGCCTTGCTCCTGTTTATGTCTCTATACCTACTTAATAACAGCATAATCCATTCCTTTCTTCCAGAACTTAGTAAGAATAGGACATTGCAAAAACATGTTTTTTAAAAAAAAGCATTAGCTTTCCTACATCTTTAACAAAATGCTGACTTAGAAAACCCTTTTCTTTACAAATGTAGTGGAGTCCAATGAATGCTAAACATTATTTTCTGTTGTGTAAGCTGTAATAAAGGTACACCGACACCATTGCTATGGAAGTTAAAACACCCACTCTCTCATTGTCTAGGCAGTATAGACAATGCCATTATTTTTATTATATAATTTATGCTCAAATTATTTATTTCATTCAGTTCTTAATAGCGGCATATCAAATTGATTTATTTATAACAAATATCCATATAGAGTAATCTGGGCTTTTTTTTTAGTTTTTTAGAAATTTATTCAGAAACTCAAGATCTACCTTCCAAACATACCTGCAAACACACTTTGAGCATTTACTCAAAGGTAATAACACTGAGTCACAGAACAGTAAGTATTTGAGAGGCTGTAGCTGGCAATTGGAAATAATAATAATAAACCAATAATGGTAAAGATTTAATAATAATAATAATAATAATAATAATAATAATAATAATAATAATTTATTGTGCTTCCAATACGTATTAGGATATCATCTACCAACGGAGACGAAAGAAGAGGAACAAAAAAAAAAAGAGAGAGAAAAGCGCCACGTGATCAGTTTTCTCTAACCAATTGGAAACGCCGCAGGTTGACAGGCAGTTCCAGCAGGATCAGACGAGCAACGTTTTAAAGGGCGCGGCCCTTTCAGCCAATGAGAACAAAGAGGAGCAAAGGCGAATGGGAGGAAAAGGGGGGGCGGAGGAAAAGGAGCGGCATCGCTACTGGTTCCCGCGTTCGGCAGCTCTTTGTTGCCGGAACGCTCAGCCAATGGAAGGGCAGAGCGGGCGGAACGTCGCCGCAGCTTCCCGCGGTTTCTTGGCCGCAGTTTAATTCGGTGGCAGGCGCCGGGTGGGGGGGGGAAGAGGGTTCGGTCCTGTGATTGGGCGGCCGGGCGTTCTGGCGCCAAGTTCGAAGCGCATATAAAGCAGCAAGCGGGCCGGGGCCTCCTTCCCACTGCCATCCGCACCCAGCGTCGCGAAGGGTTCCTGCCGCCGCCGCCGCCTCGCTCTTCGCCTCGCTCTCTTTTCTCTCTCGCCCGCCACCGGCCATGATCTCCTCCTCCGCCCGCAGCCCGCTCTCGGCTCGCAACGAGCAGCAGCGCCTCAGTTCGCGACTGCCGCCGCTGAAGGATTTGGCGCTGAAGGACAAGGAGAACACGGTGGGTTGAGAAGGGGGAACCGGGAGCCCGTCGGCGGGCTGGGGAAGAAGGGCTTAATTTCCTTCCCTTAACTTGATTAATGCGCCCAGGACAACCAAGGCCTTTTTTGGGGGTGGGGTGGGGGAGGGGGAGTCAATCCCCCTCGTTATCCTTATGCCCCTTAATTAGTCCTCGGAGCTGCCTTGCAGCGTAAAAGTCCATGGCGAGTCGTCAAAACCGAGCCCCCCCCACTGAATCAGAATTGTAGAGTTGGAAGGGATTCCCCCCCCCCCCGGGTCATGTAGCCCAAGCCCCTGCAATCTCAACTAGATCACCCCTGACAGATGGCAGAAGTCTTGGAGGTCTTCTTCATTTTGGCGCTTCCTTTACTTCATTAAAAAGGAAATGCGACCTCCCTCTGTTCTGCCTTCGCACCCTAAAAAGTGCGCGGTTTTAATCGGTCTTTTGTGTCCCTCTCCTTGGGGTCCTGCAGCCTCCGTCGCTCAGCGCTACCCGGGTCCTGGCGTCCAAAACGGCGCGGAAGATATTTCAAGAGCCCGGCCTTGAGGCGGTAAGTACCATCTTGAGAGGAGGAAAGCCGATTTGGTGGGGGAGGGGGAGCCATTTATGGGGGGAGGTGTTAAAATGGGGGGGCGCTTGATTTCGGGGGTCGTTTTGTGGCGAGGAGGCTTCTGTTCACGCCGTCATACGAGTTGAAGGGGGCGCTGCTTAGCCTCCCCGGCTGAGCATTTGGCGCCAAATGCTCGCATTATACAAAGGCGCAGGAAGCCCCCAGGAAAGGGTGGGGCAGGGTTATGGGGCGGGGGTTGAAGCATTAGTGGCCTCTGGGTTGCTATAACCGACATTTTCTCCTAGGTGAAGTCCTCTGCCCAGGTTTCAGCCTGTAGCTTTAAGGCTTAGATTCTCCTACTTTCTACTTTATTGTCATTATTAATTAGGTTTATCTGCTCACCTTCTGTGACTGCTTCTAAGTGGTTCATAAACGTAAAACGAATGCGTGATTAAAGCACACAGCAAAGGAAGCAATTCTGTCAGAAGCACTTCTGTATAGAACATTCGCTAAAACAAGCCCGCTGTAAAGAATAATTAAAAAGGGAATTTTAAAAGTTGGATGAAGATCAAGTTTAGGGGAATGCATGACTGAATGAGCCTGACAGAATGCCAGTATGGGTGGGTATGTCCTTTAGGTTCCTAAGTCTCCAAGAGAGATCTGAGCTCACAGTGTATGGGGGCACCCAAATTACGATTATATATTGGCTGTCCAATTAATTTTCACTCTTAAGTCTAGCCTGTTCTACACCCATCCCATCTGCTTTGCCCATTCCTTTTATTTCTAATTTTTGGTCAAAATTCTACCTGGGTTTAAATCAAACATCTCTATCGTTGTCTCACTCCTTGGTAATAATGCAGCCCATACTTAATTGTGTTATACATTTTGCCTCATAACTAAAGTTCCTGGTGTAATTCAAGTTCCACTGCATAGCTCCCTTGTCATTGTTTTAATTCAGTCTTATTTCCTTCATTCATTTTTAAGCCAATGGCCTGCTAATTATTATTATTATTAATTATCTGCATACTGCCCATCTGACTGGGTTGCGCCAGCCACTCTGGACAGCTCCCAACAGAATATTAGAAGCATGATAAAACATTAAAAACTTCCCTAAACAGGGCTGCCTCCAGATATCTTCTAAAAGCCAAATAGATGTTTATTTCCTTGACATCTGACAATGGTTTTAAGCTTTCCATCATTTACCCTGTCCATGTGCTACGTCAGCCTTTCTGTGTACATTTTTGTGTAGAACCCTACTTTTTCATTTTCAAAAAGGAGAGATTTGGTGCTTGCGTTCATGTATTCTAGGAATGGGTTGATATATTACATTTGTGACTCTAGGATGCACCTAAAGGAGTGACACAGCTGCCTTCAAACAGTGTACAAGATGAACCTCTGCTTCGGGAGAATCCCAACCGGTTCGTCATCTTTCCCATTCAGTACCATGACATTTGGCAGATGTACAAGAAAGCAGAAGCATCCTTTTGGACGGCTGAAGAGGTGAGAGGCTTGTCTTCCCTCCTTCCTTCTAGGTTTGAGTGGATGCAGGCATGATAGCAGACAGCATTGCAGTCATATAGGCATATTTCAGATTCTCCCTTAACATTGCTGCATTTTCATTGGCTGCTTTGTACATTTAGGTGGACCTCTCCAAAGATCTCCGGCACTGGGAATCCTTGAAGCCTGAAGAGAAATATTTCATTTCACACATCTTGGCGTTCTTTGCTGCAAGTGATGGCATTGTCAATGAAAATTTGGTAAGTATGCAGAATCACTTCTGGGTTCCATAGTAACTTAAAAGTACCATCTTCATGTTTCCTCCTATCCAGGCTATGTATAGACTACCAATATATTAATCCATAACATCCAGAGTGGAGAAACGAGCATGTCATCTAGCCTGGTTTAAGTAATAGTTTAGAATAGCAATTAGCATTGCATCACCAATGAACAAAGTGTCTTAACTTTTAAGGCTTAATAATTTTATTTAGATTGCAAGCCCATCTTAAATTATAGCCTCACTTACCTCTAAATGTGATCAGTTGGAGTCAATCTGCAATTCATAGCCATGTGTTGCACACCTTTTGACAACTGCACGTTAAGCAAGTTATGTGGAACACCCATGGGTTCAAGTTGGCTTTCTCCTGCACCAGCACAGTGTTTCATTCTGTCATTAGATTTTTCTTGGGCTGTTAAATTCAAACACTTCCTTAGAATGAGGATTGAGAAATTATCAAGTTAATGTCATCTTTAGCAATCGGGAAGGTGAAACATGAAACTAAAGAAAAATTCTTTCCAGCGCTTCCAAGTATGGAAATGAAGCTCATCTAAATCTCTGGGAATCAATGATTAATAACAGTGAATTATAAGGGGATGCAATTTAGAAAGTTCTAATCTTTTTCTGGCACACAAAGAAGCTTTCGATAATGTGTTCTAATGAATGCAAATAAAGCATTTGTTATGAATTAATTTCATTCTTACACTGAGTAACAAAGAGATTATTTGCTTAGCATATTACTTCCACTGAATCTGCTTCAAGCTTTATTTGCTGCTGTTTCTGTGCCTTCAGATATTATCATCATATGTAGTAGTAATACTCCACCCATCTGACTGGGCTGCCCGATCCTCTTGCCAATTTCATCTGAATGTTTTATAGCTTATCTGGACTTAGAAATGTCATGGAACTTCAGCTTTAGCTAAGAGATCCAGGATAACTTTAGTGGATGAATGAAATTTCCCCACAAATATTCAAACCATCAGGAGGTAGCCCCCCACAGAATACCTGTTTAAGGCAGAGTTCTGCTTTGTTTAGAAATATGGGCAGAATTGGGGTACCTTTGTCCCTGGCAGATAGGTACCCCTTTTCTCTAATTACCAGGCTCGGGCAGCTATGACTCACTTGCTTTTTTTGGAATTGCCCCAAATGCATGTGGAATCTTTGTGCCATCATACACTTGTCATAGCCGTGTAAGAAATTGTGGTAGAGAGCTTAAGCTGACCATTGGGTGTCTGCAACATCAAATGATGGCTTACATATGTGAATGAGCCTTCATGGATATAGCACTAGGTAAATCCCTCTGATGCAGTGCTTTTCAGTGGAGTTGGCTGACATACTAAGTTGTCAGACATCAAGTATAGAAAAGTAAAGTGATTACATTGTGAATAAAGCCCAGAATGTCATAGACACACATTCATTTCTTGAATCAAACCTGGTTAAAACTCATGGAGTTAGTGCGTACAAAAATGTGGAAAAGAAGTTGTTTGGTATGTTAAGCAACAAAACTGGTGAGAGTACCTTTCTGTTGGATGAGTTTAATCAATAGTTTAAAGATGTGAAAGCTTATTGAGCTCAGAAGTCTTCATTAGGCAAATGGAATATTCAGTATCCTGTGTTTTTCATATTCCATGTTTCACAACTTGAGATGGCATGGCTATCGGGCTGGATCTACACACAGGAAAAATCCACTATAAATAAGTCAGAAATTAGATCATTATAACAAAAGGGGGAAAAACCCTATGGAAAATTGTGTAGAAAATTTCTTTGCTCTTTGGCACCATGTATTGCACATTTATAACACATTCAAATTGTTTCTTTTACCAATACATTACTGTATAGCTGAGTCCCAGGTTTCTTTTCCAGAGGAAAATAGTTATGGAAAGAGTATAGAAAACACAAGTCAAACAATGTTTTAGTGTCCTCCTTTTTGTGTCCTCACACTATTTTTCAATAAGAGTATGACAATTGCCTTTCACTAGGTCAGAATTTGGGTGCTTTGAATTTTTGCTGTTTTAAAAGCTTGGGTGAAAATAGTTTCCCGCTCCTCCTAATACCTCAGCTAGATCTTGAAAAATCTTAAGGCTAGGAAACACCCTAAATTTCCATTCCAAAAAAAAGTTAACTTACCTTATATCCTCCTATCTGGGCTCTCCCCGCCCCTTGCTGTAATATTCCACTTGCAGAGATGTTGTAATCATGCTATCTCATTACTTGACCAATATGCTGCTGCATAATCTGGCAGCTGTCAGACATACCTTGCCATCAGCTTTTGCTGGTGGAGTGTCTTTTTTAAAAAACTTTTTTCAAAAGAAGTATCATTTATAACTGAAATGGTATGTTGTGTCCTCTAGGTGGAGCGATTCAGCCAAGAAGTGCAGGTCACAGAAGCTCGCTGTTTCTACGGCTTCCAGATTGCCATGGAAAACATCCATTCAGAAATGTATAGTTTACTTATTGATACTTATATCAAAGACCCCAAAGAGAGGTTAGTTCTGTTTTGAGACAAATCTTTTCTTATTCTATAGAGATTTTTTAAAAAAGTAAATGCATAAATATTTTAAATATTAAAATGCTTCAAAGCCTATGTCGTGTTTTTTTTAAAGTTCATGCTTTTTTAACTTACTAGCATTGTAGGAGGACACTTGATTTCTCTTACAAAACGTACAAAAAAAGTCCTACCTATTCAACGTTCTTGTATTTTTCACTGCAGTAGAGACTGTAAAACAGCATGAGCTTTGGCTGTATAATTTGTATTGATTTCTTTTAGTTAGGCTGCTTTCTCTAATTCCTGGGTTCTAATCCTTGCTAATTTCTGGTCTCTTCGTTTATTGGCCTAAGGGAGGGAGGGCTACAAATCTCTCGTTACAACAAATTGTACACTTAGCTGTGTTATTGTATCATTTTAGGGAATTTCTGTTCAATGCAGTTGAAACCTTGCCTTGTGTTAAAAAGAAAGCCGATTGGGCCATGCGCTGGATTGGGGACAAACAGGCAGCATACGGTGAGTGTTGCACTCAATTCTCCTTTCTGGCACATCCGTCCTTTTCCAGCTTTTGACAAGTCTCATTACCCAAATCAACAATGGGTTTTTTCCCCAACAGGAGAACGAGTTGTAGCCTTTGCTGCGGTGGAAGGCATATTCTTCTCTGGCTCTTTTGCATCTATATTTTGGCTGAAGAAAAGAGGGTTGATGCCTGGGCTCACTTTCTCTAATGAACTGATCAGCAGAGACGAGGTAAGGCTTCGCACTTCCCATTTAGCTAATCAAACTGTTTTGTTCCTGCTCTCTCAGATGCTTAAAAGGCGTAACACAAAAGGAAAAGGGATTGGGAGGGAGGAGGAAAAAGAAAGCAAATGTGGCAACTAGTTCTTAGTTTAAGAATTCTTAAATGTTTTCTGTACGGCAGGCAGAGAAGGGATGAAAGCTCCCTGTAGCTGCTTCCTCCTTTGGCTGATGGGCAGAACAGGGGGTCCTCCCCCTTGCTATGGTACTCTTCCTGGGAGTCTTAACTTCCCTTGGACCCCTGGTATGGCAAAAGCTGGGGTGTTAACCCTTCAGCTCTGTAGCCCCAGGGCAAATTGTAGGTACTGTTTGCCTTCGCTTTCTGGAAGCCCCCACCCCAGGAAATTCATTTAAATCTTTCACAGTATCAAATTATTATTGATGACTTGAGCACATAACTTCCACCTAAAGGTTAATTCTGCTAGATGGAGGAATGTTTGAGAGGAAAGCTCACTGAGAATGAAAATGAATTTAATTTGCATTGCTGGCAGCCATGGAAAACTGAAGATCGCCCAAAGTATTGTTCATATGGAACCTATGCAGAAACCTTATTACTTGTTATATCTACAGCCACTCTACTGTTTCAGGCTTTTCAGGTTTGCTGATGATACAGAGGAAAACTGCATTCCCCCCCACCACACAGCAGTTCTCTGAAATATCCCAATTATTTTTTTTCCCCCAGGGCTTGCACTGCGATTTTGCTTGCCTAATGTTCAAGCACTTGGTACACAAACCATCTGAGGAAAGAGTGAAGGAGATCATCACTAATGCTGTCAGGATAGAACAGGTAATTGGCAAGTCTTTCTGGTGGTGGCAAAAAGTGCCCGCAGAAAAAGGGTACGGGAAGCTTAAAAGTTAGCAGGGCGTTAAATTGTCTTAGATGGTGTAGGATTTGCATACTTACATATTTGTTCACTTAAATGCAGGAATTCTTGACGGAAGCACTGCCTGTAAAGCTAATTGGCATGAATTGCACTTTAATGAAGCAGTATATTGAATTCGTAGCAGACAGACTGATACTGGAACTAGGTTTTAACAAGGTAAGTTCTGTGCTGTTTGCCTCTTAAGGGATGAACATTAAGCAACTGCTCTCTGGCTCGTTAGTGGAAATTTGTGATTAAGAAACAGACTAATTCAGGGGTGCAGTTTATTTATTTCAATTTATATTCTGCCAAAATGCACTCAAGGTGAACATGCAGTATAATGCTTTTTTTGTACATAAGTCATTTTGATTATCATTTTCAAGGGATTGTTCCCTTTTACATATAACTGAACCTTCCATCTGTGACTTGTGGATTTCATGTTCTTAATGCTAAATCTGCTGGGTTCTTTTTGCAGTGACTCACTGTTATGCTTGCATAGTCTTGCTTAATTTTTCTAGAGGCCCTTGGTCTATTGATTCTTTTTATATATACAAAGCAAGGGTTCATACTGGTAGAGAGGGGGTCCCTAAATGGTTAAGGAATAAATTTGCACTTGTTGAATCAAACAAAAACAAAACTCCACTTGGTCCAGAGTGATTCCAGTAATCTGCAGGTAATAAGTGATCCACAAGACATTAGCCAGTTAAGCAATGATGGACAATGGTCTTGCCTTGCTCTGCTCAGTAATTAATAGGCAGGTTATACATGAACATGTACCATTCAGGGTAAAGGTAAAGGGACCCCTGACCATTAGGTCCAGTCATGACCGACTGGGGTTGCGGCGCTCATCTCACTTTACTGGCCGAGGGAGCCGGCGTACAGCTTCCGGGTCATGTGGCCAGCATGACTAAGCCGCTTCTGGCGAACCAGAGCAGCGCATGGAAACGCCGTTTACCTTCCCGCCAGAGCAGTACCTATTTATCTACTTGCACTTTGTGCTTTCAAGGTGGGTGGGCAAGAGCAGGGACCGAGCAACGGGAGCTCACCCTGTCGCGGGGATTCGAACCGACGACCTTCTGATCGGCAAGTCCTAGGCTCTGTGGTTTAACCCACAGCGTCACCCGCATCCCTTACCATTCAGGGTAAGATACAGGCAAATAAAAAATTGATACTTCCGTCAGGGAAAGCAGGAGAGAGAGAGCAGATGGGTCTTAAGAAATTTAATTTTATAGAACTGGAATTCAGGTGGGAGACTTACAGATACAAGCTGTGGGATCTAAAGATAGTACGGAATGAATAGAAACCAGGATGCTACGGACCAGGAGATAAGAGGTGTAAAAGTACTGTATTTACTCGAGTCAAATGCACCATTGAACCAATGCGCACCTCAATTTTCGCAACGTAATTTGGCCAAAAAAAGGTGAGCATTAGATTCAAGTAAATACGGTAGGTTGTTTGGGACTAGATGTTGACAAGGTTATTTGTATGATATTCAGCATTGCCTGTCAGATTGTGTATCCTAGATAAGACCCATAAGCTGTCAATTTTATTTGTCTTCAGATATTCCAAGCTGAGAATCCATTTGACTTCATGGAGAATATCTCACTGGAGGGTAAAACTAACTTCTTTGAAAAGCGTGTGGGAGAATATCAGAGGATGGGGGTGATGTCGAAACCTACAGACAACTCTTTCACTCTGGATGCAGACTTCTAAATTGAACCCAAGACTGTTTTGAGGTTTGCTTGAAATAGCTAGCAGTCTGTCCAGTTGTCCTCAAAATCCTTGCTCTTATAACGTGTGGTGGTACTTTAGAAAAGTTTGGGAATTTTGTTTGTTTCCGGTGCTGATAAATGTATTTGTACAATACATGGGTCGCTTGATCATCAGAAATATCGGTGCTTGCTGGTCTGTTCCGTTATCTGGTCGTAGGTCACCAGTAGTTCCTCCACAGAAAAGCAAGTTATACGGGGTGCTGTATAGAAAATGGCAGTTTCATGGCCTCTTCTATGGGCTGTAGACAAGCTGCAGAAGCTACATAACCACATTGCCTCTTAGCAGGTTTTAAGTCTTTATTTACTATTTTAATAATTTGTACATAAATATGGCACTTTAATAATAAAGGTCTGTCCTACAATTCCTTGAAAAGGCTGTGGTAACGTGGGAGTTTAGAATGAACTCTTTTTAGACTGCTTTTCATCTTCATTTCTCTGATTTACTTGCATGTAAATTAAATACCCGAAGTGCTGAAATGAAAATCTCTCGGATGTGTATGGCTTCCGATATAAGTAGACTTTGTATAGAAGTAAAAACTTGAATAAAGCTCCAGTTTTCAAACTGCTGGATCAAATGCTGTTGAGTTGCCTTCTGAATGTGCACCTTTTTCTCTCTTCCACTCCCAGCTTTCCTTGCTGGGCTTTTAAAACCTGCTTGGTTGAGCCACAATTGCTTCTAGCCCTGTTCTGAATGACCAGTGTTTTGGGATATAACTAAAGGCCTACACTTCCTTACCATTCGGGAGGGGTGTGTGTGTCAGGTATTTCTGGCAATGACCTGGATGTGTGTGAATGGCTGAATATGAACAACCGTTGAAGGCAAAAGGCGGGGGGAAGAGTGGGCAGATAAGTAAATGGAGTTTGCTTTATTGAAGGGGAAAAGCTTTATTATACAGACTTATGCAGGTTGCTTCACAACATAGCCATCAAAGTGGTGTACAAGTCTAAAAGCAATGAAACACTCTAAAAACCTTATGAATCCAGCGAAATAAAAACAAACCATCTGTATGCACTAAGAACGGAACAATACAGTGGTACCTCAGGTTACATATGCTTCAGGTTACATACGCTTCAGGTTAGACTCCACTAACCCAGAAATAGTGCTTCAGGTTAAGAACTTTGCTTCAGCATGAGAGCAGAAATCTTGCTCCGGCGGCGTGGCAGCAGCAGGAGGCCCCATTAGCTACAGTGGTGCTTCAGGTTAAGAACAGATTCAGGTTAAGTACGGACCTCCGGAACGAATTAAGTACTTAACCCGAGGTACCACTGTATCCTCATATAAAGCTGATATTCCATAAATGTCTGGGTTACACCTCGGGGGAAGCCTTCCTAAACAACAAAAAATGACTTCAGTAGGTGTTTCAGATATTGTGGGAGGAGTAATACATTGGGCACAAAATGAAGACTGCCAATAAACTCCAGGTGCTCTGCATGTATGTAGGTTCCCTGCACTAGTCTGATGGAGAGTAGCTATGGGGAGGAGCTTGCCATCTTGCCCGTACTGTCACCAGGTGAGTGGGTCCTATGTGCATCAATCCTATGTGCATCAATCACTGCTGTTCACAGTGACTGCAGAAATACAAGTTTAGCTGTAAGCCAGCTGGTTTTTCTACATGCTAATGTTAAGCCTTAACTCCTGAAAAGTGTGGGAAGAAGTATCACAAGATGGGAGAGATGTCAAAACCTACAGACAGGTCGTTGTCAGCCCGTTGACAAACATCTCTGCAACTTGGAGACGAGAGCTTCTTAACGCATTTTCCTCAAACCGTAAGCATATAAATATTGTGAATAAAAAGTGCTCTTTATTATAAACTGCTGACTTAATGGAACTCTTGCCACAAGTAGCAGCCAATGGAATACCAAAAGGGGCATTCATATATTAGATTTCAGTGTCTGCCAGCATGGCCAATGGCCAGAGATTATGGGTGTGGCAGCCAATATCTGAAGTGCCATAGTCTTCCTACCCCTGGGTTAGATTATGGCCACCATAGTTGCACAGAATTGGGTATTCTAAATTTACATGGCTACAAACTGAGCTAGAGGACATTGCCTACTGTCACTTTCTCTGAAACCTAGAGCTAGGTCTTGCCATGCATCCTGCCAAGGCTAAAGGGAACTGGCTCTGATTTTAATTTAAAGCGGCAATCCAAATGCACTGGATTGGAAGCCCCTTCTATAACACGAAGGGAATACTTTGGATTGTGACATTAAGCTGCCTTGTGTACATTCTAATGTTCTTTATGATTTACAAGTCCCATTGGAGTAAATTCTACTCTTGGTAAGCCTGGGTGTTATTTATTTCAAACACAAAGGCAACAATGTGCTGAAGCCCTTTTACAGTGGTACCTCGGGTTACAGACGCTTCAGGTTACAGACTCTGCTAACCCAGAAATACCGGTAGTACCTCGGGTTAAGAACTTTGCTTCAGGATGAGAACAGAAATCATGCAGCAGCGGCACGGCGGCAGCAGGAGGCCCCATTAGCTAGAGTGGTGCTTCAGGTTAAGAACAGACCTCCAGAACGAATTAAGTTCTTAAACCAAGGTACCACTATACTTCCTAGGATCAGAATCAGTTCATTTTATTCTCCACATATTCATAATCATGGCTTGACTAAATGTCCTTGCAGTCTTTGCCAATTACTGGCTCTCATCTTCTATTGCATTCTGTACATGGTATAACTTTGTGCCAGAAGCAAAGAGGGCTTTTCATTTATTGAAAATCCTTAGAAGGTAGAAAAAATGCCAGCGAGATGGTTTTGGTATTAAGGTTTCTCTAGTGTTATGAGCTACTGTTGCCAGTCTGAAAGGGGGCAATTATGTCTTAACAGCAGGAATTACACTGAGGTGCTTGTTCGATGCCCCCAGAAAAACAATACCTTTGGGGGAATTTTATTTAATCCTCTTAATCTCTTCTGGAGTAGCAGGCATGTAGCTGAGAACAAAGGAAGGTTCAGAAGTTTGTAGGTTTCTACATAAAGCATGCAGCCTGAACTATATCAGTTGCCTAAACTGTGGGCATCAAAAATGGAAACTTGTAACCAAATATATGGCCAAAATCTGACTGGCGCTCAGTTTTTTCCCTTGTAAATGCAAGTAGTTCCTGACCTTGCACACATATCTGGGTTCATGGAGCGAAACTTAGCTGGCAACTATTTTACATACTGCAGTGATTCCCCGTTGCTGTCACTGAATGAGGCTGAGTGTGTGCTGCTGGCTTAACATTTCCTGATATGAGCTGTGTTCCTAGCAGGGAGACCAGATAAGATGGGAAAAGTAGAAGTGCTACTTGCTGTTGAAGAACAAGCTTCATCTGCTGAAACATTGTTCCTCTTCTACAAAGTTATTGAAGTCGGTTATTCTTTGCATCCAGTCTACCTAGCTAAGCTGAGCAGCACTATGGATGACACAGGCTGTTGGTAGGGAAGTACGGTAGTTCCTAGCCAGCCTTCCTCAGCCAGCAGACTTCTGGAACATGAGAGGGGGGGGGGCTAGGGCTGCCCCATCACCTGGTGGAGGACCTACACAAACCTGGCGATGGCTGTCACCCTTGTTCCCATAGGACATCTACAGAGGTGGTCTGTGTATAAAGGAAAATGAGTGAGCCTTGAGAGAATCAGCTTCTAATTCACCACCAATATATTGAAAGCCACAAACTACATAGAAGATTAAACACTGGTTCAAAGGAATTCAGATTCAGTTCTTTATCAAGCTTCAACTCCAGTTCTACAAATACTCCAGGCTTAAAAAGCTGGTTGATTGTACTGTAATAATCCATCCTATTAGCATAGCTCAGTTATGGCTAACAGCTGGCTCCCCACATGTTGCTGGACTCAAAACTCTTGGTCATGGTGGCTTGGGCTGATTGGATTATCAAACTACAGTGGTACCTTGGGTTAAGAATTTACATAATTTGTTCTGGAGGTCTGTTCTAAACTTGAAACTGTTCTTAACCTGAAGCACCACTTTAGCTAATGGGGCCTCCCGCTGCTACCGCACTGCTACTGCACAATTTCTGTTCTCATCCTGAAGCAAAGTTCTTAACCCGAGGTAATATTTCTGGGTTAGCGGAGTCTGTAACCTGAAGCGTATGTAACCCGAGGTACCACTGTACATCTCTCAACCATATCAGTAGGGAAGGCGTGATGAAGAATCTTACCCAAGTGTTTTTTAAGGTTTGGGGTTATTTTTTGTTGCCCATTCTTCCCGCACAGGGGGTGTTGCATAAATGTGTAGCTGTAGTATATTAAATTTGCCAACCAAGAGGGGATTCCTCCATGTAGGTGCATTTTAACCTATAATCTGAAGTGGCTGAGGAAATGCAATACCAAAGATACCATCTAGAGTAGCCACTCTCAGAAATGTGCAATTTCTAAGAGATGGGTTTATGTTTGATTCCCCCCCCCCCACAACAATCAGATGGCAAAGAGCCAAATGGCAGAAATCTCCATTATGATACCCGGCAGACCTCTACTAAAAGGGGGGAAAGAACCGCGGCATATTGTGTGCATCAAGGAAAACCACAGGTTTATCTGAAATCTTAACAATTTCCCTGTTTGATTTGCGCAGGGAAAAGCTTTCCTTCCTTATGCTGCTGCCGTAGCTGCTATAGTCAATCTAGAGTTGTGCCAGATTTCCATTTGCACTAAATCACAGCTATGAGTGCCTTTCCAAAATAGTAATGTTGTACAGCAGATCATTGAGATTCTTTGTCCATGTACTAGTGGAGCTGGCAAGCATTGAAGCACCTGCCTTACAATATTTCTTTTAAAAAAAATAATCTTTATAGAAATGCTTTCCCTTGTCAAAATGAAAACTTGCATGATGGGTAGGCAAGTCGTGTTCCATTTCTCGGGTAGGTTTTTAATCTTTACACATTTCATATCTGATTTAGATATGCATTCGATCAGGCTTCCTCAAACTCGGCCCTCCAGATGTTTTTGGCCTACAACTCCCATGATCCCTAGCTAGCAGGACCAGTGGTCAGAGATGATGGGAATTGTAATCTCAAAACATCTGGAGGGCCAAGTCTGAGGAAGTCTGCATTAGTTTGGCCTATCTGTTTCAAATGCTGCATGGACTCCACTATACAGCTGCAAATGAAACGTTTTAAGTGTGTTGCAAAGTGCGATATGCAAATGTGACATTAGATGGCGACAGTGAGCTATGATAAATTCAATGTATTTTTCAAAACTTTTTTTTAAAAAAGCATTTTCACAAGTGTGTAGATTCCACCCATGTATCTCCACAGTGATAGATTCTGTATAACTATACAGGCAAGATTCCTCCTATGCCAGCAGAGCATTGCCTAAGGCTATGTTTGCCACGGTACTACCTGTAAAAATGCATTGTGTTGGAGCCGGATTTAGCCATGCTTCAAACAAATGAAGCGCAAACATGATTTCAATGGGCCTACTCTAAGCAAATGGGCAAAGCAATCCTAGTTCTCTGCTGCCCCTGCTGGGGCTTTTTGGACTGGGTAGAGGTGGTCCCTTGGCCCACCTCTTCCAGCTAAACCTGCCCCCCAGCACCCCTGCAACCGGAGTAAAGCAAGTCTCACTTTGTAGGTGTGGCTTTCCCCTGCGCAGACAGTAAGAGTACCCTTCACTGCATATCCACCAAGAGTGGACACCGACATACAAACATTTCCCAGTACAGTCGTACCTCGGAAGTCAAATGGAATCCGTTCCAGAAGTTTGTTTGACTTCCAAAACATTCGTAAACCAAAGCGTGGCTTCCGATTGGCTGCAGGAAGCTCCGTCGGATGTTCAGGTTCCAAAGAACGTTCACAAACTAGAACGCCCAACTTCCGGGTTTGCAGCGTTCGGGAGCCAAAACGTCTGAGTGCCAAGGCGTTTGGGATCCAAGGTACAACTGTACAAACCAAACCTTGGCAATGCAATCATTTTAATACCAGCCACTTCTCTCAGTCAGGAAAGCTTACAACCAGACTACCTGCTTAACTCTTCCCTCATGTTACATCGTGTGTTTTTTTAGTAGTGTCGCACCTGATGTGAGGGAGCGTCTCCACCCCCATCGTCCAGCTACAAGGCCCTTCTGGCGGTTCCCTCACTGAGAGAAGTGAGGTTTCAGGGAACCAGGCTGGCTGAACCCTTCTCGGTAGTGGCACCCACCCTGTGGGCACGCCCTCCTGTCAGCTGTCAAGGAAATAAACAACTATCTGACACCTGAAGGCAGCCCTCTTGTGTTGACCTCAAAAGGCTTGCTGGTCTGGAAGCAGCCTATCAATGTCAAGATCCCTGCCTAATTGGTAGCAGCTGTAGCGTTGAGCCCATGTGTTTCATGTGCTTTGATTTGTAGCTGAAGGGGGAGGTAATGGTTGATACCAGCCACCTGTGTTCCCTTGTGATGTAGCCTGCCTGGCCCTATAAAGCTTGTATGTATCTTTAGTTAGGTGTGGACAAGCTTTCTTCTTGCTGTGGAGTCTGTCTCATGGAATACTGTGAGCAGAAGTCATTGGACCTTTGCTGTAAGTTTGTACCCTTCTTTAATAAATTGTTAAAGGTTTGGGAGGCTTTCTTTGGTGTTCCTGTGTATCCAAACTCTTGTGAGCCTCTCCTCTGGCTCTGCAGCATGTTTCACCTGCATATGGAAGGGTGTTTTTGTTTTTAATTTATTTTGATTGGTTTACAAAAGTGCATACTTTGTCACAGATTTATAGAAACCGTCCCAGTTTTTTATTTGATTCTGGAATGCCCCGCTTTTCCTTAGGATGTTGCTATTTGCATTAGATAAATGTTGGAGGGTATGGATTTATGCGAGCCGTGAGCTAAGTAGAGAAGTAACGATACAACCTTTAGAAGACACCCTGTATAGGGAAGTGTTTTTTTAATGTTCAATGTTTTACTATATTTTTATATATGTTGGAAGCTGCCTAGCACGGTCAGATGGGTGGGATATAAATGATAAAATTATCGTTATCATTGTTATTGCTATGGAGCAGATGTCCCTATTTTCATCAGAGAAATGTTGGAGGGTGTGGATAAAGTAGCATGAGCTATCTTATAATCTTGCAATGTGTTGTGTTGCAGAGGCTGCTGGGTGATTAGAATGAATGTATTCTACACATTTAGAAAACAATGCCTATTTCCTTTGACAAAGGAGTAGGTGATCCTCCTGCTCAGGGAATGCAATTCTGGTTTCCACCCCCAGTGCTCATAATCTTGAATTATATACATAGTTGTCTGTGTTTTTTAAAGTTGAATGTTGAATGGAAGACATGTTTTACAGTGCTACTGGCAGAACATCTTGAAATCTGAAACCTCAAATGGCTTTAGTCTACCATGTATAGTGCAGGTTAGCTTCAGGGTCTCTTCTGAAAGACGTTTTTAATTCATTCAACACATGCCATTATGTAGAATTGCAGGTCTTGAATTAAGATGTGTGGTGCAAGCATTTGTCACCAGAGGGCAGTATGATGATCCTGATTATTTCTTTTACTCTGTTTGGGGAGTTATGCTTATGGTGATGTACTATATTTGTGTGCATGTAGATATAGACATTTATAAATCATTTAATGCTTTTAAAAAATCTAACCGTATATGCATGTTCTCGTATTTGTGTGAATGTGCTCCTAGTAAAATTTACTTAAAGCTTTTAATAGCACAACGCCTCCCTCCCCCCGCTATGTTTTTTAAAAACCCCAAATGATAAGCTCATATAGTGTTAAGTTGTGGGTGAACATATCAGAGGACACAGCGATTCTTCAAACAGCTCTTGTTTATTCACAGGCCAGAACTGAACTGAAGGGTTCAGCCAGCCTGCTTATATAGAGCTCCACTACAACACAACAGTAGCAACTTTCTGTAACTATCCAATCACTGAACGTCACTTTCAATCCCTTATTTGCATATGCGGACCTGAGTGAAAACTATCTACAATACCCCCTGCTGGCCCAGGGTGAGAACTTCAACACATAACATGTAGTATGTTTGTGTAAACAATGACACCAAACTTTAGTAACCCCCACCCTCCCTGGAAAGCAGGAAGCAACAGAGAGAGGAAGAGATACCAGGAAATGGAAGCGCCTCCCTGTCTTGCTTTTGAGGTCGATTTTGTCCTTTCCTATCTTTCCCAAAGCAGAGGGGGCACCCTGTGGTTGGACAACCACTGAGCTCTTAAGGATCTGCCTTTATGGCTTGCAGATATTCATGGGCAAAATGTGCAGCAACAAGCAAGCAAATGAAATAATATTTTATGCAGTCTTTTTTTTTTAAGGGAAGCAATCCTTTTGGACAGGGTACCAGAGCCTGTCTGCAGTATAACTTTAATATCCTGTGTTGAATAATGATAGGCCATCTCTTGCAGTGCTGTATAATTGCATTCTAACACAAATACTGGGCCGCATTATACGACAGCCAGGATGAGGTCAAATTGAAACAGACTAAATTTTTAATGCTACAACTGGAATGAGATTTTGAGATTTACAAAAAAAGTAAGCGTATTCTGAAAGTATTTCCATAAATCACATTTAAAACACAACGCAACACACACAACACACACACGCACACCCCTACTTAAAGAGGTTTTGAAGCTGGTTTTAAGCAGCAATTTCGGACATAATCCTATACTCAAGATCCACTGACTGAGGGCCTTTTAGCAGAAGTGGGACAGTGGATCATATTGGAGGACCGGTTTGAGAACTGGCCAACCCTCTACGGGTCACTTTCATAGAATTGTAGAACTGTAGATTTGGAAGGGACCACAAGGGTCATTTAGTTCAACCCCCTGCAATGCAGGAATCATGCTCACAGCCATCCCTGTGTGGGCTCGAACCACCAACCTTCTAGTTAACAGCAGACACAATGAACCACTGTGCCATTGTGGCCATCGTTTCCCTCTCCTGCACCTGATGTTATATGTCGGGATGGACGAGTGACTGCACCCAAACCACATAGTGGATCAAATGGGGAGATCTAGTGGACCTAGGTTGGCCTCCTACTGCAGGCCTATAAGATTAAGTAGGGACCCTGCTATGCCAGGGGAATACAAGATAGGCTACTTGTGAAAAATATGCCAGTGGAATATTATGTCGGCAGGGTTGTTCTGCCAGCAGAACAGCCGAAATGGGATGGAGATATGGGCAGATTATGGGGGAACAGTACACATTGATCCACCCTAAGAGAGAGACTTGTGTCAATCATGAAATGGGTCAGGTGAGTATTCCAGGCAGAATATGCTGATCACTGAAAAGGGGTGAACCCTATTCCCAGCCAAAAATGGGGAAAGCCGGGTCTGTGCACACTTGCATGTGAAGGAGCAACAGGTACACACAGATTTCCCCTTGTGAGCTTTTAAATAAAATATCTGATGTGGATAAGAGCCTGGCTGGCTGGCTGGCGGGCACTAGAGTCCAAAAACATCTGAAGGACCATAAGTTTATGGTCCATCTGATTTATACGCTACGTGTTTCCTGAGTGGTCTGTAATAACAGTTTAAAGAACTTCTACATGCAAGAATATACAGGGCAGTTGAGTCCATTGTTCCAGGCAAATTGAAACAACAGTCTACTAGTCGCTTTTTGTCTTTCCATTAAATAATATTATTTATCCACAGAACAACCTTGTTATAATTGGCAATTCACATGAGGGACAATTAGTATTGACGTTGGGCCAATATAGAGTGTAAAACTGATAACAGCTACAGCACAAACCTCTAAATCCCAAAACGGCACTAAACCAGCGAAAGAGAGGTGTTGAACTTCACGGCCTATCTGGAAGCTGTGCCCTCGTAACTTGAAAATGCTTTCTTTGCAATTCCAGCTGTGTTTGGGTTCGTTGTTTACACAGCAATACAAAAAAGAAAAAGAAAAGAAAAGGCTATTGTGTCTTGTCTTCTGCTGTTTATATGTGAACGTGCTACGAGCTGTGTTAATGGTAAATTAAAACATTCACGTGAAGTGTACTTCCAGTAACTTCAGCCCATTAGATCTTGTTCTGCCCCTCTAGGGCAGCAGTAAACAAGTCTCTGCCCTCTTTTATATGGCAGCCATTCTGTCATATCTGATGAGTTCTGTTGTGTTTTTTTGCTCCCTGCCTCTGAATTCATTCAACACAAATGGGATCTAGCTTAAATCCAGAGCTAGAATAATACAGCCTACAATGAAGAACCCTCTTCAGCACTTAAATATTTCTAGCACACTTCCTTCATGTGCATGGAAAGTAAGCACAGTCATAATCTAAAGGTCCTTGAATTCAGAACTCCTGACTCCTACAAGTCCAATAGGGACTGTGCTGAGGTCTATGTACACCAAAGACTGGCCGAAGCAGTGAAGATTGCCAATTCCAAAAAGCAACTGCAAGAACCCTATAGGGTGTGGGACCAGGGTACCTTAAAATATAGCATCACCCCATCTATGCCTTCCTGAAGAGGTCTTGCCATCAGGAGGTCTATTCCACACAATAGAGGAAACAAGCCTTTAGTGTGGTGGCTCCTAGCCTTTGGAACTCTTTCCTGTAGCATATCAGGCAGGTGATGCCTCTATCTTCCTTTTTTCTGGAAGCCTTTTGTGTGGAGATATTTATCCAGTAACAGCGTGGCGGGGCAGCAGTGCTCACCTAGCTGCCCAACAGCTGCTACCTTGGAAGAAAAGTAGGGAAATGGCAAGACTTTCCTGCCGCTTCACGCCCCCCAATAACCAGCAGCAACACAGCTGTCACTGAGGCCCAGTGAACGCAGCCGGTCCACCATGTTGTCCTCTGCTGTCTTTAACCCCATCGGCATCTGTACCGGATTTGAAATGGTTCTGATATATGGAACAACTTTTGCTTTTGCTGATCCTCCCCCGCAAAAAGCTCAACAACTCTGGTCAATCCAATCCCAATGGGTAGATCACTGCCGATTTTTTTATAGTGGGAGTAGTCTATTGGAAGTTGGAAGTGCCTGATACATGGAATGCAATGGAACAACAATAACAACAACAAGCCTTACATTAGCTCATTGCCTTTCACTTCTTTCAATGCCTGTTCAACATCACTGGAAGATGGGTGAGATTTTTTTCTCCCCTGACCAAATTCCACTCTGGCTTTGAGCAGTCTGCCAGGTTACTGGCCACATAGCTTAAAACAGAGCCATAGGAAAAAGGTAAAAGGATGCCAATGGTTTCTCCAGATGCTGGCTTATAGAATCATAGTTGGCGGGGCTTTGCAGGAAATGGAGCTAGGAACATGTCCAACAGGTAGATGTCCAGTTGCTGTTTGAAGACCGCTTAATTATTATTGTAGAATTATAAGACTATAGTATAATCTTAGAAGGGGTGTGGCTGTGTTGTGACTATCACAAGGGGACCCTGCACGTCTGAATTTGCCACTGTGTCGCTGCTAATCTCCCTCCAAGGAAATTGGGATGAATGCTCAATAAACAGGGTGTCTGGAAGTGCCCTAATTCTCTTATTAAACAATTATTAAATAATAAATAAATAAGGTGATGGACTACTAAATTGAAACAGTAGAGCTTAATAATGTGTGAATGCCTTCCCCTTCATGGAGTGTGGAGAAACAAGAGAGTCCATTCAACCACACAGCTGACTCAGAGCCGTCACCCACTGTTGCTCCTGGCTTTTGTTCCCTCGAAGCACAGATCTGAGCAAATGAAGGCTTAAAGCATAATAAAAAATTTGCATTATTGTGTCAAGAGCATTTAACTGCTTGGAGAAGCTATGTGCTCATCTTGTTTTGACGTGCGCTAAATGATGGTAGATATTCCAGCGGGACAAAAGCCTGATTAGGAAGTAAGATGCAAATGAGTAATTAACAGGAGCCTGTCAATATCTGCTCCTTATACAGTTCTGCACATGGGACAACAAATGGAAATTATCCTTACGCACATATTCAAAGTGATGTTGCTTTCTCTTGCTTGAGGAATAATCAGACCATAGCGACCTCACATTTCAATTACTTTTATGAGATGCTTTACCACCCCATATTAGACACTCTCTAGAAGTTTTGATGAGACTGGGGGGTGCTTCTGCACTGGTGGAATTAATGTGGAATAGCTATGTTTTATTTACTCCACTTTTATGGGATATCTGCAGTTTGTGCACAAAACGCCTCCCTCTCATGTTTTCTCTATTCAACTTCCATTTCATTTTCGGAGCTCAGAAAATATGCATTCCCCCCATAACTAAATGGAATAGCTGCACAGTTTCTCTGTGGTGTAAATGGATGCTATCCTGGTCAGTAATGGCTCATATTGGAGCCATTTCTTTATTTATTTCTGGTTTGTCAACTCTGTCATTTTAACCATTCCCTTTCCAAATAGCATTGATTTTACAGTGGTACCTCAGGTTAAGTACTTAATTCGTTCCGGAGGTCCGTACTTAACCTGAAACTGTTCTTAACCTGAAGCACCACTTTAGCTAATGGGGCCTCCTGCTGCTGCCGTGCCGCCAGAGCACAATTTCTGTTCTCATCCTGAAGCAAAGTTCTTAACCCGAGGTAATATTTCTGGGTTAGCAGAGTCTGTAACCTGAAGTGTATGTAACCTGAGGTACCACTGTATATCCATTTTTTCTTCTCCCTAGCTCTAAATTGCAGTGCACAAGGTGGGGAGGGATTTATGGGGGATATTTTCCCACCCAGTGAGAATTAGTGCACACTTCAACATTTGGAACTGGGAAAAGGGGTCCTGTCCACTTGGTTACAGAATATTTGATGTCTGGTAGCAGAGTTGCTATTGCCAAATTGCGAAATGGAGTGCTCCATGTTTTCAAATTAATTTAGCTACTGTTAGTCTCTCTGCATTCCCACTTCCCCCCTTCTCACTGGAACATGGGTGGCAGATCTTGGGCTTAAAAAATTCAATGGCGCCCTGCACAACACCAAAATCTCCCCATCTTCCATTGTTTGTTATTGTTGCAGTGCCCCCTCCAGCACCCTCTCGGTGCCCAGTGTGGGCAAACAGGTCACACTCCCCTAAATCCGCCTCTGGGAAGTACAGAGAAAACCTCAACTTGTTCAAATTTTTGTATGTATGTGGGACAGATCTGAAAATCTGCCTCTGATTTTGAGTTCTTGGAGCCTTTGAAGATTTCACCCTAATCTAATAAGATTTAGAGCAACTTTACAGATCTTGATACCATCCAGATGTTGTAGACTACAACTCCCATCACCTACGACCTTTGTGCTGAGTAGGGCAGATGGGAGTTGTAGTCCAAAACCTATGGAAGGTACCAGGTTGAGAGGGGGGTTGATTTTAGATGTCCAGTTTCCTGGCATCTTTAACTAGTTGAACATTTATTCTGTGTTAATATTACCTTTAAGAAAAGAAAAGAAAAGTAAAAGCAATCCCTTTATTGAAAAATCTTAGAATACTGCTAGGCTGGGGAAAAGAGGAAGCAGCTGTTGTGACTGCCACAAGCATGGATCAACTACTGGAGAAAGGGAGGCAGATTTGTAATTGATAAAAGGTTCAGTCAAACAGCACAGGTTAACTTCTGATGGCAACATAAACTATATAGCTCCTTACTTCAGCCCTCTAAGAAAGCTCTTAATCTGACCAGGAATGGTTAAATGTAGATCCACATGCAAACTCTGTATGCAGGTTGGGAATACCTTTGTGAAAACTGCAGCAAGTGTACATGGTGAAAGATAAGGACAAGATATATACAGTGGTACCTCGGGTTACAGACACTTCAGGTTACATATGCTTCAGGTTCAAGACTCCACTAACTCAGAAATATTACCTCAGGTTAACAACTTTGCTTCAGGATGAGAATAGAAATTGTGCTCCGGCGGTGCGGCAGCAGCGGGAGGCTCCATTAGCTAAAGTGCTGCTTCAGGTTAAGAACAGTTTCAGGTTAAGAATGGACCTTCGGAACGAATTAAGTACTTAACCTGAGGTACCACTGTACAGTGGTACCTCAGGTTACAGACGCTTTAGGTTACAGACTCCACTAACCCAGAAATAGTACCTCGGGTTAAGAACTTTGCTTCAGGATGAGAACAGAAATCACGCAGCAGTGGCACGGCAGCAGGAGGCCCCATTAGCTAAAGTGGTGCTTCAGGTTAAGAACGGACCTCCAGAACAAATTAAGTTCTTAACCCAAAGTACCACTGTATCTCAATATGTTTTATTTTACTGTCTTGTTTTCTTCTGTTTCTGTATAGAAAACTATGATACCTCTGTGGGTGGACATTTTGGGTTCACATGAGACTCATTTTTTTACAATGTTTCTTGATGCACACTGGTAGTTCTCTTGTAATACAAAGTTTGAGAATTGCTGGCTTAGTTGTTCAACTGATGGACTGATGAAAACTTGCAGCTCTGCTTACTACTACGTAAGTTATCCGCCAAATCAGCTTCTCTCTATAAGCCCATCAACACAATTAAGCAGCGTCTGAAGCATCACTTATCCACCTAACAGGAGAATACAATAAGCAAAGATGAAGAGATTTTGAGTTTTAGGTCATCATCTGTCAATATATATTAATAAAATTCACAGAGAGGACATGACCTCAATTGAACAGCCTCTGAAATGATGCATGCTGCTAAGGTTTTGCAATCTGAACAAATCAAGCAGTTCAGACTAAGCCCAAACAACATCAGCTGGGAAATAAATAAATATAAAATCACCAGCAAGTGAAACCAGAATTGGATTTGAACTTGGAGACAGCAGCCTGATCTTTATTGATCATCTACTCATTTTTAATTCCATTACTCACAAGGGAGACTAGGGATCTAAATTTATGAGGTATTTATAGAATCCTATTCCTCCATCTCCAGACAGTCTCCCTTTCTTTTTAAAAAAACAAAAGTCAGTCTCTTATTTTTAATTTGGGTGGCTGAATTGATAGTTTCTTTGGAAAGTCTCACACGAGTTAAACTTTGAGAATATATGCCACATATGTGAATCTTTACTGCAAATTATTGAAATATCCGCTATGCAGGAGAGTAGTAATATTAATCATGTTCTTCCTCAATAAAAGCACCCAAATGTCACGGAATATATCTTTGTGTGAATGTCTTTTAATGCAGTTAATCTTCCTACCTAAATTGGTTCAGTGGGCAGAGGTCAGGAATTTCACTGAATACCAAATCTAGGCATTTAATAAAGCTGAAGGAAAGAGCTTAGTGGCAAGAATTTTTTTCTGCCCAGAATCTACGGGGTTCTCATGGAAAAATACTATATTCCCACCATTCAGTCGCAAATGTCTTCACTGATTGATTTAAGACTAAAATTGGCATTTCACAGCCTGCTCTGATAGCTCCATTCTTGCTTCCTACCATTTTATCCTTTAATCCTGTCACAACAACTTCTCAAGGAGGCAGACTGATAAGTTCCTCCCTCCCCCTTAGAATAAATGCTTATGGGGGGGGGGATAGCTTTCTCAAAGGGATCACTTTCTCAAGACAACAGTTCCCAATACGGAGGCAAAAATACACCTTAGTCTAGACCAAAGCAACTACCTAAGGTAGCAAGTGTTGGGAAGCAGCTAGAGTGTGCAGTCCTAGCTCCTTCTCCCGCAGCCCCTGGCTGTACTGTTGGATAACAAACCTGCATTTGCCCTTTCCACAGGGCCTGTATTCCATAACTAGTCCTCTGGTGTGCGTTGAGGACACCACACAGTTGCCAGTATAGTCGTACCTCAGAAGTCGAATGGAATCCGTTCCGGAAGTCCGTTCAACTTCCAGAACGTTCGGAAACCAAGGCATGGCTTCTGATTGGCTGCAGGAAGCTCCTGCAGTTTTGGGTTCTGAAAGAACGTTTGCAAACTGGAACAGTCACTTCTGGGTTTGCGGTGTTCAGGTGCCAAAACGTTCGACTCACAAGGCGTTCAACTTCCGAGGTACGACTGTACTGAAGTAAGATTCAGCTGCCAAACTAGTTGGTTTCTATAAGTGGAATGCAACATCTTGTCCTTTGTCTCAGCCACCCAATGTGGCTTATTATACCTTTCCTAATCTCCTCCCTTACCCCCCCATACAATTTGAAATCTTTGAAAATGGTTTAGGTTTGCTGAACGATCTGTGTTTCCCTTACTATAGAACTGGGTTGAGGGTTCTTTATTGCATCTTTTCCCAACTTTGGGTCCCCAGATGTTCTAGGACTACAATTCCCATCAACCCCAGCCAGCATGGCTCAATGGTCAGGAATGATGGGAATTGTAGTCAAGCAACATCTGGGGCCTGAAGGTTGGGCAAGGAGAGCCAGAAATTGCTAATAAGCAGATAAGACTTTTCCACTGATTTCCAGTGGGTTACTAGTTGTGTAATTTCCAGCGGGTTACTAGTAGTTAATGAGATCTCAGCTGACCATTTCAGATTCCTCCTCCCCTGTAAAAACAACACCACCCTCATAAATCTGCATAACACTATACTGTAGAAGGAAAGTTAGCTTAAAAATATATTGTACTAATGTCCGGGAATAGGGGAGGATAATCTTGAATGATCTTGCAGAGTGTGTACTACGAGGTCAGCTCTCGGTGAGTGGGAAAGGAAACAATTGTTCTGAATTATGCAAATTTCAAAAAAAGCACCCCCGCACAGGATTCTCTAAGAAAAACAAAATAGTGGGCTCCAAGTCTCCTCTGATCTAAAATCTTGCCAAAACAAAATACCCAATTTCAGGGTGGGTAAAATGGCCGAGAAACAGTTGTTATTAATTCGGTTCAGACGTAGCTTTCTATTTCTGTTCAGTACTTTTAAACCTCAGATACACCAAATGGTATATATTTGCTCATTCAGAGACCATCTTCTTGGCTGTGAGTCCTGCAGGACCTTCTCACTTCCTCGCAGGCTTTTCCTACCTGGCCTGGGAGGGCTGGGCCCTGACTGACTCCAGCTACAAGGGCTGAGGCTCCTGCGTAGGCCAGATATTATCTTGGCTGCTCCCTTGCTTGCAGGCTGTTTCCACCTGGTCTGGAAGGGCAGGACCATGACTGACTCCAGCTGCAAAAGCTGAGGCAGCTGAACATACCATTGGGATGAGGTATTGTTTAGGGTTTTCTTGGGGGGGCGGGGTTTCTGTTGCTGTTATTATTGCCTCAACTGTTTACAAAGCTTTAAATTGTTTTAACTGCATTTTAACTTGTTTTTAAACTTGGGCTTTTTGTTGACTTTTTAAAAAATCAAGGGACATAAATATGTGCCTGGGAAGAGAGGAGCTGGGGAGAGCAGGGATGACCCCAATTGCAGTGGTTCTGAGCAAGGGGAGCTGGTGTGCAGGTGAGGCAGGCCGGGTAAGGGGCACATGGCCCAGGGGGTTGGTGATTGTGCCAGCCCCTCCTCCAAACTTGTTTTCAAAGCATTTTGACAATAACAGTTCTTTAAATTCCTGGTTCGCTTTCAGAACCTGAAATCTGAAGCTGGTGTAGGAGCGACGTATTCAGTGCAATTCCATGATGTATGAAATGCAATCTGGATCTTCCCACATTACCATGGCAACATGGGGCTTAATGACTGGGGGAGCCATTTTTCAGGTGTTTCTGTGCCATCCTAGCTATACGAAGACTGGGTCCTAAGAGAGTAGTTACTATAAATTGTTACAAAATGCCGCCATATTGGCCTGGAATTGTCCATTGTCCTAGGCAGTATTTGCAGAGGCTTTGCCTAGGGGGAAGCCACTAAGAGTTCAGATCAAATCCCTGGTGGAGTTACTACTTAGAGCGCCAACTCTTGAAGGAGGACTGGCTTCCCCTTGGAAATTGAGCCTTTCCTAGCATAGCTAGGCTGCTGCAGTATTTTAGGTTTTTTCTCGGCTGGCTGAGATGCTCAATTCATGAGTCAATATGGTGGTGTGGTTAGAGTGCATCATGCTAAGGCTAAAGGCAGACTTGGGCCTTAAATCCTCATTCAGCCATGAGGATTCATCAAGTCACTGTCTTTCAGTTTGGGCCTGCTATAAAGGTAAAATGGGCTGAGGAAAATCACCTATGCAGGGCTTTTTTCCCCCAGGCAGAACTCAGTTCCCGCACCTTTCAGGTGGGCGCCATTGCCATTGTAAGAGAACAAGGGAGGCGTTCATTGTGACTGCTGGCACCACTTTGTCTAGAAAAATAGCACAGCGTTATATGCCATGCTGAGTTGCTTGGAGGAAAGGAAGAATAAAATGGGGGGGGGGGGTGATAAATAATTAGCAGGGATCTGTGGGTTGTAGAGGGCTCCAGCCTGCCCTTAAAATGGCCTCCATAGTCATTTATCCAGGCAGATCATGGGGGGCAGGAGACGTTTTTCAGCCTGAGGGCTGCATTCTCTCCTAGGCAACCTTCCAAGGGCCACACACCAATGGTGCCAGTGATAAGAGTGGACAGAGGAACAAATGCCACAGTAGGCTTGTTTCTACACACATTCACCCCACCTCCACCATTTAGGCTGGCAAGAAGCGTTTTTTGAGGACACGTTCCAGCCAGGCAAAAGCTCTCAAGGAGTGTGTGTAAAGTAGGGCTAGTGAGAGGTTGTGGCCTGAGGAGCAGGCCTAAGGCCCTCTCAGAGAGGCCTTAGAACAGGCATCCCCAAACTCGGCCCTCCAGATGTTTTGGGACTACAGTTCCCATCATTCCTGACCACTGATCCTGTTAGCTAGGGATGATGGGAGTTGTAGTCCCAGGGCCGAGTTTGGGGATGCCTGCCTTAGAAGCTGCATTTGGTGTCGAGCGGAGGTTCCTATCCCTAGGGTAGATTAGTTGGCTTGGAAAAAGCCCCATCTCTGCCATTCCAAGCAGCCGTCTGGAGCCGCTGGTTCTGACAAATCAGCTGATGTGCTTATTAACAAATGGTTCTTAACACTGCACAGTCGGGTGTAAGAGAATGCACACCCACAAAGAGCAGAAGTAAAATGTTCTGGTGGAAGAAGGAAGAGGTGGAAAGAGAAGGCTGCAGGTTTCCAACCCTGGCTTTAAGGTGAAAGTGTGTTGCCAAACAGGGGACAAGGCTGCATGGCCTATAGTACCAAGTCTTACAGAGTATAGTACTTCATAGTAGTTTGAGAGTGTTATGTACCGGTAAATGATGAGCTTTTTACTGAAAATACCGTATTTACTCAAATCAAATGCTCACTTTATTTGGCCAAATTACGTTGCGGAAATTATGTTGCGGATTAGATTTGATGACACATTTACATTTGCTGGCAAATACTTTTTTGTTTGTTTCAAGGTTAGGAACGTTGAGGTGTGCATTAGGTTTGATGGTGCCTTAGACTCTAGTAAATAAGGTGTGTCAAGCATGTCATAAGCAATGTGTGTGCCAGCAACGAGTGACTGAGGAACCTCCTTTTTCATTCAGGGCAAGCATATAATCTCAAGCCTTTGGTTGGTTCTTCACATCCTTCATGTGTCGTTCAGGGGGACCCACACAGTTAAATTCAAAAAAACAGTTATCTTCCTATGGATCTGTTTGTTGGTCTGGGTCTTAAACAGTGACTCAGCAGGCCCACTCAGAAAACCACAGATTTCAACACCTTCATTATATCCTCCAAACTTGACACATTCTATACAGTGAGATGCATTTTACATTTGGATGGCATACAGAAAACTTGTCAGAAGTGGCTTAGTTAATTTGGCAGTTTTCCTTCAGTCAAACTAAACCTACAGTAATAACAGGTGTAGTTCTTTAAGTGGCAACGTCTGCCCACACAAGTCTCTGAATCCAATAGATTTATAATTAATCTTTTATATATTTTTTTAAAGTTAATAACAAAAGATAAATCAATGCAACCCAATTTAATATTATGAAAAAATCTTAATTCTTCATCTTAATACTTTCCAGCCCGTTTTCGCTAAGCTACCAAATTTAAATCTACCTTGATATGATAATCACTTTTGTTGTAGATTAAAAATGAAGTTCAGTAAGTAAATGCAGAAGTAAAATGCTTGGGTGTGCCAGCAAGTGCCTTATTAGCTTCTGTGTAAAGTACAAATGGCATCTGCATTCTTGAGGATTAACATGGCCTATTCCCCCCCCCCTTAAATTTAATGCGAGAGCTTATCTGTGGCATGAACTTCCCACAGTTTGTACAACCACTGAATTACTGGTGACATTTTTATCATACTTTCTTTTCCATTTCCTTTCCCCCCCAACTTCTATTTTTGCTGCTGTGAGAAGGAACGACAGTAAATCCCTGTATCTTGTGAGCATATTATGGTTGTTAATTCCATTAAGTCCTTCAAGCTGAACCAATGTCTCTCGAACACCAAGATATTAAAATAAACATATTTTCTCTTTTTTTGTTACTGCAATTGCTCTTTCAAGCACAATGCCGATTATGGGACAATATTCCATAAAAATCACGGGCTGGTTTCCACCATATTATCTGAAAACAAAATGTAGATGAATGAAAGCATGCAACACTAATACAGTATAAAATCCAGTATAAAACAATCACAGGTAAACGGCAGCAGAACAGAAAGACCTTAAGCACTAGTTAAATATTTCCAAAGGCAATGAGAGAAAACATATGATCTAGTGAGCTGGCAGATGCTTAATAATGTTGTTGTCATCCAAGCCTCTAGGAGGCGTAAGTTCCAAGCCTGGGCACCACAATACAAAAGGTCATGGTCACCACAAAGTGTGCCGACTGCCATCAAGACAGCAAGCAGCCACCTTTCTCCACCAATCCCAAGGCCTAGGTCATTCAATATAGGGAAAGGTGCTTTGACAGGTTACTGGGTCTCAAGTCATTTGGGGCTTTGTAAACCCAAACTAATGCCTTGAATTGGGTTTGGTAACAGATGGGCAGCCGGTGCCCAGCTTGTAGAATAGACTATGCACAACTATGTGCAGAAGTAGCAGAATATCTTCAAGGGAAGGCCCACTAGAGTCCATTTACAGTAATCAAGATGCGAGTTTAACAGAGAATGCAGTGCTGTGGCAAGGCTGTAGCTAGTGAACCAGCCCCTTGCTGCAAAAGCTGCTTGGGCCTCTGATTAAAATGATGGATCCAAGAGCGCCTCAGACTACAAGCCTGAACTGTTTAGAGCAGCTGTGCTATGAAACATATACTAGCAGTTGTTATAATGGTAGGCCAATCCATAGCCATGTTTTGGTCATGAATTTCCAATGTTTTTGCAACTATGATACTTCATCCATCATGGATAGTCTTATACTGCTAATATACATTTGGTAGCACAGCTCCTTACATTCATCTTAATGTACTGTTGGGGTCGCTTTGACACTTCCCTTGGTGCCTGTTGAGGTCCATTGGTGGGTGGGTGTAGCTGTTTTGTCTATTGTTTAGGGGACATTTCTCCCTGTGGCAGTTTCTTAAATTTCTAAATGTGTTCCCAGGGCCCCGCCCAAAAGGTTGTGAACTCTTGGTGTATGGTATGTTCAATTCGGGATGCGGGTGGCACTGTGGGTTAAACCACAGAGCCTAGGGCTTGCCGATCAGAAGGTAGGCGGTTCGAATCCCCGTGACGGGGTGAGCTCCCGTTGCTCAGCCCCAGCTCCTGCCAACCTAGCAGTTCGAAAGCACATCAAAGTGCAAGTAGATAAATAGGTACCGCTCCGGCGGGAAGGTAAACGGCGTTTCCGTGCGCTGCTCTGGTTCGCCAGAAGCAGCTTAGTCATGCTGGCCACATGACCCAGAAGCTGTACGCCGGCTCCCTCGGCCAATAAAGCGTGATGAGCGCCACAACCCCAGAGTCGGTCACAACTGGACCTAATGGTCAGGGGTCCCTTTACCTTTATATCTTCAATTCAGTTCGTATTTTTCAGAGGGGTGAAGCCATGCCATGCAGTGAGCTGTGACCTTGAAGACCTGTTCTCCTATACTGGAGAATACAGATCTAAAATTTTTATAGGGAAGTGAAAGTCATGAGAAACGCCAGTGATCACTTTGAGTACCACATCATTATTTAAAGAAAAAGAAAGCTTAGGCTGCAATCTCTACCCACGTACCTGGCAGTAATCCCCCCGAACTCAGTAGGATTTAACTTCTGAATACACATGCATATGGTTACCCTACAAGTGATTAACACAACATGTATGCATGGGTGGTAAAGCAGAACATTCATCTACAGGCTTCCACGGGAGAATGTGTGTCTATATCAAGCTCACCTCTGCCCTTACCCCACTGCAGATCTTGTTGTGGTCTAGAAATAGTAGCTGCGGCTGTATGCCTTCCATAAAATCATTGACCCAAGGACACCGCACCCCCCATTTCTTTCTAAACTTCCTTTGCCTGCCTGCTCCTTACACTGTACTTTTAATGCTTGAAGCCAGCAGGTTGTTTTGATTATTTTTGTTTCTGTGCGGTTGTTTTCCCAAAACTTAGAGAGTGAAGCAAAATCTCAGTGACAAGGTAGAGGCACATTTCAATCTGAATGTTATTGGAAGTGTAAAAGGAGGATAATAAGAGGCTTTGGGCATGTTTGTGCAGGCACTAATGCATCTAAAAATGCTAATGGATTGTGCACCATCCATTTGTAAGATTGTAGATGCTGCTGCCATGCTGAACAAAATGTGATAAGACAGATTTTAAGCAGCAGGGGGGGTCGGCTGGTATCATTCAATAAATACAATTAAACAAGGCGAATGATTGCTTGCCTGCAGTGTGAGAAATTGTGGCATTACAGTATCAGATTTAACTGTATGGGCATGAGTGAAAAGGACAGCTCCAAGAAGCACTTGTTAAACGTATCACTCAAAGTCCTCTAAGTCCTTGTCACTTGGAATCATAGGTTTGAATCCAATGTCTTCATCTCAAGGGCTATTGCAAGGACGCTACCAAACAATCGCTTCCCCTTAGGATGGTAGCATGTGGGGAGGGAGTCAACCAGACCTCCTGAGGTGATACAGAGATGGGTGAATGGCGCACTGCCCCTTTCCCATCCAGCCTGGCCTCAAACACCACCACTTTTCACCTGCCTGCCTCCCTAGAACCAGATCAGCTGGTGACACTGCTTGTGGCAGATTTCTCTTCTGTAATCTCAGTATTGCCCTTGTAGGACTCCAAAAGGAGCAGGAAAATGGGGTTTAATCTAGCATTAGATGGCATTGCCTATCATTGACTCTGGCTCTACTTACTGTTAGTCTCCCTGTGTTATGTACTGAGTTGACTAGGATTCAGAATGCAGCAGTCTGATTGGTCCTAGAACAATAGGGTCCAGAATGCAGCAGTCTGATTGGTCCACAGGAGTCACCCAGTCCAGCTCCAGATGGAAGTGAATCCGCAACCTGATTGGCCTACAGGTGAATGCCAGAATTAGCTAATCACGTGGGGCCCATTGTGTAAATAATGTATATAAAGCAGACATTCTGGGGGAACTTCCATTCTTCCTCACTACTATGAGCTGAATAAAGAGCATGAAATCCATACTCGACTCCGAGTATATTTCACCCTGCCTCCCACCCTACCATTCCCCACCGCCATTTGCCACTAGAGAGAGGGATGATTCCAGGAAGGAGTGGAGAAAAGAGTACAAAGTTTCATGCTAAGTATAGGGATGGATGAATCTTTCATTGCTGGCTTCTTAGTTTCTAATTTTTCCAATCACATTTCTGCATCCATTTCCTTTTTAAAAAAAATTCTAAAAGCATTTTAGTGTTCGCTTCTCACAATAAACACATATTTGCAAGCAACCCCCCCTAATATAATGCATTTTACATGTTTTCACTTGTATTTCAATTTTTATGCACACCTTCCTCTAATATATGCATTTCCGTAAACATTCTAAGGGTCGAGAACTGCATTGCAGAATTTGGAGAAGTGCTGGTTTCTAAAGAAAGTTGTGCTTTAGTTCACGTATTTGCTTGGGAAATGCAAATTCGGTAGAGTCATACTGAAATTACGGATGCTACAGTTCATTTGTGTAGCCAAAGCTGCTACAAAAGCAAAATACATGAAACAGAATAAAATGCACAGAGATGAGAACCAGACCGAATTAGTCTCCCAACCCTAGTGAGTGGCACAACTGGCAATGTGCCTTGCCTTATCCCCAGCAAGACATAAGGGCAGAATTGATGAGGACTGGAACAAAGACAATTGCAATAGTATCTCAGCTGGGAAGCTAAGCTGAAACAGAAGCCAGATGAGGGGGGCAACAAATCTAGTTCTGTATATCCAAGGACCTTTGGGGAACGGAGAATTCACGAGAGACAGATAGGCTGTATTATTTCCCTTTCATCTTTTGCCTTAGGAAGAAACCTCTGCTGGGCTGGAACCACAAACTTTGTCCTGCGCTTCACATCGCTGGATGCTATTAAAATGGAACGTTATGGTGTTGAGCTGCCCTTGCTAAGCTGCTGCACAAAACAGGAAATGGTAGGGAAACATACTTCTCAGTAAAGCTACCAACTAGTGGCACAAGGTCATATTGTTCTGAACTTTGTGTGCCTTTGTGTGTGGGGACACTGCAGCTGTTGTATTGCTTGCACTGATATTGCCAGATAGTCACATATCTATCTACATATTTTTTAATAACCTTGTACAGACTCAATGGCTCTTGCAATGCAAGGGTGATCGTTCTGAGATAAACTGATACTGTATTCCCCCTTTCTTCTTCTTCTTCTTCTTCTTCTTCTTCTTCTTCTTCTTCTTCTTCTTCTTCTTCTTCTTGTTTTGTTGTCAGCTTAGGTTGCTTATGCCTATGCTACCTGGAGCATAGTGTGGTTTGTTGGAAATTAAAAAAGGGCACGAGAAACTCTGTCCTGTTAATAATGAAACACCCCCCCCAAAAAAAACCCATACGATGTGGTGGTGGTCGTCACTGAGATAGAAGATTTTGAATTGGGATTCGACAAATTCATGGAGGATTTCGCTAGCAATGGCCAGTTGCTAGTTATGAGGGACATATCCTACTATCAAGGACCAGTGGCAGCACATCTCTCTAAATATCAGTCACTGGGAATAAACATTGGAAATGAACTTTTACTTGGCAGGTTGGAGAATTCCGACATAAACAAAAATGGGAACAGAAATTGCTAATGTTTCTTTGTCATGTTTGGAATGCAAATCAATCCATCTTAGAATCAGTATTTGCTGTTGCTTTCAAGCCACAAATGATTATATACCTCCAGCACTTGTGATGTGTTTCCTTTGCATTGAACTGAATGGGGTGGGATAATATATGTTACATAGTTTGCATCATTAATTATGTTACATATTTTTATTGTTACATCATTAATTATGTTAGTTTTGCCACGGTTGGCAGCAAGATGAGTTGTTACTCATCTTTTGCTTTTGTAAACAGATGAACTGCAGCAGAATGGAAATGGTGCTGCTTGCAACAAATAAACCACTTTGCGGATTTTTGGCTTTTTTTACAATCAAGCAGCATATCTCAAGTATAGTTGCACACATGTTTGTTTCCTCGGGATCTGGAACCCCAATCCTTCAAGGGTGGGGCTACAAGGAATGTCCCCCACATATTCCACATGAAAGATACTCCACACGCACAATGACAACATGTTGTGGTTGTATAAAACTGACACATTCGAAATCCAGCTTTTTATTTAAAAACACCAATGAAGTGTACATAAGGAGAGGTGATTGGTTTTAACCACAAGTTTAAGCAAAATATTGTATTGGGGAGGAAAAGGGTGTGAGGAAAAGAGAGAGAAAGGGGGGGAAGAAAGGGGAAATGTATTGTTGAAAGGGTTTTGCAGTCTTTCATCTACAATAATTAAAAGTCACATTTACAATGATAAGAGTAAATTCATACTGTTCAGTACTGGCTTGCATCAACTTTCTGTGAAACACACTGATAATATGATGAGGCTTTAACAGTCAGATAAATGTGTCCTCCTTCTAATGGATAAAAGATGCAGCTGTATTGTTTATAGTTTCCTGCCAATTAAACACTCAATCCCCCTGCTTTTTATCTTCTTTAAAGGAAATAGAGTCCATATAAATAATAAAATTATTGTTATTAAGCCATCATAAAATCCCATCTTATTCTTCTGTGGGGTTTTTTTTGAAGTCTGGAAAAACTTATCCAATATGCCTCTGTTTAGCAAGCCATTGTTTGCACAGGGGGCACTGAGAGAACTTAGCAACCTTACAATTGCTTCCTTGGCTGCTGTCTGCATTTCTTTTAACCCCCAATACTTCCACAATACTTCCTGCCAACGTAGCAGTTCGAAAGCACGTCAAAGTGCAAGTAGATAAATAGGTACCGCTCTGGCAGGAAGGTAACTGGCGTTTCCGTGCGCTGCTCTGGTTCGCGAGAAGCGGCTTAGTCCTGCTGGCCACATGACCCGGAAGCTGTACACCGACTCCCTCGGCCAATAAGGCAAGATGAGCGCCGCAACCCCAGAGTCGCCCATGACTGGACCTAATGGTCAGGGTCCCTTTACCTTTACCTTTACCTTACTTCCACATAACATTACCAAGCAACATAACTTGCAGGGGGTTTGTGATGTCCCACTTACCGTATATAAGACGCAACAGACCATAAGACGCACCTAGTTTTTGGAGGAGGAAAACAAGAAAAAATAATAATCTGAATCTCAGAAGCCAAAACAGCAAGAGGGATCACTGCGCAGCGATCCCTCTTGCTGTTCTGGCTTCTGGGATAGCTGTGCAGCCTGTATTCGCTCCATAAGACGCACACACATTTCCCCTTACTTTTTGGGAGGGAAAAAGTGAGTCTTATAAAGCAAAAAATACGGTACTTTTCTTTCACTCACCCTCACCCCAGAGGAGCAATGACTGTGGTGTAGTCCACTCACCGTCACTTGTCTTCATCTCTGGTCAGAAAGGTTTTGCAGGTTATTTGAAAAAAACTTGTGCCACCTGTTTGGACTAGAGCAGACAAACGAAATATTGGCAAAGAGACACTGTGCCTCTCAAAGCACTATCACCACTATGCAAAACTATTGTCTGCCTGGCTTCTACCGTAGGAGGATGTCGATTTTGAATGGAATTGGTGCTTTTGTTTGATCCCCATCTATGGCTAGATGAGAAGGTATAAGCATCAAAAAATAATGGATTCCTTGTGGCGGCACTCTTCACTTTGCAGCTCAATGTTCTCATGTCAGCAGGAAAATAAGAGCAAGACATTCTGGCCTTGAAAAGAGCTGCCGAAGGGAATGACACCCTTTTATGCAGGCTTTCAATCCTTAGAGACGTAGCTCTGTGCAGGTTTGAGCTAATGAATGACACTTTCATGTCAAGCAGCTCCGAAAAGGCAAGGCTAACATTTCTGGTTCTCTCTTAAAAAAAAGAGGGGGAAAAGAGCCACCTACATTTTTGACTTTCAAGTGTTCTCCTTATGACTTTGAAGGGCGTACCTTGCTCTGAATGTCGTTTGAGAAGTACAAAGTAGCGGAAGGGTTTTGGTATCGATTGTTGTAATATGTTCCATCGCAGTTTGTGTAAAATGCTGTACTGCATGTTTCTTCTCTTTGATATTTTTAAATTTTAACTTGGGGATTTATATTTTAAAAAGGTGAGAGCAGTATGCAAGTAAGGCACCTATCCCAGAATATCCCACACAAATGCCTATTAATATTCATAGTTTTTCTCCTGAATGCCACCCAACCTAAGCAAATGCAGACATGGCCATATTTTTTTTTATTAAAGAGTTATTGATTTAGAAAAGTGTCTCTTTTTCTAAGTTACATTTTCTACAGATCAGTTTCATTTGTTGAGACATTAGTGTTACATTAGGAAAAAAAGGGGGGAAGAGGTGGAAGGGGGCATAGTGAGTGGGGGTGGAGTCGAGTGGCGATGTTTCTATTTTACTTAATGTATGTATGGGGTTTTGTGTCAGCATTGCTTGTGCGGGTTCTCTTTACTATTCGCTTGTGCTCCTTTGGTGGTGAGAGAGGTTGGGGTTGGCCTAGGGTGTGGTTGTTTGTTTGTGATTGGCTGTGGTGAACTTTGTTTTCATGTTTGAGTGGGCTGGGTGGGTGTTCTTGAATCAGGTTAGCCATATTGATTTGTATGCTGTTTGGATTCTTGTCGTTGTCTTTTTGGGCTGTGTATGTGATAAAAGGGAGCCATACCGGGGTGAAGGCATCTTCCATTTGTCCCCGTGTCAGTTACAGTTTATTGGTTAGTTTTTCCAATAAGGCTGTTCCCCATACTGTTTGGTACCATTGGTCCATGCTTACTCCTGACAGGTAGGCATGGTCATGCTTACCACCCATTTCGTATTTCTGGATTCATGTCTATTTTTTGCCCCTCCCTTCCCTTTAAGTTCATACCCTCAGTCCCAGAATTACGAAAGCCATCCCGGCTTCTGATTTGATTCAGGGATGCCCCTATTTCCCCCCCCCCAGTGCCGCTGTCACCCAGCTTGGGAAAGAGAGTGAGCCGGTGTTTGTCTTGAGATGCGGTGGCAGCAGCGGCTGTTGCAGGGGAGTACCCCATGGCCTATCCATGGCTGCTGCTGGCCGCCTCCCTTTGGCAGCTTGTAGCTGCTGCTGGAGAGCAGGCGAAGAGGAGGAGAGGCTGCATCCATCAAGCCCACGTGACATACCGGCTCTGAGGGACAGGCAGAGGGCAAGGCTGCCCTGGGCGGGAAGAAATGGAGTGGAGCAGAGCACAAGGAGTCTCATTTTTTAAAAAAATTAAAAATGCTTTCTGCATCCATGTCTAATCTTGCCCCTTTCTAAAATTGATTTACAGTGGTACCTCGAGTTACGTACGCTTCAGGTTACAGACTCCGCTAACCCAGAAATAGTGCTTCAGGTTAAGAACTTTGCTTCAGGATGAGAACAGAAATCGTGCAGCAGCGGCACGGCAGCAGGAGGCCCTATTAGCTAAAGTGGTGCTTCAGGTTAAGAACAGTTTCAGGTTAAGAACGGACCTCGAACGAATTAAGTACTTAACCTGAGGGTACCACTGTATTGGTGTGTGTTTTTCTTTTTGTATACACACACACACAATTACACAAGTACATGAAGGATAGCTGTCAGTATTGACTAGTCCAGGTAGCTAAGAGTGCAGCTTCTGTTTTCAGAAAGAATAGATCCCTGATCACCAGATGACAGTAAAAGAGGGATGCCGTCATCAACCCCTATCTCTCAAGGGCCATTCAGTACTTGTTCAGCCACTGCAGATAGCCAGGATGCTAAGATCGGCAAATTATTAGGTTCTAATTGTGCCACAACATACGTCATCATACTGGTGTGAATAGATGATTGAGGCTGCACAGGGTTATTCTATAAAAAAATCCTTTTCAGGTGCTGCTTCTCCTGCATATGCACCAGTTTTTATTAAAATGACTCCTCCCTCATTGTTGTTGAAAAGTTAACTATGTTCTTCCAATTTTTGAATTCTGTTTAGAATTTTTTTGTTTTAAAGCTTCATCTTTGTACATCCCTGGAATGATTTGCTTTGCCCTTTGATCTCTGCTTCCATCATATTGTTCAATATGGATGATGCCGGCTCGTTTATTAGATTTGAAAGCGGAGCACCTGACCTTGGTTTGTGTTAGCTGACCTTCAGACATTTCCTGCCTTAACATCTAGCAAAAGAGAACATCTGGCACTCTGTGGTGCAAAGCCCCCAAACCTGCAATTCCTTTTAAACAACTTTTCACAGTAGAGAAAAATCCCAAATTGCTCTTTCAACATAACTTTTGTTTGCTGGTAAACTCCTTCCAGTTAAGCTTGCCTTTGTTTGCCGGGGGTTGTTTGCCAGGGGTTGGGTGGCGTGGTCCGGCTAAATATTCAAAAGTTATATCCTGAAGCTTTGTATTATATATACACCCCCACACCCCACAGTTACTGCTGTAGCTGGAGGAGTTAGTGAATTAAAATGATCAGTCAGCTGTTAGCAGTGGCTTCACCTGTCACCATGGCAATCAAATGCTGTAATTATTGGCTTCCTATTCCTCTTGCAATGATGTTTAGGATTTCTTTTGCTTTAGACTATCAGGTTTTATCCTTGTCGAGTCCAGTCTAGTGTTTACATTTTAGCTGTTGTCTGCTCATTGCTTTGTTTGCTAGATTGCTCATTGTTAAGCCAAATGATCTACTGATTGGAGCTAATGGTGAGGAGAGAGTTGGAACTCTCTCTGTATTTAAATGAGACACTCTCATTAGAGTGTTCCCCTTCCCAGCTGTTGGGAAGAGGTGGATGTAAAGTGTGCATGGATATGAATCAGCAGTAGCACACCTCAACATTCCATTTTTTTCTTGCAAGAGCATGGCAGCCAAGATGGCCGCCACAATCTCACATGATTTTGAGTTATAATTGTGCCTCCTCCCCCCAGCACTATTTTGGGGCAACGATCTCGCATGGGTGATGTGGCTCATGTAGGAGTCTGGCCCTGGAAGAGGGTATCCTGGTTTTGGACCACTTTGTATTGGAGGACACACTGTAGTTTGGGGAGGGAAAAATAGAATTGTTAATAGGGATGGGTGAATCTGTCAGTATCAGCCTCAGCTTCTCATTTTTGCAATTAAAGTTCACTTCACCACATTTTCACATTAGTTTGCAAGTTTTTTTTAAAATGCCCTCTCAAAAATATGCCCACATTTTAGTGTACATACCTCCTAATATGTACTTTTTTTGCAAGCAATTTCCCCCTTATTTAAGGCATTTCAAAAATTTTAGGTTCGTGAGTATATGGATTTTTATGCACACTTCCCCGCAATGTAATAATTTTTGTACACATTTTAGTTGGAGAACTGCATTGCAAGATTCAGAGAAGTGTGAATTTCCAAATATTGCTATGTCCACTTATTATTTTGGGTAGAACAAATAAGGGAGGCTTGCGTTCAGATATGAACCAAACAGAATTTCTCCCCTTTCCATAGCTGTTGGCACTTTCTCTGTGGATCTGATGTAGGGGGTCAAATCCGTAACCCTCTAAGAGTGCCTGCTATTCTTCCATTTAAGCTCTATTTCTATATTTATAAATAAAGGAAATATTACAAAACATTGTATGTCTTCTGCTCACTCATCTCCTGGAGACCAGCGCTGCTATGGAACATCTCATTGCTTGGGGGAAGTGAAGAACAAACAACAATATTCTCATCTTGACTCCTTTGATGAAAAGGAAGCAAAGTATGCTGTGTCAAGCTTGTTTTCGAGCTACGATTGGTTAGAGTTGGTTGCGAAGAAGACAGTCATTCAATACAAATCTGAAGACTGGTTTCTATTTAACTTGGATTGATTCTTTGCACATAATTGACTTACACAAACTAACACTGGAATCCTGTGTATGTTACGTAGAAGTCTGTTTCCCGTCCTAGTAACTGTGCACAGGATTTCCAGCCGTAGAGGCCTTTGGACTTAGGTCACTTCCAGATGGCCTGTTTACTGAGCATTCATCCTGATTCCTTCGCAGTGAGGTTATACAATGTTGTATCAGGCACTTTCCAGTACATTCCAGTCACATTTCTTACAGCAAAAAGACTGATTGTGTGTGTGTTCTACAAGAGCTCCAAATCAGTTTTAATTGGACCCACTGAATTGACCAGTATCTGATTGAATCTCACCTGAAAATAGCAATGATCTGGAAAGGATCTTAGACTTACGCGAATGGTTACTGCGTCGTAGAACAAATCAACAGGTCTATCTACTTTCCAGCGCTAGTCCCAAAGCAACATTGATTAAGCCTTTCATAACTCCAGCCCCTTCTGACCACAACATTGCAGCAGTTTCTCCCACGCTCTTGCAGCAATTCTTTACCAGATCAATGCTTTCAGTTGGTACGCATAACTTCCAGATATGGTCCAAGTACATGCTTGAGACATTAATCCCCAGACTCATGGAATGCAAGTATTAACTGATTTCTTTGAGAAAAGTTACACAAGGCTAGAGTTACTTTTTTCTTTGTTCCCTTTTCTGTTCTTTCCGCCATCAAACAAAGGAAAGCAATATTAAGCCATGGTAGCTTGGGTAGAATTTATAACTTAGCAAGTGAAAGCAATATCTATAATCCTCTTTGGGCTATATCAGGTCCTTGCTCAATGACCTCCTTCCACAGTATGTATTTCTGTGAAGAGCTTTTTACTTGAACTTTGTGCACTGAGCACTCAGAGGCACAGACCATTGATTTCTATCTGCCAGACAAGAAATAAAGGAGTTTGTGGAGTGGTGGGTTGATGATGCTGAGGTGATCCATTGTATGGAGCGAAAAGGGCAGATGCTCTGCTTCTGTAATCCTCAGTTGGACTCGATACACATTCAGATGTGCAAAATTTCCTTGGCTGCAAGTATATAACAGAACAACAACAACAAAATCAATCCAGCAAGTGCGGAAGTAATTATTTCATTTGCTGATATACAAAGCATGTTAATCAGAATGTTCATACGGGGGTTGTGGCATATCCTCCTCACTCTGCACTTCTCCTTTTTCTCTCAGAGTAGCGCCATAAGCCACTTCACCTTGAGAAACTGCTTGCGGTGAAAGACAGCTGCTGTGTTCTTCTGCAACCTCATATTCTCACCTTGGGGCACAGCTGGCAACCGTCCCTTATTTGGTGGGAAACTCCCTTATCCCAGTGCCTGTCCCGCTGCTGTCCTTTATTGATGATGTCCCTTAAATTTCCCGGGTTTCAAAGAAAGCAGCTCCTCTCCCTCCCTCCCTGCCGGCCAGGGAGGAGGGAGGCTCCAACTGTGTTGCTTGGCTGCGTTGCTCACCCAATAAGGAGTCTAAGAACGACTGGGGGGTGGAGCTTGCATGCCTTGTGCTGATCAAATCAGCCGCGTTGCCTGGGGACTTGCCTTTGCTCAGCGCTTCCCAGCGGAGAGGTGATGGTGGTTTTCCTTGCTGCATCCCCTTTGCCAGGTTGCTGCGCTGTGGGAACCACCGCTTGAGGCTTCGTTTGGCTGCTGGCTGGGCTTTCTGCCTTTGGCTCGGAGGGGCTCAGAAGTTGAACATACTTGTGTTCGGAAAATCCCTTATTTTGGCTGCTGATCCCTTATTTTCAATTCTGTAAGTTGACAGCTATGCCTTGGGGCAGTAGCAACCCCAGGTTCTCCCTCAGATGCAACTTAGTTTAAAGGTCTGAAGGGTGTCATACAAACTCAAGAAGTTCCTGCTGGATCAGACCAGTGGCCCATGTAGGCCAACATCCTGTTCTCACAGTCACTAATCAGATGGGGGAAATAGCAAGGAGCATCACAAGAGCACTCCTGTGGTTTCCAAGAACTGGTATTCAAAAGCATAGTGCCTAGGTTGGTGGATGGAGAGCATCCTGTTGCCTTCTTACAAAACCTCCCCATTTTCACACTCCCTATCTTTGCTGCTATTTATTAGAGAACACTTTTGTCTCTGTCTCTGCCCACCACCAGCATTCAGCTCCCAACAGATCACCCCAGAGCAGGCACCCCCAAACTCTGCCCTCCAGATGTTTTGGAACTACAATTCCCATCATCCCTGACCACTGGTCCTGTTAGCTAGAGATGATGGGAGTTGTAGTCCCAAAACATCTGGAGGGCCGAGTTTGGGGATGCCTGCCCTAGAGGGAATGCGGCTCTGCTCAGAAACATGTTTCCTTAACCCCAGTTTAAGAACTGGGAGTGGGGGCTGTAAAATATCTGTGTTTCCTGCATCGAAAGGTTTGCAAATGTGTATTGATGATCCATATTCCCTAGTCTAAAAACAAACAAACAAACAAACAACAAAACACCAATAGTTAGGCAAAGGTCCTACCTTTGAGAATAAAATCCCAGGCAGGGCTCATCTAGCTTCTAGTTTTTCATTTTAGTTGATTACAAGTCAGTGGTCACAATACATAGAAGAGGCAGATGTTCTGAATACTATTTTGTATGCTGTTAACAGCTAAATTAATGGTAAATGGAAGTAGTAATTCCTGGTAAAATGTGAGCTGCTTTGAGTGAAAGTTTTGCCACAGGGCTTGAAATGATTTGAAGCCAGTGTGGTATTTGATATGATGTAATATGAACTTTTCAAATAGCAGGTGATTGATTGTTTGATTTAGATAGCTTTGTCATACTGCTTGGTTCAGTGTTTGTTGAGCAGAAATAACAAGATATGTCAGGTGGCAGAGAAACCCAGTTTTAAGTATATATTAGGTGGGGAGTATTATCTTTCTCATTCACGAGAGTGCAGATTGCAATCTTCCCCAAACAAATGTTAACGATAATGGAAGTCTGAAATAGAAGGCCCATTAATAAAAGTGGTTTACTCTGTTCTGTTGGGATAGCCAGTCTTTCCACCCATCACACATTTTCATTAGAGGACATTGTTAAACCCACTCCATTACAGTCTTCTGTCACGTTAGAAAATCTCTCTCCGTATTTGGTCTGTATACTCAGTAAGTTTTATTGAGAGAGTTGGGGCAGGGAACTACCATGAGCCATAAAGAACACTCCATTAAAAAGTATTGAAAAGGGGTGTGGACCTTAGAAATATGAGAGCTTTTTCAAGAATTCCAGATGACTAAACTGCCGGCAACAGTGCTTTGTTGGTAAAATAAAATAAAATAAAATGAGGGGCCAGTACTCATATCTTTGTAAAAGTGTTGTGGACGCCAGCACAATATGGCTTCCATGGTCACTAAAAAGTAAATAAGTGATGTTACTCCATACCAATGAGTTCTGTCACACACAAAAAGCACCGGTTAAAAGGATCTGAATAATAATAATTTTTTAATTGTGCTGTGATGCAGCCAGACTTTCCCACCAACTTTGTTATAATTAGAAAGACATATGGTTGTGTTTTATAATTAATTCCCACAAATTAGATGCTTTTGGAGTTGACTGATTAGTCTTGTGCACATGGTTGCAATGTTTTCATTGTTTAAATCTGTGTTATCCTAACACAGGCAATGTGCACATCAAAAACATCTGCCAGACCTGAATCAATTAAATCATATTCATTCTCTCTCTCTTTTTTTTGGATAGGAGGGATTTGATTTCTGAATTCATGCAAACCAATGAACAAAATTCATTAAAATGAATACCACTGAGCTGTGTACACATATTTCAAATTGTTTTAAACTGGAAGCTTTTTGTACACAGAATCTAATATTTTCATAGTACACTTAAGGAAGGGGGGCTAGCTAAATTTGTGAAACCAAAAGATGAGAATAAGCCCTTTTTATTTTGTATTATATTATTATTATTTAAAAGTTTGTATACCACAATTTCATAACAAATATCAAAGCAGCTTATCACAATTGTAATGCAATAAAAACCACAGACAAAAATAAAACAGATCACCAGCTGACTATTTTGGAAAACGGTTTTCTCAATTCTCTGCATTAGCCTGGCGGTTAATAAAAGTTTTCAGCAAATGTTTGAAAGTTAGTATAGAAGGGGCCTGCTAGATCCTGAATGAAAGAACATTCCACAGGAGTGAGCCAATAACACTGAAGGTTCAGTTTTGTGTTGATGTCAGATGAGCCTCACCAACACGGAGCACAACCACTGACACTCTTGCAGATGATGTCAGTGATGGCACTGGGATATATTGTGCTGACTGACAGCCAAACCAGACGTGAAGGGAAAGATCTGTGATTGGGATGGTCTGTGGTTTTTGCTTTTAGTTGCTCTGAAACAAGTCCCATCAAAGTTGCAGAAAACCTGACATTTATTCCGATTCAGCTTTAAAGAGTGGGTTATTCCAATTCAGCTTTAAAGAGTGGGTTTTCGCAGGGAAAGTTTGAGGCAAAACCAAACAAACCAACAAAACACTCAGACATGCAGCGTCTCCCCCCACCCAACATAAAATTAAAATAAAAGGTATCATTGCAAGAGTTGACAATTATAATTCCATGCACATATATGATATATAGGTATTATTATTCAAACACATGTTTATTTTTAACCTACTATATTTTGTATGCCTGTTGTCTTTGTCCATGGAGTTTTCTTGGCAAGGATACTGGAGTGGCTTGCCGGTTCCTCCTCCAGGTGGATCACGTTTGGTCAAAACTCTCCACTATGACCTGTTCATCTTGTGTGCCCTGCTCGGCGTAGTTCATAGCTTCTCTGAGTTCTTCAAGCCCCTTCGCCACGGCAAGGCAGTGATCCATGAAGGGGGAAGTGGAAGTGAAAGGAAAGTCCAATGCTGTAAAGAAAAATATTGCATAGGAACCTGGAATGTAAGAACCATGAACCTAGGTAAGTTGGAGGTGGTCAAAAATGAGATGGCAAGAATAAATATTGACATCCTGGGCATCAGTGAACTAAAATGGACGGGAATGGGCGAATTCAGTTCGGATGACCATCACATCTACTACTGTGGGCAAGAAACCCGTAAAAGAAATGGAGTGGCCCTCATAGTCAACAAAAGAGTGGCGAAAGCTGTACTGGGATGCAATCTCAAAAATGATAGAATGATCTCGATACGAATCCAAGGCAGACCTTTTAACATCACAGTAATCCAAGTTTATGCACCAACTACTGGTGCTGAAGAAACTGAAATTGACCAATTCTATGAAGACTTACAACACCTTATAGAAGTGACACCAAAGAAGGATGTTCTTCTCATTATAGGGGATTGGAATGCTAAAGTAGGGAGGCAAGAGATAAAAGGAACAACTGGCAAGTTTGGCCTTGGAGATCAAAACGAAGCAGGGCAAAGGCTAATAGAGTTCTGTCAAGAGAACAAGCTGGTCATCACAAACACGCTTTTCCAACAACACAAGAGACGACTCTACACATGGACATCACCAGATGGGCAACATCGAAATCAGATTGATTATATTCTCTGCAGCCAAAGATGGAGAAGCTCTATACAGTCAGCAAAAACAAGACCTGGAGCTGACTGTGGCTCAGATCATCAGCTTCTTATAGCAAAATTCAAGCTTAAACTGAAGAAAGTAGGAAAAACCACTGGGCCGGTAAGATACAATCTAAGTCAAATCCCTTATGAATACACAGTGGAAGTGACGAACAGGTTTAAGGATTTAGATTTGGTGGACAGAGTGCCTGAAGAACTATGGATGGAGGCTCGTAACATTGTACAGGAGGCAGCAACGAAAACCATCCCAATGAAAAGGAAATGCAAGAAAGCAAAGTGGCTGTCCAACGAGGCCTTACAAATAGCGGAGGAGAGAAGGCAAGCAAAATGCGAGGGAGATAGTGAAAGATACAGGAAATTGAATGCAGATTTCCAAAGAATAGCAAGGAGAGACAAGAAGGCCTTCTTAAACGAGCAATGCAAACAAATAGAGGAAAACAACAGAATGGGAAGAACCAGAGATCTGTTCAAGAAAATTGGAGATATGAAAGGAACATTTCGTACAAAGATTACCATAATAAAGGACAAAAGTGGTAAGGACCTAACAGAAGCAGAAGACATCAAGAAGAGGTGGCAAGAATACACAGAGGAATTATACCAGAAAGATATGGATGTCTCGTACACCCCAGGTAGTGTGGTTGCTGACCTTGAGCCAGACATCCTGGAAAGTGAAGTCAAATGGGCCTTAGAAAGCACTGCAAATAAGACCAGTGGAAGTGATGGTATTCCAGCTGAACTATTTAAAATTTTAAAAGATGATGCTGTTAAGGTGCTACACTCAATATGCCAGCAAATTTGGAAAACTCAGCAGTGGCCAGAAGATTGGAGAAGATCAGTCTACATCCCAATCCCAAAGAAGGGCAGTGCCAAAGAATGCTCCAACTACCGCACAATTGCACTCATTTCACACGCTAGCAAGGTTATGCTTAAAATTCTACAAGGAAGGCTCAAACAGTATGTGGATCGAGAACTCCCAGAAGTGCAAGCTGGATTTAGAAGAGGCAGAGGAACCAGAGACCAAATTGCAAACATGCGCTGGATTATGGAGAAAGCTAGAGAGTTCCAGAAAGACATCTACTTCTGCTTCATTGACTATGCAAAAGCCTTTGACTGTGTCGACCACAGCAAACTATGGCAAGTTCTTAAAGAAATGGGAGTGCCTGATCACCTCATCTGTCTCCTGAGAAATCTCTATGTGGGACAAGAAGCTACAGTTAGAACTGGATATGGAACAACTGATTGGTTCAAAATTGGGAAAGGAGTACGACAAGGCTGTATTTTATCTCCCTGCTTATTTAATTTATATGCAGAATACATCATGCGAAAGGCTGGGCTGGATGAATCCCAAGCTGGAATTAAGATTGCTGGAAGAAATATCAACAACCTCAGATATGCAGATGACACAACCTTGATGGCAGAAAGTGAGGAGGAATTAAAGAACCTTTTAATGAGGGTGAAAGAGGAGAGCGCAAAATATGGTCTGAGGCTCAACATCAAAAAAACGAAGATCATGGCCACTGGTCCCATCACCTCCTGGCAAATAGAAGGGGAAGAAATGGAGGCAGTGAGAGATTTTACTTTCTTGGGCTCCATGATCACTGCAGATGGTGACAGCAGCCACGAAATTAAAAGACGCCTGCTTCTTGGGAGAAGGGCAATGACAGGCCTAGACAGCATCTTGAGAAGTAGAGACGTCACCTTGCCAACAAAGGTCCGTATAGTTAAAGCCATGGTTTTCCCAGTAGTGATGTATGGAAGTGAGAGCTGGACCATAAAGAAGGCTGATCGCCGAAGAATTGATGCTTTTGAATTATGGTGCTGGAGAAGACTCTTGAGAGTCCCATGGACTGCAAGAAGATCAAACGCATCCATTCTTAATGAAATCAGCCCTGAGTGCTCACTGGAAGGACAGATCGTGAAGCTGAGGCTCCAATACTTTGGCCACCTCATGAGAAGAGAAGACTCCCTGGAAAAGACCCTGATGCTGGGAAAGATGGAGGGCACAAGGAAAAGGGGGCGACAGAGGACGAGATGATTGGATAGTGTTTTCGAGGTTACCGGCATGAGTTTGACCAAACTGCGGGAGGTAGTGGAGGACAGAGGTGCCTGGCGTGCTCTGGTCCATGGGGTCACGAAGAGTCGGACACGACTAAACGACTAAACAACAACAACAATATTTTGTATGAATGTGTTCCTAATGTCATTATACTTGTCCATGCAAACTCTGCGCCAATAAGTAATCTGTTCATAAGTTGCAAGTGTAGTCATATCCTCAACCCGTTGATTATATGGAGCCATACACTTATATTTCCAGTGCATCCGTATCAGTATTTTGGCCATGGTAAGGGCATGAATAATCGTTTAACTTGTCCAGTTGTCAAATTCCATATAGTAGGCATGTACTTCAAAAGAATATTTTCCTCTGAATTTTTAAAAACTTTTTCCGCATAGTCACGTTTTTATAATCCACTACTTTCTCCCAGAACTTAGTAAAAACGTGTGTTTTAAGACACATGTAAAAACAGGTCTTTTGAGGAAACATTATTCATACAACAACATGCTGTTTTAGACAGTCCTTTTCTGTACAAATGTAGTGGAGTTCCTATAACATGGGTAGGCAAACTAAGGCCAGGGGGCCAGATCCGGCCCAATCGCCTTCTAAATCTGGCCCGCGGACGGTCCGGGAATCAGTGTGTTTTTACATGAGTAGAATGTGTGCTTTTATTTAAAATGCATCTCTGGGTTATTTGTGGGGCATAGGAATTTGTTCATTTCCCCCCCAAAATATAGTCTGGTCCCCCACAAGATCTGAGGGACAGTGGACCGGCCACCTGCTGAAAAAGTTTGCTGACCCCTGCCTATAAATTCGAAGACGTGGAGCGCTAAAGTGCAGACCTCTGCCTGGAAAGAGCGGAGTGAAAGATAATTGTGGATAAGCCCTTAGTTTTCTTAAATATTTGCATTTGAAGTAAGCACAGAACAAGGCAGCCTTGAGAACTGGAAGTTCAACTCATTCTCCTTGGTAAAGTCAAACTTTTAAGTTCAATATATTCAATTTCATGGTCAGTGTACTTAGGAGACAAAGCCATATTCTGTGCCAATATTTGAAAAGGCCCAAACAGGCAGATTCAGGACACTCTCTTTAACCCTGATGTTTGTGTGCTTTGGTCATAAGCCTGTCTGGGTGTGTGTGTGTGTGTGTGTGTGTGTGAGAGAAATACAAATTTCAGATCCTCTTTCCAAGGCCATAATGCCACATCCATCTGGTGTTTTGTTTTGTTTTTTAAAAAGGTAAAGGACCCCTGGATGGTTAAGTCCACTCAAAGTTGACTATGTGGTTGTGGTACTCATCTCGCTTTCAGGCCGAGGGAGCCGGTGTTTGTCCACAGCAGCTTTCCAGGTCATCTGGCCAGCATGACTAAACCGCTTCTGGTGCAACGGAGCACCGTGATGGCGCACGGAAACACCGTTTACCTGCCCACCACAGTGTTACCCATTTGTCTACTTGCACTGGTGTGCTTTCAAACTGCTAGGTTGGCAGGAGCTGGGACAGAGCAACAGGAGCCCACCCCATTGCGGGGATTCGAACCGCCGACCTTCCAAGAGGCTCAGTGGTTTAGACCACAGCACCACTCCTGCCCCTAACCAGATTTTTACCATATGGTGTTGTAGCTAATCCAAGGTATTGCTGTCACTGGCAAAGTATACTCCCTGCCCCCCGTTGCACAGTAAGATTTTATGAAAGGTTTTCATACTACAATAAGACAACAGTGACAAAAATACAATATATATATATATATATATATATATATATATATATATATATATATATTTAAAATATCCACGTAATACCTCTGGAGATCCTGTGAATACCCGAGCAAAGGTTACCTTCTTATGAACTGCCCAAGCTCCTCTTTAGTGTTTCACAGCATCAAAGGAAAGCTGCTTTGTATCAAGTTTGACCATTGGCCCATTTAGCTGAGTATTGTCTATGACCATTGGCCAGCTTGTCTTTCCCAGTCCTACATGGAGCTGCTGGGGTTTGAACCTGGGACCTTCTGCACGCAGAACCAATTCTCTACCACTGAGCTACCTGTGATTCTTCTTTCCAGCTTATAGCATATATTGTTTTTTCACTTCTTTAATTTGACCAGGAATAGATAAATTCTTCTAGCACATTTAGGATACTTAAGGTGGTGAATGAAGAAACTTTAACTCTGGTTAATACAGCTTGGAAGCAGGAGGGACAGTTAGGTTTTGCTTATTAGGTAATGGACGACTCTCACAAGTGGGACTGATGTTCTGGGCTCAGCAGGCCTGAAAATGGAATTTTGAACCTTTAAAATAGATGGAAGCAGTGTTAATATAGGGCAGGCTCATCACAGGCATACAGCTGTCATTTTATGTATTCAGCTTTCTTTCATTTTTAATCACCTAACCCAAAGACCAGAAGACTGATTATACTGGAAATATGTAAAGAGCAATAGACATATGATGAGGGGAAATGATAGAGAAACTCAAACAAAAGGAAACATTATGAGCTGTAACAATGGAGTGCTGGCTCAGTCATATCCTGAGAGCACATTTGCCGTCTGATCCAGAGAGAGCTGCTGTTTATTGACAGCAGAAGGAGGTGGAAGAGAGGAGCTGACAGTCACAGTGAAGATGAGGGTGCATAAAAGATGTAAGAATTCAAATTGGCTTTGGAAAGATCATTTTGTATGACTCATGGTAAATGTCAGAGACTCTTTTTTAGGGTTTCTTGATAAGCCCATAGTCCTTTCGGTCTTTGTAACTAGTTAATCAGATGGACATCCCGCTTCCTGAACCTGCATAGATAAATTGAAATGGAACTTCATTTGCAAGTTCTCGTGCTTTAATATGAAAAAGTTGGTGTGTGCTGGGTGTGTTACCTGGAGAACAGCTTTATCCTGACTTGGGCGCCTGTTTAGCATCTGATGCCAAGGAGGTGACGTAATTCTTGTCTAGACACCTCCTAGTCTAGGTGTCTCTTGGGCACTGTTGCATTCTGCCTTCCTAACATTAAATCTATTGGTTCTAGCATAATCAATGCATTCAAACCCAAGCTGGAAGTGGAACGCTAAACAGGTTGGGGTACTGGGTGAGGAATGAAATGAATTGCGCAAAATACTTGCAACGCGTTTGGGTACAAATCACATGAAAAGTGGCTTGGCTAGCCAGACATAACCAGCAACATCTGCCACTCTGGGCAAAGTCAGAAAAGCCATTTCCTTCCAAATCACCTTTATTCTTATGAGGGCTAACCCTTTGATCCTGTTTCTGAAAGTTTGTCAATTTAACAATAGTTAGTGAACTTGAACCCTTGTCCAGGCTTACCTGTTAGTCCTCTTTGTAGGTGTCAGGAGTCCAGAGATAGCATAGACTAAAGTCACCATACTTTAAGAAAAAGGGGAACAAATCCAACTAGAGACGAGGGCAAAGTATCAACAAGGCAGCAGCAATAGCTTTGAGGAAACAGGAGGGACGCTGGCTAACAAGGTCACGGTGTTACACGCTTGGCTTCAGCAGTAATTTAGGACTGAGGTTTCTGCACTGTTCACGACAAAGCACTTAATCTGGAGCTTTTCCTTTGTGTCTTACTCATGTACCACCACCTTAGACTCCTATCATCTTATCACTTTAGGTCAAGGGTGATGTTGGGCGTCTTTCAGAGTAAGGTCCTTGAGGCATTAAATTTTACAGGAGACTTTTTGAGAGAGCCATCCCCGTTTCATCACTGTCCTGCTGGAAAGATGATTAAGAGCTCTGTTCTTGGCCAAAGTGCAGTGAATTAGTTTCCTGTCTAGCTCACTCGCTTTATTATTTATTAACTTGCTAGGCAGAGACTGTGTGGGCTGGCAGATGGATGGGGCCGATTAAAATTAAAAAAAAAAACCAACCTATTGCAGCTGACCTAACCCAGAAGTATCACTGCAGCTCAGTGCAACAAATGTTATTTTCCTTCACCTCTACGTGTCTGGAGCAACACGTGTGCCAGGCCAAATCCCCAGTTTTTGAAGTGAACATGCACATTTAACATTTGCAGAAGTTTTGGACTGGTAAGAGCCAGGAGAGGAAGGGCTTGCAGAGTTTGTTAGACTTCGTGAGATTGGAACTTCGGACTTTGTATGTTCTGAGGTTGGCTGGGTTGGTATGCTTCATGCATTAATTCCTTTCTGGCCTACATCAAAAGGAAAGCCAAAGATCCTCAATGAAGTATTTGTCTCTGTGGAGGATACTTGGCATGATTGCAAGGGCTATATATTATGTTGAAACGGGGGATGTTTTCCTTGTGATTTCTTGGCTTGAGGAACAGAGAAATGCAAAATGAATGAAATAAAAAGTTGCTAAACAAAATGCAAGGTCAATTGTTGCTCTCTCGGAGGAAAACTGTAACTGTTAAAACCGTTACGGTTGTCATTTCAGGCCCATCTGTGGCCTCCCACAGAGCTTCTACATTCCCTTCTCTTGGATTCATTTTCTCATGGCCCAGCTTGTAACCTGAATGCTAAATGTGTAGGTGGCATAAATATATTATGCTTTGGTGGAGCTGTATCATTTATCATGCAAAGATGTTCTCTTCTCCAAGGAGATGAAGCTGCTTGATGAAAAATCAGAGCATTGCCTTTTTGTTAAATAATATAGCCTGCTCTATTTTAGGAGAAATGGATTAGTACGAGAGTTGCCAGGTCAGGAGCATACCAGATGCTGAGTTTTAAGGTTCCAAACCTGAGACTTGGGGCATTGCCTGGTGATGTCATGGAGGAGGTCCCAGGTGATTGGAAGAGGGGCGCGAAGGAGGGCAGAACTCCTAGAGTGTCTATGCTATAATTTGCAGCCAGCTCCTGCCAGGCTGGAGTCTTCTTAATTATTTTTTCTTCTTAGTATTATTATTAGAGGTGCTGTCACCCACCTGGAGAGGCAAGTCCTGCACCTGCCACCTGGAGGGAACCCGGGAACCCTGGAGACTTCAAGTCAGACCTGGAGGTCTTGCAACCCTCATTAGCACTAAAGACTGAAGTCTGGTGTCTTGTGTGATATGATAACTTTTCACAGATTGCCATTTTTCTTTCATTTCAGCCAGTGCTGCAGTCAGAGAGACTCCCCTGTGGTTAGGGCTGTCAACTGATTAATGATTTTGGTTGATGAATCATCTACTTTTCAACTGATTGATCAGTGAATCATTAGAAAAACAACCTTTTTTTTTTTTTTTTTTGCAAAACCTCAGTACAGGAGCCTTTCATGGATACGGAAACAGGAGTAGGGTAACATACAGATAAATAAGCAAAAGCTGCAGATGATTTGGTTCTAACTCTACAGGAGCCGGAATCTAGTATGAAAAGAGCTTTGGAATTGATTAAAGAATTTGGTCATGTGGCTGGATTTAGATTAAACAAGGTAAAAACTAAAGTATTAGAGAAGAATTTAACTCCAATGGAAAAGGACAGGTTTCAGAATGAAACAGGTTTAACTGTGGTTAAGAAAGTGAAATACCTAGGGATCAATATGACTGCGAAAAATTTGAACTTATTTAAAGAGAACTATGAGAAATGTTGGTCAGAAGTTAAAAAAGATTTAGAAATTTGGTCTAATTTGAAGCTTTCCTTGTTGGGTCGAATTGCAGCTATAAAAATGAATGTATTGCCAAAAATGTTATTTTTGTTTCAATCTTTGCAAATTTTGGACAAGATGGACTGTTTCAAGAAGTGGCAGAGAGATATTTCTAGATTTGTCTGGTAGGGCAAGAAACCTAGAATAAAGTTTAAAATTTTAACTGATGTAAAAGAAAGAGGTATATTTGCCCTGCCAGACTTTAAATTGTATTATGAATCAGCAGCATTCTGCTGGTTAAAAGACTGGCTGCTTCTTGAGAACACGGACATTTTGGATTTAGAAGGTTTCAACAATGTTTTTGGGTGGCATGCATATCTGTGGTACGACAAGGTTAAAGCTCATAAGGCATTCAAAAACCATATTGTCAGGAAATCTCTGTTTAACGTCTGGATAAGATATAAAGATTTGCTGGAAAGCAAAACCCCAAGGTGGTTGTCACCTATGGAAGCTAAGGCTCAGAAAAAGCTCAATATGGAGGCCAAATGGCCAAAATATTGGGAAATTTTGGAACAAGAAGGTGACAGAGTGAAACTGCAGAGTTTTGAAAAATTAAAAGACAAAGTGCGAGATTGGCTTCATTATTATCAAATAAGAGAGGCCTATAATTTGGACAAAAAAATTGGCTTCCAGGTGGAGAAATCAAAATTGGAAACAGAACTGTTAGAACCAAAAACTAAGATTTTGTCAAAGATGTATAACTTGCTGTTGAAATGGAACACGCAGGATGAAACGGTTAAATCAGCAATGATTAAATGGGCGCAGGATTTAGGTCATAACATTATGTTTGCTGACTGGGAGCAGTTGTGGACCACCGGTATGAAGTTTACGGCATGTATTGCCTTAAAGGAAAATATTATGAAAATGATTTACAGGTGGTACATGACCCCAGTCAAGCTTGCAAAAATTTATCACCTGCCTGACAACAAGTGTTGGAAATGTAAAGAAGCTGAGGGAACATTCTTTCACCTTTGGTGGACATGCCCAAGGGTCAAGGCTTACTGGGAAATGATATATAATGAACTCAAGAAGGTATTTAAAAGTACCTTTCCTAAGAAACCAGAGGCCTTTCTTTTGGGCATAGTTGGCCAATGGGTGTCAAAGAAAGATAGAACATTTTTTATGTATGCAACAACAGCAGCAAGAATACTTCTTGCCAAGTATTGGAAGACACAAGATTTACCCACCGTGGAGGAATGGCAGACGCAAGTGATCGACTACATGGAGATGGCTGAAATGACTGGCAGAATCCGTGATCAGGGAGAAGACTTGATTGAACAGGACTGGAAAAAGTTTAAGGACTATTTACAGAAATATTGTAAAATCTTTGAGTGTTAATATGATGTGGGAAGTGAAGGTAACAGGGTTTGTGTGACTTGGTTAAATGTGAATTAAAAGAAGAATGTTAAAAAGGATAGGGGGTTATGAACAGAACATTATTATGTCATAGTATATAAGATGAGATATGGATTAAAATAATGGGAAATTGGGACATAATAATTAGAAGAACGTAAAACTAAGCATGGTTTAAATAAGGTTTTGAATTTGCTGAATTGGATTGAAATAAAGAGGAACACAAAAAAGGGGGATGTGAGGAGGTCAAGACAGAGGGGTATGGAACTTTATAAATTTAAGAAAAAGGGTTTTTCATTTTTCTTTTCTTTTTTCTATCTTTCTTTTTCTTTGTTATATATTTTTGTTTTTCTGTTGTATTTGTTTTTTATATGAACTTTATGTATGGAAATGATGCATTTTGAAATGATGAACCTTTTGTTTTGTAAAATCTTAATAAATATTTATTTTTTAAAAAAAGATAAATAAGCAAAAGCCACTGTGCCTTATTAGGAGGAAACATTTATTTTTCATGTCCAGTTACAATGGCTCAAAACCACTGTGGCCTCAAAATCCAAACAAGTCCGTCATTAACTCAACACTATGCAGCTAAAGATGGTCTCCACTGATTCATCAGTTAAAGCTTTGGTTTCTCCACCTGTGCATGGGAAAACCAAACCTGGTTGCCATGGTGACAACTAGGTCCATCCTGTCGTGCAAGAGGCAGGGCAAAATGCCAAGGAAGCGCTGACAAATGATGGGACAGCATGGCCTGGAACAATTATTTCCCCATGCTACTTCAAGGCCGTGGGGGGGGGCATCTAATGCATTCATTCTGTTAGGTCAAGGATTTCCATTGGCCTACTGGAATTTTACAGTCCTTGCACTTCTGGAGAATTGGGGGAATGCTTGGAACAGAGGAGAAGGGAGGGAAAGTTCCATTGCACAGCCAAAAGTTAGAACAGATGTGTTGGATACCTCCCATTCTTCCATTCATAGGAAGTAGGCGGAGGTCAACCTTGGCAAGAAAGTTGCCCACAAAGATTCAGGAGGGCAAGGCTGAGAAGAAGAATATGCCAACCAGCATGGGCTTTATGTTTAGGGGTGCTACCTGTCATCCCTCCGTCAGCTGTTGCATGCCAGGGGATAACATGGGATTGAGCCTTCTCTGTAAAGGCGCTCTGACTGTGGGATTCTCTCTCCCTGGAGGCATGGAATAGAATTCCAGTGCATATTTGTTCTCCTGGATGTTTGGTGAATGAAATCTAGGCTGCTCAAGGTCTTAGCATATGCTGAACAGCTGCTCTTAATCTGTGACTGATCATTTTGTTGTTTTATTGTATCATACTTTTATAGTGTTTTTGGAACCCCCGCTCTGTGATTCCTTTGTAATAAAAAGAGGTCGAAAAGTCTTATTAATAAATAAATGAAAGAAAGAATCCTCAGAGCTCCTAAGACCTGCCAGAGAGCCCAGGAAGGAAGAGGAAGAGTGATTTGGATGTCCTTTTCTTTAACCGAGACCTCAGGACTTAGGAAGCTGCCAGAGATGCAGAGCGACAAGTGCCAGCCCCTTCTCCCCCAACCACAAATAACCAAACTGATTGCACTGTATCCAGTGTAGCGCTAAGTCAAAAGTCACTCAGTGGTGTACTTGTTGCACAGGTGGAACATAGCTGTGCAGGGGGAAATGCAAGTATGTTACCAGAGATTGTTGTGCAACAGATTGCACAACAAGAATGATCTGATCCACAAAAAAACTTTAGCTAGCGCAACAGTTGCATTGGATTCCTTCGTTGCACATCCATTGAACTCTGCCATCCTCTAGCACATGTGCTCTTGGATATGATGGAAATGACTCATCCTGTTTAATGTTGGGGGATAGCTCAACAAAAAGCCTCCATCAACCCTGAGATTGCCCAAGTGGTATTTCCAGGTACAAGCTTCTGGAGATGTCTCCAAGCTACTCTGAAGACAATATCACCAGTGAATTACCAATGGCAACTGGGATTCCTGCAGAATTCTCTTGAAGCTATTTGGGTTTTTCACAGGTTGTTGTTGTTGTTTAGTCATTTAGTTGTGTCCGACTCTTCGTGACCCCATGGACCAGAGCACTCCAGGCACTCCTGTCTTTCACTGCCTCTCACAGTTTCATCAAACTCATGCTGGTAGCTTCGAGAACAGTATCCAACCATCTCATCCTCTGTCGTTCCCTTCTCCCTGTGCCTTCAATCTTTTCCAACATCAGGGTCTTTTCCAGGAAGTCTTCTCTTCTCTTTTCACAGGTACATTATCAATATAGTACTATTTGGAATAGAAAACTTGGTTGGCCAGTAAGAAATTAACTGGAGGAGAATACCTGCAGTTTGACAGGAGGTTGGTTCTAGAGACCCATGGGCGGGGCTGGATTTAGGTTTGATGGGGTCCTAAGCTACTGAAGGTAATGGGGCCCTTTTTATGTCCAGCTGTGCTTTTTCAACAACAAATTGTTGCTGTTTTTTGTTGTTGAATATATGCTATATGGTAATTTATGGACCTAATAGGTATGTAGGTTTTATTTTATTTGTTCTTTATCTTATATTTTGGAAATATACATCCAGGTTTTTTTACCTTTACATTTTTTTGGGGCCCCCAAGAGAGTGGGGCCCTAAGCTACAGCTTGTTTAGCTTATACGTAAATCCGGCACTGTCCATGGGCTGCTTCCAGGATACAGTTGCATATGGGCTGTTGTGAGCAAAATTCAGGGAACCCTGCCTCCGCTAACAGCAAAAACAAAAGACCAAAGTCCCAATGAGCAAAGGAGCTGTAGATTCTGATGAATAAGGCTAAATGGAACTGAATGTTCCTCCTCATTAACTGTGTTCTAACTCTTCAATATCAAGTAGCCTTTCAGCACCGAGTTGGTAAAATTTCAGCCCTTGCTTTTCAGCCAGTCATTTTATCAACCTTTCTTTTGGGAACACAATGTATGTTTCTAAGGAATCTGGGTCCATAAAAACATGTTTGCATTTCCAGAGTGGCTGGTTCTACATTCAGAGCCAGATTGGCTTAACAAAATCAGGAAGCGTAATATTTATCCCAGAGACAAGCATAATTATGCACAATTTTTAAAATACAAAAATTGTAATCATGGTGGTTGTGGTACCCTAACAGCCTGATCAAATGCATGTCTAATCAGAAGTGAATCTAGTTGAGGGCAATAAGCTCTGCTTCCAAGTAGGCATGCTTAGATACCTTTCCAGGGTTGATTTTATAATGGTTCCGAGAAGATTATTAATATATGATTTTACTGAGATTACAGAATGCAGGTGAGATGCATTATAGGATTCTTCTATAATATTCTGCTAAGCATAACATTAAAATTCAGATGTCTGCCAAAGAACAATTTTTAGAAATTTCCATTTTTATTATTATTGGCTATATTCCCCAAATTGATTGTTCCTGGCAGACCAAACTATTCACCTGTCTTCCATCTGACAGAATCTATCCCACACTAGCCAGTGAAGAGGATCAGAAAGAGAAGGCAGACATAAAACATGAAACATTCTCAACAATGAATGGCTCAGCCGGTCGGTCAAACTGTACCAGGTATTGTGGAGCCAGACAACAGTTATCTTGGATATAACACTTCAGTTTATGACCCTGAACCTGAGCACAATAGTTGGAGTTTGAGAAACCCCGACTATCACAAATCAGGAATGAGATTATCCCTAGAGACTCTGAGAATAAGACATGTCCGTCACATTTGTCTATACACTGCAGCATGTCATGTCTGGCCAAAAGTTTGTCTTAAGTTCTGTTTTGTGAGTCATTTGGGGACAAGCTTCACGTGTCATCAGATTATGTTAAGTGATGGCTTGACAGCCTGCTGTGCCTGCCTCCCAGTCAAAACTTGGGGGTCTTTCCACACCCACGGTAGGGCAAGCTTGCTTAACGGCCCTTGGGATGGTTCAGTCCACGAAGGGCCTGGAATGTCATACTTTACTGCAGATGGATTGGTACACTGATTCCTCTCTGTATGCAAATCTTAACAGTGGAAGGTGACATTAGGCATAACAAATGCTCTATTGATACCGTAATTTCTTGTTTGGTTAATAGCAACAGTGTTCTTTCAAGAGGCAATGGGCCGTACTTTGATTTGACTACTGGGATTTACTCTGTTGTTTTGAATCAATGTGCACTTTATTCCAAGCATCTTTTAATTCTCCAGTCGCCACATTATTTTAGCTTGAGAGAATGCAAAGGCATATTTTTGGTTCCCCCCTTCTCCTGTTGCTCACACCATAGACTCTGACACACACAATTTATACTGAATTCCAGTAAGTTCCACAATGTTTATATTGCTGCCTATTTTAATGAAAACAAATGTTGCTTTGATAGGATTCTTATGCAGTGTGCCTCGCAAGACGAAATTAATTCGTTCTGCGAGTTTCTTCGTCTTGCGGATTTTTCGTCTTGCGAAGCACGGCTATTAACGGCTTAGCGGCTTAGCAGCTATTAACGGCTTAGTGGCTTAGTGGCTATTAACGGCTTAGCGGCTTAGCAGCTTTAAGAAAAAGGAAGCAAACTCGCAAGAACTCGCAAGACATTTTCGTCTTGCGAAGCAAGCCCATAGGGAAATTCGTCTTGCGGAACGACTCAAAAAATGGAAAACTCTTTCGTCTTGCGAGGCATTCGTCTTGCGAGGTACCACTGTATGTTAGAACCCCGTTCCATTTCATTTTGTGGCACTAAAACTCCTTTGATTGAGTATTTAAAGCCATTTATTGACATGTCTGTCTCCTTTAGGTATCTGAAGAAGTGTGCATGCACACAAAAACTTGTACCAGAACAAACATAGTTGGTCTATAAGGTGCTATTTAAATTTCCCCTAATATAGAAAAAAGGGACGCGGGTGGCGCTGTGGGTTAAACCACAGAGCCTAGGACTTGCCGATCAGAAGGTTGGTGGTTCGAATCCCTGTGACAGGGTGAGCTCCCGTTGCTCGGTCCCTGCTCCTGCCAACCTAGCAGTTTGAAAGCACGTCAAAGTGCAAGTAGATAAATAGGTACTGCTCCGGCGGGAAGGTAAACGGCGTTTCCATGCGCTGCTCTGGTTGTGCCAGAAGTGGCTTAGTCATCATGCTGGCCACATGACCCGGAAGCTGTACGCTGGCTCCCTCAGCCATTCCCTCTTTCGAAGAGGAAATGGGTCTCAGTGAAAATTGATATAAACGTAATACATAAAATAAGTAAAATACAATAAAAAATAATAGTAAACACAGCACAAACTTGAATAGCACAAGATCATAGCCAACAGCAGAGGAGGACAGGGTTTTGCCAAACAAGGGGAAAGAGCTAGCCAACAGTAAAAACTTGCTGGAAAAAAAGACTGTCTCTGTCACCAGTTCTCTAAATGCTTAATAGAGAGGTGTTAGATGGGGTGACTATTTAGGCTATTCTATAGGGATGGTTAATCTAATTCTGTGCACTCATGTTTTGCTTTTAAAATGACATTTTAATGCATTTCTGCTGTGTTAACGCAACTCGGGCTGCAATCTTGATCCCACTTATGTGGGAGTAAGCACTACTGAACTCAGTGGGACTTACATCCCAGTAGCAGAAATGGTGAGGATTGCACTGTTAATCCTTTTAAAAAGCACACACACTTCACCAAGATTCCCCCCTCTAAGAATTTCCAAATAAATTGGACATAGTGTTGCTCTCAGCTACCTTTAATTTTTTGTTAATGTCTTCTAATTAGCTTTTCTTCCAGTGAACCTGCCATGGTAACAGCTGCATCTGGAAGAACGTTCTGCAGCCAATAAACATCCTCTTGAAAATGCCACCCTGACAAAAGGAACAACACTTGTGCTAGCAGCATTAAGGATGTTTTGGTACATCCTGACCCACAACTCTAAATCAAGCTAGTTGCTGGCTAATCACCCCCTTGGAGTCCTGGTGTATCAGCTAAATGATGGTTGACAGAGTAACCTGGATTGCTCTTTGATGTATACTCCTGGCTTGCTAGTGAGGAACACAATTAGGAAACAATTTGGAGTTGAGCTACATTGCGAATCTTGTGGTTCAGGTTGCCAGGGAATTGCTGCGAGATAATTTATGGTTTTGTTCCTTACTTCAGCAGCACGATGCCAGGTTCACGGCAACAAAACTGCCACCTCATTAGTATCAAGCTAGTTGGTGAAACTTTGGGAAGACACTTGGTTGAAACATCTCATTAGTGAAGGGATCTCTAAGCATCCCAATGCAAATATGGGTGCTACATGGAAGGTGGGACTTGGATTTCTGCACTAGTCAAAGGCAGCCACACCACCCTCCTTCCCGCCCTCCCTCCAGATAGAGTTCAGGCAACCCTCCTGAGGCCAGAAGATAACCCGCTTGCTCCACAGAGCTCATTCCTTGACTTGGCTGGAACAAGCAATACAGTGGCAGTTACACTGTGCCAAACATGTCCTAGCCAAAAGGGTGATAGGCAAAGCGAATCTTGCACTCATATATGGGTGTGGCCCTGTACGAAATAGTAGAATGAAAGGTATTCCTCTAGTAGTGGAACATCTGAATAAGCATCTCATGTAAACTGTACCAGCTGGCTCAGGTCAGTTGCAGAGTGACAAGCTGCCAGTTCCAGCTCTTTGCAGAGCATATATGTGCAATGGAATTATTTTGGAGTATTCATGCTTTGCGTATTCAGGTGCAGCCCTGGAACAGTGTGTGTGAAAGGCTCCTGCAGCAAATTCCATCGGCCCCCTCTAGGTGGCATGGTGAATAACAGCCACAACTCAAAAGCAAATTATAATTTCTGTTCTTTACATAGGGATACCATGAAAACCTGCTGGTCCATTGTCTAAAGACAGGTGTGCCATCCAAAGATCCTCTCCAAGAGCAGCATATGGAAAAGTGCAACCTCTCGCTGTAAAGTGATGAGAGACTGCAAATTGAGTTTTCCTCTTCTGTTTATCTTTGTAGCACATTGCAGTTGGGGTTACGTCCAAGCACTGGGGAAATTGAAAAAGTCTGTGCCTTCCCTGAAGGTATACTCTAAAAATAGCATAAGGCAGATGCATACATTTGCAAAACAGACCAGTTGACAAGCTTTCTTTGCTTACATCTCACGGACTACTTTGTTCCTACACCTCATAAATGTGCAGACCTGTCAAACAGTCAAATTTAATTGCCAGATGTTCCTGTAAGCTTATCGCTGGCAACTTCAGCTTCAGTGTGCTGACCTCTTACTCAAGTTTTCCTTCTTGGCTCCCACAATAATGCTTGCTGTTTGCCTTGGAGAAATAAGATTCGTTCTTTTCAACAGCCAAAGACTTCATGCTAAACGCTGCTGTATTCTTGTCCTCTGTGTTGACTTGCAGAGGCCATGGTGTTTGCATTTTTGTTTGAATAGGTCCCTGTACTAGGAAAGAAGTCTTAAGTTTTAGCCTGGCTGAATAATCTTACTTTTCTGTTTCACTGCACTGTGCTTCATGTGCTATTAACCCAACTCTGTGGCAATACCTACCTCCTAAGCGCAAGCAACATGGATTGCCTAGCCAGAGAGATAACGAGAAAGCTATTTTTTTCTTAAGTGATGTTCATTGTCTTTGCTGCTAAATATGGGACTGCTGATTATACCCCATATAGTGCAGTCGTTCAAAACACATTACTCTTTTTCTTTTTAACAGAAGCAGGAAGTTTAATTATTCTGCCGCACAGCCACAAAGTCACTTTTCTTACAAAGAAACAAGCTCCAAGAGGGTTGTTTGGAGAAAATGTGATTTTTTTTTTAACAGCTGGTTTCAGCATGCTTTGGGGTCGTCCATATAGTGCAGCAGCAGGGACCATTCAGTTTTAGCTTAAGGGATTAATTCTGTTCTCCGTGTTAGGGAATGTTCACACTTACATTTAATGTGCACGCCCTGAATTTCCAATGCTGTATTTTTTATCTGTGTTCACGCGGCATTTTCAGCAACACGTGTACATTCTATTTCTTTATGAGGAAAAAATTTGGTTAATTTTTCCTTGGACTCACTTCACAGTGATTGAAACCCACAATCCAATGCAATTCTGTCTTTACCTGTACATTAGTGTGGACACGTTTTCCAAAGCTGCTTGTTATTCTCTGGCATCATGGCTAGACAAAATGGTCTTTGTTGCTGAAAAGGCTAAGTTCACTGAAAATGCGTAACAATGTAAGAAATAGTTTTATCCATTTCTAAAAGTGCATCCTAGCAATCTGACATAGTAGTCACATGTAAGAGAACTTTTAAAATGCATATCACTATACCAATGAGTCTGCAAATCTGCTGGGATCTGTTGTAGCTCTGGATTTTTAAATAACTGATGAACAACAACCAAGTGTTAACTTTTCAGCTTTTTCTGTTTGCTCAGAATAAATTGTGGTGCACACACACACACACCCACACACCCACACACACACACCACACACTTATCTGAGAACAGATTGGTAGACTTCTACCATTTATAGAAGAGAGAGAGAGACGGGGGTCTCTTTTGACATTAAAGCAAAAAAGGAATCACTTGCTTTGCAGAACAGTTGCTGTGTTGGGCTGTTATACTACCAAAAGGTTCTGTGGATGACCTCCTTGTGAAGAAATCTCTCAGACCCATAGGGCAAACATCTGGGCAGACCTGCAGATGTTTGGGGTTTGAGATGGGTCTTGTCAGCAGTGGCTGCTGCCCATAGGAACTGATGGAGCAGAAGGCTGGGAGGCCAATAATAATTGGTGGAGCTAGAGCCAATGACAAGCTCCGAGCTGGTTGTAAACAAGAAGGTAGACAGGTGAGGGCTGACTGAAGACAGATAAAGGTTGGTGGGGCGATGCCCTGTTCACCCTAATGGACTAGCTTCCAGTGCCATGGAACAATAACCGAGGAGCTAAACGGCTTGTCTTAATTAAGGCCTACAGCAAAGATAGGAAGGAGATGAGAATGAAAACACGCTGTTTGAGAAATCTATATCCACTGGAAAGAAGAGTCATTCACCTCAGGCATAAGATGGTATTAATTCCAAGGATGTTCAGAAACTGTGTTGCGGCAAACACAGATAGATAATGGTTGCTTTGTGATTTGTATTCTTTCACTTTTTTTGGCTAAAGAAAACTCCGTTGTGCCAAGAGCAATTTCTGCTTTTGGTGGCCTGTTTAAGACCTCCTGCTAGGGAACAGATATTCTGCTTGGGAACAGATTCAAAAGCCACCCTTGTCTCTATGTGGATAATGACAAATTTATAAGGCTGCAGTGTTCATCTGGGTGAACAACGATCAGGATGAACTTTGTTCTGACATTTAATCTATAACTGTGTTTACTCTGGCTCAGATGTCTAGACTAATAAAATTTGAGAATGCTGATAAAAATATACATTTAGTTGGCCCAACATGGTGAGAAAGTTTATAGGCATCTAAGCAAATCTGTAAACTACTTTTATGCAAACACTCACTCATGGAAAAATGTTCATTTATATGTGCATTATATGTATATGTGTTTTAATTTCTTTTTGTAATTATTTTTAAAATGTTTTTATATTTTTATTGCAAAATGGGACTGCAAAACGGGAGATGTGATAGTGTTTGGGCTCAGCTCTACATGTCAGCTGATTAAATGAAATGAAAATGAAATGAAGGAACAGATCGCAGAAAGTACTTTTTCAGTGTAAAAGACCCAGAAAGTCAACCACCTCTGATTTCACTGGGCCAGTGAGCCAGCGTGGTGTAGTGGTTAAGAGTGGTAGACTTGTAATCTGGTGAACCGGGTTCGTGTCTTCGCTCCTCCACATGCAGCTGCTGGGTGACCTTGGGCTAGTCACACTTCTTTGAAGTCTCTCAGCCCCACTCCCCTCACAGAGTGTTTGTTGTGGGGGAGGAAGGGAAAGGAGAATGTTAGTTGCTTTGAGACTCCTTAAGGGGAGTGAAATGCGGGATATCAAGTCCAAACTCTTCTTCTTCTTCTTTAGACTCAACTTTGCAGCAGACATTTGAGCTAAAAATTACAAATGTTCAGGGAATTGCTTTCTTCTTTTCTTCAATAACTTGGAGCCAGGGCAGATCAAATCAGAATCAATCAATCAATTAGTCAATCAATGCTTATTTATGACCAACTGAAATGAATACTTACCTATATCTCTGTATAACTATAGGCGTTATTTACAGTGGTACCTCGGTTTAAGCACTTAATTCGTTCCGGAGGTCTGTTCTTAACCTGAAACTGTTCTTAACCTGAGGTACCACTTTAGCTAATGGGGCCTCCCACTACCACCGCACTGCCACTGCACAATTTCTGTTCTCATCCTGAAGCAAAGTTCTTAACCTGAGGTACTATTTCTGGGTTAGTGGAGTCTGTAACCTGAAGCATCTGTGACCTGAAGCGTCTGTAACCCAAGGTACCACTGTATTACATCCATATCACTCAGCATTATCCAATACATTTCACTGGAATATTCTATAATTGGAATTTTCATTTGAATGTACTGTATTTCAAATTCCTCATCTCCTATAGGTGTAGCTCTGTTAACATATGTTGCAGCAAAAATAAGAAAGTGCATTGTGTCCCCTAAAGGACTGATAAATGTAAATGTAACAAATTTATTATGGCATAAACTTTTGTGGGGTGTGGAGTCCATGAAAGCTTATGGCGTTATAAATTTGTTAGTCTTTAAAGGGACACAAGATTCTGTGTTGTTGATTTTCTCAGGCTAGTTTGTAAATTCTATTGATATCTATGCCTGCTGTCTAGTGTCTGATGTTGTTTTCAAACGTAATGGGAAAACAGAGAACAAAGGGCCCCTTTTTGTATTGTCAGGTTCCTTTTATTTATTATTATTTATTTGATCTGTATCATGCATATTTCAGGCAAAAGACACTTGCGGGGTATATAATCCACATATCAAGTCAGAGAATGTTCTCAACTGTGAGGCTTCTATAGCTTTTTTGAGCTTCTCTTATGCTAATTGTGTGATCATCTGATCATAATGCGAGAAAGGAAGGAGAGAGGGTACTCATCATGTGAACAAACATGCTTATGAAAGTTATACATTTACGGTACATTACAAACTGATTGAAGCAGGAACTGATTTCAGCCTCATGCTCAAACTGTCAAAGCAAATCTATACCAGCCTGGTACAGATTTGGGCTGCATTCACATGGTAGTTTATTCCGTTTTCATGACTTTTCCCTAACTGTTAAGTTCCATATTATAGTGTTAATAGGTTTGAGGGTGCGACCTCCCTAAACTCTAGAAATTAATAAGTGTTAGGATTCTCCTTAGTTGAGATATTCCTCTGCTAGCCTATGCAAAATGGCTTGACCAAGCTAGGGCCATTAAGAAACAATACAGGGCCATTGGCAATGCAAGAAAACTTTCCTCCTCCCCCGCCCCACCCTGAGGTGTGACTATAGACTGGGGGGTTTGGAAGGTTACCAGGGAAACTGTGTTTGAGGTGACAGGAAAAAGGAGTTTGATAGCAAGGAATTCTGGGAAGGAGGAGGAGGAGGAGGAAGGGCTGGAATCCATGTTGGGCAGGCTGGCTGAAGGCTGGCTGGAAGAGATGCCTTGGGCTCCATGGCTGCACTGCTGTGGGGGACAACTCTCTCTTGATCTGGGCTCCCTCCATGCAGACTGAAGGTGTAAATAGGTGCATAAACCATATTTCTTAAAGCTACGGCTGTCTCTGCTGTGTCTCAATTCTCCAAAGGAACACAGACCCTGGGTGAGTGCCTGGAACCCCATGGGCTCTTGCCACCACTCGGCAGAGAGAGGGGGAGGCACCCAACTTTTGTAACAACATTTTAGTTTTCACATGACGTAAAAGCCACTTCTGGAACTGTAGTGGAACATCTTAAAAGTTCTGTGCTAAAATATATGTTGTTCAAATCAGTAAGCATAGTTCAAGCTATGGGGCAACACAACTCCTTGTCTTGAATATAAAAAAGAGAGGCTAGTTTCACTAGAGTGCCACTGAAGTTAATGGGATATACAGTGGTACCTCAGGTTAAGTACTTAATTCGTTCCGGAGATCCGTTCTTAACCTGAAACTGTCCTTAACCTGAAGCACCACTTTAGCTAATGAGGGCCTCCCACTGCCGCCACACCATCGGAGCACGATTTCTGTTCTCATCCTGAAGCAAAGTTCTTAACTTGAGGTAATATTTCTGGATTAGCGGAGTCTGTAACCTGAAGCGGATGTAACCTGAAGCGGATGTAACCCGAGGTACCACTGTATATAAATCAGCTGCAACTAACTTCAGTCAGATTAAAGCATGACTAAGGCTGCTTACACACTAACTTGTAGTTTTTCTAAATCTGGAATTGTTCATGCTTGTCATCAACATGTTGCTTTCAGTCTAGGTTGATTCTAGACCATGCCATCCACAAGGGGTGTGTGGGTGTGGGTGTGGTTGCTTGATACACATTTCAAAACCCACTCCTTGATTAGTTCATCCACACTTTTTCGTCCCTGCACATGCCCCAAGTGAATGAAGAAGGAAGTGGTGATTGAGATATTGGTATATATTCCCACCCACAACATCATTGGGCACATCACCCATTGCTGGAGCTACCCACATCTGATTTCAAATGGACACACTGCAGGGTAATGCAGAATTAACCTGCAATGTGACTTTGTCTCTCTCTTTTTGACATAAAATGCTCTGTCTGGATCCTTTGAAAAGCTCCCCTGCTTGTCTCCCCTGTTTAATGTTGCTCTTTGTTAGATAATGTATGCTGTCTTGGCAGTGGGGGAACGGTGAGCACTTTACACAATTCCTTGACTCTTTGAAAGAACGCCACTTGGCGTCAGGCACCATTTTGTTAACATTGTACAGTTCATTAAGCCTCTGCCATATCAAGAGAGGCTGCACCTGGCCACATAATAAAAAAGAATTAGAGGATTAGATACAAGTGCTTAATGCATAGCTTACTGTGGAAGCAGAGGTCAGCTCAGGATAAATGTACGATGGAGAGAGCATGATAGCCATGCATTAGCATATTATTATTGAATGCTTTTCAATTGGCTTTGTACATAGGAAAGAAAAATGCCCCATTTGTTGGGCAGTAAACAAAACTGAGAGATTGTTGCTTATGTAATGGATGAGTTCCAAGCTCTTGCTAATCTTAAAAGCTCCAGAAAATTCAGCCTCTCGCAATGAACTGAATCTTTAACTTAAAAAAGAAAATCAAAGCTTGGGAGAGGATGGGTTTAGCCACACGTTCATTTTTTGGTTTGATCCAGTTCTTGGAGAGACTAGCTGGAGCTTGATATTAATTTTATTGTGTAGTAAATTTCCTTTATGAAAGAGGTTTGATTATATTAAAAAAACTGTGAATGTGACATGCTTTACTTGAATAGTGATGTATAGAGAGCCAGTGTGGTGTAGTGGTTAAGAGCGGTAGTCACGTAATCTGGGTAACCGGGTTCGCGTCTCCGCTCCTCCACATGCAGCTGCTGGGTGACCTTGGGCCAGTCATACTTCTTTGAAGTCTCTCAGCCCCACTCACCTCACAGAGTGTTTGTTGTGGGGGAGGAAGGGAAAGGAGAATGTTAGCCGCTTTGAGACTCCTTAAAGGGAATGAAAGGCGGGATATCAAATCCAAACTCTTCTTCTTCTTCTATTTCAAAATGACTTTCTCATCTTTGTGTACACCAACATCCCTTTATCATTTCATTTCATGACACTTTGATCAATCTTTATCTTGGAAAATATATATATATATATTTAAAGGAATTTTGTAGTGGCATTTTTAAAAAATGGTTTGGTCTTTGTCTTTAGTTGCATCTGGGGCTTCCGTATTATTGCTATTTTTGAGTGGGATTCCGTCACATACCAGCAAATTCAGCCGGCACAACTAAAAGTCGACCAGGAACTCTTGTACAACATACCCACGTCTTTCTTAGATAGACTACGACAATATACTCTAAGCGGAACTGCCCTTGAAGATGGCCTGGGAACTTCCGTTTACTGCAAAATGTGGGTGCCTGACCCCTTATAAATATTGGGACATATGGCTCTGTCCAAGCTGTTCTTCATCATTTACACAGGCTGACACTGTGCTCCTGATCATACTTAAAGGTACAGCACATTTAAAGCACATCATGGCTTGGAATCCATATACGTTACTGACAGCAGAAGATGCAGTGGTGAAGCAGCCACACGCTGGTTGGCTGCATTGCTGCGTAAGGCGAGGTAGAGCAAGGCAGCGGCAAGGTTGATGTGGTGCAATCCCAGTGAACGATGCACCCAGATTGGCTGCGCTGGTGCATTTTCACTGGGCTGATTTCGCCTTTGCCTCATGCATCCCACTCCACCTCCTGAAGAAGAAGAAGAAAAAGAGTTTGGATTTGATATCCCGCTTTATCACTACCTGAAGGAGTCTCAAAGCTGCTAACAATCTCCTTTTCCCTTCCTCCCCCACAACAAACACTCTGTGAGGTGAGTGGGGCTGAGAGAATTCAGAGAAGTGTGACTGGCCCAGGGTCACCCAGCAGCTGCATGTGGAGGAGCGGGGAAGCGAACCCGGTTCACCAGATTACGAGTCAACTGCTCTTAACCACTACACCACACTGGCTTTCTGGTAAGCAGCAGCAACATGACCAAGCAGAGGTCAGGTTAGTGGTGGTTTACAGACCACCACTCCCTAAATCAGCCCATAAGTCAACTGCATTCATCAAATAATGATGAAAGGCCCGCCTCTTTCCATATGAACCTACCCGAACCCTGAGATCATCTTTTGAGGCCCTCCTTCGTGTGCCTCCTCCTCAAGAGGTCTGGAGGGCGGCAACACGAGAACGGGCCTTCTCTGCAGTGGCTCCCCCTCTGTGGAATGCTGTCCCCAGGGAAGTTCGCCTGGCACCACGGGCGGAGGAAGAGGGAAGAGGCGTGGGGGGGGAGCGCACTGCCCCCGACAGCGCGATCCTGGCGGGGTGCCATCGCGGCAGCCTGCCCGAGCTGGGCGCCACACCCCTATGGGTGGCACACCATGCCCCCGGGACGTGCGCCAGCCCCACCCCCACCTGCTCTCTGCCCCCCAGTGCTGGAGCATGAAGCTCTGCCACAGCCTGGCACCTTCATTATACACCTTCAGGCACTGGGCAAAAAATTTCCTCTTTAACCAGGCCTTTGGTTGATCCGATTTACATACTATGCCCTTTTAAAATGTTTTTTTTTGGGAGACGGGCTATTGGGTTGTTGTTTTTATTTTTATTAGGTATTTTGTAGTTTTATATCTTGATTTTATTCTGTGAACCGCCCTGAGACCCCTGGGTATATAAATTCATTTTTTAAAAAAATAATAAAAAGCCCTCTTCATATTTTATCAACGTGTGTGTGGCAGGGGGCAAGGGGTAAAAGAACCTAAATCACTAGAAGCAAGGTGACTGGAATAGCTTCTTCTTCCTATTATCTATCTATCTATCCAGTGCTTTTTTTCCTGGGAGGACACGGGGGGACGCATACCCCTAAACATTTTGTGAATCTAAGTTTGGCCTCATTGAGGGGCAGTATTTAAATATGAGTAGGAAAATGAGAGTACCCCTAAACATTTTTTTAGAAAAAAACCCACTGTATCTGTCTGTCTGTCTGTCTGTCTGTCTGTCAAAAGGAAATGTATTTCAATATTGTAGCCACTTTGGTCTTCTAATCACCAGGCTGCCATTCATACCCCCCTTTTAAAAAGTTTAAAAATTAATGACATAATTTGATGTCATATCCCAGTACTGTACCTCTCGTATAGCATGCACAACAAAAATGCTTTATGAATATGATCTTTAATCTTCCATACCAAAGCTGTCAGAAAAACAGAAGCTCTAAAATTCATTAAGTTGCAAGCTGGTAGACATCTAAGAAACTGCTAAATGAGGCCACAAGTCATTGTCTGAGCAATGACATGCACCTCCTTGGATACACACTGGCCCCAAGCCCTAGGCCTTATTGTGGAATTGTCTTTTTGTAATTGTATCTTGGGGATGCTGTGGAATAAGAGGGTTGAGGGGCTTCAGCCAGTCTAGCTGGCACTCTGAAAATGGCAGGCTTTTAAATCAGGAAGCATTTGATTAATGTATCAACAGCTACACTCAATTTAATTACATCGACCAGATGAGTAACGAAACATTTAAAAGGTCATTTTCAACGCACTTTAGTTTTATTTCTGCTAGGCTTTCTTTAATGTTGTTGGATCCAATGCATTAAGAATGTCTAGTTTTCTGCCACTACTTGACTTTCTCTGCAATTCAAGGTAGGGTTGTTTTTCTGGGTCCTTTTTCTGCATACGGAAAAGAGAGATGAATGGTGACTGTTCTTGCTCCAGTATGCTGTGAAAATGAATTTGTATGCAAATTGAGATGCTTTGACAAGGAAAGGTACTGTCTAGGAATTTGAGATGTGCAGGAAGAAGAACGTCACCCCCATTTTATTGCTAAACATCAACAGCCTATACCAGGCACCCCCAAACTTAGCCCTGCAGCTGTTTTGGGACTACAACTCCCATCATCCCTAGCTAACAGGACCAGTGGTCAGGGATGAAGGGAATTGTAGTCCCAAAATATCTGGAGGGCCGAGTTTGGGGATGCCTGGCCTATGCAGAGGAAGTCTAGGGCCTCCTAAGCATATTTAGGTGTTCGCGGCATTGAGATGGCTTTCATACCATGACCCAGGCTTTTCTTAATTTACCTGATGAACCGGGATCAAGAAGTATCACACATTCACCAGGTAGCCTCCTGCAAAGCACCATTCTTTCAGCCTAAGCACCTGTAAAATAAAGGTGGTAATGCAGATTGTGCTGAACACAGGGCTTTTGTGAGCATTATTAAGAGAGGCAGTATTATGGACCCTTGAAATATACTATATAAATGCTAAGGATTAAGTAAAGAAACAGATCCTTAGGGTGCCTCAAGACTGGCAGTATTTCACAGGAGGGTTTCAAGTACATGCAAGAACTACCAGTTTGTGAAATTAAACTTGATTAATGTGCTCTGTTGTGCTAGCACAACAATTCCACCTTTTTTTTAAATAGATGTTTTTGCAGTTTGGAAAGTGACAGTTTGGAAATGATTAAGAGGGAGGCATGTAAATTCTCTGCAGGAAAAACAGGGTGAATGCAGGATAAATGCTAACTGTCCTTGAAACAATTTGTTTAGGGAAGCTAAATATTGACTTGTTTTTAGCTTATTGTTGATTTTAATTATTTTTGAACATTTTAAATATTTTTTTTACTGGTTTTTTTACTAGTAATGTCATTGTTATCTATTAAATTTTGTAAATTTATTTGAGGGCTTAAAATATTATTATTATTATTATTATTATTATTATTATTATTATTATTATTATATTTTCTCTCTCTTTCTCTCTCAAATGGTGTACTGCCTCTGTGGTCAGAGGCATCAATTCTTCTGAATACCAACTGCTGGAAACCATGGAAGGAGACATTGCTCTTGTGCTTGTGTCCTGCTTGCAGGTTTCCTAGAGACATCTGTGTGGCCACTGTGAGAACAGGATGCTGGACTGGATGGGCCATTGGCCTGATCCAGCAGGCTCTTTTTACTTTCTTAATTTTATGAAATCTATGGATGGATGGGGGATGCGCGTGGTACTGTGGGTTAAACCACAGAGCCTAGGGCTTGCTGATCAGAATCCCCGTTCGGCAGTTCGAATCCCCGTGAAGGGGTGAGCTCCCGTTGCTCGGTCCCTGCTCCTGCCAACCTAGCAGTTCGAAAGCACGGAGTGCAAGTAGATAAATAGGTACCACTCTGGCAGGAAGGTAAACGGCGTTTCCATGCGCTGCTCTGGTTCGCCAGAAGTGGCTTAGTCATGCTGGCCACATGACCCGGAAGCTGTACACTGGCTCCCTCGGCCAATAAAGCGAGATGTGCGCCACAACCCCAGAGTCGGACACGACGGACCTAACGGTCAGGAGTCCCTTTACCTTTACCTTTATGGATGGATGGAATAGAATTGCCCTGTAAACAAATCAGAACCACAGCTCAATAAAGTCCTGATACAGCCTAAGTACCACGTAAGCTTGTGCAAGCAAATCAGGATGAATGCTCAATAAATGAGTCATCTGGAGAAGCCCTTAGGCAGCAGGAACATATGTTCAGTTGGGATCAGACCAGGGAAACCTTTCCAGGTCTCCAGCTGTTCCTTTTGCTCTTCAGATGCATTCGCAGCCTCTTTAAATTGGCTGGCAAGCTTGCTCCTCACTGGAAGAAGAACAATAAGCTGAATTGGCCATTGTCCATAATTCCGTTCCACGGGAGAACTTGCAACGAGAGAGAGGTTAAAAACGATGAAATACTCAATGGCCTTGTGCAAAGGACTGACGATAGGATACAATCAATGCATGGAGGGGGACAGCACCATACCTGTGGAGCACACCCTCCCTCTCTGAGCATTTATTCTGAATAAAGCAGGTGGCTGTGTGCATGTGGGCCTCTGCCACGTAGACTCCAATTTTGGAGGCTGTAGATTGCACAGACACTGCTGGCTCTGTGCACAAAGAACAACCTGTGTGTGGAGGTTGGTGGTGGTGCTGGAGCTGCTGTTTAATAATACCCTGATTACAGTTGCCTGCAGTGATCCCATTCATAAAAAGCATAGGTTGTGTCAGTGGTAACTTACGGTCAAATGTGATGCACTTAATATGTCTGGTCTTGGCTATTTAAAAGGCAACCTCAGGGCACAGGATCAAGACCATGGGATTTAAGACTTTTTGGCCACAGCAGGGTAATAATAATAATAATAATAATAATAATAATAATAAACCCTGCCAGCTGCTATTTGTCCCAGAAGGCAACTTCCATTGGCATCAAGTTCATCCCTTAGTGCCAATGGAAGCTTCCCTCTTAGTGCTGGCGTTAATAGCAGCTGGAGGGGAGGCATTGATTTTCATCAGAACTGTGGAGCAGAGGAAATAATTAACCCTCTCATTGGTGCAGCCCCAGTCCTGAGACTGCAACCCTCACCAGTGATTGCTCTATAAATAACAAAAATCAGAAACATTAAATGCATACATGTGCCCACTCTGTCATTTATTTTGGCCCTTAAAGGTATCCACTTGCATAGTATTTCAACCAAAGGATTACCCCAATGCTTAGGTTAACATCTCAAGTAATATTTTGAACAGTTCCTCCAGAGCTGCTAATATCACCCAGAGCTTCTTATCCTTGATGTTCGGTTGACTTAAACAGAGCTACCAAAGAAGGAGATCAAATTGTGTTTGTTAGACTTGCAAATCGGGCATCATCTCCACTACCTTTATACGATATAGCAGAGCCTTGTGGAATTATGCTAAATTGTGGAGCTAATTTTAATTACTGACAATTGCAGGATGGGTTGTTGCTATGGAAACGTAAAAGGAATGTAGCTTCTGGCAATTTGAGTTGCATAGGTGATTGAAAAGCACAGAATGGTCTGGATTCATTTTGTTTACACCTGCAGCCAATTAGACGGCATTGTTTTTGCTCTCACTTCTGCTAGGATGCTGGCAGAAGGGAGGGCGAAATTCAAAGCATGCCATTTTATTTGATCATAAATCCTTAGCACCTTTGCTTTGGAATTATTTCTTAAAGGTCGCTTTACAGACGACAAAAGGGGAAAAAAGAGTAGAATTGCAGGTATCATAGTGTGAAGAGTCTGTTGGGTCACTGAGCCCCTGTGCAGAGAACGGTTCTTGTACTTTTGTTCTGATTTTTGATAACACTTTAAATCAGATCATTTCCACTGACAACTTCTCTTTCTCTCCCCTCTCTCCCCCTTCCACATCTTCAGGGTTTGCCTGAAAGCAAAACGTCAATTTGAATTTGAAACCTACGATGAAATTGAATCAGATTCTGAGTAATTAGGTTTCCATTTGGTTGCGTCATAAAGCCTCCTTCTTGATAAGATCTCATATACTTCATTAGCATATGGATGTAAAGTTATTACATCAGTTATTTGTATGTCACCTTTCCTCAAGTTGTGCTTGATCAGATTCCCAGGTGATCTTCCATTCAGGTACTGACCATACCCAGAACTGCTTCAACAAAGTTGTTACATCACATATCTTCAGATCATAGCTCTGGGCTGTGATGATGGATGTATCTGAAATGTAGGAAGAATAAGGTCCTACTTTACAAAGGGCAGTGCTCTGAAGAGATGTCTGGTTGAAACAGAGCTGGCACTAGACTCAGTAGCCCTCTATTGTTTCTTAATGGCCCTACCTTGGCTAGGTCATTTTGCATAGGCTAGCCCAGGAAGCCCTCTGCAGTTTGTATCTCTCCCTTCACATCCCAAATCATCAAAATCCCACCATTTATTAATTTCTACGGCTAGGGGGTCCTCCCCCAAACCTATAACAATTCTATTATGTTGGAGACTATAGAATTTGATGGTAAGATAACTAGTTCCTATGAACCAGCAGGAAGCAAACTGTGGTCTTTATTTTGTGATTTGATGCAGACTGACTGCTCTTAGTAGATTTTTGATATATTAAAAAAGTTAAAAAATCACCTGACATCTGAATGTAGGTGAAGAGTTGACTTTGGGCTGACAGCTGGAGACATCAGTAGGTTTTAAGCAGGCTATCTGAAATGGAGCTCAGTTACCCGTCTTTATTCTTTTTCCTTCTTAATGACAAACACAGAAAACTTTCATCCAGAGATGGAGGTTTAAAGAGGAGGAAGTGGGGGAGAGGAGATAAAAAAAATAAAATCAGTTGACTGTGCAGCTGCACCCAGAACTTTCCCCCAGCTTGTCACATTTGGCAGAAAGTTTAATAAAAATGAAAGCGCAGCCCTGACACATCTCTCTCGCTGTAACCAGAGAACCAATTCAGGGGGAAAGAGATTGTGTGTGGTAACCTTTGTCAAAAAAAGAAAACGGGGAAAAAAGAGCCTTCGAACAGTTGACATCTAGCATCTGAGATGATGAATGACTCAAAGGGAGCTTAGCCTTCATATACACTGTTAGCATGCCCCAGAAGAACCTATTTTGAAACGAATAGCTTTTGTAGCTGAGGCTTGGTGCTCTAGGTAGCTTTTTGATACAGGTTTACTCAGTATGATCCTCTGTGGAGAAAAATGTGGAAGGTACCACCGTGCATAAAATATGCAGAACCAACACAAGCATGCATGCATGCATAAATAAATAAATTTATTTCTATCCCTCCTTTCCTCTGCCCCAGGGTTCCCCAAATTGTGGTCTGTGGTCTGCTGGTGGACTGTGAGCTTCATACCAGCGGTCCACAGCAAGTCTATAGAAATACAATAAAAAAATTCATGGCACCCAGCCCACTGCATTATTCCATTTTGCTACAACAGATAGAAAAGACCCTCAGCAAATTTTAAGTGATGGTGATCGTGGTGGTGATCACCACTCTCTATCCCAAAGGAGCCAAGTGTGGCAAACGATCAAGTCAAAGAATATATAAGTGAGGGGGGGGGAAATGGAAAATCATTAAGAACATGGGAAAACATTCAGCCTGCATACCAGGGCCAGCCCACCCGTGAGGCAAGGTGAAGTGATTGCCTTAGGTGGCAGGATCCACAGAGGCAGCCGATCCCATGTCTTGGGCCAGCCCTGCTGCATACACACCATACATTTAAAGCACCTTCCTCAAATAATCCTAGTGACTGTAGTTCACCTACAATCCCAGCACCCGTAACAAACACAGTTCCCAGGATTCTTTTTTTGGTGGCGGGGATGTGCTTTAAATGCATGGCATGTATACAGTCTTGAAAACTTCTTTAGAGTTGCTGCTGGCGTTGTAGGGTGACTGCTGAAAGCTTTGATGCTCCTTACAAAAAAGCTCAGCAACTTAAGATTGTCCATCTCAGAAAGGTGTGAGTTCCTGCACCTCATTTTCTAGAAAAAAAGCACTGCTGCTAGCCATGTTCTACATTCACTGTTGGAGGCAGTATGCTTCTGAATACCAGCTAAGGAATAACCCCTGAGCATTACAGGTGGTAGAAGGAGTGCTGTTGCACTCAGTCCTGCCTGTGAGCTTCTTGTAGGCCTTACAGGTCTCCTGCGCCATTCTTGCAATTGCAGAAGTCGTCTCAAGTTTAGATGGGAACCTTAACTAATTTGTTTCTGTTAAGTTGTGGGAGAACATATTAGACGACACAGTGATTCTTCAAACAGCTCTTGTTTATTCACAGGCCAGAACAGATCTGAACTGAAGGGTTCAGCCAGCCTGCTTATATAGAGCTCCACTACAACGCAACAGTAACAACTTTCTGTAACTATCCAATCACTGAACGTCACTTTCAATTCCTTATTTGCATATGTGGACCTGAGTGAAAACTATCTACAGTATCCCCCTGCTGGCCCAGGGTGAGAACTTCAGTACATAACAGTTTCAAGGAGTAAAATCTTTGGAGTATTCCAAATCTGTCCATTTGGTTGGCTGATGGCAATCTAATAGCAGGGGTCCCCAAGGGCAACCTCTGCTTGGAACTTTGTGGGTCTGAAAAGCAGATTGTGGGAGATGTTGTGTTGTAAAAGAACCTCCCCCTACCCCCAGATTTGTTCATCAGCCTCTCATTTATTATGCTTTTTGCATAATAGGCTCAGTGTTCAGGTTCAGGCAGAGTCTTAGGCATCGGCTGTTGTTAAGCTAACCTTGGTCAAAGTGCCTGACTCTAAAGCTGTGCATTTGTTAGAAATAATTACTAGTAACTATCCTTATCTAAAGCACTGGAGTGTTGGGGAAATGAACTCATTAACGGTTGTGAAGTGTTATGAAGATGCGAGATTAGCACTGTTAATGAAAAGAAGAAGAAGGCTGAATCACAACAATTTTATTAAATGTCATAAATGGAATTGGGGGGAAAATATAATGATTAACTATCTGCCATTTTAGAAAGTCAGGTCGCACAAATTAACAGCACCAGCAATGTTGCTTCTCTGTGAGTAAGAATGAATGCTTTGTAAATACAAAATAGATGAAGCTGGCTTTATCCCATTTCCTGCTTTTAAAAGAAAATTATGTATGAACTTTGAGCTGCCTTGCTTTATGCACAGAAATGATATGTGACGTACAGTTGCCTTATATTGCAAGTGACCTTTCATTTGGAGGGGTCACAATACTACTACTTATTCAAACCTTTATTAGGCATTATACAAATAAAACGATAAAAGAGAAAGTAACATATAAAAGCCTTGAGATATATACAGAAAGGCAGCAGTTGGCTACATACATATATATATATATACATATAAAATCAGTGGTTTTCCTTGCTAACCCGCTCCTTGGAGGGCTACTACCAAAAACTCGGCTACCCCCGCCGTTACCCTTTGGTCAACGTCGGATAGGCAGAATCCCACACATTCACCTTGTTGGGGCTCCAGACCACCCAAAAGAGGGGACAGCACGCGTTGACGGAGCGTACTGTACAATGGGCACTGAAAGAGAATGTGCTCTACCGTGTCCGGGACATTCATAAAACATCTGCAGAATCTCTTGTTTCTGGGGATGTTTTGATATCTTCCCCTGACAAATGCTGAGGGAAAAACATTCAAACGGGCCAGCATAAAGGCCCTACGTTGGGCTGGAATTATTAATTTGGTGACGTAATTGGCTCTGCTATCTAAGATATTTAAATCATAGAATATGGGCGAACAAATTTTGTTTACAGCTGCCATAATATTTTGCCTCTCGACATCCTTTAGTCTAGTTAGGATATTATGGAAAATGTATTGCTCATTAGAATTGTACAGGGGCTCCAGCTCGATGCCTAAAGATTCAATCTTTTTTTCGAGGTACTGATACCATCTTGATTTGTAGGAGTCTTTGAGCAAATCAGCGAGCAGACTTGATGGAGGGCAGCGAAAATGGCAGCGTAACCAGTACTTTATTGAGGTGGACCAGGCCCAATATTCCATTGTGTGTATGCCTATTTCTGCACACATTGTTTCATATTTGATCACAGTTGGGAGTCCAAGAATACGTCTCAGAAAGCTGGAGTGAATCTTTTTTAGATCACTATTATATGCTTGGACCCATAGCGGGATTCCATAGAATATCTGGGATTGCACTTTTGTTTGGAATATCTGATTGGCCGCAGGAATAAATTGATTGCCTTTCTGATAATAAAAACGGGCAACAGCTGATGAGGTGCACTTTGCCTGTTTTATGGCATTTGTGCGATGATTTGCCCACCCTAAATTGCTCTGGAATAAGATTCCCAGATACCTATAGATTTTCACTTGTTGGATTTCCTGCCCTCTTATTTTCCATTTCTCTAATTTCCAACCATTCGAGAAGACCAAAATTTTTGTCTTCTCATAATTTATAGAGAGCTTGTTACATTCGCAGTAAAGGATCAGAGAAGATATAAGACGTTTCAGACCCAAGCTCGTTAATGATAGTAGAACAGCATCGTCTGCGTATAATAACAGAGAAACTGGTTTCTGATTAAGTTTAGGGGCATGTGATTCTATTTTTTGAAGGTGATCTGGCAAGTCTGATAAAAATAAATTAAATAGGAAGGGGGCAAGAATACACCCTTGTTTTACCCCTTTCGAGTTTGGGATGTCTGGTGAAAGGTGACCTTTGGTGTTAAGTTTGACTTGACAGATATTGGAAGAGTATAAATTTTTTATTAGGATCAATAAGCGCTGATCAATTTTTAATTCTGTGAGTTTCCTCCACAGCTTTGGGCGGTCAATTGAATCAAATGCACCACGAAAATCTACAAAAGCAGCATATATCTTAGATTGCCTTTGAGATCTGTATTTTTCAACCAAGTGCATAAGTATAAGGCAGTGGTCTAATGTAGAGCAACCTTTGGAGAAACCTATTTGTTCTTTCCCTGGTAAATTTAGATTTTTCATCCAGGTAAGGAGTTTAGATAAAAGGTGCTTAGCGTAGATTTTCCCTATCACTGATAGTAGGCTTATCGGTCTATAATTCCTTGGTTCTTTTGGGTCGCCATTTTTAAAGATTGGGATAATTATTGATCTTAACCATATCTCAGGTATGATCCCATATTTATCTATGAGAGTAAACAATTGAGCTAAGGGTTCTGCCCACCAATTCTGCCCACAATGTCACATAATAGAATATGTGATGGCCACCTGCCAGCCACCCCTGGGTCTTGTGCTGCCTGGGGTTGGGAGATGGAGCCACAACAAAGTGTACCTGTCTGTCTACACCCCCTTCCTCTCTGCTTAAGAACTTACTGCCACCAGATCAGAGAGGATTTTATTACTATGCTGCCCTTTATCAACCAACCTGTACCGCTTTATGGCTTCAAGGCTAGAGGGCATTTAAAAGAAGCTGAGACCACATAGGTTTATGAACAAGGCAAAAGCTTCACCAAGGTGGGAAAATATATGAACAAGCCTCGTCAGCCCTGCACCAAGGCTTCTGCCTGTGCACCTGAGTTCCTTCACCCACTTCTGCCCATATATCCTGAAACTGGCTCTGGGGAAGTTGGGAGAATGCCTAGAACAGCCGGGGGGGGGGAGAGAAGGGGGAGAATTGTCCCATCTGGGAAGCTGAAATGCTTGCTGGTGCAAATGGAATACTTGTCATAGTGTGATGTTGCATCCCACTATGAGAACTAACTCCTCCAGGCTGGCTCCCTGTTGAAACTTTGTCTACCTGTCCATGGCCAATCACAAGCTCCACCCAGTTACAGGAAGTCATTTTAATACCCTTACTCAGTTCTTTGTAGGGACACTTAAAGATAAAAGGTAAAAGACCCTGGATGGTTAACCAGAGCAGTGCACGGAAACGCCGTTTACCTTCCTGCCACAGCGGTACCTATTTATCTACTGGCACTGGTGTGCTTTCAAACTGTTATGGTGGCAGGAGCTGGGACAGAGCAATGGGAGCTCAGGGATTCAAACTGCCAACTTTCTGATTGGCAAGCCCAAGAGGTTCAGTGGTTTAGACCACAGCACCATCTAAGGCCTAGCCAGGTCCATCAACAGTAGAGGGGGTGAATATGCCAAATTCCAGTCTATTGCGGTTTCATGTGTGTTCATTCCAAAATCCATTCCATGCTGTTTCTACTTCCAGTTTTATTTTTTTAGATGCATTATTTCTGAAATATTGTTTTCACAAAATATACATTTTTTGTATGCATTTCAAATCAAAATGCATGTTTTTATGTGTTTTTTGAACAGGCAACTGTGTCACAATTTTTTTTAAGGGTTTTTTGGGGGGATTTTTTAGGGAGAGTAGGTTGCTGAACCCATATATATGAGCTACGGAAAAAGGGCCATGAACTTATACCATATGGCAAACAAAGATCCCTTGATGGTCAGTATTGAAACTGATCATCAGCTTGCAGGTGGTTTGCAAGTGTCAGTAAATGTGCCAGCTCTTGTTAGGAACAAGCCTTCAAACGCATTTATGAACTGATGCTATTATGAAATATATCCCTGATGAGTCCTTTAAAAAATGTTCTGAGCATTGCAGCCTCCTATCTCCTGAGCAGAAATCAGCTTGCTTGTGTAGTGAGTATGCATGCAATCAACTTAGATCAAGCTTGTTCTCTCTTTTTTGGCGATAATATTTGAAGCACATCCACCCACACCAGAGGAGAGGCATCGAAATGCTACATAAGCTTCATCCATTTAAAGCACACTCTCTTTCCAAGAATCATAGGAACCTGTCATGGAGCTACAATTCTCAGCACCCTTAAGAAACTGTAGTTCCCATGATTCCTTTTTAGGGGAGGGGGGATGTGCTTTAAATCTTTGGTGTATACAGAGTCCAAAAAGAGGAAAAGTAGGCAAAAGTAGTTCTCAGAAGTGCCCAACCACTATTAATATTATTGTAACTCCATTATTTGGAATGGAGGTCCCTTCTTCAGGAGCAAGATCAGACTTTCTGAAGAAACTCGCACAAATGTTGGCCTGTCTGTCTGAAATCAGGAGGAAGACTCAAGTCTTCCCACTTCAGTTCCAAAATGCACTGAGCTACACTAAAAATCAGCAGCTGGCACTTTTGAGAACCAGTTTCTCCCTCTGGTATCTCTTCTTATAATATTTGCAATACTGCCTCCTGCTTTGCTGCATTTTTATATTTTTCTTCCCCTTTTTAATGCCAGCCTCAAGAGGAAATGAGCAGCATTTTCTGAAAATGAATGCTGTTAATGAATAATTTAAGTTCTCAGGGATGTCAAATGAGCTTTAACAAATATATATTTTGCATTAGCCCTTCAGATAGGTTTACATATTTGGGGAGATATTTGTCTCAATTTGTGATGAATATTTTAAACCCAGACTCCACACAGAGAATGCCATTGTGCGACACATGTGCCGTTAACAGCACTGGCAGTAGACATTCTAAATGAATTACGGTAATTTTCAACCAGAAACTGCTGTACTAAGACATTTTCGGAAACACGTCTTAGCCCGCAATCATAGGTTTGATGAAGGAAGGAGGTAAATTTATGGTCTTGTGTTAAGTAAGAAATCATTGTGTGATCATGGCTGGCAAGAATGTCTCACCCCCCCCAAAAGAAACCACTTTAGTGATACTAATTTGAGCCTGGGAACTAACTGGTAGCCAATGAGGTTGAGTCAGGATAGATGCTATATATGATATGTTGTCAGACCATCTTGTCCTGGTCAGCAATCTGGCTGCTGAGTTCTGCATCAGCTACACTTTCCAAACCGTCTTCAAAGGCAGCCCCATGTACAGTATAATAGGTTGCAGTAATCTAACCTAGAGGCTACTTTCTCAGGCTGAAGGAGGACTGGCTTTCATGGTCATTTCTGGTGATGATGGCTCTGAAGAGATAAGGACTTCAAAGACCATTTCTAAAAGGAGCAGGAATCCGAGTATTGGTTCATGACACATACCTATTCCATAAGCCTTTAACAGTTATTCAATGTATATGGCTAATACGTTGATTAGAAATAATCACATGTGATCCGAATTTTGGGTTAGATTTAGCTTGATATAACCAACATGCTTTACTCTAATTAATGCATGAAGGGGTTAAGACTATAGAGTAAGCTGTCCTGCCAGGCTTAGCTAGGCTACACCCCCTCACCAGTGTGGTGTAGTGGTTAAAAGCGGTAGACTCGTGATCTGGTGAATCGGGTTCGCGTCTCCGCTCCTCCACATGCAGCTGCTGGGTGACCTTGGACTAGTCACACTTCTCTGAAGTCTCTCAGCCCCACTCACCTCACAGAGTGTTTGTTGTGGGGGAGGAAGGGAAAGGAGATTGTTAGCCGCTTTGAGACTCCTTAGGGTAGTGATAAAGCGGGATATCAAAGCCATCCTCCTCCTCCTCCTCCTCCTCCTCCTCCTCCTCCTCCTCCTCCTCCTTTGGAAGAAGGGTTACCAAACTCTTTGTTTTCTCTCTTTCCAGCATGTAACCCTACCAAGAAGGAGGTCTGGGTCTGGTTGCTCCAAGCCCAGACTGCATGGCTTTAGCAAGCCATCTTGGTGTTTCTGTACAAGTAACATAGAAACACCTACCACTTTTTGTAAGTTAAACTGCCTGTCTTTTCTTACTGCTGTATAGAAAAGCACACAAATCTGACATTTGAATAGTTTGAAAGTAAACCAGTTTTAACTTACCAAATATGTGGTCTCTTTCTATGCTAAGGGAAGTGGGTAACTTTGGAAGAGACTTAGAAGGGGATATTTTAAAGGTCCAACACCCTGTATTTCCATGCTTTACTTTTGATGCACATTTTGTGATTTTAAATCACTGCTGGGGCTCTCTCACCAAAGAGTACTTGCCCCAAACCTGGATCTAAGCGTCCAGGGAATTCTCCTTTTATTCTTTAATCAAATTACTAAAAACAAACATGAAGGGGGGGGAATGCTATCCCCAAATGTCCTTTATTAACTGATACTTCCTTGTAAATCTTCCTGGTAAATCTTTTAAGGACCAAACAGTTTTGGAATACATAGTCTTGCTCTTACCAGACTACAGTCTTCATTTTCATAAGAAGAGGAGACAGACTTCATTAAAGCTGTAATCCTAAATATTCTTACTAAGGAGCAAATCCTACTGAGCATGTCTTTGTCTCTGGACAACAAATGTGGGATCTTTTATCTGTATTTATTTGCCATTCAGTTTCTTGCTCTCTTCTTCTTTCCCTATATTCATCCCTTTCACCCTCTTTCCTATGCAATTCATTTTATAACAAATTGCCGATCTCTATGAAAAAGGATACAAAATCTGGCAAGATGTCACATAGTACAACCATTGACGCACACGGCGAAAACATCCTGATTTAACTTCCCCCTTCTCCACACTGCTTTTATTTTGTACATGCTTTCGGTTCTCCGCAACTCGTTTCCCTGACAAAAGATTCTGTAGTTCTCTTGCTTAACCTCCTGAGAAGAAGCAAGATGAAAATGCAGGAAATAACTAGCATTTTAAAGTCCCTGTGAGGTACATCTGTTCTGGGCACGGAAGTGACAAATTGCATATTTATTATCTAGCATCACACTTATAGCAAAAGGGACTAGGTGTTGTACAATCCAATTATTAAGACACACCAAAGCTTTAATAGCTCATATGCTTCATGGCCTGGATCCAATATAGGAGTGGAGTGCACTTTAAAACCACCAACCTGATGTTATGATGGAAGATAAACTTGTCATGAAGTTTGGCTTCAATCAGTCACCTTTAGGTGTTGCTGGATAAAACTCCCATCATCCCTGATCATTGGCCATGCTGGCTGGAGTTGATAGGCGTCATAGTCCAAAAAATCTGGAGGGCATCAGGTTGGGGTTTATTCAGATGATCGTATGAAGCTTCCTGACACTGAGTCAGATAGTCAGTCCATCTAGAGTCTAGACCAATATTGTCTTCTCTGACTGCCGGTGGATATCCAAGTTGTTAGGCAGATGTCCTCCCAGCCTGTACCTGAGCATTGTTATTGGTTTTTTTAACGGAGATGCAAGGAATAGTGGTCTAATCCAAAGACCCTGGGAACTTTAGTTTGTAACAGGTGTTGGGAACTGTAGTTCTGCGGAAGATAAACCGTAGTTCCCAGGATTCTTTGTGGGAAGTCATGTGCTTTAAATGTATGAAGTGGATATGACACATGGGACTTTTTGTAAACACAGCATGTGCTTTGTCACTAAGCCAAATATATGACACTGAATTTGAATGCATTCACACATGCCCAGCACCAGACTTAAGTTTAGGGTTTAGGACCTTGTGTCCCTCCAGATGTTGCTGGACACCCCAGCTCCCATCATCCCTGACCATTGGTTATGCTGGCTTGGGATGATGAGGGGTGGAGTCCAACAGCATCTGAAGAGTTACAGGTTCCCCCATCCTTGGGTTAGATGTATTTGCGGATGGTGTTCTAGTTTGACTTGTTGGGAATGACCGCTCCCCGCTTAAAACGGGGGGCGCCCTTTGTGTGGACGCGTGCAGCCCCTGGATCTGGAGCGGCTCCATCAGCATAGGCTTGGCTTTGCCTTCCCTCAGGTGGAATACCTGGAGGTCTCCGCCTACCTCAGTCAGTTGTCCAATCCCACCTGGGGGAAGCGTTGCCAAGGAGACCAGGCCAGGTAGGGGAGGGATTACCTGCCCACACAATAGAGGGAGGATCTTACCTGGGAATCCTCACTTGGCTCCAGAGCCGGTGGCTGCATGCAACTGCATGCAACCAACAGGCACTGGCAGATACCATATAAACCTTTCTTTCAGGCTCGACCCCCAAACATGTGTGGATCTTCGGCCACAGCATAGTGCATTGGGCGGCCGCCCATGCCGCCACCGGTCCAGCCGGAGAATATCTGGGTCTGCAGCCAAAGGTCTCCATTTCCTGGTTCGGACAACGTGGAATGCGATGGGATGCCCTGCTTCCTCGGTTGCGTCACGAGCTTGCATTCCGCCACCCACCAAACGTGGTTGTGCTCCACCTCGGCGAAAATGACTTGGTCGTTTGTAAAAGCATAATTCTGATCAAACCAGCGATCGCAGACCTGGAAAGCGTACATGCCACTCACCCCAATATCACGATTTTCTGGTCAGAACTTCTGCCACGCTTGCATTGGCGTGGCAACATCAAACCCACTAGACTTAATTACACTGTTGAAAAAATCAATAGGGCAGTGCGCTCTGCAACCACTCGCATGGGAGGTTGGGTCGTGAAACACCCCAACATTAAAGTTTACATGAAGGAGCTATTTCGGCCCAATGGCGTGCACCTATTGGACCTTGGTAACGAGCGTTGGCTGAGCGACATCAGGCATGGCCTGATTGACTGGTTGGAGGATGGCAAAGGGGCTTTTCAGATGTAGGTAGTCCTGGCGGCGAGACCGCAATCTTTGTGGTCTCGGGTGGCGGTATCAGGCCTTTAGTCCATCTTCCTCTTTGCGGTGGCCGAAAGGTCATCATTGCTCTCCCCTGCGGCGGCGGCGTAACGGGGGCGGCTATCTCTGCTTTAACATATGTTCTCCAGAGCCAGCCCATCCCCCACACAAACACTGGCTAACCCTGATGCTCCCTAGGTCCCCGGCTGGGGACTGGGGAGGGAGAACGCCCAATGCCTGAGCCAAGGTCTACCCACATTTGAAATTTAATAAAGTTGTGGCCAATTTAATCCCATAGCACGTTGTCTTGAGTCGTTATTCCACATGACGGGGGGGCCCGCTCGGGATCTGGGGACTCCGCCTGTCCACGCAAAGGATGAGAGGCTTTATTTCACAGGTCAAAGGGCATGTCCACACTGGACTCCATCTCAGTGCTGTCCCAGTCCTTTCCACCTTCAATCCTGGCCATTTCCGGACATTCCAAGGAATGAAAAAACTTCACGTTTAAGGGAGGGGGAGATCTGGGATAATACTCGGATGGGGAGGGGACATCATACGGATGTCCCTACATTAATGGGGAGATAGACTGGCTTGAATCCGCATTTTGCTATGGTGTGAAATCCAGAGACACATACACACAACAGTAAGCAGGCAAAGAGCCCTTGAAAACTCCCCTCCTTTTAGCCTTTAAGACAGCCAATTAACATAACATGTATGTATAGCAAACACACAGCCCACACTCATTCATCCAAGGGTTGAGCTGTTTGAGAGGACAGTGAGATTTGGCAGCGAGTTGTAATGGTGAGGGCACAGCAAGCCCCCTTTTTCTTATTTTAATAGGAAAATCATAATCTCTGAAGCAGCCCTCTGGTATCAGAAGTCTCGCAAATTAGTACTAACTGCTCTTGTTAAATAATTTCCTGCACTGTGATAGTAGGAATGAAGGCAGAGTAAGATACATGGTGCCTATTAATTTATTCAGCCAGGCGTTTAAATCCAAGCAATAATGACATACCCAGCTCAAGATCTCCTGCAAGACATAAATTTGAATTTCTGCCTGGGCATTTGAGACTCACACTGTGGGAAAAATTGCAAAGAAACGATGTAGGCAAGGAGTCTAGATGTAGTGTGCATCTTGCAGTAGGAAAGTTCTCCCTGCTATTAGAGAAATGGCACTCTTTTGCTATTATCCCAGCTGCGTGTTGGACCACCTTGTACTATATGATCGGTCCAACTAATGTAATTGGTGCATTGGCAGGTGAAGACATCAGTGGTACACAGCACGGAACTGCAGCCATATACAAAGCCACAACTGTTCTAGAATAGTGAACCAAGTGGTTACTGTGGTACACTGGGTTGCAGCCTCCAAGCTGCAATCTTAAAGTACACTTGCCCCATTGGATTTAAATAGGACTTTTTTCTGAGCAAAGATGCTTAAGATTATTTATTTTACTTCATATTTGGCTGGGAACATTGCATTGCATGCTCGTTGTTCAGTCTGATTAATCAACGAGAGCTCTCTCACATCCCCCTTTTAGGAGTTGGTACCTGTCATTTTCTTCCCTCAACCCCAGGGTTTGAGCAAGAGGAAGGGGTTGCAGTTCCCTCCATTAGCCTCATTGTTCTTAGTGGGGCTTTATTCCTCCAAACTTGGCCCTGAAAGGACACTCTTTTCTTTCAGAACGATTGGTTTTATGTCTATTCACATTTACGCAAATACAGTTGATTGACTGAAACTTATACAATTTTTTACCTCATTTTTCTTGAGCTGGGTGACAACACTGATAATAATTCATGTAAGTTGTTGAATGGATTGTGTCTGGCAGAAGTATACAGAATAGAAGCCACCTATTTAATCCAGTCTAGCCTGTATCTTGTATAGTTTTGTGTCCTACAAAATGATATGTATGTTTGTTTTCAGAGTAACTATTTTTACAACATTTCTGAAAAACAAAACACTGTGATGAGTCAGAAAATTGCTTCCTTTTGTCTTTTTTTTAATCGTTTGGAATGGCAGTAGATACGTTCAGTCTCTTCTCTCCTAAAAATTCATATTTGCTCTGGGAATTTCTGTAGCCTCAAGGCAGTACACTTACGAAAAGTACATTAAAAATCCTTAGTCACATTAACAATCATACAGGGATGTTTTTGGACAGGCTGAGTTTTAGAAGTTCTCTCTAAATCTGACATTTCATGTTCCATTTTGGTTTTCACTTCACAAGTTGTCAGACTGCATACATTCCTTCAAGGCACAAGACAATTAGCCTTGACAATTTCCTTTTCAGATTTGGCTACCAAGACATTTCAGTTGTTTAACTACCTCACACTTTAGTTACTGTTCTTTACTTACAATGCTTTGGTGAAGCCAATCTTTTAACCTTTTCCCAAGCAAATTAAGACTTTATCTGGAAAGTACAATTAGTCCTGACAAACACCGGATCCAAAAAGAGAGACGTTAAGTAGGTTTGAAAAGACTTGTTATTAAAACATAGTTTGATTAACCTTTTAGATATGCCATGTAGATAAGAAAGGGCATGATTTTAAACTAGGCTGGCTGGAAGAGAAGGAGAAAGAAAAATTAGTAAAATTTAGGGCTCTCATCAGAGGGGGGGGGGATTAGACCTGGTCTACATATGCATCAGAATTAGATGGCAAAAGTCTTCATTTCAGACTGCAAGTGGGTGATCACGTTTTTTAAAAAGTTACAGTGATACCTCGGGTTACATATGCTTCAAGTTACATACGCTTCAGGTTACAGACTCCGCTAACCCAGAAATAGTGCTTCAGGTTAAGAACTTTGCTTCAGGATAAGAACAGAAATCGTGTTCCAGTGGTGCGGCAGCAGCTAAAGTGGTGCTTCAGGTTAAGGAAACCATAGTTAAGCTTCTGAGCAGGGTTTTCACATAACGCTAAGCCATATGTGACCTCTTTCTTAGGGTGCAAATGTTTTCAGAGCACCAGTGCCTCTTATTTCTCAGAGACAACTGGTAAGCTTATTCCTCTGGCAAGCTCAGGAGGCCTCTCATCCTCAGACATGCTTTATGAACAGTTTGTTCAGTTTCAAGGTTCCTATCACCCTGTTCCTCAAAATGCAGTCACGGTTCTGCTGTAATGATTCTATTTCTGCTGCTGCTCCTTTGGCCCTGCACTGGGAGAAAAGCTTTCTGCCTTCCTTCCCTACTGCTTCCCTTCCTAACCCTGCCGGCCAGAGCCTGTGAACCTACCACACTACCAATGCCCTTACAGGTTACACTTCCCTCACTGCAACCAGGGCTGACCCAAGACAATTTGGCACCTGAGGCAGATCCCAAAATGTCACCCCACTCCCCACCAGGGAAAAGGAGGTGAGGGAAGATCTACATCAGGAAGAAGGGGAGGGGAAGAAAGATCTACGTCAGGATCTGTTGCCCCTGTGGATCTTGCTGCCTGAGGTAGTTGCCTCACCTTGCCTCATAGGTGGGCCGGCCCTGACTCTTTCCCTTCTGTAGTCTCTCTGCTACTTCCCTCATTTCATTGCTTCTTCATCCCCTTCTCTCTCCTCCTTCCTCTCACAGTCACAACCCATTACCTCTGCATCAGCATGATTCACTCAATTCCTTCTATGGCTCTTTTCTGCTCCATTCACAAATACATACACCTTCCCTCATATTCTCGCGTCTGCTGTGAGGCTTTCTTTCCATTCCTCTCACACTTGTTCACTCTCACCCCACAAGATCTCACCCCAAGGAAAGTGTTATTTAGAGAGCAAGAGTGAGGTGTGGGTCACAGAACTTGCCCAGTAGCACAGCGTCCTGGTTTTAGGTCTGAAAAAGTTGGATGGTATGCATCTTCAGTTTAATTATTATTATGGGAAGCATCCAACTCAGTGGAATATGTGCCCAAGCCCAAGCCAAGCACAGCCAAGATGGATTCGTTCTTGTCAAAGAGTTTCTGCCAGGCCCTTTGGACTTGGAGTGGCACAACAGAAATGTGCTTTAATTTTTGCCCTTTCTCTAAGAGCGCCACTGGCTGAACCTCTCATTTTCTCAGAAATCTCCTTTGACAGATCTCGCCATTCAAAAGTCAACCTCAGTTAACTGAAATGAAAAAGAAAGAGATTGAACTTCAATGCAGCCAGAGAAATCACTTCTCTCATTTGCCAACCACACATTAGCTCTGGATCTCTGTGGAATAAAATAGATATGAAGTTATTGAGCTGATGTTTCAAGCACTCAAAGCAGTGTATCTGCCAATTATTACTGCTATTATTATTATTTTTGCAGAAGTTGGAATTAGCCTACTGGGGAAAGACATCTGGCCACAAAATTGGATTATGGATTACGTTAATTATCTACCAGGACAAAATGCTTCTTTGTATGTATATTAGAAAGTAGTGTGATGTCTCTGCTTGTTCTAGTCTTCTCTTAGTCTTGTCTGGATTTTCTACTTTTTTTTTTTGTTAATTTCTACCTCTGTATTAAATTGTGGTTTGCTTAGCACAATCCCATCAGTGGTACATGGTCTTTGCATGGATGAACCTTAGTTTATCAAAATTACGCACACACAGAGGTGGGGAGCTTAATAATATTTAAAAGTGTATATACCAGGTCTCTGAGTGCTCAGAACACTTCACATATGTTATCTGGCTTAGAAAGACTCCCATGTATGGTACATAACTCAAACTTTCTGGTGGTTGGAGCGCTTCCATACATGATTAGCACACAAGACCTAAGAAGGAATGACAAGCAGCCCACACAGCTGTCCATGTGGCTCTTTGGGAAGCAGTAGGAGAGTATTGGGTCTCCTGGGCTAGTTAGGACCCACACAGAAATCTCAGCTGACAGAGGTTGTGGAGGAAGTTGCATTCAATTCTCACTGCTTTGTAAGCAGGCCAGTCTCAGACAGAATTGTGGAGCAAGAAGGTTGCTAATGTGCTATGCTAGTCATTTGTTTAGGAGGAAATAGATGTGTTTTATTCAGCATAACAGGTTTAGGAAATACATCTTGGATACAAATTGTGGATTTATGACATTGCAATTTTAAATTTTACTGACAATTCTGTTGTGGGTTAGTAGTACAGTGTTATTCTGGCTTTGCTGGTGGTTCTGTTCCTGTTCTATATTTCTTGTATACAGTGGTACCTCGGGTTAAGTACTTAATTCGTTCCAGAGGTCCGTTCTTAACCTGAAACTGTTCTTAACCTGAAGCACCACTTTAGCAAATGCGGCCTCCTGCTGCTGCCGCGCCGCCAGAGCACGATTTCTGTTCTCATCCTGAAGCAAAGTTCTTAACCTGAAGCACTATTTCTGGGTTAGCAGAGTCTGTAACCTGAAGCGTATGTAACCTGAAGCGTATGTAACCCGAGGTACCACTGTATTTATGCTGTTCAATTAAAACAATTTTTTTAAAAAAAATCCATGCTATACATAATTTTATACATTGTGTATCATGTCCCCTTTTCTTTTGCTCCTTCTTCCAAACCCCCCCTTTCATTTATAAGAAAGACACTCCCATGCTCCTGTTCATTTTAGTTGCCTGTTTGTGTGTCTTTCCACTTTAGAGGATGAGAGCTGTTTCCTGTTAATTCCAAACACAGAAGTTGTTTCCCCCCCCCCTCTGCTGTGGTACACTGAGTTGACATTTTCAGAAACCTTCCTAGCATGACCTCAAGATCCCTTTCCTGAGTGGTTATAGCCAATTTAGACATTTTTCATCCCAGTATGCATCGCTTTGACCTTTCGTTGAGTTTCACCTGCCATTCTGTTGTCGACATAAGCAGTTTGGAGATACCCTTATGAAACAATTTATAATTTTTGTGAGGTGTTACCAGCTTGAAAAAAGTGGTGTCGTTTGAAAACTTGCCTATGTCAGTGAGAAGAATAGCAAGCTATTATTAAGGAGAAACACATGTTTAGAAATCATGTATCAAACACACACACACACACACACACACACACACTTTTTTGTCCTGATAACTTACTCTTTTCTGTCTTACAATGGCAATTTCATTCCCTTTTACCAAAGTTTCAGCTATACCCTCAGGTAGAATTTGTTGTAGGGAAGGGTATTGCACACTTTAATTTTGGGAAACTTTTAGGAGATTCTGTCAAACATTTCCTCAGTGGTTTAGGCTGAAATCCCATATTCACTTACCTGGGTGTAAATCCCATTTAACTCAGCAGGGCTTACTTCTAACTAGACATATGATAGATAGATAAACTTTATTCACATTAGCCAACAGCCATAGCGACATAAAACAAGCAATATGTATAAATAAAAAGAGAGCAGTGGTCAAAAAGGGCACTCAGATGACCAAGATTATCGTTCAGACTAGACATATGAATTATTACACCACACAGCTCTCTGGTCATTTAAAAAGGATGCACATTGAATTAATTGGGCATTCTCATCCATTAGCAGTACAATTATACATGTAGAATCACAGATACAAGATCTATGCAGGAGCAAGGGCATTTACATCTTTATACCCAGCAAATCCACTCTTTTCAAACTTATCAACCAATTTCTGCGGCTTCTAGAAATTCAAGATTTATATCAGTTGCACTTCAGTCTCTCTTGAACTCAGTACAGTGACAGAGAGATATGGTGGCATTATTCACCAATTAGGTGGAAGCTCTGTATTCATTTTTTCCCCCTGGGTTGTCACATCCACTTTCTTCCACTTAGAGGTGATATTCTGTATTTTTGATTTACTAAGAGCCAAGCAAAGCATGCCAATTAGTCTTGCTGCCTATTTCCCACATGGCCAAACATTTTCAAGTGCATTAAAATGATTCAAGTGATGGGAGCACCATTCATTCCTTTCAGAAACCATTATTTTTTGCAGTGTAAGAGACCTCATTATGGGCAATTTCTCCTTGACTGTTTCACTTTTCATTTGCTGTCAGGCATAGAGTGATTCCTACTTTTGAAATGCAGTCTTAGGTCCTCCCTTCTCCACCTAGCACTAGAGAGCCCATATAATGCCTCTCACCCAACTTTACACAGTGGGTCTTAACATCACATAGGTATGAATCCTATAATCCTGTAAGTCCCAAGTGTTCTCAACTCACGCCAATTAGAGTAATCCCTCCAGTTCATTTATACTCTTTTGCTTTCCCTTTCAGGTTTCCCCTTTTGTGCTTCTGTGTTATTATTTGGAAATGAACCTGAAGGATCACAATAAAATTATGTATGATGTGGAGAATGTGGACAGAGAAAAGTCCCCCCCCCTCTCCCATTACACTAGAACCGTGAAAGCCCTCTTGCAAACAGCTCTTTCAACCTTTGAAAACTGGAGGTTTAAAGAACAGCATAGGCTGTTTGCAAAAGGGCTTTCAAACAGCCCCATACTGTGCTGTGTGCCTGTCCCCAGCAGGGGAACAGAAGTGCACAGCCAAACCGAGCAGGACTGAACCCTCTGCTAACCTGCTGGAAACATGCTGGTGAAGCAGTGCCCCGAAGGATCAAACCCTCCTTTCAACAAGTGATGAGTTGTGGGTTCAACCCTGCTGGGTTCAGGGGTCTGTTTCACCAACATGAAGAAAACACCCACAGGGAATCTGCTGGGAAGGAGATCTCAGCAGGAATGAATCTAGCCCTCCCACCACCAGCTGATGAACAGGTGGGTATGCTTTGTGGAAAGTGGCCTTTGGGGCCAACTTGGAACCCCTCCCCATGAGCCAAGATTATCCTTCAGGCCAGAGGTTCCCCATTCCTGTGTTAGAGGGACTGAGTAGGACTTGGCCAAAGCCACTTGGTGAGATAAAGAGAGATGGTTGAAGAGAGATTTGAACACATGTTCCATTCAGTTCTCAGCTGCCATTAATTTCACTGGTGTTTGCCCAGGAGAACCTCTTGGTGGACTGGCTCATGTAAAGTCACTCTCAGGGAGGAGTTACAGAGTGTCAATAAGGCATTGTGTTGGAAGAATGGCCAGGTAAATGGCCACAAAAAGAGTAATAGACACTGGTTAAGAAATCACTGTAAATGGTGTTCAGGAAACAAATGTTAATTTAATATTTTATTGCCTCTTGACGGTTGGGAAGAAAATGCCAGATAAATTTTTAATAAATAGAAAACTAAATAATACATTTGATAAATTATACATGGAAAAATATTGTCCAAAATATTAAATATTGATCTGGTATAAATACTTTAAAATACTGCTTATTAATAAACATTTTCATTTGCACAGCTACAATAGTTCTTTCTAAGGAATGCCCTCTTTAGATGGAGCATGCTTTAGTTAGGGGTTCTGAATTGATTATTTTTCTGCTCACATTTTAAAACAATTTAGCTTTGTTCACTGCCATTCTGATTCAAGCTGGGCTATGGAAAACAGCTGAGGTTCTGTCTCACCATGAATAACCATTAGTAATGAAGTCGTATTACATTCTCATTGATACTTGCCTTGCATCCTGCTTCTGCTCCTATTCTCATTTCACTAAAACGTTGACCTCCTTACAACCTTTTGTATATTTTGACTCTAAAAGTGTTGTAACTAGTATGGAGCATTGCACTGCTCCATCATGCATTCTAAGTACTTATGACAGAATAAGGGCTGATCTACACCATCAAAAGAATCATATGGTACACCCCCCTTGAGACTGTACTGTGGGATAACCAGCCTCATATAACCAATATGCTTCAGTCTAATTAATGCATTAAGGGGTTAAGACCATAGAGTAAGCTGTCCTTCCAGGCTTAGCACTCTCTCTCTCTCTTACACACACACACACACACACACACACACACACACACACAAGATTTCATCATTTACAAAAATACATGCATTGTCTTTTTTTTCAAGTTGTGTTTTCTACAGATCAGTTTCATTTGTTGTGAGACATTAGTGTTGCATGCAGTATTAGGTTAGGAAGAGAAGAGGGGGAAAGAGGGGGAGGGGAATGGTGAGTGGGGTCAGGTGGGGTGGTTATGCTTCTATTCTGCTTAGTGTATGTGTGGGGTTTTGTGTCAGCGTCACTTGTATGGGTTCTCTTACTGTTCGCTTGTTGTATTTCCTTGGTGGTGAAAGAGGTTGGGGTGGCCTAGGGTGTGGTTGGTTGTCTTTGGTTGGCTGCAGTGAGATTTATTTTTGTGTGTGAGTGGGGTGTGTGTCTTTGTATTTTTGGAACAGGTTAGCCAGATTGATTCGTATGCTCTCAGTGGATTCTTGTTGTTGTATTTTAGGGCTACATATGTGATAAAGGTGAACCAGGGTGAAGGTGTCTTCTTCTATTTGTCCCCGTGTCAGTTTCAGCTTATCGGTTAGTTTTTCTAACAAGGCTGTTACCCATACTATATGATACCATTGGTCCATGCTTACTCCTGACAGGTCTCTCCAGTGTCTGGCTATGATGCTTCTGGCTGCTGAGAGTAGGTGGATTATGAGCTCTTTATATTGTGCATTGGCATTATTATCTTGGAAGATGTTTAGTAGGGCCAGTGACTGCTAATACTTATTTACAGTCCTTTTTTCTGGGGGGTATGCAGACCCCTAAACATTTTGTGAATCTAACGGGAGAAGAAACTATTTTTTTTAAAAAAAAAATTAGTTTCTTCTCTAGCATGGTGAATTGTAAGTTCTGTTGAATAGCACGGTGAATCGTCCGTTCTGTTGCTATCCCCAATGGCAGCCTCATTTCCTGTCACGGTGTTTCCTGATTCTCAGACGGAATGAGAGTACCCCTTAACATTTTATTTTTTAGAAAAACACACACTGATTGTTCAGTTATTTTGCATATTTCTTATAGGACTGATGTCCAGAAGAGTTGGATTTTGGGATATTTCCACCACATGTGGAGGTATGTGCCTGTGGAGGTGCATCCTCTCCAGCATTTTGGTGAGCTTTGACATGACTACCTTAGTATCAGATTTGTTTCTGTTTGTGTATATGTCAGGGGGGTGTTGTATTAGCTAAAGAAGGATTAGGAATGCTCTCTGGACTCCCATTGGTGTGAAGCTGGTTTGAGAAACACATCTAAAAGTAGTATTTTATATCAAAGTACAGGCTACATATGCATTCAGGATAATATTGTGTGGATGTGGATTAAAAGCCCATCAGTGGAAACCTAATGAGCACAGAGTAAACAGGAATGTGAAAACAGCCTAAGAGAAAGCTAGGCTTACCCTTTCTCTAAATCTTTAGTTTACATAAGATATACACAAAGTGCAGGACCCTCTGTAGAGGGTCCAAAATCAATAATCAAACAAAAAGAATGGATTCAGTCATATGTGAATCCTCTGCATCAGGAGTCTTTATTGTTTATTGTTGATTCTGAGGTTGTATAGTGGTAGCAGTGAAGGCACACCATATAATCCAGGGGGAGAGCTGCAAAAATTAAAGCATTTCCATGGGAGAAAAGCTTAATTGCAAAATGGAGAGAGACATTTATTTTCTAGCCTGCACAGCAGCTGCAAATATTCTCAAGTGCAGACTTCAATAACAAGTTGGAAAGGGACAGGATGAAATGGATTCCAGATTAATCAGGTGACAGAGCTGCTCTTGTAAATGAGAACGAAGAAAGCAAATGCCAATGAAAGCCACTTCAACAGAAAGTGCTGGACACAGAGGGAGAAAACCCATTAAAGGGATATATTTCTGTATTTCCCAAGGCAAAATCTATTTTTCTCAAATATGTGCCTAAATCCTTTTCAAAAAAATGGGCAGAGGAGTTATCCCATTGACCGAAGCAATCATGATACTTCAAGAAGAAACAGAGAGACTTTGCGCCATTAACATTTCTTCATGAGATTAGAGTTTCTGGTTGCTATTTTTGACACCTAAATGAGAAAACTTGCACCTGCCAGTCTCATAATACCACCTCCAAAGACCCGAGTTCCTCAAAGCCTGAGTTTGAAGACCTTTCATCTTATGCCAGTTATATGGAAGTTTGATGCTGGAAATCTTGGCACAGATTTGAACAATTGGGTGGTCAGCCCAAACAGCCGGTACATTCAATAGACGTAAACTATTGCTTGCAGCTTTGCCCGGAAGTATAATGTAGGCTTTGAACCCTGTTTGGAGGGATACTCCCTTGATTGGCCTACTTGTTGGGAGAGAGAAAGGGAGAACAACTCAATTGATTCTCCTGGACCTCTGAGTGACTTTTGATACCATTGGCCTTTGTATTCTTCTGGATTGCGTTTGGAATTTAGGGGTTGGGGTATGTCAGGAGTTAGCCAGCAATAAATCACACCGTGCAAGTTGGAGTTTAACTCTTTATTAGCAAAAACACGATCAACACAGGAATGCCAGGCCTAATGAGCACATCAACTCACCTACGGTAGCGCTGCCCCAATGAAGCAGTTGCAAATCACCTTGCAATATTTTATGGATGCAAAGCGGTATAGAAAAAAAATATGATAACTAAGTAAATCAGAGTAGAGATATATGATTATTTTTGTTTTGGAGAACGGAAGGAGTTATGAAGCTAGGATCACTGCTTTCATATCTGATAAACAAGCTTTACAGGTTTTGTACCATTTTAAAAACCTGCAAAACCTGTTTGATCAGAGGCAATGTTGGTTGAAAAGTAATATGGGTGTATACCAGAGGAAATTAAATCTTTATCCATTTTCAGTGCTCTTAGAAATGACTGTCTGTTTTCGGACTCGTTGAAAGGAAAATAGTATATTATGCTATTCTATCCATTAGCAGGCAGGAAATTTGTGCTTTCAATTATGGATTTTTCATCATAATTGGTTGCATTTGGTTACTTAATTAACCAAATAGGCATGAGTTAGATTTTGCTCATTAGAGCTTAATGCCAGCTGGTTGTTAAACTCTGTTAGTTACAAAGGTGCCAGGCTTCAGCTGAGAAACCTCATCAGAGGAACTGATAGCAAAAACACGGCAGCTCTTCTTAACTGTCAGGACAGGGTGTAGGTGAGAGGATGTTTGGGAATAATCACATTAATGGAGCAGCTTCTGATGATTTGTTTTTCTCCTTGTGGCACTTGCTTACATCCTGATCCATTGACATGCATGGAACTACTCCTCTCCACACACAAGAGTTCAATATCAGTTCTAGATCCACACCATGTATCTAAATCATGTTAAAGGCAATTTAAAGGACACAGCTTCCTCCTGGGAACTATAGTTTGTTGGAAATTTTAGCTCTGTGAGGGCGAAACTACAGTTCTCGGGATTTTTTGGCGGAAGTCATGTGCTATAGATGTGCCTTTAATATGCTTTAAATGTGTAGTGTGGATCTAGAAGCCTTCCCCCATTTAAAAACCCATATTTTTATTTCTGCAGTGGCTCCCCATTTGTGGAATGCTCTCCCCAGGGAGACCTGAGGGTATAGGGTGGCGTGTATGTATATGCCCTCCTGGGAATAACATTGGGGGGGGCATTAAATGTTACACATAAATGTGTGTAAGAAAACCTGAAAGAAGCATATACTCCAACTGTTCTCTGATGAAACAAAAAAATTTTCCCCTTCCAGTAGCACCTTAAAGACCAACTAAGTTAGTTCTTGGTATGAGCTTTCGTGTGCATGCACACTTCTTCAGATACACTGAAACAGAAGTTGCCAGATCCCTCTATACAGTGAGAAGGTGGGGAGGGGTATTACTCAGAAGGGTGGTGGGAATGGGTGATTGGCAGATAGCTGTGATGAACCTGTTGACGACTCTTAACGACTGCAATAGGTCTTACAGGAAAAAGCAAGGGGTGAGAAGGTGAAAAATGGCTTTGTCATGTATAATGAGATAAGAATCCAATGTCTTTGTTCAGACCAGGTCTCTCCATGGTTTTAAGTTTGGCAATGAGTTGCAATTCAGCAGCTTCTCTTTCCAGTCTATTTCTGAAATTCCTTTGTAGTAAAACAGCTACTTTGAGATCTTGTATAGAATTTTTTTGTTTTGACTATGGCAGACCAACACGGCTACCTATCTGTAACTGTTCTCTGATGAAAATAGGGACGTCCTATTCCATAACAACAACAACAGCAACAACAATAATATTTATACCCCACCCATCTGACTGGGTTGCCCCAAAAACTCTGGACAGCTTCCATCATATATAAAAACATAATAAAACATTAAACATTAAAAAACTTCCCTATAATATTCAGTTGGAAGCCACCCAGACTGGCTGGGGAAACCCAGCCAGATGGGCGGGGTATAAATAATAAATTATTATAATATTATTATTATACAGAGCTGCCTTCAGATGGCTCAGGGGTCGTATAACTCCATATCCTCTAACAGTTCTCCGATGAAAATTGGGACATCCTACTAAACCCTCCAACATTTCTCCAATGAAATTGGGTTGTCCTGAGGAAAAGCGGGACATTCCAAAATCAAATCAGAAACCTGGATGGCTTCTGCAAATCCAGGACTGTTCCTGGAAAATAGGGACACTTGGAAGGTCTGAAGGAAGGAAAGCTTAAGGGGGGGAGAAGTGGCAATGAAAGAAGACTCCTCCACTCCTTGCTTCTTTGCACTAAACTAACCTCAATCCATTTGCTCCCCCAGTCCACAAGCTAGTTATAGCAATAATCAGTCCATGCCAGGTAGCCACTGTCTCCCCCTCATAGTAATAATAATAATAAGTATTATTATTATCATCATTATCATTATCATTTATTTTTTATACCCCGCTCATCTGGCTGGGTTTCCCCAGCCACTAATTTTCAGCTAGAAACTTCTAGGGATCAGCAAATCTTTCAATTTCAGGTTCACCTCACTTTCCCATCTCTCCAGTCTTAAGCTAGGGATGCCATACATCGTTATTTGCCCCCCCCCCCAAAGGAACAACAACACACCTCAACAACTTTTCTGTCCGGATTTTCACTTTTTGAAATATTGCAACCCTACTTAAGCTTAGTTCTCTACATTTCCATATCAGTTTGCATATTGTTATTATTTTAAAAGTCTCTTATTCATCAGCATTCATAGTGTAAATTTCTCATGATATACATGTTTGTATGCAATTTTGCCTAATATGCACATTTTTGCATAGCATATTACCCCAGTATAATGCATTTTGGTATGTTATTTTCAACAACATTTGCTTTTATAGACACACTCGCCTCTAATATATGCATTTTTGCATACATTATATGGTTGGAAAATTGTCTGAGAATTTCAAACAAGGGCTGTGTTTCCATTCTTGCATTGTTTCAGAAAGTTGTGAATTAGGTAAGTTCACCTTTACATGAGAACTGAATCAAAATTCTTCCCCATCCCTACATAGTATGTGAGAACATGGTTCCTCTAACAAAATATAATTCATCATTCACTTTGATATGTGAACAAAGCATTTGCAGTGCTAAAGATGGAGGTTGTGACCCCCCCCCCACTTTTAAAGGAAACTGTTGAATAAAACTAAACCAATTGCTAAGGTATGGAATATAAATGGGTAGTGCCTCGGTTGAATTCCCGGTGAACACACATTGTCTCTTGTAGAGAGTGAAAGCAGAAATCCTCCCAGAGATGACTGAATTATTTATTGCACTGAGTCAGTAAATGAGGTTACAAAGTCACAAATGCTTTCATTCTTCCATGAGAAACACAGCCAACCATGATAATTATGCATTTAATCAATATTATTCAAGGAGGGGGGGGGGAGACAGGTCAGCATCCTTTGCTAATTTCTGAAGTTTAATTTATGTTTCTTAAAGCAGTAGTCAGCTGAAGAGAGAAAAAGAAATGTAATTTCAAAGTTGCCTATCAGCCTAGCAACAGGAATTTCAAGAACACCCCCCCCCCCGGATTATAGCAATGAAGGAACATCTGAAAGATAACAAAAGTAATTCAGATTTCATGAAAAAATGTTTTGTTGTCTCAGCAATTCTGCCTTTTCTGATTCATCAAAATGTTTTCTCTGGGGGAGAGTGCTAATGACAAAATAATGTGTTTTTTTCCTGGCAAAGCCATGCCCAATTTTTGCTGCTTGCAAAATGGGTATTTTGAAATAAATTGTCAGTTTGGATTTGTTTCTACATCCACTGTAGAACAAGTACAAAATCCCTCCCACCCCTCATTCCTTTAAATGAATAATGAAAAAACAACAACAATGTTTTGGTTCATTTAAATTAAAGGACATTCATCTTACTTCAGCGTTTTATATTAATGGTTATTCATCTTGATATAAACACATAGCTTCCCATCAATTTACCAAGCTGAACTAGGCTGGAGTTTTATGCCTACAATTTCAAAGGTAAAGCAGAACACTTTTTATTTTCCTGCACAATTTTGCAATTGAAGCGCCGCTTTCAGCTTAGCAGCCAGTGGCATAGTTGCCCAGTGGGATGCAGTGAATTTGTGGCCTAGTCTGTTTTCTCATTTATATCCATCCAGCTGTCCAATTACAGAAATGTAATGTGGATGTGGGCTTAGAGCATTGATTTTCAAACTTCCAGGCTTCAGGAAACTCCTCTTGTCCATCACCACTCACGATAGGAGGGATGTTCGCACAACCTCTATCCCATTCAGGAAGTGAAGAGGAAGATGAAGAGTGTTGCTGCTGACCTTTAAAGTCCTAAACAGCCTCGGTCCTGTATACCTGAAGGAGCATCTCCACTCCCATCGTTCAGCCTGGACACTGAGGTCCAGCTCCGAGGGCCTTCTGGTGGTTCCCTCACTGTGAGAAGTGAGGTTACAGGGAACCAGGCAGAGGGCGTTCTTGGTAGTGGGGCCCGCCCTGTGGAATGCCCTCCCATCAGATGTCAAGGAAATAAACAACTATCTTACTTTTAAAAGACATCTGAAGGCAGCCTTGTTTAGGGAAGTTTTTAATGTTGTGTTGTGTTTTTAATATTTGGTTGGGAGAAGCCCCGAGTGGCTGGGGAAACCCAGCCAGATGTGCAGGGTATAAATAATAAATTATTATTATAAGATTGCACCTTGCTGCCGGCATGCTCCCAGGCAATACCCCCTATTGAATCAGCATTTCTGTTCACATGAAGGAGCCTCTACACATGTGCATCTGGATGCAGAGAGAGGCCCTTCATATGAATGTTGAATGTATGGCTACCAGAGTGTGCGGCTGGCAGATGCAATCCCACTCCTTCACGTTGAAGATGAATGTGTGTTTGGGATGTTGGTGGTTGTATCATTTGAACACTCCCAGAAATTATGATAAGATCCAAGGAACCATGTAACCATGTAACTAGGGATGGGGCAGAAATCCCTACCAACCTAATTTGCACTTCCGAAACGATACACAAACCTACATGCAGCTAGCCTTTGAAATTCGCAAACCAGAATGCAGTCACCCTTTGAAATATCTGTTGAAATTTTCCAATGAAGCTCTCTAACCAAACAGCATGTTCAAGCATGCAGCTATTAGGAGAAGGTGCCTAAAAATGCCTGTATGAGAGAATATAGCAAAAGTGCATTAAGGTAAGGGAAATAGCTTGCAAAAACGAGTATATTAGGGAAAATGCACACAAAATGCTGATGAATTTTCATGAGGACTTTTTAAAGTAGCAACTTGAGGTGGGTCAGCTTAGCCCCGCCCCTCCTTGCCCTCAGAACGCTCTGTTTCAGGGATTTCTGCTGGGTTCCACTGCTGAGGATAACACCAGCAGGCCTCCCAGCCACCCATTCAGTTGATGGGAGTGATGTTTGCACCACTTTGTCAATCGTGGCTTATGGGAAGTCAGCTGAGCAGACAAATGTTTCCATTCAATACAACTCCCTGCTCCCTCAGCCTGGAGTGGGCGTGGATTGGATTGCTTTTTCGGCTACCATTAACAAGTTCATAATAAATCTCTTCTAGTATCTTCTGGGAGTCCTCATTAAATGAGGTTGTTGTTTTTCCTAAATGCAGTTCCTGTTTTAATGCTGATAACTTCAAAAAACATTCCTCGGTGTGTTCATGCCATTAATCATGTCCCCCCAAAGTGCAGCAACTTTGCATTAACCAAATTACATTTATAACATCCATATACATTTGGCGGAAACATTTTACTCAGTCTCTTGGGAATTAAAAACCACTGGTGGATCAGTTTAATCTGCACTTAAAGTCAACCGATTTGCCAACAGCATTATACGGTTCTCTCCTCCAGCTCTTTTGATATTAACGATACTTCTCTATTTCATTTCAACTTATACACTACATCTGACCAATTTAAGTCTAGCAACATGTCATACAGTTTTTATATTATTGAAATATTGGAGAAGGGAAAAGTGATACAAAACCTGTAATCTTCTGTCCATTTTCTACATATGCTGATATACTGTATGAATCCAAAGGACAAAGCTACTTGTGCGTGTACAAGGTGCCTGGCACTCCAAATTCCTCACTTTCCTGCTGCTGCTGCCTCTTATACTCCTTCCCATCCCATTCTGGAGCCATGGCCTGTGAAGTGATGCGCAGGAGCTGCACTGTCATCCTGCCTGCCGCTGGCTGAGGCTGGAACGGAGTGGTGTAGTGATGAGGGTGGAAGAAGCACCAGGTTGGTAGCAGTGGCAGGTGCAGAGGTATATGTGGTTGCACCTACCGCTGCTGCCACCCCATCCTGGTCCCAGCAAGCAGCAGTGCCATCACAGCCACGGCGGCGGCACAATAGCAGCACCCCAAATCGCCCACTGACACCGATGGAGGGTTTCCTGGACTTTAGCAGATTTCCAGGGAAGCTTCACTTGAAAGTACCAAATAGGCCTAGGATTAAATTAGGATATAATTAAATAAATGGGACTTAAATACCAAGAAAAGTGAATAAGTTGGATTATAATTGGAGATATTTTAGTTTAATAATGATATTGGAAAGCTGTTACATTCATTTACAAGGAAACTCAGAAGGGAGGGACTGGAGGAAGTCAATTAAGATGTTTATAAGGTTGGATTTTTAAAGAATTAGGTTTATTTTTATTGTTTATTTGTTTATTTTTTTCTCTTTGATGTATTTTTTTGTTTTTTGTCCCCTTGTTTTAGATTTCATGTGTCATTTTGTTATGTGATATTTGTTATAATTATGGAAAATCTAATAAATTTTTCAGAAAAAAAAAAAGATTTCCAGGGAAGCTGCAGTAGGTGACAGGAGATGAAAGTGTGCACATAGCTCTACTTGCACTCCTCTGAATCAGTTATTCACTATTGGTTTCCCCTCTCACCGTTTATTTTATTTTTTATAAAAAATATATATTAAACAATTTCAACATAACAAATTATCAAACCATTTAATCAATTACAATTACAAATTATCAATCCATTTAATCCTCTCACTGTTTAAATTGCTAAGTATCACATAGAGAATGCAACAACCCATCAATGCTCTTCTGGTGCACCCATACATAATTTATTATTTTCTATCACATCTATAAATAATCCCCATCTTTCCATGTTCTCCTGCTCTACATCAGGATAGGGAGCCTGTGACTCTCCAGATGCTGTTGGAGGCCAGTTCTCATCAGTCACAAGCAGCATGATTGGGGATGATGGCAGCTGTGGTCCAAAAACATCTGCAGAGCCATGAGCCTCCCACCTCTGCTCTAAATGAAATATGGTGTTGACTTACGATGGAAATCATCACCATCATTATTCTAGAAATTATATATCAGAATTAACGCTCCTTTTATATTTATCAACATACGTTTTCTATTACTGGGGAATGATCAGGAGCTCACCAAGTTAGTGGCTAAATATCTCTATTTGGTTTTTGGTCGTCGAGATACACCGCAGACATCTGATGTCCCTGGAGACCTAGAGATGTGACGATAGACTGCTCTGCCTCCTTTCTTTTAGCAAATGTTTTGTGCCACTGGGGAAGTGGTAATTCTGTATTGATTTGTTTTGGATGTTTGTATGTGATGCCAATAAAAGGTTTGATGATGATGATGATGATGATGATGATGATTGTCAGAGGCTCAGGAGCAGAAGAGCAGGGGAGAGAGCAAATAGAGAGCAGAGGAGAGGAATCAGAGGGGAGCGTAGGGGAATATGACAGTGACCCGAGAGATTCCATGAGCTTCTCCAGCGAATCAGAAGATTCCCAGGAGGGGGCGCCTATGGTAAGGGCGAGGGGGGTCCCAGGGGGGACGCTCCATAAACAAGAGACCAGAGGGGACTCCCAAGGGAGTAGCGGAGGATCAGGACCAGTTCCCCCACCAGAGCACAGTGGGGGGGAAGAGTCACAGGAGTCAGGACCAGCTTCTCCTCCAGCGGGGAGAGAAGATGAGTCAGGGGTAACCACGCCCCCATCAGGAAGTGGGGAAACGGAGGGAAGGCCAGGTCCAGCTAGCCTCCCCGAAAGAGGGAGCAGTGACACAAGTGTAACGGTCAGAAGGAAAGTGGGAGGCTGCGCGCGCGTGCCAAGTTCAAATGTGGAGGAGCGCGGGACAGCAGAAAACCCGGATTGGGAGCCAGGTCCTAAAGCCCGAAGGAGGGGGGGAGAAGAGTCAGGGGACTCAGCGTCAGAGGAATCTAGGAGGGCTGAGACTCCGACTAGCAGGAGGACCCAGAGAAAGAAGGAACAGAGGAAGAGGTGGAGTAAGGCTAGAGTCTTAAGCTGGTGTCAGGGGGGAGGAGATTCAGATGGGACTTCTACGGTCTAAGGCATAGACGTAGTGTTGCGCGCTGCGCGTCTGGAAATGAAACTGAACTTCAATAAAGACTTTTTTACTTGAGGAAGAGGCAGCGTTGGTCTTGTGTGAGCTGGGACCTTGGGCAGCGCTGACAATGATGATGATATTGATCAAAGTTTGATTTTGTATCACCTTTTCCCTCCCAGCCACTTTCAAAATCTACTTATCTGTCCATAACCAAGCATGGAAAGAAAAGGAAACATAAAGATGTTCTGGATCTTTGTCCACGTAAATCCACAAGGATATCCACGTTAATCCTACTGTCTCACAAACACAAAGTAATGTTTGGAACTGCTAATCCACCATTCTAAAAGTATTTAAAAGTATTACTTTTAAAGCATTCTAGATATCCCCATAAGGTCTGCCAGTTTCATAATACAAAATGTAGTAAAACATATTGGAATGGCATTAAATAAAAATAACCAACTCCCCCCACCCAAACTGTGATAATGTTAATTATCCCCAATTCTCTAGGCCTTTTTGAACCTTTACTATTTGGCTCATGCTTATTCACAAGCTGTGTCTTCAAATCCTCTGATAAATATATGCCAAGATTCACAGGTTGTATTTGGATGTAAAACTCAGAGGAATAAATTAGGCTTTGGTTTTAGTGAAAAAGTGGAGGAGGAACTGAAAACTAGATATGGTTTGAAATGTTGTTGTGTTTGGGGTTTTTTTAAAAAACTAACTGTTTCCCCAGTGGTGACACTGGACACTTGTATCATTTGTGTAAAATATATTGACTACCTTATTACTTACTTTTATCTCCTCATTTTCTCAAATATTTCACTTGTACATAGCTAAAAGCTGTAAATAACCAAGGGAAATAACCAGTGGGAATGAGGATAACCTTGCCATGTGTCTTTTCCAATTTTAAAGGCTCTGAAGAGGGATGAGAGAGAAATTCAATTCTGTTTGCATTTAAAGGCAAACCTACCTCATTCACACTAACCATGAATCAACAGCCAACCTTAAAAATCCACACTTCTCTGAATTTCGGAACGCAGTTGTCCAGCCAAGTAATGTGCAAATGCAAAAATGCACATGCTATGGTTACATGGCACATGAAAATGCATGGATTGCTGACGACAACATACAAAAATGCATTTTGGAAACTGATTTGCAGAAAAAAAGTATACAAGGCAAAATTGCACATTAGGAGAAATTTGCACTAAAATACAGATGATTTTTCATTAGGGCTTTAAAAAATTGCAAACTGATGTGGATATTTGGAGAACAGCAAAATGAAACTCAGAGAAACCGAAATCGGCCATTCCTAGTTGTGAGAGTCACCCATCCACTACTATACCATCAGTGATAGCCAACTCTTCTAATTCACTCTTATCCAGCCCAGAATATCTTTCTTCATGTTCCCTGACATGAGCATTTACTGTTTCTCAATCTGTTGCTGGTTGGGAGTTCTGTTGATCTGGATGCAAGTACACAACAGAGGGTAGCCAATATGTTAGCCCCCTGGTTACGTAGACTACAAATCCCATCATCCCTGGCCATTGGTCATGCTAGCTTGGTTTGATGGACATTGCAGTATTGGGAGGGCACTGCATTGGATAACCTTGGTATTCAGCCTGTTCTTTAGAGTCCTAAAGCTCCTGGGGCCAGGTGACCTTAAGAACACCTAAACCCTAGGGTCATCTTAGAGGGCCCTGCACTCTGGTCCATCTCTGCAGGAGATTCCATTGCAAATAAAGAATCTCCTTGCAGAGAGATTCGTTTAGCATCCCTTCTAATGTGGCCCTCTTTCTCTGGAAGAGGTCCAAGCAGAATACCATACATGTCTACCCAGCACTAAGTCCCACTGTGGTCAATAAGACTTCCTTCCAGGTAACTGTGTATAGGATGGCAACCTAAGCTTTTTAGATAATGAGGCAGTACTCAGAAACTGGCACTTAATGTACGCTTGCAATGTTTCCCATACAAATCACCCATTAAATAATGGAGGGGGGGAGAACCTGTCGTTTTGTGTCTTCTCTTTCATGCTGTCATCTCACAGAAGAAGTGGATGTAATTTCTGTGCAAAAGCAATCCTTTTTTTGTATTTTCACCCACATTTTAATATATACCAAAGCACAGTCTGAAGTTAATAAGGTTATCAGTCATTTCATAGTATTTTATCTAATCTTGAGGGGGAAATAAATAAATAAATCTATTATTGAGTATGAGTAATGGCAAGCAGTGTAATCTTTCACATTCAAATGATAGAATCTCTGTATATCGCCATCACCAATCGCTTTTTCATTTAGCTTTCTTTTAAATTAACTAAGGATTCCAGCCACATTTTGTAAGTTTGTCCTCTTGTATCCATAATTGAATTCGTAACTGCATTACAGCCCCCTTTCATAGCCAAATCTAGTCTAATAAAATCATTCAACTTTCATATTCAATTTCTGAAAAACTGATTTCGATATGCATTGATTGGGAGCACATATAGATTCTGTAGTAATCTTCCTCTCTTTAAATCATCCCTCATGTTCATCTTTTAATTTATCCACCACTGCAAATTTCTTTAGAATGTAATATCACCATTCCTTCAATTTAAGTTTTGCAGAGGACATATATCTTTTTGCTGTAAATAAAATGTTTATTACACATTCATTCCCTTGATTCAGATGAGTTTTCTGTAAATATATTAAATCATCACTATCTGTTCTACCATATCTTTATATGTTTTAACTGGATTATTCATGCTATCTACATGTGCAACTTTTAATTGTTCCATTACTCAGTGGAAAAAACCATTCCATAACCATACCCCTCTATGTGATTGAACCATTTCCCCATTTATCTAAACTAAATTCTGCTCGATTTCTAATCAGATATTTCAGTTCATCTGCAGATAATTCATATAATTAACACATATCCTTCACGATGAATACCTCCCAATTGTATCCAAATTCAATGAACACAGTTCATTAAAGAACATTACAAACTTCATCTACTAATATTAGTGTTCATCAAGTGATATTAAAAAAGAACTACGAAATATTTATGTTCATCCATTTACAATTCAAATATCTAAATTAATTCCTTCATTATATTTTCCAAATATGAAAATAACTTGTCAGTTCCTTTTTAATGAAAACCATTAAATAAATAAAGTTTCTGAAAATATAATTAATCTTGTTAGATGTTTATGTGACTAAACAGTACCTACACAATTGGCTCATGCACAATTTAAGTATGAAAAATACCAGTCCATTATTAAGCAGTTTCTTGCTTCAATGATTATTTGGATCCTTTTCAGTCTAGCTTCAGGACTGGTTTTGGAATGGAAACTGCATCGGTCAACTTGGTGGAGGAACTGTGCTGGAAGGTGGACTGGAAGAATTTAACCCTGCTGATTTTTCTTTTAATATTATCAACCAGGTGGGCTGTGGGATGTCTCACAGCCATGGTGGCTAATCTGTGGCCTTTAAGATGTTGCTGGGCTCTCGCTCCCATACTCTGTGAACATGTACATGTTGGCTGGAGCAGATGGGAGTTGGAGCTCAACAACACCTGGAGGTTAGTCACCCCTGCCTTACAGTGATGAGGTTAAAGGGCACTGTTATGCAGTAGTTCTGATCATTTCTGAAGATAGTTGTCATGGGAAATGGCAGTTTTACCTCATGGTCTTTGGCCTTTGAGTTTCCACTAGGTTCTATCTGTCTCCCGTGATCTTTGATATCTACATGAAACCACTGGGAGAGTCCTCCGGAGGTTTCAGCTGAAGTGCCATCAAGTACTCTGATTGGTTGTAGCTATACTTTTCATCTCCATCCTCTGATCCCAAGGAGGAAGTAGAAGTGATAAATCAGTGCCTGAACCTCATGTAAAGTACCACTACAGTAGTAAGAATGTAGATAAGGTCCATCTTTGAGACGATGCTTATCTGTCCTCTAGCCTTCACAAGTGACAGTGGCACAGAGGAATTCAGCAATGCACTGAGGTAAAGAAATTGAAACTGAACTCAAATATAATATGCAAGTACTGTTCTGCTGCTGTGGGGAACTGAGGGGTGATATTCAACTAGTTCTGGACAGGGTTGCACGCACTGTTCCTGAAGTAGTGACTAGGAGTACCTTTTACCAGTTTCATCTGATTTACCAGTTGCTGTTCTTCCTTGATCTGGCATCAATAATCCATGTTCTAGCTACTTGCAGACTAGATTCCTACAATGTTCTCAATGCAGGGTTGCCGAACACTCTGGAAAATTCAGCTGGTGAGAAATACTGCTGCTGGATTATTGTCTAGTGCTTGAAGATGGGCACATAGACGGTGCATCATATTCAATCTATAAAGGTAAAGGGACCCCTGACCGTTAGGTCCAGTCGTGGCCGACTCTGGGGTTGCGCCGCTCATCTCACTTTATTGGCCGAGGGAGCCGGCGTACAGCACAGGTCATGTGGCCAGCATGACTAAGCCGCTTCTGGCGAACCAGAGCAGTGCACGTAAACACCGTTTACCTTCCCGCCAGAGCAGTACCTATTTATCTACTTGCACTTTGACGTGCTTTCAAACTGCTAGGTTGGCAGGAGCAGGGACTGAGCAATGGGAGCTCACCCCATTGCAGGGATTTGAACCGCTGACCTTCTGATCAGCAAGTCATAGGTTCTGTGGTTTAACCCACAGTGCCACCCTTTAAAACCATGAAAGGCTTAGGACTGGAATACCTCAAAAACTTTTGTTCCTGTGTGAACCTGTCCAGCCTTGGAGGCCTTGCTCTCTGCCCTGCTCACCCACACATGTAATGTGGGCAGTTAGACAGGGCCTTCTTGATGTTGGTATCTCATCTGTTTGTGTGTGTGTGTGTGTGTGTTTGTGTGTGTTTGAATTATAGGTGTTGTATGATAATGTTAATGTCTTATATGAATATTTAATAGCATCATATATGGTATTTATATTTTGTGTATTTAAATGTAAGTTGCTTGGATATCTTAGTAACAAGCGACTAATAAATCTAATGAATAATAATACTCTGAGTGCGGAACTCCGTCTCGGTAGAGATTCACCAGCTCCCTTTCTGTCTTTTAATAGATGGCAAAGCCTTGCTAAAATTCAAGCTAGTTTTAATCTGTGATCTGCTATTTTTATGATGTTGTTGGTGAAATTTTAACATTGCGTGTTTCATTGTTTATTGTTTTATGGGCATATTATGTTATTGTTTTGGTATATCATGGTTGTGTTTACTGAAAGCTACCTCAGAGATTATTTTAATGGAAAAGCAAGAGGCAATCATTTGAAGAAACTAAAACTAAACTGTTTTCAATACAGTGGTACCTCGGGTTACATATTCTTCAGGTTACATACGCTTCAGGTTACAGACTCTGCTAACCCAGAAATAGTACCTTGGGTTAAGAACTTTTCTTCAGGATGAGAATAGAAATCGTGCTCCGGCGGCACAGCGGCAGCAGGAGGCCCCATTAGCTAAAGTGGTGCTTCAGGTTAAGAACAGTTTCAGATTAAGAACGGACCTCCAGAACGAATTAAGTACTTAACCCGAGGTACCACTGTATTTCTGTTTACCAAATTCAGAAAAGCTTAATTTCATTTTACCCAAAGTAGCAGTTCCTACTCATTGCTCGTCTTGCTTTATAGCACTTGCTATTCAAGTGCCTCTTACTTTCCAACTTTCCCTCCCTGAGGGTCATTCCTAAAAGTCTCCATCTAACACTCTCTACTATCCTCTCACCAAATGTAATCACACTGCACAATCATCAAGGTGTTCATATTGGCTATACAAAAGCTTCTCATGATGATATGATTCAACACATGTACCAGTATCCCAGCCCTTCTAGTTCTCAGTGGCAATGGACCTGAGGACTCTCCAGATCTGCAGATGGGAGGGTAGTTGAAGGAGGAAGTGGCTTGCTCCTCTTTCCCCACCAGGGACCATTTCCACCAGCATATGTACCCCAGAGCTTACAGAGGATTTCGGTGGGGTATTCCTAGGGACTGTTCTCAGTTCAGACACAGTACTGATTAAGCTTTCTCTATTTCCCTGTGTGAACCACCAGCCCAGCCCAGAATACCACCCAACATCCCCTGTAGCTGTACATTGGAGAAGATCAGTTTTTGTGGGCATGCTGACTTAAAGTGAAGCCTTTCTACTGTGATTGATGTTCTCATTAAAAAAAAACCCAGATAAGTTTCCAAGAAATCCAATAGTTTTTTTGTGTGTGTTCAGTTTGAAAACTGCTGTTTTGGAGGGTTGTCAGTGTCCTCGTTTTTCAGGCAATTAGCAGATACTTCCTCTGGCCTTGTAAGGCTGGCTTCTTTTTATGGCCAGTGATACTTATTCTTGCTGTGCTAATGGATCAAAATGCACACATGGCTCCCTTTCCCCATTTTCTTCCATCCCAGTGTGCTCTGGCACCATGATTCCCGACAATTGCTCCAAAGGAGGAGGGATCTGTGCAAAAGTCCTTGAATGCTGATACTGAACAACAGCTTCCTCCCGCCTGCAGCAGATTACAAGATGTGTGGGAAGGAGGGATCTGGTATTACCATCTGAGGACACCAAATCCATTAGATAACACCGTTGCTACACTCACTCGGCTCACTTCTGCATGCTTGTCAGGTGTGTGCTTTAAGCAGCTTTAGCATGTTTGCATTTTTGCTGTGACTACAGTTTGTGGGTGTGAGCATTCCTTTTCTTTGGCAAATGCCTGTGTGAGTTGCTGATTGCATTATGTGGTTGATCCAGTCATGTAGCTATTAGCAACTGAGAGCATGACACTGTTGCTCTGTGAGCCTGACATTTGCTCCGAGACATCTGGGTTAATTTAGCAACCAGTCTAGTGTGTGTGCATGTGTGTGCGGTTAGCTAAGCCAAAAACTGTTTGGGTCTGCTTAAAAATATATATATTCTAAATTTGGTTGGCAATTTTTGAATTGTGTTACTGTATAGAAAGTCATAAACGCTGTCACTATCTGTTTAGAATGTGTGCTAAGTATTTAGAGAAAGCTTAACAGTACTGCCATGGAGAGCTGAATGACTTGGACTACATCCAATGCACTTGAATAATTAGAAGCTTAGATGAACAAGAGGCGAAGACAGACGAAGCATTGTTTCAGCAGCCACAGCAGGTTCATCACCCACATTGTGGTGGCACATACATGCTCACCAGCAAGTCAAACACTGGATTTCCAAGCAAGTTTTACCACTTCCCTTGTGCATCAGACAGAGTCTGACCCTCACCCACCCCCATGAACACTGGGGTTGCTTGTAGACCTGCCACTGTTTCATGCAAGGGATTCAACTGCATATTGGAATGTTAGGTTTGCACAATTAAAATCATTAGAAGCTCTTTGGTGCAACAAATCAACTTCAAAACAAAATAAGTGAGACTTTTTGCAGTTAAGGCAGTGACAGGGAAATGCACTAAAAAGCTTCAGTAACTATCAATTTGGCAGGAACATGAATAAGCTCTGCCCAAATCAGGGGGGATGCTCATTGTATAACCTCCCTGTGAACAAATCAGAACAAATGCACAATAAAGAGTGAGCATTGTACAACCTCCACCTAAGCTTTGTGCAAACAATGCTCAATGAGCAGGTTGTCTGGAGGAGCCTAAAGTGAGTTTTGCCTCTCCCCTTGTGCATCAGACTCTCTCCTTTTTTTGTACATAAGCAACAATGCCTATGTGATTATCCTTCACTTTACACACACACACACACACACAAACAAGCAAATTGCTCCAGGATGAGGTGTATCATCATCACAGCCATAGCACAAATGATGCCAAGAGGGGGGAAAACAGCTTTCCCCCTAGTCCATGCTGCAGAAATGGTTTGTCAGAGCTTCCAAAGAAAAATAAATGTGGGGGTTAAGGTTAGCTTTTGCTATCTCTGAGAACATTTTGTCTGTGGACGGAGTATTACATTGATTTGGGGAACTCAAAATGGTGCTTCTCCTGTTCATGCTACAGCTGGCTGTTGCTACAATTTACATAGCCATGTGCTAAATACTGTGTAAAATAGGAAAGGGACGTGATCTCTGCTTACAATCAATGTTTGATGAACGAAAGTTCACATTTAGTAAAATGTTGTAGGCTGACAAATGAACAGAAGGAACGGTGTACAAAGTAGACTAACAAGTGGCAGCATAGATGAGGAACAAGCAAAATGGAGTTGTAGAAAGATGGAGCTCTGAGGAAGGAATTGAAAGAGAATTGGCTTCTTTAGAAGAGAGATGGGGAAGGAACCTGCAGGGAGTAGTGCAGCAAAAAACATGGAAATGGGAGGTGGAGAGTGGAATGCTAGCTGATGTAGCTTTAAAAAAGAACTTGGTGACTACTGTTGCTTCCGGATAACTTGCTTACTGAGCAATAAACCAGATTTGTTTGTATAAGGTTTGCAGGGAATTTATTTAGCAGTTCACTGTTTACTGAGCATCCGTTATAATTTGTTTGTGGTGAGGTTATATGATACCATGTCAAACATGGCTATCCCATACTTCTGAGTGCATTTTCTCATCACTTTCCTTACAAAAAAAACCCCCTCCTGTTTTGGGGGAAGCAAGTTTGTTGTGCAAGAGTATCAAATCCATCTTAATTGTGCAGCCTTAATTTGCTGGTATGCAGTTGAATCCCACCCACAAAAGAGCAACCAAGCAAGTTTGCTGCTTAATATCAGATGCTGAGGATGAACAACGGAGGATGGCTTGTGAGCATCAAGAAATGCCTAACTGGATGTTGTTGGAAATATTGTGTGGCGTTTAACCAACTTGTGCTCAAAGCAGACCCACTAAATTTAATGGACCTAAGTAAGACATGCTCATTAATTTAGTGGGTCCAGTCTGAATAAAATTAGTTGAACGCCACCCAGAATACTTAGCCCAATCAAACTGGGCAATTTTTAACAAAAAGGCCCAATAGCAGATGAGTTTCAATGGAGGGGAAGATCGGACCTTGAACACAATGATGAAATGGGAGGATTTATGTGAATAATATGATGAGTTGGTAACAATGGAAAGAGCAACTAATTTTCAGGATAAATTCTGAATCTGCTGGAGGGAAGAGATATAACTGCAGAAAATGTCAAATTTCCAAAGAGAATTAGAAAAAGTTGGCTTTTATATATAGTTCTACTGGCTATTCAGTGTTCTCGATTGCATTTTAAATCATATATTTTTAAAAAACACTACCTGCTTCAAAATAAGCTTGATTCCTCATCGAAACCCTGCTTGAGGTTCTCATGCAGCTCGACAAAAAATGGTGGTCTGTTTGGTATTGCTGGCAGATACAACCAAGATATCAGCCATGGCTGCTGTACTGAAAACATGTTCCTTGCAGGTGAAGCAATAATAGACAGAGCAGCTCTGACTGCTCATAGTGTGTTCCATACATTTCCAAGATTAAAAGACAGCACATCTCTCTCCTGCACACTTAGTTAAATTAGTCATTGCGTGTCGAGACCCCGCAGCAACCCCTTCGTTGGGAAATAACTCACACAAGGACACAGATATTAGGTTTATGTTATTGGGCAAATTTGGCCACAACTTTATTGAATTACAGAATGTGAGCGGTATTGGCTTAGGCATTGATTGGACCTGACTATATCTGACTCCTGCCCGCTGCACAGGAAGTCCGGTAAGGGTAAACCACCGTTAGGGGGAGCCCTGTGGATGTGTACCAACTTGAGCTCCCCCTGGTGTTCCCGGCGGGGTCATGTCATGGCCCTAGCCCCCGACCAGGCTTCGGACAAGATCAACACCCCCGGATTCCTTTAACAAAATACCCTTAAGCATGGAGGGGCAGGTGATGGCCACACCTCCCCTCCCCCCCACAAGGTCAAACAATGCCTAACTGCAACCCTAACAAAGTTGTGACGATTGCTACGAAGTAGGCGAAAACCAAGTGGCCAGAGCCAATTTGCCAAGTGGAAAAATTCCTACCAGGCCCCTCGGACAAGCAAGGCAACCAACCGAAGTCCATAGCAAGGCCAGTGCCTAACCTGCAAATAGGGAGGGAAGGTGGGTGATTGAGGAAGTGAGCCAAAGAGGAAGTCCTCCGGCTCACTCCTCGGTTTAAACTGTCCTGGCCATGCCCCCCCCGGTCAGCGGATTGGCTGGCCAGGCTCTGACATGGCTGGGATCCCCGGGCGATGGGGGACAAAGTCCCCCGCCCCCGGTGGGGAGTGGGTGGCCACGCAGTCCACCGCAACTCCTCCCCACTGGGAAGTGCAGCGGATTTCTACAATGGCAAAATGTATTAAGATATAGTGGAAAAAATGTTTAAGATTGGAGGTATTGGTCAAACCTTGCAAATGTTTGGCACAAAGCTACCAGAGTCTTTAACATGTGAAAATAAGGGAGGGGGAGTACATTAGATAAGGTCTCTTGGTGGAAGAGGATCCAAGCTTTGTAGATCAGCAAGCCTTTCATCTAGCAAAAAAATGTCCCCTGACTCATAAGTTTATGTTGTATGAAACATTATGGGCTGGAATCACTGCAGTTAAACAAATGAAGAGCTTCCCAAATGTCTTCCCATGAATTCTGGCAGTGAAAAGCGTTCTCTTCCAAAATAATTAAGTATGACCATCTGTCTACAGAAAGATCTCTAGCTTCCATGCTTACCTGTAGTTTGAGCATGTTTGCTGAATAGGGATGATTTTCCATTAGGTTGATCTGTCATGGGGAAATGAATTTGAAGGCAACTTTTTCACATTAGAATGCCCATGGTCCAAACAGAACATTTCAGTGCTTACACTTACAAGTGAAATTGAACAAACATGGGTGTTGCCTCATGACATTTCTCACAGCAAAGTTATTTACCATTAGCCAAGCATGGTGACTGATAACCTTGGTCTTCGTTTATCTGGTCCAATATTTTCAATGAGCATGTGGTTTTGTTCTTAATCCCACAGTACGCAGGAATCTTCCAAGTGACAGAGCTAGTTCTCAAAAAATAGTTGAGGGTACAAGCCTGAAACTAGCACAAAATTTTACTGTGCACATCTTACAGCATTCTTAAATGAGCCGCACTAGCTTCCAATATTTGTTTCTATTATTTCTTTTAAAGCATTTTTAAACCTCTTAATATTTAAAATCTCTAAGTGGTATACCTAAATAACATAAAAACAATAAAACAGTTCACAAAAACCAATAAAAAAGCATTCTAAAAACAGGAACTGATAAAAACAGGAATTTGGAAATAACAAGGATTATTTATGGGTCAGCCTGATCAAAAAGTGACGTCTTCACAAGACATCTGATGCTACTGGAACAGGCTTAAGGTTTTGGTTTTGATCTACAAAATATTTAAAAACTTGAGAGCAGCTTACCTGAAGAACCACCTTTTCATGTACCAACCTGCCTGGTCATTAAGTTGACTGGATGAGGCCTTCCTGGGAATGCAACAACCTGCAGAGGCTCGTTTAGCATGGACCAGAGGGATGACTTACTCAGCTCCCTTCTGAGTTGCAGCAAACACCTAGACTGATGCAATTTCAGGATTTGCTGTCCCCCCTTTTTTTGAGGCCTTGCTGGCAACTACAGTGGTACCTTGGGTTACAATCGCTTCAGGTTACAGACGCTTCAGGTGGCAGAATCCACTAATCCAGAAATAGTACCTCGGGTTAAGAACTTTGCTTCAGGATGAGAATGGAAATTGTGTGGTGGCGGCGTGGCGGCAGTGGGAGGCCTCAGGTTAAGAACAGTTTCAGGTTAAGAACGGACCTCCGGAATGAATTAAGTTCTTAACCCAAGGTACCACTGTAGTTGGTTTCTTTTAAGCCTATTTGTTGTTTACTGAGCAGCTTCTGTCAGTACTTCTGTGTCTTTTGTGACTGCGTATGAAAGGCAGTACAGCATATATTTTAATAAATAAAAATATTCGTAGAATAATGTGTTACTGTTTCACTGTAGTGTGTAGTTTCCTTCATTCTCAGAACCTGTCGTGTTGCAGCCTCAGTATTTCATTTTTTGTGTTTCATTGCCTCTTAAGTATGGCTGCTAATGTTTTCCTATCTCTACGGTACAGTAATACATTGACTAACTCCATTTGTGTGTCTCAAAGGAAACTGGGGAAACTAACTGTGTATACAACTGAAGTTCACTTATATTTTTCTAAACTATTGACAGTGATCATAGCTGACAGAATGAAACAGCAACAAATTCAGTGAGGCGAGAAATGAAGTTAAAGGAAGAGGTCTGTAAATAGTCACTTTGCAATAGCCTGTGGAAAAAACCATGCTTCTGAATTCAGTTAATATCTTTGGCTGGTTGGAATGAGATTATATAGAATCCCAGATTTGATATAAAGGCCTCAAGTTTTCGGCCATTAAACAGTACTTCAGGTAATAGGTAGATGCTAGGAACAGGGAGGCTCCATAGCTCAGTGGCGGAACATACATTTTGTATCTGGAAAGTCTCAGGTTCAATTTCTGGAATCTCTAATTTAAAAAGACAAGTATCGGGTGAAGGGAGAGACCTCTGCATTAAATTCTGGGGAGCTGCTGCCAATCAGACTTGACAGTACTGGGCTGAAGTACTGTGACAAATGGTCATATCAACGCTTGGAATGTTTGTTTTCAAAAGAAATTCATTCTAGTTTAAATTTATGCTGTCTAAAAAGGAAATGGTTTCAGACCAAGCTTGTCCTTTTACGAAATGAACCAGTCAAGTTCATCCAAATGGTGAAATCCTCCATTCCCCCCCCCCCCCAGTATACAAGCTGCTGTGCTGATCTATAGGGTCAAAAAATAAACCAGGGGACACCAATAGGTAACACCATGTCTCTGAGTCACCATGTTGACAGGTTAAACTTTCCCCATAATTATATTTCCATAATAGAAAAGGCTTGCCTTGTTTAATTTGTGTCAGCCACACAGCTGTTAAAGGCATAAGGCATCATTCGCTTTTTTCCTTTACTTTCTTGCTGCAAGCTACTCCTGTTGTGAATTTCTTCAGCAGGGGAGATACAGCAAATGCCTCACATTCATTCATTCTGATTGCTTAGCAACAATGATTAAGTGACTAAGCATCGTTGGTCCAATAAGCCTAATGAACCTTAAAACATTGCATCCACATTTTGCTTTCTAACTTTCTTTACAGATGTCTAATTGACTTGATTTAAAAAATAATAAAAATAATAACAAGGAAAACTGAGTCCAGGCCTGCTGGAGTGGTGTTGTTGCTGGGATGAATGTGAAGATGAACTAGAAATTGTTCAAAGTTCTACCCCGAAATGAACTTAATTCACCTTTAGTTCACCTGGAAATTATGGGAAATACTTTCAGGTGTAGTTCAGAGATTTTTGAACTAACTTGCTGAACTTCATTCAACTGAACTGACATGAAGCAGTTTCCTGTGACCTAAGAAATAGATCATAACAAACGTGACTGAATAGCATAAGAAACTAGAGTATAATAATTTCAAAAAATAATATTACGGAACAATATTTATGAGGAAACAATAGGGATGCAGAATCTTATAAACAACATTGAGATATGTGTTACATAACAGCACTAAAATTTAAATGAGAACATAGCTAGAGGTAATATAAACAGAAGTGATTCCCCCCCCAACAGAACAGTAAAAGCAACTGAAACTCTTAGTTCAGCAAACTGGTCTGACTCAGCAAACTGGACACTCAGGCCATTTTAGGAGAGGAGAAAGCCCCACTTGCCCTCTGCTAGGAGAGGACTCTCTTATGTAGCTAAACCACTAATATTTCTCACAACTTATTGGTGCCTGTTTTTATTCTGCTTCATTATGTTCCCTGTCTCTGACTTTCTTCATCTTTTCCTATGAGCTTCCATCTTGTGTTCATGCCTAAATGAGAAAATAGCTGTTCAGTGCCAACTCCCAAACGGGGCAGATGCAGAGATATAATTCATCTTCTGATAAATACAAGTTCGTTTGATCAAGTGGATAGGAGAAGATTCCAACATCCAAAATATTTTTTTAATTAATGAGCAAGTTGGATAAACAGAGCAGAGGATTATGGTTAAGTGGTTGTTTGGAAGAAACCTATTGGACTGGGTAGCTGGAAGACTCAGATAATTAAGTTCCAAGACTGTTATGCTGTTGTATATCGAGGGGTATCTTAGACTGCAGGCTTATGTAAGAGCTATAACAGAGCCCCATTTTTCTTTCATTTTGAACCTGCCTTTGGGTTGCCTGTCATCTTCTCTTGCATTGTGGTATGTGGACATTACATCAGCAAAGGGCTGTCAGACATTTTCTTTCTCTTTGACAACATCTATACATGCAGCAGAAAGAGGCATTAGATTCCTGGTGTGGTAGAGCAGACTGTTGCATTTCAGAACGCAGGTGAGGATGTCATTGTTGAATGCTTTCCCACATTAAAACAAGCTAATCTCCCTACAATTTTTTTTAAAAAAACAGCACCTGGTGAGAAAGATTCAAGCCCATCCGGTTCCCTGCTGCACTAGGTCTACTTGCAGGGGTTTTTCTCCAGTCATCCACAGCATGAAGAGATACAGTCCATTCTACCATCTTTGAATTTTGCCATCTCATTCTGTTGCCTGCAGATCAGGGTGATAATACTTCTGTTCAATATACATAGAAAACCGTAGCCCAGAGTTTAGGGTCAAATGGCAAACTGACCTTTTTGATTTCTAATTAGTGCAGGTAGTGTATTGATAAGGGACACGGGTGGCGCTGTGGGTTAAACCACAGAGCCTAGGACTTGCCAATCAGAAGGTCAGCAGTTCGAATCCCCACGACGGGGTGAGCTCCCGTTGCTCGGTCCCTGCTCCTGCCCACCTAGCAGTTCGAAAGCACCTCAAAGTGCAAGTAGATAAGTAGGTATCACTCCGGTGGGAAGGTAAAAGGCTTAGTCATGCTGGCCACATGACCCGGAAGCTGTACGCCAGCTCCCTCGGCCAATAAAGCGAGATGAGCGCTGCAACCCCAGAGTTGGCCACGACTGGACCTAATGGTCAGGGGTCCCTTTACCTTTACCTTTACCTTAGTGTATTGACAATTGAGAGCTGAAAAGATATAAACTTGGTTTTTTGTGTTAGGTGATTTCTGTATCCCTGGTGTGTTTGTGGAAGCCAGCAGCAGAGTGTTATTTATCTTACGGAGATCTGTACTGATTATTATCTTGTTCTTGAAGTTGGTACATCTTTTGCAATGCAGCCTTTCACGGATGTGAGATAGGATCACATCACACCCCAGCTTTTCCTCCTCTGGGATGCTATATAAGGTCTTGCATAGTTTGAATATACCCTCATTACCCTTGCTCCAGGCAAGGAGCAGGCCTTCCAGATGCACTTAAGCCATGCAGACCCGGTTCATATGAGCTAAAATATGTGGAGCAGTTTCACTGACAACATTGGGACAATCTTAAATTCAGTTCTCCACATTTTCAGAACAATTTGCATTAAAAAAAAATTCTCCTGAAAATTTGTCAGTATTTTGGAGTGGATTATTTTCATGTTATTTTCATGAAAACATGCATTTTATAAAATACACTTTTCCTTAATAACATTGGATGGTTAGAGAACTACATCACAAAATTCAAAGTGCAGATTTTGGAGAGCTGTTTTTGAGTTCACATGTTGGTTTTTGACAAGTGTGAATCAGGTAGTTTCTCACTGAAATGCAAGCAAAATCATTGCTATAGACCAGGGGTGTCCAACTTCCAAGAGACTGCAATCTACTCACAGAGTTAAAAACTGGCAGTGATCTGCCTGCTTTTGGGGGGTTCAGGTCAAAGTTGTTGAAGAAGGAGGAAGGCCCATTTTGGGGGTGTTCGGGTCAAAGTTGTTGAGTTTCTTCAGGGAAGAGGTAAAATGTTGAGCTTTTTTTTAGGGGAGCCACAATTGTTCAGTTTCTTTGGGGGGAGCCAATGATCTACCAGTGATCTACCGCAGACGTCCAGTGATCTACTGGTAGATCACTATCTACCTGTTGGACATGCCTGCTATAGACAACAAATGGCGTGAGGAGGCAACCATGAACCAATACTTTCACCCTGCTTCCTGGCAGTGATTGATGTGAGTATGGGTGATAATAAATGAGCTCACATTAGGAAGGTGCATATGCACATTGGCTCATATATTACTTCTGCTAGATGACCACAAGCCCATTCTCTTTGGCTCAGACATTCCTTGGCAGCGAATAGAACTGATGCATTTATCAAAAAGAAAAACACCCTAAACATCTGGTGTGTTGAGAAGTACATAATCTGGGCTATGAACCTGCTGTGGAAGCATGCATACTGTGTTTTGATCAGCTGTAATAATTTCTCCAAAGGATTGAATTCAGGGGAAACCCATCCTTCCCGTCTGAAGCCCAAAGGGCTTTGCATGACCCTGATTAAGCTGGCTGTTGTGACAATCATACAACTGCCTCTCTCCCAACAGCCCTGCTCAGACGAGATTGTTCTGTTTGTTAAAACTTATACACACTCTTTGCAGTGAACAAGGTTTAATCAAATAAACATGGGAGGCACTTTATTTTCAGTTTTAAAGGCCTGAAACTGAAATTGAAGAAAGAGGGGCAAAGAGGAAGAGAAAATCAAAGCCGAACCCAGAACAAGTACATGTATAATTTGAGGGGCAAAGTTAGAGGAAAATGATGGTATGCACCTTGAGGGTTTTCTCAGAACAAGTTGTGGTTGCCCAAATCAACAGGATATCAGAAAGAGCTGTCCAAGTTCTCTCACAGAGCTTTCCATTATTCTGTCAGAACAAAATGAAGGAGAGCTCTGTTTCCAGCTTTGTCGATATTCAACACTTCGGCTTCAGTCACTCCTGATGATTAATTGTAGGTTATCTTCCACAAGGAATGTGGTGGTTTGACGTGACGTCATCAGGCCAATGGGAAACGGGTTTGGCCCAGGTTCATGGAGCAGCTGCTGCGAGTGAAAAATTGACCCTCCTGTGGCCAAATCCAACTTCAATGGAAAGGCTTTCGGCAGCCAATATTGAAGCAAAACAAGGTTTTTTGAGGTCAGCATTAAATAATGAGCACTCTCGAGTCTTAGACAGCCCACTCCAACCTCAGTTTAAGCTCTTAGAACAATTCATTCTTCCACCTCCCTTTTTCCCCCCCTAGAAGTTTTAACTCTTGTTTGAATGGGAATCCAGGTCTATTATCCTGTGGAATGAGTAAGAAAATGAATAATGAATAAAAGGAAGGAACTCATGTATCCTGCAAAAAGGAGGGAGAAGCCCACAACTCTGTATTGTGTCGAATAACAGAGATGCAGGATCCCACCTTTTCCACGCACCCTATGTGCTGGTTGTCCCAAGGCCTGATTTAAGATGTTGATGCTTCTGCAGCCACTACAAAACTGCTCATACATGGCTTGAGGCTTTGTTCTGCAGCAATAACACACATATGTGGCAACTGCCTGGGCTGCTGAATCACATGGTTTAATCCCTTCAAGATGACCTCAGTGCCTGGAGACAGTCAGGTTGTGCATCCACAGCAGCGACCACTGGAATGATTGCTGTGAGGAGCGCAGAGAGAGGAAACACGATGGTTGCATCTGCAGCAGCACAACCTGACTCCTTCATCTGCCCCAGCTGCAACAAAACTCCTCTCTCCCACATTGGTCTCTACAGCCACAGCAGTAACCTTACAACAGTTTGACTTCATCCCCCAAAGGTGCGCTCCTCCATTGTCTCCTGAGATGCCAGCAATTCCTCACGCCTGAACCCTCTGATTACTGGTTTGGTAGGTGACTACCTGAATCAAGTGGTTCATGAAGTTGCTGCTGTCAAAGTGCAGCTCTGTGAACATGAGAGAAGCTTTTCAGTGGTGGGCATCGTGACAGAGCACAGCAATAATGGATGAGTCGGGTGCAGCGTTTTGAGCAGAAGGTGGATCTCGCCGTGCAATCACATCTTTCCATTTCACAACCTCATTAACCCCTTCCCCTTTCATCTATAGTGCATCGGTGCCTTCAGCAGCATTGTAAATGAATTTCGGATTCCTCTCCTCGCTGCCCACTCCCAGCCTAATTAAAAAGAACCATCAGTCTCTGCCTTTCTTTTGAGTTCTGAGGTAGAGATAAGAGAGAGACCTAAGGTATTTGGTGAACAAAACAGAAGTGAAAAATATTCCGCTGTGGAGGTCCTTCCTAACCAGGATAACTGGAGTTTTTCATCAACTCTATTAAGTCAATTTTATAGGCGGTAATTCAAAAAGAGCTTTTTTTATGTGCTCCCAAGATCTTTGAATGCGCCACATCAGATTTTAAAAAATGTGTTGCCTTTCAGCTGCAGCCTCCGCCCTCTCACGTCACAAATTAATACTGCACAACTCCCTTCATGTTATTTTATTTGTTATGAGGTCTCTCTACTATGCTTCAACTTTGTTATTATTTGGGGAGGGGAGGGAAGTCGCAAATACAATGAGAAGAGTCGTCCTAATTTGGGGGGCGGGGGGGGGGAGCAGCAGTTTAAAACAGAAAGAATTTGGATCTGAAAGTCCTTTAAGGTGCAATCGTAAGGTGTCGGGGTGTGTGTGTGAGGAAGTGGGCATCCCAAGAGCCATAGGCTAGATCAGACACCCCACTTTGGTGCTGGAAACAGAGCTCTGATGTGGGAGGCAGAGCTGCCTCCCCACCTCCCCTCGCCACCACCCAGTCCACACTGGAACTCCTGTCAGTGGAACCACAGGGGCAGGGTACCAGGGGCATGCCAAGGAGGACCAATAAAGAGCTTGGTTCCAAAGCTGCCCCAGTCTCCTGGCACACCCTGAAACCAGGGAGGGAAAAGCCAGGGGAAAAATACGTTCCGCCCGGACACTGAGGTCCAGTGCCGAGGGCCTTCTGGGGGTTCCCTCCCTGCGAGAAGCCAAGTTACAGGGAACCAGGCAGAGGGCCTTCTCGGTAGTGGCACCCGTCCTGTGGAATGCCCTCCCACCAGATGTCAAAGAGAAAAACAACCACCAGACTTTTAGAAGACATCTGAAGGCAGCCCTGTTTAGGGAAGCTTTTAATGTTTAATAGACTATTGTGTTTTAATATTCTGTTGGAAGCCACCCAGAGTGGCTGGGCAAACCCAGCCAGATGGGTGGGGTATAAATAATAAATTATAATTATTATTATAATTATAAAAAAGACACAGGAATGCAAGACCATTCCTCCCTCTTCACTTTTTTTTTTTTTTTTGCTGTCAGCTTGATATAGCAGCTGAACTGCCTTCAGACTCCTCTCCCCTGCCTCCTTCACCATAAAATGCTTTTATAAACTGTTTTCCTGAAGCTGAAAAGATAGCAGCTAGGTGCTTACCTAGCAAGCCTTCCTGTAAACCTACCTTGTAAAGGCTGGTCCATTCTGGCAAATGGAGCGCTGACCCACCATCCTCAGCCTGGTCTTAGCCAGCTGCCTGCCTTCGTAGTTACAATCAGCCCAGGGGTTGTCCCTGGCTGTCAACTCCCCCCTTCCCCTTAGTCTCAACATTTACACTGTACAGCTCAGCAGGGAGGAGGACAGGGACAACACTAGTTGGCTCCCCCTGTCATTGGCTCTGAGCTCTGCCTACTGTTGGTCTCTCTGCCTTCTGCCCTCCCAGCCCCAATGGGCACCAGCCACCACTGGAAATGCCCTCCTGGTTTCCACCTGCCTTATTTCAGATGGCGGAGACACCTGGAAGAAAACGTCAGCAGCTGACTGCAACATCTATGCAGCATTGGGCCTAGGAGGGAATTGCTACTGCAGAAACTAAGCATCAAAACTGTCTTGTAGGCAGGTGCAAAGCTAGTTGTGGGGTTCTTTAGATGCCGCCCATGGAGCAGAGAATCTGTGGTCTTCCAGATGTGGTTGAACTCCACCTCCCATCATCCCAGACCATTGACTGTACTGGCTGGGGCTGATAGGAGTTGGAGTCCAACAACAAATGGAGGCCCACAGACTTCCTGCCCCAGACCAGAAGTTTGTAAATCCCTAAGGAAAATGTTTTCAGTATGATGGTCAAGTTCAAGGCACCTGCCAATTGGAACATCCCCCTGTTTCTTGGTAAACTCATAAAAATCATTTCTTGGATAGGATGCTTCTTTTCGTAGTAAAAATAACTTTATCAATAATCTACAAAACTGACCACTTCATTGGCATGGAATTTTATTCTGTAGCATATTGTCTATAGTCTTGCTCCATTATTTTTATAGCCAGTCAGCTGTGCTAGTTATCCTGAGGCATTTGCTAAGTGGGTTGAGAAACTCGAAAATGATTTTTTGGAAGGAAAAAACCAACCCCACTTTTTTGGCTAGCAACGGTGTTGCCTTGGGCATAGCAAAGAAAAACCTCCTGTTATAAAGAGTTACACTTTCAAAACTCTTTAAATATATGAAAAATTCCTGCAGATGGAACATTGCCCTCAGCACAGCACTCCCGTTTCAATAACAGTTGAGTCAGTTTGGTTTGCTTGAGCATAAGCTTGCTGTAATGCCAAAATTAATTTAAATATCTACTTATTTGGTCTTCACCAGTAAATGGTTTCCTGGGGTAGCATTCAACTAAGCTTTACTCAGAATAAACCCATGGAAATTAATGAACATGACTAAGTTGTGTCCATTAATTGCAACAGAACTACTCTGAGTAAAACTTAGTTAAATTCCACACTTGGTTTTCCACACAAAATGAGGTGTAGATTTCTGAGGGTTTCTGCAGAGCCTGTCTGCTCCCAGTGTGTGGAGGTTGATATCAATTTATCACTGAGGACTAATCTACACTGGTCGGTTATAACATTAGAAATGTGTTATAAAAATCTGGCACCAGAGGGTGCTGCAGAGCTGCGAGTCCCCAGCAGTGGTAAAATGCATTGAGCGATATATAACAATATACATTATTTTCAAAAACGTTTTTACAGATCAAGTGTAGATCCAGCCTGAGTCAGTGCATGAGCTTATCATGTCATACACCACACACTGACTCAGTGGTGAGTCAAAATTACTCTGTGCATGCTCAGAGTTAACTGAAGCAGGAGGGAGCTTGTGTGCCTATTTTCAAGTACTGCTGGTTATAGTCCTACCTGGAACTGTCATCAGCGGGGACAGGAAATGGTGGCAAGTGAGCCTGTGCAAATGCCTCAATACTGTATGGAGTTGACCTGTGCTGTTCACTACTAGATACCCTGCAGGCACTACATTGAAACCTGAGCTCACTTCATCACCTCCTCTTATGTTGCTGTAACATGTGCACAGTGATGCTCTTTGGTTGCCTAAGAACCAGTGGTGCAGTAGTATAGTAGCAGGCATTCTTCATGAGAACCTCCACAGCTAGCTGCACTACTACAGTGGTACCTCTGGTTAAGAACTTAATTCGTTCCGGAGGTCCGTTCTTAACCTGAGGTACCACTTTAGCTAATGGGGCTTCCCGCTGCTGCTGCTGCGCCGCCGGAGCACGATTTCTGTTCTCATCCTGAAGCTAAGTTCTTAACCCGAGGTACTATTTCTGGGTTAGCAGAGTCTATAACCTGAAGCGTATGTAACCTGAAGCGTTTGTAACCCGAGGTACCACTGTATAATCATGCTGCTTCTAAAACAACACAACAAAAATGAACATTTGACCAATGTAGACATCATAGCCTCAACACCAAGCCAGACTTTTTATCACCTTTCCCACCAACTACTTTGCTTAACATCCAACCTGGTGGACTCAATCCTTGCTCAGTATTGTATGACAGAGTTACAATTCCCAGCAAACTACAGTGCCCATAATCCTTTTGAAAGACTATGCTTCAACTCTGTTTTAAAGGTATAGAGTGGGCACCATCCTTATGAACTAGTGGTCTCACTTGGTCATTATAATACAGCTACCTGTATTTCTAAACTCATGCATTTGCTAGTTTCTCTGCTCTAGTAAAGAAATCCCACTTTGCATGAGGATATGAGCTTAGCTTAATGGGTTCTCAAATATATACAGTACAAACCTAATATTGTTTACTCAGAAGTACACCCCACTGTGTTCAACAGGACTCCTCTGCTCCTTGGTAAGTGAGTTTAAGATTACACCCTTGATTTTCATTTTGCTGTGAATTTTATACTCAGCCAAGCATAGATTACTCAGCTATTGCTATTAACTGAAATGTAAAATCAATAAGACTTTGCTAGATCTAGCGGCATTGCATTTCAAAAGGGGGAAAAATAAACATTAAAAGTATCCAGTATTATTACCACAGGGAGTTGTTAGAATAGGCCAAGGTAAAGAAATATAGTAACATAAATTGTTGGTCATCCATCAACCAGTAGGAAAATAAACTTCTTCTCTTTTTTTGCAGTTAAGTAAAAGAACTATTCATGAAAAGAGAAATTACACACAATCCTTAAAGGTTTCTGCACTTCACATTTTATTATAAGATCCTCAGTTTCCTGCTTTTCAAAGGGACAAAAGGTGCTTACTTCTGTTGATACCATCTGCCCAAACAATAATTATGTTAATCCTGCATTCTGAGCCTATAAAAATGACTCACTTTCAAGAAAACAGTTGACTGAAATAGAGATCACTAGGCAAAGAGATAGGGTCCAGAAAATTGGGTTATATAATCATCTGATTGCTGTGTCTCCTGGCTCACCTTTTACCTTATTAGAAAATTATTTGGAAAAAGGATGTTGAGGGCACTATTGCATGGTCATATCTTCAGGGAACCTCCATTTTTAAATGTACCACAATAAGCTTAATAAGTAAAGGGACAGCACATCTTTTAGAAGGGAAGTTTGCTTTGCATTGTTCGTGGAACAAATCATTATAGTCGTGATGATGACTGAGCCTAAGAGGAGCAAAGATCAGTGGTCACCTGGGCTAATCCTCATCCCATCTTTGCTATGAGGTTTACTTAAACAAACAGGCAAAACACATTATGGGCTGGCAGAGGGAAGGAAGCATTCAGTAGCCTTACTTTCAAGGCCAAAGTACACTAAATCAGAAATTAAATGAACAGTTGCACGAATAGTTTTTAAAGTGTAAATAGCAGGCATGCTCCACCCACTCCATCCCAGTTCAGGATCCTGATGAGAAATATAGGATGTTTTAAACCCTTTGCCCCTCCTCTGCAATTTCAGTCCAGTCTGGGGCCCCACACACCTGCCATTTGCAGTGGACTGAAATCTCCCCTTCATGAAGATGGAAGCTTTCCTAAAACCTAGGGTGTAGCAACACTCTGGTGCATTGTGGGAAATTAAAAAGGTGGCTAGCTCCAGGTGGGCCCACTAGCACCCTCTGACCAATGAGAAGACCCACTAAAGAGCCTCCAGAGCCGCCTCTAACCTTGAGTCAGCCCCTTCCTCCCAAGATTCTTTATTTATTTCAGGGATTATTCATAACCCATTTCAAGCAGGTATCCTCACTGCTCTTCATGAGGAAAAATGAGGAAAACCATGAGGAAAAATGAGGCCAATATGAAGGGAAGGGGAGAAATGAATAATAGGGGCATTTCTCCCTCATAACCCAATAATAATAATAATAATAATAATAATAATTTATTTATTTATATCCCGCCCATCAGCTGGGTTTCCCCAGCTGCTCTGGGCAGCTTCCAACAGAATATTTTTATTTTTTTTAAAAGATATTTATTAGAATTTTCAGTATTAATACAAAAAAGGAATCAAAAAGAAAAAAAAGAAAAAAGAAGTAACAAAAATACAAGAATAGAAAAAAGTTAAAAACACACAAAATTTCTAATGCTTATTTTTCATTAACATGTTTCCTCGACCTCCTCATACCTCCCTTTTATGTATTCCAATTCCAATTATTAATTCAACAAATCCTTACATTCCAGTTCAAATTATTAGTTCAACAAGTCCTTATCACAAAGACCTTAATTTTACCATGTTTTTTCTTTATATAAACCACTTTTTTACTTTATCCAGACTTAATTCTCGTCCAAATCTATATAACGGTACTTATTCTTAAAACATTTCCCTAAGGTCGAAAGAAAGTTCCCTTCCACAAATTCCCAATTCTCCTAAAAATAAAACAAAAAAAATTAAACAAAAGAGCAACTTGTATTATGTACACTTTAAATTCCCATTTTTCATTCCACCCATCCCCCTTCCCGGTTTCAGTCCCCAACAGATCTCAAAATAAAACCCTCAACCCGGTGATCTTATGTCCGAGGCTCTTAAGTCTCTCTCATGGCCCCTCTGCCAGTCTCTTTGATAGTCTTTAATATTCAAGACCAAATCTCAATGGGACTCCCGCCCTGCAGCATCCAGGTTTCTTCCAGCCAGGCCTACGTACTTGAAAGTAAGGCCTATAGAGTATTCCACATCTTGTTTCATTCTCCTTAAGATTCCAAATGTCCCTATAGCTCCAACTTCCAACTGAATCAAATTTATAATCCAAGTGTCATATGATCCCCAGATAAGGAGATCTCTCCATCTTTCATTTCCCAATTCAGGCCAGGCTTCCATCTTCAGAGGTTTGTTTCTTCTTGTTACCATCGTGTCCAGCCTCAGGTTACAGCTCACCTTTTGCATCTGCAGGGTTGGGTCCCCCCCTTTTTTCTCTTCAAAGGCAACATTATTCTCCTTCTCAATTTCCTCTGTTTGTTCAGTTAAGTAGAATTCCTGTACCAAGTTCTTATCAAGTTCATTGCTAGTACTGGCTCTTGTGCCCAAAGTTGTAGCATTTGTAGTCAAAACACCTATTTGACCTTGCAGCTTTCCCAAGAGAAAGAAAGTCTTGTTCAGTTCAGACTGTATTTCTTTACCAACTGCCATTCTTAAACATATCAAGGACAGAAAACAATTTCTCAGCTGGTTCTTAATGCAATGTCCCAAAACTCCCTCTAGGGGGATTTAAGTTTCTTTTTACTCCTTTCGGCACAAAACCAAAAGTTCCATACGTTAAATTGTAGCAATCCTTCCTTCTTTTAAAACATAAATTTGTAACCAATGTAAGCAGCAGAGACAAAGTCCTCTTTTTGTATCTTGACAGCTAATTTCACAGCTGTCAAATTGTTCAATTACTCCTCAACCGGATCTCACAGACCACTCCCGGGTCCGGGGGGGGGGTGGCACGTCAGTTTTTAAATTTAGCTCTTCTCCCGCAGGTTCCCCTGCTTCCAAATAAGTTTTCTTGTAATCTCAATCGGTGGAATTAAAATCTTTTATAAAAAGTAAAGTTCTCCACGACCTTAGTTAGAGGTTCTTTGCTTTAAAATATTTACAGAAAGGGGAGGCAGACTTCCTGTTTGGACCTTCCCCGATCAGTGCCGAATTTAAGAATATTTAAAAGATCCAATTTCCGTACTACTCACGGGTTGTTGTTTTAAAGTCCCAATTGTTCCAGGAAAAAGGCAGCGCTCTCCGGCAACAGCAATGCGGCTTCGCTCCACGGAAATAGCCGGTGACTCTCAGCACCGCGCCGCTTCCCCCTCTTCACTTCGGAGCCCATTGGTGGGTTCCTTAGTGGATTGGGGGGGCGCTAAAGGTGCCCGCCGAGTCCCATGGTCACAGGCTTCATCCGCCTGTGATTTTTAAGAGGGTCCCCGCTTTGCCACAGCGGATACAACGCATTTTGTGCGGAGCTGGTCCCTCCAGTTCAGAGGGAGGCAGCCATTGCCGAAGGCGCCACCCCGGAAGTCCCAGACTATTAAAATACAATAGTTTATTAAACATTAAAAGCTTCCCTAAACAGGGCTGCCTTCAGATGTCTTCTGAAGGTTATAGAGTTGTTCATCTCCTTGACATCTGATGGGAGGGCATTCCACAGGGCAGGCGCCACTACTGAGAAGGCCCTCTGCCTGGTTCCCTGTAACCTCACTTCTCACAGTGAGAGAACCACCAGAAGGCCCTCGGAGCTGGACTTCAGTGTCTGGGCAGAACAATGGGGGTGGAGACACTCCAATGGCTGGACTGATTAGATAATAAGGATAGGTGTCATGTGAGTGGGTTCCCTCAATTAGTTGCATTCTTCCTCCTCCTGCCTTCTTCTTCCCCTACTTTCTTCTATAGCTTTGATTCTAAGATTGCCGTCAGGACCCACTCATGTCCCACTCTGTTGAGTAGGGATAATGTGCTTCCCCTTTGCCTTGGCTTGGGCTCATGATGCAGAAACGAGTCCAAGCCAAGCAAAATATCATGATTATCATTATCATCATCATTGTCCTGGCTCCCAGTTGTGGACATGGTACTTGGAATCTTGGCTCAGTTATTACCAAAGATTTTATTCCAAAAATAACTACACAGCCTAAACATAGATTGGGTTACAGGTTACATGGTTCTGTGTTTTAAAGCAAAGTTCCAGGGTACATGGCTGGGCATATGCTAAGATTTTGTTTCAGCACCTGAAACAATCCTTTGCTTTCCATTGGAAGAGCAGGGCAGGCAGAGTCATTCGTACATTTTGGGTCCCGAGTGACAGGACTAGGCAAGTGAGTAGGTACTCCTGTGAGTTGCTTGGATCTGCTTGCGACAATATGTCTGACCATGCACCCTTGGAGATGAGGTGGGTAGGGTCTGCCCATTCATTATCCATTCCAGGCTCAGGGATCTCCCTGGTTGCTGTGGACACCAAACTAGTAGGAGGTGGGGCAGGGCCTGGTTCAGTTGGCTCTCCCTCCTCTGCTGTGATGTCTGGCACTATCTGGGTGGCAACATGTTCTGTCAGACTGCTTTGCTCCTCCGTGGTGTCAACCTCAACACTCTGCATTACTCAGTTTCTCCATGGCTCCCTAGCTCCACACTCTTACTGCATTCCTTCTTCCCCGCTCACTAGTTCTGTCAAGAGGTCATGACAATAATCATCATTACCACTACCAATGTGAACTTGTGATTTATATGAAGTCACCAGGCAGGGAACGCATTCTGCCAGTGACTTAGAATTTCCCCATTCTTGCCTTCTCCCCCATTTCTAGCAGCCCCTTCAGCAAGACTGAATGCTGGGGGAGACTACAGGAGGAGAAAAGAGGCGAAAGCTGAAGCAAAGCACCCAGGTGGCGATTAGAGCTCTGTTTTCAACCTTTTAAGATGCCGTCAATTGATTAATGACAGAAATTAATCCATTAATGGCTTCTGTTTATAACAGTCCGACTGACAGAGGGCTTGCAGTTGCTGTTGTACATTAAGTAAAAGGGTAGGTTGCCTGCCCTCTAACGGGCTGCCATGTTCCCAGTAGATATGAGCAGTCATTGCAGAGGTTACGAAGTCAGGGTGTCTTTTCAGTTTTTAATTTACCTCACATTGTAATGACATGAGTTTTTACTTCTTCTTGTCTCAGTTTTGATCTCTGGTGCCTCAGCCAAGATGGTGGCTGTCATATCATGCTATCATTTTTCATCTCAATGTGTCACTAAGCCTGCAGTTTATTTGTCCAAGTTCACATTGTGTTCTATTTTAATAATCCTCTTTCTCCAGGATCTTGTGATTTGACAACAGCAGAGTTTATCCTGTTAGGTCTCTCCCCACCCTCCTGCCCGCCCTGTCTCAACACAGCACAAGGATTTTCTTGTCATTCTCCACAGGAAAGCCTAGCCAAGGGAACTAATCTCCATAAATATGAATGTGTCAAGAGACTGAAAAACAAAAGTGGTAATATATCAGCTCAAAAAGGGCTGGGTGAGGGGGTGTTATTTTTAGTTCAGCAACCACACACACAATATTTGTGAAATGCACTCCGGTGGGGAAAACAGTGTAAGATCAATTTAAATGTGTCTTTAGTTAGGTAAATGAATGTCTTGTCCAGGAAATAAGCCTGCAAAAACTGGATGAGTGGATGGGCAGGAAATAGTAAAAGTGGGAGGGAAGTTGCTTTTCTGGGAACAAGATCTGTGTTACTAGCACAAAGAGGTAGGGGCATAAGTAGGGCTCTTTGTCTTTTAAGGTGCATACAAAACCAAATTACTTGCATCCTGCGGTCCCAGAGTAACTTTAGTACCTTCTCCCACATGGTACCTTCCAAATCAAGGCCCACCAGAAAGGGCCTGTGGACCTTCCATCTGCCATCCACGAGTACAACTTGCAAGGCTTTTGGAGGAGTAGTGATAGAGGGCGGTCTGACAGAGAACCAGCAGATAGGTATATCTGAGCTAATTGTTCTCAAGTTGGTGTTCTGCTTATGCTTACTTTGGGTGTCGTCATTGTTGTTTTCGCATGGTTTATTATCTATTGTATGTTTGATGAAATTGGCATTGTATAGGTGTCCACTGCGTCAAGTTTAGAGAAGCTGTTTTAGCTGTCTGGGGTTTTTGCAGAGGTGGATATGTAAACATCATGCATTCCTGTACACAAACACTGCTTTTGTTTGACTATGGATATGGGGTTGCTGCTGCAGGTAATTGCTAGTGGATGGGGGGGGAGTCCATTGTTTACTGCAGAGTCTGCTTCCTTCATGCACAGCTGGATCTGGCCATTGGATCCAGTTGTGCATGGCCACTGTGAGAAGAGAATGATGGGCTCATCTAGCCCATCGTTCTCTTCTCACAGTGGCCTACCAGATGCCAATGGGAAGACCAAAAGCAGGATATTAACCCAGTACACACCTCACCACCTGTGAATTCCAGCAACTTGTACTCAGAAGCATATTGCCTCTGACAGTGCAGGTGGAACATAGCCATTATGTCTAGTAGCCGTTGATAATGAGACTGAATATGTGGGGCAAAGACACCACTCTAATAGAAGTTAGATTAAATGCTAAAGGATTTGGACATAGCTTAAAGTGGAACAGGTTATGCCTTTATGAACTTTCGGGTACATTGGGAACAATACGACAGCTCCAGTGATGTCCATGTTTCAGCTGGCTTCTCTCAAGACCACCTGGTTAGGGTTAGTTGTCTGTGCACGGGCATGTTTATGGTTAGAGAGGCACCTGTGTGTGAATATATGGTGATAGCGCTTGGGAAGGAAAGTCAGTGTGAGTCAGCAAGGTATGTGCGTATATGCATATAAACTGTCTTCCAACTCTTCGCTTTTCTCCACAATTCCTACGTAAGTGATCAAAGAGCCAGTGGGAGAAGGGTCAAGGTATCGGCACCTACTGTGGAAAATGCACATCTAACAGTGGACTGGGACCTATCTCTCTCTCTGAGGAAGAATCACAGGTGCCTGAGGACTAATTTGCATGGCATTGCAGCAGCATCCACTTGCCTGCCAGTATTGAACTTTGAGTTGAAAGCACACAGCTCCTCATGTGTTCACTAAGGATTTGAGTTGGATGGTGAAGCAAAGGACCAACTGTGATGCACACTGGGTGACATTAGTCAGAGTAAAAAGCAACAACCCTGAAATCAATTGTACTTATGTCTATTGATTTCAATGGGGTCTGTTCTGCATTCAACTTAGTTGGTTACCACCCACTGAACAGCAACAACGGCCCCAGTTTACCACACGGCCACTACATTGATCTCTTCTGCACCCTCTCTAGTTTGGAGATAAGATACCACCGATCCAGGTACTCTGAGTCACCAACGTATGGTAAAATGTGCTGTTTTGTATCAAACTATTTGGATTCCGTTTCTTTTGCGAAAACTCAAGTGGCTGCCTGTGATTCCTTAATCCCAGGAAAGAATAAATGCAACTTGGATAACGATAGCGATAATATTTTTAATATGTGTACTCAGCTTTTCTGCTGGAAGAAAAAAGTTGGGTGTGTGTGTGGAACATAACAGAGTTTGAATTGCTAAATGAACACCTGCAGTATTTCTCAAGTGCTGACAGTTAACAAGACAAGACCTTGTTTCTTGAGGTCAGAACTGAGACAAACAAGAGCCTGTAATGATCTTTGATGAGCTTCATATAGTGGCACATGCTGGCATAAATAAATGATCAGGCAAGTGGAGAGGCATATTAAGAGGTATTTGAAAAGCAGTCATTAAGGCAGATGGGTTGGCCAGTGCCGGATTTACATATAAGCTAAACAAGCTATAGCTTAGGGTCCCACTCTCTTGGGGCTCCCAAAAAAATTTAAAGAAAAAAATCCTGGATGTACATTTCCAAAATATAAGATAAAAAACAAATAAAATAAAACCAATGTGATAAAATACATATTTTCTTTTGTGGAAATGGCTTTAGATACCTATTAGGTCCATAAATTATCATATAGCATATATTCAACCCAAAAAAACCGTGACAGTGACACCTGGACATATAAAGGGCCCCATTACCTTCAGTAGCTTAGGGCCTCATCAAACCTAAATCTGGCCCTGGGGCTGGCATATGGAACTGGTGGTCTGCATTTACCAAATTCTTCAAATACTGTAGATTCCTTTAAACCTCAGCATTGCCTGTAACGATTAAACTGCTATCAAAAGTAACATCTACAAACCATATATTAGAACGGCAGAAAGTGTTGATGGAAGGCATTTGTTAAGAACGAAGTTTGGAGAATTTAAAGCAGAATGAACGCATGCTGTCTGGTCTAGTTTATCCTAGTGTTGCAAAGCAATCATTCCTGCAGTTGATATTTTCAAGGATAACATCAACTAAGAATCTTTGTCTGTTTTATGCAAATACAGTCATACCTCATGTTACGTCCGCTTCATGTTACATTCTTTCAGGTTACGTCCCGCGGCGATCTGGAAGTACCGGAAAGGGTTACTTCCGGGTTTCGCCACTCTCGCATGCGCAGAAGCGCAAAATGACGTCACACGCATGCACAGGAGCAGTGAATCGCAACCCGTGCATGCGCAGACGCGCCGCTGTGGGTTGCGCTCTTTTCATGTTGCGAACGGGCCTCCGGAACTGATCCCGTTCGCAACCAGAAGTATCACTGCAGTTAATAGGTGGCCTGAAAATTGTAAAGAATAACACTAAGAATAAGAATATCATAACTGACCCAGGGTGGGGACCAAAAGTGGACAAACCACCTCAGAAGGTGCACGACGTGTCCCCCAGCAGAGGTACAAACCCTCCCCTAAAACTTCAACACCCCTTTGGTGGCCCCCTAGAAACTTCAGCATGTGACAGAGGCTGCACCTAGAAAATGGCTTTGATGGGCCAGCTAAACCAGGTGAGGGTAGCTGATGCATACGGCGAGTTAGGGCCTTCTCCTGCATGTGAAGACAGGTTTCAATGGATTAAGCAAAATAAACCAATAGTGGATCCAAGCACAAGAGTACTCATTCCTCCTGTGGTTTGCAGGAACTTGTATTCAGGAACATTAAAAGGTAAAGGGACCCCTGACCATTAGGTCCAGTCGTGGCCGACTCTGGGGTTGTGGCACTCATCTCGCTTTACTGGCCAAGGGAGCCGGCGTACAGCTTCTGGGTCATGTGGCCAGCATGACTAAGCCGCTTCTGGCGAACCAGAGCAGCACATGGAAACGCCGTTTACCTTCCTGCAGGAGTGGTACCTATTTATCTACTTGCACTTTGTGCTTTTGAACTGCTAGGTTGGCAGGAGCAGGGACCGAGCAACGGGAGCTCACCCTGTCATGGGGATTCAAACCGCTGACCTTCTGAACAGCAAGCCATAGGCTCTGTGGTTTAATCCACAGCACCACCAGTGCCCCGTTATTCAGGAACATTACCGTGCCAATCAGGGAGGCAGAGTTTAGCCATCATGACTAGTAGCCATTAATAGCCTTATCCTCCATGAATAAAACCTGCTGGGAGGCTTGTCCTTTGTAAAATTTGTTGTTCTAGGTCTATCATTATCAATATTTCATTATTCTTTTAAAAGAGACTTGTTTTAATCTTACTTTATAGACTAGGATGCTCCCTTTGAGGTTGTGAGGGTCAAGTTGGTTGGAAAGGGCTTTATCTTCCCAGGTGAGAGATGGAGAGGAGATTCCTGGCATCTCTAGGTAGGATTGGGAAATCCCAGAAAGCCACTGTCAGTCCGTGTAGACCAGGGGTAGTCAACCTTTTTATACCTACTGCCCACTAATGCATCTTTCTTGATGGTAAAACTTCCTTACCTCTCACCAGTGCTCAATGGAAGGAGGATTCAGCTTGTGCCATAGAACCCCCTACCACCCACCTAGAATCCTGAAACACCCACTAGTGGGTGGTAGGGACCAGGTTGACAACCCCTGGTGTAGACAGTACTGAGTTAGATGGATCAATGGCCTGGCTCTGTATAAGGCAACTTCCTATGTTCCTGTGAAAGTAACCCAAGCTAAGTGCCCACAACACTTTATAATTTGTCCTTCTATTTATTATGACACATTGCTGCTCACCACTTAAGGCTTGACATCTGTGCATAAACTGCTCAGACTGACCCCGGAAAGCATTCTCATTATCTTATATCTCACTGTGAAGCAGTTTGAGCTCTCCAAATAAAAGGTGCCGTATGAAAACACGGCATTGTATTGAGAGGAGATAGATTGAAACAGTTCACCTGAGGGCATCACTTAGGGCACTACTTATGATGGTGAATATGCTCTGATTGCCTCCGATCTGCCACTGTTGAGTTCCCTGAAGGGCTTTTTAGGAAGAGAGGAAATGTGACCAAATCCAAAACACATGAAATATCACATTTGATATTATTAAATCCTTAAATTACCAGCCATAGACCTCAGAGGCTGCAAGCTGCCACCCCATTTTACCATTATAGATTCTGAGCAAACAGGGAACGTTAAGTGTGGCTCCCAAAGATGCTCTAATGACCTAAAAAGATTTTAATAGAGCAAGACTGGAGATTTCCTTTATCTCAACCTCCCACTGATCTGCACTCACTATACATATAATATCAGAGAATGCATTCCAGTTAAGTAAACAAGTTTTTAATGAGCTTCTTTCACATATCTCATGATGCACATATGAGTGATGAGGAGTCTGCATTGCCAGGTGTGTAAGTGTGTGTTTTAATGCAGATTGGTGCAACGTTGTGATGTTTCTTTTTTTAAAAGAAATTCCTGTTAAAAGAAATTAAATGATTCACAAGTCAGTCATTCAAGTACTCTGTTGTGAATTTTTTTGGAGATTGGGCAGAGAGAATTAACGTGGGCCCAAGTTACTGCTAATATTTCCTAATGGTCATCAGGCCCATTGCCAGGCACATGTTTTGTTAGGGAAATTACAAGTCAGTATCACATGGTTACTAGGACATAGCTAGAGACATCTCTAACAGGTGGGAGACATTTTGGCAAAAGCATGTCTTCAGCTCCCCCACGCACCCATTCACACCTCAGTTAAGGATGATATGAGTACATACTGTAAAGGATTTTTTGAAACATCCTGTCCTCGTTTTAGTGGGACCATCCTCCCCAGTGAATGAGGGTGAAGTGTGTGTGTGGATGTTCAATAACTTGGGGGGCGGGAAGTAAATTTATTTTTTTTAAAAAAGAAAATCTATTTGAATACAAGATGGTTGAGGGTTTTTTCATTCTTTTTTCCACTTTTATTTATTTATGAACATAATGTGATTTATGCATAAAACATTGTTTGTTTGTTTTAAAAATCCTTGTGATTACTTGACTGCTCAAAGCAGCCTGGCCCTGCTCTTTAACAGACATATGGGGCTAATTGGACATATGGTCAGACCTTGTACAGTGGTACCTCGGGTTACATACGCTTCAGGTTACATACGCTTCAGGTTACAGACTCCGCTAACCCAGAAATATTACCTCAGGTTAAGAACTTTGCTTCAGGATGAGAACAGAAATCGTGCTCTGGCGGTGCGGCGGCAGCAGGAGGCCCCATTAGCTAAAGTGGTGCTTCAGGTTAAGAACAGTTTCAGGTTAAGAACAGACCTCCAGAACGAATTAAGATCTTAACCTGAGGTACCACTGTATAGGGCAGTTTCCTATGTTGTTCCAGTCCTTTCCACTTTATACGTAGACATTCCCAGGATTCATATGGGTAGGTGAGATAAACCAGCAAAACTACTTTAGTAATTGAAGCTGGCAAGCTGACTAACATAGCAAGTCAGTCTCCAGAAACACAGCATAGGGAGCCATCCTGCCTTCAGTTCCTTGGGGGGAAAGCTATAATTTCCCACCTGTCGTTTGAATAACCACACTATGTGGCCATGGTTTACATATGAGACTATACCTGTCAAAAGTATTCCAAATGAACTCCGTAATGTGTCAAATCAGGTTTCTCCCAATTAGCCCATGATCAATTTACCTCTTAACCAGGGGTTTATTGACTGAGATGTTCAATTATTGTTGTGAACTGGGATTTGAAGGAGTTTTAATTCTACAAGAATGAAAGTCTCAAGATGAGGGTTCACGGCTGGGAATTTGACTCATCTGTCCATTTCAAAAACTCCCACAGTTTTGGGGCACAAATGATACTGTTGCATTATGGCTTCAGCTTCCTTGAAAGGGGAAATAACCTTTGGATAGCAAAACAATGGTTTTTGGTTTATTTTTTTATGGGTAAGGTGGGAGGAAGCAATGGAAGAATATACAGTAGGTGTTGGGTTCTGACTCATTGGTCCCTGCAGATCAATTTCCTCCAGAATGACTCATCAGAACTGAACATAAATAATACCTGTCCTCTTATGAGTTGGCTTTTCCTAAGCAAGGTAGCGACTTCCCTCATTTTGTATGTGTATGTAAGATATTGTGTACACAACATTAATTAATTTTGTGAGTTATTTTTAAACACCTGCCTAGCATAAATGAAAAGAGGAGCCGTAATGGTAATCTGGGGGAAAGGGTTCTTCTTTATGGTATCTGTACAGGGAACGGATAATGAGTTTTGTGCCTGTGTAAACATCGTTTTGAAACTTTTATGGATATAAGCCAGTGTTTGGGAAGACTGGCTACCCACGCACAATGCCCATGCTCAACTTACTGGGGCTTTTGCCTCCTATTCAAGATCTTTACAGTGGGCAACATCATTCGGAACACTCTCCTGAGTTTTGCAGCCAAATAATGTTTTAAATAAATACATTTAATTCTTTTTGCCTTCTTCCCTCCTTTCTTTTTGTGGTGTATGGAAACTTTCACCAGCTAACATGCCCCTCTCTTTGTCTACTGTGCCTGAGAGAGAGGTGCATTGTTGAGGTCTATGAGCCCTGCCAAAGTTTCCTTGACAGGCTCAGTGAAAGCAGTTTTCCAGACTTCAGGCTCCGCTTTGGGAACAAGCATTACAGGTAGCCAATACTGAATCCAGTTCCTTGTCCACAGCCAGATCTTGTTGCCTTTCTTCCACCCTGGCACCATCTATTAAGCAAATGAGAGCACACAAAATGTGTATATTAGTGAAAGTAATGTACAAGAATGCATTATAATTGGGGAAATTACTTGCAAAAAATGCATATATTAGGAGAAACGCACACAAAAATGTGCATTTTCATGCAAACATTTTTTAAGAAGTTCACAGTCTGATTGAAAAAATGAGAAATTGAGAGAAACCAAAATTGCTTAGTTCATCTCCACCAGTGATTATTTTTCACCCTGAAGGTAAGAAAATACCTTTTGGGCTGCAACCCTGCCTGCACTTTGGCATCTTAAATCTCATTGAAGCCAATGGGATTCAAGAGGCTTAGGATTGCAGCCTTGGTGGTGGTGGTGGGGAATTAATTAGGAAGGAGCATCTTTCTAAAAGCTTATAAATAAATATATGGTTATGATACAGTTTGACAGAAAGTAAAGTAAAGAAATTAGATAGAAAAGTCTCCGCCAACCTGGTCGCTACATTAATCAGAAGCTAAACTGAGGTTCATAAATAGCTCGTTGCATAATATGTGGTGAATACATTAAAGTGAAATGACATGCTCTTGTAGCAGCTGAGAGGAGAATGTCTAATGAGTTAAACCTTTAAATTCTCTTGGACTTAGGGAGCATCTGGCTGAATTGTTATTATGGCACTGTGGAACTTCAGCAATTTTAGGTAGGAGACCTTGCAAGTCAGCTAGCGTTCCACAGGGCTGTATTGGATAAAATTGTACAGCATACGAAAAAGTTCAGAATGGACAGAGTTTGGATTGTAAAATTAACAAATCAAACTAACAGCTTCATATTTAATTTAGTATTCTGTTCCACCCCGCAGGGCAGAATCTGACTATAATGCAAAGCACTGGAATCTGCCTGGCATACTCCTTCTGTGTGGTCATGCCAAGTGTTTTATTTTAAGGGGGAAAGTTTGTGTGTTGTCCTTGGGATATTTGATTAATAATTTACCATTTGGATGTTATATATATATTGTACAGACTGGCTGGAGGCCTTGGGGATCACGTGAAAGAGTCCCTTTTTTACGTTTCTTGTAACTACTCAGTTTATAAACACAGGCTATCAAGTGCTAAGAGGTAGCTAGTGTTCTTGGATGTGCAGCCTAAAAGTGAAAGCTGAAGGATGGACAATTATTTTACTGTCGTTCCTAAGAAGGAAGATATCTGTTCAAGCACACCATGGAGCTATCTTGACTGCTGTCAGCTATTGATTAACGACTTAGTGGCTGTACTCAGATGTAATGCTAAACCATGATCTGCCATTATGAGAATAAACCTCTATGCGCCTTGGGCTTTCATGCTCCCCGCTCCCTCTGGTGCAGCCACAAGGAGGAGATTGGAAGCTTCCACTTCAATTTTAGAATAACCGTCATTTGGCGCGCTGTCCAAACCCTAAAGTGTATGTAACTTTTCTTAGTTGTGTTTAGGAGAAACAAGCCAGCTTCATAGTTGAGATTAACCACAGTTTAGGGTTAAGATGCCTCTGTTATGAGTTTGCGGGGTGGGGGTGGGGGGAGGCATAGGCTGAAATTCTTCTAACCGCTGGATCCAGAAAGTGTTAAAAAAATAAGCCAGGCTAGCTTCCTGATGAGGTGATCACCTGGGTGATGGACCTTTAAGGGGAACAAAGGAAAGGGGAAAGAGGCAGTAAATGGGTGGAGTCCCTCCCTCAACTCATGGGTAGTTAAAAAGACTAAGCCAAGGTTGATATCACAGAGTTACAAGTGATGTGAGCTAGAGGCAAAGCAGCAAGCAGGGGGAGAGAGAGACAGGACAATGTTTGATTGGTGCTTGAATCCAAGGCTGTGGCTTGTTAGGTAATAACGCCGAGGCCTGGTGCTTCCCCCCAACTTCAGCGTCGCCCCGAATTCATTCCTCCCGTCATGCTGATGCGGCCCATATCCAGGGACATGAGCACACGACAAGCAGAGTTCAAAACAGAAGCTCAGCCTTGAGGAGTAACATCTTAGCCTAATTTATTGCAAATTAAATCAAACAGAACAGAACAAAGAAAGATGGCTCCTCTCTCTGTCGTTCTTCCTTAGATAGAGAGCTGCAAAAGCAAAAGCTATACAGAGTGGAAACAGCGTATCTCCCTTTCCACCTACAAGACTCCAATAATTAGTGCTGGAATGTAAACAGACATGTGACATGTAACATGTAACAATCCCACACACATTTGCAGCACGGGAGGAATGGAATTCTCAACATGGCTATGGGAGGAGGAGGAGGAGGAGAAGAAGAAGAAGAAGAGGAGGAGGAGTTGGAGTTTGGACTTGATACCCCACCTTTCACTCCCCTTAAGGAGTCTCAAAGCGGCTAACAATCTCCTTTCCCTTCCTTCCCCACAACTCTGTGAGGTGAGTGAGGCTGAGAGACTTCAGAGAAGTGTGACTGACCCAAGGTCACCCAGCAGCTGCATGTGGAGGAGCGGGGAAGCGAACCCAGTTCACCAGATTACGAGTCCACCGCTCTTAACCACTATACTACACTGGCTCAAGAGCAAGGCCCTCTTGGGGTATTAATGCTGCGAGCCCCTCCGTCTTAGACTCAAGTTGTATATATGTGTCAATAAACCACTTATCATAAAGACAACACAGTCACCTCAATTCAACAGGAAACATGAACCAACATGAACCATGGGTAAGTGCCTGGAACCCCTAAAATCTTGTAGTGCTCAGAGACTGAGGTGGCAAGCAACACCACATTCAATTGTGATTAATTTAAAATGGAAGTTGACACTTCCAAACTCCTCCTTTAGGCTACACCATATTGGAGCAGGAAAGGGTAAGGCGTGAGCCAAAGGATCTGTGGGTTAGCATTGTGCCCCAAACAGTCCCTGGTTTGAGGTCTATTTTTCACCAAATACAGCAATTTGATCTCGTTTTGGACATCTACAAAGCAATGGATCCCTAATACATAATACATTTGAGGATTGTATCATACGGCAGCCCTCCATCACAGCCAGAAGCTCTGTGTGGAACCCTGGCCAGCATATGATAACCAAGTCTATTAGTATGGCTCTGAATTAGTGATGGCCTTGTTCAGCATAAAGCAAAACAACAACATGCTTGACCCACAAAGGCAAGTAGAGTGTTTTAGCCAATGAGATTCTGCTTGCTTCAAACTAATTTCCATCCTCTGAACTGGCTGCCTATTAGAGAAACTGCTCAAAAAGCGTTCACAGATTCTGAAGCTGAAACATTTGATTTGGCTGTGTTTTATTCTAGACAGCTATGACAGCATGCATTCAGACACCTCGAAATATCACCAGGGATAGAAAGCCACATCTGCAAAAGTGGTACGCAGCTACGGTTCATTATGAAATGGCACCTTGTATTGATTTCCACAGTCTGACTACAAATTGGGCAAAAAAACTATATTCTTTTATTAATTTCAAGCTCACTACTTTTTTATTTTAAACCTTCTCTTTTCCTGGCAGAAGGGGACAAGGAGAAAAGTAATTTCTAACCTGCATTATTTTCTTTTCAAAATTCTTGTCCAGGCACACTACTTAATAACTATGGCAGTGATAACAGAGAAAGAGATGTGCTTGCATTGTAATAACAAGGCTGTAGACATTTCTGAACGCAAAAGCTTCTATCTTGCTTATATTAAATAAAAGAGATTAGGTTTTCCAGAGCAAACTGGCATGTGTTTCTACAAGAAGAATAGTAACAAAAAATAAAAAAGATACCCACACCCTTTGGGTCACTTCCCCTTCAATCAAGCTGTCACCATCCTTTGATGCAAGTATTTCTATAGACATTGATCAAGTAGCTAATAAGATTCCAAGTGAATCTTTTCCATTTTTAAAAAAATTGGGTTGTGTATCCAATATACTCCTGCCAACCTAGCAGTTCGAAAGCACGTCAAAAGTGCAAGTAGATAAATAGGTACCACTTCGGCAGGAAGGTAAACGCGTTTCTGTGCGCTGCTCTGGTTCGCCAGAAGCGGCTTAGTCATGCTGGCCACATGACCTGGAAGCTGTACGCTGGCTCCCTCGGCCAATAAAGCGAGATGAGCGCTGCAATCCCAGAGTCGGCCACGACTGGACCTAATGGTCAGGGTTCCCTTTACCTTTACCTTTACCCAATACTATTTACTCTGGCTCCAGTGCTCTCTCACTGATGTTTGAAGCCAAGTACACACAACTTTAGCTACAATCCATATATATCCTACAGTTTATTGAGAAATAATTTTGAAGGCCAAACCTGTAGTTAAGCTGAGGTGTGTACGTTTGAGACAGCCAATGAGCATGTGCAGATGACAGCTTCATTGAACAGGAGCTTGGCACAGGAAAACAAATCAGGTAATGTGCATCCCTGATACCTCTGTGAGAAATAAAGCAATGCACAATAGTCATTTGGAACTCAAGGAGTGTGTGGGTGGGTGTGACCTTACAGTGTTTTAAGCTGCTCATGTGTAAATAGCGTTATTTGTGTATAGATCACTGAAACAAAAGGTTTCCAAGCAGCGTGTACAGCACATAAAAAACTCAACTTAAGAACGAAATACGAAGCTCACAGGGTGATCTAAGGCCAGTCAGTGCTTCTCAACCTAATCTACCTCACAGGGTGGTTGTGAGGATGAAATGGGGGAGGGGAGAACCATGTACACCACCTCAGGTTCCTTGGAGGAAAAGGTACAGTAGTATATAAATCTAATAAATAAAATAAAATAAAATGCTTTCTGTGGACATCTACACATATGATCCTTTGGACTGCCTCAGATAATCAAGATGTGTTCAGTACTGTGAGGTTACCACAATTTCTATGGCCATCAACCAGGTGTATGGCTGAATTACTGTTTGATGGGGAGACCAAGGACTTTGACCATAAAGTAGGGTTACCAGATGTCCCCGTTTCCCAGGGACAGTCCCCGGATTTGCGAATAAGTCCCCAGACAAATTCCATCCCCAGAATGTCCCTGGATTTCATCTAATGTCCCCGGGAAACGCAACAGCGGCAGTCTCAACAGCCCAGAGCAGTTGGCTCTGGCTGGCTTCAGGAGCTGCTCAGAAGTCCCCATATGATGGTGGTGCAGGGGCTCTAAGATGCAGCTTTTGGGCTGCCTCCACCTTCTCTGACCCAAGCAACTAAGCTGTGAAGGGAGGCTTCATGCTGCCTATCGGAGCAGCCTCCCAACTCCTACTTGCGTGCAAGCAGGAGGGGGCGGGGATCTCTCAGCTGTGACTGGAGGCTTCATGCTGCCTATCAGAGCTTGCATGCAAGCAGGAAGGGGCAGGGATATCTCAGGCAATGGAAGCCTCCTTTCCCAGCTAAGGGATCCCCGCCCCCCACCCTGCTTGCACGCAAGTAGGAATGGGATTGGGGCTGCTCCGATGGGAAGGGAGGCACCGTGCTGCCCGAGCCTCACTGCCACCGCTCTCAGCCCTCCTCCTCCTTCCATGCCTGACCCACCACGCACCGCTTCCCCACCACTACCACCACCGAAGAACCAACAACTCAGGGGCTGCCCAGGCTCATGGAGAAAGGAGATAGAAGCCTCGGAGGAAGGGGAAACGTGGCGGTTGTGGTCAAGGTGGCGGCCGCCCCTCTGCCACCGCCATCGCTGCAGCATCAATGTCCCAAACGTGTAGTATTTAATTAATTAAGTAAGTAAAGTGTCCCCAGAGTCATTGAAAAAAATCTGGTAACCTTACCATAAAGCTGTAGATCAAAAGCAAAGAACAATTTTTCTGTCCGAGGTTTGCCATGATACTACTTTTAATGGCCATGGCTTCTCTCCAGGAATTATGGGAGCTGTGGTTTGTTGAGGATGATGAGAGTTGTTAGGAGATCCCTCACAAAGCTATGGTTGGTTCCCAGAGCAGTTGAACAGCCAAACCCTCTTCCCAGGGAACTCTGGGAATTGTAACTTTGTGTGCAAAGGGGGCTGTGCAATAGGAGAGAGAAGATTAGGCATGGAAATGGGGGAGGGGTGATCTGTGTGCAAGGAAGAGTTGAGTAAAGTAAGGGAGGAGGGAATGAAGGTGAACACAGGGTGCAAAAGGGGTTGCAACAAAGGAGGGAATAGGGGGCATGAAAATGGGGGTGAATATGAAAATGAGGTTATGAATAATAGGAGGGGATGGTGACTTCATAATTGGGCAGTCAATGAAAAGGGTGTAGTAATTGTAATGTGTGTGGGGAGGACAATGCAGGAGGTTACTATGGGTGCGGTTTGTGTGCAAGGGTGATGCACAGAAGGAAGAAGAGGAAGTATGGACCTGGGGTTGAAGGTCAAACAGGTACGAAGTGGGGCTGCAGGACTGAAGAGAGAAATGGGGTTGGGAAGATGAAAAGCAAGCTTAGTTGTTCTATGGGGTTGATGTGGGGGGTTGGCAGGGTGGTTGATAAGTGGAGCAAGCAATGACACAACCCTGGTACAAATATATATAGAGAGAGGAAAACAGGAACTAGGGGAAATGTAATGTTAGTTCATATATGTAGAACTTCTGTGTTTATCTAAAATAAAAATATTTGTTCAAAGGATCTGTATCTCAGTCAGGATAGCCAGCCATGAATCTGTTTACATGCAATTTACCAACAGTTGTCGAGAAAAGGCTCCATGGCAACACCAGCGTTATAGGGCCTCGTATCCTTCTGTCCACTTTCAAGAAGAGGAGCAAACATGAAACATTTGGTACATTTAGTTTTTCAGCAGGGGCTAGGCACAAGGTTGGTCATTTTGGGGAGCAATAACAAATCTCAACCATCACTTTTCGCAGCAGGCGGGAATAAATGCCACATCCCTTACAAAGTGTAACTTAATTTGCCAACAGTCAACAAACTATTTCCTTTCCCCCCCCTTGGGGTGGGGAATGATTGTAATAATGCTCCCCCCTTCTTTCATTCTAATATAATAGGTCAAATTTAGCATAAGTATTGTTATCAGTTTGTGGGGGAACAAAGGTATAGGGACCCCTGACCATTAGGTCCAGTGGTGACTGACTCTGTGGTTGCGGCACTCATCTCGCTTTACTGGCCAAGGGAGCTGGTGTACTGGTCATGTGGCCAGTAGGACTAAGCAGCTTCTGGCGAACCAGAGCAGCACACAGAAACGCCGTTTACCTTTCCGCCAGAGTGGTACCTATTTATCTACTTGCACTTTGAGGTGCTTTCGAACTGCTAGGTTGGCAGGAGCAGGGACCGAGCAACGGGAGCTCACCCCGTCGCAGGGATTCGAACTGCCGACCTTCCAATCGGCAAGTCTTAGGCCCTGTGGTTTAACCCACAGCGCCACCCGCGTCCCTTGTGTGGGGGAACTAGATCCCTCAAATGTTTTATGCTGTTCCTTCAATGTAATATACTGTTATATGCCACTATCTAAGAGCTGGAGAAGGGCCCCCACCAATTTGTTATCTTGCCCAGAGCCCCATCTCTCTTGTTTTCTTAATGGCCCATCACCCAGGCGATTACTTGAACACAGGAAGCTAGCCTGGCTTGATTGGTTCTTAACACTTGCTGGGTCCAGGGATTAAGTGTCTGGCACCCAGTTTGAAATCCAAAGCCTTGATTAAATTCTAACACTTACTGGTTCCAGGAGTTTAGAGGGGTCTGGCACCCCCAAACTCCATACAATACAACCAACTCAACGTCTTAGCACATAATGAAAAATATTTTCAGATTTTTCACATGTATTCCCAGACATCAAAAGAGGCTTTCCTATATCTTGTTCCCAGCTTATATATAATTTTTAAATTATCCCTCTTCTTCACAATGAATGCCTAGCAGTTTAATACAACAGAGGTTTTTCCCCCTTACCTGACAAATACATAATTGCAAATGCACTACATCTTTGCAGCTGACAGCCACATGCTTTTATCTTCCTGTTATTTTCACATAATTGTAGATATTCAAACCATGAAAGCTCATGGACATTCTTTAACTGTCTTTCTTTGGCCAGAATGGGCTGCAATTTACTCCTTATACCTGTGCAGAACATATTATTATTTTCTTCAAAAGCATCTGTATTGGATTGTAACTAATCGATAACAGCCACAATGGAAGACTTAGCAGATCTCATTCTTTTCACAAATGTATGTAAATTCTGGTTGGTTGTTTTTATTAGTTTTAGGAAGCAACGTATTTCTGAAAAAGCCTATCCCTTCCCAAAAATCATTTTGTGGGCTTTTCTCAGTGGCAGTATCTCGTAGAATCATAGAATCGTAGTGTTGGAAGGGACCCAAGGGTTATCTAGTCCAAGGCCCTGCAATGCAATGGTCTCAGAAGCAATGATCTCTTCCCAATGTTTGGAGGCTGTCTATATGTTGATCAAATCAGCCTAACCTTCTTGGAAGCTTTTTCCCCATTTCTTATTAATATACTTTGAAAATGCTAATTATCACATGATAAAAGGGATTCGTTATTTCAACTCTATAACTTTGAAAAACCTGTCATGTTGTTGTTGTTTTACAAAGGAGCTCCCCTTCCGAAGCAGCAGCCCATTATGGTTTCCACCCAGTATTACCCTTCTAAGCAAAATAAAATGATTAAAACAACATTTTAATAAACAAAGCTGGAACCTTTTTGTAAAGCACCATTAGGATCATATACATGCTTGAATACCAATTTTCCAGTGCACTGGGATAATGAGTAATCTAAAAGCACGTATTTAAGTATAGATAATGACTCTATTTATTCTCATGTCATTAGCAGTACAAAGCAGCTGAAATAATCCCCATTGCTATTCATTCCATAATGCACCTTCATCACCTTCATTTTTTAGAAAAGGTGAAGTGCCTGCACTATAATTACTGTGTAAAAAAAGGGGGGCTCCTAGATATTGTTTCCAAGATATCAGGTGTAGCATCCTTACTGAAAAATGAGTTTGGAAAAAATAATGAGTTACGTATCAGCTAGTCAGGTTTATCCTTTGTCGAGCCATCTCAGGTTACAGCTAGAATGACAGCGACATTGAGTGACCTTATATTTCTGAGTTCATGAGTAGAAAGTTCAGCTTCTTAAAACTATGTTTTTGAGACGGAAACTTTACGCTTCTGGAAACGGAGAAGACAAGTGTACAGAGCAATCTTTCACTCGCCTTCTTTCCCTTAGTATCAACAATTTCATTTAAACGTGTTCACAGTTTGGGGGAGATGTTCAGGATTCCGCTAAACTTTACGAAGGTGAACACTTATCTGCTATGGTATGGTATTGATATGGTGTAGTATTTGTCAGCAAGAAAATATAGATTGTCAACATAGAGGTTTGACATGTTGTTGTTTAAAATAATGATATTGGAAAGTTATTGAAGAAACATTTTTGTCATTTGCAGTGCTAAGTTATAGTATGTTGTGGACTGACTGGATGCAGAGGAATGTTCAGAGACAGCAGCTGGGGAGCCCACAAGAGACAGGGGTTTGGTGGTGACAATGAGTGGTCAGTGGGAGAAGAGGGAGCAGATTGGGAGGAGTCCGTGTTGGAACCTGAAGAGGTAGCAGGGTTTAGTGAGAAGGAAGAGTCTGTGGCAGAGAACAGTCCAGAATCAGAGGCTGGAGAGGAGGGGGGCCAAGAGGGAGAGATCAGGCAGGCTGCTGAAGGAGGCCTCCTGCTAGTGGAAGAGGACTGAAGCAGGGCTTTCCCTCCTCTCCTGCCCCCGCACGCCCCCCAATCTACTCAGATCCCCCATAACAGTGCATGGGTTTGGGGAAATTGTTCTGTCTGGCAAGCCTAAATGCTTATGTTGATGGAACAATCTCCTTAATGCAACGTTGAATTCCTTGAAAATGATAATCCTTGTTTGAAATGGCCAACTTTGGGAGAAAGGGTGGGATGGAAAACGTATAAATAAAATGCAATGAATACAGAACTTTCTATGCTATTCACTTGTCAAGGAGAATCTTGTTCAACTGCCTAACTCCCCCGGATTTCTGCAAGAGACTTCTGTTTTTTTTAAATCTCTGTGTTTAAACTTATTCTTTCTTTCCTGCAATATTTTCAATATGTGTTTTTAAAAAGTGAGCCATTTATTCAAATCATACGGCTCTTGCAGAATAGAGGAGTCAGTCTGCCAAGCTATACTTTCCTCGGAAAGTGAATGGCATAGAAAGTATTATATTTAAAAGAAGGAAGATAATATTGTTTGACTTGTTCAAAGCCTGTCATGGTGGGGACCCAATGCCCTCCTCACCGCTAAATCAGTCAAACAGATTTGTCCAGATCACTTTCCAAAACAAACTTCACTTTTCCTCCTTGTCTAGGTCAGCTGAAAGCTCATGTTCCAAAAACATTTTTCCCCACCCCCGTTCCTCTCATCCGAGACAATGTCTGACTGAATAAATGAGACACAAAATGCTAGCTTATTCTTCCGTTTTTCTTCCTCACTTTTCATACTGTACAATTCTCCATTTTTTCCTGTATGGCACCTTTCATCTGAAGATCTCAGACCACATATAATAGACATGAATTATTCAGGGAGGCTGTATCTCTCTCAGGCATAACGGGGAAAGTATAATTACTCCATTGGCAAAAGGGAAACCTGAAGCAAAGGGATGCATGTGCATAGCTAAGGAGGGGGCAAATGCCTGGAACTGAGCTCTGGTGCCAGTTTTTTTAAACAAAAAGCCACTGAAAGGGATGTCTTTATCCACCTGCCGCTTCATCACTTCAGATCACTGGGTGAACATGCTTTGGAATCCTGCCGTGAAAAAAAGTCCCTAAGGGGATTTAGAATGGAGGAGGGAAAGGCATCCTCAGATGATAAATTGAATTAACCATAGCTGGTTGTTGGTTGGCATCCGTCTGTCTCGAGAGACAATGGAGGAGTGTGCTTTTGGGGGTGAAGTCCAATGGCTGTAAGGTTACAGTGCCTGCTGTGGCTGTAGAGACCAATATGGTTGCAAATGGGGCCAATGAAGGCGTTGTCAACATGCAGAGGGCAGGGAGGCCAGCTGGCTAGCCCCAGCTGGGTCATCTCCTTCCAGTCTTCCCACTGCGAAGACCATCGGCCTCTGCTCTGATGTAAATCAACGACCCGGGCTTCAAAGCCAGGGCACACTATCAGCAGAGCGAACTGTGCACACAGAATAGGTGTGAGGCTTGTGGAAGCATACTACAACTACAGATTTATTAATCATACATCAGGACAAAAAAACATGTCTTCTCTCTCTCTCGTCGTCTCAGAGAAAAAGGGAAAAAGAGCAAAAGCTATACACAACGGAAGTTCCCAGCAAGCTGTGCTGGAATGTAAACAGACATGTGACACGCAACAGTTCCACATGTCTGCTCCTTAAGGTGGAATGGAAATCTCAGCAGGCGTTTGGTTGTGCTGATGCAGGTGTTCCAAGGCGTTTCTTCTCTCTACGCTCCTCCCCAGCGGTCATTTCTCCTCTGGTCACTACTATGGATGCATGACCTGACCGTCTCCAGGCACTGTGACCACCTACCTGCAAGGCATTACCATACAGCAGGTTTGATGTTGCCGGCCTTTATGCCACATTTGCAGACATCTTTGTAGCGCAGAGTTGGTCTGCCATTGGGCCTCCCCTAGCATTTCTCTTCCTAAAAGACATGGAGTGCTCTCATATTCTACCAGCCTCATCTGTCCTTAAAGAACGAAGCAAGGCATCCATCCATGTGCGACTCCATTACTGTCATCCAATCCAGTCTGTCCTTTCCCTGAAACTATCAGTGCAGGCTGTTTTATTTATAGTTGATGATGGCCAAGCCGTCAAGTAAGTTTACATTTGCCTGTATTTAATTCGCAAGCCTCAGCTCATTTTCCTTCTAAACCCCAACCTCACCTCATACAAGTTAACTGGGGCCTGTTGTGTGGATTTTTTAAAAAGAAGTTCCAAAGATGGCACTTATCAAAATTTGGCTTCTTTTTAGAGAAGAGATCTCTGCATTTTTGCAATAATATTTTTCGTATTTTTTTCCCCATTTGTAAACATACATTTACAAATTTGCATTTATAAAGGCAAGTAAACTCATTGCCCCACATAGGAACACTGGAAGCTGTCTTATAGTGAGGCAGACTACTGGAGCATCTAGCACAGATGGCTGGTAGAGGCTCTGGAGAGGCTCTGAAATTCTGATTTCAGACAAGGGATATTCCCAGGCAAAGGCACCAACTCTGTAGAGCTCTGAGGTGTCATCAGCCACATAAAGTCTGTTGGGATGGGGCTGAGCCCTTGATGGGGCAGAGGCAGCCTCCTTTGTTGGGAAAGGGGGCATATGGGTTCTACCACTGCCCTGCTGAAGAGAGTTAGCTGGGAGGATTGGGCTGTGCTGACGACTCGAACCGGCCTCTGGGACATTCATTACGTCAGTACAGGGGACAAGGAATGGATGCTCTGGGGTGAATGTGGCACACACAGAGCATGAAAAGAAATGGGGGGCTGGGGCCAATGGGGTTTCACTTTTTTTTTAAGTACAAAGCTGAGCATGGAGCCCAGCCCCCTGCCTCCAAACTTGGCCTCCTCCCAATGCTTGTTGTGCGATGTTGATGCTGTCCCACATGAGCTAATGCAGGACCACCCCTACAAATGAATTTTTATGCAAAAAGAGATTTTAAAACAGAATGAGTTCAGTGAGACTTAAAAGTCTTTAAATATCTGTTTGAAATCGGCGAGACTTTAAAAAAGCTCGATCCTGATATATATCATCAAAATGTTTTTAATATATTAAGAGCCCCAGTGCATAAGATAAAGCAAAACAGAAATATCTGATGAACTATCTAATACGTGCAGACAATGGCTTACTCAGGCACAAGGACAACTTTTGTTTGATCGCTAGCTAATTCATACTCAAGAGTAGGTCTGATCATTTCAAGGGTCTTAAGTCCACTGATCTCAATGGGTCTATTCTGAGTACAACTATCACATACCCTCCAACATTTCTCTGATGAAAAAAGGGACATCCTAAGGAAAAGCAGGACATTTGAGGATCAAATCACAAACTGGGATTCTGTAAATCCAGGACTGTCCCTGGAAAATATTGATACCTAGAGGGTTTGCTAACATTGGATATTAACCTAAATTTAAGCAACCTACAGTTGCCCAGAATTCTTTGAGGGAAGAATTGTGGTTTGAATGCGCTTTAAATGTACAGTGTGTAATTTGGCCTTTAGTGTGTCTGTTCTTCTTCTCCAGTACAGATGACCCCTCCTAAAGCTGTTTTACCTTGAATAAGCAGCCTTTGGGGCTTTATCATGTGTGATAACACCATTTAATATCCAGTTCAACTTATGATATGCAGTTATGGTGTATATTGAGGAGAGAGGATGTGTGCATTTTGTGTGCCTTAATATAACATCGCAGTATTATTGAGCCAACCAACACTCTTTAAGTGTAAACAATATGCAGATGGGTTTTTATTCTACAACAGTGCCTCATTTGTTCATTGCAATATTATTACTGACACAATGATAGCTCACACAATGAAATCTTGGCTATGAAACAGAGATCCTGTTCCAAAATAGGATGAAGAATTTGTCTCTGTCAGTCTTTATTGTTAATGAAATATTTGTTCGGTTGTACAAATGTCTATAGTGTATGAATGAAAGAGTGAATACAGTGCCATTGAGTTTTAATTTTTTTAAATGATTAGTTCAGAATTATTTTTAAAACATAATTATGTTGAGCTCCTGAAACAAACCCACCAATGTGTATAACTGAGCACAAAATTAGTTTTGCAAAATTGATGATGCAGTCCATTTTATTTTGGCAGTTTAGGGACAGATCCAAAACTCATTGAATGTTTACCATGGTGATACAGTATATTTCTCTAGGCAGGCATTTACAAAACAAGAGGGATCATTTTTCATTCCTCACTTTCTGTAAAAACTACAATCTTATACTTCCTGGATAAAAGCAAGGAATGGCAAACCTACAACACCTGGTGTCAACACAGGAATAGTGCCTATGTAAGGCAAACCTCTTGATTTCCGTCCCCACCTCCATTCTTAAAAATCTTACCATGTAATTGTGTATTTCTAGTTGCTGGCTCCTTTTCCTGCCACAATTGGTGGGCTACAGTTACTGTAGGACTTTTAATTACCAAGAGTTACCCAGAAATCCTTTACTTCCTTTTGCCTGATATTCCTGTATCATTAAATCAGACACAACAGGGCAGGCTGCAGTGAAAAGGTAACTGTTAAGAGATAATGATTGATGATCTTAGAGATACTATCCCCAGAAAGATCAAGATGAGAAAACACAACAAAAGTAATTATTTTTCTGTCAAGCAGCAAAGGTCTGACGAAAGGGAAAACAAGTCCACCAAAATGAAAGCTTCAGTAGCTCCTACTCTCGGTTCTAGTTAAGTTGCAGTCACATTCCATTATTCCCTTTAAAGGTCAGATTCTGACAGATTCAAGTCCCTGGGTATGGTAGTAAATGAATTACTTCCTCTTGTGTGTGTGCGTGTGCACACACAAATGTTAGGCAAGATGAAGCATTGCAGTTACTTAAGAGACTAGAGGAGAAAGTTAAAATGTGTGGAGTGAAACAGACATGGCGGTAGTATATTGCCACAAAATGGCCTCCCTGTGGGGAGTAAGTTCTGCCCAGCCTCACCTATCTTGTTGAGAGTAGCTTAAATCCAGTGCTCCCCCCCCCCCAACAATGTTTTGGGGTAATCTGATTTTCCTACTCATATTGAAATACTGCCCCTCAATGACACCAAACTTAGATTCACAAAATGTTTAGAGGTATGCGTCCCCCCAGAAAAAAAGCACTGCCTAAATCTGTGTGTTTACCAAAGGAAGGATAAGTCTTGCTGTGAGCGGATGAATATCTAGCATGAGTATCTTATGGCCTCATTAAATGCCTAATCATGTAGAGAGGATATTGAAATGTGCATTTTCTGCCTTTCAAATTTAAGCACCCAAGTAGTGATTTTTTGTTTTGCCCCACTTCCAAGAGACACATATTAGGCTGAGGTTTATTCCAAATATGAATCCAAGTATGTGAAGCAATAAAAACCATTTGGGCTTGTGCTTCTGCATACACACTTAATTCCAGCCCCGGCGGCTACCGCAGCTCAGTCCCCAGATGGAGATGTTATCTTACACAAATGGGTCGCTGAAATCCAGTTTTTCTGTTTGTGCAATTGGCACATGACACTCCAATTTTTTTCAGCCATCATACTCGTTATTCTGCTGCTTCCCATCTCATCAGTTGGGCAGCGCTTGATGGAATGTATCCAGGCCGTTTTCGGTCCCACCTCTCCATCATTCCTCCCTGGCAATTCATTACCCATTTTCCACCCTGGCAATGCATAGCGGTAGTTCTGCACCGATGCATGCATACCTTAAAAAAAAAAGAATCCCAGTGCCAAATGAAACATTACCAGCCTTAGGTATCACAGTTCACAACAGGCAAAATGAAAGGTTGTACAGTACTTGTTGAGAATTCCATTCCACGTTAAGGAACAGGCATGGGATTGTTATATGTCACATGTCTGTTTACATTCCAGCACAGTATGCTGGGAACTTCCATTTGTGTATAGCTTTTGCTTTCCCCGTTCTCTCTGAGACAACATGAGAGACAGACATGTTTCTTTGTCCTGATTTATGATTAATAAATCTGTAGTTGTAGTGTGACTTCACAAGCCTCACGCCTATTCTGTGTGTGCAGTTCTATCTGCTGATAGCATGCCCTGGCTTTTGAAGCCTGGGTCGCTGATTTACGTTGGAGCATGGGCCAATGGAAGGAGACGGCACAGCTGGGGCTTGCCAGCTGGCCTCCCAGCCCTCTGCATGTGGACAGTACTTGTAAAAAAAGTTGAATAATTATTCTAATGGGAATAATTATTCTAATGGGCTTTCTAAAAGGAAAGCCTTTTGGAAGGCAGCCTTGGGAAATGCAGTTCTTACCACACTTTTTTTACACTTTGGCCACGCCCACATTGACATGTGCCACACCCCCAACAGTTGACCATGGATCAATGCTGCCCTCAATCCTCAAAAAGATAGCCACCTCTGCCTTAGAGGACAGGAGAACTTTAAACACTTGAAGGCTCATAAAACAGCAGGAAACAGTGGAGTACTTTTTATATATGGTTCAGTAACAGCACAGAGTTTATGCGCCCATGCAGGGCAATTCCATGAATGTTTCTTCCGGACTTACTGATGTGATGTTGCATTAGTGCTTAATTCTGACACAAAAAGTCTTGGGATAATTCTGTCAAATTATTGCAGTAACAACCAAAAATTGCTCTTTATACCATTACTCTGCTTAGAAAACAACACATCAACACATTAGCAACTGAACTTGTAAATTAGCATTAATTTCAAAAAGCAGTAGTAATATCAGGGAGTGATAACATTTAAACTAATGCTTTCAAAACAGGGAGGTTTTCCAGCAGTTTATTAATGTAGATTCTCTCACATATAAACAAAGAGCAGAATGAATTGTCTCAAGAATTATTGCTTGTGATTTCCCATCGCAATCATGGCTGTTGCCATTTGAAAAGTCAACATTTACCCAAAGCGGTATCTTAGTTACCCTGTCAGAAACAGATGAGGGACTCCCCTTCCCCCTTCCCTTTCTCTGAAAATGCTGTGAAACACTGGATCTTGACACAGCCAGGAGAACTGCAGGAAACTGTTTATAGTCTATATACAATAAATCCCTCCTTTCCATGTCCTCTTTTTCTTCCTCTATTATATTGTTGGGCACAAGTTTGTGTTCCATGCTCCTTTTGTCATTTTCTTGAGGGCTGCAACCTGTCATTCGTTCATCTGTGAGGACCGCTATCTAATCGTGAGGACAAATTTTAACCAACGAGGCTCTGAGTCAAAGGCACACTTAAAAACAAAAATAGCACCCTCATCTCTCTCTCTTGTTGATTTGATGTGCAGCTGTCATAGGGAATGAAAAAGAAAATTGAGGGTGGCCTTTCCTTATTTTCTTGTTTATTTGAATGTATGCAATGGTGGGGGCTGAGTTTAGCGGGGTTCAGAAAGCTAATTCTGAGACTCAACCCATTTCAGACTCCTCTGAAGCTCGTCTGGCTCATAAAAATGACACCAACATGCAAACTGATTTAACTTACAGCATAGATGGTGAATCAACTAGAAGTTATTTTGCTGCTTGACAGCTCTAATCTTCGCACGCTGCAGTCTTATAGTAGTACCTCTCATGTTTAGGATCTCCCAACCAAGTCAACCTGCTTCTTCGCCATAAGATATACGGTGCTGCATTTGTACCTCTGTATCCTTATTGTCCTATTTTTGTCAAAGAGTGGCACTTTAATCACCTGTCGTTGCTGTTCCTTCTGTCTTACTTCAACTACCACTGACCTGCTATGGCAGCACCCCCAACCTGGTCCTTGCTACAACGTTTTTGGACCACAGCGCCTATCAGCCCCAACCATTGACCGTGCTGCCTGGAGCCGATCGGAGTTGTAGTCCAACAACATCTGAAGGGCACCAAGTTGGGGAGGGCTGCACTGTGGCATTTGGAAAATAAGGAATCTCTAAACTGGTTATCCTGATGCCTGATCTTAAGGATGTTTACTCTCATTTAGTCCAGCGAGACTTGTATTATGCATGTTTAGAATTACAGTTCTCTGTTCTGGGGTTTGTTCCCCTCTGGGCAACTCAGATAGTAATGCTTCCACAACCTACAGCCAGTATACTTTATTTTATTTTTGCATTTGCATTTCGAAATAGTACAGGAGGGGAAGAGCTCACCTACGTGTTCTCATTTCTGTTTCCTTGATATATGGCAGATTGATATCTCTCCATTTCCTCAAAACATATTTGAGGACAATATCGAAGACTAAGGGTCAGATAAAGAGGGTTCTGCATTTAATTAATGTCTGCATTTAATTGTATTTAATTAAGGTCCACAATTTCCATAAAATGCATGACCCACAGAGCACATTATGATTAGCACTCCTTTTATCCTCCTTATTCAGCCAAACAGCAACTCAATTTGTTCTGTCTTGAGATTTTCACCACCACACTGAACAACAGGGAATAAATAAAGCATTATGATATCATCCATTATCCGTTACAAAGCAAATTCGTCTTCTGCCTTACTGCAATAACTGCATTCAATAAAATGTCCTTAATGTTCCCATGGCCTCCTGGATTATGAAAAGATGTTTATCCTGCAGCATTGCCCTTGCTACCAAGCTACTTTAATATTTCACAAAATCTTAGAAGCAGTACAGGCCAGATGGCAGGATTCTAATTGGTCCATCTATGGGTCCCTGATGACCTTAATGATTAAATCTACCTTTCTGTTTCATAGCATTTAGCAGGATTTTCAAACGCTACCTCTCAAAAGAATGAGGGTCAGTCCTTTGGCTGCATCCAGCAGGGGGATAATGGACTGAGCAAATCAGATCAATAGAAGGGATTTTGAAGAACTGTGGGATTGAATGTCATGACTCTTCATTATTTCCTGTCTATCCCTCCTGCAGCTTATGTCAAAACCTGATAAAAAATGAGCACAATATAGATCTTGGAAGTCAAACTAATCCTCTGAAATGTCTTTTAATGGGTATTTCCAAAGAACCATTTGCAATCATTATAATTCATGGTTATCACACTAAATTCAAAATTTTTGAATGTCTTCCAGAAAGGCTTAGGACAAGTATGATTTAATGTAAGACCCTCTTAAATTCAGCAATGGTGGGATTATCCGGGTGTTTGTGAGCATCCAAATCTTAAAACACTTGAATATAGAAAATGTGCACTCTTAGGGTAAACACAACACCCAGAAATTAAGGAAATGGCTTGCTGGGCTGGGCTGTGGACAGAGTACAACCGTGAGGGGGCACATCCTGTGGTGATCGGTGGAGCAAGAAGGAATCTGCTGTTTGCGGCAAATTGAAAAACAAAGCTTTCATCTAGCTTTTTGCTACTGGTCTAACAGATTTTGCAGGTTTATGTATTGTTTCAAAAACCTGCATCTGTCTGACCAGGTGGATCCATGGGGTAAAATAAAGAAATGTGTTTACAATGGGAAGCGAAGCATCTCACAAATCACTTTTAATTCTCATAAAAAATGATTGGCTGTGTATGTCAGATGAAATGAAGGAGGAGAGCTCAAAGTGTACTGTTCAGTGTGGTGAAGGCAGCACTTTCTACATACATGAGCTCCCAAGTTGATATATCATCTTGTTGCTCTTGGCTGAGCGGCTGGCTGCCCGTGCAGTCAATTCCTCTTTCTCCTGTATGGGAATAAGGCATCCCATTTCTGATTGCCTCCAATGGAAGAAGTTGGTGTCTCTTCCACCGAAGAAAGATGCACATATTTCCCTGTGCATTATTGGGTTAGGAAACTGACCCCAGGGTGAAAAAGTGGGAGTCTGCTTAAATGTATTTTGGTCCTTTTGGCATCTCGCGTTTTAAAAGAGGCCCCTTGGGTAGCACACCTGGGAAAACCATCTTCTGGGATCTTGGAGAGTAGTTGGCTGTCAGAAAAGACAGTAGTACTAGAGGGACCGAGTCAGTAAAAGTGTGCTTTTCTGTATCTTAATTAATAAAAATAAAAAATAAAAGCAGGCTTCAGAGAAACTCTTGGGATTAATTTAGAATAATTCATACTTACAAATGGATTGCCAGAAGGCAGATGTTTTCCATATCTGTCAAAACCTATAGCTTAATTTGTGAGAAGGAGGAGGAGAAGAAGATTCAAATGAAAACCTGGCAACATGTCAAGAAAGGGAAAAAAAACATATTCTCTCCTTCCATGCAGAATATCTTTCTCTGCTATTCCTTCCTTAAAAGTTAGACCTAACTTTTCTCATTAGCACTAAGTACGGTAGATTGGGAATGGTGCAGGGAGAGAGAGTGAAAGAATAACACTTTTATACTAAAGCAATGTTGGCTCAGCAATGCAAGTTAAAGACTGAATTCTTTTCCATTTCCCCCATCCCCCATCTGTGGCAGTGAATGTTAAAGATACATATTAAAGTAAGTCATCTGGATGTCCCATGGCATCTCTGATGTAAAAGATGCTTGTGTTTTTATTTCTGTGCAGCATATGATTAATGTACATTCCATACTCATGAGAGAGTTGCTTTAGGCGCAGAAGAATCTTGTTTATAGGCAAGAAAAAGAAAAGTCTCTCTCTTCCTTGATATTTTTAAATGCTTTGACTAAACAGTTGATTAGTCACAAAAATGTCTTCCAAAATCTTGTGTCTCATTAGCCTAGGTTGATCATTAGATGTTAATTAGATATCCATAATGAACTGATCTGGAAGAAAGTCTCTTTCAGATATATTGCAAGGAATAAATGCTGTGCGCAGGAATGTACCCTGGGCTGGTTTCCCCCCAGTGTGATGGAGACACTTAAGGTGTCTTTCACAATTAAATTGTTCTCTCCCTCTTTCTATAATTCTTTGATTCACTTCCTGCCCCGTTCTAATCCCTTCGTCATGTAGCTCCTTCGTCCTCAGCCCCACCCCACCCCCTCCAATATGCCATTAATTACAGATTCCTGGGAATGAAAAGGGAAAGGACTGTTGTCTCATGCTCTTCCTGTGCGTGTCTGGGATCCCTCTAGCTACTGTGGGAAGGCGTATCCTGAACTTTTAGTCTGACCCATCATTAGGACTCTTCTATTGTTATTATTGATATTAGAGCCAGTGGGATATATTGGCTGGAATATCAGGTGACAACTTGGGGTAAGATCCAGGTTCTCACCCCTAGTTAACTTTGAATGTACTTAATTGACACTCTAGACTGCAAGAAGATCAAACCTATCCATTTTTAAGGAAATCAGCCCTGAGTGCTCACTGGAAGGACAAATCCTGAAGTTGAGGCTCCAATACTTTGGCCACCTCATGAGAAGAGAAGACTCCCTGGAAAAGACCCTGATGTTGGGAAAGATGGAGGGCACAAGGAGAAGGGGACGACAGAGGACGAGATGGTTGGACAGTGTTCTTGAAGCTACCAGCATGAGTTTGACCAAACTGCAGGAGGCAGTAGAAGACAGGAGTGCCTGGCGTGCTCTGGTCCATGGGGTCACGAAGAGTCGGACATGACTAAACGACTAAACAACAACAACAACAAGTTGACACTCAGCCTGTCACAGTCTCTCAGACTAACCCACTATGTGTACCACCTCAAGGAGAGTTCTGCAAATAATAATAATAATAATAATAATAATAATAATAATAATAATAATAATTTATTATTTATACCCCACCCATCTGGCTGGGTTTCCTCAGCCACTCTGGGTGTCTTCCAACAGAATATTAAAATACAATAACCTATTAAACATTAAAAGCTTCCCTAAACAGGGCTGCCTTCAGATGTCTTCTAAAAGTCTGGTAGTTGTTTTTCTCTTTGACATCTGGTGGGAAGGCGTTCCACAGGGTGGGTGCCACTACTGAAAAGGCCCTCTGCCTGATTCCCTGTAACTTGGCTTCTCGCAATGAGGGAACCGCCAGAAGGCCCTCGGCACTGGACCTCAGTGTCTGGGCAGAATGATGGGGGTGGAGACGCTCCTTCAGGTATACTGGACCAAGGCCATTTAGGACTTTAAAGGTCAGCACCAACACTTTGAATTGTGCTCGGAAACGTACAGGGAGCCAGTGTAGGTCTTTCAAGGGCTGTCTAGTCCATATTCCTCCAAGATGCCTCCAAGGAAAGCATTGCAGTAGGACGTAAGTACAGCAGCACTCCCCTCACTTGTGTTTCACAGCACCCGGCATTCACCTCCAGTACTGAAAGCAGGCACAGCCAGCATGACCAGTGGCCTCCATGAATTGATCTAACCACCTTTTGAAGCCATCCAAGTTGGGGGCCATCACCACATCTTGTGGTACAGTCAAACCTTGGTTGTCGAACGTAATCTGTTCTGGAAGCCCGTTCGGCTTCCGAAATGTTTGACAACCGAGGCGCAGCTTCTGATTGGTTGCAGGAGCTTCCTGCACTCAAGCGGAAGCCATGTTGGACGTTTGGCTTTCAAAAAACGTTTGAAAACCGGAACAGTTACTTCTGGGTTTTTGGCATTTGGGAGCTGAAACGTTCCAAAACGGAGGCGTTTGGGAACCGAGGTTTGATTGTAGTAGAGTCCACCCACTCTGTGAACAAGTAGCTTTGTCCATCCAACTTCATTCAGTGGCCCCCGGTAGCAGTATTAAGAGAGAGCAGCTTTTAAACTGACCCCTGGGGGTAAGCTAACAGGAACTGATGAGCATCTGGATTGGGATGAATCATCCCTAAGGGGTGAAAATGAAACTGTTTTATGATTGTCAAAACGGGGGCTTTTTTATTTGACATGCCAACAGCCTGGTTGAAGTGAAGCCGGCTCCATTTGTACAGGCCTAGCCGTTCCCATAATATTCCCTAGGTTACTTGGCTAGCTTACAGTTCCTGTTTGCCCCATGCACCTTGCACCATATGCACGGGGCAAGCAGGATTGCAATCATGTTCTTGCAGCTGCTTGCTTGTTAGATTTAATTAATTCTTCACAGTTGCAAAATCATACACATTCTTTTAGGAAATGTCATCTGTATCTATTTTTTAATCCACCCCACCTTTCCTGTATAGTAAATTAAATTTTAAAGCTTAGCATATGAAAGACGTGATGACATTGCTGGAGGAGAATTCCAGATTCGTATCAGCTCTGAAGCACTTTCTGCAACACACTTGTGCCTTTATAGTAGCTTATTATTTCTTTCCCATGCTTACTCTCTAACCTTTATCAAGATACAGATAATATTGTATCCATGAGCAGAATATTTAGAAAGCTTGCAGGAAAGCCATAGCAACTGGAAGAAAGCCAAGTAACCTTTACGAAAGGAAAATGAAAAGAATGAACATAACCACAAGCAAAGTCAGTTGGCAATATCAGAAACTAGTTGAGTATGCCCAAGAGACAATTTAAATGAGAATTGTGAAAAGAAACAGACACAAGTCTATTTATTATTAGGCTTTTGTATGGCGAACACTGATTTCCACCTAGTTGTGGAAATCAGTAAATCTAATAAACACGGATCTGAGTCAGTTTAATATATTCATGATTTTATACTGGACTTCTTGGGCTTTTTCTTTCCATAGGTCTCTCATTAAACCCACAACCCAACTCAGTAAACAGTGATTTGGTATAAAGCACTTAGGAAGAAGTAAAGCATATACATTAAGGCCTCATGCCAGGATGTACCTCCTCTTATATTTTCCCATCCCTAAGATTCACTTATTTACAATATACTTTTAATTTTCCTTTGATATCCTGTGTAGGTTTATGCTTACAGCTCTCACAGATTAAAATGCATTTATTGGTTTTCTGCCAATGGAGTTTAAATAATTTCCCCAAACTGACTTCACTGGAAGTAGCTTCTGGCCTTATCTGTTTAACACCTTCCTGTCTCTGGGGCAAATTAAAGACAGTACTTTCAGATGGCACATCAGGGCCAGATATTTCTTTTATCTGTCATTGCTGGGGAGACATATGGGTGATAAGTGGCTCAGCAGCAGCAACCATGCACCTGTCTGCTTAAGCCCTAACACATTATACCTGTGGCATTTCCCTACCCAGAAAGTAAACTTTGTACATTGTTGTCTTGTCTCATTATGTGCCACATGCACGCACAAACTATGAGCATTTTTGCAGTTCAAAGTTGTCAGAGTTGTAAGACTGGTGTGAAGGCAAGGGGAGCTTCGGAGGAGCTTCTAGGTTGTTTAGCGGCAGAACATTTGGGGGAACAGAAGGCAATTGTTCCTTCAGAGTGATGCACGGAAGATTCTCCTCCAATTCCCCAATCAGAGCCTTTTCATCTCTCACAGGTCTCTTGTGTGTATCCCAAGCAGGGGAAGGCAACTGGGCTGCTTCTTGACTGCTGGAAGCCCTCAAAGAAATCACTGGTCTTGATTTTGAAGGAGCTGAACTTTCCCGTCTGATAAAAGCCAAATGGCACCAAAATAACTTTAATGGCATTGCATCACATTGTGATATTGATTTGAGGTAACAGTCGAAGTGTGGTGTAAATAATTCACCAATAGGACTGAATGCTGTATTTCTTAAGCTTTAAGTTCTGCATTGTCATCTTCTTTTTTAAAAAAAGTTTTTTAAAAATCAGCAGACAGAGAAGAGTCTGACTTAGAGAGCTATTTCCTGCCCAGCACTTCTCTCTTCAAGGGAGGACAAAAGAGGGGTGATATACAGGAATTGGAGGCTGCAAAATAATGGGTTAGTCTTCTGGTAAGAGCTAGTGCAGTATCTGAGCCAATTACAATTGATGAATGGTCTGTAAGAACCTGCTGCATAATTGCAGAGGAAGTGGAAGAATAGCAGATTCAGTAGCCGGAACCTAAATGATGCAGTTACAGTGTGAGGTTTTTTATTATATAAAAAAAATAGATCTTCTGTTAAGAACTGAGTTGTTCCTCAGAATGGGTTTTGCATCCCACTTGAACCTGCTAATTATAGATGTGCATGAATGACAAAAGTAGAGGCTGATTATTATTTTTCTCTCTTGTTCTTTCTTAGAAGTTTTCCCCCTTCCCACCACAAAGTCTCTTTTAAAGCAAAAACCATTATCCCCCAGGGCTTTTTTTCAGCCGGAACTCACTGGAACTCAGTTCTGGCACCTCTCAAGTGGGCGCCATTGCCATTATAAGAGAACAAGTGAGGCGTTCATGTTGAGTTCAAACACTTCTTTTTCTAGTAAAATAGCACTGACTACCCCCATAAGTCACTTGCAACCAGCTGAAGTGTGGATCTTGCCAATGCAATGAACTTTGCTATGCAGGACTGCACACGACAAAGGGAAGTATCTTTTAAAGAACTTCTTTGTTTACTTTCTTATGCTCTTCTTAATTGCGGGGTGAATTTAAAACACCAGCAAAGCAACACAGAGTTCCACTTTCACAAAGAGAGTTGTTGTTTTTTAAATGCTTTATTCAGAATAAAAATGTGTTAAGGATAAGGTAAGGAAGGGTTTTCTCAAAGCCACGTGCATGATACTGCCCCTCCCCCACCAAGTCATATTGTCTCAGTAGCACATTTGCACCACAACTATATTGACTATCATCAACATTGTTTATTTATAAAAAACATTTTTAACCCAGTGTTCACTGAAAGTTCCAGCATGCATTACAAGTAAAATGTAGCTAAAACGCACATCACAGGCCCAGCCCATCCATGGCCACCTCATCTGCCTGCCTCCGTCGCTGACAGAGAAGCGGCACTAGCATGGATATGGATTTCCAGTGAGGTATTGCTAAAATCTTGTGAGATCTCACCCAAGTTCTGCGAGATCTCACAGAGTGTGTGAGCTCTTGCGAGATCTGGTGAGATCTCACTGGAAACTGGCTCTTCTGATTCTCTGCCACCGGCAGGGCAGTGTGGCACTTTCTGTTTCGCCTCAAGCGGCGAAGCGGGACACGCCAGCCCTGGCACATCATAGCACACCGACAACAAAATGAAACAGATCACAACTGAGGAAAAACACACAACCCTCCACATGGGTGCAGCCAAGGGGGGCAGGGAGGGGCAGCTGCCCCCCAGTCAATAAAAATCAATAAAAATACATAGCAAACTGAGTTCTTCCCCCTCCTCTGACAAAAGGCCTGCCCACCCCCCCAGTCTGACATTAAACTCCTGGGCAAAAAAACACTGGTCTTTAATAGGTGCCGGTAGTTCAGCAGCATCAGTACGGGTCATATCTCAGAGGGGTAGAAGTTCCAAAGCTGGGGTGCCACCACCAAAAAGGCTCTACTTTGCATTGTTTCCAGTTGAACTTTAGTAAAAGGTGGCACCAAAAAGGATGTTCCCCCTTGTGTGCTCTGAGCTTGTGTGACATGAGAACAGAGAGAAATAGCCTCATGTTCTCCTAACAAACTAATAATAAAAAAAAAGGTTCTCTCAGATAGTGTACTATTTTTGCCCCTTTAGGACCATACATGCAACAGAAGCAGTTTGTATTCTAAAAATGGAAAATCACTCCAGACAGAAACATGTTTCCCAGAAATTAGGCCATTACCTTATTGTCTTGGAATGGAATGCAAATAATAATTATCATAATTATTGGTTGCAAAACTAGCTGCAATATACAGAGGAAACACAACATCGTGTTTGCATTTTGCAGGGTGTTTGATGAAGTGCCAGTATCAAGCAGCAGGGATGATGAAAACTGAAGGCCTCCAGGTAAGCGTTGCCAAATCAAAGGAAAGATGCCTTTCTAAAGGGGTGTGTGTGTGTGTGTGTGTGTGTGTGTGTGTGTGTCCCTCCCATTGGAGTCTTACAGCTGGAGTCGTTCCATCTTTCTCAGCTACAGAAATCAGCTACGGAAAAGATAAAAATAGAAAGACTCGTCTCTCTGTTCCAGGTGTAGAGAGGGAAATGACCAAAATCGACATTCTAAATCATAATTTTGAATAGTGATGGAGGGTTAACAAGGATTTAGAATCAGAACTGCACCCATACAGAATTTCCGGAGCGGAAGCCATGTTAGCCTGTTTGCAGCAAAACCATCCCAGAGTCTTGTGGCACCTTAAATGTTTCAGCAACCAAATGATGCATACAGAAATGTATACAGTAGAAGAAATAGTGCATACAAATGCAGATATTAGTGACAACAACACAAAACATATTATATTAGGAATAACCGCTTGCAAAAATATGCATGCCGGGCAAAATTGTATACAACATTGCGCTGATGACCAAACGCAGGTTTTCGCTTTCATAAAACATTTCACCCAGAAACCACTCTATATTTGCGATGACTACAGTTGCCGAAATATGTGTCATGCATATGGCGATGGGTCCACAAGGCTACATCTCTCTGCCTCACAGCAATGCCTTTCCCCCATGTTCATCATGGACTCAAGGATCCATGACAACAAGGCTTAAGTTTAGTAAGTTAATAGTGTTTACCTTTTTGAAAACATATTTTTTGATTATCATGTAAATTACAACAACTGTGTTTAACACAACCTTAGATACATGCCTTATTAGAATTTTTGCCCACAAACAACTTCGTGCTTTATTTAGCTATGAGGAGCTTAGCAATTTTAAAAACAAGGAATGCTGATTGGATGGTGTTACTATAATTACCGTATCAGGTATCAGAGCTCATTTTAGCCTGCCTTTTTTATATATATATATATATATATATATATATATATATATATATATATATATACACCTTAATTGAGTGGTAGGTGAGGTATATTTATAGGCTGCATATCTAGATTCAGAATCCCCAGGAGTGACAGGGAGATCATACTGGTTATGGTATCCTCATCAGCATAAGAGCTTACTTCACCTCCCCCTTTTTTGAAACTGGGTCTGGTTTCCTCTTCAAGATGGCATATTATGAGCATGTTTTCAGATACCCTTTTTTGTCATTTTAGATCAACTACTTAACAGAGCATGTTGCTTTTTCATGAACAAGGGAAATATCCAGCTAATAGATACATTATCATATTATAGGGTAGTAGTTAGCAAAGTTTTACTCTGAGTAGACCCACTGAAATAAATAAACATGATTCAGCTAGAACGCAGGTGGGGCTGTGGTCTAAACCACTGAGCCTCTTGGGCTTGCTGATCAGAAGGTCGGTGGTTTGAATCCCCGCGACGGGGTGAGCTCCTGTTGCTCTGTCCCAGCTCCTGCCAACCTATTAGTTCGACTTAGCCGTTCAGGGGTCCTTTACCTTCCCCGCCTTCACCTTTTTAGTAATCCTGTCTTAAGTTTAATTGAAAAATGCAAATGTATTTGTGCAGCCTTAGTTTAACCTATACACAGTGGCGGAGGAGGGGGGTGCGGGGTGTGTGACCTACCCTGAGTATCATCACTGGGGTGTGTGTTACATAATGATAAAAATGTGTGTTTAAAACAGAAAAAGAAAAAAATGGGCTCACGAAACTTTAGTTCAGTCAACAAATGCAACCAAATGCAGCTGGTATTGGGCACCACAACTCAGGGGTCGGCACTTACCGTAGGGCCTGCAGTGTGAGAGCCAGTGTGATGTAGTGGTTAAGAGTGGTAGACTCATAATCTGGGGAACCAGGTTTGCGTCTCTGCTCCTCCACATGCAGCTGCTGGGTGACCTTGGGCCAGTCACACTTCTCTGAAGTCTCTCAGCCCCACTCACCTCACAGAGTGTTTATGGTGGGGGAGAAAGGGATAGGAGAATGTTAGCCGCTTTGAGACTCCTTTGGGTAGTGATAAAGCAAGATATCAAATCCAAACTTTTCTTCTTCTCCTGGGAGTGACATGGGTACTTGGGTGTCTGCAGGCTCAGCGCTGCCCCACCCCCGGTTGCAGGATGCGCACGCCGCACCAGGCACCTGAGCAGCTAGCTACACCTCTGTCTATAGATACCATCAGGCTGATATGTAGAGTAGGGATGCCATATTTCAAAAAGTGAAGATCCTGACACAAAAGTTTTTGAACTTTTTTTTTTGCAAGATTTTGAGCTATTTTTAAGGAAATACACCCACACTCACAAAATCAACGTTTCCAACATTGTGTGCCATACAACCAGGTTCTCCTGGACACTACAACCGATTTTCAAAAATTCCTCCCGGATGCTATTTATGACAGAGAAATCCTGGATATGTCCAGGGAATCTTGGATGTATGGCAGCCCTAAGTAGAGAGTCCTTCTGTTGTTGTGGATAGAATGTGGTCAATACTTAGACTGGGACATGGGTTCCAGTCCAGCCTACTCATCAGGACTGATTTGATTCCCTTTGCCACTCTCAGCAACACAATCAGATCTTGAGGTGCTTCAAACTGAAGCTGAACATCAGTCGAAGACTGCTGAGAGCGAGGAATTATTATTTTAATTCGCGCACCCCTGCCCCAAGGGTTTTGGTTTCGATTACACACCTTGGCACAAATCTGCTCATGCAAAGGGCAAAGGGAAGCACAAGGGTGTTGTAATATAGGCCCCCCCCCAAAAAAAAGCACTAAGAAGCTTCCACACCAGCAGTGACTGCATATGTGTACCATCTTTACTTGATCGATTTTCCACAGTAATGGAAAATCTGAATTAAAGAGAGAAAAAGTCCAGCCTGCAATTTAGATTATGCTCTCATTATGTGGACGCTGTGGGTTTCTGAACATGAGCATCAGTGAGTCCATAATAAATTATGTGTCAAGGCACTCTATTTAAAAAAGAAAGAGAGAGAGCAGGGGAGAAAAAAAAATATTTCATATACAGGATAAACATATCACCTGTCTTCAATCTTTCATATTTGCATCTCTGATATGCTGACCAGCATAGACTGGAGAGCTACTTTCCTGCCTCCCTGGATGGAGAATGACATGTTAATGGCTCTCAATAACACACAGTCAGTCCTCCCTTTTATCTTGCAAGGTGCTAATATTGAAGACAATACATCAAAACTCACACTGACCTTTTGTCTTTATTAAAAAGGCATCTTTCCAGATGCTGGGCCAGATTTCTCAGCTGGGGCAAATTGGCACAGGGCTATGTTAAGTCTGAAAAGTTTTGCAGCAAAAGCAACCGAGAATCTACCCTACTGACTTCTCTCTCTCTCTCTTTAATAAATCTAAGCGAAACGGAAATTAATAACTATTCAAGTAGATAATGGTCTTTTCCCTCCCAAGAGCTGTGAAATAGCTTTCCCACTTTCCCTTTTGATAAACTAAACAGGGTGGCCTTCTTAGACAAAGATTCAATTAAAATGCAAATACCTGATTTCAGAAGGGGGGGAGAGAATGTACTCACACTTCTGGTTCTTTGTGAATATCATTTGTAAAACATCACAAATTAAATGACTGGAGGAGGGGGGTTGAAAAGCAGGTAATTGTAATTGGTGAGCACCTAGGAGTTTGATTTTTTTAAATGATAATAATCAGGGCACATCCTAGGGTAGGTAGGGGCTTTTCTCATACTTAGCTGAGGAAACAAAGATCTCCTGCTTTTCTCACAGTGTAGCCTCCAGCAGAGTCACCTCTGTCTTTCAGCCTAACCTGTTCTGAGGATACAATAGCAGAAACTCTTGGATACTGCTCTGACTTCCTTGGAAGACTGGCAGATTCAAATACGATAAGCATAATAAAACTAAGTGAATAAGCCACATGAACTCAACCCTACCTGCTAGATTTATTGAATAAAAGCTTTGAACATCTTCCCACTAGAGTTGCACTCCTCTTTTCCACTTACTTGGGAGCAAGCCCCATTGAAGTCAGTAGGACTCCCAGCATGTGTGCATAGAGTTGCATGCACATCTGTGTATTTCTCAGGAAGCAATCCTATGAAATTAATGTCACCTGGAAGTAAGCTTCAGAGAACTCAGTGGGACTTAGACGTGCCTTGGATTTCACCGTTAAAGTGATATTATCCACAGTAGGAAAAGAAAACTATATCTCGACTAATAATAGTGCTTTCCCTCACTGTCACAGATACAATGCTTTGCTTAAAGCAATCTAAAATACATCATTTGAGAAAAACCGTAGGTAATTTGTAGGCTTTTCTTGTTCTGTAATTTGTGCATTACATTTTCCTATCTGCGTTTCACTTTCTGGGATCTCTGTTTGCTTTACCTTTTATTCTACCCCAGCAGTGCTCCCAATATTCCCCATACTCCACTTAAATTCTCAACCAAACTTACAAGCAGCTTTTTTTCTTCTTCCTCCAGCTTTTGATTGGTTGGAAGTTGGAGAAGTGCATTCTCTAGTCCACTGTAAAATAAATTACTTTTCAACAACTCTCCAACCGATTATGCTTGTTTCTCTGCAGAAATAGTAAGTCATGGGTAAAAAGCGCTGCAGGCAACATCCCCGGTCTTATTGCAAATTCAGAGAACTCTGCCTTCTGTACTCTGAACTTCTGTATCTCTCAAACCTCAGTTGTAGCAAACTCATACATTCAGAATGTCCACATTATAGATATGGTAATAATTCTGGCTCCCTTGCTCCAGAAGAACTGTGATGATGCTTCCTTGGCTCCTGGTATCATCCTGGAGCTGTGATGCTTCCGCTGCAAACCCTGATGCCGATCTTTTCATTACATTCTTCTGCTTTTTGTTTACTATCATGCCTCCGTTCCTTCTGGTATTCGCAGTTGTGTTACCTGGCAGCTTCGGGTGGACTCTACAGATGTGTGTGAGGATCTTTGCCATGATTCTCCCTCAGCTCTCAATAAAACAAATCATTTCTAGAAGAAATCCTGACAGCCATCCCACCCGAACACTTGTTCATGTAGGGCTGGAAGCGCCTCTCACCTTTTTTCAAACACCATCCCTTGTGGAGTGTTCCCTCAGCCTCCTTTCTTCTCCCCTCTCCTACCTGGGGAGTCCACTGGGAAGCTGCAGCTGCTCCCCTGGTCTCTGAGCTGCTCCCCCATCCCAAAGAGAGGTGCCTCCTCAAACAGGGCCTGGGAAGCACCCCCTGGCCAACCCCAAAGGCACCATTTGCCTGGGAAGCTTGTAGTCAGGGCTGCTGCAAGGAACAGCTTTGCAAGCCTTTGGGAGGCAAAGACACAAGAGAGCATCAGAAGAGGGAGACAAGGAAAGGGGGCAGAGGCCAGTGTTGCCCGTGTTGAAAACCGCTGGCCTAGTTGGCTGACTTTTGCCTGGACCACTAGTCATGCCACTCAGTGTCAATTGGTTAATATGAATGCTGTTTTAAAAAAATATTTATTAAGTTCCTGGTTAGGTGAATTTGTCACTACCAACCTGCAAGGTCTGTCCTTAAGGTGGTATGCTGCACATACACTCTCCCCCCCCCCCTTCTCTCTCCTCCATGTGTACACACACACATATCAATTATCCTTTTATGAAAGCAACATTTTAGGCACAGAGATCTAACCAATATAGAAATGTGGCATTAAGAAGCATTTGTTGCTGAGATTGAAGCTGTCTTTTGAGACAATAGACTTTCTTTTTTCAATGACATGCATATAAAAAGACGTATTCATGGATCTCTTCATAAATGCATCTCTCCCAATTATGCAATATTGATGCACTGAGAATATTGGGATAAGTTATAGGTTCTTTTAAGAAGTCTATGTCTTTTCATCAGATACTCTTCACAGCTTTATGGGAGGGGGAGCTTACAGCCTCCTAATTGCATCTATTTTTTATATTTTGAGATATCTCATTTCCCCAAGTGAGGCAGCAATATCAGACCTTATTGTCATTCTTATATGAAAAAAGGAAAAACAATTTTAAGAAATTTAATATTTGACAATAAAAGGGGCAGGCGGTGAAACCCATTTGAAATGGTGATGATACTCATCAATATGGGAGAAAATTGAGTTAGCACAAACAATAGCTACATTGAATATAGCCTATCAAAATCCTGGGTCTTTGAAATTACTGAACAAAGGGAAAGTGAAGCTCTGGGGAAAATTTCAGTATTGTCAACAGAAAATAATGCTAAGGCCAGAAGCTACGCTGGCATCAGAGTAGATACTAGTGTTTGGCTTCTATTCTTTATGATACAAACATATTGTTGTACGCCATCCTAATCTCTAAGTGGTGAGAGACTCCAGGAGTAACAGGTGCTTACCCAGGGTTCTGTTTCCTTGGAATGAGGGGCAGCAGAGGCTGTGCTGTCTCTATGATATATGGTTTATTTACAAATACATACAACCTGGTATAGGTAAACCTACAATGGAAGGGCTCGCAGCATTAACACCCCAAGAGGTAGTGCTTCTCCTGTAGTCACAGCCTTGGATTCAAGCAGAAATCGAGCACGGCTCTCTCGCTTTCTGGCTTCTGCTAGCTTCTAGTCCAGCTGCATAGCCGGCTGGCCCATGAGGTGGGGTGAAGCAGATGCCTCAGACGGCACCCTGCAAGGAGTAGCATGTCTGTTCTGCTGTGCAGCTTTGCTGCCAGTCTCCCTGGCTTCTAATGGCAGAGAGGGACTGGCAGCAAAGCTCTGCAGAACGTCTCCCCTCCTGCTGAGCCAGTGAGGGGGAGGCATTCCACAACTCAGCTCTGCTGCTGGGCCAGGAAGAAGGCCTTTAAAGCCCTAAACGGCCTTGGCCCAGTATATCTGAAGGAGTGTCTGTCTCCACCCCCATCTTTCTACCCAGACACTGAGGTCCAGTGCCGAGGGCCTTCTGGTGGTTCCCTCCCTGCAAGAAGCCAAGTTACAGGGAACCAGGCAGAGGGCCTTCTTGGTAGTGGCACCTGCCCTGTGGAACGCCCTCCCACCAGATGTCAAAGAGAACAACTACCAGACTTTTAGAAGACATCTGAAGGCAGCCCTGTTTAATGTTTGATGTCTTACGGTATTTTAATATTTTGTTGGAAGCCCCGCAGAGCTGCCCAGATGAGTGGGGTATAAATAAATTATTATTATTATCATCATCATCATCATCATCATCATCGCCACCCCTGGCAGTGTGGTGGGGCTTTGCAATGGCTTCTCCCTTCTAAGGGGGTATTACAGAAAAGAGAAGCCTTTACAGAGTGGCCCCCCTGCCCCAATTGTGGGAGTGGCAGTGGGGTGTTTCACTTCAGGTGCCAAAATGTCGCAGGCCACCCCTGCCCATACACTGGATTGATTTCTGTTCTGGATATTGGATCTGCCAACATTTCTGGTTCATGTGAACACAGAGCAGATCATAGAGGGCTATGATACTGCAAACTTCATTCCATTCAGTGTCACCTATAGTATCCTGGAAGTCCACTTCCCAACATTCTTTCAATTCCTGTATCATGGGCTAGCAGACCTCCTCACAGTTTGGAAACCAGACCTCTTTTGAGCCAGTGTGGTGTAGTGGTTAAGAGCGGTAGATTCGTAATCTGGTGAACCGGGTTCGCGTCTCCGCTCCTCCACATGCAGCTTCTGGATGACCTTGGGCTAGTCACACGTCTCTGAAGTCTCTCAGCCTCACTCACCTCACAGAGTGTTTGTTGTGGGGGAGGAAGGGAAAGGAGAATGTTAGCCGCTTTGAGACTCCTTAGGGTAGTGATAAAGCGGGATATCAAATCCAAACTCTTCTTCTTCTTCTTTTGTTCACATTCACCAAGAGAAAAGAAGTTTCTTAAATTCCATGAGAGCCCTGGTTGTCCTGCTGTGAAAGAGGTGACCTGTCCGAAGAGCAACTAATTACCACTCCCAAGAGTTAAATTCCATAGCATCAAGCTAAATCATAGGTTAAACTGAAATGTGGGTGAAGCAACAAGGTGCCATCTAGAATGCCAGATATCTATATAAGGTATCAATTTCAAATTCATTCTTATTTAGATTTATAGAAGTCAGTAATTACACCCAGGAAAGGTGTTAGTTACTTGTTGTTGTGACTAGGACCTACATTCCTTTCCTCAGAGGAGCAGTGCCTATTTCCATTTCTGGTACGAATTTTGTTTCTATAAAATCCCCCACAGTTACGATGACAATACAGCATTACTCACTCTCCATACTAAGTTGTTGCAGGAGGTCACTGTGTGCCACACAACAGATGCTGCTTTTCAGCAGCGTGCAAAGTTTTCCCTATAAATAGTTTGCAGGGAGCTCTGCGATCATTCAGAACAAAAAGCTCCTAAATATAACCCCGCAAAGTAACAGTTTATACAGCATTTTTTATTTGCAGACCTCATATTCTTCAGTACACAAAATCATACTGAAGAATGCAAGTGTCATTCCATTTGCTTCCCCAAAAACCAAACTCTTTCAAGAGTTGCCATGAGGATGGATGATTACTATATTAATTTATATTTCCTGTTCGCACTATGACTTATATTTGTTTATATTCCGCAGTCAATTCCATTACAATATTATTGCCACAGTAGTACTTCTTATCAGTTGGGCAGGGTGATCCTATGGTCCATCTATGCTAGGAGCAGATCTGTTTACTATCAGCAAACCACAATCTGAAGTGATGTTTGCTTACAGATCTTGATTTGTTTTAACAATTACATGTGAATGCAAAAATTGAGTTATGGGGACCTTATCCTTACCAGTGACCCACTGCAAATGTCCAAAGCAGCTAGACAAGGGCCGGTCCTACCATTAGACAGAGTGATCACCTCGGGCAACCAATATGGGGTTTCATAAAAGAGTGCCAAATTACTGTATTTTTACTCCTAGGAAGGGACATTGCCCCAGGTGCCAAAATAACTTGCTGGCCATAGGCACTGTGCGCCTTGACTTGATGACAGGGGCCATGCTGTTCTGCCTCAGGCAGCAAAATATGTGTTGTTGGCCCAAGTGTTATGGTGGAAGGCCTCCTGCTTAAACATGAAGGAAGCTGAGGAGACTAACAAGCAGAGTAAGGCTCCCACCCTGGATGTGGGTGGCACTGTTGTTTAAACCACTGTGCCGCTTGGACTTGCCAATCAGAAGGTCGGTGGTTTGAAGCCCTGCAACGGGGTGAGCTCCCGTTGTTCGGTCCCAGCTCCTGCCTACCTAGCAGTTCGAAAGCACGCAGTGCACGTAGATAAATAGGTACCACTCCAGAGGGAAGGTAAACAGTGTTTCCATGCACTGCTCTGGCTTTGCCAGAAGCGGCTTAGTCATGCTGGCCACATGACCCGGAAAAACTGTCTGAAGAAGCTGACAAACGTCAGCTCCCTCGGCCTGTAAAGCGAGATGAGTGCCGCAACTCCAGAGTCGCTCACGACTGGACTTAACTATCAGGGGTCCCTTTACTTTTACCTTTAAGGCTCCCACCCTATCTGCTAACCATCACGGGACCAACCAGGCACACTGCTGAAAGACCCAAGGCTTCTCCTGACCCAAATCAGATGTGTGACAATCCTGTTTCTCCCTCCTCCCTCCAATCACTGGGTAGAAAAACTATCATGCCCTAGGATTCCTGTAGATAATTAAGTTGCGCCTCCCCTTCTAATTTTTTTTTTTAATAAAAAAATGAAGTTGGGAGACTGTTCCATACAGTTGTATTTTAACTTTTATCCTGGTCCTAAGGTAGGTCCTTATTTCCGAAAGAGGCATGTCTATTCCATTATGCTTTCTCTTTATGGGTAATATATCTTCCTTAGATCTGAGTGTTCTTCTGCCTCATGCTATAATTATCCTGAAATTATACTTTCCCCCCTAACTCCATCCTCCGATAGGTTTTTTAAAAAAATAGGTCTTTGAATAAATTATTCAGGCTGCTGAAGCTTGCTGCTGCTTTTTCCCCACTTGCTCTTATGGACTGCAGTGCTTTTACCTAATGTGAATTGATGTACGCTTGGCACACGCTTGGATTTTCCACACAGTAGAAAGGGAGTGAGCTACCGTTTGCTTCCCTCATCGCCAGCACCTGCATACTGCACTATTGCCTTTCCAGCCGCCTCACTCTCTCATGCTGGGAGCCGTTCCATTTTACTGTCCCAAGACCAAGAGATGTCCAATTTCTTTTTCTTTGCCCTTTTTTGAAATCTTCTCATTCTTCTGGTGAGGTTTTGGGTCTTAGTGAGAGGGAACAAGATGTATGGGGTGCTGTTAAGGGAGTACAATTCAGCCCGATCTAAAGACCCCCTTTTGCATATATTCAAGGTTCAACTATAAAAATTACAAAATGTTATAAAAAATATGTGTTGTGACTAGGAATGATGGAGAACGTCAATTAAGTTCACATTTAAAGCCAAATGTATCAAATTCACACATCCTGAAACAATATGAGAGCCTAAACACAGCCATCCTTTGAAATTTGCATGTCACCAAATTTTGAGATGCAATTCTCCAACCAACGAGTGTTTACAAAAATGCACATATTGCACACAGAAATGCATATGTTTCTGCAAATAACACATAGAAATGCATTATATTAGGACAAATTGCTAGCGATTGTGTCCATTTGTCTAAACAACATACAAAATGAGTTTATTGGGAGAAATTCGCAGTAAAATGCTGAAGAATTTTCAGGAGGTGTTCTTTAAAAAATAATAATTGCAAATTGGTGCAGAAATGCAAAGAACTGAATTTAAGATTGAAAATATAAGAAACAGAGAGAACTGAATTGGCAGCTCCTTTCTTCCCTAGTTGTGATTAATATATGTGTCATAATCATCTGAACATTTATAGCATCTCCGCAGTATAAGATTGCTAGATATAATTACCTCACTGTCATTGATTTTTATGAAATCATCTTTCCAACTGAAGAACAACTCTAATAAAGTTTCTCAAGTCAATCTACTCTTTCTAGTCCAACCTATTCTGTTTGCAGCACCAAACGAAAACAGCTGCAGGAACACTTTTCATTGGAACTGTAGGTGGAAAGGTATGGTAGGCAAGGCCAAATCCATCTTCCAAGACAAGCTTATTTGGTCCCTAGGAACCCTACCATATTGAATCAAAAGAAGATATTTAAACCTATCCAACATCCCATGAACTACGGTTATGTTTAAGGGGGCATGCGCAGTGCAGGAGAGGCTGAGCCAGTGCAAACAGAAACAAAGCAGGAAGAGCAAACAGTCTCCCATGCATTTGCAGGGTAATTTACTGAGTTTTTGAGGTGTTATTTACTGAGGCCAAATCTTACCAGAAAATAGCAACAGCCTGAAAGCACCCAAAGTGGCTGAGCGTGACTTACAGAAGTGATTGAGAGCAGCGTAGAATGTAGCAGTGGAAAAAAAGAATGACCGCAGCTGAGATAATAAGACTGCAGCAATGATGTAAGATGGTGAGAGAACAGCTAAGTGGGTGGTCATGTGTATGACACAAACAGCAGTGGGACTTCTGTGCTATTTTGAGCACAGGATAAGCTTTAGAATTGGGCTGAGGGTGCAGTCCTGGTCAGGGCAAAATAGTGGGTGAATAGAGTGAGCGTTTGCTTTGGCACTAGTGGATTGTTCTCGCTCTCTCCCTCTCTCTGGTATTTGAGCTAGTAAACATTTTTATCCTATTTGCAAGGTTGAAGTATAAATGGCTACTTCATGCTTGCACAGTTATAAAAAAAATGATGCTACATGAGAATCAGTCAGCCATAACAGGATCTGTGTGAAAACAAGCAAAGGAACTCTTTCTGCCAAATGCTTTGATTCTTGGAATCTTATCGCTTCAGACTGTTTTTTTCCCCTTCCTCTTTTCTTTTCTTGTTTTGATAATAAATAGGAAATTAATCTTGCTATCGGGAAAGCAGTTTCAGGCCAAACAGAGCTCAAGTAAAAGTGGACTTGTGCCTGAGCATTATACGAGCCTACAAAGCTCAGAATAACCTGGTCACACTAAATATTAAAGGAGCCAACAATTGCAAATGGAGCAGAGGAACTGGATGCACACTATACATTGAAAGCACATGGCCAAAACACCAAGGTGGCTGTCGCCTATGGAAGCTAAGTCTCAGAAAAAGCTCAATATGGAGGCCAAATGGCCAAAATATTGGGAAATTTTGGAGCAAGAAGGTGACAAATTGAAATTGCAGAGTTTTGAGAAATTAAAAGATAAAGTGCGAGATTGGCTTCATTATTATCAAATAAGAGAGGCCTATAATTTGGACAAAAAAATTGGCTTCCAGGTGGAGAAATCAAAATTGGAAACAGAATTGTTAGAACCAAAAACTAAGATTTTGTCAAAGATGTATAACTTGCTGTTAAAGTGGAACACACAGGCTGAAACGGTTAAATCAGCGATGATTAAATGGGCGCAGGACATAGGTCATAACATTATGTTTGCTGACTGGGAGCAGTTGTGGACCACCGGTATGAAGTTTACGGCATGTAATGCCTTAAAGGAGAATATTATGAAAATGATTTACAGGTGGTACATGACCCCAGTTAAGCTTGCAAAAATTTATCACCTGCCTGACAAGAAGTGCTGGAAATGTAAAGAAGCTGAGGGAACATTCTTTCATTTTTGGTGGACGTGCCCAAGGGTTAAGGCTTACTGGGAAATGATATATAATGAACTGAAGAAGGTATTTAAATTTACCTTTCCTAAGAAACCAGAGGCCTTCCTTTTGGGCATAGTCGGCCAATTGGTGCCAAAGAAAGATAGAACATTTTTTATGTATGCAACAACAGCAGCAAGAATACTTCTCGCTAAGTATTGGAAGACACAAGATCTACCCACCGTGGAAGAGTGGCAGATGCAAGTGATTGACTACATGGAGATGGCAGAAATGACTGGCAGAATCCGTGACCAGGGAGAAGAATTGATGGAAGAGGATTGGAAAAAGTTTAAGAATTATCTACAAAGATATTGTAAAATGTTTGAATGTTAAAATGATGTGGGTTGTGAAGGTAACATGGCATTTGGGATATGGTTAAAAGAGCTATGAAAAGAAGAATTTTTTTAAAAAAGGAGGGGTATGACTAGAATAATATTATGTCAAAGTATATAAGGTGGAGTAAAGGATTAAGATAAGGGAAATTAGAGACATAATAAGTGGAAACATACAAATATAAACAAGGTTGGAAAAAGGGTTAGAATTTGCTGAATTTGACGGAATAAAGAGGAATACAAAAAAAGGGAGATGTGAGGAGGTCAGGAAAGAGGGATATGGAATTTTGAAATCTAAAAGTGGAACTTTCTTTTTCTTTTTCTTCTTTTTCTTGTTAAGTGTGTATTTTTTGTCTGTTGTTTTTTGTTTTTATTTTGTTATATGTGGTGTATGTTTTGTAAAACATTAATAAACATTTATAAAAAAAAAATGAAAGCACATGGCTTCCCTCAAAGAATCCTGGGAACTGTGGTTTATTGACTACAGAGCTACCATTCCAGGCACTCTTAATAAACAGGATTCTTGATGAGGGGGAGGGGAGCCATATGCTATCAATGTATGATGTGTACACAGCCACATTCAACTTGAAGACAAAAGTGGTGTGTGGACAGAATGAACATCAGGCCAACTGAACTTGTTTACTTTTTACAGTTCCTTTGATGGGAAGGGGATGCCGGTCACCCTGTCCTAAAAGTGGCCTTTGCAAAATTAGTTTCAGGTTATGGTCCTAGTGAATTACAGGCAGTCCAATTGTATGCATAGCTACTCAGGAGGAAGCCCCTTTGAGTTCAGTGTGGCTTACTCCCAGGAAAGTAGATGCAAGGATTACAGCCTGAAAGATTGCTATCCCTTTTTTAGTGACACACCAGTTAAGTGAGCTGGTGGAAGTCATGCAGTAAGTCTTGGTTGGGAAGGCAAATTGGAACAATATCTATTTCACGCCTCATATTTATTTTTCATTTCAAAGATAACACTATTTTCTATCGCAGTTGGTTTTTCTTTTTGCTGTCACTGTGGAATCTTTGCCGAATGCAAGCAAAATTGCATTCTGTGACGATACGCTTACATGGGAGAGATAACCAGAGTCTGCATTCTATTCAGATACTTTGGTGCCATGTTCATTAAATGGATACAAAACAGGTGTCACCCAGCACTTAATATGAAAAAGCAATGCAGCTAAGGATTTGGGAGATACCCATCTAGCAACTTTTTATTATTATTCTTTTCTTCCTGCCTGTCAGCCAACACAATCAGAGGGCAATCCATAGACGGTGCATAAAAGGCACTGAGCTATGTGAATATTATTTGATGTTAAATATGATACCTAGCATCACTCATGACACAATGGGATCTTTCAGCAGATTTGCATATAAGCTATGAGCTGGCCTGATGTTTTCTAATATTTGTGTGATACACGGTAAGGCAAGTCAACTGTGAATGAAACTGTTGTCTGTTGCCTGCCTGATCCTGTGTGGAAACCAGCTGAAACAGAGAACACCGCAACATGTTTTTGAGGTTTTGGCATGCTTTATTTTATTCGGGGTGTCCAAGGTTGCTTGGATTAAGTGATCCATAAACACAGCAGTGCAACCAGTTTGGTTTGATTGTGGTGAAGTGGCTGATCTGGTGTGTATTATTGAGACCTGGGGTTTCTGACCTTCCCAGTTGAGCCCACCTGAGTATTCAGTGCAGCAGCAGTCAAGGTCAGGAGGAGAGGGAAGGGGCGTAGCAGTGATCCATAAAATTTCCATCGTTCTCACCAGGAGGCCAATCCATCAGGAAGCTGAATTCAAGAGTTTGTACTTGGTGTTGGGAAGCAGGGACAGAAGCAAGATCTTGTTGGTGTACTGAGTCAGTCCCTGACTGAGCTGGCAGAGGAGGTCTCTGCTATGGTGTTGGAGAATCCCAAGACTGAATTTGAAGAGATTCTTTATTCTTTTCTACCTTTCTATTAGGCTGTAAGGGATGCCGTATCTCCAACTATATGAAACTACTATATGAAACTATATGTAACACTGCACCCCATGCGGCACCGTCTCGCCTTGGTGCCACTCAGTGTGGGTGAACCAATCATGAGCCCCTAAATCCACCTCTGGGCTGGAGGAAATCAAATTATTTTGCTGATGATGTCACAATGCTTTGTCTGGCTTGTTGAAGTCATGGACCAGAAGGTCCACAACTATCAATGAGGGAAAAGAAGATGCAAAATGGCAGGATCCAAGGAAGCAAAAGGGCACCAACAGGAATTGGAACAAAGCAAATGTTCAGTGCTGTGGATTTCTTCTCATAATTTGTTGGGCTGCATCAAATATGCCACGTTTGAAGTGAAAGTCAAAACGGAAAAAAGATTGGCACAGCCTACAACCCGTAGATCTCACACAGCCCTCAGATCAATTTCCTAATCTCTGTGTACCTTGCATTTCCTCTGCCCTCACATATTTGGCTCTTCATATCTCCTAACTTTCCATTACACGTTCGATTGTTTATGGTATTCACAAGCTACTTTGCAGGCAAACCTCACAAAGTAGTTAACATAAGGTTATTATGACAAGAAGCACTTAAAAAAAAGTTACAAGTTAAAATGAGAAAGACCACTGCAAACACTTCTTCTCCATCCCCTCAGAAAACCCTTGGGGTGACAGTTGGAGAACAGTTGGAGAAGGAGGGAGCTGGAGCTGGACAGCAGCATCTAGCCAGGCTCTTTATTTTCTTCTCCATGCTTCAGGAGCCACACATAGAAATGTTGTAAAAGCTAAGTTGCCCTATAAAGCCCAGCAGCCATTGCCATAAAGCATATAAACAGGTCTCAAAAAATCCCAGGCATTTTGTCACTCAGCTCGTAAAAAACAAAACAACCAATGCTGGAAGCTAAGGATGTTTACTCCCCTCCCCTCCATCCACCTCACATTTCTGCACTTGGTTTCTGCTAGTTATGGATTCCTGTTACCCCTCCAAGTAGGCATGGCTTCAAGGCCTCCAGAAATAGGAGCAGCCATTTCAGGGAGAAGGGGCCAAAACTGGTATCTTCCCCCCACCCCCCTGGTGGCATCTTTTAATGAAATGATTTAGAAGAGAAAGAAAGAGGAAGCTGCCTCCTACGAACATTACTCTGGAAAAGGCACCCTCCAAACCCAAGCCTTGGGACAAAAAACAAATGGCTAACCCAGTTTGCCACCTACAAGCAGAGACAGCCATTTCAGACGTGCGTCTTTACAGAAATAATTTGGAGGGCAGGGGTTCTGAAGCAGTTGAAAACATCCGCAGCTAAGCAAATAAAAACAGTTCTGCTTCTTTGCTTTCTCTAGCAACCTTATACATATCACCTTTGTGCCTTTCTTTCAACCATTCGAAACAGAAGCAATAAGCTTCTGCTGCTCAGCAAAAAGGATTTTCGCTACCCATTTCCTGAGAGCCTCATCGGCACTTTTGATTTCTCTTCTGCTGGGTTACTTTTGGCTTCTACTCTTGGCCAACACTCACCCGCCCCTCATAAAGCAGGGCTGGTCCTCCAGCAGCTTGACGCTCCTCACCTGATCACCAAGAGCCAGCACAACTCCTTTGTTTATTTCATTTGAACATTTGCAGAAGCAGCATCATTAGATCAGAAGCAGTGGCTTACATCTCAGCTCCTTGCTGGCCCAGGAAGGCTTTTCTCCAGAAAAGTGCAGAGAGCCTGTCTGGCACCCGCTCTCAATAGAAGTGGTCTCAGAGCTCACTCTAAACCTCTTGTTGGCTGGCTGTGAGTGTGTGTATCTTAGGGTTGCCAGATGTCCCCGGTTCCCGGGGACAGTCCCCAGATTTGTCCCTGGACAAATTCCATCCCCGGAATGTCCCCAGATTTGCAAATCTGTCCCCAGGAAGCATGGCAGCGACAGCCTCAGCAGCCCGGAGCCAGGCTGGTAGCGCAGTTGGCTTTGGCTGGTTTCAGGAGCTGCTTGCTGCCCGCTGCCGTGGCGCCTGCCATTTTTTCTTCTGGTGAGGAAAAATGGCAGACACCACAGCAGTGAGCAGCTCCTGAAGCCAGCCAGAGCCAACTGCACTACCAGGCTGACTCCGGGCTGCTGACTGCCGCCACTGCCGAAGGGGAACAGGGGACGTCCGGCGGTACAGATCTCCTGCCTCCTGCCCCCTGCCCTCTTTGTTTTGACTGATCAGGGGAGACTCGGGAGTTGCGGGCTGGTGACTGTTGCCCAGTTTTTTTAAAACTCTGTGCATTTATGTTTCACAGGGTGCAAAAGAAGGGCTTTGCACCTTGCCTGGCAGAGAAACCGCACACCTTGCGCCCCTCCTGGACAACGACTGCCCGCGACTCCCAAGCCCGATCTGTCAAAACAAAGGGGGAAGGGGGCAGGAGATTGGGGAAGGCTCGGGAGTCACAGGTGGGCAGCACACCGTTGCCCAGTTTTTAAAAAACTCTGCGCATTTATGTTTCACAGGGTGCGAAAGAAGGGCTTTGCACCTTTATACAATATGCATGTGTGCTTGGGCCCAGGGTCTTTTGCCTCACAATCCCCACTACTGACTCCCTGTTGCTACTACTCAGCTTCCAATTTTTTTTTAAAAAAAATGTGTCCCCGGATTCATTGAAAAAAATCTGGCAACCGTAGTGTATCTCTGTGTTTATATATGATTCCAGTGAGGCAGGGCAGGTGCCCTCTGTTGCCCATTCCCCCTGCAGATACTCATGATTTCAGATTAGCCCAAGTTTATACCTACAAATTGGAGAATGGAGCCCAGCCATGCTATTTTGTTTCCAGACCAGCTTATGAGTGAATTGGAATGGCAGCGTCAAGCATTACTCAGCACTGATGGTTTTTATCAGAATGTGTTTGTTGTGTTATCTTACAAAAGCCCTTAGGGATGGGCATACTTTCTATTTTCAATACTGTCACAATTTCTTATCACTGAACTGAAAAGCATTTTTCTTTTTCTTTTTTGTGAGCAACTTTATGGCTTGGTCTTATCATATATTCATACTTCCGCATGACAGTGTCCCCCGGGGCACTTTCACACAAAAGTCGGGACTGAAATGCAACCTATTTTCTTTGTCTAGCTGTGCAAGTCTGTATCTCACGTGTGTCATGCTGGGTGCATGAAAAAATACACAACGGTGGCTATTCTGAGAACTTGGGGAGGGAAATGAGGCAGGCAGACATTCTCAGGAAGGCAACTGTGCACTATAAAGCATTACCACGAACACTGTATTTTCTGACTGACAGTCTTTTACGTTGTGGATAATGTGGAGTTAACTAAAAACATTACAGCTTAACATGGATCTGTTAACATTTGGTGAATCCTCACAGAATCTTTGGGAGTTTGTAGAGATGTGCTTCAGGTATGATACGATAATAAGACCCATTGAGACTCTACCGTTAACTAATTCACTATCATGCATATTTAACTTGCCGTGAGAAGCAGCTGGTTTTCTGGGGGAGGAGAAATAAACACAACACATCTGCTCCTGTAACCAGATCTTAAACATATTCAGTTGTAAGCAAGCCCCATTCATTTCAGTGGAATTTACATCCAAACAACATGCTTGTCTCTGCTTGCAGATGGAAATTTTGAGCTGAAGGGAAATAAAAATGAAAATCCCATTAGCTGTTTCTCATCTGCTGTCAAACAAATAACTATTCAGAAATCCCACCTGCCTTTAGCTTAACCGATAAACTACAGCTAGACACCAATTCTCCTTGCACTAAACCAACCTTTGCTGTCTGATCAAAAAATCCACATATGCAACTAGCATCTCAAAGACCTATTTATGTACACTCTAAGCCCAGGTTAGCAATCCGGAGGGATCAGGAAGTGCTGAAGAGCCGAACTGAAATGGGCAAAGGTTCAAGTATCAGCATCTGCCAGCAACAAATGTCAGGCATTTTGTTAATTTACACTGAATACTCATCTAGTTCTATTATTCCAGGAAAATATTGTCCTGCAGAAGAAAATGGTGCTTTTAGGACAGACTTCCTTGAGATTTCCCCAAACACCACCATTAAAGATGAATGCTTTTGACTTCATTGCACTAAAAGTGGGTTGATTACCTCAGCTGGTGATGCCGCTTGGCATGCATTTGAAATCCCCCAGAGTATCTTCCTTTAAGAATTTTGCATGAGCAATCTGAAAGGAGGAAGAATGATCATTGCAGAATTTGATCAGACGGTAGTAGTGAAGATGTGATTAAAAAGTGGCAACCCCCCCCCAAAAAAAACCCCATTTCATTCTTTTTGAGGTCAAAACCCAGGTCTTCTGCTAACTGTACGTTTGGCAGGAAACCACAATCTACACCAGTTGCCAAATAATGTACAATACACGTGCTTGAAAATACATGTATGTTTTTACGTATACTGCACATTTCTTAAAAAGCAGCTTGGCTCTCTCATTTAAATGAAGCCTGCCTAGGATGACTGTTGCACTGTAATTATTTTGGTGAATATAGGAGGACCAGTTGGTTCACATGTGTGGAGTCAATGGACCAGTGCACACGAAGAGGTGGCTGGCTCTGTTAAACCATAGTGACTCCTTCAGTTCGCAACTGAATTAGCTGGTTAGTCAAATACAGTGGTACCTCGGGTTACATACGCTTCAGGTTACATACGCTTCAGGTTACAGACTCTGCTAACCCAGAAATAGTACCTCGGGTTAAGAACTTTGCTTCAGGGTGAGAACAGAAATTGTGCTCTGGCCACACGGTGGCAGCAGAAGGCCCCATTAGCTAAAGTGGTGCTTCAGGTTAAGAGCAGTTTCAGGTTAAGAACGTACCTCCGGAACGAATTAAGTACCTAACCCAAGGTACCACTGTAAAAGGGGCAGGGCGCTATAGAGATTTGGAATTAGAGGGACTCCCCAAAACATTATTTCCTGCAATCTGTATAGCAATGCTCAAACAGAAACTGGATTATGTGTAACTCTTCTATATCTGTGGTTCATGCCATGTGTCGCCCCCATGAACACATACACTTCCACTTCATACTTTAGTGTTTACCATGGAAACAGTGGTTGACACATGATCAATGCATGCAGCATGTGGGTGTGATGGATCACCATCTATGGATTCAAGAAGAAATCGCTTTTCCTTGCACACATCAACTAGCCAGTGTGTGTGTTCTGTAAGAATTCAGAAAAGGACATGCAGGATCAAACAAACAAGAAGGAAAAGCCAAAAGACATGCATTTTACATTACTAATAACAAGAAGAACAAGCAATAGATCCAAGAGCCTTTAACCGAAAAGCATGCTCTTCTAGTGACTAAATCCAACCTCATTTGTTCATACAACAAAATTCTATTAATATTACCATTGTTGGGAAGCACATGGGCAAAGAGCCATTCATGGAGAGGTCCCTGCTGGCTAATCTGTCAGATATTATCCTGGCTTGCCAACAGCTTCAACTCACAACTCTAGAAGAAATATAACAAGAAGGTATTGGAACAAAACTTAGAGAAGGTGGCCAGTTTCTTTTCTCTGTAGCTCCTACAATAAGGTTATATAATGATCTTCCCTTTTAAATACATGACTTTCCTCCGATTTGGTGTATACTTATTTTAAAATAAGCCCTAATGGGGTCAGTGGAGCTTACTCCATAGCATTAGGCTTCATTTGTGGTATCTCTGTTTTCTACACTTTCAAAAAATAATTCTGATGGTTACACAATAAAGAACCTAGAAATTCATTAAAATCAAACCAAGCTCCATAACCTCCATTTCCCCCCTTCCTCTGCCCTGGCTCTTGATGGTATACAGCCAAACAGTTCTCCTTTTCAAGATTAGTCTTGGCATAATTCCTAGGAACAGCTCTTAGCTATAGCTACTTCTGCCAAATAATCACAATATTAGTACTGAGTGCTCTTGATTATATACAACAGTTTAGATTGCTCTAATTTTAGAAAATGAGGGATAGTGCAGATGTTTGGCTTGTGTAGTTTGAAAATTATTCTCTCCAGTGATTCTTTGATAGTCGCATGTATGCTCCACATGCCAAATTATTTTGCAAGAGGGCATTAATTTGCAAGAAGACACTTTTCAATTAAGAGTTGCATTCAGCTAATTTTAAAGAATAGCATTAATCTTAGTTGTACCTATTAACTTCGTTGGGTCTACTCTGAGTGCCACTAGTCTAGGATTTGTACAAAAAGTTTTTGCACAAGAAAATTTTCTGAGACTGGGGTTATTGGGGTGCATATAAACAACTGAAAGCAAACATCCCCTTCCGAGAGGTGGTCTTAACAAATGTCAGGTTTTATATAAAATTTGTTTCTGACAGAAGTTTCATTAGATGATTTCATGCCTTTCAAGGTGCACCTGAAGCCCCGCAGACCTGTGCAAAGTCTCCTCAAGTTCTCTTTCTGTCCATACAACAGCTATAATAAATTGTAGGTTGTGCTGCCAGAGAGGAAAGCCAGCAATGTGTGCAGGGTGAAGGGGCACAAATCATACCATATTTCTTTCTGAGTGCTGCTTCCTAGATAAGTATAGAGAGGACTGCTACTGACCTGCCTTACAAGATTATTGCAATTCCAAAGCACAACTGAGGGCTGTGCGGCAAGGAGGTATGCAGGCCTTCACAACAAGCCTGCGTATATGAGGCTGAGTTAGCTTGTAGACAACCTGTTTATTGAGCATTCATCATTTGCACAAGTTTGTGGGAAGGTTAGACAATATTACCTGTTTAGTGAACATTTATTCTGATTTGTTTGTAGGGGAGCTATATGACGTATAAAGCAATTGTTATCCCACACTTTCCCATCACTTTCCTTACTGCAAAAAGTCTGATTTTGATGGGGGGGAGTGGGTCTGTTACACAGGCGCACAAAATCCACTTTAATTAAGCAATGTGAATTTGCTAGTAGGTAAAGCTAAAAGGTAAATGGACTTTTGAGTCCATTCAAAGGTGACTATGAGGTTGCGGCACTTATCTCGCTTTCAGGCCAAGGGAGCCGGCGTTTGTCCACAGACAGCTTTCCAGGTCGTGTGGCCAGCATGACTAAACTGCTTCTGGTGCAAAGGACACCATGATGGAAACCAGAAACACTGTTTACCTTCCTGCTGCAGCGGTACTTATTTATCTACTTGAACTGACATGCTTTCGAACTGCTAGGTTGGCAGAAGCTGAGACAGAGAAATGGGAGCTCACTCTGTTGCCAGGATTCGAACCACAAACCTTCCAATTGGCAAGCCCAAGAGGCTCAGTGGTTTAACCCACAGCACCACCTGTGTCCGCTAGTATGTGAGCGGGAGACAGAGGAAATGTGTAACTGTTAATTCTCCTTGACCTCTCAGCAGCTTTTGATACTATTGCCTGAGGTGTCCTTCTGGTGTCCACCCCTAAAGTTAGGGGTGGTTGGCACCACTTTGTGGAGGTTCCAGTCCTACCTGGATGGACATTTCCAAAGGGTGATGCTTGGGGGGGTGTGCTCTGCAGCCTCACGGCACCTTCAATGTGGGGTTCCTCAGGGTGATAACATTTTTTGCCTGGTGCCTAAAGATATGCTGGCTCCAGTGACTGAACTAGTCAAACAGATCTATATCTGTATCATCTATATCTATATCATCTATATATTTATCTATACAGTAAGGTGATCCTTCAAGTAAACTAGTTCCAAGCTGTTGAGGGCTTTTATATACTAATAGTAACACCTTAAATTTGGTCCTGTATCAAACTGTCAGCTAGTGCAGATCTCCGATTTATGCAGTCAGACGCTAAGGTGTCTCTTCTTTGATTCAGTGTTCTTAGCATCAAATTGCCAGCCTGCCTGCCCCCATAATTTAATCCAGATTTACCCTTTCCAGGAAAAATACAGTTAGGGGTGCTTCCAGGTAACCTGTTTATTCATTCTGATTTGTTTGCAGGGAGCTTAAATGCTGTGGCTATTTAATTCCTTCTGATTCGTTTGCAGGATAATGTGTCAAAGCAGGTATTACCTCACACTTTCTAGTGCAGTTATAACAAGTCTGATTTATTGAGAAAGAGAGTTTGTTGTGCGAGACCTCCCAATCAACTACAACTGCAGAACCTGACTCTGCCAGTATATTATCAAATCCCACTCAAAAAGAGTGACAGTCTGGAAGCACCCTAAGTTGAGAAAAAGACCTGTTGCCAACCACCCATTTTCAATAGCTGACCAACCCTTTACCAATATTAAGCCCCCTTCTGGAAGCCCCATAGGGTATTGCTTAACAACTAGGGAGATCTGAGTTCTGATCCTCAGCTAAACTTAAGAGAGCTTTTGGACAGGAGCTTCATATTTTAAGGGAAGTCTGGATACCACAGGCAAGTGGTTGGCAACAGGTTTTGGGTTTTTTTAATTTACGAGATTTTCCCCAGGAAAGTTGTAAGTCTAGGGATTAAACTGGGCAGAAATACTGCTACAGTGGCAAAACAGGTCAGTGCACCTGACTGTTAACCAGAAGGTTGGTGGTTGGAGTCCACCCAGAGATGGCTGTGGACAGCATCCCTGTATCGCAGAGTTTTGGACTGGATGACCCTCAGGGTCCCTTTCAATTCTACGATTCTGCAAAAATATATAAAATAAAATGTGTATGCAGGAAGAACCCGCACCCCACAATAAACACCCTGTAAACCCCAGTGTTCCAAGACTACCCACCATGCTAGTCTTCATCCTGATGTGTTTCAACTTAATGATTTCAGGGCCAACTCGCCCATGAAGTGGATGGAGGCAGCTGCTTCAGGCGGCGAAACGGCAAGAGGAGGCACGCAATCCGCCCTGTTGCTGGCAGAGAAGCGACAGTGGCACCAGCGGCTTTCAGTGTGAGATCTTGCAAGATCTCCCAGAAATTTCATGCGATCTTACGCACTCCACAGGATCTCACCAGAACCTGCTGCCACCACTGTGCAACCCAGGTAACGGAGGCTTGGGCAGGGGTGGACCAAGGCGTGGCACCTTCCTGGTTTTCTTCGGGTAGCAAAACAGGACACACTGCCCTTGCATAACTTATCATTTCCCTTTTGTTGTTTGGCTGCTTCTTTTTTTTTTCAAAAAAGGAAGGTGAAACAAGGTGGAGCGGAGTGGGAAGTAAACATGTAAATCAGGGATGGGGTACAATCCTCATCCAAGATATATGTCATTGCCTGTGGTACCTTCCTCAACCTGGTGCCCTGCAGATGGTGTTAGACTGCTACAGCTCCCATCATTCTTGACCTCTGGCCATGGTAGCTGGATCTGATGCGAGTGGAGAGTTAAAAATATGGAGGGGGGGAGGAATGACGACAACAGATTTCCCATCCTTATCGACACCTGAGGGTGTGATGTTGCACGTGAGCTGCAATAGAAAGGCTAATCGCTACTGCTGCACTGCAGAACCGTTTCTGTTCTAATTTGCCTTGCAGAATGTTAACTTGAAACCGTCGTCCTTACACTGAACGGGCACGGCTCAATAAAGAAGCGTCATTAATCCTTCCTCATTCAAGTAGGAGGGTAACAGGGCATGCACTGACATAGAATCATAGAACAGTGGAAGGGACCCTAAGGATCATCCAGTCCAACCCCTGCAATGCAGGAGTAAGCGGCTATCCCATAATACGAGATCAAACCTGTAACCTCGGCTCTATCAGCACTGTGCTCTAACCAACTGAGCTATCCAGCTGGCAACCTTAACGAGCGAGGAAGCTACAGCCGTTTGCGCTGGGACTCCGAGGCAACGCAGCTGCCTCTGCACGGAGTCGAAAGCAGCCGGGCTTCTTCCTGGGCGCGAGCCGAGCTCCCGCTGCCGCCCCCTCCGCCCCTGCCCGGCCGCTTCCTTGCACATTTGTTTTCCCACGCGGGCAGCGGCGACGCACCAACTCCCCTCCGCCCTCCGCTCGAGCGGCGGCAGCGAGTCACTTTTGTTTTTCTCGGGACTTCCTCGCAACTTCCTCCCCGCCGTCGGGCTGGGCAGCGTGGTATCTGCGGGGCGTGGAGGGCGATACCAAGCGCGGCGCAGCAGCGGGAGGCGCCAACTCGCTCCGAGCCCCAGCCCGGCCGCTTGGCAGAGCCGCGCTGCCCGGTCCCTGCAGGCGAGCCCTCCCGCGGCGGAGGAGACACGGAGGGCAGGTGAGGAAAAGGCGACGCGGAGCGGGCGCGCGGGAGCCGAGAGCCGCCTTGCTAAGCCGCTACCCCTCCCGGGGCGCGCGTGGTCCGCCCCCTAATCCAATATGAGCGCGGCTTCTTTTCCCCGTCGGGCGTAAACCAGCGCGGAGGCTGCGAGCGGCTCCCGAGGGCTCGGCGCGCGGTAGTGCTTGGCTGTGCGCGCTATGGGGAAGTGAGCGCTGCTGGGCGCACGGCCCTTTTTACGCGCCTGGCAACTTCTGTCTCTCAGACGCACTTTTCTTTCTCTCTATCTTCCTCCGCTTCCTCCTCCCCTCCCTTCGCTTGGGCCGCTCGTTTCCTTTCAGGCTGCATCTGCTGCCGCCGCCGCCGCTGCCTCCTCGCCCTTCCCGCTCTCCTCGCCCGGCTCCCTTCCTCGCCGACGCCGAGGCGCGGCTGCAGCAGCGAGGGAGCAGAAGCCAGCCAGCGAGCGAAAGGCGGACTCGCCCGTCGCAAGCAACTCCCATCTTCCCGGTCGGTCTCGGGGCCCCACCGCGCCCTGCGAAGAGCGGGGAAGAAGAGCGCGCAGCAGCCGCCAGTCCGGTAAGGGGGCTTTGGAGCGGGCTGGCGGGGTCTTCGTCCTCTCTCGGCTCGGTTGTTTTCTGGACCAGCCTCTCCCTCGCCAAGGCGACTCTTTGAACCGAGTGGGGAACTTTCCTTGGTTTCGCAGCCAGGTCACGGGACTCGAACCGGAGGCATTGCATTTTTGCAGGTATCCTCGCGCAAAAAAGAGAGATGCCCAGACACGACGAGGCGGGGTTGACCGCTATGGAGCGAGGTGTGTTCTCACAAGCCTCTGGGCCAACTTGAATTAATGTGGCCAGTTCGGGGAGAAAAGAGCTTTACACCCTTCTCAGGCTGCCTTCCAGGATTCCTGGCAGCAGCTTTTATCCCACCCCCACCCCGGTGTGTGCTTGGTTTCAATTCATTTTGCAACAACGCTGTGGTGTTTTTGGCTGCCGCTTCGTGATTCGTGGTTGTTGAGGCAAACTCCTACATTTCTCTCTTTCCTGAGAGAGAGAGACTTGGTTCACTAGGGAGACGAACGGCTCTTCTTCCAACTTCGTCCTGCCCCCGGGGTGGGAGGAAACCTGTGGCCCTCCCGATGTTATTGGGACTACAACTCCCATCACTCCTGACCGTTGATCGTGCTGGCTGGAGCGAGTTGGAGAGGCATATAGGTTCCCCACTCCTTTCCCTTATAGACGCCAGTACTTGAAGGCACTTTCCCTACCCCACCCCCACCCCCTGCTTTCTGAAAGGTGACAGTCCTTTGCTTTGGGCTGTAGGAAATAGAAATGTGTGGTGTTTTTGTGACTGTGAGCATGCAAGCTGTCCCGTGCCACAAAAGAATACTAGCATTAAAGTTATTCAGTACCCACAAGACTTGTGTTAAGGGTAGTTAATATTTGACTGGTCACTGTACAAATGCATAAATATTAAGCTGCTGCTAACTTCAAAACAAAGACTCCTAGCTGCTGTTCTCCAAACTGTCTTGTCAAAACCTCTTGTCCCCCCCCCTTCCTCTTAAAACACAGATCTTGACTTCTTCCAGATGTGTATATTGATAAGAGAGACAGTTATAAATCTAGGGTTTGTGAAGGAAATTTCAATGAACCCTTGTAAACTGTTTCTGGTTGAATTGGCTAGATAGTTGATGGAGACAACATACTTGAGCTTCTTAAAAGATCTTTGACATTTCAAGTTTCTTAGGGAATGACGTGTAAAATAATCCACTTGTCCTTTTCAAACAACTTTCCATACAAACATATTTAACGACAGAATAAGCAGCAAAATGTAGCCTGTCAGCATCTGAAATAACACTCTCCTCTCCTTGTGAGTTCGCATAACAGCTAGATGACTTTGCATCTCTCTTGAGGATATATCTCTAGCTTAAGCTCATCTGCTTCTTATAAGTAGCACTAATTTCAGTGGAAACTATTTTAACATATCTGTACTTAGGATCACAGCCATCAAGACTTGTTTGTTTGTTTGTTTTAAATGATTTCTATGCAGCTTTTTATTTACACACACAAAAAAGTGCCACAGCGCTTTACATCATTAAAAAAAAGAAAACAACCCATCAGTAATTGAGTAATTTTACTCAGTATTAAGTCCTGCTCAGGTCAGTGGAGCCTGCTGGCATGTCTGTGTTTATAGCATTGTTATCCATAATATGTCTTCATGAAATATTGGCAGCAGCAACAGAAAAGCTTCCAATGGGCATGTCAGGCAGTGCAAATTCTTCTTGCAATGAAAGGGACTGGGCAGTGCACTAGTCCAGTCCTTACATTAACAACACATTCTGCAATTTAAGGCGCCATCTTGAGCTCGAACCTTCCAGTGTTTGAAATTAAGCTACAGTGTTGGGAGCACAGGGAATATCCTGTAAACCATTATTGTGATAAAGCTTGCCTTGCATGGGTTCTTGCCAGTGTCCCGTCAGTGCTTCCTGCTGCCACTAAAAAAGAAAAGCCGTGACAACAGTTAATCTGCTATGACTTTGAAGTGCCCTGCCTATTGGTCTTTGAGAACCGCTTTCAGGCTTGTATGACTGACCCATGCCTGTTGCATACATATATATGTGCTTTTGCAAGCTCCAGACTGTCTGGGTGAAAGCCAATCCAAAAAAAGGCTTTAACTGACTGAGTAGTCAACACCCTCCTTTTATCAGGGAAAATCCAACCTAGGCTTGTCCCACCTGCCCCTCAGTTGTCTGGATGTCCCTCCTCATGGCGCCTGTTCCTCATAAATTCTCAGATCTTGGTCTAGTTCCAGTCTTGATGTAGATTGTGAAGTCTTCCAGGGAAGGGTCCCTGTCACATGTGTGTTTTGTATAGTATAACTGGCACTAAACAATTCTTTTGCAGGAGAGACATGAAGAGGACCCTGGGATTCTCAATTTTAGTGTGTTGATAATTCAGTATGTCAGTTGCCTTTTGCACTTAGCGGTTGTGGTGCTTCTGTGCATCTCATACAAGCAAATTTAAGAATGACGGAGTCCTCTTCTCTCAAGGGGTACATGGTTCAGTGGAAAGGGAATGTTCTAGAGAAGTAGACCTGAGCTATAAGAAAGAAATTAGTTTGCGTCACATTTCTTTTCTGGTGGAAGCAGAAATGCTAGTTAGAAGTATTTGACCCCTATTAATGTGATGCCGATGAGCATTTCCAGTACTTTTGAAAATTGTTTTTAACTGCAAGAAAGTAACCATTTGAGTTTAATGTGACAGAAGCTCTCAAAGCATTGCTTATGGATTTGTAATTTACTTGCTTGAAATAAGATGATTTATCCCAAAGCAAAGTCAGTTAAAGGAGAAAATAGTTTAGCGTCAGTTCTTTCCAGCAAGGGAAACGCTTGCTGATTATATCCCAACAAATCTGGAAAGTACCTATTTTGGGAGAGAATCAGTAGTTACATTGCCCATCCTATCCCCCCCCCCCCAGCCCCAATAAATCCTGTTGTAATTTTCTAATTTTAGGAATACTTTGAAAAACTCTAATAGTGCAGTCCTATGCATGTCCACTCAGGAATAAGACCAAATAAGTTCAATGAGGCTTACTCCCAGGTGAATGTGTATTGGCTTTGTAGCCTCAAAGTGCGTTTGTAAGCATGTATGCTCGGGAGCAAGTTGCATTGAATTCAATTCAATTTACTCCCAGGTAAGTAGAGTTAGTGTCTGCTTAATGTGTTTTTTATATCCCTATGATCTTGCTTAATTTTGCAAAGGCTATAAATGAAAGCCTTGCATTCTGCTCTGTTCACTTACTCCCACTGAAACCAGTTTGGGTTTCTGGTATATAACTGATTATAGAATTCCATCTGAAAACTAGCTTGCGGAAAATATTAATTCCTTAAGAAAGAAGATTTTGAATGTTCTGGGAAGTTGTGATGTATTATGGGTGTTAATTTGTAGTAACTGGAATTGTTTTTCATTACTGGATTGAAAGATCAATTATTTTGTTGTTATTTGGCAAGCTTTTAAGTTTCTGATATTTAATAATACTTCATCTTGAGTCAAAAATATATATACCTTTAGGGCATATGAGGCAATGAGAAGTGAGGGAGCTTAACCCTCAGTGGAGTTAATTTCTGCTGGCAAGATGTCATTTATCTCTTGCTCAGGTTGACCGTATTAGTAAGGTAATGTTTGCTACCCCTGGTGGCTGAGCTATAAATTCTTCACCAATGCAAAAAGCCTTTTGCATGCAGAAACGCATCAATTAAACTTCAATGAGTATTGCATGTTTTAAGTTAATTCTGGATTTTTCGGTATTCTGCCTATTTGCAGTCAAACAAATGTGCAAGACAACAAATGATCTTCACTCTAGCAGCTTATTGCTAATTGCAAATCTCTGTTGGCGTATTGATTTTACATGTGCTCGCTTGCTTTGATTGATGTAGTCCAAAGTCTTCCTCCAGTTGTCATCTTCCATACTACAGAGAAAAAGCAAAAGAAAAAAATTGTGAAAGAATATTAATGGGGGTGGAATGCTTTCCTCCCCTCCTTCCAAGAGTAAAGAAAAAAGCAAACTCTAAAAAGTAACAGGAGGGAGAACTATTGATTGATTGCTACACATGGGACATGGAACCTTCAGGTGCCTTCTAATTTTGGCTGAACGTGCTTCTTTGTGATCTCTGAATTCATTAGTGCTGCGGCATTCATGTCTGAAAACTAAGTAGCTTTTTTCATAGGGGAAGTGCATTAATTCCCCCAGAGTGCACTATCTAGGGCAGGTAGTTCCAGCTAAAATATTACGTATTACTCATAATTGGAATAATGAGGCCTATCAGTCTTACAGGAAGCCAAACTGCCTACCACAATGTGGGATAGCTCAGTTGGTAGAGCAGAAGACTCTTAATCTCAGGGTCTTGTGTCCAAGCCCCACGTTGGACAAAAGATTCCTGCATCACAGGGGGTTGGGCTGCTAGATGGCCCTTGTGGTCCCTTCCAACTCTACAATTCTGTGGTCTCTGATTTCTAACAAACAGAATACTTTGTTGTCTAGACAAAAACGGGCACCTTCCTGGTCAATTCAGTTATCCTCTAGAGGCCGGGTAGGAAACCTGTGGTTATTCAGATTTTGCTGGATTAAAACTCAATTCATCACTGACCATTGACTGTCCTGGCTGGGGGCTAATGGGAGTTGGAGCATTTGAAACTTCCTTACAAATGAATTGTACTGAGGAAAACACATTCTCCCCCACGTTGTAACTTCAAACGACTATGATGGTGTTGGGGACCATTCTGGTTGACCAAGAGACTCCCCAGTCATAGAACCACTATCATGTGACTTTTAAACACAGAAGAGTATGAGTAACCAAATTTACTTGACCACTCAGTTCTAACTGATTCACTCTAGTTATAATATACTTTATTTTAATTAAAGTAGCTTTAAGAAATAACGCTAGGGTTCTATGCACATGTTCCTCAGTTACTCTATGTGGCTTTCCAAACCACTTGAGCTGTGACTCTTTTTCTCTGTCATATTGGAAATAATACATAAGTACCGTATTTTTCGCTCTATAAGACACACTGTTTCCCTCCTAAAAAGTAAGGGGAAATGTGTGTGATTCTTATGGAGCGAATGCAGGCTCTGCTCAGCGCTCCCTTTAAAGAGCCACATGGAGCATGTGGGGGGCTCTTCAGGGCTTTTCCCCGAGGATGGAAAAGGGCTGCCCTTCTCCCTCCTCGGGGAAAAGCCCCCAAGAGCCGCACACACACTCCACGCACTCTTTAAAGGGAGTGCGGCTCTTGGGGGAGCCTTAGCTGCATGCAGCCTCTCTCTGGCAAGGGGAGCCTTCATCCCCTGCCTGGGAGAGGCTGCGCACGGCTATCCCATAAGCTAGGACAGCAAATGGGATCGCTGCTCAGCGATCCCGCTTGCTGTCCTGGCTTGTGGGATTCAGAATGTTTTTTTTCTTGTTTTCCTCTTCCAAAAACTAGGTGTGTCTTATGGTCTGGTGCGACTTATAGAGCGAAAAATACGGTAGCTCAAAAGGCAAATGTATACAAGCAACAGAAGACTTTGCAGGAATCTGAGTTCTGAATAACTCTGGGCCAAATTTAAAAAAAAAAATACTGGGAGGAAAATATTTATTTCAGAAAACCAGGGCACAATTTAAAGCATAGTTGAAAGTTTGACACACACACACACATTCCTGCAGTTTCACACTGTCCTATTTTAGACATCAAAGGCTGGAAAATAAGGCAGACAAATACACAAGTTTGCAACATTCTTCCTTGGCTCACTATAAAAAGATCAGGGATTTGCCTTTGCTTTTCAAACTTAAGAGGTTTGGAAGTACATTCATCTGATGGGTGTAAAAAAAGCAACAATATTGACCAAAGCAGGAGCTGTGCATACCTCTGTGCTTAAGATAAAATGAGATTATAGGGGCTTCTTTAATCGTTGTGGTCTTGCATCCTAATTGGAGTCTATCCATCCACAAGAAATTGTTTGACAGTCTTCCTAATCACAACAAGTTACATCTTATTTAGACAAATTAGATAGGAGATTAGGTAGAAGAAGGTGCCGCCACTCTAATGGGCAGGAAGGCACACCACTGTGTTTTGTAAGAGGGAGGAAATCTTCCACTGTGGCTTTAAAGTGATTTCAAAATCAATATAAATATTTTAAAGTAGTATAAGTGCATGCTGCAATTGTTTGCTGATAAAGAATTCAAATTAAAGCCAAATACGTTGTGTACCAAGTGCAACATCCTTAGTTGCCAGAGCAACACACTGTAGTGTACTTTGTGAGTTGAAAAAAATTAGAACCAATAAGCCAAGAAAGTTTGGGGAGAGGCACTTTTAATGGCGTATCCTATCTGTAGAACATCTGGGGCCTGGTTAGCTTCAGTCTTCCGTGTAAATATACAGCAAGCAGGCCAGAACATGAATTGGATTTGTCTTCAAGATGGCAGTAGGTTTGCTTAATGCAGTATAATACCAATATGTTTAGATATTCAATGTGTGTGTGAAGACTTCTGGGAGTGACTGATAGGAATTTCAACAGTAAGTTGAAATGCTGTGTGCAAAGAATAATCTGAAATTCACTTGAAAAGTTGAAAAATGGGAGACTTCTGTATCTAATGGGCAAAAAGCACAGCAGACTCCCAAGTATTAGTGCACACCACACCAACAGTGAACGAACCAAACCACATGGAACACAAAATGCCTCAGACTTTAGTAGCAACCCAGACACCTAGATTTTAAGATTCTCTTCACACATTACTCAGAGCTGTGAAGCCATGTGGTTGCTCATCTCCCTCTTAACCATTACATGTTGAGTAATTTCTGAACTGAGGAGCATTTTCTATTCATGTAGGCTTGCTGTGTGGTTTAGGGCCCTGTTTGAGGGTTCTAAATATTTCACTGATAGAAAAAGCTTCCTACTTCAGAAGCTATCCTTCACCCCTGGAGGGGATATTGAGTAGCTGTGCAACCTCAGGGGCAGAACTAAATGTCCAGACTTACTGCCCCTTATAATTTGTGTTGCCCGTTCACTCAAATAACACACCAGGAAGGCTCTTGCACTGAGTCCAATGTGTAGACAACAGCATGGGAATGAAGAGAAAGGGAAATCTTGCTGGGAGGGGAGATTACCTGTATGATACACAGTGCCAGCCCTACTATTGGGTAGAGTGAGGCAGCTGACAATAGAGGAGAACGACGTGCATGTTCCATGCATAGCCTGGCCTGCATCTGATGCCATGAGATGTAGTAGATGACTCTTTCCCATTAGCTGTGCTCTCTGCGTCAAGGCAAGGCCTGACTCGGGTGTTGGGACAAGGTTCCTTACTGGAGGCAAGGTAGGGTTCAGGCTGTGCTCTGGGGAAGCGAGGAACAAACTGAAACTGAACCCTGATACTGAGTGGTAGAAGTAACAGTAGCAGCAGTCACCTATTTGTTGGCATCATTTATGCTGCAAGCTGCTGCTCTGTATATGAGGGACACAGGCTTCTCCTGCTACAGGTCTTCCTGGGTTGCCATAAGGTCCTCCATTGGAGTCCTCTGAGTCCAGAGGATGGCAGTGCCACACCTCCATACCAGTGGGACACTCGCCCTACAGGTTCATCCAGGGGTCTGGTGCTACATGCCCTCCCAGTTCCAGGGTCACGACACCATTACCAGCGTTGAAATAAGATTTATCTGCCAGGCTGGTCAGATTCTGCACATGGAACTGGGTGGTGGGCAGCACCATTTCACCCATTGCCTCAGCAGGCAAAGTTTATTGGGCTGTCCCTGATTAAATTTAGCACACATTACAAGCGGCTTCAGTTTTCATCTTGGCGGTGGTGCTTCTGCATTTGTATTGAATATGATGGGACATATGACCAGAGGAGGCTCTTGCAGTTTCAACACACTGCTTCAGTGTTGAACTTGAGCAGTGAGAAGCAATGCCTGTGAACAGGAAGGAGTACATGGGACGAGGCGTTGCACAACCACCTTCTGTTTGGGGTGTGCCACCCATACTGCCCTGACAGTTTTGCTGGGCTGCTATATAGAAAGGGAGATGGCGTGTGTGAGTTGCATCAGATCTGCATGTCAGGTCCTGCTGAACCTCTGCAAATGAGCTGTAATGTTTGATCTCTTCTAAGAAACAAACAAACAAAAAACAAACCCCTTTGCTGCAAGCAATCTTGGCAGCTAGATTTCTGTCAAAATAACAGATACTATTTTTCTTTTCTTTTTTAGTCAGAGATCTAGGGAATGGCCAGGATAAGGAAATGCATTTTGCCGAGGTCATTCATTTTCGGCATGTACTATATTGTATAAACTTCATTTGGAGTTTTTGGTTAGGAATATGGGCAGAGGCAGGGAGGAGAGCATCTTCTTGAGCCACAAATCAGGTGGGTGGGTGGGTGGAAAGCAAAGTCAGCCTGGCTTTCCATGATATTTAAGTTCATTTTGGGTATGAGCATTCATTCTGCTTTACTCCCTTTATTTCAGTTTTACATATGTGTGTTAAATATAATTCCTTTGCTTACTGTTCTCATGTGTGAGAGAACCCCGGTTGGTTTCCAGCTGCTATAATATCTGCAATCAGTCCTAACTTTACTCAGCTGGCTATGTTGTTGTTGTTATTTTGTTCTTTTAAGTAACCTTTCTGTAATAGTGTATTATTAGAATTTGCTTCTGCATGTTGTTGTTGGCCTTGCATTTTATATCTCTTCACGGTAAAAAGCAGCTGTTTCCACTTGGTCTCCTTTGGAGGTTCAGTTCACTGTCTTGTGTATGTGTGAGGGATACCCACCATTTCACACTCTTGTTCATTGCATCTTCTCTGGCCTTCTTCTGTAGCTACATCGTGGCAGCCTATCCCATCCACATAATCCCAGCTGATCAGTATAGTCTACCCAAAGCCTTTGTCATTACAGCTTTCCATGCCTCCCAGGGCTCTTAAGATGTGCGCTAAATTCACCGTAGGTTACAGAATGATTTGGAATGTGAGAGTGTATAGTAGAGCAGTCTTCAACCTTCTTATACCCAGGACCACCCAGTTTTAACCAAAAACTGTTTGGTTTTAACCTAGACATGCGTGGGGGGGGGCTTTCTGAATCTTTCCCCATACAGTATATTTGCATTGTTGCAGTGCTCCTCTTGCAACCCACCTTAGATCAGGCCATGGCTTAGCAGTGTATCCTGACCTACCAGTTGAAGACCAGTGAATTAATACAAAAAAAATTGTAATATGTTAAATCTATGAATGCACACCCACTTTCCCCACTGAGGATTCCATAGCGTTACAAAACCTTGCCGTGACACAGACAGCACAGAATAGAAAGAGCAGTGAAAGATGGATGGGAAATTGAGAGGAACAGCCTCCTAGAACTCTGCTTGCACTGCAATCCCATGATATTTACTCATAAGTAAGTCTTGCTGGGTATAGCGGAGCTTACTTACAGATAAACGTGAATAGGATTATAGCCCTGATAGATAAATAGGAAACAAAATGTGACATTCACCATTTTCACCTCTCCTGTTCTAATTTTCTGCAATTGGAGCTTGTGCGTGCATTTTCCAAAAAAGGAGACAATGGAAAACGAGCATATGTTTTCCTAAAAGCCACAAATTATTTGTAGTGTATACAGTATCTGTGTTTGTATGTAATGAAGATAATTAAGCAATAGCACCCCTTTCTGGCACCCACTTCTCTGATGGTGATAAAGCTGTTAAAGAGTGTGAATGGAAAGAGCACAGAAATCAACTGCCTTGCAAAACAGTCCATGTTGAACTGCTGAAAATGAGTGTATTGAGAACTATGGACTTGGTATGCTGTGACTTCAACATAACGGCCTCCCCCACATACCCACGATGTTGAACAAAACACTCATTATAATGATATGGGCTCTCTTTGCTACTACCTCCTAAATGTGTAGGCAAGTAAAATCTTACAAATGTCTACATTACTTGTTGAAACAGTATTTTCTGAGCACTGTAGCCAAGAGCTAACTGCTTGGCTGTCTTCCACATGATATTCTTGCAGAGAAGATGGTAAAATTTGGTCTGGGTGTGGTAACTGGTAGGTGCATTTGTAGCTCCTTCCTTTTTAACATGCAAGATGTACTTGCATGTAATCATGAGGGGTGCATCCTTCTAGGCCAGTGATGGCCAAACTTGGCCCTCCAGCTGTTTTGGGACTACAGTTCCCATCATCCCTGACCACTGGTCCTGTTAGCTAGGGATGGTGGGAGTTGTAGTTCCAAAACAGCTGGAGGGCCATGTTTGGCCATCACTGTTCTAGGCAGTTCAGGCAATTGCAACTCACATTGCAACTTCCCTAGGGGGAAGGGACAAATCTCAGTGTGGTTTGCATGCAAAAGGTATTGCATTCAGTCACTGGCCTCTCTGGGTAGGGTTGGGAAAGACCTTTCTCTGAAATCCCGGAGAGAGCTTCTAGTCACTGTAAGCAATACTAAGCTACAAAGACTACTGGTCTGACTTGGCTTAAGGGAAAGCTTCCTATGTTCCAAATATTGTTGGGGGGAAATATGGCTGATAGGCCCATGTGTTTCCACAGCATATAAATTTTATTGTCGTGTGTAAAATGGCCCCATGGTTCAGTATCAGATTCATTTTCACCCCTTGTGCTATGCAGTGTTCTGCCTAGAACTACAATATGATGATTATTTCAAGCACTTCTCCTTATTTTTGGGTCTGTTCCTTATTTCAGAATGGCATCAGACATGTCTGTTCAAACTAAATTTGAAATCGTCAGTTTCATAGGGCAGCCTGAATTTTGGATAGGCGGCGAAGGATAGGGTTGTGAAAAGTTCTTACTGGTTAAGATGAAAACATAGCAATGGAAGCTGTTGAAATATTTAGTCTTTCTTGTTTTAAAGTTAGTTTCAGCCGCAACCTTAAGGGTCATGCTACTTGGCACCCTGGAGCAGAAACTGTCCCAGTGGCCTGGAACATTTTACAGCAGCTGAGTTAAGTGACGTGTAAATATTTCAGCATGTGAAAAGTTGGAAGGCTACTCCTGACCCAGTTAATGGCTGTTTCAGAAAAGTTCTTGGAATTGGCAGGCTGTTGCCATTGATCCTCTGCCTCTTCGAAGCAAACGCCATGTAAAATGGGATTTGCTCCTAATTAATAGTTGTTGCTTGGGATGAAAGCATTTTTAGTGCAGAAGCCAGAAAAGAAAACGTGGATGGAAAGGCGTGTGGGAATGTTCTCCCAAAAGAAGAAAGGCAGAGTCAGAAGAAAGCCAGAATCATTGTTTGGGGTGTCAATATTCATTTATTATAATCTGACTTTGAAGACAGTACAAATGCTACTGTATTGCCAAGTAATAGTGAATTAAGTCAGACCTCAAGGAGGAAGAGTAAACCTTTTTTTATTGCCATTAATAGGAAAATTGTGGTACCAGAAGGTAATGAAATGTATTTATGCTTTAAATTAGGAACTAATTAATTCCTCCTTCCCTGGCCTTGGAGAAAAAAATTGTTTTTCCTCAGAGTGATTAAAAAAAAAGCCCTGGACAACCATGACCTGCTTATTCACGTTATTCCAGCTCAGTACATTCGGTTGCAGTAGAACAGGTATGGCTAACATGTGCCCTCCCAAGTGCTTGTGGCCTACTCCCCGCCATCATCCCTAAGCACCAGCCATGTTGTCTGGGGCCGATGGGAGCTGGCGTTCAAGAGCACCCTTGAGGCCGCAGGTTTCCCCATTCCTTCCATAGAACTCTGTGGAGACTTTCTGAGACAGATGCAGTCCTTGCAACCCCTTTCCCCTCCTTGCTCCCTTGTTTGGGATTTACCGCACATACAGAGAAGAGAGGACTCCATTTCTGAAGTTTTTGACGTGGGAACCCTAAGCATTGTGCTTCCACTTCTTCCCATGCCTCTTGCCATGCTTCATATATTATTCCCAGCTTGGGTAAAAAGTATAATCCATGTATGGAAAGCCTGCATGTGTGCTGCAGTGTAGATTTTGTATGAGAAGTGGCTTTTGCAATGCTAGTAAAGGTAAAGGGGCCCCTGACTATTAGGTCCAGTCGTGACCGACTCTGGGGTTGCGGCGCTCATCTCGCTTTATTGGCCAAGGGAGCCGGCATACAGCTTCCGGGTCATGTGGCCAGCATGACTAAGCCGCTTCTGGCGAACCAGAGCAGCACATGGAAACGCCGTTTACCTTCCCGCCGGAGCGGTACCTATTTATCTACTTGCACTTTGACATGCTTTCGAACTGCTAGGTTAGCAGGAGCAGGGACCGAGCAACAGGAGCTCACCCTGTCGCAGGGATTCGAACCACCGACCTTCCGATCAGCAAGCCCTAGGCTCTGTGGTTTGACCCACAGCCCACCCGCGTGACTAGCTATTGCACTCTGATTAAAAACTGTTTTGCTGCATGCCTTGTTAACAATACATTTGGGTTTGCTTATTTCTCTTCTCTGCCCCATCCCATTTCATCTTCCATTTATCTTTCTCCTTCAACCTGCTTTTCTTCAGTGGTGGACAAGTACCATCCGCCATCAGAAATACCAGTTTTTGGAATTGGCTTGAGTATTTTAAAATGAAGACCTATTATTTCAGAGCCTCTTTGGAATATCATGGTCCTGTTTCTCCTGATTGATAGCAAGGCCTGATTGATGAAACCCAGTGCTTCTTCAGAGGGGCTGCACCGCTCTTTCCTTTCCCTTAAAACAACCATGGCACTGAGGACAGCAGAGTCTCGCAATAAGCAGGGCTGACCCAGAGCCTCCACTATGTCCTAGAATGCTGCTGCTGCTGCTGAAGCAGCATCCCAAATGTTAGGACCCCTGGGAAGCATAATGAATTATATATTGTTTTAAATTGTGCTGTTTTCTGTATCCTTGCCCTGGGACCATTTGGCAAAGGGAGGATAGTAAGCATAACTTATATATAAAACAAAAGGCACCCTAACTTTTTCCCCAAAGGGCAAAGAGATAGGGGGGGGAAGGACAGCTGTAGATTATACCTTAAAGGCTTATTATGATGAGCTTCTCAAAACAAATAACTCACTGCTTGGATCAGCCCCAATGTGGTTGGATTTAATAGAGCCAAATAAAGCTGTTCAGCCAAATAAACTGGCCTGAAGGGTGTAGCACAAAGGGTTTTGGCTCTTATGCACTCAGGTTTGGCCAGAAGGCTGGTGCAATGTGATATTACAAATGGGGAATGAGAGTGCTACAGAAAGGTCAAGTCTTATATAGGCAGAAGCTGTGGGAACTTCCTCTAACAGAGCTAGCTGTTTCTAGCTCCTTTCTCCTTTCTTTGGGTTTTGTTTTTTTTAAAAGATGTGCCCATAGCTGCTGCTGAACCTGCCACAGAGTATGATGGGGCATGCAGTCTGCTCTTCACTGAGCAATCCTGACGACGTCTTAACACACACACACGCACACACACACACACACACACACACACACACACGGTATAATAATTTTATCAATTTCTTGGCTTTTCAGACCTCCCATCGTCACCCCTGTCGGCTTTTGGTTCCCACAACAGTCTTAGAAGTTCAATTGTGAACATGAAATGCACGTTCCAACTAATTGTCGGAAGGAAGAGAAAGAATTCTCACAGTGGAAGATTTGGGGTGCCTTTATGAACTGGTGCCCAAACAATACCCTGAAACATTTTCTGCTTTAGAGCGGAAAAATACCAGTAGAGGCAGAGTTGTCCATTTGTACCATACACAAACCCTTCCTAGACAGTAGAGCAGTGTTTCCCAAACTTGAGTCTCTGGCTGTTTTTCGACTACAGTTCCCATTATTCCTGACAACTGGTCCTGCTAACTAGGGATGTTGGGAGTTGTAGTCCAAGAACAGCCAGAGACCCAAGTTTGGGAAACGCTGCAGTAGAGGATTCACCTAACTGTGGAAGACCTGGTTTACAATTCCTCAAATATATTACAAATACACTTTCCTCCCTAAAAATGTCACTTGACGCCATAAAACCTTTAGTAATACTGTGTCTCCTTAGTACGCCATCAGTGATACAGATATTGTGTGGATAGCATTCTGCTTCTGCTTCCTCAATCTCTTCCTTCCATGAAATGCCCCCACTAATCACACACCAAATTGCCCTTTTCTACAGTTTCAGCCAGGACCCTCTGACCAGTGACCTCCATGTCTGTAGTTTCCATATCGCTGGCCTATAGCTATGAGCCAAGGGAGTGTCCATTAAGTGGCCTATCAGCACTTGACCTTTGGAATTTTCCTGTCTAGAATATAAGCTGATAGGTTGGACTGTAAACCAGTAAGGCCTGCAACAGCTTCCTTATAACTGTAGCAACTGATCATTAGCAGGCTACATAACAAAGTAACAGCCAGGCTTCAGCTACAGGTCATGTTTTCGCCTCTCATTTTTGTCAACAATATCACATTCGTAACATTCATTGTCACGCAGCTGCTGAGATTCTTCTCACCCATCTCTGCAGGTTCAAGGTTCAGAGAGAACAAGAGTTCACAGAAATTGTTGATACACTTGAAATAAGCCGAACTGCACCTGCATTTCTACAGAGTTGGACGCTACTGTCTTACAGCCGTACAAATTTTAAGAGAATTCTGTGATAAAATCAAGATTGTAGAGTACAGCACCATTAATTGCAAAATCATTACAGTTAGCACTGTGGAGTACTTTAATATATGTTTATAAATGCATGCATACTGCACTATTATACTGCAGGTGAATAACATGCTACAAACATTTTCTAAAATCTTCTTCTGTTCAGCAGTTCTCATCTGAAATGTTCTCTCTGGTTATTTTTAAATCTGTCGCTTTCCAGATGTTCCAAACTATGAAATGGCTGGTTTTTTTATGACTTTCCTATTCATGTTAACAGAAATTCATTTAGACCTTTCAATCTAATTTTCAAATGTTATTTAATTGAGATTCTACTTGGAAAATTTTATGGTAGCCGATTAATTTCCTACTTTCCCTCAATTTCTTCCTCCCCACAAAGCTGTTATTACATTTTATCTGCTGAAGAAATAACTGTGGCAGTTAGGTTCCTGGGCAACTGGAATTGCAGTTGATTGGGAAATGATAAACTTCCTGAGTAATTAATGTGCATAGATATAATTGTGTTAACCTTATTGGAAACGCTTTAACATTAAAAAATGGAAAATCAAATTAATGGGCATAGTTCTATTGTATGCTGCCTATTTACTCTCCCCCATCGGCCCCCTTTCTTCCTTGGTAGTTGATCTATTTATTTAACAGAATTTGAATATTGCTTAAATAAAACGTCTGAATGGTTCGCAAGGAACTACAGTATGCTGCCAAGTGCCAACTAACAAATATATTGTAGCCTTAGTAGAGAAGGAAGGAAAATAATAAATCTCATGTGTGATCTTCAAAAGCTGAAGGATGTGACTAAATGAGATGTATTGCAGCATCACAACATTTTACATGAACTTCTTCTGAAGAAAGTGGTTTGGGGGAAGTATCAAGTTCAGTATATTCTACTCGGTGTAGTAAGTGGCTTATACATTTATATTTCATGTAAACCTCTTAGAAGTTTCGGTTATTAAGGGGTATAGAAACAGTGTTAAGTGCAAAAGTGGAGGGTTACCATAAAATATATTGAATCAGTTTTCACATAGTAAAACAGGCACAGAAAGGTTATGGGTAGTTACTGCTAAATATTTAGAGACCAACGAGAAAAGCTGGTAGGAAATGAGGTGGTTTTTTTGTTAGTGGTAATATTAGCATAGGTTTACTCCTTCTGTCGCTCTGCTTGACATATGAATATATGAAGTGGGCTTACTCCAAGTCAGACAATTGGTTCAGCAAGCCTCAGTGCTGTCTACTCTGACAGCAGCTCTCTGAGGTCTTATTCAGAGAGATCTTCCCCTGCACTGTTCCCTGAGATGCTAGGGATTGTACCTGCCTTTATATATGCAATGCTTGTGCTCTACATCATTGAGCTAAGTGCCCAAGAAGAGCAGAAAGAGGTCCAAGCACCTGTTTCCCCGATGAACATGTTTGAAGACTATGATATCTATGTAATGCATTCCATTGGCTGAGTTTGCTAACCATGGTGGTATTGCACAATGTTAGAACCATGCCAGTTAATGTATATGCAAGTTCATGTTTCGTGGAGGGCTCCTCATTCCCAAGGAGTTTACATTCTAAATAATAGGAAAACAAGTGGGGTTGTGAGGAAGAGATAGACAAGGACAGGGGCAGGGAAACGTGTGCAAATTCCATTACATGTAGTTGAAACCTGTCCCGAAAGATAAGCCAAAAGTCACACACAAAAATGTGGTTTTGAGGAGGAATTTGAAGGAAGCGGGAGAGGTTGACAGAGTTGCTTCATGCTGAACCTCCTGAATATTTCATCTTGCTGTGATGATGAATTGAGCGGCACAGAATTTTATTACATAATGCAAGTTTGAGGAACCCATGGCCTTGTAGGCGCTGGACTCAAATTCCCATCAGTGCTTGCTAGCATGACCAGTGGTCAGGGATGCTGCTGCAGCCAGACAACATCTAGAATACATCAGGTCGTCCCCCCCTTGTGGGGTAAGATCAGTTCCATGGTAAACAACAAGTCAGAGCCTACCCTTCTGAAGCATAAGAAAACTGTATCTGATGTCAGAGCATGTCTATTTAAAATGCTGCTGTGGAATGTCTGATTATACAATTCAACAGTCATGAGTTATGCAGTGAATAAAGCTTGCCTAAATCCACATGTCTGTCTTAAAGGATTTGTTGCTGTTTCTTATGGGAGTAGTTTCATAAAGCTGTGTAATCTTATGAATGTACTCTTCAAAGAGAGCTCCAATAAATCCTTGGGCCATACTTCCAAATAAATGTTTGCCGCAGGATTTTTGTAATTGGTAAACATTTTAATAACGTTCTTATTTAAAAATGGATGGTTTTTCCTAAGTACGTAATGTTAATTTTAGATTGGGGGCTGAATGCCCTGTACAAGAAATCTTTTCCCTGGGTGGCTGTAACACACTGAGCATAAAAGGGCAGTTACGTGCTAACCTTTTCTTCTTCATAAAGCATCTGTTAGTAGTGTTGACTCCAGTTATCTTACAGTAGCTTAAAGAAGCAATCCTCCCCTTCTAACTTGAAGGGCTTCCTGCCCAAGTTCGTGAAGCTAAATATGGATAAGCATCAATATGGCCTCCACTGCTTTGCTTCAACGCACTTAAATTTGAGCCTGACCAAGCAGGAATGTTGCTCGTACTTCTCTTTGAAGCCATCCCTCTTTTCCTTGTAGCTGCTTGTCAAAGATAGGGGAGGTTCTGTGTTTTTATAGCGGTATTTAGAAAGTACAATTGAAAGCCAAGGCTTGTTTAATATTTATCAATGTTTTATTGACCATTGATTTGCAGTATTTTATTATTGTTAGCTAAGAAGACACCACAATGTCTTATTAGCAAAAGTTGAAAGCTAGAGGCAAAATAAAATTGCAAATGGCCGTGCACTAAAACAAAAAACAGTTAAGCTCCACAATTTCAGCGTGATCACTATAAAAATAACAGGGCCAGCAAATGGCCTCAAAGTTGCAGCAATAAAATCAACAATTAAATGCCTGAGAGAAGATATTGATGCTGGTGCTGAGATGGTGGCAAAGATGGGGCCAGTCAGGCCTCTTTGGGAAAAACTTTCCACATCCAAGGAGTGTCCTCACTTCTGCTGGAGGGAACATTTTTGCAGGAAGGGTCTTAGTCTAATTAAACTTTCTGTGTAGTATGACTATCTTTTGATATTTTCTTAGAGCCTCTGCAGCCTGGAGACAGTTCATGAATCATTTTCAGAAGCTTTGGTTTAAAATTCATTAACACTGTACTTTTGCTTTCGAAGAGCAAACAGACTTGAAATGAGGTATATTAGATGGGATATTTAATAACAAGATTTGGTGTTGCTGAAATACTGTGTGAATCATACTGTTGTCTGTCTTTCTTTAAGCATGTGCACACACAGAGAGAAACATAAAGTAGTCACATGCCTGATATCTTTTAGATTTCCTCTTCTACACAACTGTCAAAAACTACAGAAAAATTACTCCTTTGTTATGGGAATATTGTATATTCCAAAGGTGCCATGGTAGACTCTGTACCCAAGCCTTAATAGCTGGTTTATCTTACTGGAAGTCAGTGAAATACTAACACTACCCTTTTCAAGAAGTTTTGTTTTTCTATGGCATCTGCTCTGGAGAAATAACAAGCTGTTTCAATCCTATGCAAATTGGTTCTGTCATCTGATGTTAACTAATCATTTTAAAGGAAGAAATTATATCACTTGCATTATTTGTTGCTGTTGGGAAGACTGTGTTTTCTTGATTTTGTGTGCCCCATGATGAATTGGTTAAAATTGTATTGCGCTTGTACACATGAGATATGTGTGTTGTGCCCTGATTTCAAGAACAATATACACAATTCATTGATATTGATATCTAAAGTAAAAGGTTTACCTTCCCACCACAGTGGTATGTATTTATCTACTTGAACTGGTATGCTTTCAAACTGCTAGGCTGGGACAGAGCAATGGGAGCGCACCCTGTCACACGTGGATTTGAACTGCCAACCTTCCGATCAGCAAGCCCAAGAGGCTGAGTGGTTTAGACTAAGGTAACCAGACGTCCTCATTTCCTAGGGACAGTCACCGGGTTTACAAATCAGTCCCCTGACAAAATCCATTGAAGTTGAAAAGTGTCTCCGGATTCATTGAAAAAAATCTGGTAACCTTAGTTTACACCACAGTGCCACCCGTGTCCCTATTGATGTCTATGTCCATGGAGGTGGGTTTAAAATACCAGAATTTATTTAATTCCCCGGCAGTAAAGTGTGTTAATAGGACACACTTTTCTGTGAAGGTTGTTATTGTTCTGTTGTATTTATTCTGTGTACAGTATTTGATTTTAAATGGTTGGCATGTTGTTTGGTATTTTTTACTAAACAACAACATATTTGTGTTGCTTTGAGGCATGTTATGTAGAAAGCAATCACTAAATGCAATTAATAATAATTGGGGTGGGGGGGTCAGTGAAACTGACAGGTGCACTGTTGTAACGTAACATGAATATGGCTTGTTAATTATTAGTTTATAGGAATTTTTAGCAAACCTATTTGTTTTGTTTATACTATTCATGTTTACACAGTCACGCCTGACAAATTGTTTTGTAGTGTCCTAGATTATTGCATTTTAAAATAATACATAATAAGGCTTTTGTGGCTAAGAGATTTCTTCCCTACATAGTTTGCTTTGCGGATTTTCTTTGTGTAGCTGGCTACAAACAAGAAGTGCAATTAGAGTGTGCCCTTTGGGTATTTGTAATGTGTTTCAGGGAAGCACTTTGTAGTGTCATTCATTCAGGTAGCACATAATAATGTTCAGCCATTGCAATAAGCAAGTAATGTGAAATGGTATGAGTAGATTGGAGAGAGGGGAATTTGAGGGACCAGAACAAGCAGCATAAGGTAATGATAAAAACTGACAAGGGTTTTAAAAAAGTCTACAACATTTCAGTTGTCACTGTGATGAGAAAGAAGTCTCAAGATGGATTTTAAGCTGCTCTGCAGGTTTACGCTTGGCTCTTGAAATAGTTTGCATTTGAGACTACTGCTAACAGGGTAGATGAGGAGGCTGACAAGCAAAAACTAAAGTAAGTATTAGAAATAAAAGAAATAACTTGGAAACTTGGGGTATGTGAACAAAGTTGAAGGCTTGGAAAAGAGAAGAGAGTTTGTTTGTTTTTTCAAAAACCCTGAATAATTTCCATACATGGGAAATTGGACTGGCCGGGTTGTAGAAAGAGAAAGTCATTATAATGAGAAGCAGTGTCTTACAAGTAACAAATGGCTGAAGAAACCCAAGGCCTGTTGTTTAAATGTGAGATAGAGTGTGTAATAATCTGAACGGTGTGAGATCCTCTGCATCAAAACAAGATTCTGTTTTGAACCAGGTGACAACTTCTGGGTGTAGATAGTTTAGTATGTCAGAGATAAAGTGCTTAGGTGGGCACCATGTCTGTGAACATTGTAGAGCCCAGCTTAAGTAAGGCATTGGGTGTGGGGAATGCTACACAGCTAAGATCTCTGCTGCCTTGGAACCATGTATCTTGAGCTAGTTGTGACTTCACATTGCCTAAACTTCCTATAGAATTTTATATAGCAATGGAAAAGGGGGTGTAAAGTATGACAAACCATTGCACTGTCCTTTAGTGACTCCTTGGAGGTTACAGGATTTCAGGTAATTTTACTAGATTTTTATACAAGAATGAGACTTGAGCTTTGAGTGCTCTTCCCATCCTTTCTCCCATGCATAGAGATTGTAAATTCCACTTTTCAAGTTCAGATACAACAGTTTATTATTAATGCACTTAGGGAATTTAAATGGTGGTTCTAACGATGGTTAGTTTTAAAGAGACCTGGACAATAAACCAGAGGTTTGCTTGTTCAGCAACATGAATGCAAAAAATAGGAAATATAAATAGGATTTAAAAACCAGTCCACTCCATTCTTAATCTTTGTAACTATGCAAAGTTGTATCTATGTGAAGTTGTATCTATGCAAAGTTGTAGGGGTGTGTGTGTGTGTGTGTGTGTGTGTGTGTGTGTAGATGCTTGGAGAGGAGTTGGGGACATTGCCACTAATTATCCATCACCTTTTTTACTTTTCTAGCATTGTATTAGCATTCACAAGTATATTTATGACTGAGTACTTACGCATTGTAGGGACGGGGTGGCGCTGTGGGTTAAACCACAGAGCCTAGGACTTGCCAATCGGAAGGTATGGTTCGCCAGAAGCGGCTTAGTCATGCTGGCCACATGACCCGGAAGCTGTACGCCGGCTCCCTCGGCCAATAAATCGAGATGAGCGCCACAACCCCAGAGTCGGTCACGACTGGACCTAATGGTCAGGGGTCCCTTTATCTTTACTTACACATTGTAAAGAACAGGATGTGATGGACAGTCTCTCCTGGTGATCCAGCAACCCATGAGATCTGGTGAGACCATCAGCCAAACAGGTGAGAGGGTGTGGAATTTAAGTTAGTTGCTGACGGTTTCACAGTGGGATAGGTACTTTGTCTGGGTGGGCAGACTATCTGAGTGGGATCAAATATGGACTTCCTGTCTTGAGGCAGTGCAGGCAGGGGTTGTCTGTGTGTTAGCTAGGGAACTGGGATCAGAAAGTGAATTGGCCCTGTTACAGATAAGGATTGCCTGTGGGCAGGCCAAGTTCTGATTACCTGAGTGGGGTTAGCTAGGCAGAGCAACCAGGTTTCGATTCCCAGTGGAGAGGTTAAATCCTAGAAGGGGCTGGCTGGGTGTTGCTGGTTAGAACACAGATAGCCCGTGAGAAAAGTCTACCTGAGACTTGGTTTGATAAAGTGCACTGTTTAAAAACTTACCTGTTTTTAACAAAGTTTTGAGCCTTACTTACGAAACCATCAAACGTAATTAAATAAATATACAGTTCTGTTCCAGAAGTGCCTCGTCATATTTTGAACCTCTGACTGGGGAGTGGATGCTGGGCATCCTTCACAGAAGTTTAGAATATTTCTGCTGTGAGATCGTAAATGCTACCACAAACAGTTAAATGAACTCTGCTTTTGAATACAAGGGAAGTTTTATCTATTCACACACCCAAAATATTGGCCAGCACCCATCTTCAGTGAGGGATGTTTGTCCCACAAGGGCTTATGTTGTAACAGGGAAGTATGGTGAGGAAAGACCGTGATGATGTGTCTTTGATTGCTATTCTACAGGATGATTTCTAGCTTTAATTTTAGCTTTTATACATATATATGTTTGGGGTCCTCAAGTGCATGCATAATGGCTGTTTCATCACATTGCTGCATTAGGAATTGTGGCATAGAATCATAGAATTGCAAAGTTGAAAGGAACCCTGAGGGTCAGCTCATTTAACCCCTGCTATGCAGGAATTGGCAGTTAGGACACTTTTCTTTTATGTGCACTTCTTATTCTTTTCTTTTATGTGCACTTTTTATTATTTAGCATTACCTGGCATTTTCAAAAAGGAAAAATTAAAATTCTTCGCTTTTCCAAAATGAGTTTATGCGCTTCTTCATCAGACATAGACTTACCAAAATAAATCTTGCCCAGTCAAAAAAATAATAGCAGATCTGAATTTCTCACACCCAAAAACATAATTTTAAAGACCCCCCTCCTCCCTGAAGAAATTTGTAAAAATTACATTTCGTGCCTCCCCCATAACACTTCCTGCTGGAGTATTTAAGGTGACTCACTGCAGCAAAGTTTGCTTTTTACAAAACTCTCCGGTCGCAATTCTTGTTTGCGTATCATTTATGCACCAGTTTCAGTGGTGGGTTTATGCCTGTAGAGCATTTTCCTGGTTTATTATTAGTGAACACTGCTAACAGTACTTCTTAAAATAGGGCTGATATAGCAACTAAATATAGACCTCTGAAGACTTGAGAGAGTTTCCTTTCCACTTAACCTCAGTTACTCAAAGTTAGTTGCAAAAGAAAACATTGGACCATTCCACTTGCTAGAAATGCATGTCTGGTCTTTTCCCAGGTGGAAGTGAAGCCTTATCTTTAACCCTGGAGGGTCCAGCGGTCCGCCTGACCCCGTGGGCAGAGGGGAGAAACTACTCCAGAGACGTCTTGGTCGGAGAAAAGAGATTTATTTGAAAAAAAACAGCATGCTGGGGCAACCAGCAGAATAGCTTCTGTAAAACTGGCTGCGCCCAATTTCACATTTACAAACTTTCTTATACCTTGAAAATACCCTCCCTCCCCCAAGCTTCCCCAAAATCCTCTCCAATCAGCTAGCAAGTTTTAGCTTACTCCCTAATATGGCATATAGCTAGCTAAGCCCCCTCCCTCCCTTGTTTGTGTGCTCCTTGTCTCTTGCGTTTCTGCAGCAGGAAGCATAGCATGTGCAAAAAAAAAGAAACGACCGTCTGGCCAAATATAGCAAACTTCTAGCTGAGAGAAAGCAAAGGAAATGGGGCCTCCCTGCTAGCCAGAAGAAAGAGGAAGCGGGCCCCTCTGCAAAGCCGCTGCTCTCCCTGCTAGCCAGCAGAAAGGGGAAGTGGGCCTCTTCCAAACTCTCTTCCAAACTCAGCAAAGCAAGCAACTTATCAGAGCGATTTATCAGAGCAATTTATCAGAGCAATTTTACTTAAATATAAAATAGAGGGAATACCTTCCCTCTCCCTTCACTCCCTCCTCTTCTTCTGAACAACCTAATACTTAGGTTCGTTCAGGCCGCTCGGGCTCATAGTATCCTTGGAGGAGAGCAGTAAGGGTCATGACACGGGGCCCCATCATGCGAGACATCATCTTCTCCATCATATTTTGCATACATTGCATCAAGCAGGGCATACAGAAGCAGAGAAGCAATAAGATTAAAACAGGTCCAGCAATTAAAACGATAGCATGACGAAACCAGCTGCTGTCAGGCAACCAGGAGTACAACCAACTCCATGGATCCACATCATCAGAGGGCTTTAAAGGATTTTGGGCTATCATTTGTTCCATGTGGTCTATGGTTGCAGAAATATTTGCTGACTGGTCTGAAATGTACATGCAGCAATGGGAATGAATTAAAGCACAAACTCCGCCCTTAGAGGCAAGGACTACATCCAAAGCGTAACGATTTTGAAGGACCACTTCCCTTATCTCTGACATTTCCTTATTAATTGCTTTTAAGGCCGAGATGGTGGAGTTAAACAAAGCCTCGGTCCAGTTTGCCAATCTATGCAGATCCCGGTAATTCATGGCTACACCCAAAGGGGGTAGAAGGGACCTAGAGATGGCTGTGCCGGTATACTGGTTAATAGGTGACTTCGCGTCCCTTTTGTTACGCAAACGGACTGTTGGGAGCTTATCCACCTTATACACCAGGGGTACGACTACTCCTAAAGTACAGGTTCCAGAAAAGGCAGAGGGGATTTCTTTGTAGGCTCTTGTGCCGCAGAGCAACCACAAATCAGACTGGAGCAGGCAGTTAGATCTGCTGCGCGCCGTCATCCAGGTAAACCAAGTATAAAAATCGACACACATAGCATCATAAGTGGAAGTACCTTTTTGGAAGCAGGAAGAGCCGTTAATATACTCATAAGTCCAATTGCAATATGGATAGTGACCTAAAAAATTGCTGCTGTTATGATTGAAACGGAGACATCGAGGTGCCTGTTCCATGAGTGACAGAAACACTGGGGGTGAATAGGTGCGACCGTCTGACATAAGGTTACTAATCCTAAATGACTCATTTATTGGAATACTATGCAGTAGTATGCCAGGCTTCTTAAATTGAGGAGGGATATGCATACAAACCCAACATTCAGAAAGATTAAGCATAGAAGAGAAACGATCTATATCTCTAATATAGGTATTATTACTCCAAATCTGATGATAGGGCTCTGACCGGCCGGTCTTCCGTATATGTGAGTCATCTCCCAGACCCAACCCAAGTAGGGCTAGTACCAGAAGGGTCAAGGGGATGGGGGCTGGTTGTTCCCTCCCACAAAATCGGTGACGCTCATGCCAACAAAAATACAGGAGCATCCAAATAAACAGGGCAGTAGATATTACTCCTATCCACCACCCCCAATCTGTCCATGGTTCCTCCCACCATAAGTCAGCCATGATAGGGATCGGGAGCGGGATTAGGTTGTCCAGGGACCTCGGGCCGATCCAAATGACGGGGAAGTGGATGCGCCCAGGCGTCAAACCCTATAGTGTGGACGTAGAAACCGGGAGTGCCAGATGGGTGATTATAGCTTCGGTGAGTTGGTGAAAGGCGCAAACCCCAGGAGGACGGGAGCCAAGGGGGATGGGCTACCACACATCCACACGAATAGACAGCTGCGTTTAGGCGGCAAATGCTAGGCGTAAGAATTCCCACCAGGGCACCCTCGCACCAAACAATACACACTAGAGTCCTCTCGGGGACCTCGGAATTGTCAGGCGGTCGGGTCTGACTAACTGGAACGTTGGGGGCGCTGCCGGCGGGCGTCCCTCCCATCCAATTCTTCAGCCGTGCGTAGAAGTGTCAGCGTCCGGAGTGACACCAGCAGGGCGGTCGTCTGGCGGTCTCCTGGAGATGGTCAGCTTCAGTGGATTAGCAGGATTTGGCGTAGCTGACCAGTCAGACACAACTCTCTTCACTCGGGTGTGGTGGACCCACGGGGTGATGCCAGTGACTTTTACAGCAGTGGGTGTGGACAGCAGGACAGTGTGAGGACCCTTCCAACACGGTTGTAGAGGTGTCTGGGCCCAGTCTTTGATCCACACTTCGTCACCCGGCTCGAACTGGTGCAAGGGTTCAGTCAGAACACACGGGGTGCGTTCGTGGGTCCACCTGTTAAGAGAAAGAAGAACTCGGGAGAGTGACTGCACATAGTTATCAAGCCGTACATCTCGAGTGACGTGAGGAGTCAGTAGCCTAACATAAGGGACTGGTCTCCCAAACATTATTTCAAAGGGTGATAAGTGGGTACGCTTTTGGGGTAGGCTTCTGACCCTTAATAAGGCAAGGGGTAACATAGATACCCAGTTAGAGCCTGTTTCCTGGGTTAGCTTGGACAACTGATTTTTCAAAGTCCTGTTCATTCTTTCTACCTTTCCTGAGCTCTGAGGCCTATAGGCGGTGTGCAATTTCCAATTGATTTGCAGAACTTTGGCTAGTTCCTGCAACACCGCATGAACAAACGCTGGGCCATTATCAGAGCCAATAGTTCTGGGCAGGCCATAACGGGGTATGATCTCCCTCAGGAGGCACCTCGAGACTTCAGAGGACCGTTCAGTTTTAGTAGGCCATGCCTCAACCCATCCAGTATAGGTGCACACCGCCACCAGCAAGTAGCGGTGCAGTCCACAACGAGGTAATTCAGTAAAGTCCACAACAAGATCTTCCATGGGTGCAGTTCCAATATGTTGGACTCCCGGGGGAGCCAAAGGTCCTGTTCTGGGGTTGTTCTTTTGGCATAACGGGCACTGCCTGGAGATCTGGGCTGCCAATTGGTAAAGATGGGCTATATAAAAGCACTGCCTCAGCTGTGTGGTTGTGGCATCTGGTCCCATGTGGGTGGATTCATGATATCTTTGGGTTATCTGTCGGGACAAGGACTCAGGGATCCATATTCTGTCATCATGAGTAAGGTACCATCCTTCTTTGGACATAGTCAGTTCCTGGGCATCTGCGGTGTCCCTTTCCTTCTTGGTGTATATTGGCTTATCAGCGGTATTCAAGATCTTTTCAGGGACCAGTGCTCCAATAACTGATGCGGGAGCTGGTTCCCGGGCTGCTTCCTTGGCCACTCTGTCTGCTAGTCGATTTCCTCTGGCCACTTCCCCTGGTCCAGTTTTGTGTCCATAACAATGGATAACTGCTACTGCCTCGGGTTCCCATACTGCATCCAGGAGGTCCAATAAGGCTTGTGGGTGGGCCATCTGATTTCCTCTGGAGGTAAGCAAACCTCTTTCCTTCCACAAGGCTCCATGGGCATGTAAAGTCAGAAATGCATACTTAGAGTCAGTATAAATGTTTATCTTCTGTCCCTTTGCCAGGTTCAGGGCTCTGGTGAGTGCAACTAGCTCTGCTAGCTGGGCCGATGTTCCAGGTGGGAGTGCCTTTGCCTCGATCACCTGGTCTTCCAGGGCTACCACTGCATAGCCTGCTTTTCGTTGTCCAGCCTCAACAAAGCTGCTTCCATCCACAAACCATGAAGGCCAGTGAGGGCTTGCTTCATCTTTGAGGTCAGGCCTGCTAGAATACACTTCGTCCATAACCTCAATGCAATCGTGCGGTGGCTCCTCACCTTCTCCTACCGGCAACAGGGTAGCTGGGTTGAGGGCGGTGGTGACCTGGAACTTCAAACGCGGATGCAGCAATAACATCTGACACTTTCTCATCTTCGCTTGGGAGAGGAAATAGGTACCCTTCATGTCAAGCAGAGCTGGGACTGCATGCGGGGTCACACAAACAGTGTCTTGGCCAAAGGTGAATTTGTCTGCTTTGTTCAATAAAGTGGCTACTGCCACAACTGCTCTCATGCAGGGCGGTAAACCTTGTTCAGTAGGCGTCAGGCGCTCAGATAGGTATGCCACGGGCTGCTGCCAGCTTCCCAATTTCTGGCATAACACTCCCTTTGCTGTTCCCTGGTCCTCATCCACAAACAGGGAGAAAGGCTTCTCAGGATTTGGAATGCCTAGCGCTGGTGCCTGCTGTAATGCCCTTTTTAGGTTCTTAAAGGCCTGCTGTTGTTCTTCTCCCCACACAAAGGGGTCCTTTTCAGTTCCTCTGGTCGATTCATGCAGAGGCTTGGCAATTGTGCTGTAATCTGGTATCCATATTCTGCAGAATCCTGCCGATCCCAGAAAGCCACGGAGTTCCCGGCGGTTCTTTGGCTCTGGAATCTGGATAATAGCTTGCTTCCTTTCTTCCCTCAGGGCTCGCCGCTGATGGGATATATCAAATCCAAGGTATTTCACAGTGGGCTGACATATTTGGGCCTTTTTCTTAGATACTCGGTATCCTGCTTCAGCCAGGTGATTTAACAAGTCCTTGGTGGCTTTCATACACGTGTGCTCGTCTGAACAAGCCAAAAGAAGATCATCTACGTATTGCATCAGAATTCTGTGTGGGCTGGTGGGGAAGCTGGATAGGTCCGAGGCCAATGCAACCCCAAAAAGGGTTGGTGAATTCTTGAAGCCTTGCGGGAGTCTTGTCCACGTATATTGCACCCTAGTGCCTGTTCCTGGATCTGTCCATTGAAAGGCAAACAGGGGCTGACTTTCTTCCGCTAGGCGGCAGCAGAAGAATGCATCCTTCAAGTCCAATACGGTGAAATAACATGCGGTGGGAGGTATTAAACTCAACAGCGTGTAAGGATTGGGCACATTGGGGTGGAGGGTTTCCACGGCTTGGTTAACCAATCGAAGGTCTTGGACCGGACGATATCCGCCATCTTCCTTCTTTACTGGCAAGAGTGGGGTATTCCATTGAGATTGACACTGCCTCAGGATGCCATGGCGAAGTAACCGTTCTAAATGTACCCATACTCCTTCCGCAGCTCGCCGAGGGATAGGGTATTGGTTCACAGCCACCGGGTTGGCAAATGGCTTGGGCTTGACTATTATAGGTGGGATGTTCCTTGCCATTCCTGGAGGATTGCCTTCAGCCCATACCGCAGGGTTCACTTGTTCCAGAATACTGGCGGGGATGGGTCCCTCCTCTTCTTTTACCACCATCAAGCGCCAGTGTTCCCTCAAGGGTACCTCTAGGGAAAACTCTCCTGCTGGCCCTGTGGTCATTGTTACTTCGCCTGTCGGTTGGAAGGAGATCTGGGCTTGCAATTTTGAAAGCAGGTCTCGGCCCAATAATGGGATGGGGCACTCTGGTATGTACAAAAACTTGTGTTGGACCACTTGGCCACCCAGGCGGCAGACAACAGATTGTAGGAATGGGGCCCTTTGTGATTTGCCTGTAGCTCCTATTATGTTAACCGTTTGCTTGGTGGGCTTGGACACTGGTACAGGCAAAACAGAGTGGGCAGCTCCTGTATCAACCATGAAGGGGATGGTTCGGTTCCCTGTTTGTAGTTTGACCATGGGCTCACGGGAACCTAAATCAGCTGGGCCCGGTCTGTCCTAATATTCTTCCTCTTCCCTCAGGCTCATTGCGCCAGATTGTCCTTGGGCTGGGGGGTACCAGGGGGGTCCTTGTCCACGTCCTCTACCCCTGCTGTTATTTGCCGATGTCCAAGGCCTCAGTTCCTGTCCGGGTCCCACGGGAATGGAGCCTGGGACTCGTCCTCCTCGTACTCCTCGTCCTCTTCCCCCTGAGTGAGCCTGTGGGCATTCTCTTTTCCAGTGCCCTTCCTGCCGGCAGATGGCGCACTGGTTCCTCCCCAGGCGGCCTGGCCCTCCTCCCCGGGCACTTCCTCTTTCTTGGGGAATGGGTGTGGTGCTCTGCAGCGCCATCAGCTTTTTAGCCTGATACTTCTCCTTTTTCTTTTGGGCCTCCTCTTCCCTTAGGTTGTAAGTGGTCTGAGCTATTTCCAACATCCACTCAAGGGGGTGCCCCATGAACCCCTCGTGTTTCTGGATTTTTCGGCGGACATCGGCCGCCGCCTGAGCTACAAAGGCAGCTTTTATGATAGGGGCGTTGGCAGCCTCATCTGGGTCCACAGGAGTATACTGGCGGTAAGCTTCCTTCAGGCGTTCTAAATATGCTCCTGGGGCCTCTTCATTCCCCTGCACTACCTCTCTGACCTTCACAAAGTTAGTGGGTTTCCTGGCTGCCCTTCTCATACCATTTAACACGTACTGGCGATAGGTAGTGAGGGTGTTTTGGCCATCATTTGTTTGATAATCCCAATTTGGTGTATTTTCGGGGTAAATATTTGGAATGTTGGCTTCCGCCACTTGTTCTGCTCTCATATGAGCCCGTGCCTCGGCGTGTATTCGCCTGGTCTCTTCTGTAGTTAATAGTGCATCCATCAGATACTGCACATCATCAAAAGTGGGATTGTAGGTTTTGAAAATCCCTTCAAACAATTTTATAATCTTTGCTGGGTTTTCCTCAAAGGAGGGATTCTGGTTCCTCCAATTACAAACATCTGCACTTGAAAAGGGTATATGCTGGACCGTGTAGGTCCGTGCTGCTGCTGCCCCACCTGGTCCCGGGGGCCCTGGGGGGTCATATACTCGGCGCAGAGGGGCTATTTTCGCTGCTGACTCCTCTTCCTCTTTCCTTGCTTCGTGCCTTTTGGCTCCCTCCCATGCCTTCATTAAATGTTTCTGTTTCTTCTTTGTCTGTCTTGGCCTACATGTGGCTGCATCCAATAGGTGTAGTGCCACATCTACCTCGTTCTTCCATGGTCCAATCTCCCTTCTCACCCTCTCGTCATCTTTCTCTGCCCATTTCTCTCCTTGCTTTACTTGTTTTTCCAGCTTCTCTCTGAACTTCTCCACATCTTCTTCCTCATCATCTGCACTTTCATGTTTCTCGGGCTCCCCCCCCCCTGCTTCTTCCTCAGGCTGCGGGGCCGGTCCAGGGAGACCTGAGACCAGATCGGCTGGCACTGGGGGTGCGGTTGGTGGGACATACGGGGGAGGGGGTCTTAAAGCTTCCTCTCCCTCTCCTTCAGGGTCCTGCAAGACTGGGGGCTTTGGCTTTGTCACGGCACACACCCTGGCTCCTTGTCCAAAGGCTGCACGACAATCTGTCAACCAGGGGGGGTTCTCTTCCACATTCTTTTTCCAAGTGGAGATATAAGGGATTTGGTCTGGATGGACATTGACTATGTTCCGCCACAAGGGGTTTATCAATTGCAAGTCAAAGGTCCCCTCTGAGGGCCAATTTGTTCCTTGGGTGGGCCAATCCACTTCACAGAGTGTTCTAAGGCGCTCCCTTTTCAGTTTAAAGCCCCAATCGTCATTCTTCGTGGCTGCTTTCCAATTATTCAAAAAACACTGCAAAGGGGTACATTTGCTGCCTCCGGATCCCATTTTCCAGATACTCCGCTCCTGACCGGGCTTAAAATCCTCTCACACTCCACACACTACAGATTGTGACTTGGACGAGCTCGCGCTGCCAAGGAATGCACAATCCTGCAATCGCTCGGCCAAGGGGACGCTAAGCCCCGGCCCACACTTGACAATTCAACCACTGGAGTATCTGGCACACAGCACACAAAACACAAATCCCTTCCCCTTCTCCTTCCCCTTCCCCTGTTTGTCCTCCTTCTGGCGGCAGCCTGCTGCTCACAGCCAGACCCTTCCCTGGCGGCACTTTACTGCTCACAGCCAGGTGAAGCTGATTAGGCTTCGTCCCTTGCCCTTCCCTTAGGGCTTACCTGCTCCGCTGCAGACCTCCCCTTCGGCCGTTCTCTTTTCTCCCTCGACCGGGTGTCTTCGGCGCAGGCACGATGTGGCGATCTCCCCCCACAAACTGGCAGGGTGGCGCCTGGAAACCGCGAACACCACTCCTGGTTGCTCACCTCGGTCGAGTCTGGCCCCTCGGCCCACCGTCTGTGGGGTGGGGACCTATCCCGGACGAGCCCCCAAAACTGAAGCCTTATCTTTAACCCTGGAGGGTCCAGCGGTCCGCCTGACCCCGTGGGCAGAGGGGAGAAACTACTCCAGAGACGTCTTGGTCGGAGAAAAGAGATTTATTTGAAAAAAAACAGCATGCTGGGGCAACCAGCAGAATAGCTTCTGTAAAACTGGCTGCGCCCAATTTCACATTTACAAACTTTCTTATACCTTGAAAATACCCTCCCTCCCCCAAGCTTCCCCAAAATCCTCTCCAATCAGCTAGCAAGTTTTAGCTTACTCCCTAATATGGCATATAGCTAGCTAAGCCCCCTCCCTCCCTTGTTTGTGTGCTCCTTGTCTCTTGCGTTTCTGCAGCAGGAAGCATAGCATGTGCAAAAAAAAAGAAACGACCGTCTGGCCAAATATAGCAAACTTCTAGCTGAGAGAAAGCAAAGGAAATGGGGCCTCCCTGCTAGCCAGAAGAAAGAGGAAGCGGGCCCCTCTGCAAAGCCGCTGCTCTCCCTGCTAGCCAGCAGAAAGGGGAAGTGGGCCTCTTCCAAACTCTCTTCCAAACTCAGCAAAGCAAGCAACTTATCAGAGCGATTTATCAGAGCAATTTATCAGAGCAATTTTACTTAAATATAAAATAGAGGGAATACCTTCCCTCTCCCTTCAGAAGCAGTTCCATAGCTGCAAGTTTAGGAACATGGATATTAAGAAGGGGCTCCTGGCACATTATGGAGATGGCAGCAAGCCATAGAGTAGATAGCAGTTTCTTAAGTCCTATAGGTTCTGAGCTATTCAGGGTCTATGCAGAGCAAAACTTGCACTTTCCCCAGCAGCCTTAGTCTTTATGGATCTCATGCATACCATACAATAAAGGGTAGCTGATGCTCCATTGCATTTATTATATTCAAACTTCCTGGAACGAACAGTTACAGCCAGTTCCAATGTGATTTTTCAGCCCCTCTGAGGTTTCAAAATAAAGTAATATAGTGGATAAATAGAGCAATTTGTACATGTTTTAATTGCAGCATCTTTTATATTGGTAGTTTTGTATTTACCCAGTTTGCTTTTTCGTGTGTGTTTAAATGTTGCATCTTTTTATAGGCAATTTTGTACTTACCCAGATTGCTTTATTGTACTCCATAATTTTATTGACTTTTTCTGGTCTCTAAAGTTAATTGTGCAATAAATATATCACAAATTGCTTTGGAAAGTCTCCAAGTTTCAAAAAGCAGTTTTCCATGTGAGAGGGGGAGCTACTGTTTCAGTATGTAGCCCAAAGTTCCCTTGTAGGCACAGAAATACTTGCGGGATTCTCAAGATCATTGTCATTACAAGGTTTATAAATATACTAAACAGAGCATTTATTGTGCTCACAATGTATTTTGGGTTCTCTAATTTCTCTACAAATTCCTCCCCCCCCCTTTTAAAAGACATTATTTCAAATAACTTGAACATTTCTGAGGAAATTTTACATCTCTTGGACACTGGTGTTTTTCAGGAGAAGTTTACAAACAAAGGTGACAACTAAAGCATTGGAATCTTTTAATCAACATATTTGTGTATATAGAAGGTTTCTATCTTAGTACCATTATCCTAAACTTGTCTACTTGAAAGCAGTTCCCATTGCTCCTCGTGGGAATAGTTTAAAATAAAAATGAAGGCTGTTTAGAATATAAACTTCTGGTTGTTCACTCTTGTTATAAACGCTCTAAGTTTGGCTAAAACCAAATATATGGGATTGCCTTTTGCCATATACTGAACATTTTCAAAATTGAGCGTATGAGAAGGAAGAAAAGGATGAACTCTGTCCTCCTACAGGCCTGTGCTGCTGTTTCACTGCTATTACAATGCTCATCCTTTAATAGCATGGGATTACACAGTATTATCATCTTCAGATTGACTCAGGTGGCACTATTTTTATTTAATCTGTATTAAGGTATCGCTGGGCATCTTTGGTCTTGCAGTGTAGTGGTAATGCGATTTGCTATTTTTATAAAAGTGAACATGGCTGAATAAATCCAGCCACTACCAAGAACTGAAAAGATTATAGGCATGAATTTAGGGCTTTCAGTTTCTTTCTATTGGTGAGAAGTTGCACTCTTTGATTTTTCTTTACAATTAAAACGCTGATGGACGGTCTCAGAACAGTCTAATCCAGGGGTCAGCAAACTTTTTCAGCAGGGGGCCGATCCACTCTCCCTTGGAACTTGTTGGGGGCTGGACTAGATTTGGAGGGGGGGTGAACGAATTCCTATGCCCCACAAATAACTCAGAGATGCATTTTAAACAAAAGGGCACACATTCTACTCATGTCAAAGCAACAGGCAGGCCCCACAAATCACCCAGAGGTGCATTTTAAATAAAAGGAGACATTCTACTCATGTCAAAACATGCTGATTCCCGGACCGTCCACTGGCCAGATTGAAAAGACAATTGGGCCGGATTTGGCCCCTGGGCCTTAGTTTGCCTACCCATGGTCTAATCCAGCGGTTCTCAACCTGTGGGTCCTCAGATGTTTTTGAACTACAACTCCCATCACCCCTAGCTAGCAAGGCCAGAGCTCAGGGATGATGGGAGTTGTAGTCCAACAACATCTGGGGACCCACAGGTTGAGAACCGCTGGATCCCTTTATGAAATTGTGGTGCAACATTTCCTTCTTCCGGAAGTGAAAACTCCTTAAGATACCCAAACAAGTGTATATAATTTTTGAAATGCATGAAAATGAACATTTTCTTACCATTGCATAGATATAAATGCATGATTTTTAGGCAGTGCAAAACTGCTTAACATCCATTGCAAGTATTCATTTATTTGCATTAAGTAAAGAGAGGTAAGTACTGTGCATGTCTTTGCAGCATGACAGCCTTAACTGACCTCTTGAACTGTATCCTTTAAGTATAGGTTTGCATTGTGTTAAATGTTCCATCAGTCTTTATTGCTTAAATGAACTCTGAGCAAGAAAAAAGGATAATGTAAACCCTCTGGTTATAAGACTCCAAGGACTTTCCTACATGGATATCTTTTTCAGTGTATTAAAGTTTAAATTGTATGTACCCAAGATTGAAATGGATCTAAATAATCCATTTCACCCAAGAGAAATTGCAGTTGATCCACTTTATCACCTTGCTCCTGAATGAAATGTTTTGAGCCTAGCATTTAATTTCCAATATTTTATAGAAAATCCAAGGGGGGTTTCTTCAAACTGGGTTTTTTGTCTGCTTCCGCTACTGTTTATTTATAAGCCGCCTTTCCACCAAAAAGACCCCCAAGGCAGTTCACAAAGGATAAACACACACAATCAAATACACATGATACAGATTATGAAAAATTCAAACTAAGCTTCCTTAACTGGGAACCCACCACTTCACTGAGCCTTCTCTTGGCTTGTTATAATTGAACAAGGGCCTAAAACAAAGATTGTGGATGGACAAGCTGTAGCAATTGAAACTCAAGTAGTTCTAATAGAATGATGCCATTGACATCCAGTTCAATGCTACTTAATAATTATAATGAAAAAAATAATAAGAATAAAGGAAAAGCAAGCCATTATAAATAAGCACAGCATCCAAGTCAGAATGGATTTTAACAATTTTATCCAGGTGTCCTAAAATGGAATGGAATCTGATGTCTGGCTGCCCCCAGTCCTACACTAAAATTTCCACTGAATTCTGGCCCAAAACTTTTATCATTCACAATAACTGAAGCTTGATGACATAGCATCACTCATCAGGCTACGGTGAAGAGGTACCGTATTTTTCGCTCTATAACACGCACCCGACCATAACACGCACATAGTTTTTAGAGGAGGAAAATCCGTAGGCATGCCACCCGTAGGCATTCCCTCCATAACACGCACAGACATTTCCCCTTACTTTTTAGGAGGAAAAAAGTGAGTGTTATGGTGCAAAAAATACGGTATTTTCTGGAACAGAAACTGTCTACAAATTGGTGTCTTGAGTTTTGATTTTGTTTGTCCTCTTTCCTCGTCCCTTTTCCCTTGTGTGTTGTGGTTTTTAGATTGTAAGCCTGTGGGTAAGGAGTGGCTTGTTTTTATCTAACATGAGCTGCTCTGAGACCTCTTTTGGCTGAAGACGGGGGTACGAATTCTGTCAGTAAGTAAATGTCTACCCTTAAGGGAGGCATAAATATAACAACGCTGCCTTTCTCCCATGGTACTAATGAAAGGGTCCTGGATCTGACTTGATCCATGCTAGAGGGATTTCAACAACTTGATGCATATTTTAAAAAGTCTCTTCCAGCTTAAGTGGAAGCAGTATTTCATTAACAATTCAAAGGATGCTTGCACATTTGTTGCTAGTTATACTGAGCTATGCTCTGCCAAGTTGTCTGCCTTTGCACCTGCCGGTTCATGGGGTGCTCACTGCTCATCTGGTGTGTGATAGTGGGAACAGCAGTGCCAACTGGATTTTAAGTTGCTCTCATAATTTAATCATTTGGTCTGTTAATGCTGCTCAACCACTCCAGTTAAGATTGCTTTATGTTTGTATATTAAGTAAAAATGCTGCTTTGGCCAGTTTATTCCCCCCACCCCACCCCCATATTTTAAGTGTGGTGGAATAGTTAAGTCACAAAGGAAACTCGGCTTTGAGAATTCTAATGAGAACTGAGTTGCTTTCAGCCAATCACCTTGCAAGTGTTTGGGTTCCATTGTTCTTTAACAGCATTTAAGAAATGAAATGCACACTTGGTATAACCAGGGAATAGTTTTTTGAAGTATACCTGAGAAGGGCCCATAGCTCATTAGAACATCTGCTTTGCACGCAGAATGTCTCTGACTCATCCTGTATATATCCAGGTAGGGCTGGGGAAAACTCCATCTGAAACCCTGGCACGTCATTACCGTTCAGTGTAGACAATGCTGAGCTAGATGAACCAATAACTTCACTTTATAAAGACTATAAAGACAGCTTCCTGTGTTTCCTATGCACAATGCTTTCATGCACAACAACGGCTTAGGAGTGGGTGGTAGTGTGTCTGCAATCCATCTTGGATGTCCTACCATAATATGCCAGCTGAGATTCATGCTTCATTTTGCTAGGTAATAGACAGGGAATATGGATTAGAGAAGGGGCATTGTTGAGTGTCATGGACTAGCTGGGCACAGAGGAATGGTGGGAGGCACCAGCTGGGCAACCTACAAAGGAAGAAGGCCCAGAGCCTGGGAATTAGTGGTGGGACAATGCTGAGTAGTCTGAGGGAGAAGGAGGAGAAGCCTCGGAGGAGGAGGTGACAGAAGCTGAAGAGGTAACAGGGTTTAGTGAGGAGGGAGAGTCTATGGAACAGAAGTCCAGAAGCAGAAGCAGGAGAGGAGAGAGGCCAAGAGGCAGAGATGAGTCAGGCTGGTGAGGGTGTCTTCCCCTCCTGTCGTGACAAGCTCCCCTCCACCCTGGTCTCCCAGGACCAGGAGATGTATGAAGAGAGAGTAGCAGAGATCGACACATTGGCATAGTCTCAGATTGCTTGAGAAGGAGATTTAGGCAACTCTGGAAAGGCAGGGATCTTCAGCCTCTACAACTATCTCATAGAGATTTTAGAGTAGGTTATATTGAAGATAGTGTAATGCTTCTGATAATGATTTTTGTCAGTGGTTCTTTCTCCTCTCTCCAAGTGATAAATGGAAAAGTACATTAGTATTGCAGCACTTGAATGAACACATGACAGGATTCATCCCAGTTGTATGCCAACTATCTCACAAGCATTCTTCCAGTAATGCCCTATCGAAGCTTCATTTCAAATAATTTTTAGTCAATAAGTAAAACGGCAATAGAACAATCATTTAATTCCTCTACCACCGATGATTACCAGAAGGGACCACATTATAAGGAATGACCCATGTGCAAGTTATGCTGGAATACAAATAATCCAGCTATGGGAACTTCCTCCTGCCACTCAGCACCCATTTCACAACATGCATTTGGATCATGCAAGCGTTGCTCATGTAGACAACGTGGGGTGATACTCTTGATCTGCTGGTCAAGAAGAAATACTAAATATTATTTTTTAAAATAAAAAGTTCTCTTTCTTAGCTCAATAGACTCAGTCCTCCAGGACTCCTGAATTTCGCAGGAGTTGGAGCTATTGAACCTACAACTCTTGTGGGAGTTCGCTTTGAAGTGTTTGAAGTTTTGTGGCTTGGGGCCTTGAGCATGTTTCAAAGTCTTGTAGATAGGCTGATCAAATTCATAAAGTCTTGATAATTGATAAGATTTGGTTGCGTCCTGAAACCCCTGGATGATGAAGGCAGTAATAATATATCTTCCAACATTCCTCTTTCTTTCTTTCTTTCTTTCTTTCTTTCTTTCTTTCTTTCTTTCTTTTTTGCATTGATATTCTCTTCTCTGTCCTCCAAAAAATGTTCCCAAGACTATCTTACTTGGAAAGAGATGAGGAAATGTAATGTACTGTACTACTTAAAAAGGGAGAACACTGTATTAAGTCCTGATTTCCGTCTCACAATCTGAAGAAGTTCTGCTTAAACTTTGCTCTGGTTCCCATACATTTTTAAACCTTTGTCTGTGCAGTGATGTGGGGCTGAGATACTGTATTTTATATGCTAGATTGTCTGCCCAAAATAAAACACATGCTTGTGCGGTACAACAGGGCAGAATGAACACGGCCATGGAAAAGACACTCAGTGTGATGATGTGCCAGAGTTCTATGAGCTCTCAAACATTGTAGAATGAAAATCATTCAAACAACCAAAACCTACACTGTTTTCTATTCATACTGGCATTGCCACACATCCAGCACTAGTAGCACAATTTCAAATTGCCATGGATGCAGTATATCAGGCATGTCCAACCAATCCATTTTTTTTGTCCATCTTCCCCCCAAAAAGCGCAACAACTCTGGTCCATCCTTGCCCCAAAAAGCTAGTAGGGGGAGGTGATACACTGAAGAATGCTCATTCTAAAAAATATGTAGAAGGGATCAAAGCATCGTTAGTCATGTTACAGGTGTTCAGTGGGAGGTTCTTGTGACATTCATGCAGCCGCATTCTACATAGCACTCAAAAGTAATCTTCCCTCAAACAAAATATTGTGGTTTGGGTACTGGGGGAATATGATGTTGCCACAGCAGGAATATTTTTAGGGAAGGATGTTTCAATCATCCCCTCTTTGATGAATGAGTAACTGATGCACAATTATCACACAGCAAAGCTAACAGTGACAGGTATGTTTCAACAGATGGTTGAACTTTTGTGTTGAACTAGAATTTAATTTTAGCACATCTTGGAGGATGGTTGAGGCATGATCTGAAAAAGAATAGTCATCAATCTCATTTACTGTAAATATCCTGCTCTTTTGAGGACCTTGTTCTAGATTCTTCTGTTGCCTTATTAATTTTGCCTGGAAACAACCCCACCACGTTGGCTTCTAGAAATCTTCAGTGAAAATAACTAGGATGTTTGTTGATGGCCCTGATAGCATGGGTGAAGAAAACATTTAAACAGGAAGGTTTTTGTGTGTGTGGTTGTAATATGCTGTTGTTGGCATCCATCTGTCTTGGGAGACAATGGAGGAGTCCGTCTTTGGGGGTGAAGTCAAACCACTGGAGACTTATAGCACCTGCTGTGGCTGTAGAGACTGATACGGGAGTGACATGTTTTGTTGAGCTGGGGCAGATGAAGGCATCCAGCCTTCATGTCATGTTTGCAGACATGCACCATTCAGACACCACTTCCTTTCATCACCTGTTCCCGCCGTCTCATGCTGCCACCTTGCTGTGTGACAGAGCCTGTCTGTTTCGATCTCTAAAGACTTTAAGAAACTATTTGATTGAAGCACCCATGGTTATTCCAATTAGGAACAAGCTGCAGGAGCTCCCTCTCTTGCTCGGTGCCCTCCAATTGTTGCTGCTGTTGTTAGGTTTTAATTTCCATCTGCCCCAGTAAGCATGTCCAATAGCCAGGGGTCATGTTAGTTGTAGATCCACATAACATGTGGAGGGTACTAGGTTGGGGAAGGCTGGCATAAATTAACATATGCATCTAAATTCGGGTAGGTAGCCGTGTTGGTCTGACACAGTAGAAATATATTTAAAAATATATAAAAATTGTCCAGTAGCACCTTAGAGACCAACTAAGTTTGTTTTTGGTATGAGCTTTTTGGTATGAGAAGTACATGCACACTTCTTCAAATAGCAAGCTTATATCAAGAACAAACTTAGTTGGTCTCTAAAGTGCTACTGGACAATTTTATTTTTATTTATTTTTATTTCATATGCATTTAAAGAAATCTAAGGTCAGTTCCCCCTTACTATATCCATAGCTGAATTTGACATTTCAGCAGTGACTCGTTTGTGACCTAGCTTACAGATCAAACGCAGCAATCAGAGCTTTCAGAGCCCCCTGGGAATTCCTCAAACACTTCATTTATTTATTTTATAAAATTTATACACCGCTTTATTGTAAAAAATAAAATAAATACATCAAAGCACTTTACAGAAAGGTAAAACAACAAAATACAGACAGATTCACAACCTTACCTTAAAACATGCGAAAGTTAAAATGCTAAAACAAATTAAAATTACTTCAACTTTGTAAGCACCTGGGTAAACTTGTCTGAACAAGAATGCTTAAACTGGCGCCAAAAAGAGTTCAGTGAAGGTGCCTGCTTGATTTCAGCAGTTGGGGAATTCCGAAGTGCAAGTGCTGCCACAGTAAAACAATCAAATTCTTACAAGTGCGGAATGGGTATTATTATGTGGCGCCTGTAGTAGTGCCAATTCCGCTGATCAGAGTGGTTGAGTAGGCCCATGCAGGGTGGATAGCCACTTTCCTTGACCCTTGGAGGGCTACGCTGGCTGGGGAGGGCACCAGGTGCCTGCCAGACCTTCTCAGTGTGGCCTTGTCAAGACTCCTGCCCCAGGCCTCAGGCAAACTCTGCATGGGCCTGGATAAAGCAATCTTATAGGTAAACTGGTCCCAAGTTGTCAAGGGCTTTACATGCTAATAGTAACACTTTGAATTTCGCCCAGCAGCAAATCGGCCACCAGTGCAGATCTCTAAGCACAGGTGTTAAATGTTGACCAGGTCTCACTCCCGTCAGCAGTTGCGTTGCAGTATTCTGCACTAACTGCAGCTTCTGGATCAAGCACAAGGGAACCAGTTCCCATGCCCATCTGCAAGTTTGCAGTTGCCAAGGTGCTGAGGGATGTTCACGTGTGTGTCAATTTCAGGTTCCAAGACCCAACTGTTCCATTGTTAGGTGTACTTGATGCATTAAAAACAAATTATATAATGTCACATCTGTTTGTAATATATGGCTTAATGCCACAAATAAAACAATACTAATTTGTTTACCTTCCTTCTCAGCCAAAGAAATAAGCTAATACACAATCATTAAATAGTTACTTTATAACATTTATGATTGCCAGTTCAGCCAACTTTCCAGTTGTGTGCAATAAGTCTCCATAAATTAAGTTTCCTGTCAGCAACTGGGAAGTCAACAGGAGTTTAAAAAGAGAGATTATATGTATTTACATTTTTTTATCGGAGAGGTAAAAGTGCACCTAAATAGCATCCTTCAGCATTGCTGTTTTAAGGAAAAAAATCCCTACCTTCTATATTAAAATACACCCCTATTATTCTATAAGTTTGGAGGGAATTTAAATAGGATCAGACCCAAAATCAAAGGAGAACCAATTCTCTCTCCAAGATGTGACCTTTATGGAATGAAATATATTTTCAGCATTTGTCAGTGTTGGAAGAACAAGTTGAGACAGCTAAGAAGAAGAAGAGTTTGGATTTGATATCCCGCCTTTCACTCCCTTTAAGGAGTCTCAAAGCGGCTAACATCCTCCTTTCCCTTCCTCCCCCACAACAAACACTCTGTGAGGTGAGTGGGGCTGAGAGACTTCAGAGAAGTGTGACTAGCCCAAGGTCACCCAGCAGCTGCATGTGGAGGAGCGGGGACGCGAACCCGGTTCCCCAGATTACGAGACTACCGCTCTTAACTACTACACCACACTGGCTCTCAGCATTATTACATAAAGCCTACAGCATTATTACTTTCTATTGAAACTGAGATGCAAAATTTTACTTCTACTTACTGTATATATACTTTGAGCATGCAGCGCATTACAGAAGTGCATAAAGCACACAGCACATCTGAAAACAGGGTGTGGCACAATAATATCTATTGGTCTAGGTTATTATTGTTAGAAAAAGAAATATATTCAAAGTCTTCAGTTGTTTTGTTTGTGGGGAGGTATGGTGATGTTGCATCTAATCTACCTATTTCATTGGTACAAATAAGAACATACTGAACAAAGGTATAATTAAAATTGAGAACCAGCAAAATTAGTAAGGAGAGGGGAAGAAAATGTTTTCTAAACCCTACAAAATAATAACAGAGGAAAAAATAATCTGCAGAGATTACAAAGAGAGTTCTTCCATTGATGGTATGGGTGAATTAAAGCAAAGTGTTTTAGAACTGTGTACAGTAGCTGAAATTATAAGAAAAAACTTGCAAGTTGATCTCCTGTTAAGTCCCCTAGTCTGCTTATAAAATTTTGTAAAAAGACAGTCCCAATATTTATATAAGATCCAGAGTCTACATGTTTTGACTGTTGCAAGGCTGTTATATGCCAAAGCATGGCATACAACCAACAAAGCAGAATATCATCAAAAATATCTGGGAGCAGCTGAGCTTGATTAAATTGTCAGCAATGTTAAAGTACGCAGTTAATTAGCAAGAAGAATTAAATAAATGCAGTCAGCTAACTACTTATGTAAAAAGAGAATTGGGTATTTCCAGTGTTGGAGTGGACTACTTGAATTTATAAAAAATATAGAGAGCAAGGCAAGGGTAGGAAAATACAAATAAAATGTTAGCATTTGAGATGTGTTTTGAGAGTAACTTGTTGTATTATAAAAAAAGATTTTCCTCTTTTATTGTTGTATATATTTTATTTGTTAATAAAGTTTAATTAAATGAGAGAGAAAGGATAAACTTGGTTTCCTTGAGTGAATGGGAATTGCGCTTCAGTGGAAGGGATTTGATGAAGTGTTTTTTTCCATCCCTACAGAATTGACAGATGGGAGTCTGGTTTTCTGTATAGCTAATTAGCTTGAATTATGTTGAATTGCAGCTTGTTCACTCATATGTTTCTTTTTGTTTAGAAGCAAAATAGCTCCTAAGCACACATGGATGTGTTTAAAAAAGAAAGAACCCTGTTGAGTTAAATATGCTTTGCAGTAACCATGCCAAAGTTGCTTAAACCTGCAATGTGTGGATTTAGCATATTGGTACACCAACTGATTATGAATGGAGATAATCTTTTCATTAAAGGAAATATTCTGTTGGATCTATATAATTCATTCACAGAGCCATTCACTGGAGACCAAACTTTGCTAAAAGTATTGTGATGTTCTTCATAAAGAACCTTACCAGGCTACAGAGCTGAAGAAGACAGGGCAGGGAACGTCTTTGCAGTACTACAATAAAAGCAAACTAACTGGAACAGAATACCAGCTGGAAGAGAATACAGTTCAGACAATTAAGCATGTTGCATACATGCTTTTATTGTAGTACTGCAATACTACTTGGTGTATTTATACCACACCTACTAACTAGAACAGCGGTTGGCAAGGCTTACCTTGCCTGGGCTGGTTCACTGCCACGGAGCCCCCTCCATGGGCCAGATTGTGGGTGCGCGGGAGCGTGCACACCCGCGATTTCTGGTGCCGCGAAAGAGAGTCCCCGTGCTGCGTTGCGCTGTGCCGGTTTAGCACAGCGTGCAGGGACTCGCTGAGTGGGTGGCTCGGTTTGGGGGCTGCTCATGGGCCAGTAAAACGACCCCCATGGGCCACAGGTTGCCGACTCCTGAACCAGAGTTCTTGAGTTGGCTTGCAATCTCTATAAAATGCAACAAAGCAGAGAACAGTTAATTGGGAAGGGGGAAATGTGATCACAGGTTTACCTCCAGTCCTTAGATATTCCCTGCTGCTGAATATCTAGTCCTGCAAGAAATATTCCCAGCCCAGAATTGGCTGTCAGTTTGACACTGTAATGTTGAGTGAGTGGAAATTAGAGGAATAAAGAGTTGGTGTAGTAATCCAGTTTTGCAAGTATTTTTGTCTCTAGCATAAATTCACTCGATGGCCTTAAAAAGCTGCACCTAACAGTCTGCAATATGGTGATGATAATGATGTTGGCTTACTTCAGAGTTCTTTGGATTACTATGATAATGCCTGGGAGGGAGCGCTTTGAACTTTCTAAAGCACTAATATAATTCTCAATTTATTAATAAAATTGTTTTTTTAATTACTCTAATTGTTTAGGCCATAGCTTCAGTCCATATTTTGCTCAAGTTTCCCCCTACAGTGGTACCTCAGGTTAAGAACTTAATTTGTTCTGGAGGTCCGTTCTTAACCTGAAACTGTTCTTAACATGAGGTACCACTTTAGCTAATGGGGCCTCCTGCTGCCGCCGCACCGCCACCACGATTTCTGTTCTCATCCTGAAGCAAAGTTCTTAACCCGAGGTACTATTTCTGGGTTAGCGGAGTCTGTAACCTGAAGCGTATGTAACCTGAAGCGTCTGTAACCCAAGGTACCACTGTATTTCTCTTTATGTGAAACTGTATGAGTAATATAAATGTTCCTAGCATGCAAGGTCCAAGGCACACTGGTTAGATTGTTTTGTTGTCTCAAGTCCTGAAGAAAAGTATGCTTAATAAGAAACAAATATTGGATCCTGTTAGCCCATAGGGGAAAGAGGTTCCAAGAAAGCAATAAGGCTCAAGAGTTTCTGTTCCTTCTTTTATGTGCAAGAGCAGAGAACCTTATTGCAGGCTGGAATTGAGGTGAGGCTTCTCACCATTATGCTATCCTTTACTGTACTGTTTTTTAAGGGTGTTTTGTGTTTTATTGAATACACATTGTTGTACACCACCTTGATATTTTATGACATGAAGGTATATAAATACTTTTTAAGATAAACATTGAGCTTCTTGTGTCTCTTAATATTCCCTAGTTGAAAAACTACTTAATTCCTGTACCTCTTTGTCTTAGTTATAAAAAATACTTGTTTTGATGGGCAATATGACTCATTGGCCTTCCTGGAGCACGAATTCTCTTAGTGTACAATACAGATAATTTTATTATCAGTCAGGAAAGTGCTGCTGTGCTGAAGTGGCGTGTAAATGGCGTGGCATTCTCCTGCCTTGTTTCCTTCCTTGAACAGAGGCCAACCTGAAATCTGCTGTAACTGGTTTGGGCTACCCAGCAAATCCTATTATGTCTGAAGCGTCTTTAATACAATGTGTATAAAACTTCAGTTCAGATGGGTCTATTTTTAGCCCTGGTTTTAAGAGTATTTCAGACACACAGCTTCCCCTTATACACACCTACGCTTCCTAGGGCATTTGGAGTCTTGTCCTTTTAACAAGTCTGGGTTTTGGCTACCTCTAACGCGATTTGTGAACTATAATGAAGGTAGTGGATGTACTCTGCAAAAAAAATTGGGGGGGACGGACCAATTGTTCTTACTAATTTTGAACTTCATAAATGTGTGCTTTGCATTTTAAAGCAGAAAACATAATATTTTGTATGGATTTTCAAAGAACATAGAGTATATATGGAAGAGCTAGTATAATTAAAAGTCAGGGAGAAGCTATAAATGGAAGGAGCCAATAAGCATTGATAGAACAGTAGCCACACCAGCTGAACCCAGCAAGCCTTCCCAGATAACCTCTCACTTCTGAGGTTTGATAAAGAATATGCAAATAATTCCAACACACATCCCTCCCTACCTACGAAGCCTAGTAACATTCCACTTTAATATTTTTAAGACTGATATTTTGATGGCAGCTTTCTCTGAAATGCAGTGGTACCTCGGAAGTCGAACGGAATCCGTTTCAGAAGTCCATTCAACTTCCAAAACGTTCAGAAACCAAGGTACGGCTTCTGATTGGCTGCAGGAAGCTCCTGCAGCCTATCGGAAGCCACAGAAGTTGCATCAGACCTTTGGGTTCCAAAGAACATTCGCAAACCAGATCACTCGCTTCCGGGTTTGTGGCATTCAGGAGCCAAAACGTTTGACTCGCAAGGTGTTCAGGATCCAATGTACGACTGTACCGCACAAGAGTCCATACTCACACAGCAGACTTATGGACAAGGAAACCGTCATATCCCTAAATGGAAAAACCCTAGAAATGATCATTGAAAACAGATGTTAAGAGCCAAGTCCTTTGTCCTTCTCTTTGATACGTTGATATGAGGTATGGGGAGCCAGCATCTCTCACAGGTTGTTCATGTCCATGGAGCTGCAGTGGGGCTAACTTGGGGAGGGGTGGGGGGGCTCTTGCAGCCTAAGAGATGCATTCCCTTTTGTGCAACATCCTGAGCTCCACATGCCCGCGGTGGGTGGGGCTGGACACAGAAGTGGGCAGTGCAACAAATGTAAAATTTTACCTATGCGTGATAGGCCAGTTTCCACACACACTCACACCCCCTTCAGTACCCTTTATCCAGACAAGCAAAGAAACATTCCAGCCAGGCAACAAAACATGCAAGGAGGTTGCAAAGCAGGGCCAGGAATGGCTGTGACCCAGAGAGGATCCCTAGGGCAAAAAAAATGACACCCAGGCCTGAGATTCACTTATTTGGACCATCTTCCAAACTCCTCCTCTTCCACTGCTGTCACGAAGGTAGTACAGCAAAGCACCCAAATGATACAGAAGATGGATCATCTGTTTCAGCTATAATAAGCTACAATAAAAATGGTACTAGTAATGTAAATATAGTGCAAGTTTTATCGAAAGAGGATAAAGAGACCAAAAGGAAACCTTTCTGAATGCCAGTGTTTCGCAGTCTTCCCACCATTGAACACACAGAGTTCAACGTAGAAGCAAGATGTGTGTAAACTTCCTGCTTCCACAGAATCTGCAGCATGCAGATAGTATGTCCATTTCCTCATTTTTGTAATCTCAATTCTGAAAGTCATGCCCTTTCTTTTTAAAAAAATTCAACTGTATATTGCCATCTGTGGCAGCAATTATCTTCTTCCTAAGGAGTTCACTTTTGGGTCAATAGCGTAGCAGGAGCGGCTGATAGAAGAGACGTTTTCTATAAATTGCTTTCTGCCTAAAGGGCCTCCTTGCGGATTTTAAGTTTGTAGACATCTCTGCAAACAATAGTTTTGTTCTTACTTTTGAAACACTACTGGAAACTTGAGGAAATTACTGCTGTGATTGAATGGCGGGAACTTCTTTTTTCCCCTTCATGTTGCTTCATTGTGATGAAAGGGGGAGGGAGATTTTCTTATGGCAACCTTCTCAAACATTTGCTGAATTATCCAGAGTGCTCCACTTCATGAAGAGACTTTGTACTACTGGTGGGCATGCCTAGTCAAAGTTACTACATTGACTTACTACATGTGGCCTGGGGCAAGTTGCTTTTTTTCTCAGTGTCAATTCCTCATCTGTACATGAGAATAATAATTTCCAGGGTGTTTTTAGGGGGGCAGCATGACCGAAATTGGAGGGAGGACAATTTGGTTGTGAAGGCATTGCTTTTATTTTGAACACTGGGTTGTATGTAACATAGTTCTACAGCCAAGATTCTGTCAGGGCAGGGATTTCCCCTTGTGCAACAGATTTTTTCGTTGTCCTCCCACACATGCCCCCTAAATCTGTTCTGGGGATTCCCCCAAACCTTGGGATCTGATTTGGAAATGGCACAGGGCACACATTGGGGGAGGAGAGGTGGGAAGCCTTTGGACTGGCCTGGGTGCTGCTTCTGTTTAGATAAAACCAAGTATAATTAGGATTACAGTTGTAAATATACTGATCAGAAAACCAGTCTTTCTAAATTTGTTTACACCCAGCAGTCAAAACTGGGAGTGTACTCAGCGGTGGGGAGAGGGACTGTTTAATGCTTTCCCCCACCCATTGCCCTCCTTCAACATTTGGAGCTGAAGAAAGGGGGACTATCCACTTGGCAACAAAGAGTTGGTAGTCTGAAAATAGAGTTGCTGTTCCTCTTTCAGCTTAAAGCAGAACGATGAATGGGTGTGGCTAAATCAGCCATGTATGGATGCATCCCCAGTGGGATATATTCCCAGGGCAAAATAATTAGGATCAAGGTGTTAAGTGAGTTGCTTTACTGGTGTACAGTGGTACCTCGGGTTAAGTACTTAATTCATTCTGGTGGTCTGTTCTTAACCTGAAACTGTTCTTAACCTGAAGCACCGCTTTAGCTAATGGGGCCTCCTGCTGCCGCCGCGCCACTGGAGCACGATTTCTGTTCTCATCCTGAAGCAAAGTTCTTAACCCGAGGTACTATTTCTGGGTTAGCAGAGTCTGTGACCTGAAGCCTATGTAACCTGAAGCATATGTAACCTGAGGCACCACTGTATTTGCCACGTCTGAATATTTGGAAGCATTTCTACTTATATAATTTGTTTACATGGCTTTTTCACTACAAAAATGCCAGAGAGTTGTGTGGAAATATGTTGGGAGCCAACTGTTCTTGCCGAAGGGCATTTTATGGTACTTGGCATGCTCAATATTAACGCTGGATCATGTCCTCTTATAGGGTTTGCCTTCTGGGTAAAAAGGTGTTCTTAACTGGCTATAAATATAAAAGTTAAATAGCATTACTTCTTTGAAGAATTGTATTAGCTCGTATAAAGTTTACTGCTATGATAGTGTTACGTATTTTTATATAAAAGATAGGATAGGGCACATACAGAAACCTGATTAGTTCATAAATAAGAGGGACTGTAAACTCTTTCAGTACGCAATAACAGCAGCGAGAATATTGATGGCCCAAAAATGGAAACAAGAAGAACTACCGACTTTGGAAGAATGGAGAACAAAACTAACAGACTATGCAGAACTGGATAAATTAACTGGAAAAATCAGACTTCAAAGAGGCCATAAGTTCCTAGAGGACTGGAGAAAATTCAGAGAATATTTGAAGACTGTATGTGAGGAACAAACAACGCTAGTGTGTTTTAAAGAAGCTTTGTGAAAAAATAAGGAATATTGCAAGAATGTAAATGAGGACAGAAAAATTTTACTTAAAGGCGATATTATAATTAAGGAATGTGAAGATAGAAATTTAACTACGAATGATTGTCAGAGGAGTTGAGGGAGGTTCAATAAGTCAAAATATGTGATTTGGAAAATTGTATGATTGGAGATATTATGGAAAAATTTAATAAAAAATCTATTAAAAACAGAAACTTGATTAGTTCATGCATACAATTTGGTATGAAGTGAATGGTGCTGGAGTCAGGAAGCTTCTTCCCACACCCACTTAGCCTAAATAGCCACATATGCTGATCTGCCTCCCTCCCAGCTTGCTTGTGGTCAAAACCAACTCTAGCTTCATACCTTAAAATGTTTCTGGCTGGCAATATCCCTTGCATTTTATTTCTGCTTCTAACACAGTGTCTAGATATTGTCTAGTGTCACTCTAGATATTGTTGGACTACAACTCCAGTCAATTGCAACCAGCATGACCAGTGGGAACTGCAGCACAGCAACCTTTTAAGAGCCACAGGCTCCCCATTCCCAGGCCAGGGTTTCTGAACACCAGGAGGTCCTAGTTGTGGGATGGGGGCAGGAATAGATAATATATCGCCCATGTGGGACAATAAAAGAACTGACTGGATCCCTAGATTCTAGTTGTTGTTGTTGTTTAGTCGTTTAGTCGTGTCCGACTCTTCATGACCCCATGGACCAGAGCACGCCAGGCACCCCTGTCTTCCACTGCCTCCCGCAGTTTAGTTAGTCATGTTTGTAGCTTCGAGAACACTGTCCAACCATCTCGTCCTCTGTCGTCCCCTTCTCCTTGTGCCCTCCATCTTTCCCAACATCAGGGTCTTTTCCAGGGAGTCTTCTCTTCTCATGAGGTGGCCAAAGTATTGGAGCCTTAGCTTCAGGATCTGTCCTTCCAGTGACTAAACATGCTCTTCACCTAGAGAGAGCCCCCGGCAGAGTTTAAAAGTACAGAACCATGCAGCACAGTGAAGCCCAAGGAATATAGGCTGTTAGACCTTTTAAATATCCCATTCTGGCAATAACTCCACCATCATAGCAGCAGCACTTTATGAACATTCTTGAGAAACCAGCTTTGCCAAATAATAGACACACCCTGTTTAGTTGGTGAGTGAATGCTTCCATCTCTTCTCCTTGCTGTGTAATATCTCAAGGTAGAGTAGAAGGTCTTTCAAAGACAAGACATCAGTTCATCCAGTTTCAAAATATTCAAGAGTGGCATGCACCTTAGTTGTTTACCTAGGAGAACACATCTCACCATCTTTTTCTGTCTTGTGTTCAGGGAGAGTTCCATAATCCATGCTTCTCTGTCAGATTGTCACTAATTGACATCTGAAAAATCTAGCTCCCCTCCATTTCAGAATTACGCCTATGATTTCGTTCCAGGAGGGCATAAGAATCAATTTGTCAGTCACTCAAGAAAAAGTTCCTGGGGTTGTGGTGGACAGCTCACTCACGTAAATGTTAATAACCAGTGGCAATGAAAAAGGCAAACTGCATGTCAGAAGTTATTAGGGAAAGGATTGATAATAAAATTTCCAGTATCATAATCCTTTTTCTATTACTTAGAGCACAGACACATTTGGAATACTGTGTACAATTCCGGTCACCTCATATCCAAAAGGATAAAAGGGCTACAGTAAAGAACACAAAACAATTCATTGGTTGGAACATCTTCCCTTATGAGAAAAGGTTAAAGCTTTGGGAGACATGATGGAGTTTGATAAAATTATAAAAAGGATAGTTTTTTATATTAAAAAAATCTCCTCCTTATAAAGTTAGAAACTAAGAGTTATCTCATAAAATTGTTTGGCACTGGATTCAGGACAGATAAAAATATAGAATTGAGTCACACAACACATGCTGTAATTAAAGATTATGTTTCCTGGCGGTATTGGTACGAGGAGCGAAGTATCTACTTGCAGCCCTGCATGACAGTAGATATATTACAAAATAATCTGTTATAGCCAAACATGGAGCTTCCTGAGGAAGCTGTTTCTTTCTTTCATTGAACACTATTCTACACACTCACACATACACATGAGAGAGAGAGAGAAATGTGAACCTGAAGCCCTGCAAGCTCTTATTGCATTGTTTTATTTCTTCTGCATATCTATCCTATGTGCTTTAACCTTTTACCTATTTAAGTTTCTTTCTGTAGATCTAAAAAGACTTCCTGGCAGTTCATTCTGTAGTTAAAAGGGCAAATGGCTCAGGTATGAGAGGTCACAAGAACTGCCCTTCTCATCCTTAACTGCATGCTTTTTCCTAGTAAACTAGCAATGACCTTTCCTGGCAGAGGACTCATCCAAAGCAGAGTTTAATGTGGATTTTGCAGCTGCTGGTTTCTTAAAATACACAAAATATTTCAGCCAGGTTTCTGACTTGGGGCTAGGTATCCAGAACATATTGCACCATTTTGCTCACTCCACACTGGCTGATAATTTGTGTCCAGGCTCAATTCAAGGTGCTGGCTTTAAGTGTTAGGTCATGAATGGTTGAGAGCTGTGTATTCAAAGGAGAAACATACGTTTCTCCCTGCATAATGTGTTCAGCATCTGAAGTCTTACTGCAGGTTACAGAGCTTAACAAGATACAGTGGGTACCCACCATAAGTAGGATGGTTTGGGTAGTAGCCCTCATTTTAGTGGAATGCCCTCCTAATTGTTTTGCATATCTTGCCCAAACATGTCTGTACCAGAAGGCTTTTAGTTTATTGTTCTCTTGGCTTTGTTGTTCTAGTTTTGTTCCTCCATAATTCATGTTTCGTTTGGGGTTTTTTGTAATGTTTCTGGGGTATGGCTTTATGTAGTTATGTTTATGCTATAAACCTTGTTGAGTTCACTTTTGGAAAAAAAGGTAGTGTATTAAGTTTTTTAAACAAGTACTTTTACTATACAGTAGCCAGGTGACTCATCTTTGGAAACTGATTGCTCAGTAGTCCCCATGTTATTAGTCTCTTTCAGGAGAGAGTGAGAAGGCAAGTTCAGTAATCTTGGTAAGCAGTTCAGTAATCTTTACTTTCCAGCTAATAATCTTGATTCACAGGGCTGATTCACCAACTTTTATTATTAGTTGGCTTACTGACGCTGGCTTCCTACTCATTTGAGTGAAGAAGACTATAGAAGATGTAAAGAAAATGTATTAATCTGGGGATAGCCAACCTGGTGCCCTCCAGATGTTGTTGGACTACAACACCCACCCGTCATCCATTGGCCATCCTGGCTGGGGCTGATGGGAGTTGTAGTGCACCAGCATCTGGAAAACACCACATTGGCTACCTCTATAAGAATTCAGTAAAACAATTGGAGTCAGATAGTAACATGGGGGCTGTCTTAAAACTTTTGCAAGTCTCCCTGTGCTCCCCTTTTAAACCTTGAATACCAGGATCTCAAAGAGGGAGCAAGGGGTGGCTTACAAGGCTGCACAAAGGTGGGCACCCCCTAACCACCTGTCATATTCATCCTGCAAGACTAATCTTGATAAGGATCTGGCCCATTGAGCCAGAATAATGATGCAAGTGAAGTGGGCACTGCTTCTCTATGTTTTCTTCTACTCCTGCAATGGGAGACTTGAATACAGGAACCCCTTGGGCAGGACTGATCTCGTGGGACAGACTTCTGTAATCAGCCACCCCCCTTTGGTTGCTGTGTCCAGCTGTTCACCACTGTGGCACTAGATCTCAGTACAGGAAAGTCGCTCCCACATTGTTAGAGATAGTGTGAAACTGCTAGCCATAATGATATCTGTTGAGGTGGGATGGATATGGACATTCAGATGATACCCACAAAATGTTTTGTCATTGCCCAGCACAAGCAGAGTGCACAGCTTGTGAAATTTGGTGCTTTAAGAATTATGTCCTTTTAGACTAAAGCAAGGGTTCCCAAACTGTCATCCATGGATCACAACAGCACATAACAATTGCTACAACAGACAAAAACATCAATAAGTGATCCACCAAGACCCTCAGTAATTTTCCAGTGGTCCATAAGTTTCAAAGTTTGGGAATCAATGGACTAAAGTGGCTGAGAGCCACAAACCACTCATGCTAAGGCATGCTGGCCCTGCTTGTCTTACTAATAGTACAATAAAAAGTACAAAATGAAGACAAAGGATAGGGTCAGTTTGAATTTTTTGCTTTGGGTGTTATTGCAAGCTAGATACCCTGTTCTGCTGTGTGTTGACTGAGCAAGATATGAATGCTGAGGTAATGTTTCTGTTTTGTCATTCTGTTTGTAATATGACTCCAGTTAACGTCAATATCCAACTGCAATTTACCTGATATGTGTGTTTAGGATAGAATTCTGCATTTCATGCTTGAGCCTCAGCCATGACCTACCCATTTTCCAAGGTGGCTAGGAAAGATACTTTAAAAAACTCACAAAGTGCAATGCCGTATTTGCCTTGAAAAAATGAAAGATATAAATGAAACTTCTAGCCTGCTTTTGATTCTCCATTTGAAGTTTAAACACTAGCTTGATCTCTGTACCCATGCAAATAAGCAAAGTGGTATAATAATAGGGTATCTGCAACAAAATCTGTCAAATACTGTAGTCTGTGAAGGACAGTAACCACTTCCCTTCTGTTTGCAGTGACTGATTTAGCGCTGTAGTTTGCTCTATGTGTCACTGCTGCTGCTGCTGCTGAATTTGGCAGCTGGCTTCCCTAGGACAGATGGGCTCTGTGTAATATGTGTCGTGTGCATAATTAACCTGACAGAGTAAAATTTAAGACAAGTTGTTAAACAGGGCCTGAATATAAGAGGACTGAATCTATATTTCCCCCCCCTCCTTCCCCTAAACAGAATCTTTATGTGAAATCTCAGTTAAAGCCAAACTGGAAGGGAACCTTTCATAAATAAATAAATCAGGTTAACTGTTTAGACTCAAAATTTCCCTGAAAACATGGGTGTGGTGGTATACTTAGTGGCTCCAGCTTGAATGAATCATGGACGTTGGCTCAAATTTTAATGAATCGTGGACACACAAAGCAAAGATCTGAAAAGGGTTGAACTGCTTTTACTTTATCCAGGTTTTGGTACTTCATCATCTTCAGGAAGCAGACAGGATGGAAACCTGTTGTTTCAAAGCTATAATCCACCATAGACCAGTTTGTGAAGTTAAGCGGCATTTGTGCCTTAAGAGTTCCTACCCAATGCCATAGTGCTCAATGAATAGCCTTGCTTGGACAATTGTATCTTACAAGTCAAGATGCAATCAGGCCTTGTGTCGTATGAGCCAAGCCAAGAAACAGCCTTCCAAACATGGCCACATCTCTGTAGCTGTTTTATTTCTAACTGGATAATGGTACCTGTGTGTCTTCACTTAGCAGTCTGCCAAGAAATAAAAGTACTGATGCAGATGTTAAGAGGTAGCTTTGTTTCTGGGTTTTTTGTTATATCGTTAGGCATCACAGACCATTGTTTTAATCTGGGTTAGTGGAATCAGGAAGATCAGGCTGCGATAGATCCTTCAGTGCACATTCCATTTGAAATAATTGGTCCTTAGTTAAAAACCAGTGAGATACTGCATTATCCGAGCATAACCTTTGGTTGAAAGACTGGCTGAAGAGAATAAAAAGGCAGACACACCATTGTAGGAGCTAAAATGAAGCAGCCAGAGGAAGAAGCTATGGCAGGGCTAGTGCTGAACTGTTATTGTTGTTGTTTCAATTTATATACCACCCTTTCTCAGAAGATCCCGGGGCAGTGTACAACATCAAAAACACATTGCAGAACATCAATGATAAAAACATACCGTATTTTTCGCCCTATAGGACACACTTCCCCCCCCCTCCAAAAATGAAGGGGAAATGTTTGTGCGTCCTATGGGGCGAATGCAGGCTTTCGCTGAAGCCTGGAGAGCGAGAGGGGTCGGGGCGCACCGACGCCTCTCGCTCTCCAGGCTTCAGGAAGCTCTGCGCAACCCTCGGGAGACTGGCGCGACTTCGCGCCGGTCTCCTGAGGGTTGTGCAGAGCTGCCTGCAGTCCCAGGTTTCGCGCAGCTCTCCGCAAGCCTGGGGAGACCGGCGCGACTTCCCGCTGGGCTCCCTAGGCTTGCCGATAGCAGGCTGTTCTGGGGTCGGGGGAAGCTCGGGCTTCCCCCGCGCCAACCCCGCGCCTGGGGGGGAAATAATTTTTTTTTCTTTATTTCCCCCCCCCAAAAAAACTACGTATGCCCTATGGGGCGAAAAATACGGTAATAACAACGTAATAAAAAGCATACTGACAGACAGCCTAATAATAAAATAGTCATCATAATAACAGTCCTTTCCCCCCAAACTTTCACAGGCCATAGATGATTTAATAGCCATAGGCCTGGGTAAAGAGGAATGTTTTTGCCTGGCACCTAAACACATGTAAGACATGTAATGATGGCACCAGGCAAGCCTCTCTGGGGAGAGCATTCCACAGTCGGGAGCCACCACACACAGAAAAGCCCCGTTCTCTTGTTGCCACCCTCCAAACCTTTCCCGGATGGGGGACAAAGAGAAGAAGAGAAGGGCCTCGGATAACAAGTGGAGGGTCTGGGTCGGTTATAGTGGCAGCAGGTGGTGGCTGTCCAAGAAATAAGAAATTTGCGCACCAGGGCTGAAATTGTATAAGGCTGATGCTGAGGCCGTCTGCAGGAAAGAAGGACTCCAGTGAGGTGGGTGTGTTGCTGTCTGGGCAACCCAGGACCTCCAAACACACTGTCTTGGCTTGCGCCCTGGTGAGGTCACTTTGGTGCTACAAATGCAGCAAAAACAACTCAGGAGGCAGCAGTTATGAATTTATATGTACGCTGGACCTATGACTATGTTGACACTGCATTCATGAGGTCCTACTACAAATACTTAATCATTTTCTGTGTGGGGGACTTAAATGGGGAGTAAAATCCATAATAGCAAAGCACAGAACAAACAGAAAAGCCTCTCCTATGTAACACATAGAATGAATACAGTATACAGCAAGCATGAGTGCACGCTGAGCATTTGAAAGTACGCAACAACACTATATGCTGGCGGCTCCTAATAGTTTCATGTGTGAAAAGATAAGCCAAAGCCAGTTTTTGATGCTCTGTTATTTTAAGGCATTAATGTACTATTTGTACATTTACCAGTAACCTTATCTCGCTGCCGCACATGATAATTACAGCAAGGTCCTCACCACCAGAGACTGTGAGCATGGCTTCACTTTCAGCCTTATTTTTGCAAGACTCCTCTGGTTCCAGTAAAAGCTCTTTATGAGCTTTTCGCAGCTCACACTTCAGCTGTTGTTCAGATATGTACTGTGGTGGTTCTCCTGCCCTTTCACCCTACAGCTTCTTAGTTACATAAGCGACTTAAGCCATGCATTGCATCAGTCGGAGACATTTTGCACTTGATCTCTTTATTTCATTGTTGTTGAATCAGTACTCTGTCTGTGTGGATGTAATTAAAATACTGTTATGCACTTAAGGACAGTGCCCGGGATAGGCGTGTGCAGGGGGTACACCATACCGCTGCCTGGGGTCTAAAGGAGGCCAGGGAGCTGAAGGAGGGGACCCAGAAGTTTTCTGGGACCTCAGAAAACGTTTGCATATATTGTGTGAAGACTAGCATTTGCATTTTGTGTAAGACTACATATAGAGCCGGGGGACGCGGGTGGCACTGAGGGTTAAACCACAGAGCCTAGGACTTGCCGATCAGAAGGTCGGCAGTTCGAATCCCCGTGACAGGGTGAGCTCCCGTTGCTCAGTCCAAGCTTCTGCCAACCTAGCAGTTCAAAAGCACATCAAAGTGCAAGTAGATAAATAGGTACCGCTCCGGCGGGAAGGTAAACGGCGTTTCCGTGCGCTGCTCTGGTTCGCCAGAAGCGGCTTAGTCATGCTGGCCACATGACCCGGAAGCTGTACGCCGGCTCCCTTGGCCAATAAAGCGAGATGAGCGCCACAACCCCAGAGTCGTCTGCGACTGGACCTAATGGTCAGGGGTCCCTTTACCTTTACCTTTTACATAAAGAGCCACGACCCTTATTCCCCCACCAGCTTCCTCTTCCCCCAACGTGCCACCACTTACTTTTCCCAGGCAACCCAGAGAGGCGGCACTGAAATCCCAGGGAAAGATAAAGCGAGTGAGCAAGGGAAGAAGGTGGGCTTGCCTTGTCTCTCACGCTCCACCTACGGAGGGGACTGCCATCTGCCAGTGAAGGGCAGCAGGTGTTGGCGCCGACAGTGGCCCACCTTCAAGTAGAGGAGGGCAAAGCAGCACATTGCCACTATTATCATCATAAACAGATGAAGAACTGATTACATCAATAGAGGCATCTTTTACAGACAACTCTCTTAAGAATCAGGAGATTAAATTGAAATCAGGAGATGGGCGGGGTATAAATAAATTATTATTATTATTATTATTATTATTATTATTATTATTATTATTGTTATTATTATTATTATTGCATTGATTCAAGTTATATTTGTTAAGGTATAATAAAAGGAGGGGGGAAGCCACTCAAAAAAAGAAAAGAAACCCACCCAGGATATTTCATAGTGCTCTGCTTTATTAATACTATGAATAGAAGACTGGATAATTATTCATCTCTGTGTATTTTAATTTGGACTTTCTCTGGTAAAAGGAGTAGTTAATTTGGAATTATTGGTTAAATTAAGAAACAGTGTTGCTCAGATATAATACACAAGGAAATGTAAAGTCTCTTTCACAGCTGAGCACAACTCATTTCAAAGTTTGCAGGGGAGCTCTTGCTGCATTGTTGTCGTTTTGATCAAACAAACACAGCTGGGAGCTGCAATTTTTACTTATATTTATAATGTTGCTTCCAAATCTGAAACTGATTGAAAGAATGGTGAAGACTGGAGAACGTTTTAAAAGTTGGAACAGAGGGAGATCAGTTATAGCATGAGGTAAAGGGCAGGTTTAGACAGTCAGGATTAGGACCTCTGTGTCTAAGTCTGTACTGGTATCTGCTGAAGGCTGGGATTCTAGTGGGAAGTGGCAGAAACTTTCCTACAGGATCCAAAAACATGAAAAAGGCAAGTCACAGAGAATGTTACCTAGCTTGATGAGTGCTAGAAAGGTGCCTGCTGTCTGAGACAGGAGTTTACATCATCTTAGAAGCATCAATCAAAACTGAAACTGAAATGGTAGAAACTTTTAAAGTGCATCATCAAAGTTGTACTATTCTTGAGAGAACGTGGTCTAGCATTTACTGGTTTCATCCCCTAGAATTGGAGATTCAAACAATAGCAAATTCTCATTAAACTGATTTCTAGGTGGGACCCATCCTTCAAGAAAACTTGCTAAGTGTAGAAGAGTCACAGAAAAGGAGCGAGCGGCTTGAAGTTCATTATCTGTTCCCTGGCTCACAAAATGAATTTATTGCAGAATGCCTGAATCTTGTGAAACAACACATTTTGCTTGAGAGGCAATCAGCAAAGTACTTTGCAGTAATAGTATATTCCACACACCAGATTCCACCCATATTGAACAACAACATTTCTTTTCAGATGTATACTTTTAAAAGAAACACAATATGAGATTGAAGAAAAATTTCTCAAGTTTGCAGATTGTGGCAACAAAAGAGGGGAAGAAATTGCTCAGTTGATAACTGATTCATTGGAAGAACATGTTGTTCCTCTCAGTGATTGTAGAGCTCAAGCCTACAATAATGGGGCAAATAGGGCCAGAAAATACAACAGAGCGCAAGCAAGGATACAAGAACAATGCTCAACAGCATTTTTTTTAACCTTGCAGTTGTCTCACATTAAACTTATCTGGAAATGCTGATGCTGAAGACATACATGAAGCAAATGTTTTTTTGAACAATTCAAATTGTTCAGTTCTTTTCATTGTATGTCTGAAACATGTTGACCAGATTGTTTTGAATGTGCAAAACCTTTTGCAGCTCACTTGCTAGGCATAAAATTGGCACTGGAATACCCCCTAGAACTAAATTTGATGGACAAAACAATAAATGAAGTCCATGGAGTTTTATTATATGTGACATCTTTTGCCTGTGTGTTAATGTCAGCCGTGTGGTACAAAATATTAGCTGGCATAACACATAGCTGTCAACTTACAGATTTGAAAATAAGGGACCAGCAGCCAAAATAAGGGACCTGCAGCCTCACCTGTTCCAGGCGCTCCAGTCTTCCTGTCCTCCTGCAGTCTGGTCAAACTCATGCTGGGTAGCTTCGAGAACACTGTCCAACCAACTTTGTAACCAGAGGTTCAACTGAATAGAATCTGAATCACATGCACATAAGTTGAGGCCTATGCAGCCTCAACTTAAGATGGCTCCCCGGCCTGGCTTTGCACTGCAAAGTTTGCAACAGCACATGCAACAAAATGGCGTCCAGCATTCAGAAACCCCCTCAGCTTGCATTAACTAGCCACACACAAGGCATGCAAGCTCCACCCCCCAGTCGTTCTTAGACTTCTTATTGGGTGAGCAACACAGCCAAGCAACACAGTTGGAGCCTCCCTCCTCCCTGGCCAGCAGGGAGGGAGGGAGATGAGCTGCTTCCTTTGAAATTTAAGGGACATCATTTAAGGGACATCCATCAATACCCTTCAACTAAGGGACACTTGACAGCTATGCATAACAAAACACACAAACCCCCCCCCCCCAAAAAAAAATTAGCTGGCATAAATGCAACAAGGTCATTCAAGCTAGAGATGCCACACTGGATATTGAAGTAGCCAACACAGAAGCTCTTCTCACAGAGCTCTTAGAAACAAGAAATAAAACTCTACTGTATGCGGTATGTGATGGCCGAACGACAGCACACCTGATGCTAACTTGGAAGAAAGGAATGACACAGATGATACTGCAGAAGAGGCCTGCTTCCGAAAACGTGTGTTTGACATTTTGATAGACCATGTTATAGCAGGATTAACCGTTCATTTCAATGCTGTTAAGTAGTTGACCGAAAAAATTGATTTCTTGTGGAAATGTCTCACAATGTCCGTAAATGATGTGGAGAGAAAAGCTCTATCACAGCAATATCCTGCTGACCTTAATGGAGATGATTTTGGAAAGAAATGAAACATTTTACCCACAGCACATAACACACATTTGTAAATGCACAGTTAAAGCCATTAGATCTGTTGAACTTGTTAACAGAGTACAGAACTTGCCGACCTGTTTCCAAATGTTTGTGTTAGCTTAAGAATACTGTTAACAATTCCAGCAACAGTAGCTTCTGGAGAGAGGTCATTTAGCAAACTTAAGCTAATTAAGAATTATTTAAGGTCTGCGATGTCTCAGGAACATCTTGTGGATTTGGCCTGGCTAAGTATTAAATCAAATCTTGCTAGAACAATTAATTTTCATGCTGTGAGTCTTTTTTTCCCCCCACATAAAAGGCCAGAAAAGCTTTTTTTTAAAAAAGTAAATAGTAAGTTTATCTACCTTTTTTAAACTAATACTAATGTCTTCTGATAAAGTGATCTGCATTGCAATATAAAAGGATGTTTCAGTGTATATTCTTTCTCCTTATCTGTATTGTAGCATAAACAAAGATGTTCAAATCAAATGTGCTTTCTTATCTCTGCTCTTCTTTTATTTTAGATATATTTGTGGTAACAAGTACTGTTGGTGCATCTGGTGCATATTTGCCAGAGGTAGTTTAGAAAATTTCAATAAAGATCAGGTTGGGGGTGGGGGGAGATCTTGTTGCTTTTTAAATGGAATTTTTATCTTTAAATATTTTGTTGGATCTCATATCTGCTTCGCTTAAGCTGAAATCAAGTGTTGGTGGTTGTTCTGAGTGCCTCAAAAAATAATTCAGGTCTTTGAAGACTATTGAGTGTTGTATAAATTTACTTACGGTCAGGCAGCATTGCAGCCTGGTCAACGATCTAGTAGCCGGCTGGGGAGGGTGGCAGGCCTGCTTGCAGATTGGCCTATGGCAGCAGGCCTGGGTCCGGGGATTCCCCAGAGGGCGATGCTTGGTTCCATCCCCTGCCAATGCTTGGTTCCATCCCCTGGGAAACAAATTGAGGCGAGCCCAGCACAGTTGTATTAGTGTTGCAGTGTTTGACAAGTGGCACGCGTGTACATTTTTATAATGAATTTGTTTCCAGGGCAGAACTAGACATTACAAACAACTGTGGAGAACGATGGTTGGGGCGGGGGGTTTGCAGGGGAGGACTGGCAAGTCAGGAGAGGTGCTTCCCCTACTGTCTGTCAATTCTGTCCTGCAAATGCCCCTCCTGGCCATGATCAGACTTTCTTTTCCGCCATCGGCGCTCCAAAACCAAAAGAGAGCTTGGCCACATAGAGCACAAAGGGGAGAAACTGCTCCGGGAGAGAAGTTGTGGTGGAGGGAAAGGGTTGAGCATCTCTCTTTCCTGCCTTCTGATTCTCACCTGCAAGCATCTCCTATCCCGTTGCTGTTATCTCTGCAAACACAAGCTTACAAACATGTATTTGTCAAATTCCTGTACAGTGGTACCTCAGGTTACAGATGCTTCAGGTTACAGACTCCGCTAAGCCAGTAATAGTACCTCGGGTTAAGAACTTTGCTTCAGGATGAGAACAGAAATCATGCTTCGGAGGCGTGGCGGCAGCAGGAGGCCCCATTACCTAAAGTGGTGCTTCAGGTTAAGAACAGTTTCAGGTTAAGAACAGACCTCCAGAACGAATTAAGTTCTTAACCCGAGGTACCACTGTATTGGGAAACATGTATGGACAATCAAACACGTTTCAGTTCAAGGTAAAAATACATTAATTATTTCTAGGAACATGTTCCTTGCACCTTCACTTCCATTTAGGAAGAACGAACGAATTAAGTATGTAACCAGAGGTACCACTGTATACAGGTCTACCCAAAGATGTAAAATGGCTGTTCTTTTCCAAGAGAGCAGGTAGGCTGAAGTGTGTTGAACATACTAATTGTAAGGCATAGCCCTCTCAACCTGTTAGCATTTTTTCTATATCCAAACTGTAAACTTTTATAAAAAGTTAAAAGGAATTCTCTTTTTCCACCCGCCCCCCCCCCCCCCACTGACTTCTCCACCGCCATTCTCTCTATTTGTTTGAAAACAACCATTGTGAGATTGAGAACATTTGTCTTGGAGGCTGTGGTGTATTCCAGGTCGGTGTAACCTCAGGAAGTTGCCTAATAAAAGATGTCCTATGTCATCTGAGCCGAAGGATCTGTCAGCAGATCAGCTGGATCTCCCTGTATTGACAAGATCACAGATGACTGAGCATGGAGATATGTAAAGAAATACCCATGCCCTCTAGATACATCTAAGTGTGCCTCCCTTTCATAACACCATCTCTCTCATCGTCACCCAAACAAGTCACAGTGTCTATTGTGCTTTTCCACGCCATTTTAAGTGTTCTCTCGCTGCAAGTCTTTTCCAGTGATGCTCTTAGTAATCTTTATTTGCCTTCAGCAGGCTTTTTAGAAATTAGCTTCCTTTTAGAAAGCTAGCTGCCAGATGGTCTCTTTTATATTTTAGCTTAATTTAATCTTGAGGTCATTACTATTGGAAAGTATTCTCTTCTTTGTCAGTTTCGCCCCCTCTTCAGCAAGACAGCAGAATGATTTCACTCTCGGTACATAAACATGAATGGCAACTCACTGTGACTGCATACCCTCATCTGTTCTTCAGGACGACTTTGTGCATTAGGTTGTATATAGCTCCTATTAGTTAATTGTGCAGGATTTTATGCTAATTGCCAGATATACAGTAAATGATTTCTTAGTTTTGTTTTATATTGCTTGCTTTGAAATACTCTCTGCGGAACTGGGTTGTAAATCATTGCAGAAAACTATTTAAGTTTTGATTTATACAGATAAAAGAGGCGATGGCTAATTAACAATGGCTTTATTGTAATGCATATACAGCTTTTTTTATTCCCTTCAGCATACTCATTTCAGTACCAAGGGATGGTAGTTTTATGCATGTGTTGGAAAAAATACTTAAAATATTGGAGAAAAACAATACTAATATTGAAGGATGACATATTTTGCAACAAATGTGTGCCTGGCCTATTCCAGATAACCTACATTTAGGCAAAACAGCCTAAAGGGAGGTAAAGAGATGCACATTCGTTTGTTCTTGGATGCATATGAGTAACTCAAGATGAAACCGCATGGCTTATGTTTGTTACAATTAGTGAGGAAGGAGGGTACATAATGTAGATATTTACAATGAAACAAAACCAAAGATGTGTTTTTAACTGGCTCTTTTCATCTTATAGTATTACTTACAGGTGTAATGGGTCAAAATAAATTAAAAAATTGTCCAGTAGCACCTTAGAGACCAGCTACGTTAGTTCTGGGTATAAGCTTTCGTGTGCATGGACACTTCTTCAGATACAGTGGTATCTCAGGTTAAGAACTTAATTCGTTCTGGCGGACCGTTCTTAACCTGAAACTGTTCTTAACCTGAGGTATCACTTTAGCTAATGGGGCCTCCCGCTGCCGCTGCGCGATTTCTGTTCTCATCCTGAAGCAAAGTTCTTAACCCAAGGTACTATTTCTGGGTTAGCGGAGTCTGTAACCTGAAGGGTCTGTAACCCAAGGTACTAATGTACACTGAAACAGAAGTCACCAGACGTTATATATAGTCGGAGGGTGGTCTGGTGTAATGGGTATCATTCACCATCCATGACCTTGTAGATCAGGCATAGGCAAACTCGGCCCTCCAGATGTTTTGGGACTACAACTCCCATCATCCCTAGCTAACAGGATCAGTGGTCAGGGATGATGGGACTTGTAGTCCCAAAACATCTGGAGGGCCAAGTTTGCCTATGCCTGTTGTGGATTATATTTGTTTCTTCAAATTCCTTTGTATGCTTCTGGCATAATAAAATCATGACTTCGTTCTCAGTGAGAAACTCTGGGCGTTGTGTGTGTTTGCTCTGTTAATTGTGAATAGAGTGCAGGAAAAGGAAAGATAGAAGAGCTCAAAAGCCCTTGATTATGTGTGATGTATTACTGTTTTCCCTGCATAAAGTAGAAATTGTGAGAAGCTTCTTCTCCCCGCAACTCGTCAGAAAGTACCTGTATATCACATATCTTTCAAGGCAAAGCAATAGAAGGACATGGCGGCATAAAGCTCTGAAGATTGAGACTTATTTAAAATTCTTTATTCCATTCAAGTAACAAGGGAAGTATGAACCATTTCCTTCCAGCAGGTTTTTCTGCCCAAATTCCATTGATTCCCTCCCCCTTTCCCTGCCTCCTCCAGCCCTGCTTGGAACTTTTCCAATCCCAGTCTCTACAGAAGCTCCAATGGGTACATAGTTTGTCCTAAGATTTATGTCTTCTCTTGTCTAAAGCAAAATGTTTTATAATGCCTATTGGAGCATTGGGCTTAGCTATTTTGAACAACTGTGTAATTTCCACCCCGATTTCTCTTGCTTCTTTCTTCCCTTTTGAAATTAAGGAGCTGCCACTCGTTTGGAATTTCCCTACATTACTTTGTGTGCATTGGAGTGCTGCCATTCTTGAAGGGAAATATTCAGCTTCCGCAGAGTCTCTATTTCTGGTTCTTTGTTTTCTTTGCATGTTTTCTATAATAATAATAACAACAATCATCAACATCAACCACCAGGCCATTGAACTCATATATTGTGATAACCAGTAATGATTTCAGGCTGGTATTTAGGCTGCCTTTTCGGAGCTTCTTGTGGAATGTTTTTGGGAACCATAGGGATAGCTACAAATTAGTATTTTTGTCAGCAAAATGTAGCAAGAATATATCTCATTACTTAATCTCCTTGAGAAGGCAATGGGTGCTATGATTTGCTGGTATTTTCATTTTAAAAGGAAATAATAACAAAAGAGGACTTTCCCCCCATTGCAAATGGACTCACTGCAACTTGACTTATAGGAGTCTTGTTAACTAGAATGTCAGGTCTTATACACAAGACAAGATCTCTTAGCATTTGATCTAAAATGTCCAATTCACTTTTTCATTCTACTTGCACTGCTAAAAATTAGTATAAAGACCTGTTGAATATCTGGCTGCATGTGAACACATATATGCATGAACTCCTCTGAAAACATCTGCATGTGCATTATCATAAAACGTCTCAAGTATTCACTTGATTGTCCTCATTATTTTCTACTGAATTTGCCTTTTACATATTTGGATAATATGGACAGCAGAGTCTGCCATTTTCAAAATGGTGTAAGTTATAAGTTAGACCAAGTTCTGCCCTCTTCTAGACCTGTGTGTTGAACTAGCCTGAGGAATGAAGTGTGATTAATCTGCTTTTGATTCTAACCACCTTCGGGCCATCAATTTTCCCCATTTTCTCTGGATTTAATTTCTCTATTTATAACTAGCAACTTAAAGAGTTGAGATACAGTCAGACACACCACTAGTCATTTTGAACATTTCTTGGGAACCTTTTTTGGCCAGAAGGCTCAACCCCTGGCCCAACCTCTGGCGGACCAAGTTTGACAAGTGAGCAGGGCCATCCAACTCTCATGTGATGTCATGATGACATTGGATGATGCTGCACATTGAAGCCCTGTTTGTTGGGACTTCGAAGCACAGGGCAAGGCAGTTGCAACGTCCTTTTGCAAACAGCCCCTTTTGAGTGCTGTGGTTTTGGGGAAATGACCTCAAGGGCCAATTGTTACCCTGAGCAGGGCAAGTTTGGCCCATGAACTAGATATTCTGCCCCCCGGTCTACACAGTACAGTTATTCTGTGCCTGAAGTTGGTAGAGAAGGTGATACTAATTTGACATGGGGAAAGCTCATTGGAGGTTGCTACTTGGTTTGTCATGTTTTTCCTAAATCCTTCTCAAGATGTTGTCACATTATGCAATGTGTTGTAGATGGAGCTGTTTTTGAAAACGATCTAGAAACTTCAGTTTGGGATATAGTGGCAAGACTGTTAACTGGGACTGGGTGATATAAGCACATCACGCCCGTGCTTTGCCACCTTCACTGGCTTCCAGCCCATTTCCAATCCTAATGGAAGATTTTGCAAAGTTTTTATTAGTTGTTATACATAGGGTATAGTGCAAACGTAGCCATGCTCTGATGTGATCCAGGTGAATTCACCTGTGTGACTTTATGCCAGGGGTTGTCAACCTGGTTCCTGCCGCCCACTAGTGGGCGTTTCAGGATTCTAGGTGGGCGGTAGGGGGTTCTACGGCACAAGCTGAATCCTCCTTCCATCGAGCACTGGTGGGCAGTAAGGAAATTTTACCATCAAGAAAGATGCATTAGTGGGCAGTGGGTATAAAAAGGTTGACTACCCCTGCTTTAGGCAATGAAACAAATGACTGTAAACAACCCTAAAAGTGTAACAACGTGCAACTTGGCTCCCTTAGCTAGGAAGACTCTCTTTTAAGACTGAGGAATTTTAAAATGTAAGGGGAAAATGGTAACTGACGGCTGATGATAAGACTGTGTACACATGTAGCAAGTAGTTCTGGGGAGGAATGTGTTGTAGTTATTTTATCACAGTGAACACACTTGGAAGTCTTTAAATATAAAATATGAAATGTGCCTCTTAGAACAAAGCAGGGAGGAGAACTAATGCGTTTTATATATCTTCATGCTCCATGGTACTAGATGGCGTGGCACAGCACAAAAAATCTCTTACTAATGCACAGTGTATTTTGATGTGTGTTGCTGGCAACTCATAGATACAACATACACAGTGAGCAGAGCTCTTCCACTGACCCTGTACACAAGAATGCTAAGCCCTAAAGAGGCTTTGGTTCTGACAGTTAAAGGACATCTGGCATGGAAAGAATATGAACACTGCCATGATCTAATGGATAACTTGTATTGAAAATATCTGAGAAGCAAACAACAGAACTTTGATTTTGATTCACTTTCTTTTATTGTGCATTTACTTTTAGCTAATGCTCCTTTTCATGCTCTTTTCAATAACATCAAAGGCAAACAAAAAAGCGATAGGAGGATCAAATATTTCTGCCCATTCGTATTGTGAACTTGTCACTTTCTTGAAATCTTTCAAACAAAATTATATATTTCTGAATGACACTTTACAGTAAAAATGTTTAAATAAAAAGTGCAAAAGCTTGGGGCAAATCCTTGGCATATTTGATTCTGTCCTCAAAATATACTCAGTGGTAAGCCTGCTCCCCCAGCTAACATGCATTTCTTTCCTTTTGGTAACTGTGTAGCTCACAAAATAAAACAGAAAACCTTAACCTTGTTTTTAAGTAAATGCAGTACATGAAAAATGGAAGTATTTTGCAATCTTCATGTATGTTCACTGAACACGTGTATAAATTGTACTTCAGGGCAGGGATAGGTGTGTTCTTCCAAGGGTTGCTATGGCAAAGTCAGAGAATGAGACTCTGGGAAGTGATTTGATAAAAGCCTTTTAGAGCTATTGAAGGAAATGTTAACTTGGATGCCAGCAGCAAGTCTTCTTTTCTTTGTCACAATTAATGAGATTTGGGGGCATTTAATTTCGTAGGAACTATCTGAAGCACAAGTTATGCTCAAGGGCATGACATCTGCCTTAATAAATTAATTTAAATAACAGTTATGGGTTAATTTCTCTTAATAAATTGATTATACAACAGAAGGCTTATACTAAAGCCCGTCACACTGAAAGAACCAGGGCTTTTTAAACAAAACAGCGAGTACAAAGTTAACAACTGAAACAATTCAGTTGTTGGGCATTTTCCTCACCAGGGATGGGGAACCTGTGGCAACAGATGTTGTTGGGCTCCAGTTCCCATCAGCCCCAGCCAGCGTGGCAAACAGACAGGGATGATGGGAGCTGGAGTCCAGCAATATCTAAATGGCCATTAGGCCCCTGATCTAAACAATGAAAAGTATACTGGATGTTATTCCTGTTTCTTTAGATTACAGAGTCTTACTGTGACCAATCAGGCACACAGGGAGCACTTTAAATATTCTGTAAGGTCATTGGAAGCATACTGCTCAGGTAAGGTTGCAAGAAGATGTTCTTAACAAGCTATGCAGAATTCTTCTTTTTTCCATTAACACAAACTGTGTCTGAACTTGTGACTGCAGCTGAGTCAATATTTAAAATGGGGAGCAGCCCTTTGATATTCAGGTAGTGGCTCTTACCTATTTCGTGAATTGATCGAAAGGATCTAGCAGAGACACACTTCCATGTAAGGACTGACATTATTTTTGCCAGGTAGTGAGGTTTTTGAAAATGAAGCGTTAGAAGTTGCCTTCTTGAACATGTGATTTATTTCCAAACTAAAATACAGCAGTTGGGGATGTTAGGTGTGCAACATCACACATGCACAGTGCATACTTAGTGCAGGTGTTGGAATTGCATGAGTGTGTCACACAGTGCAACCACGGCAAGAGATTAAAAATGATTACAAAAGCCAATTTGGAAAATGTTTGTATGTATGATCTATGAGGAATATCCTAAGTTATTTTGACTAACCCCTGTGTTGGGAAAGGGAGCGTGGGAAAAGCAGATAATATAAGACCAATGCGTTTTAACAATGTGAGGCAAAATTGGAACAAAATAAAGGGGATATCCTGCAGCGGAAAAAGTCTTTCTCATAGACAGCTGCCCATTTCAGTTTTCCATTGCTTCAAACAGAGAACATTAAGCTGGGTGAGTTTCTTCCTTTCCCATTTCTGTTCCATGATTTCAGTTTCATTGGACATGTAATATAGATAGATAGATACATAGATAGATGGATTAATTTCAGTGTGGTTTACAAGTTGCTAATGCACACAGTGGACATCTTTCACAGAGTGTTGCTCTTTGGATCTAAAGATTTGTTTGGAGGCATGTCTTAAATGGCTTGTTCCACCATACTTGTGGAAAAACAAGCATGAGTTCTAGTGCCTCTTTTGCCATTGTTTCACCCCCAATTTGCCCTCCATTGGACCCCTCATGTGGCCACACTCTTTGCCTCTGCCATGTCCCTTACAACCACATCCATATCCCATTGAATCGCATCCACAAAGACCTTTCCCTTCAGAAATGATGGGAGTGTAGCCAAGCAATGTCTGGGGAGCCCCAACTTCCCCACCTCTGACATAGGGCATTTTTGCTCTGAGCAGCTGACGGCCTCTGGGCCAAATCTGACCAGCCTAGTGTGGAAGTAAGTGGCATTGGTAGCAATAGAGCCTGTTGGCAGGCCATTGTGAGGCGTTGCTGTTGACTTTGCTGACCCGGGTTTTATGCTGCATTAGGGACAAAGAAAAAAACGGCAGAAAGTAAATGGTGTGATGGTGGTGGAAATACAAGATGCCAATTATTTGTCTTTTTAAAGTAGCCTCTCTGATAGTCCCATTCATGCAAAGTTTGTCCTTGTTTCCATAGTGAGGCTGGTAATTACAGCTGCCCTTTAGCATACTCGAGAATGGAAAGGGTTTGGCTTCTTTCTTTCCTCTCCCCACCCTTTTGCGCAAGCAGTACATCTTATGTAGCATTCTGAAATAAGGATAGAGAGCCAGGTATTTGCCTAGATGTCAATGTCTGCAATTAGCTGGAGAGTTCCTCTGTGCTCTTTACGTGGCTTATGGCTCTACCAGCTGGGAGCTTAGTTTAAACATTTCAACATTTGGGAAGCAAGCAGGGCTCCATTAGAGCAAACAGTGAATAGAAATAAAGCTAGGAGGCTGGGATGTTTATGGTTTCCTTCAGTGCAGAAGTAGCTAATGATATAAACACAGGTTTCTGTTTAAACCTGGTGTGTTTTATTAATGAGCAGCTGGCTGCTTTTTCTTTTTCTTCTTTCTGTTTCTGAGCAGGATAAAGATTTTGTATCGCCAATGCTGGGTAGAAAACAAATGGAGTATTAATAGCATACCAGAGTGTGTCATTTCTGAGAACTCTGGTTATGTCACCATTTATTGATAACAGTCCTGCCCCACCCCCCACTTTTGATGCTCATATGCAACTTGGCCTGAGAAACTACATGCGCTTCTGTCTTGGGTTGCTTGTTTTGTCCGTGTTTGTGAGATTGTCAGGCCCATAGTCTGTTGTCAATCCCTCCGTTAGTCAAGAGAAACTCAGGAGGTGGTGAGGAAATCAGAAATAAAACCAGGAATGTGTTTCTGTATAGTAGAGAGCCCCAAACTGTACAAGCAAATTCACGTGATGTGTATGTAATCTAAAAACATTCTCTCTCTGCCCCCCCCCCGCCCACCCCAAATCCCAGTGGAAGCACAGTAGCACTGCCAAAATGCTTCTTCCAAATGTTGGCAGCAGAAGAGCACACAGGTGCAAGCTTCAGATGCCTGAGAGTCAAGCAGAAGAGTGACTGACTGCTTGCCAGCCTGGGAACCAAATACATGAGAAGGGTGCTTCTTCCAGACCATCCTGGCCATGTCTTAAGATCTTCTACAGGAAACCCGGTTGCCTTCCCTATCCAGACTATGTTATCCATCCACAAAAGAGGGTTGTTGTTGTTTTGCAGTGATGACACTCTGGCTTTGCTAGCCGGGCACCCACACAACAATCCTTTGGCTGCCAGGTTAAAAGACTTTATTTACCCAGTTATGTTGTTTAAGACACAAGCGACTAACCCAGTGGCCCTCCAGATGATGGATTCTGATTCCCATCATCCCTAGCTAGCATGGCCAGTAGTTGGGGATAAGGCGAGTTCTAGTCCATTAAAACCTAAAGAGCCACAGATTAGCCACCTCTGGTCTAAGGTTTAGCTTACATAACAGTTTTAATTGCTGCCTTTTCTCATATTTGTTGTGGATAAATTATGTGTTATTAATTTTTGTTGTACACTGTCTTAGGGTGGATCTAGACCAGGGGTCAGCAACCTTTTTCAGCCGTGGGCCGGTCTATCGTCCTTCAGACCATGTGGTGGGCTAGACTATATTTTGAAAGAAAAAGAAAAAAGGAACGAATTCCTATGCCCCACAAATAACCCAGAGATGCATTTTAAATAAAAGCACACATTCTACTCATGTAAAAAACCAGACAGGCCCCACAAATAACCGAGAGATGCTTTTTAAATAAAAGGACACATTCTACTTATGTAAAAACACACTGATTCCTGAACCGTCCGTGGGCCGGATTGAGAAGGCGATTGGGCCGCATCCGGCCCATGGACCTTAGGTTGCCTGATCTAGACAATGGAAAAACCTGCTATAAATAAGTCAGAAATTAGATTGTTATAACAAAAGAAAAAATTCTCTGTGGAAAATTGTGTTTTAACATTTTCTGCTCTCTGGCGCCATCTGGTGCTGCATGTTTTTATCGCATTCAAATTGCTGTTTCTTTACTAATGTCCTTGGATTCTGAACCCAACAAAAAGTGGCATATAAATGTTTACAAATAAATATTTCAGTAGACTGCTTGGGCTTTGAAGTTTAAATGGAGAGTAGATTTTTTGGGAAATTGTGGAGAAATCATCAGTTCCTGGAAGCTCTGTGGAAGAGCTTTTTTTAAAGCTGAAGCTGCATATTGTGTTCTGTTGTGTACAGAATTGTGGTATTTTTAATAGTGTAATTTAAGCTTGTGTTTTCTGTGGTATTTATGATGAAAAGCTGTGTAGGATGGTTTTTAGAAAAGGTGCTAAAATAGTCTTTTAAATTGCATTAAACTGTATGTAAATAATGGTGTGGTAGTATGTGAGAGTGAGTTTGCATTCTTTTGCACTTGGGTTGCTAGTGTTGTATTGATAACCCAGTTCTAACAATATCAATATCCATGGAGTGGTTATCTAGATTATTTTTTATGATTTGGCTGTGCTTTTAACAAAGAGCACAATACTGGAGATAAGTGTTAGGGGAAGTGATTCTGTTCCATCAGGAGAAGACATGGACTGTTAAAAAAAGAGAGATCTCACTTCCCAACTTGCTTTTCCTGCTTTTAAGGCTTTTCTTGGGTTTCTAATTATTATTATTATATTTATTTATACCCCGCCCATCTGGCTGGGTTCCCCCAGCCACTCTGGGTGGCTTCCAACAGAATATTAAAATACAGTAATACATCAAAGATTAAAAGCTTCCCTAAACAGAGCTGCCTTCAGATGTCTTCTAAAAGTCTGGTAGTTGTTCTTCTCTTTGACATCTGGTGGGAGGGCATTCCACAGGGCAGGTGCCACTACTGAGAAGGTACAGTCATACCTCAGGTTGAAGTAGCTTCGGGATGAATATTTTCGAGTTGTGCTCCGCGGCGACCCGGAAGTAACGTAGCGCGTTACTTTCGGGTTCACCGCATGTGCAGACGCTCAAAATGACGTCCCACGCATGCACAGACGTGCAGTTGCGTGTTATGTTTGCTTCGGGATGCGAACGGGGCTCCGGAACAGATCCCATTCACATCCAGAGGTACCACTGTATATGTAATAGTTGGATGCTTTACAAGCATAATGTCGCACCAGGCACAATACATATTCCTTCTTGATAGCTGAATTACTTGCCCTGAAAAGTTCTTTGAAATAATGATAAACCTTAAAAAGAGATCCAGGTTAAAGGTGTGTAATGTGTTTTCCGTACACTCCCCACTCCCCCCATGGAATGGAGTATAAATCAAAATTTTGACTGCAGGAAAAGAATTTACACGCAGCTTGCTTTTGTTTAAAGACTTATTTCTCATGAGGCTTTATATTTCAAATATGATTGTACATGTGTTCACTTGTGTACATGAATTCTTATATCTGAAGAAAGGTATCCTTTGTTGTTGCTTGAGGCTCAGGTGGCCACAGTGTCACGAAGTGCCTTCCATCAGCTTTGGCTAGTGTTCCAGCTGTGCCCCTATCTGGACAGGGACTGCTGTTGTTTATGCTCTGGTAACCTCTAGGTTAGATTACTGCAATGCGTTATACATAGAGCTGCCTCTGAAGATGGTTCAGAAACTTCAGCTGGTTCAGAATTTGGTGGCCAGGTCGCTTTGAACCTATTCCCAGCCTGACTGCACTGGCTGCCATTATCTTATGATTAAAACATTCTACTTCACAGACAAACTAGCCCATTTGTACACATCCCTTTTGAAATAAAGGGTTGCATTCAGATTGCAATGACTTATTATTGTTAATTATTTCTTCATGCAGGTAATGGTTCCCTAACATTCAGTTTGCATATTACCGTGGCTGCTTGCTAATGTGTATGCAAACTTTATGTAATGTCTTTTTTCAAATCTCTGCTTGCATACACTGTAAATACTGTGGTTCTCGTGACATCGGGAAGAACAGTTGCTCTTAGCATCCTAAAGTATTTAGCTGCTTTGACAACTCATGACCAGAGTCCATACATTCCATTCTGTCATTATTTCCAATGATTCCAGTGTGTGCATTAAAGCTCTCTTTATTTCCCCCTCTCCAAATGTAGCTCAAGAGTACTGCACTCAGTGCTATGCCAATCTATATTTATTGAGGTTTTTAAACAAATGATTTGTGTATAATGGTTTTGCCAATCACATATCCCCTTGATGTTGCTGAATGGACTGGATTTGGGAATGAGAGGAACATAGCAAATTTTCACAGCTAAGAGAGAAAGAGGTGTTTTTATCTATTTGTTATCCTGTTTAATGAGAGCGGCCTTTTCCTTTTGTAGATATGTAGATATGTATGAATCATGTTAACCCTTAGGGAAAATGCTTGTTCAGTGTAGCAAGCTACTAAAAGTTTATTTTGCACTCTCAGTCGGTTGTTATGACTCTTCAGATTGGCCCACTGCCACGAACACCCCCCCCCCAAAAAAAACCTGGAAGCAGGCAGAGTTTGGTTTCTCACAGATCCCTTTCAGAGAGGTTTTGATGCATGGTCTTTGCAAATTGACATTGTCATCCTGCAATGAATGATAGTACAGAGAGTTACTGTTTCCTTTTCAAACTGTAAAGAATGCTAGTGGTCACATTGAAGCAGGATGGATAGATCAGGTCCTGGGCTTATTATCCTGGCTTCTTAAATACATGTTAAATCAGGTTAATCACTCTGAATGCTCACAAATGAATTTTCCTTGAGAACTTCTGTGTAATGTGATAGTGAGTGTGAGAGAAGTGCTCCTCTAGAGTAATCCCATTAAACATAGGGGTGGCTGTTAGCCCAGGCCTCCCAGTGAATTTATCATATTTCCTTCTGTTCTTCCTGTATCCTGCTTATTTGTTTTGGAATTCTTCAGTCAACTTTCAAAACATTTCTAAAATCTTTGGCCTTCCAACTGTGTGCTTGTTTAGCTAGAACAGAAGGTTGAGAGAAAAGAAAGCCCAATGTCCAATGTCTAAATTATACAATATTTTTATGAGGGGAGGAAGAAACTTATATGCTAAAATGGGCACCACATTGACAGTATTGGTTGATACCTTTGGGTATTAGAAATTCCTGTAAAATACTGTATGTTGCCACTTTGTTCATACGCCTTAGTTGATAAAGATGTACATGTAGATATGAAATTGGGCTTGAATATAATCATGACAAACATGGGAAATGATTTCAGGACAGATCTGATGAACCCGCAGTAAGTATGTCTAGAAATATTGTCCTAAGAGTGTTAAAAGTAATAAGAATAATAGATTTTCTTAGGAGGTGGCAAATGAAGTAGTAGCAGTAGGACTGTAATCATTATGATTGGGTACACAAAGTGTTGGGAGAACAAAATTCTATGCTTGAGGAATAGTTTGTTATAATGGTTTTTGTAACTTGTTACACAAAGAATAAGTTTGTATGTCCAATTGTGCTCTTCTGTTTGTGAAAAGACTTTTGACCAGTTGAAGCCTTCCACCAGTGGAAGTTGTGGGAGGGTGATTTTTGCTGATTTCCTCCTCCTTAATTTAGCCATGTGTTTCTCAAACTTGGATCTCCAGCTGTTGTTGGACTAAAACTATCATCATCCCTAGCTAGTAGTACCAGTGGTCAAGTATAATGGGAGTTGTAGTCCAACAACAGCTGGAGAAATACTCATAGCCCACCTGCCCCCCCCCCCAAAAAAAAACCTGCTCCAGAGAGTTTAGGAAACTTTCCAGAAAAGTGTGGGAGTGTGGAAAGTAGCAAAAAAGAACCTCACCTCTCGGTTAGCAGAAGCCGTCACTAAATCAAAGGAGGATTCTTTTATTTTTATGGAAGCAACTCACAATGGAGGGGTGGACTCAGAACTCTTTATGTTCAGTACAAGTAAAGGTCCAGACGTGGACAACTCTGGGGTTGCGGCGCTCATCTCACTTTAGAGGATGAGGGAGCCAGCATCTGCAGACAGCTTCCGGGTCATGTGGCCAGCATGACTAAGCCGCTTCTGGCAAACCAGAGCAGCACACGGAAACGCCGTACCTATTTATCTACTTGCACTTTGACTTGCTTTTGAACTGCTAGGTTGGCAGGAGCTGGGACCAAGCAACGGGAGGTCACCCCGTTGCAGGGATTTGAACCGCCGACCTTCTGATCAGCAAGTCCTAGGCTCTGTGGTTTAGACCACAGCGCCACCCGCAATCAAAATGGAAGAGAAAGAAACTATTGCATAGTGATCCACATTGTGCCACTGTGGAATAGAAGGAGATACAGTCAGCAGAAGTAAACTTGGGCAAAAGTGGAAAGGATGTTGGCTGTTTCTTCTGAATTTTTTTTTTAATCAAACGTGCCCTCTCTTTGCATGAAACAATCCGTTTTCTTTTAAATTCAGTATATATGCATCACCCTTTTCTGCCATCCCATATGTTTAATATCTGTGTTTAAAACACAGTGTTTTGTATGTCACCAGGGGCTTTAAGAATGACCGGATTTTTGTTGTTGTTGCAGCTCTTAGGCATTAACCAAGAACAAAATGGGGAAACAGAACAGTAAACTGAGACCCGAAGTGCTCCAGGACCTCCGAGAGAACACAGAATTCACAGACCATGAACTGCAAGAGTGGTACAAAGGCTTCCTAAAAGATTGCCCAACTGGCCATTTGACTGTTGAAGAGTTCAAAAAGATATATGCTAACTTCTTCCCCTATGGCGATGCCTCAAAATTTGCAGAGCACGTGTTCCGCACTTTTGATACCAATGGCGATGGGACGATTGACTTTCGGGAATTTATAATCGCATTGAGTGTCACTTCGCGGGGGAAACTTGAGCAGAAGCTGAAATGGGCATTTAGCATGTATGACCTTGATGGCAATGGCTACATCAGCCGTGCAGAAATGCTTGAGATAGTGCAGGTAAGTAAATCGATACAGGAAGGGCACACGAAGTTCACCCAGTACAGCATTTACCGTATATACTCAAGTATAAGCCGACTTTTTCAGCACATTTTTAATGCTGAAAAAGCCCCCCTCTGCTTATACTTGAGTGAGGCAGCGGGACATGCGGCCCAAAAGGAGCCCTTTCTTGCCGCTGGTCCTGCCACTGTCACCCGCCTCTCGCAAGGGCAGGCACAGGAGCCGTGGTTGGGAGAGGTGCTGCGCTGCACTGTGCCTCTCCCAATTGCAGCTCCTATGCCTGCTCTTGCGAGCGGCAGAGGTGTTGGCGGAGGGACAAATGGCCCGAAAGGAGGCATTTTGGGTTGTGTGTTCCTCCGCCGCCGCCTTTCCCCTGTTAGCAGCGGAAGAGGAGGTTTGTGGTGTGGTGAACCGGCTTATACTCGAGTCAATAAGTTTTCCCAGTTTTTTGTTTTAAAATTAGGTGCCTCGGCTTATACTCAAGTGTATATGGTATCTTTTGTTAACAAACATACATACTACATATTTTAACACTTAAAAAGGTGTGCATAATCCTGATCAGTGTGCCACATGCCTGGAGCACATTCCAGATTAAATTCTTCTCATCTTGTACCAGACTACCAAACAGAAAATATTTAGGTACTTATTATATATTTTACAGACACAAATCTTAGACCCGGTTCCAAATGTGCAGCCCTCTGCATTCACGCATCATTTCTCCCAATGAGTAAACAAAACGCACACACAATCTATCAAAATGATGGACATTTTCTAGGAAAACATAAGGGCTGTGTATTTGTTATGCCTAAAAATGTAAGTTGGCATATAAACAAGCAAATGCAGTATCTGGAGAATACATTATGTACATATCATAGTGAGTGTCCTGATTTTTTTTGCAACAGCATAAACAACGACCAACATGTTCTGCTTTTTGTTTATCACTTATTTCCCATAACTTGCAAAATAAGCTTCCACTACTTCCTTCAAGGATGCAAAACTGACTTCTTGTATTTTGCTGTTCCTGTAGGCAATCTACAAAATGGTATCTTCAGTAATGAAAATGCCAGAGGATGAATCAACTCCAGAGAAACGAACAGACAAAATATTCAGACAGATGGACACAAACAATGATGGTATGTTTTTTGCAGCAAGTTACTATAACAAATACAATTGGAACACTGGTGTGTGTATGCATGTGCTCATCACTCCTTAATCTCTAGGGTCTAGAGATCTACATGGCCACAATCTGTGACAAATACATTTTTAAAAAAACACACAAAAAACCCTGAAAATCTTACATTTCCATTTTTTTACAACCAAACCATGTTCTAGCCCTTTGGCTGCAGAAAATGCAGTCTGCTGAAAGCAGCATTTGTGAGGAGTGACGCCTGGGCATGCATTTTTAACCCTTTCTCCATGCCCTAACTTTTCTCCTCCAGGACCACAGTCCCTGCCAAGCAGTGCTTTGCAACTGAAATAAATTTAGGGCATAAGTGCCAACCTACCAGTTCGAAAGCACAAATAGGTACCGCTCTGGCGGAAAGGTAAACAGCGTTTCCATGCGCTGCTCTGGTTCGCCAGAAGCGGCTTAGTCATGCTGGCCACATGACCCGGAAGCTGTACGCCGGCTCCCTCGGCCAGTAAAGTGAGATGAGCGCCACAACCCCAGAGTCGTCCGCGACTGGAACTAATGGTCAGGGGTCCCTTTACCTTTAGTACTTTTAACCTCGTTTGTACAGTTTATTCTCACTGCAGTATTTTGAGCATTTTAGCACATACCGTATTTTTCGCACGATTGGACGCACCGGACCATAGGGCGCACCTAGTTTTTGGGGGGGGAATAAAGGAAAAAAATTTTCCCTTTATTTCCCCCCCAAAAGCAGGTCAGGGAAACCGAACCAGGTCGAGGAACAGCGGGATAGTGGCGCTGCGCCTCCCTGCTGTCCCCCGAGCTTGTGGGGCTGGCTGATGTCTGCCTGGCGCGCGGGGCGCTCTGCTTCAGGGCGCCCCGCCCGCCGGGCGGCAGGCTGCTATCCGCAGCTTGGGGAGCCTTGCGGGGAACTCCTGCAGGGCTCCCCACGCTGCGGATGTCTGCCTGGCGCGAGGGGCGCTCTGCTTCAGGGCGCCCGACGCTCCGGGAAGCAGGCTGCTATCCGCAGCCTAGACATCCCTGCGGGACCTCCCGCAGGGCTGCCTAGGCTGCGGATGCGTTCCCGAAGCGCCGGGCGCTCTGCTTTCAGGGCGCCCGACGCTCCGGGAAGCAGGCTGCTATCCGCAGCCTAGACATCCCTGCGGGACCTCCCGCAGGGTTGCCTAGGCTGCGGATGCGTTCCCGAAGCGCCGGGCGCTCTGCTTTCAGGGCGCCCGACGCTCCGGGAAGCAGGCTGCTATCCGCAGCCTAGACATCCCTGCGGGACCTCCCGCAGGGTTGCCTAGGCTGCGGATGCGTTCCCGAAGCGCCGGGCGCTCTGCTTTCAGGGCGCCCGACGCTCCGGGAAGCAGGCTGCTATCCACAGCCTAGACACGGCTAGCGGAGCGCTAATCCCGAAGCTTGGGGCTGCGGAGCTCAGCGCGCCCCAAGCTTCTGGGTGCCGGCAAGGTCTAGACGGCTAGCGGAGACCTTGCCGGCACCCAGAAGCTTGGGGCGCGCTGAGCTCCGCACGCCCCAAGCTTCGGGATTAATGCAGCGCTCCGCTAGCCGTGGGAGAGCTGGGTCTCCCACGGCTAGCGGATAGCTTCCTGAAGCCTGGAGAGCGAGAGGGGTCGGTGCGCACCCTTTCCAGGCTTCAGCGAAAGCCTGCATTCGCTCCATAGGACGCACACACATTTTCCCTTGCTTTTTAGGAGGGAAAAAGTGCGTCCTATGGTGCGAAAAATACGGTATATTTAGTTAGCTACTCTTTTGCATAACACAGCAATTGTACAGGTGAAAATATTGTGTCAAATCCATTTTAACCAGTGCAGCACAGTTAAAACTGTCAGTGTGCTGCATCATATGAAAAGGGTAACAATTCAGTTACAACTTCGAGTCAAACGATACATTACCCAGGAGAGCCCAACTGCATCACTAAATGTCTCTTTTCTTCACTTTAAAAAACTGCTGTGGTGGAGGACTCCAATTCTTATTAAGAAGTGGGACAGTCTTCTTCCAGGTGTTTTGTTAATGACCTGAAGAAAAGGGGGAAGGACCAAGATGTTATTTGACAGTTGCCACTTAGTTGGACTCTTGCCCATCTATAAAGAAGTGAACTGAGATTTGATAGGACAGTGGGTGTGACTGCTCTGAGACCGTAGTTTGAGACCAGCCTAACCTCAGGGGAAATTTGGAATCGGTATTTAATTACAGACAGTGGGATCTCGAAATTTATCCCCAAATGGGGTTTCTCCATCCCATGACTCATATCCCAAACTGGGGAGCCATTCTCAAATACTGATGGTGACTTCAGGGAGATTGTGACCATCAAGAAAGACTTATTTGGGTATAAATCACCAGTGCAGCTCATAACATGAGCATGTAGCTAATACAGCAATCGCTGAATTATAACCATTGCAGCAGGACTTAAGAATAGCTAAAATTTTCATTCCGTGAAATGTTACTCTCTAATGGCATAAGAGAATGCATAAAAATATAGTAGTTATCAAAATAGGAAGTAATATTTATAAGGTAGGAAGAACATAAACCTAACTGTGATTATATTTGTTGGGGGCGGGTAAAATCCCACAAGGGTAGAAGTGTCCTAGCCTTGCAAAGATTTAACATCTCAGTTGATAACAATGGCATGAACAAAGCCCCTTTCATGCTAGGTATTACATGACTTCCAACATTGATAACCTCCCTCTCTGGCAAAATAAATGTGATGGAAGTTATTCTCATAATAGGAACAATCAAAACTGGGATAAAAATTGCCTTAAAATGGGGTTTTTTTTACTTAGTGGGGGGTTTAAAAAATAAATAAATTAAAAATTCTCTCCAGAGGCACCAAATGCAAAATGTGCATCAATGATTCGAAGTGATTATTTAAAATAAAAGCTACCTATTAGTAAACACAGTGTTCAAACAGCTTTGGAAAAGGAAGAACCCTACCTTATGCAGTACGTAGACATTGTTAAGAAACAGTCATATTTCGAGAAGGGGTGAGAATATTAAACTGAAGCGCTCAACTATGAGACCACCCCTGCTCAAATCACTGTGAGCGGAATTAAAACCAGATAGGTTGTATCTCAAGCAGCGTCCAACTTTTCTGCTTCATCCCAATCCTCCCAGCTCCTACCCTGTTCCCCAATGACAAAAAAACCCCAACTTCAATTGGAAGGGGAGAATACAGTAGCAGTTATTGGAGGACTTCACCAAAATCAGGAGAGTAGTAATTATGCCTAGAATGTCATTTCTTTTCCCTGCTAGAAAATCGTGGGATGAATTACAGGCGCTATGATTTCCTGGCTGGCAGTTGTGCTATACCTTTCATTTGCTGACTCCCCAGTTTTCACTGAAGTCCTTTGCTGGCTGGTACTCTTAGAAGAACATTTATCCTAGGAGAGGTGGGGTAACAGTTGTTGGATGTACCGTACAGTGGTACCTCGCAAGACAAATTAATTCGTTCCGCGAATTTTCTCTTCTTGCAAGTTTTTTGTCTTGCGAAGCACGGTTTCCCATAGGAATGCATTGAAAATCAATTAATGTGTTCCTATGGAAACCGCTTGCCGGGCTGGCGGTGCGGAGAAGGGCATTTCTCCCCACCGCAAGCCTTCAGGACAGGTCCGGGAACAGAGGGGAAGGCGCGCAGCGCTTCTCCTCTGTTCCCGGGGCTTGCGGTGGGAGGAGGGTTTTTCCTCCCCACCGCCAACATTCAGAACAGCATTCTGAATGTTGGCGGTGGGGAGGAAAGCCCTCCTCCCACCGCAAGCCTTCAGGACAGGTCCGGGAACAGAGGGGAAGGCGCGCAGCGCTTCTCCTCTGTTCCCGGGGCTTGCGGTGGGAGGAGGGTTTTTCCTCCCCACCGCCAACATTCAGAACAGCATTCTGAATGTTGGCGGTGGGGAGGAAAGCCCTCCTCCCACCGCAAGCCTTCAGGACAGGTCCGGGAACAGAGGGGAAGGCGCGCAGAGCTTCTCCTCTGTTCCCGGGGCTTGCAGTGGGAGGAGGGTTTTTCCTCCCCACCGCCAACATTCAGAACAGCATGCTGTTCTGAATGTTGGCGGTGGGGAGGAAAGCCCTCCTCCCACCGCAAGCCTTCAGGACAGGTCCGGGAACAGAGGAGAAGGCGCGCTGCGCTTCCCCGCTGTCCCCGGAGATTTCCCTATGGGCTTTCGTCTTGCAAAGCAAGCCCATAGGGAAATTCGTCTTGCGAAGCCGCTAAAAAATCGGAAAACCTTTTCGTCTTGTGGGTTTTTCGTTTAGCGAGGCATTCGTCTTGCGGGGTACCACTGTATTTGTACTCTTTGAATGCTCAGAGAGCTTCCTCAAGGTTTTACAAGCATTTCATTAACACTTCAGGCGCCAGTGCTTTTTTTAGAGTAAGCACAGTGCATCTTTCTCTCTCTAGTAGCATCAAGTTGTGGGAGAAATTAAGTATAACAATTTTAAGTCAGAGATCCTGCTACTTTTAATTGTGATCTTCTGAAAGGCTATAAAAGAGAGAGAAATAGATGCATGTTTCCATTATGTAACTTCTGTCCTGCTCTATCCCTGGGATTTCTAGGATGATTTGATCAAGCAAAGATGGCCTCCACAATACGTGATGTCCGTGGAGGTTATATCTGTGTTCAACCAAATCATCCTAGAAATAACTCTATCACTTCTAGGGCTGGGCGATATATTGATAGATAGTTGAAAACCAGTTTGAAGTTCACATCATGATAAGCTTCATAATATTTTTGACCTGGCAATATATCGTGAACCACAATGCATGGGAGGGTTAGGTGAATCACACTATATCACCAGCTGAACATTGTAATCTACCATAATGTCCGAAATAAGGATGGAACTATGCAGAGACGAACAAGCTAATGTCCTGGCAACTGCTACTGCTTAGGGGTCTAAAACAGATAAATGATGATATTATCAATCACCACACAATTTCATCAGCAGGCAAGCCAAAATGCATCCAACAGGACTTTTGGTCTGGGGCTTGGCTACCAAATGGTGGTATTCAGGACAATCCAAAGTACGGCAATGAGTCATAGTGAATTCAAATAATCTGGGCCTGCAGCAAGGGTGTCACTTTCAGAGGTTGCCCTGTGTTTCTCATAATGTGTAGTTCTGCTCTAATTTGGAATTAATGTAAGCCATTTATTGAAGCACAAATATTTCCATTGATGCAGATAGCCAAGCATGCAAATAAGCTAAACTAGAGTAGTTGGTTTTTATGTCTACTTAGTTACAAATAGATCAACATCACTGGTTTGTATGCCATAGTCCAAGAGCAAGGGAGGTGTTCTACATTTGTTTCAAAAACATATATGTCTGAGTGAGATTCAGCTGGTGTCTGGATTTATTCAGGTTCACACCTCTACAAGGTGTCAGTTCAAGGAAGCAGTGAATCACTACTGAGATTAAATATGCTTTTCATGTCAGTTCCATTAAAAATATCTGCATTTGTCTGGAGTGTTTGGGATATGCAAATGGATGTGAAAGTCTTATCTGGTTCACACTCTTGATTATTGTTCTATTGTCTACATCATATCAAGATTTCCTTACACAGCCCATCCCAAGAACAGCCTGCTAGGATCTTTGGAATAAGGATTATTAGGAGGACCTAGAAGTATTGTTAGTACCATCATTTGGAGTGCAAAGTTCACAATGCTATCTAAATGCACCCTGAACTGGGAAATGTTAGATCTGTCGTAATAATTGCCTGGCTCATCTTTTCAAGATTATATATTTCATCTTTAAACTCACTGGCAACTAATTAGGTATATTAAAAGCCAACAATTGAGAGGCTAAGTTTATTTTTGTAAGTTACTTTCGGCTGCCATTTATTGGCAGAGAAAATGATTTGATTTTGTATCTTTCTCTTGTTTCCCTTCAAGGTAAACTATCTCTCGAAGAGTTTATTAAAGGTGCCAAGAGTGATCCCTCTATCGTGCGGTTGTTACAATGTGATCCAAGCAGTGCAAGTCAGTTCTAATTAAACTCTGGACAGTTTGCAAAGAAAATTACTGGCTTGTTCAAGCTTTACTCGTAAATGGATGCCTTCTCAACCATTCCTCAGTGGCTAGTGGATGAGATTCCACGGCCAGATTGTCTGTGTATCCAAGTGAAAAAGAGCCTCACTCCTCTCACCAACATTGATGCAAATTCCTCCTTCCACTATCCCGTCCTTTGTTTCTTCCCCTTATGCTTCACCCTACACATCTAACAGAATTGAAGGGTATGTTTACAATGGCAGGTTAAAGAGGGGTTTATTGCACATCACTTGGTTAATATGAACAGATGACTTTCTAGTTAGCGCCTAAGAAAGAGATGCCATGTGTTCCTCCTTTTGACCAACACAAATGGCAGGCATTTTAATTTGCTTCCCAGAAAATGGATATAAAATGTGGAATAAATTGAGTAGAATTTTCTTAAAGAGCATGATACCAGTTTCCTGCTATGAGGAAAATTGCTTGCACTTACTTAATGGTCTTTCCATTCATATATATATATACATACTATAAATATATATATATATATGGTGAAGTAATTTTTTTAATATTTAGGTCATATTTAATATATCAAGTAGAATCCATGCTTCATTTCTTCTAGTTGTCTGTGATTATTCAAATCTTTTTTTTTTTTAAGTGATATTTATGCATAGCAAGGTTGCCATTAAGGCACTGCATGACTAGCTGTTTGTGGATAATAACACTGTTTAATTACCAATTGCAACACTTTGTTCATTTTTACTGTTGATTGTTCAAGCGTTTTACTGTGTTAATGAAATTTAAAAGGAATGTTTTTCCTTCTGTGTTTATCAGTGAAGTGCCACTTTACTGTGGCTACAGCGTTTTTAAAATGGCATTTGAGTGAAGTGAGGTGATTTGACACACACTTGCTATGGCCGTCCTACCTTGTTGCAGTCCATCTCTGTTAATAGTCTTGTGCATTCCAGTGTTATTTAATATCTGCCTAATGCCAAGAAATGTTAATTGAAATAAAGACTTGATTTTCTTGTCTCTCTGTGTCATACATGTTTCAGGTTTGTGCATGGCAGGGTTTCTCTGAAAAGCAATAAAAGGGCCAGTTGTGAGGAGCTAAATGCTTGGTTTAAAATATCATTCACCCAGTTGGCTCCCAGCTTAGGAAAAGTGTGGGGGGTAGCCATAGTGCTCAGCAGAGACCTACATTTTAAAGCCACAATATTAAAAGACAAAAAAGGGCAGATTCGTTTTTGCCAAGGGATCACTAGATGGAAAAAACAAACTGACAATTGGTTCCGTATATGCCCCAAACTCAAAACAGATAGACTTCATTTCCTTATCTGAAGGGAAGCAATTCTAGGAGGCAACCTCAACTTAGATGGGAGAGACATCTCCCTGAGAGACATCCGCTACACATCCCCATGGGCAACATTCCTCTGAGAAACACCCCCCATCAAAAAATCATATAGACTACTAAAAATGCTTTTAAAAATAGAAGACCTATGTGATATATGAGATCAAAGAACCCAAGCAACACCAGCCACACATTCCAATCTGGGCACCATGGCACAATGTCCAGACTGGATAGCATTTTGCTCACACCAGGTCTGATCCCCCTGGTTGAAGCAACAAACATCACAAACGTTAAAATCACAGACCATGCCACAGTAGAAGCTACTCTCAAAATAGGGGAGGAAATACAAACCACCCCATCATGGTTCTTTAGCCCCATACTGACCACAAATCAAGTAACGAGAGAGTCTCCCAAAACAATAGTGTAGCCAGCGTAACAAGCCCCCTCTGGGATGCAATGAAAGCAGTTGCCAGAGGAGCCTATATAAAAGAAAAGGCATCCCTTACAAAACAAACAAACCTCAGTAATTAGCAAGCTAGAACAGGGTATCACGGCCCTCTCAACATGCTACAAACAAACAGGAGCAAAAAAACCCAAAAACCTCATAGAACAAAAAAGAAGGGAGATTGACACATTAAAAATTAATAAAACAATAATCAACATCCTATACTTGAAACAACGCTTTTACGAATATGGAGGGGGAAACTCCAGACTATTAGCAAACAGGTGCAGGGAGGCAAATCACTCCAAGCATGAATACATTACCATCCTTTTTGGTGATGCAATGTAACCTTCTCCTCCAAGAAATAATATCAGGTTTTGCTAGATTCTACTCTAACCTATATACCTCCCACAACCTGACCAAACAGGAAATGAAAAATTTCCTAACACGATGACCATCCTAACTGCAGAGAAACAAGAATTCTTGGGAGAGTCCTAATACCACAGAGGAAATGGAGACAGTCCTCAAAAACCTAAAGCCACACAAATCCCCAGGCACAGATGGCTTTACAACAGAATTCCACAAGAAATTCAAAGAAATCCTGATGCTCTACATGATCCGCATGTTTAACAACATCATAAAGGGGCCCCCATCCGTAAAACTTGCATGTCCTCCAAAACAGTCTCTATCCCAAAGCCATTCAAAGATAGTCTCAAAGTAGAATCATACTACCCAATCTCACTGATAAATCAAGACTATAAAATATTCACATCAAGCCTGGCCAACCATTTAAAACACTTCCTACACAAACTTAATAACCCCAGACCAGCCTGGCTTTGTCCCTAGTTGCAAATTAGGAAATTAGTGGATTTGCTTGAACACAGCAAAACAACCAAATCCCCACTGATGTTCGTGTCCCTGGGCTTCCTTAAAGCCTTTGCTTATTTGGAATGGAAATACCTATTGGAGGTATTAACCAATATGAAATTTGGCCCCAACTTACAAATCCCTAAACAATTTTACTCTAAAGCATCAGCAAAAATCAGGATTAACAGAATGGACTCCAATACCATAGCAATCCAAAGAGGCACAAAACAGGAATGTCCACTATCTCCCTTTCTATTCATCCTAACCCTTGAACCCTTAGCATTCTGACTCTGAGCAGCCCCTGACATCAAGGGAGTGGGAATAAAAGACAAAACCTGATGGTCACAACACCAGACCCCATGAACACAGCAACCACCTTAACCAAAGAACTCAACATCTTCACAACGTTGTTGGGCCTACAAGTGAATTTCGCAAAATCTGAGGCTATGTGTTTCAACACCCTTCACCTGCATATCCCAAAAGAATTCACCGACACCAGAAAGATAAACTGTGCTGCTCCTAATTCAATACCTTGGGATACAAATAACCAGAAACCTCATCAAACTATACCACTCCCTAGGGCAGGAAATCAACAAAGACTTAAATAAATGGAACAAAACCAACCTCTCAGACAAGATAGCCATGATCAAAATGATAATTTCCCCAAAAGTGACCTGCTTATAACAAACCCTTCCAATCTGGATTCTCCCAACCCAACTCTAGGTGGCAGAAAAAACATTTATCTTCTCACACAAAAAGCTATGAATAAGCTCCCTTAGAAGGAGGATGGGGAATTCCCAGTATAGAACTATACTACATCGCCAGCTAAGTGCACCCATTCCTCCAAAACAAACTAAGGAAAATTCCCACAACATTAAACAGGTTCACACAGTCCATGGACGGAAAAAGTAGAGAAAATGTCCCCAAACCCCTTCCCACTAATCCCCTCAGCCACCACCCATTAGTCCATCACGAAGCCTGAGCTTCCCAATAAAAACATGGCAAGCCAAAGGCTTACAGCACCTAACAGACTTCTACAAAAATGACAAACCCTTGCCGACACAAGAAATACAAGACAAACTAGGGGGCATCTAAATATTCTGGCTGATATATCACCAACTATATGCCTTCTTAAATAATCCAGCAATAAAAGCAGCAGCCACCAGACCCCCAACCACCTTAGAAAAACTTCCAACACAACAGAGGGACATAGTAAGAGGTTAGCATCAACAATATACAAAATACTACTCCAAGACCCCACAAACCCAATGGTCTAAACTCTGGCCTAAACCAGTGTTTCAAGACAACAATGCACACACACACATTATAAAGAACTTATGAGCCACCTACTCTCAGCTGCTAGAAGTGTCCTAACTAGACATTGGAGGGACCTGTCAAGAATGAACATAGACCACTGGTACCAAACTATATGGGAAACAGCCAGACTAGAAAAGCTAACCGATCAATTGAAATTAGCACAGGGACAAGAGGATGCCTTCACCCTGGTGCAGATTCCTTTTATTACATATACAACAAAGCCCAGCAATACAACAGCATAACTCCCCCGGCAGTATACAGATTGATATGGCTAATTTGACTCAACAACTCCCACCCCCTTACACACATAAACAAAATTCGCTGCAACCAACCAAATGCAACCAACCATGTTCTGGGCTCCCCAATTTCCCACAGAGCCAACAAAAATAAATGAATAGAGAACCTATCCACACGACGCTGACAGAAAACTCTGTACATACATTATGCAAAAGATGGAAACAGCAATGACATTCTCAGCTGCTGTCAGACACATTTAGTGCAGACAACTGGTCTGCCTATATAGCAGCTTCCATGTGCAGGCACAGACAGAAACTGCTCAGAAACGGCTCGTGCCAATGAAATTCCCTGTCACAAAATGTGTCTAGAATAATGGGAGTTTCGAACACTGTTTGCATTGTATTTGTTTATAATCTGTTGTAAGCTGTTTGGAGACCGTTTGAGCAAAAAGGGTACACATTTTTAAACAGGCACTAATGTCAAGTTGAAAAAATCTAACAACATGCCTCTGAGTTGCTGCAAATGTGCAAATAACAGCAAAGGGGTTAAAAGGAAAAACAAAGCTGCTAGTAATGCCAGTGAACTAGGAAGAACTAGGAAGAACTAGGAAGACTTATTTGTTGTTTTGACTCATCTCCCACACAGTGCAGTTGGAAATCCAAGAGATGCAACCACTGAAGTTGTATGGACAAAACTCACCACAATAAAATCTCTGCATAAATCATTGCAATTTCCCACAGGCAGAAGAGAGGACAGATTTTGTAGGTAACTTCATAGTACTCTTTATATTCCAAGGTCAACCTATTCTCTTCATTCTTGAGAGTGATGCTGAGGGCAGGAATCAGCTAGCTAGTCCTGCTAGTGGAAGCCCACACAAAGACTTATGCTGGGGCAATGGGACTTCCCATCCCGAACCCGGCACCAGTTTCCTCAGGGGGTAGGGAGACTTCCCAGAACAGGGGGAAGAGAAGGGCTCGTTCCATCTGGCAAGCTGAAAACTTGTGCAGATGGAACAATTGACATAGTGCTCCCTGTGCAAATATTGGCATTGAACAGGAGGACCACATGCGGGCAAATGTTTTTGGTTGATATAAAAGCTATTGTTCATAAGAAAAGATGTCGGAAATACATGGGAGATGCAGCATACTGTATATTTAGATGAAACTGCTCACTTGGCTGTACTCTGAGTGTACATAATTGGATAAATGGCTCGGCCAGGAAGCATAAATAGGCCATGGTCCCAACATTATATACCATGGAAAACTAATGAGATGTGTGGACATACAGTTTGTTCAGGGTTAGGGTTTTTCACTAGGACTATTCTTACTAGCGTTGCACCAGGCATTTATCAAATTGTGGGCTATCCATTCCAGCACAGGGTCCTGTTCTAGCTAGCAGGATCAGTAGTCAGGGTTGATGGGAACTGCAGTCCAAAAACAGGTGGAGACCCAAGTTTGGGAAATGCTGTTTTAGCCTGCTGTTTCCCCCAAATAGTGGGCTATGTAGGAAAGTAAGCTTGTTTTAGGAAAATGGTGGGCACCACTGAATAAACTACTACAAATCAGGTCTTTAGAGTCTGATTTACTCATTCATGTCCAGATGGCTGCAGTATTGTGTGATGTGTGTGTGTTTGTGTGTGAAAGAGAGAATGAATGAATCAGCCATCTTAGAACAAAAGCAACAGAAAGAATCATTTTGCCTCAAGTACAATGTTTTACAACTGAGCTGGGTCACACATTCATCATTCCTGAGTCACCAAGTGTGAACCAGCCTACAGTCATAGATAAACAGATAATATTGCCATATAACGGCCCAGAAGGCACAGTGTGTTTGGGAACAACCAGAACATACTAAGTAATTAGGACTGTCTGCCCAAAGAGAAGGCTCACCCATAAGTGCCCTGGTTCTTTTTAGCATATAGGGTCTTGATTACAGAAGGAGCAGCACAATTAGAACTGGCAAAGCTTTGCCAGTTAAAATAGCAAAAGCTTGTAGCTTCCTCTGGCCGCATCCAACAAAGCCAGGCCACAGTCTGATGCTATATTTTTAATGCATTTGCCTCAGCATTTAATCACTTGCTGTGCCACTTTCTAGAACAGATCCTAGAGGTAGGCTGTGCTCCCAACTCCCAACCTCCAGAGTCTGTCCAGTAAGATACCATGGTCAACCATATCTAAATCTTCAGAGAGAACTAGGAAAATCAATAGAGTCACAGTCTTTCTTCCACATAAGGTCCTCAGTTAGGACCTGTTTCTGTCACAAACCCAAGCCTGAAATCAGAATGGAATGAGACTAGATAATCCATTTCCTCCAAGAAACCAAGCTTTATGAGGAATGATTGAAGGAGCTTGGTATGTTTAGCCTGGAAAAGAGGAGACTGAGAGGAGATATGATAGCCATCTTCACGTATCTCAAGGGCTGTCCTATGGAAGAGGGAACAAGTTTGTTTTCCCCTGCTCTGGAGGGTAGGACTCAAACCAATGGCTTCAAGTTACAAGAAATGAGATTCCAACAAAACAGCAGGAAAGGCTTTCTAACAGTAAGGACTGTTTGACAATGGAATGGTCTCTTTGGGGAGGCTGTGGAATCTCTTTTCTTGGAGGTTTTAAGCTGAGGTTGATGGCCATCTGTCAAGGATGCTTTAGTTGAGATTCCTGCATTGCAAGGGGTTGGAGTAGATGACCCTTGGGGTCCCTTCCAACTCTACGATCCTATGATTCTAAGGGGTTATTTGCAACTTAGTGGCAGTTGTCATGCACCTCTGGATCCACAGTCTCTTTAAAGGCTGCAGACTTTGGGCACCGCCCCATGATGTAAGGAGAGTCAACCCCATACCCCCTGCAACATCAACTAGTGTCAGATTATAGCCAATATTGTGAAATCCATTAAAATAAATTAAGTGCATATCATACAAAATCTACCAATGCTAACATTGTGAATAGGCCTATAAAAGTTACCAGCTTACTAAAATATTATCTAGTTTTACTGCCAATGCAGACCTACTATAATCATATATGAACTGTGGTGCTTTGGTCAGAGGTAGATTTTGGGCAACACAACAGGTTCCCCCCATGCTGGGCACCAAGCCAAAGGACAAGCTGCAGAGCATCACAACTATGACATAGTGCACATGCAGAACAGAATTTTGGCCTTGCACAGGATGCCGCTAAAATTTGAAATGCCCCTGCATTGGTGGCCTTACATCAAAATTAAAAAAAATTCTCTTTAATTAACAAAATCTTCCAAGCTCAGCAATACTTATTTGCCATAGACCACCAGGCAAGTTTCTCTCTGCAGATCTGTCCTATGCAATGCTGCATGGTTCACTAATAGAATATTTGTTTTGTACATGATATTACTAAGGATAAGATGACTGGTTGAGGTAGCCAAGTCCAGGAGCCCAAAATAGTGTGACCATTAACACATCACCCAAAAAAGGAAAATACAATACAAAATAAAAATAAAAATAGGGCAAAAGTGGATTCAGATTTGCATATGCTGATGTTTGTGCATAGCAGCAAATTGAAGGAGAAATACTCTAATTAAAACAGAAATATAATTCACTGCATACTGGGCAAGACAGTGATCAGCTGATCTGTAAATCTACTCAGTCTGGTGTTTAGGTGCTAACTGTTGATGTGCAACTTCTAGGCCCTTATTCCTCACTGTTTTTATAGTTCCTTAAGACTTGGCATGGACAGATCTTCAAGCAGAGGAGCTTTTCAAACAGAGAAGTATCCCCTATAAAGTAGGACACGAGGACAACCTGACCATTGTAGTCTATGCATCAATAACCTCAACTGGATTACTGCAATGTGTTCTTTGTTGGGCTGTCCTTGGGTATGGTCCAGAGCTTTAGCTAGTGCAGAACACTGCAACTAGACCGGTGATGGTAACAGATTGCCTCCAACACATTACATCAGTGTTAAAAGACCTTCCCATCTGCTACCAGACTAGGTTCTAAGTTTTTGTACTAGTCCATAATATCTTAAGCCCTGGATACCTTAAGGAACACCTCACTCATATGCCCCAGATCAATCCCTGAATTAGGGAGAGGACTGTGAGTGGTCCCTCAAGACCAGAAACACAAGTGCCTTCAGTGCAGTGGGTGCAACTCTATGGAACTTATGGGTCAACAATAGAAAAAGCTCCATGAATGATTCAGCACAGGAGCCCTGTGTGTGTTCATCCATGCCCAAATGCCTGGATACTATGGATTTTAAAATATTCATTGTACGCATCTATAAAATACACAATGCATAATGTATCATTTAGATGGTTTTTTCCTGAACTCTTCCAACCAAAAGCTCATTCAGTAGCCACCTTTGCTCATCATGCTACAATAGGTCTTCTGCGGGGCAACATTTGAGGCCAGATACAAGTGAAAAGGACACATATAATCCTGGCTCCAATATAGGTCTGGGAATGGAGAGCTTTACATGTTCTAAGAACATAGAAGACACTTGCCGGATCAGACCAAAGGTCCTTCTAGTCCGTAACAAATTGTGGTAACCAGACTGCTATTCAACTTGAAACACACATCTTAACGTAGTGCCAGCTAGCATCCTTTTATAAGAGTAAGATATATATTATCTGGTTGAAATGTATATATTTAAATACTCTTGTTCCAGGTACCCTAGCCAAATACTCCAGAATATATACTTAATTCCTTGCTATGTAGCAGCATAGTGTCATTATACATGGTTAAATAATGAATGCTTTTTGCTCCAGTGCTGATTGCATTTCACTGGTCAGTGGGCTGTATAGTGCTTGCTCAGAGCTTTACGTTTACTCAGGGCCTGTGTATGCACGCACACATGTACGCCATTTCTAGCCCTGCCAGACAATTCAAACATTGCAACTGGGTCTCTGCTCTTCTTGTTGTTCTTTCACTTTAGTAAACCACTAACTTTAACCACCTCTTCACAGTGCCTTCAGTAAGAAGTGACTTTTTTTGTTTTTTGCATATGTGAACAAATAGCACATAGTCTTCTTGATTGTATTGTACCACTCTTTGCTTACCTGGTGGCCTTCAGCTCTTTTGTACTACAGCTCCCATCAGCTCCAGCTGTGTAGGCTGTGGCTGATGAGAGTTGTAGTCCAAACCACCAGGTTGTCAAAGGCAGCACTAAACCATTCAGAGCACAGGTGGGAGGTCCTATGACTGAGTGCTCACTCCTGTAAAAACATTTTTATATATGATGTGTGTAACCCCATCTCAAAAATTCCAGGGAGTAAAATGCTGGCCAAGCCTTCTTTTTGACATACTAAATATGAACACCTTGATGTACCCATGAAAAATTCTTTTTCCTGTTTCATATGTGTGGAGCTAGTGAGGCAGACAGAAAGGCCCCACAAAAGAACAGACTTTTCTGCCTGGCTCAGTGTGTACCTGGACAGATTAGCAAGATTGTTAGTACATCAAGAAAGGGCAAGAAAGAGGATTAGGGATATGAGTGAGACGCTTCAGTTTGAACCTTCTAATACTGGAGTAACCAATAGGGTGCTTTCCAGATGTTCTTGTTTTCATCAGCCATAGCCAGTATGGCCAATCGTCAGGGATGACAACATCTGGAGGGGACTACAATAAAAACATAACACACACATAAAAAAAGTAAGATGTCTGAATATTATCCATTAGCTCTGATGCAGAGCTATGGAATGTGCACTCCAGTATTTTGCTTAGGACAAAGCTAAGGCTTCCGTGTGAGACTGTGGAACAATGGAGCACACAACTTGCCTTCTGCATTTTTTATATGCAACCACCACCCCCCCTAAAAAAAACCCTCAGCAAACAGCTTTCACCCTTACCAAACACAGGATGGTATATACATTGCATATTAATGGAATCGTTGCATCCCGTGTGTTTCTGCATGAATGCAATTTTCTTTCTTTCTCACAGAATCACTTTTACAGATGGATGGAACAGTCTCCAGGCAAGCAGTTGGCAAACAACATATGAATCACTTGAAATGTTTAATGAACATACTTTCAATGCCTTAGGTTTAGTCTGGAATCTTAAAAGATTTAGAGCCTAATTGTCATCTCCCATGTATGCACTTTATGCTACTGTTTACTACAGGGCTGGCTGACATGGTGCCTTCCAGATGTTGCTGAACTACAACCAGAGGCGTAGGAAAGGGGGGGGTGGTCTGCCCCAGGTGCCATCATGGAGGGGGGTGACAGATTATCAAGGAACAATTACTGCCCTACTAGGACAGTTCATAACAAACTCTTTTTTTTGAAAATGCCTGCTCCGAAGGTCTTATCTTACTACACTAGGGATTATATAGCTATATCTGAAATTTCATGCATATCAGTTAATATCTTGACCCTCCTCCACAAAAATAGCTGTTTACTTGGCCGTTTTCCTATGTCGTGAAGGCTGAAATTTCAATTCAGTGGAGCAGGGTCAAGATGTTAACTGATATGCATGAAATCTCAGATATAGCTATATAATCCCTAGTTTAGTAAGATAAGACCTTCGGAGCAGGCATCTTTTTTAAAAAAAGTTTTTTATGAATCACCCTACTGCCCTACCCTCCACTGGGCTTCCCGGGTCCTGGAAAGTCGGCCTATGTGAAGATTAGGCCTTGCCTTGCCTTTGCCCCACCCTCTGCACGCAGTTGATTTTTCTTGATTTTACTGCTGTGGTTTTTTTGTGTGTGTGTTTGTTTTGGTAAACCACTTTTCAGGTTTTAAAAAAATAAATTTTATTAAATAAATAAACAATAAATGTAAATAAAATAACACAAGCCAAAACACAATCCATCCTGTAGATTTAAGTATCTGTCCATAGTCGCCTACTTATTATTAGAGGCCCAGAATCCACATTCCTTTGTAAGAACATATGAAATAACATAAAACCATTTTTGTAGGGGGGGGAAATCAATGTTGGGGGGTGACAATAAATTTTCTGCACCGGGTACCACCTGACCTTCCTACAGCTCTGACCACAACTCACCTCATCATTGGACTGGGACTGATGTGAGCAGCATCTGAAGGGCACCACGTTGGCTGCCCCTGGTTTACTACATCACATTCAGTGAACTGGACCTTCCATTTGAAACAGCAGCTTCCAATGAACTCTAGTAGGAGATGGTGCTCTTACCCAGGACTGAAAGGATTTCTGCTTTAATATTAGGATTCAGCTGTGCATCTAGAAATCCTACTGTGGACTCCACATTCATTCTACAGATTATCTGGGGATTTGGATAATCTTGCATTGTTTTCTAAAAGTCCGACACACACGGACACACGGCTGCTATGAACAGGCATGCTGGTGCCCTAAGGATGAGAGGCAATACATTTTATTCTTTCTCCCTCTACGCAGCTCTGAGTTATGAGAGTTCAAGCGGTCCTATGAATCTACCCCCTGCATTCTGACATGCTGAAGTGTAAGGGACATTTTGTTTTGCGTTTGGTTTAGGTCTCAAAGGCCATCTGAAAAGTAGCATTTTACAGTCTTGTTTCTCACAGTGGTTTAGGGAGCAGCTATAGTTCACTGGTAGGGTGCTTTATATTCCAGAGATCACAGGTTCAATCCCAAGCATCTCTAGGGTGGGCTGGGAAAGGCTTTTGCCTAAAATAAAGGAAAGCTACTGCTATTCAGTTCAGACAATACTGAACTAGATAGTTTCCTAGGCTTCTGTTCATTTTATTTGTTTGGAATCAGAGTATTTTCCCATTCTGGTTTGTAGAGGTGATGAGCCAAGCTAGAAATTCAGATAATACCACACATCTCTTTCAGTGGGTCAACTTTCACTGATGTAACGCTAGTTCAATTTATATGCCATTACAGATGCAGAAAATTGGTCCCTTGAAAGGTGTCACCTTAGCTATTTTATCTCTTCGCGGTTTTCTGGGACTAACCTGGCAACAGTTTTTTGTATACGGTTACTTTGCTTATTGAATAGTGGACCAGAAACCAGTGCAGCTCCCTGACCTGAGAACAGGTGAGATATGCCCTGTATACTTGCTACTGTGTTTTGCACAAATTGTAGTTAATAAAAGGTCCTTAGCAACAGTCCTAAGTACAGCATGTTGTCCCAAGTGCAACACATTGTAATAATCTGAACAAGATTCACCACGGCATAGATAACTGGGACTAGGCTATCTCTATCTAAAAGGACCTGTTGTATGCAGACCTCTGAAAGATATTTTATGCTGCAGAAAAACCCACTAGTTTCTGTAGATAAGGCTGAAGGTAACAGGCTGTGTGCAAAGTCATCCAAAAACAGGTTGAATACTAGATGAACCACCAACCCACAGAACCTCTACCTTATCTGGTCTGGATTGAGCTTCTGTTTTCTGGTCTCCATGCTGATCACAGACAATTCAGAATTTCCACAGCTTCATCTGTATTTAATGAAAAAGAGAAAAAGAAGCAGGTGTCATTAGCATACTGATAATGCCTCACAATGAAACTTCCAACACAGAGCCAATGTTGCCATTCCACTTACACAACAGACTTTACTTTCTCCTCCGCCTCCTCCTTTGTAGCCCCATCCCCTCAAAATCACTGGAAAGTTTAGGCTAACACTTGCCCTCCAGCCCTGAAGGAGCTGCTCCGGAAGAAGAAGAACTGTGAGGGGAGAGAGACTTTCTGCTGCTCATTAGGCAATGGCTTTTTCCACCTGCCTTGCCACACCCTCCAGGCCTAGGAACCTTTCTCATGCCATTACTTTGAGAACAGCAGAAACAGCTGGGAAGAGAGGAGTACAGGGACATAAAAAATAATAATTTTGTAAGTTGTGTGCCCTTGTTTCTGAATTTGATCCATTTACATGGTTTTGTATGCTTTGTGTTATTTTATGCACTGTGACTTGCTGTTATTTTTATTGATTATAGTTTAGTAATTCTTTATTGTCACTGATAAGTGTAAACTGTTTAATTATTTGCCGATATTTAATTTTACTGTTTACTATTATATTCTAATGTATTATTGAATGTTGCTTTATTTGATATAAATTTAAAACTATGCCCTTTTAAAATGTGTTTTCGTGGGGGTGGCTATTGGGTTGTTGTTTTTATTTTTATTATGTATTTTGTGGTTTTATATCTTGGTTTTATTCTGTGAACCGCCCTGAGACCCCTGGGTATAGGGCAGTATATAAATTCAATAAACAAAATAATATAAATAAATAAATTGTTTATTTTAAAGCTATTGTGACTTTTTTTGTAATGGATCAGATTGTTATTACGTGTGTGAACTTGTTTATTCAGCTTATAAACCACCTTGCATATAGTAATGTAGAAAGGCGGTATACAATTTAAAAGTGAAATGAAATAAAATGAAATGTCAGTTTATCTCCCTACAAACCAATCAGAATGAATGCTCCATAAACAGGTTGTCTGGAGGCATCATTATTGATTTACATCCTGAAAGGAGAAAATGGGAGAAAATACAAAGTGGCACTTTAATGACAACAGTGTCATGTAGATGCTGCCAAAAAAAATTGTATGTGTAAGATAAAGCCATCTGACTTTGCAGGGAGTTGGATTAGAGGACCCACAGGTAAAAGATAAAGGACCCCTGGACAGTTAAGTCCAGTCAAAAGCAACTATGGGGTTGCAATGCTCATCTCACTTTTCAGGCCGAGAGAGCCAGCGTTTGTCCACAGACAGGTTTCCGGGTCATGGGGGCAGCATGACTAAACCACTTCTGGTGCAACAGGACACCGTGACGGAAGCCAGAGCACATGGAAACACCATTTACCTTCCTGCCACAGGGTACCTATTTATCTACTTGAACTGGCATGCTTTTGAACTGCGAGGTTGGCAGGAGCTGAGACAGAGCAATGGGAGCTCACCCTGTCATGGGGATTCAAACTGCCAACCTTCTGATCGGCAAGCCCAAGAGACTCAGTGGTTTAGACCACAGCACCACCCGCATACCATAGTGTCCCCAACCCTACAATTCTATGATAAAAACACCCATCTGGAATCACCCAAAACTGAACTTCTTCAGCTATGTTAAAGCTCTTGCCTTCTCATCTCCCATCATTGGTGAGCTTATCTGGCTCAAGATATGAACCGTGGGAAAACATGTTTGTGATTCCAAAAATGTAGCTCATAGCTAAGCAAGGAGCAGACAGAAATAAGTACTGCATGTAGCACTGCTGCCACCTACTGGCAAATGATATCAAAACTGCATAAAATAAAGTTGTTTTATTTTAAATTCAAGGGTTCTCAATATTTTCCTGCCCTGACCAATTTTGTATGTTAAGTCTACTCTTCCTGGTGTTCACCCTCAGACCCAGATGTAACTTTTGAGCGTATCTAAAGTTTCTGGCCATGTAATAAAACCAACACAGATTAAGGATTAATGTTAGAGCCTGATATTGTTTATGGTTTTGTTTCTGAAATGTATACCCAGTCCTTAAATGGCCAATTACCATTCCTAGGACAGGTTTGGCAAAAAGAAAAAGTTATAAATACAAATATTACAAAACAGCTGACGCAACAATGTAACAATTGCCGAGGACAACAATTGCTCCACACACACACACACCCCACTTTAGCACGCCAGTATCCTTCCTCAATTTTTCCCTTAGTATGCTTCCTCCATCTCTCCTCCACTGGCTTTATTGCACCCTTCCTCTCAGGCACCTACTTTATTATTATTATTTATTGAATTTATATACCGCCCTATACCCGGAGCTCTCAGGACGGTTCACAGAAACCTTCCTCTGTCCCCTTTCCATTGCCCCATCTTTCCCTTCATTTCCTACGTCCTCCTCCCTCCATCTTCCCACCTTTCCTAGCCTCCCCTGTCCCCGCCTGCACCCCTTTCCCTCAGGCCCTTGTTTAGTTTATTTATTCATTTAATTTGTTTGCCTCACTCGCTTTTCTTTATCCCCATTGAGCTAACTATGGTGCATCCCAGTTTTCATACTTAGTGGAATTTGTGAAGAAACCCTGTTTAGCTGAAACGGTTAATGGACATTGCCACGTATTCTGTCATTTGTATTGTCATGTCGTATTGTATTGTCATGTCGGTTTAACTGCCGCTGAGGAACCTCAACTGACAACTGACGCGGCGTTGGAGATAGAACTCTCCGTATGCAAAAGCACAGAAGGCAAGACACATTCTGGTTGGTTAATAGCAGGTTTAGAATTTTCAGTTCGGCAGCGTGATTGGCTGAGGGTAGACAATGAGAACGAGAAGAAGATAATAAAAGCCTGGGAGCAACTCAGTCCGGGGTCAGTGTGTGTTGGTTGGTGCTTGATGTTTGTGGTGGGCAGCCAAAAGTAGACGGCAGGAGAGGAAGGGGAATGAGGAAGCAGACCTGAAAGGGAGCAAGAGTGGCTTGGTGGCCAAAGACTTACAAAGGTAGACAAATCGCTTGGCTAATAGGAGAACCAGCTTCCAACACTGAGGGAGAAGAGAGGGAGTCTCAAGTTTGGAAGGCTAGGCTTGTTGGGAACCTGAAAGCCAAGTTTAGGGCAAGAACTCTTTCGTGAGAGAACCACAAGAGATATTTAACTTTGCAAAGCATGCAGCAAAGAACAAAGTGTGGAAGTATAGGCTGCAAAACCTTTAAAATATGCCCTGGTACAGAGGTAGACCACCCACTTGGTAAGTCATAAAATGGTTTACTTACAAAACTCTTCCAAGGTCAGATCCATGTGTTTTTCCATACAGCTGTAAAATGTTGCTTAGTTACAAAAGGTAAAAGTTTCTAAACTATTGGTATAGAAAAAATACTAGTTTCAAACTCCTTTCTTGTCTGAAACAGAAGCAGCTGGTTAAAAAACCATAAGGCTGGCTGCCTCAGACCTCCTCACATGTTGAATTCCACATGTGGAATGGGTTAAAAAAAGAGGCTTGATTACCTACTTCCTCCCAAGGTGAGAGGAAGTGACATAGGCTAAGCCTCACAGGGCAGCTTGCTCTATAGTTTTAACCCCTTCATGCACTAATTAAGAGTCAAGCTTTCTTGTTTTCTGAGGCTGTTTAGCCGACAAGGCTCTGGTGTCTAGTAGGAGAGCCAGAACATTTCAGGATAGTATAGCAGAAGCAGACCTGTGCTTCAATAGGTCAGTGCGGGTTGAAACAGATTTTAACACAAGTCCTCAGTTATAGTGTTGGTGAGACTTAACCGGGATGGGGTAAGTCTGGCAACAGTTTTAATAAAGTTCTTCAAAACTGTCCAGACTTAGTAATAATAGTATAAAATAAGCTAAGGGTATAAGTGGTATTAGGGACGCGGGTGGCGCTGTGGGTTAAACCAGTGCCTAGGACTTCCCGATCAGAAGGTCGGTGGTTCGAATCCCCGTGACAGGGTGAGCCCCCGTTGCTCGGTCCCTGCTCCTGCCAACCTAGCTGTTCAAAAGCACGTCAAAGTGCAAGTAGATAAATAGGTACCGCTCCGGCAGGAAGGTAAACGGCGTTTCCGTGCGCTCCTCTGGCTCACCAGAAGCGGCTTAGTCATGCTGGCCACATGACCCGGAAGCTGTACGCTGGCTCCCTCGGCCAATAAAGCGAGATGAGCGCCGCAACCCCAGAGTCGGTCACGACTGGTCCTAATGGTCAGGGGTCCCTTTACCTTTTAAGTGATATTAAACGATAGCAGTGGAAGTTGGGCTTTCTTAATAAGTATGGAAATAGCCCCATTCCCTCCACAACAGTAATTGTGCAAACGTAGCAGATAGAGCAAGTGAGAGAGCACCCATTGGTATTTTTAATGTCTGCCTATCTATAGCAGATAACACCTATGGAAGATGGAATGCATTTTTAATTAACCTTGTCCAGTGCAGAGCCCCAAATGTTTGGGTAACTGCAGTGCTGCACAAAGTAGGGAGCAACTGCTTTTAGCAGCTGGATATAGTTTTTGGATAATCATAGCTCACTTTGGAAGTCCAAGGAACAGAATGCACCATGTGGAACAATATGCTATTATGCTCCAAGTACTAATCAAAGTGTAGTGACTTTGACCCTTAGTATCTCCAGTTTTAGGTTATCTGTCTGCTTTTCCTGTTCCATTGTATTTTAAAATTGAAATAACCTCTTCTCGTGTAATTTATACTCAACTGACCAGCAAAGCTATGCATGACTAACTATTGCAGAACTGCATTGCCTAGAGATCCAAGGAAAATCAGAAATTAAATACTAGTGCCAGCTCTAGTGAGTTCTTTCCCTGCAGGACACCCAGCTCCTCAATATTACCTGCTCATCCTCAGGAGTACAGGTAAAGCTACTTCTCTACCAGCTTAATAGCTGTCCTAAGTATGTTCTCTAAGTACTTTTGGGCTTTAACCCATCATTCATAGCTGAAATTAAGGAAAACTGTGTTGCAAATAGCTTGCTTTTCAAAATGTTTGATTTACACCCTGGTTTTTATAAAACATGCTTTAGTTATTTTGTTTTATAGCTATTATACACCATTCAGAACACCAGGAATCATAGAATCTGAATCAAGTATTAATTTGTAAGTTCCTGCTGATCAAGATGACGCTTGTGCAAAGCTCCCCCCCCCCCAATTTTGCGGTGCTACCACCACCACAAAAGGGTGAGACATACAAGAAAAGCCAGATTCTGATGTGGCAAAGGCAAAAGCAGCATTTCATTTACACTTAAGCGGTCAAAACCAAAACTCATTCTCATGAGGATTGCAAACGTGCTGTTGTGCTTCCAAGTCTTACTTTGAAATCAGTCCCACTGAAACAAGATGCATTTACTTTCAAGACTATGTTTTATAGTGGAATCCAATTCTGAGCTACGATTCATACTAAACTTTAAAAAAAATACCTGCCTTGAAAAAGCAGTTCAGCAGATTCTTAAAGTGTTCTCATTAGCTAAATGCTACATACGGGCCATTTTCCCACACAAATGCTTTGCAGAGAACATTTTTATTGTTCAACAGAATAAACCAAAGAAACCATACAAGCTTATGTGCCTGGGCAATTTACAAAAGTTCTGTATGCAAAGTATCGTTGACTGGCATTTCTGTAATTTGAGAGAAGCAGGCTTGTATTGGATTAAAATTCAGATAGCCAAGAACTAAAAGATACTTCATATACTTTAAATGGGATGTTACAGGTATATACATAATTACAACATGCAAGCCTTATCTCAAGAGTCTCTTCCCTTGTCTTATCATCAGGTAGTTAAAAAATCAAAGGCAAAAAAGAAAAGCAGCACACAGTGAAAGCCAGCTTGAGGGAAACCACCTTAGTTGCTGTCTGGGAAGGCCTAGTTATGTAGAAATATCAAAATAATGTTCAAGCCCAGAGCTGGTGAAAACGCAAAATCTTAAAATCTATTCAGCCCAGATTTTTGTTCATATACAGACAAGGAAAAGCTACCCAGTTATTTCAATAGACTTTATTGTAAAACAGTCAGGTCACAATACTACGTCCAGACCATTCTGCCAGATATGCAAGCTACAATGCTTGACAGGCAGAAAGGATCAGTTTTAGTAGTATACTTGAGAAGTGAATAAAAATCCATATAAAACAATATTCAAATAGTTTCCATAGGAACACAGATAAATGTGACCTCCCCGTCTCCTAGTTGTCTATTCAAGTTACATTTACGCCACCCTAGCCATTCAAAAACATTTTAAAATTCTAGCAAGAATTAAGTTAATGGTCCCAAAAGCCCTAAAAATCCATTCCTAAACTTGCATGTTAGCCAAAACTGTATCTATACATTAATGCTAGCTGAAGCACAAGCTGCTGGATAGTGTTCAATCCCACTTTCCCAGGCACATGAGAGTGGCAAAGTGACATCTTGCTCTTCCACTTCAGCTTGAAAACCTTGCTCCTTTATCCGCTGCATCAATTGCCTAATAAGGGGGAGAGAAAGAAATAGAGTAAGTAACCTAGATGGCCTAGATAACCATGACTGTGTGTACCCTCTACTAATCTCTTGCTAGATTCTGCACCAAAAAGGATTGTGAACAGTACAAAACACTGCACTTCCTAGCTATGGGAAAGTGAAAACTATGTACCACAAACCTTATTTTGAAAATGCTCTGCCTTCTGAGTTTTAGCCAAGCACTGCACTCACACCCTTGAGGATTTATTTTTAAGATTATGCTGAGATTCTCAATCAGGTGAATTCTGCACTCAACATGAGCTTCTGCACTTTCATAGAACTGTGACAAAGTCATAATGATAAAGCAAGCCTTCCAAACAGCAGCCCCCCTGAACTAGAGAAAACATGACAGCAAAATTGGCTGTCCAGTTCTCTCACGTTAAACTATGGTTTAACATGCATGAGGGTTTTGTTCCTCCCCTGCCATGTGTGGGAGGAAACAAACCTATCTTGTTTGTTGTGAGATATGAACCCTGGCTTGCGTTTAATTTTCTTCTACAAACAGAAGTCAAGGTTTGTTCTTAGCTTACCCCTCATGCTGTTTGAAAGACACAAGCCCACAGTCACAACTCGTAACAAACCAAACCGGCTTGTTCCCTCCCAAGGCAGTCAGGAGTGGTGGTGGTGGTGGGGGAGATAAATAATAAGAATAATAGCAGAACTACTAACCATGCTGGTCTTGACATTACATAGTGTATTGTTGGCCTCTGGAATCCATTGAAAGTAGAAGCAGCTGCCACTGTGTAGGCACCCATGTTTTCAAACAACATCCAGTCCCCAACCTGCAACTCTGGCAAGCCACAGCGCTCAACAATGCGATCTAGGCCATCACAGGTTGGTCCCCATATGCTGCAGGAATAGTACCTCTCATCTGGCTTAGGTCTCTGGAAATAATTTAAAATTTAAGTAGTTATTGCATACATACTGCCACAGCAGTCAACGATAAGACAATCACGAATAATATGGTATTTAGAATGTGCTCCATTACTACATAATGCTGAGATGAGTTAGAATAGGATTGCTCAAACTGTGGTTTGTGTCATCTGTGGATTTTTAGCTGAAGATGGGAGGAGGCACATCCATCACACTGAATAGTCATGCTGATGTTTAAATTGTATTTTATTGCTTTAATTTCTTATATTGTATCTTATTGCATCACAATGTGAATTCTATGGAATTGAAGCTGTTACAACAAGCAGAACAACAACTGAGCTCCACCAAGACCCATAGTATTTTTCAAAAGGTCCTAGGGGATGTGGGGAGTCAGAGTCGCTGAGTTAGATCTACATTATACCAGTTCTGCAAGAACCGATGCCCTTTTGTTTTTCCTGTTTTAAGTATCTGGCATAGATAAATGACAAGTAAGTTACCTACAGCACAAATGGGCTTAAGTTTAACAGTATACTTTTATACAGAAATACACTATATAATACAGTACAATACAATATAAAATATACACATAGTACCTTTTGCAAAACTGGTTTGACATGTGCATGATCATACAGGATGCAGTTAAAAGAGCCATAAACCCCATCATTTACATAGTACATAAGAGTTTTGTCATTTGCTTCTTCTTCATCTATTTGGGGGAGAGGGAAAAAAAGAATATTAGAATAGAGCAATTGGCTAGATATTTAAAAGACAGTTCCCAACTTTGTCATGCTATGCCATTACCAAGCAACAGAAACCTGGGATAGTGCTGTGCATTGTTACTGTCATCAGGAAAAATTGCCCGCCTAGCCCCTGCTTTTGAAATTCTTATGAACAAAACAAAACACTGACTTTCACTCCAACACTGGGTGGCCCAGCCCCCTCTAAGGACCTCTCCTCTGTTCCCACCATCAATTATGAGTATTTGCAAAACTAGTGGAAAGACTTCAAGATAAAGACAGTAGAGATTTTAAGGACTGGGAACCATTTATATTATATATACAGAATCAATATAAAAAAATTGACTCACTTGCAGGGTTTGATTAAACACTTGCAATTTACAAAATAAATGTAGAACTAGAAACAAGATTTTAAAATGATAAGTGAAGAATAATAAGAATTAACCAATAAGCAGGATGAGATAATATGCCAAAAGAACCAGAAAAGGAAGTTGAGGGAAGTCACAGGAGGGAGGGAGAAGCAGAGGATTTATAATGTATTTTGTTTTTGAAATAATGATTGTGGTGATGATAAAAATTGTAAAAATCAATAAAATTATTTTTTTAAAAAAATAAATTATGAGTATTTGGGCAGTTAACATATAAGGTCCAGGATGTTATTTAAGTATTACATACCATCTGATCCAGTGTGTTCTTTTATTACTACTTTCTTTGCAATGATATTAACAGCAAGTGTAAAAGCTGATGCAACATAGTATCTGCCAGGCTCTGCAATAATTCTCACTCCAGAATCAGAAGGAAAATACTTGTCCAAGGCAGGATTGATTACATTAGTTATCTTTTTAAAAAAAGAGAGAGAGAGAGAAATGGGTTTAATAGAGTTGTTAAGCAACATGGATATCCAATAAACAATTAGCTTGCACTACATTCTCAATGCAAGAGACTGATGGGTTGGAATCCAGCAACAAACTATTGGCTCTTTGTTGAATAATCTACTAAAAACTTGGATATGATTTAGAACAGAAACATAGAACTTCCACACTAGGGAAAGGAGGTTGCTTTGAATTTGATAAATCATTCACAACAGTGCTCTAAAAAAAGTTATGACTTGGAAAATCAGTTCATGATTTCCCAAGCAATCTCAACTCGATTTAAAGCCAACAGAAAGTTTTTGTGAACTTTCAGCTATGCACATCTGGATTGCTCAAATGAACTAGAATGTGAAGGACTTTGGCTGCAATCCAAACTCCCTTTGCACTGTTGGGGGTGAGAATGGGACAGAGATGTCCCCTCTACCCAGAGCGACACCAGCATCACATTATTTTCACAGTGGTTTGTACTGTGCCCCAATATCGGGTGTTTTGGTGGCAGGGACAGGCAGTCAGCCTCACTGTCTACATCAGCTCCAGGCTAGCATAGCAATTTGCCTCGCCCTCACTTCAGTGTGAACAATGGAGTTGAGAGATGTGGCAGCGGCTATCTCCTTCCATTGTTATCCCATCCCTCCATTCACCCTGCCCACTTTAGCTACTGTTAACTCATTCTAGAGTGTATTCACTTATACTAGCTGTCTAATTTAAGACTGAAGGTTCAATGTTTTGCAGCAGAACTGAAATAGCCATATATGGAAGAGTTGTAAGCATTTTTTTCAAGCTTAACACATGCCGTATTGCCACTTTAGCAGTATGGAGGCTATGCAACATATCAAGTAAATTTCTACTATGCTGTAAAATGTATCACGGTGTAGCCCAGAAATTGATGTTGCTGTATAGCAAAGTATTTCAACCTGAAATTCATGATGCAGATGTCTCTTCCACAGAGGCAAGGTAAAAGTTATTCATGTAGGTAAAGCTATTACTTAGTACAAGTTGTTTTATACTTGTAAACTGCCTATAAGCTACATCTATTATGCAGTATAAGTAATGAAGTAAATATATATATTAGAAATAATTGAACTGGTGGCTTCACTCTAAGCAATACTCTTAAATTTAGGCTGACAAACCTTTTTTGACTCACAGGCACATTTGCAAACTGGAGAAGCTGTCATGGGCACCACACATGCTACAACCTGTTCTATTGGCTACATCAAAAGGCCTCTTTCAAGTCTCGCTTCAGTGGGAGAAGGAAACCTGCAGCCGCCATAGACTCATGTGCTTGTTGGTACTTCAAGAAACTTATACAAACATCTTTTGCCTATAATAGTGAAATCCCCTCCATGTCAATTGGAAGCAGATGCTGGGAGTTGTTTAATATGATCTGGGGAGCAAAGTTAGAAGAATGCTCTTCACATACAAAGCACTTAAGGTTATGTACCTCTTCAAACTTAAGTTTCACATCTTCAGAGCCAGGAAAACCACCACCAATGTCAAGCAGGTACATGTTGAAACCAAGCTCAACCTAAAAGGCAGAAATATTGAAATGTGATTGAAATCATACTTTTATTGATAGTATTGATCAGTTTCACCATCTGAACTAATGAAGCAAACAAGAATTTTAACTAATCTGAATTAGCATCTTAGACCAACAGCACAAAAATGTAGGTTTCCCAAGTTTACTTTAAATATTTTGTATTTCAGACACATTCTGGCAATCTCACAGTACTATGACTCGTTAGTGCTATAGGAAATGCTCTTAAAATGTACTTACTCCCATATCAAAGACACAACGGGCATCAGAAATAGCTTGCACAAACGTCTCAGGATCTGTACAGCCACTTCCAACATGGAAACTAGAAAAGATGGGTTGAGTTATTGGGAGTTTTGCTCATCCTTCTTAACAAAAGCAGAATTTGTAAGTAGCAAGTGTGCAATTTCTTCCACACAACCCGGCTGCTCACCTCACTCCAATTATGTCGATATCAAGTTCTTTTGCTCGTTCAAGGAGCAACCTGCTGGTTTTTAGTGTAGCTCCAAACTTAACACTTAGGCGACAAACAGCCTTTGAATCATCTGTTGCAATGCGCAAGACCAGCCTAGAAAACATTTTAGAACACATAAGCACATGCACATGTATTTCAGAACACACATTTGTAGTTGCTCTGAGAAAAAGTAGCTTAATAGTTGAGGGTGGGGAGCTACCTTTATTCTGTCAAAAACAGCAATGCCACCTGTTTTTTGCACAGATCTGCCTAAATGGTCACCGTCTGTTATCTGGGGCCTCACATTTACCTAGAGAGAACATATAGATTGTACTAAAATAAATTGTAAATGTTTCTTACTTTGCTTTTGGGTGGGCTCTTGCAACTTTCATCAGCTCAACTTCACTATCAAATGTCATCATCTGCACACCATTGTTTGCAGCATGCTTAATTTGAGAGACTTGCTTGCATGGATTTGCATATATTATACGCTCTGGAGGCACACCAACACTCTGGACCAGCTGTATTTCAGTCTGGAAAAAAATCCATTTTTTTAGTTTGCACATTAGTTACTAGAAATGGTTTCTCTGGAAATAAGACAATTTAAATCAAAGGCAGACATATTTTCATTTCTAATACACAGTATTTAATCAAAACATTTAAAAGCAGTCACTTACTTTACTGGCACAATCAAATCCTGCCCCAAGAGCAGCCAGAGTTTTCACTAGAGCTATGCTATCATTACATTTGACGGCATAGAAAGGAGATACCCTAGGGAGGGCCTTGTACCACCGCAAATGTTTTTTGAGAACATCCCCAAGGTCAGCAACATAGAATGCATCTTTATCATCCTGGAAACAAAGAAAACATTCATCTGTCAATATGCAGTTGCCTACTAGTGTATATTACAATAGCAACAACCCTACGTTTAGTATAAAACATTTTAAAAAAAATATTCAGTCTATCTACCATACTCACCGAGGAAGAAACTTCATTTATTTTTTGGTCTAGGATATCCTTTGCAGTAAAGCCTTCGTCAAGGAAAGAAAAATTGAATTCCTCACCACAGAAGTCATTCATCTTGCTTGATGTTGTTATACCAAAGTGATTTTCAGTGAAAAACTGCAAAGACACAGGAAAGAGTTTATTAGTTCTCCCACCCGTCACAGTGAGACAAGGGGAATGGAAAATACAGTGGTACGTCGGGTTAATAACTTAATTCATTTTGGAGGTCCATTCTTAACCTCAGGTACCACTTAATTTGTTCTAGAGGTCCGTTCTTAACCTGAAACTGTTCTTAACCTGAGGTACCACTTTAGCAAGTGGGGCTCCCCGCTGTCACCGCGCGATTTCTGTTCTTATCCTGAAGCATGGTTCTTAACCCGAGGTACTATTTCTGGGTTAGCGGAGTCTTAACCTGAAGCACCTGTAACCCGAGGTACCACGGTACAGCAACTTAAAAAGCCATCTCTCACAGTTCAAGGTGCAATTTTGAAGGCAACTACTTTTAGTTGTGCTCCAAGGAAGTCTCTCCAGGAAAGAAAGATCCTGAAACAGGAAAGTAACCTTTATGCTCCCTAAGCAATTTTCATATCAGTTACATGAACTGTTCTGGATTATAAAAGGCTTTTAGGCATCAACATTTATGCCAAAATGTGTCTTTTAAAGAAATTGGACCTAGGAGCTTCCTGAGTAAACCAGTACCAAAAGACAAACAAACTTTCTTGCAGTGAACATTGAGATTACAAGAGGCAAACAATAGGAAGACAGAGCTTCCTGTGTTTGTTTCTGTTTTACTCATAAAAGAAGAAATCTGTCTACAGGTGCATGTAGTTGCTACAATTTAAGTGTCCATTTTCTTCCACAGCTTTCCGAAAACTCAAGTTCTCCGTGGAGTTTAATTAAGCTACTACAAAAAGTCAAGTGAGTTGTCACACTTGAGAATTTCATGTAGTATTGCTTTGACTCAAAGGGGGAGCCTAGAGTACGGAAAAAGCATAAGTGTTTGTGAGGAACTGCAAATACAACTGCAAAATACACAGTCCATGCTGGTCACTCAGAAGGAGTTTAAATATACTCCTGGCAGGAGCCCAGACAAGGGGGGGGGGGACTGGTTGGCAGAAAAATGGAGGAGAGAAGGCACTCTGCAGTAGCTGGTAGCTACAGATTGAGGGTCAAGAACTAGCAGCTGTGTACACAAAATCTGTATAACATTAGAGAAAACAGCCTGTTTCTTTGCTCTAATATCACTACAGATTTAAGGCTGAAATCCTTGGAGTAAGTTCCATTAAAGACAGTGGGAACATGCTGCCTATACTGTAATTCTGCTGTCACTCCAAGTGAGTAACAGCACACGTTTTCACACAACCTGGTGATAAAAGCAATAAAAAGCTGAATCATGGCATTAAACAGCTTGACCCACTCTGGTTTGGCTTGATGCCAGACTCTTGCATGAATGCCTGCAGGGCATAATGTCAAAACATTCCTGCCACCTCCAGGCCCTTAACAGTAAAACAATTGGCAGATGTAGAGATACTAGGGGAATGAATGGCATAATTGGGGACAAGGCAGCTAATGCAACATAGAAACAATCTGCTGTTGTGCTAGCACAATCTCTGCAGTTCTGCAGTCCAACTTGCTTCAAAGACAGACAAGAAACAATTTGTGCTTGAATTCACTGGCACATTCCACCATGCCTTTTGTAAACAGCCACAGGAAACAGAGAACAGTGATGTAAAAGTTTTAGAGACTTAAATATAAATAAAATTCACAAGGTGATATCAATTTTTATATTTAATAAGCATTTAATATGTATTGATTTGAATTATGTAATTAATAATCTTTTATTCTTTGATTATAAGTTGCTGAGGGAGGATCTACAATTCTGAAAAACAGCATAAAAATAATTTAAACAGAGCAAAATGTACAGGCCTGAAATTTAACTCAAATTTCAATTTATTATCAAGGAACAACAAGATGGATGCCATTAAAATGACTAATTGTGTTTGAATTCCTAATTTGCATTCAGTTCAGTCTACTTTCCATCTCTGAAATCACCATTAAAAGATTGGGAGGGAAAGAACAGATGAGAAAATGTCTGAGATGTCACTAATGTGGTACATTACAGCCTGCACAAATGCTTTTAGAACACAAGATTCTAAAATACACTGTGCTTTTCCAATGTTTGACCCATATTTTGAAAGTGTATCTTAGCAACCAACTAAGTATGTTGAAAAGCAGTAATTTTACTGAAGGAGCAAGGTAAGCAATTTTTTTTAGTATGTCCCTACTGGCTCAATCTTTTTATGCCCTTTCATCAATTTCACAGTATCTTTTATAGCCTTATGCTTATGCTCCACTAATAACGTTGAACCTTGGGCATAACTGGAAGCTATTTCACTAATACCAATGGCCTTCCAATTGTATAACAATAGAATCTGAACTCTTAAATTCCTATGGTGGGCAAACCCATAGTAAACTGAATGTATCTTTTTGCTATAGATCCTGCTTAAGAAATATAAATCAACAGAAATTCAGGAGTGCACGTTCACATGCCACTTCAAATTCCACAGAAGCAAACCCTGAGCATAAAACTTTCCAAATAAATCCATACATCATTTTATGGAGAATTCTTCCAAGTAACCCATACACAATAGTATCATTTATACTTGTTCAACAGCTTTAAGTAACAGCATACACATTTTAGTTTAATCACTAACTGTTCCTAGGATTGTAGCAGTCACTATTTACCACTATCAAGATGGCAAAGAGTCCCTTCTTTGGAACAGAGGAGGAAGGCCAGCCCATAAGCTTTACTGGCTTGCATTTGAAAAATGCTGTTTACTCTTAAGCACTAGACATAACAAGCCATCTCCTTTCCAGCACTCAACTTCAGCTGTACACCCGGCAAACATATGTCCAGCTGTCACCACTTTGCCAGATCTCCTCACAAATTCTGTTGAGGAAGGTCAGGCTTTGTCTTTTGTACGTATGGCCGCCAAGAATGACTAAGTGCTACCTCTCTCCTCCTCCCCTGATAAGATAACTGTGGCAGGGTGAAGCACACCAGCTCCAACATGTGAAGGGGGTGGAGCAGAGAGATCAAGAAGAATAGAGCCGCATCTGCAGTCGCCCTTTATATTGCAGCGGGTGGGGAGAGAGAGAGAATGAGAATGGGTTGGCCCAAGTCTGGGGCTCTGTAACCCAGTTCAAACTGACTTATTGAAACCATGCCATCATTAATGCTAGCTTTCTGGACACAAACATGCAAAAAAAAAACCGGCTTCTCCATCCCAGACCCCACCTGAACGGCAGCTGCTCAGGCTAGCACCTACCCCCATAAATATTTTTATTTCCAAAGGTTTCTCCCACCCCACCCCCTCATTATCCCCACTACCCCCTCGTACCAGTGCTGAACTATCTACTGCAGTGAGACCGAAGAGGAAAAGGCACTGCAGTATTTCCTCTCTCCCTCCCTACCCGGCACAAATAAGGAATAAGAGCCCGCAGTTCCCTATACACACCGTCTCCCCACAAGGCCAACCTCGGAATGGTAGTTACCCTACCAGGAACAGTAAGTCATCCTCTTTACTGCAACGACAATCAAGGATATTAGGGAGATGGGTGGGGGAGGGGAAGAGACACGCAAAAAAGGGGGGGTTAAAGTGGAACTTCCAATACATTACTAATCCCACCGGGGGAGGGGGCAAGTTAGAAAAAATATGGTGTGGGAGAGAAAAGAAATACTTTAAGGTCAGCTTAGAATCTCAACGGGACGAATCTGCTAATAAAGTTAATTAGGAGACGGCCATTATGTACCAGAATTGGGGGACCATAAACAATCGTTCTTAATTAAATTTGCGTGCGAGCAAGTATTAAGCCCCATAACGAATACTAATGATGATGATAATAATTACTAATAATAATAATAATCATCACCGAAGCCCCTATTTATGGGAGCGCGGTGGGCTACGCCACGTTGTTTCGCCAAAATCCTCCACATTCACCCCTCGATTCGGCCCCACGCGGACCCCCCTTCCTCCGCCATCCACAGGGCGGCCCGGCCTGCTCGGCGGCTGCTCTTCCGCCCACCCCACCATCCACGTGGCCGGCTTGCTGCTTAGGCCGGCCTTACCTCAGACTGCGGCGGCGGCGACGGCGGCGGTTTCTTGTCCTTCAGCAGCAGCAGCCTCTCCTACCCTGCGCGGCAGCCGGTGGCGGGGGGACGACGACGGGTGGGTCGTACCCAGTCGAACCCTGCGGGACTTGGGGGAAGAACCGGCCGCTGTGGAGGAGAGAAGGAGCCGGAGCCCGCTCGCCCGCCGCGCAGGATAGCGGCTGCTGCTGCTGCTGCTTCTGTGGCCGCCTCACTGACAAAGCCCCGCCAGCCCCGCAGAGCCTGTATTTATAGGCCCGGCGGTGTCGCCATGACGACGCACCAGCTCAAACCAGCCGCGTTCGGCTGCGACCGGGCCAAAGGCATTCGCCAACCGCTATTATGACGTCAGGCAAGAGGTGGCGAAGGCGAGCGTGGCATGCCAGGAGACATGCGGCCGTCATCCCCGCCCATCTCCAAAGGGGAGGGGAAAGTGTAGGCGGGGCGGGTGGGGGGGAGGAAAACTTCACTTCCACGTTCACATTTTAATCCTTCATATGCGGTGCAAGAGTAGTGGGAGGATCAATATACAGTATAAGGATCAGTGTAGACGTTTAAATTACTGTATTGATGAAATGCTAATAATATTTTTCCACATACACACACTATGTTTCATTTATAGCCTACTTTTGTTACTGCAAGCAGCCCCCCCCCCGGCAGCTGTGTAAAGGAGGGCAGTTGAAATCTTTTAAATACAGTGCTGTCAATAAAATAAGGAAAGGCACTGAGTGCTTTGAAACAGTCATTTCTTGGGCCATTAAGTTCAACCAGGGTAAGTCATAGCTTTCAACCTTCCCTGTTTTTGCGGGAAATTCCCTTATTCCAGCGCCGTTTCCTGCTATCCCGGATTGTTAGATATCCCTGTCCCCGGGACAGGTGAGGCTGCTGATCCCTTATTTTCGAGGCTGCTGATCCCTTATTTTCAAATCTGAAAGTTGATAGCTATGGGGTAAGTAGTGTCCAGCTGGCAACATGATTAAAACAACACATCACTTCTTACTTGGGATTCTACTATTTGTAAGAGGGACAGAAAAAAAGCAGTTACAGTGGTACCTCAGGTTAAGTACTTAATTCGTTCCAGAGGTCCGTTCTTAACCTGAAATCGTTCTTAACCTGAGGTACCACTTTAGCTAATGGGGCCTCCTGCTGCCACTGCACCGCCGGAGCACGATTTCTGTTCTCATCCTGAAGCAAAGTTCTTAACCCGAAGAACTATTTCTGGGCTAGCGGAGTCTGTAACCTGAAGCGTCTGTAACCTGAGGCACTACTGTACGAAGGAAAAAGAAAACAGACAAAAATGTGCTTGGGTAGAAAAGGGGACTTAGCTGGATAATGGCAGAACAGGCAGAAATTTGACTGGTAGCTGGGCTGCATGTGTTGCATTTTCTGACTAACACAATACACAGCCTAGAACAGCACAGAAGTCCGCCTCCTTCCCCAAATTTAAAGCTTATATAGTTTTTTTGGGGGGGGGAATATATGATCCTGTTTGTGGGGTGAATAACAAAAGAATTGGCTGGGTATCTTCTCTAGCCACCCTACTCAATTCTACCACCTGCCTTTCTCCTCCTTAATAATAATTCAAGCTGCTGCCAGCGCCATATTTAGGGTGGTGTGGCAGTTCCCCACACAGGTAAAATGGTAAAGGACCCCTGGACTGTTAAGTCCAGTCAAAGGCGACTATGGGGTGTGGCGCTCATCTTGCTTTCAGGCCGAGGGAGCCAGCATTTGTCCACAGACAGCTTTCCGGGTCATGTGACCAGCATGACTAAATCGCTACTGGTGCAACGGGACACTGTGACGAGTGCCAGAGCACATGGAAACGCTGTTTACCTTCCCGCCGCAATGGTACCTACTAATCTGCTTTTGCTGGTATGCTTTTGAACTGCTAGGTTGGCATAACCCTGCACAGGTCACCAAGCTGACAGGTGCAAAATTGAGAAGATCCATAACTGTGAAGATCCATTTGGGGGTGCAAAATTTTGGCCTCATAGCAGATTCCATATTACGAAAGATTACACAAGTCGACCCCTGCTGTTGCCCTTCCTATGACTTTTACATTTCTACAATCCAAGAAGAATATGGTATTTCAACACAGTTTTGAATGTGTTTGTGCAACAGCCTCCTTTCAGCTTCCTCAGCTACAAGGTTAGTCATGCTCCAAATGCAGGAAACAGGGTCATTGGTTTGGGCCTAAAGCAAAGCCAACCACTTCAAGCTAAAATTGGCAGCAGGAGGAGTTGATGGACTTTGAAGAAGTCTTTTTTAGAGTTACTTACTGTATATATAGCCTTGGCCTGAAATCAGGCTTTGAACAAGAAATTCTTCAGATCATTGTGGACGATATACTGTGTTTTATCGTCCTCACCTAAGATGCTGGTTGATTTCTAAGAAGAGTTACATAGAATTCTTTTTTAAGAATAATTTTTTAAAAATTGTACCAGAGAAAGCATTCTGTGCAAACATTGGTGTCGCATTCCACAGAGCTACAAATAATAATTTCTTCAGACAGGCTTCTGTGTAACTTGAAAGCTCACAAGACTGCTAACGTATTATTTGTCTAAGCGCCAAGGTTGCAGATTTGATCCCTGTATGGGACAGCTGCGTATTCCTGCATTGCAGGGGGCTGGACTAGATGATTCTCAGGGTCCTTTCCAATTCTACAGTTCTACAATTCAATGATTCAACAAAAGCAGCACTTTTTCTGGAGGTACTCAACGATATGCAATACCGGCACCCCCCCCCCCGCCCATGTTAAAAGTGTGGCACTTACAGTTACAACTACAGCAACAACCTTTTTTTTCTTTTTTTATAAAAAGTATTGTATAAAAGTGCATCTGAAGCACTAGACAGAAATTTGGTATTGGGCCTTGCAGTATCTCCACCGACTTCCCAGAGGCAATGTGATCAGACAATACAGATCTGCTGTCTACCCACAACTCACATGCATACCCATGAAATTCAAGGCAAAAAAAAAAAAGCATGGATCCAACATTTCATGATGCTTCTACCGTACAAAAACATAGATGGAGACGATTTCACCGTGAAAATCAGATTCAGTGTTTCATGGTACTGTGGTGGATCAAAAATTAAGACCCGAGGCGCAGAGCTTCATGGTTTTTATAGTCAAGCCAAACATATCCAGTTTCTAATCATAGAACACATCAGATGTGGGCTTTCGCACCCACAGTACAGTGGGCCTCTTATTTTCACCAGGCAGTCTGGGGGCATGGATGTAAGTGATGACTAGATGATGCATTTGAAGCATCCTATTATAAGCGTGAGGATCTATAAGCATTTCCTACTTTAAATATATCTAGGTTTACGTGCCATGGCAGGCCACAATTTAATCTATCTGTGATTCCCATGAAGCAAGAGGAACTGCGATTAGCTGGCGAGTGTCCTTAGGGTTCGTGTTCTCCTAGTAGAGCTCAGTTCGTGTTCGCCTAGTAGAACTCAGCAAGCAGTAGGATTGAGACAAAACTTGAATGAATTGGCACTACCTGTCATTCACTCTGGCCCATGCCTACTGTTGGTCTACCTGCCTTTCCGCCCTACCAGTCCCAAAGACACTAGCCACTGCGGAGCTCTCCCCTCTATGAAACAATGTTTGTCAGCCATTTTTCTCCCTGTGAGGCTGGGTGATCAGAAATAATCGCCACTGGCGTGGGTGGAAAAGATAAGAAAATGAGTCCCAGGAAGGTGGGTGAGTGGACTGAACCTGCCCTGCTACCCATTCTGCTTTACAATCCTGACAACAGAGGATGTCCACTTGCAGCCTGAATCAAGCCTTTTGAACTCTGTGACTGGAACCAAAACATCCTCTTTGAGGCAAGAAGCAAGTCCAGCTAATGAGAAAATTGGCACGGAGATCCAAATTTGATGAAGTTATCTTTCCTGTAAATTTCTGGCTCTTAGAAGTAGTCTAAGTAACACGAAATGCACAAATGCGGCCCAGTGTGTTTAATTCCCGTTTTACCATTTGTAGTGACTGGATTTCCCAGAAGTAGAATTAAAATGGGGGTCTGATCAGGAGAGTGGTGCAGGTTGCATGGAGTCCTGGTTATCAGTTGCCCTTTGTGTGCATTTCCAGTGCTACCTGATCCTCCCCTTCATTACAGAGGAGTTTCAGAGGACAGGCTGCTTCTTTGTTAGGCGAGACGAGAGGCAACGCAGGTGAGACACATATTACTGGCCCAGTTCCTTTGGCAAAAGTTGTGTCGAACATCCTCATGTGGAGCAGTCCGCACAGGAATTCAGTGTGTCACGTAACACTTTTGGAAAGAACTTTTTCACCAATTTATTCCTTTAGTCCATCTTTATCTGATCCCATCCATCTTCTGAGAATCTCACAGCAGCATACACTGATCCTCTCTCCCCGCCCCTCTGCCGCTGCCTTGCTTTATCCTCCCAACTCTGTGTGGTAGGTTAGGCTGAGAAATTGTACCAACTTGCCCAGGGTTACCCAGTCATGGCTGGGGGGTGGTGGTGAACTTGACTCTTGCTTTAACCTCTGCACCACACAGGAACTGTTAGGTACAGAGTTGGTGTAGTGTAGGGTCTAGGAGTATGAAGAACATCTGCTTCGAATCTCACTCAGCTATTGTTGGTTATGATTGGTTTGAAGAAGAATTCCCTGGATCCAGACGTGGGGCATGCACTCTCCAATAAGAGAGCTCGAGCAGAAGTTTAAAATCACAAAACATGCAGCGAAGTAAAGTGTGGCAATATAGTCTGCTACTAACATGAGTTTGACCAAACTGCAGGAGGTAGTGGAAGACAGGAGTGCCTGGCATGCTCTGGTCCATGGGGTCACGAAGAGTCAGACACGACTAAACCACTAAACAGCAACAAATACCTTTAAAAATCCAGTTTTTAGAATCAGAGAATCGTAGAGTGGGAAGGGACCTTGAGGGTCATCTAGTCCAACCCCCTGTAATGCAGGAATATGCAGCTGGCCCATATGACCCATGACATTGGCATTATCAGCACCATGCTCTAACCAACTGAGCCGCCACCTTTAAAGTCTCTTTCAAAGCAACTTTAGCATAGAAAAAACTACATAGTTTGGTAAGTAAAAAAAAGGTTTACGGTACTTTCAAAACTTTCAAAGGTCACATTCATGTGCTTTTTCATACAGCAGCAAGAAAACACAGGCAAAAAAGGTTAGTCATGCTTCTAAATACACAGTCTGGGCTTGGAGTGATTAGCCCAGACGTCTTCTCTGGTCAGATTCACATGGTGGAAGAGAGCACTGCTAATGCAGTGGTTTGACTTCACCCCTGGAGGAGCACTCCATTGTCTCTCAAGACAGATGGATGCCAAAAATGTCCTTAGGTAAGATCTCTCAGCCTGAGTTCTCTCCCTCATATCTGCAATGAGTCAGTAATTCCAATCTGCTCCACAAGATTCTTGTTGCTGGGACAAAGTATGAGAAGAGCCTCAAACAAATTGCCATTGTTTGATATTTAGTTACTTTTTTTTTGAAAAGGAAATACCTGGCTCTGTGCATATTGCAGTGAGGAACGTCAGGCAGCTGCCATTTTAAATACACTCCCTATGGGAAGCGTGTCCATCAAACATAGTGGGAGTTGCTTCTGACTAAACATGTATGCGGTTGCCCTTTCTGCTTTAAAGTGCTCAGATCCATCCAGAAACAAAAATTTATTCCACTAACCTCATGTGCTTTCCACAAAGTTTTGAAACCTGGTTGTTGGGTTTTTTTCCATTCCCTTTGAAACAAATGCAATTTTTGGTGTCTGAAAGTCAAAGCTGCCAGAGGGTGACTGGAAGTCTGCAAGAGATCAAATAACAGAGAGGTGACTGAATCTGAAGCAGAAATTTTCATTGATGGGGGGGACGGGACCCAGTTGCTTCACCTTTCCCCTTTTGCTGTGTTTCCAGTCACAATTGCATCCCAGCTTTCTTTTGCCCATGGGGAAAAATATATACAGCTTCCAGAGAGCTGCTGTTTTCAGATTGTATACACACTCTTTAAAGTACATGTCAAAGCACATTCTCTCCTCCAAAGTATTCTGGGCACCGTACTTTACTCCTCCAATTCCCATAAACTGCTAACAAACTACAGTGACTGGAATTCTTTGAGGGGGAAATGTGGCTTTGAAGCTGTGTAGTGTGCACACAGCCACATACTGGCAAATTAAGGTCACGCACTTAAAGTTGATTTGGTGCATAAGGTACAGCTCCTTTCCCCAAAATCAGACGTTTCGTGATAAGGAAAGTCTCAAGAAAATGCTCCAGAAAGCCTGGGATATCAAGTATCACCTCCTTGCAAACACTTCAGAATGGATGCTCGATAAACAGTTGCCTCACCTCTCCCCAGACTTTGAGCATACAAAACAGGATGACTACTCAATAAACAGGTCACCTGGAAATGTCCTGTATCTTCTGAGTAAAGATGCACAGGTTTGACTTGGTATGATGATGATGATGAGGAGAAAGGTAATAAACAGCTTTATGAAGTATGACATGCAACATTTTATGCAGCGTCATGGGGACATGGATGTAGATGTTCGCTTCTTTGTTTTTCAAAAAACATTTTCACAGTGAGAACTCCCCTACCCCTAACTGGATTGGAGTTGTTTTGAACAGATGTACTTAATTACCCATGTTATTTACTCATCTTGTTTTAAACCAGTGAAGGTTTTGTGGGTGGGAAAACAAGGGTTCTCAGCCCATCTTAATTTGGTGATTTACAGCACAGCACACTTTGAAGCAAAACCCAGTAGCTGATCTTGGGTGATTAACAACTACGAATGAATATTTGCATCTCTATAGTCTTCTAGGATGCAGGTGGCGCTGTGGGTTAAACCACTGTGCTGCTTGGGCTTGCCGATCGAAAGGCTGTGGTTCGAATCCCCGCAACAGGGTGAGCTCCCGTTGTTCGGTCCCAGCTCCTGCCAACCTAGCAGTTCAAAAGCACACAGTGCAAGTAGATAAATAGGTGCTGCTCTGGTGGGAAGGTAAACAGCATTTCCATGCGCTGCTCTGGTTTTGCTAGAAGCGGCTTAGTCATGCTGGCCACATGACCCGGAAAAACTGTCTGCGGACAAACGCTGGCTCCCTCAGCCTTTAAAGCGAGATGAGCGCCACAACCCCAGAGTCATTCGCGACTGGACTTACCGGTAATTGTCAGGGGTCCCTTTACCTTTATAGTCTTCTATTGTAGGGAGTTTTTTTTTAATTGATTAAAAAATATTGTAGTTCAGAGGACTTTATAAAATTCTGATTGATTCAACTCCCCCACACCTCTGCAAAGATGAATAAGCAGGGATTATTAAGGAGATACGTTTGAAGCTACTTTCTATAGCTTTGCATTTCCCTCTCCTTTATTTGTCAAGATTGATTCAGCGCTGTACATTTCACATGCGTAGTCCTGTCGTAAGGCAGGCGCTTTCTCTTCATTTTAAAGCAAGCTTGAAAGATGCCCTGAAGGAGCTCAAGCTGCACATACTTGTTGATAAAGGGCTCTAGGTAGGTATGTTGCTGACATCATTTCCTATTATCACCATCAGGGGGTTCGCAATAGCACAAAGCTTTTGCCATGGCAACTGCCTTGCGATATGATGAACCTTTGTCTCGTGATGTAGGAAATTGTTGTCAACTGATTTTTTGTTTTGTTTTGTTCTGATGTTATAAGGAGGTGGCATGCATCAGATGGTAGAAGACTCTCGTATAGCAAAATAGATGAGGGGGGGAATCTAGGACAGAATAAATATGACTCCCAAGCTGTCCTGAAATCATACTGAATGCTGGACGGGGGTATAAATAATAAATTATTATTATTATTATTATTATTATTATTATTATTATTATTATTGTGTGTTGCTTGTATCATGAAGTACAGCATTATTCTAGAGCTCAAGCAACAGGTAACCTTGTGTCTAGAAACCCCAAAAGGGCATGTGGATCAGAATTAGATTTGATTCAGAATGTTATGGAAGAGGCTTTGAGCCTTCAGGCTCCATCCTGAATTGGAAGGGGCTGAAATGCCCCGATATTTTTCCCCAGAGAGGATTTTCCCACCAGATTTCTGTAAGTTTCTCTCAATGGGTGTCTTCTTCTTTGGCGATCACTCGTAACCAAGTAAGATTGTCTTCCATAAACACGGTTTTAACAGTGAGTCCATAAGTGACTGTGGAGGCCAATTCTGGAAGCTTCACAAGGTCATTTTCGATAGCGAAGCCTACCCCATGTATTCGGTGTTCTTGTTCAGATAGACCTTTCCAGAAGAATGTGTAGCCTCCTTTTTCTTCCTTCAGTTGTCCCTCGCCTGCTCTTCAAGCGCTGCAATATCAATGTTAAAACATTGCAGCTCTCTTGCAATGGGTGTATCGCATTTCCAGTCAGAGTGGTATTTTCCACACAGGACTTCCTTACCGGTGTCCAGTTTGTTGCTGCTTATTAAATAGAATTTCCCCTACACTCAATAATTCAATTTAACTCCCCCACCCCTCCACACACAAAAAATAAGAGAATCAATTATGGTGCTGATATATACAACTGCAAGTTCAGAGCACTATGAAGCCTACAAAAAGGCCTTACGCACTAGCAGACTAACCTCCTTCACAGAAAAAACAAAGGTTGTTTTTAGGCCCATGACAATAATTGCAAAATCCACAGTTGGGCAATACTCAGACGTCTTGGGTGTTCTCACTTCCATTTCTTTAAATGAAAATCTTAGGCATTTTTGCACTACAAAACGTGGCAAAAAGAGAGAGAGAGCTTTGTGCTGACATCTGAAACTCCTGTAGGACAAGGCGTGAGCACAAGCGTAAATATTGTGGCCACAAGGCCCTTGACAGTATACATCTCATCCACCGGAACACCCAAGGTTTGTTCTTAATTTCCTTAACAGTAATTCCCAGTGCTGACATATCAAATTACTTTTACTTTAAAAAGCAGGTCAATGGTTTAGTAGTGAGAGCAACTGAGGTGAACATTAGAAGGAAAGCAAGAGCAAGTTAGCACATGGTAAGCTATTGCTTATGCAACAGGCTTCTCCGGAACATATCTATGTACGTCAAAGCAAATATCACTAGTTTCAGTATAACTTGCTTCTAAGGAAAGGCTTGTCACATTACCAAAAGTCTACCATTCACACCCTAAACAGACAGGTGTGTGGTGGAAGTATCAGGGAATGAGTTTTCCAGACAGTCAGTGTGCTAGATTCACTTCAGGTGATCCTGTGTAAAGGGTGATTTTTGTTCCAAGTGGATCACCCCAAATCCTATTTATTTTGTAGTCTGTGACTGTAGGTACACTTTCAACATTATCTGGGCATGAATTCACCATTACTAGGTATTTATAATATTTATCTTGAAATGAGCTCATACTGCTGAAGTTCTAAATCGTATTGCCAGGGCTCCAAATCAATTTTTATTGCATAACCTGAGTTTTACCCATATATGAATAAATCCCACCCCAAAATAGCAAGTCTGGAACAACAACAACAATTTTATTATTTATACCCTGCCCATCTGGCTGGGTTTCCCCAGCCACTCTGGGAGGCTTACAACATATCTAAAAACATAATAAAAACACCAGTCCTTAAAAATGTCCCTAAACGGGGCTGCCTTCAGATGTCTTCTAAAATCTGGTAGTTGTTTATTTCCTTGACATCTGAAGAGAGGGTGTTCCACAGGGAGGGCGCCACTACTGAGAAGGCCCTTTGCCTGGAGCAGCCATTACTTTAAAGTAAAGATTAGTTGCTTGTGCATTAAAAATGAGGTTCTTGTGGATAGTAGATAGCAATTTAATAACTCCAAAACTGGGGCAGTGGGTTTTTCTTTTGAACTACTTTGTTTCCAGAGCATTAATCAACAGCACTCCCATCAAACAGTGGTCATGATACAACTTTGCAGTTTCTGGTCTTCTGTTATGTTGATAGCTATATGGAGCTTTGTGCTTAATATAGTTCAGGGGTCAGCAAACTTTTTCAGCAGGGGGCCGGTCCACTGTCCTTCAGAACTTGTGGGGGGCCGGACTTTTTTTTTTTTAAGAACGAATTCCTATGCCCCACAAATAACCCAGAGATGCATTTTAAATAAAAGCACATATTCTACTCATGTAAAAACACGCTGATTCCCAGCTGGATTTAGAAGGCGATTGGGCCAGATCTGGCCCTGGGCCTTAGTTTGCCTACCCATTATATAGTTGTTCCCCATAACGCACAAGTTGTGTGCTTCAGGTTTGCATTCAAAGAGATGTGCACTTTTTCGTCCTTACACCATTTGTTAACTTACATTTAGCCACTCTTTTTCCTTTTTAAAATCTCTTCCTACACTTCCGCAGACATGCCCCAATTTCTAATTGTGTAAGGTGTTTACAGGCACATTCTATGCAAGGGGAGCTACACCTTCCATGAAGGAGAATGAAGACGCACATGCACAGATTGCACAAAAGTTCAAGGCCATTACTTGTTGGGAGAAGGGTGGTTTAATTGTGGCAGTGCTATACCAAATCCCATGTGCCTGCTATGATGGTGGACAACAAAATGAGGACAGGTTTCGCCCAAGACAGAAAGATCTCACCTGGCACAGAAAGGTGAAAAATATACCTTGTCAGCAAGAAGTGCCCTTCAGCATGCGTACGTCTGGAACTTAACACACCCAAGGTACGCATAGACCTGCTGAATGACACACACCCAAGAGCGTCAAACACAGCTTATTAACTTATTTAATGGTGCCCATAACTTTTGAAAATAGAAGACATTAACAGGCTATTAATTCATGCGAGCAAATGGTCATAAAATAAAAAGAGACTATAAATATAAAAGCCTGTCATTAAATGCAAATGAACTCATAAATAATAAAAGACAGAGATGCTGGTGAAACCTGAGCTCGGGTCAAGAGCCAACGGAGATTAGGTTTCTCTTTTCTTTAGATACCTAGTTTCACTTCACAGTGCCTGCAGTACTTATACTTGAATGACATAAGGATGAAAAAAGAGCTTTGGCAGATCAGCCCAACAATCTGTCTAGCGCAGTCTCCTGTTTATAACAGTGGGAGCCCAATTCCCCTGGGAAATCTCACAAGCAGAGCGTGAATAACAGTTGCATGAGCTAATTTGCTAGATGTGACTGCAATCCAACGAGGCATCCATATGTATGCGCAGGCAGGGCCTTCCCCTTTGCCTGCTATGGAAATGAAAAATGCCCGAGGACTCAAAAAGCTTTGGATGGCATAAGTGCCCCTACTATCTCCATTGTATGTGCAGTCACTGATTTCCACCCCCACCCCCAAGAACGTTCCAAATTGGAAGTGGTTATGATGTTTCCCGATCACTTCCACTCATTATTGACTTGTGAAGGATCAAAGACATGCAAGATCATCCACATCACCTGTTGCTATAAATTATTTAGACGACAACTGGATTCATTCCATTGGCAGAAATCTTGCACTCTTCTCCTTCACTGGTTAAATGGGCAGAGCATCCTCAAATGATTGGCTGGCGCTGTTCAGAAAATTGTTGTCATATATCCATGAGCTGAACCAAGCTTAGCATACTTAAGGGCCAGTTCCTAACATCTCAAATGTGGAAATAACTGCACAAGAGATAGATCTCTGGGTTTATGCATCTCCAGCGTACGTCTGACATGACAGGTGGACCCCAGGTATTATCTGAAGGCAAAGGAGCCTATCACTTTGCTAAAAGTTAAGCAGGTTTGAGCTTGGTCAGTGCTTGGATGAGAGATCTCCTGGGACAGGATCCAGTCCCATGGTAGAAGAAAGAAAATAAATGTACAATATTTAGAATATCTGTAACGCCGCCATCCTCTTTTGAGAGGGAAGCATCGCTAAAGAGGTCTAGTCATTTGTACAAGCTTAGCCAGGCAGATTTGTTAGAAGTGAGGGGTTTGGCCATAGAAGATCCTCCTAATAGCCAGAGTTCCTTTGGGAAGGGAGCAGGCTTCCCGCAGACTACCGCGCTCCCTGGCTGGAGGTGACGTCATCAAGGTGGCTGTGGTAAAATAAAAAATCCAGATAAAAAGCCACTGTAGCCACACCCCTATCCTACAGAATGACGTTTTTAAAGAATTTCTCCTCTTCTTGGCAATATTGCTAAAAATGCTGCTCCATTTTTGTGGCCTGTGAAACTGAGCTGCAAAAGTGGGGTGGCATCTTTGACTCAACACTAACTAGTTGGAACATTTCCACATTAAGGACATGGGAACTTAGGAACAGGGCCTTTTCGGGGATGGTCCCAGCACTGTGGATACGCCTCCTTTAGGAACTGGAACCGTGTACTGCACTCCTGATTTTAGATGGCCATGGCCATTTAGGAGAGCCTTTCAGGCACTGAATAATTTCAAGGGAGCGCAGGTAATGCTGGATGGTTTTATTGCTTCTGTTGTGTGTCATTTGAGGCTTTATAAGGGCTTGTTTTTAGTATTGTTCCTCATTCTTTTAATACATATTGAGACACTAGGAAAAGCAGGGTAGAAATGTTTTAAAGAAATAAATAAATGAAAAACGAAAGGCCAACAAAAAGCCTCACAACAGCCACCTTTATTTTCTTGAACACATCATCTGCTGAAACGGAAATGCTTTGTTGTTTAGTTGCACAGCACTTTGGCACCTGGTAAAAGGAACTGAATTGGCTTTGACTGATCTCTTTGACGGAAAGGAGACCGTAAGCAAATGCAGACTAATAATATACTGGCAGGTGTGTGTGGCTGTGTCTTTTTTTTTTTTTTAAAGAGTGAGGCTTAGTGAATCACCGATGTCCTAGTTTTAAACTTTTGTAATCAACTGCAAGCTCTCCAGTAATTTTGACTACAGGTGTATGACTCAACACTCCTTCCTAACACACATTATGTAACTCTACACAACAAACTGTACCTTGCTAATCAGTCAGTGTGTATTCAGTGGGTGCCACTGAGATCCCCACAAGACCTACATCTGCTGGCAACTTTACTGCCTTTAGGAGTTCCAAAGGTTGCTTAAGCACTGAGGCAGATACTATAAGTAAAATTGGCATTTTCAGATGCTAAGAAAACTGGTTCAGTCATGGATTCCAGAAACTGGCCCATGATCTAATGCTGCAAACAAGTTTTCCAGTCATCTTTTACCCTAGTCATCCGTTGTGTCCACTATTCATGCAGTTGTATTTCATCCATTCTTCTGAAGTTTAGCTATTGTTTTTACAGTGTACCTACTGAATACATTTGTACACACAGATTTCTTGTTTTACTTTGTAGTTTTGTAAACTGCCTTTCAAAAAAACCCCAAAATTCCTTACAAGGCAAGTCACCAAAAATTAACAGCAATATATGAGGCAACACAATTAAAGACACACAATAACGCTGCAGTCAATACAATAACGCTGCAGCCAGCACAATAAAACCATAAACACATGAAAGAATGAAGCACCACAATAACATTGGCTGCAATTCCTCATGCAGCTGGGTTTCAACTGTGATGCCATATGCTGGCTTCTGTATAAGTGTGTGTTTCTTATCTCAGCTTTCCTGTTGCAGTCTATGCTATATTAAATTACCCCCCTGATCTCCGTTGTGCTTTTCTCCTCCTCCTCTCATTTAGCGAGATCTCTGAGGGCTTCACTAGAGGTTGGAAGAGATACTCAGAGACGTCACCACAATGTGCCTCTCCCTTTCCTCTTCACTGAGGTAAACTCAGTGCGTGCTGCGATATCCGATATCCGTACGCACAAACACATTCTTGTGTCTCCCTGTTGGCAGCAGGGATTGCACAGCAGCACACAGTGTGAGGATGACACATCTAAAGTTTTCCTAGATGTCACTAGATGCCAGGGGTTGGGCAGAGGAGGAAGAGGAGTGGTATAGACTTCCCTCCCCATCCTGAGGAAGAAAGTATAGATTTACAACAGTGGTTTGTGGGAGGTCACAGCTCAGAGGGGGGAAATTGGGAAATAATGGGAGAGGAGGAGCAGGCAGAGCCAGAGCAGCAGCTGGCTGACATGTTGTCAATAGAAAGCATTCCAGAGCCACCATCTCCCAGAACCTGGCGAACCTTGAAAGTAGGAGAGCAAAGAACTTCAGGACAGAGGGCACTTAAAGGTAAAGGGACCCCTGACCATAAGGTCCAGTCGTGACCAACTCTGGGGTTGCGGTGCTCATCTCACTTTATTGGCTGAGGGAGCCAGCGTACAGCTTCCGGGTCATGTGGCCAACATGACTAAGCCGCTTCTGGTGAACCAGAGCAGCGCACAGAAATGCCGTTTACCTTCCCGCCAGAGCGGTACCTATTTATCTACTTGCACTTTGACGTGCTTTCGAACTGCTAGGTTGGCAGGAGCAGGGACCGAGCAACAGGAGCTCACCCCGTCACAGGGATTCAAACCGCTGACCTTCTGATCGGCAAGTCCTAGGCTCTGTGGTTTAACCCAGAGCGCTACCCACGTCCCTAGAGGGCATTTAGCAGCACCCATATGCAGCGGCGTAGCGTGGGTTGTCAGCACCTGGGGCAAGGCAAGTAATTTGCGCCCCCTAACTCGGGGCAAGGAAAGTAATTTGCACCTCCTAACCCCTAACCTGCCGCTGCTGCCAGCTTCTTCTTGCTGCTGCCTGGTCTGGTCTGGTGTGGTTCTCTCCCGCGCTCAGCGCTGCGCTGGGCGGCCGCTGCACTGTCCCTCCCCCAGATAGTCCCTCGCTCTCTCTCCGCACCGCACGCCTGGCACCCACCCCCTCCACAGTGGGCGGCGACCCGGCGGCTCGGATTGGATTCGCATAGCCAGCACTGCAGTGAGAGTGAGTGAGCCAGGTAGGGGCAGAGAGCTGCGAGTGCGAGCGCGCCCTCCCCAGATGTTGCACCTGGTGCGGCCGGGCCCCCCCCCTGCACCCCCCACGCTACGCCACTGCCCATATGATGATGAATGAGGAAGTGGGAGAGAAGGGAGGTGGAGATTCACTTGGGAGAACGCCATTATCCAAGAGGCTGGGGACTATAGCCTCTCTCTGTAAAGTTTGAAATAAAAAAGGACTGTAAGAAACTTTTCCTTGTTCTTATACTTTCCTGGGCAACTGGCCGGGAGTCGCTGAAAGCACCCTGACACTAGGGCAGGAGAAGGAGACAGTGTGGCTGCAGCTCCGTGCTTCTTGTAAAATCTACTCATGGCTAATGTTACAGAGGGTTGCTGTTGGCATCACTAGGTAACTGCTGAGGCCCAAACTCCAACAAGGGGTTCGTTGCTGACCTGACTGAGCTCTCTTTTTTACTGTTGCCACCTGCCCTCTCAAAGTATGAGAGGAGCGAAGTGAATGAACATTTTTGACCACTGTGAGGGCAAAGTGCTGGACTATATGGGCCTTTGTCCTGATCCTGCAGGCCCTTCTTAAGTTCTCATGTAGAAGCTGCCGCCAGTTGCTTTGCCCTCTCCTTCTAGGCAGTGGTCCAAATTGGGCCTATAGGGAGAAGGCATATGTATGGGGTATTGGTAAGTACATAAGCATATATTCCAACTTTTCCAGAGCCAAAACTGGGAAGCACATCTTTATTTGGGGGCATATATTTTTCCCCCGTGTGAGATCACGGCCCCGAAAAAGTGCTTTTGGGAGGCAAGTGTACGGCAGAACAGCATTCGAGATCATGGCACCCAAAATGGCTGCCACAATCTCACATGAAAAAAAAGGGATTTTTTTCAGGCACTTGGGAGGTATGCATAAATAAAGCCATGCTGGGTGAGGCCAGGTGATCACAGGAAGCCCACAAACAGCATTTCCCAAGTGCTCAGGTCTTGCTTTCGGGCTTCCCATAGAGCATCTAGTTGGCCACTGTGAGATCAGGATTGCCAAGGAGAAAGTTCTGTCAGTGCAAGGATTTCTACTTGTGCTACAAAACATTATTTCCTTCTCCCCCACCCCGCCCTGGAGACCCCCTTAATGTCTTCTGGGCATGTCATGAGGCCTCTGTGGGGACATGAGAAGGAGGTAATGTCCTGTTGCACTAGTGCTAATCTGGGCAAAGATCCCCCATCTGTTACCTTAAATGCCCCTTGCCTCTGCCTCTACTCCTCCCTTTCATGCCATTAGTAGCAGTGCTCTCTCTCCTTGGCTTAATTAATGCTGTGCTTTGTAGATTCTCCACACAACTTACTTTATATTTCCTTATGCATGCCACTCCCGCTCTGCTTTGCTCTAAGGAAAGGAGGAGATAGAAAGCCTCACTTGGGTTGGTGGGATGTGGCAGGGCTGATTAGGAAACAGAGCTGCTGACCATGGTGTCAGGCGTGCCCCACCCCTTCCAAAGAAGGGCCTGAGGCAGTCACCACTATTCCACCCTCTCCCAGTGAAGGCGATGCTCTTTTATTGTACTTCTCCAACATCCAGTTGTATTGGAAGGAAGTGGTGATTGTCGTGGGTTCATAGAAGACAACGCTGAAGCTCTGACGCACAGACAGATACACACAGACACAAATCCGGATCTAACATTGAATTCTAGAGAAACTACTACAGTGTTCTTTCTTTAGACTGAATGACAGAGAACCCAGCCTATGGTTCCTAGAAATATGGTTCCTAGAAATAAGTCCCCCACTTGAAAGAAGTTCAGTTTTACTGATCACATAGAACATACTCAAAGGTAGATAAAAGCTACAAAACAGGGGGAAAGGGCTTGATCATGGGCAGGAATATCATTGTAACAACAGAATTTGACAGAACAAAAAAAGCTGTCACTCCCTGCTTGCTGGCCAGTCTTTCTGGCGGACAACTTCACAGTTTGGATCACAAAAGATGGTTTCTGTGTACTGTAGGCACCTCTTTGATGTACCATAATTTGTATTAGAAAAGGGGGATCAAAAGCTTCCCAAGAAAGAAAGAAAGAAAGAAAGAAAGAAAGAAAGAAAGAAAGAGACTTCCAAAATCCATAGTTTTAAGACATGATGAAAATAGAAAATACAAAAAAAAAAAAAATGTCACAGCATTACTACATTCAAGATCAGGCATTATTTTGGAATCAAATGCAAAATGAGAGGAAAACCCATCCTCTGTTGTACGGACACACTCAAGCAATGGGCATAGTCCATAGGAAGCTACCTTTGCTTAAGTCCTTAACTTTGTTTAAGTGTTTACATACTATTGGTTTCACTGCCGCTTGTCGGGATGGATGCTGGAAATTCACCAGCTCTCCAGGTGAGCTCTGAATAGTCCCTAGCTAAAAGTCCTTAGACTGAATAGTAAGGATAAATTAAGCACCCACTCCTGTTGAAACGATACACAATGATACGCGAATACAATGAAACCTAAGAGTTCCATGTGCTGACAATTGGCTGATTCACCAAATCCCAATAATGCAGCACACAGTCGTACCTTGGTTCTTGAACGCCTTGGTACTTGTACATTTTGAAATACAGTAAGTGTTCCAGTTTTTGAACGTTCTTTGGAAGGCAAACAACCAACATGGCTTCCACGGCTTCAGGCTGAGCACAGGAAGCTCCTGCAGCCAATCATAAGCAGCACCTTGGTTTTTGAATGATTCTGGTAATCGAATGGACTCCTGGAACGGGTTAAGTTCAACAGCCAAGGTACCACTGTATTTGAGTGCATGTAATCTCCCCTCTCCCCTGCAGCTGGAATTATGGGGAAATGTGATTCTCCTCCCCATGCCCTTCAAGCAGAAATGTTATCTTACAGAAAGCCTGGATCCTGCACAATATGTCAGTAACAATTATGTAGTCATTGCATTTTAAAAAATACGGAATATGATTCAGCCAAAGTTAGGTGCTTTTAAATCCCATGGTTTTATATGGGAGGAATTTAAACAGATACTTAACTCTTCCACCAAATTTAATTGGGCTTTAAAAATGTATAACTTGGCAGCATCATGTCTACTGTCTAGGCATGGTTGGTACCAAACACATACTCATATGATACTACGGAATAGTAGCACAGATCATGATTTTTATCTTCATTATATTTATGGCCCTTGCAGCCATAGAACCTCCCTGAAATAAGTAATCACCTTCTTATTAAAGTAGACAACATTGTCAGTGTATTCAGTTCGTTGCCTAACACAGAGAACAAACCCACTTAGGAAACTGTTCTGATTCACCCATGTTAATAACGTTTAAATATTTTACAGCTGCTGCTTTGCATGCATAAAATGAATCAGCCATCACTCTTGTAAAGTTAATTGGTGATGCAACCTGATTCGTTTAGAAGAGAAAGAAATGTGCTACCCCAAACCATTGTTATTAGAGATCCTGTTTGTTTTTCCTGACTCCCTTGTGTGGTACCTGTTCCTGTCTTTAAACAAGGGAATCTTGAATGGCAAAACCACCAGTGAGTTTTGAGAGTCAGCAACTAGCAGCCCACGGGCCAAATCAGGCCCTGTGAAGTTTGTGTCTGCCCTGCCACACCACCCCTCCAGAAATGTCTATTTGAGGCAGTGCAAGAAGGAGGGAAGTATAAAACAGGAAAACATGTTACGAGGACGAGCAAGGCATCTTTTTACACAGCCCATGCCTTTTCCTTTTCCTGCTTATACATGCCTGCTTTAATCTCTCTCACACATACATAAACTAGTGAGCGACAGAGATAACAGTAAGAGTACAGGGTGTATACTGTATAATGTTATTGAGATGCAGACAGAGAGAGTGTAGGGCCATTGCTCAACTTCACAGATCTATGGTTGCCTATTACAGATGAGAAAGAGATACAATGCGCACTAAGGCACCGCCATATCGACACATGTGCATTGCAGCAAAATCAGCATGTGTACAATTATCACACAAGTCATGTGATGGAGGTGCTTTTTATTCAAGATTACTTTCACACCTGGGATTTCTTGTGTTGCTTAGGCAAACATTTGACCAGCGTTAACGTGGAGGAAAAAGTGAAAGAGGGGCCATTTGTAAATGTGAAAGGGCAGCAGTATAGCATGTGTATCCAGAATGTGGTAGCTAGACTGGTGACTGGGAGTGGCTGCTGGGACCACATAACACCAGTCCTGAGAGATCTGCATTGGCTCCCAGTATGTTTCCAAGCACAATTCAAAGTGTTGGTGCTGACCTTCAAAGCCCTAAACGGCTTCAGTCCTGTATACCTGAAGGAGCGTCTCCACCCACATCGTTCAGCCCAGACACCGCCGGGGGCCTTCTGGCGGTTCCCTCATTGCGAGAAGTGAGGTTACAGGGAACCAGACAGAGAGCCTTCTCGGTAGTGGCGCCTGCCCTGTGGAAGGCCCTCCCGTCAGATGTCAAGGAAATAAGCAGCTACCCTATTTTTAATGGACATCTGAAGGAGCTGCACAGAGTGGCTGGGGAAACTCAGCCAGATTGGGGGTGGGGTTATAAATAAATTATTATTATAAATAATTATAAATAATTATAAATAATAATAACAATTATTATTATTATTATTATTATCATCATCATCATCATCATCAGTGCAGCATTCATGTCTGAAGGAAGATGAGCTTTCAGTCTAATCAGTCAGCCTTGGGTGTCTCTGACGTAGAGAAGGCAGGCGTGTAGGGTATAGAAAGATTTCCTGAAAAACACTGGACCGCTGCATTAAGCTGGCTGCCAGTAAGAAAGCAGCAAATGTGGAACGTAAGATCTGCCTTTGAGAGATACTGCGAGAGAAAACAATTAGATGTGATGGCTTTCCACTCCCACAAGATGTGTTATGTGAGTTTGTTGAGTCTTTCGGCTGGATGCTGAGAAAATATGCCCTTATCTTGCGCTGACTGGCTCTATAGCATCACCCACCAAATCTAGCCTGCTTCCACAGAAAGCGCAGCTCCAGCGCTGTATGTCTGCTGTGCCACTTACAATAAATCTATTTACACACAGAGAGAGATTAGAGCCAGCTTGGAGAGATCAGGGTCATTTGTTGGGTTACTAACCCTCAGAAAATACAAGGCAAGGTCAGCAATTGGAGCACAGCTTGGCTTGAGAGTTACTCACATCATTAAGTATCTCTTTGCTTCAAAGAACCTCTTTCTGATTATTCAACAGGCACAACAAACCCCAGGAGAGCACCCCAAAGAGCATTAATTTATAAAACCCAAACGAACAAGATTTTAAAACACAATATTGCTCTTGAAATTTGCCATGTGTGTGTGTTTTCATCATCATCATTTATTATTTATACCCCGCCCATCTGGCTAGGTTTCCCCAGTCACTCTGGGTGGCTCCCAACAGATTAAAAACAGATTAAAACATCAAACATTAAAAACTTCCCTAAACAGGGCTGCCTTCAGGTGTATTCTAAAAGTCAGATAGTTGTTTATTTCCTTGACATGTGATGGGAGGGTGTTCCACAGGGTGGGCACCACCACCGAGAAGGCCCTCTCCCTGGTTCCCTGTAACCTCACATCTCACAGTGAGGGACCTCATAACTTGTAACTCAGTCAACACTTGCTATCCCCTCCTCCTTTTTTTGCAAGGGACGCGGGTGGCGCTGTGGGTAAAACCTCAGCGCCTAGGACTTGCCGATCGCATGGTCGGCGGTTCGAATCCCCGCAGCGGGGTGCGCTCCCGTCGTTCGGTCCCAGCGCCTGCCAACCTAGCAGTTCGAAAGCACCTCCGGGTGCAAGTACATAAATAGGGACCGCTTACCAGCGGGAAGGTAAACGGCGTTCCGTGTGCTGCGCTGGCTTGCCAGATGCAGCTTTGTCACACTGGCCATGTGACCCGGAAGTGTCTCCAGACAGCGCTGGCTCCCAGCCTATAGAGTGAGATGAGCGCACAACCCTAGAGTCTGGCAAGACTGGCCCGTACGGGCAGGGGTACCTTTACCTTTACCTTTTACCTCCTTTTTTTCTTTTTCTTCTTCATTTTTGCTTCAGTTTTCTCCATTTAATATGAATACCATCCCTGGGTCAGTGATATATTTATGAGCACTATTCCTAGGTTCTTTAAGAGCCCCTCCAGACTGCAGGGTTTCTTTGTTTGTTTTGCCAGTGTATTGTCAAGCATGTCATTGATGCAATAATAGTGTGATAATAGTGGATTTATACTAGACAGTGCATACATCATTCTGATTTATTAATTCGGTGGTGCTTCCTCAATATTATTGCCATCTGAACAAACACTCTACAGTGCAACAACCTCCAGGAACATTTGTGGTAAAAACAAATCTGGAAGCTATGGGGCATGCACTTAATGGAAACAAAGCAGCACGTCTAGCCCAAAAACTTTTGCAGGCTCAAACAGTATTGACAGTGGGATCATGTGTAACGCCACAATATCATCAAGAGCACAAATAATCATTAATGTGCAATGAATGTGGAGGGGCCCCAAGGTTTTCTTAAGTGATGTAGAAGTCATATCTGGAGTAGAGAGAACCTCTTCATAAAATAGCTAAGTTGCTAATTTATAGTGTTCTCAACATAGCCATCCTCCATTGAAAAGTGGCATGCAGATCTGATAAAATAAATTTAAAATGTCAAGGTAGACACAGCCTTCATTATTGCTGTTGTTCTTCTAGTTTTTCTGGTCATCACTGATGGCATAATACCAGGATATGGTTTATACTTAGCCTACAAAATGAATTCTGCCTTTAACGCTGCACAATGAAGTGAGGCATGCCATGTTAAGGTTATATCTGCAAGCTTAAGACATACATCTGGATGCACTATAATACAGTGCACGTGAGCAAGTGCATAGTGCCTTTCTGAAACCTTTGAACAAACACAATCGGCAGCACCACATCTGGATTAGACAGAAGTGTTTCAGAATCAATGGGAACAACTTTCAAGCGGGGTTGAGTCCCTGTTCGTCCTGATCTTGCACTGGTTTCAGCAGGGAAATTTGCTTTGCAAACTTGTGCATTTTAATTAGGCAAACTTGAATTTTAAAACCGTTTATATGAGGAGAGATTTGTACTAAAATGCTGATGAATTTTCATGAGGACGTTGTTAAAAAAATGCAAACTGATGTGGAAATGTGGAGGAATGAACCCGAGACTGGAAAAATGAACCAAAACTGACATATTCAATTCATCCCCCACACTAAAGGAGCTCTCTAAAAGCTTCCCATGAAAGATTCTGAAATCAGTACTTAGGAGAGATCCCAAATTTCTCCAAGAAGTGGCTGACAAGCACCAGCAGACCAATGCAAAGAAGCTTCCATGGTTGCAGATTGCTTCTGTAAAGAAATCCTAATCTCTTGCTTTCATGAGCATCAAAAGGCATAAAAAGGCTCTCACCAAATTCACCGAAAAGAAAACAGTAAATTAAAACTGAAAAGGAGAAAGAGATCCTGAGGTTTGGCTCAACTCTGTACACTGTACATGTATTAGCTTTGATGCATTATTAGAACTGAAATAACTTTCACCCGTTTCAAGGAAAAGGGTTTCTTTTTTCAGGCATGAGATCAAAGCGAAAGGGGCTAAAGGGTATTTTGGATCTCAAGCACAAGGAACTTTCAAACAAGTGAGTCATGATTGTTTATGTACCTAGAAATGTTGTGATAGAGAAAGCTCTTTTTATGGGGTGCAGTAACAACAGCGTAAATCAAGCATTAACCAGAAGTAGACAGCAAATTCTCTATATTTTTCAAAAGACCTCTACGGGAGCAGAATTTTAGGGAAGGCCCAAAGTAGTTCTGTTTTTAGTAGCATAAAGGCAGTCAGACAAGAGGCGCCACTGTATCTTTGTCACAAAGCATAACAGTGTTTAATATAAAAGAATAACCAAAACAATACAAAGCAGCTGATCAAGCCACTTGCAGGAAAGTGGCCATGAAGTACAGTAGGTTGAAGCTCACATCTGACATTTGATTGGCTCTTCAAGTCCTTGCATAAGGAAGTAACTGGGCTAAAAAATTAACACCCATATACCGAGCTGCATGGGACTTGTCTACAAAGCAAGTCAGAGTGCAAAATTAATGTGTTCCCGTTAGACCAACAGTTCAATTTCCAACATACCCTTTGGTGACAAAACTTGCAGACCCATGAATCCATAAAAGGTCAGAGCCAATCAGTCTCTGACACCCAGCCGATTCTAAACACAACACTGCACGCCGAATGCCTCCACAATAAACCAATTGCCACTTTTCTTGAAAGGCCAGACTAAGTATTAATCATTTGTAAATTATCTTTTATTTTTAAGTATGCACATGTAAAACAACCAACTAACGCCGAGACCATGCAAGAGGTAAAAAATATGGATGGCAAACTCATGACACATGGAGGGGCTTACTTAATTTGCTGAACATGAGGAAGCTTTAGATTTTCAATTTCATTTTAAAATGAAGGACACGCAGGGCGAGATGGCAGCTATTCCTTCGATATACTGGGAGCCATTCATCATATACAGACGAAACACAGAAACAGCTATGAGAGATCACTGTAATTGTCCACAAAAGCTTTCCCTCTTCTTTCTGCAATTTTGTTAACTTGTTTGCTTCATCCCATTCTATCTTCCCCTTTGTCTTCTATCATTCATTTGGTTTTAGTTTCTTTAATTCATTGGTCTCTCACTTTCCAGGTGAATTTACTTCCATCTTTAAGCCTAAAACTATCTCTTTATCTATCCAGTTATCACTTGCGTTTCTTTTCCTTCATTTTTTCCCCTTGCATGTATTTTATTCCTGTTGTCTTGGATATCTTACTACTTTCTAATTGATTGATAAAAATATTAAATACAGCTATGTCATGAAAATATTTCAAAGTGATTTACAACAATAAAACAAAAAAATAAAACAAATAATAAATAACAAGCAAACAAAAAACAAACAAAAATATTACAAAGTTTTTAAATTTCTTTAAAAATTGCTCTTCTTCTCTCCAATCTGGATTTTATTCTCTTCAGTCTAATAATATTGCCCTTACTAAATTATCTAACACACAAAGAAAGTCAAACCCCTCTTCCTCTTCCTTCTCCTCTTGATAGTATTAACTGTTTTCTTTATAATTATCTTCTTCTGCTATCTTTCACAGAAACAAGTTTTAAAAATGCTAAAATCCCTCCAGACTGGTGCTTTATTCTGTAACATTGTGCGCTAATGGTGGATTTGTGCTGGACTGCCAAGACATCTTTCTACTTCATTAGTTGTTCTGTGATGCTTCCCCGGTGTTACTACATTATTGCTTTCTGAAAGGTCACTCCTGCACTATAGTGCAACAAAAGTGGACCAATATCTCCCACCCCCCAACCTGGAATGTTTATGGTATTAAAAAACCCCACAGGATTTCGGCAGGAAGCTACAGTTCATTCACCAGCTGGAAATGAACCCTTGCTATGTTTAAAAGTGCAGTGAGATAATAGGTTTTGTTTTTTTCTTGAATGGGTCAGTAAATCTTTGACAAAAACAAAAGTCAAGGATGAGATGAGCTCTCATTAGAAAAATGAGATTGCAGGAGAAAGTTTAAAAAAAACACCACACAATCCCAGGATACTCCCCCTTAAGGTCATTAACTCAGGTTCATGAAGTGTGGCCACAGATTTTAAAAATACAAACTGCAAAAATACCTAGAACACGCACAAGCAAAATATACGACGTGAGCAAGTACCCAAAATATAATCTGAGCGCATTCACAGCCCATGGGCTATATGTCACCCAAATCCACTACATATAAATATGGTAGGTTACAAGTGACCATGTATATTTTGGATTCGGCCGAGAGATCATAGGATGCAGCATAAGTAGAGAAAGACCTGATCTGCCATGAGATGGACCCGATGCCATTGGAGATCCACTGATACACCTGCAGAAAGCTCCTGTGGTGTAGACATTCCGTTCCTGGTAGGGGTCAGAATGGGGCAATTTGGGGGTGGAGGTAGCTGAGGTCCTCCTCCGCGGGTCTTCTTCTGGTTCCCTCACCGCGAGAAGCCAAGTTACAGGGAACCAGGCAGAGGGCTTTCTCGGTGGTGGCACCTGCCCTGTGGAACATCTGCCCTTCAGATGTCATGGAGATAAAGAACTATACAACTTTTAGAAGACATCTGAAGGTGGCCCTGTATCAGGAAGTTTTTTATGTTTGATGTTTTATTATGTTTTTATATATACTGTAAGCCACCCAAAGTGGCTGGGGAAATGCTGCCAGATAGGCGGGGTATGAATAATAAAATTAGTAGTAGTAGTAGTAGTAGTAGCAGCAGCAGCAGCAGCTTTGGATCTGCAGACTCCCAAGCTCCCACATTCCCTGACATGCCCCTCCAGACAAAATATACTAGTGAGGATCTGGGAATCATCACAATGCACAGATTTTCAGGGGATCCTGGTTGTTGCCCCTCTTTTATTTGCATATTTATGTCCTACTTGTAAAGATGAGCCTTCACAAAGCGTCTGGCAGTAACTTAATGAACACAAAGCGATAATAACCTGCTTTATTTTCCTTTATTTTCACGCCGCCACAGGCAGGTATGCCAATTCGGTTTCAGATGAATAAATGCTTGCAATGGTTTTAGGAAACATATGTCCTCTTGTTGGAAATCCCCGTCCTCTAATATGGAATGCAGTTATCTTCCCTGGACACTTGGTATGTGGAAACATCTTGAGAAAGGAAGCGTGATCCCAGCTGAACTGATAAACAGCTCCCTTTACCTAATTTTTAAAATACACACACACTCATACAATCACACCGTCATCATCCCTTTCCGATAGGATTGCCAAATTTTAAGTTTCTTCCCTGATTTGTATATCCTGCAGATGTGTCTCCTTGAATTCCCCACTCTATTAAACTTTTGGCATTATATTAAAGGAAACAAGTATTTACCTGGACCAGAAAGCTAACCCCTTTTTTACATCAGTAAGAGCTGACCTAGTTTTTGCTGAGGAAGTAAGCCTGTCTCAGGGCTGCGCCACTTCAGACTGAAGGTGTGGCCTAGATCAGAGATACACAACCATTTCCTTGCCCCACATGCACCCTGCACATAGAAAAATGGTACGTCTGAGAGAAGGTTACACACTGGAACTTTCCTCCCAAACGTCTAGTTTATTATGTGCAGCAAAATGTTGCATGAAGGACAGTCCAGTGAGCCTCCGCAGGCAGCCTGAATTGGTTCAGGCAGCCTGAATTGGTACATATTTGCTACCTCTCTGTGAAAGCTAGGCCACAACTGGAGGCATCAAATGGATGAAATGTCGCACGTGAAATGCCAGAAATGAGCAGGGCATGATTTAGCCAAAGCTAAGCACATTTATATCCCACTGCTTTCAGTCGGAGAAAGCGACACATGTGCTTAACACTTCCATTGCAATTAATGGTGCTGAAAAAGCTTAACTTGGGACAGGCTCTTGTCCGCTGTACCTGCAGCACTTCAGTTAAGCCTGTTAAAAGCTGGAACAAAGCCTAAAATATACATGATTATTGGCCCATGGTTATTTGCAGCACAGTCCTGTGTGTCCTGCTAAGTTCAATAGGAATTACTTCTAGGTAAATGTGTATAGGATTGCCTGCCTTTTGGTGCCTCAACTGCCACTGTTTTGCTCTCTTATCTAGTTCTTACCTTTATTACAGGGAATGGGGAACTAAGACCATGTTATGTAAAAAGAAAAATGAAAACATTTTTCCCAATCCCATCTTTATTTTCACCTCTCTACTTAATTCTGAATGGAGCTCCATCAATTTGTTTTGTTTTGTTTAATTAAATTCTGGCCAGATCAGTGAAATTCAAGCTGATGGGCAATCATATTTCCAGGCTGGGGTATGAACAAAAAAAAATGATCACATGTTTGACTCACATATTCTGCATTTCCAGTACTGTTAAATTCCTTATCCACTTCTGATGTCACCACTTGGTATGCTTGGTAGACAGGTGTTTACTATGTTATTCCCTGAGCCCAGCAAGCTGCCTCTCAAAAGTGATTGTGGCTAGTAGCCATTGAAACTGGTAGGCCAGAAGGTAGGAAGACCAACAGTAGGTGGCGATAGAGCCAATGAAAGGCAGACTCACTCCATGACTGATTGTAAATAAGAAGGCAGGAAGGTAGGGGTTGCTGAGGGCAAAGTTTGATCTGGCAGTGCACCTTTCCTCTAAAGGATCAGCCCCCACTGCTCAATGGGTTGGTTGGTTGGTTGGTTGGTTGGTTTTTGTTTGTTTGCTTGTTTTTTAATGGTCCAGGGATACAGCTACTGAAATAGGAGTGAGATACGCTTTCTTCATACTGATCATCACAGAAGGAAGGGCAGGAAGAAGAGGGAGCAGTCTCCCTGAGCATAAAAGCATCTATTCTTGCTCAGACTCTTCATTTGCAAACTAGCACCCAACCTCTTCACCCTCTTCTGTTGTCCTCTTAACCCTCTACAAAGGACAGTGAAAACTACCACAAGTTAATTTGTGACTTCACTGGAACACCATGCATTGAATTATTGAAGAACCACATCCAGTCTCCAAAGTGCTTTTCTATATGATGTGGTTGTGACACTTGTGATTTCCTTCCCTGACATAAAAGCCGGGTTTCTCGTTTTTCAAAGAGTGGTGATCTGCAATTATGTGGCTTTAACTTCAGATAGATTCTCACATGCAATTTAATGCTGGAAATTTCCAAATGGCTGACATTAAAAGTTAGCAAGTCTGACAAGTTGGTGGGGAAGAGAACAGAAAATGCCAGAGCTGGATATTGCTGGTGGGGCAAGTGCTACTGCACTCTGATCTTGCTTTTGAACTTCCCATGGACATCTGTGTGTGAGAACAGGATGCTGGACTAGGTGGGCCTTTGGCCTGATCCAGCCGGCTCTCTGTGTGTTCTTATGATGTGTGTATTGTTCTGGTGCAAACAAAGGCTAATCCCTGGAAATGGAAGCATGGAGGCATTATCTGGCATAAACTGTGAGCTAAGTGGCAGCTGTAAAGGAGTATTTCATCCCCTCACGTTAATCCAGCCTTTCTCAACCTGTGGGTCCCCAGATGTTTTTGAACTACAACTCCCATCACCCCTAGCTAGCAAGGCCAGAGCTCAGTGATGATGGGAGTAGTAGTCCAACAACATCTGGGGACCCACAGGGTGAGAACCGCCGCCGGTTAATCCAACATCTTCGGGCGTGTGTAACATAAAGGTGCCGTTTGGGTGGGGCAGAGGGGTGGAGAATTTTCTCCTCACATTGACTCTACATAGTAGGAACGGTCTATTATTGTTTGCTTCTCATGTTTGAACCACAATGGTGTCACCGTCACCACAGTTCTGGCCCTACCATTAGGCAAAGTGAGGCAGCTACTTCAGGGAGCGGCTGTTATTCCCACCCTTCCTGAGTTGGTGCTCCACTTGTCTTGGTGCTTCTGTTTGCTTGTATCGGGATTATATGTGAAATCTGTGGATATATCTGGAAAAATGAAAACAGAATGGCACTGAGCTCCAAAGGTGGGGGGTGGGGCTTATAAAGGAGGCACCTACCCCTTTCCCCTTCTGTAGTGATTCACAGGAGACCCATTCTGCTCCCATTTGCAAAGGGGTCCCAGGGCCTAATTTGGCCTGGAACAAGGCTTCTTATTTACAACAACCTCAAGGGAGATGCAGCTCTCTCTTTCTACAAAAGAGCACAGCTCCTTCCTAGCCTGCCACTCTAAGCAGCTTACAAGAGTCATCACACTAAGGAGAGATCATGGCGCAAGGTGACAAAATAGTGTCTTAAGTGGGCCAGGCTGGTGCCTGATGCTCCACTGGATAGCTGCCTCACGTGGGTGCTTATAACATCACACGGTCAACCAGCCCTGTGCTTTTCTAGGTTACGGAATCACTGTGACCAATTAATCATGACTTGGAATTAAAGCAGATAACGGGTGATAATCTGAGGAAACCATTAGAAAAGGAAAAGAGGAGGGATAAAGAGAAGCGAAACATGGAAGGAGAAGTGAAGCAGCAACTTGCATGAAGATATTAAACACAGAACGTGAGGGTTATAATTTTTGGGAAGTATCTTAAGCACAAAGCTCTAATTGCCCATCAACATGCACAAAAACCGCAAAGCGGCATCATGACCGCTGATTTGACACAAGAGTTGGTGTTGGTTAATGCTCTGGTGGAAACAAATTCATTTATAAAAGGAACACTACCCAGAGTCTTGGGGCTATTTACAGCATCACCCAGAAGCATTGCAAACTGGAACTGAAAATAGTTTTAACGCCAGTCATTAACAATCCATCTCCCACATCACACTGCTCCCACATCACATAAAGGGGGCTTCATGCCCCTTTGTGGGAAGCTGATCTATGGGCCGTTAGTTCTTCCCACATAAACATATAATCATAGCCACATCAATCTGTTAGTCACAGATTGCCCATGGCAGCCAAGAATAAAAGCTATATTCATTGATACAAATCTATGACAACTATGTTAAAACTCTAAAATGCATGCAGAAATAAGCATTATGACTATTCACAAGGCTAGTAACTGATATCACAAACATCCTAGCTTGTTAAGTTACCAGTAATTAACTCTGGTCATCAAGTAAAGCCCAATGAGAACTGATCACAGACACTTTGTAGTTTTCCTCTTTGGAGTTCGTGACACAACTACATTTTTTAAGTTGTTGATGCTCATTTTATTTCACCCCATGTCTTTTTTATTTACCTTCTTTTATTCAATTTTTTTGTCTTGTACACATTTGGATGATTTATTTTATGCGCTTCTTATTTTGTTTGCTTGGCGCTGGTCATTCACCATATCAATTAAATAAGATGTGATTTAATTTGAGTCACCCGCTAGCAGAGGGACCCACGGGCACAATTCAACCCAGAGGTGATAAAATTGAACTTATCAACTGGTACAAAACCATTTAATTACAACTTGAGGCTACCTTTGAATTTCTTTTGATTTGAGAATGACCAGATTCAGGCCAGTGATTCAAGTGTTCTGGGCCGGCTGTGCTCTCCCTGCTGGGTTCTGATTACTGTTAGACAGTTACACTCTAAATAATACTAACTCTGGTTTTCTATTTGCAAAGATTTGATTAAAAGTTTCCGATTGCAGTTAAGGGGGGAACCGAGATCTGTGTTAGCTGTGGCTAAGATAGTTACTATTCCCTTTTTATTATTACCATAAATATAGAACACACACAAAAAGCACATTATTTTAAGTGGCAAAAACAACACTGAGACAGTCATTGTCCCACAAGTTCTCATTTCAATGGTTTATGAAGAAAAATTTATCGCTCTGTAGATGTAACCAGTGACGTTACTTCTTTTATAACAGAAGTAATGTACACACAGAATGGTGAACACACATTTTTGAAATGACATGTTCCGTGTTCCGATTTTTAGTTTGAAATCTCTTGCCCAGGGGCAGGGATGCCTTCTGAAAGCATTCTGGTACTAAGTGTCGCTAATAAATTCCAATAAATAATTCTCATAAATGTCTCAGCTAAAGGGGGAAAATAGCGAAATGGAAGGAAAAGCACCCATTGCTTGATCAGCAACAATCCACACCGATGCACTATTTTTAAGGGAGCTATTTCATAATACCTTGCACTTTTAATAAAGAACATCACTTGGCTCAAGGTGCCATAGGCGACTTCATGTGTGAAGTGGGCCTCTCTCCTCATGTGTGTGGGGCAGGAAATTGGTTCAGTGCCAAGGACTGCTCTGAAAACTTACCGTGATACAGATCGCTATAGCCCGTTTGATTACTTTAGCGTACCTCTTAAAAGACCTTGTTTTCATTCAGACTTTTTGCAGATATACTTTGGTGGTGGTGGCACATCGTAAGCGTGCAGGAAACCATTCCTGACCTGTGGAATTGTCTTTTTTCTTTTCTTTTTATAAGAAGTCCTCCTGTTTGCTGACTCTGGGTCTAACATACACATGGATCGCTTGCTATCCTTCACTAGGAATGGAGAGCTGATGGCTTTCCCAGCTGTTGGTGGGGCTGCAACTCCCATCATCTCTGACTCCTGGTTGGGGCTGATGGGAGCTAATTAGAATAATTTATTTTTTAATACAGTGCCATCTATATGCATGGAAGTTTTCAAAGACGAAATACAACAGGGTGAACTGGTACGTGACAAGAATGAACATGCAGAGAGGGAAAGCACTGCGAGGCCATGGAGGATTCTGAGGACAATAAGCTTGGTACAGGATCCAGGACTAGCTAGGAAGCCACTGCAGGGATTTAAGGAGGAGTCACATGACAAGAGTTTGAGAATTTGAGTTCTCTTCATAGAATCATAGAGTTGTAGGGGGACCCTGAAGATTCATCTAGTCCAACATCCCTGCAATGCAGAAATATGCAGCTGTCCCATAGGGGGATCGAACCAGCAACCTTGGCGTTATCGGCACCATGCTCTCACACTGTCCAAGCTGACGATAATTAATGATCTTTGTTATCGACTTCGGAATTTCTTGTCATATAATTCCCATTCCCACCCCTCATCATCTTGTTAAAAGACTTGGCAGATCAAAGTTTTTCAGTCCTTGAAAGCTAGAGTCTTTTGAAACAGAGCATTATTATTAAAATTTATTTTTTTTAAAGGTGAAGTCTACTCAGCACAGGAATGGTTGTATCTGAAACAAACACCAGGTTCTACAATCAGCAGCTTAGAAACATAAGTATCTCCATTCCAAATCAGTGGCTTTCCCTGGTTTTGTTCTTTCTTCGCCACCCAGTTGTGCCATGGACAGTTCTTCTCTGTCAAATGTAACTTGAAGAGTTTTTATTTGTGTCTATGAAAAGCAGAATTGTCCTATTAATGGAAGGGCCGCCCTCTTCCTCTTTTACTTTTGAGATGGCCAGCTGAACGCCTGAGTTTTCGCCTTTCTTGATGATGGTGTTTCTCTGCTTCCTGCTGCTTTTTCTGTTGCTCTGACTGAAAACAATGCAGAAAATACCCAAGTAAATACTGCACTTCCAAACCATACTGATGTACCAAGAGAGATGGAGAAAATATTACTTTATTCTAGTCAAATCCAAAAAAGCCACAATTTACTAAGTAGTCACCCAAGAATTATTACTGCCGCATTGTCTTAGTGTATCAGCAAGCTATTAACTTTATCTTCTAGTTTCATGTACAAGCACATTTAATTATATTTAATCCTGTGTACCCCTTGTTTGTTCTGATTTTTAAGAAAGAAAGAAAGAAAGAAAGAAAGAAAGAAAGAAAGAAAGAAAGAAAGAAAGCATTTGGGGGGGAATCTAATAAAAACAACCATAGGTAGGTAGGTAGGTAGATGATAGATAGATAGATAGATAGATAGATAGATGATAGAACAAGCTCAATTAAGGGTGCAATCCTGTGCCCCCTTATTTGGGAGTAAGCCTTATAGAACTGAGTAGACATGTACAAGATTATACTGCAAGGCACTTTGTTTAAAGACACCCATGTTTCCATTTGTTCCCAATTTCCTTCTCACCACCAGTGTGTAGTCATCAGTAGGATGGGGATACCACTAGAAAAATATTTGATGCTGGGCGGAACATTCCTCCGCCCCCCAACTTGTGCCTTCAGTTTGTGCTAGAGCTGTGCTGGGTTCAAACTAACCACCCCTCACCACCCCATATAAATGACTGAATAGAATTCCTAGCTTCCTAGGAGAGTCCTCCAGCAGCTTACAGAGATTCAGCAGCTTGCCTAGCTCACTGCTCCTACCCACAGCCAGAAGCAACGAAATAAATTATATAAAGCAAGTAGAGGTATGCAAATCTGCTGAAGCTGCACAACACAAACACAGCCCAGCCCTTGAAACAAACCAAGTTGTACCAGAAGGCTGACTTAGCCCTTCTATTGCATTGCAATTAACACCGCATTAACGTGCACCATTAAGACTTTAAGCTTACCTTTTTTAATTTAAAGGTAACTTGTTTACTTCCTACTGTGGTGTCGTGTACGCTAAGTGCACCAACTCTCTCTTCAAGCTGCAAACGATCTCCGAGTGTTTTTCTGCAGACAAGAGGGGGAAAGTCAGTTTCTTAGTATTTCTAGTCAGCATATTAAAATTACACAGTGTGGGGGGGTAACTACCTCTGTGTGCACACAAGTTATTTCCTGCCATTCCAAGTATGATCACTAAACATTTTTTTCTGAAAATTTCATTCTTATTTTCCCAAATATTACACACATACAAACATGAGATTTGTATGCTCCACACACGCTGTATGTTTAAGATCCATTTTTACAGAATGCACAGGTGCTCCAGCAGAACTATTATATACAAAACAGTCTACAAAATACGCTTTAAAAACCCCAGAGCTCTAAATAACCACACTTCTAATCTTTTATATGCCACATAAAAGAAATCTCTTTTCTGTTTGGACAAAACAGAAAGCAAATTTTAGGTGAAAGCGAAAAAAGCAAGCGAAGCAGCCTGAAGCATAGTTTATATACCAACATTTGTACCTCAAATAAGAGGATACATTAGCACTAAGCAATTTTTCCACAAATCTTTTAACAGGGGCTCTCACATGTAATTTATAGGCTACAAGAAGCGAAGACACTGCAATCCTGCATTTCCAAATCCAGATACAAAGTTTAATCTAGGAATACCCCTAGAATATGTACATTCCTGTTTCTCCAGATGAATGCAACCCTATCTAGAGCTGGCCATCTACACAATGCCTAGATCCAAGAATCACCAAGAACACCCCCATGCTGATATCTGAAAGCAGAGGAACCACAGTAACGCTGTGACCCTTACTCTTCACCCACAGAGCCAATTCAGTAAGATATTGTGGCTGATGGTCTCAAAATGTACTGAGAAGTCCAAGAGATTCGATAGGATCACATCTCCCAATTTCGCTCCTGAAGGAAGCCATTTGCCAGGGCGACCAAGGCAAATTCAGTTTCAAAATGGAGTCTAAAGCCAGGCTGTGTGTAGATAATCTGTCTTCTCTACGAGCATCTGAAGTTGGCTAACCACCAACCTCTTGAGCACTTTGCTTAGTAAGGGCAGTAGTTTTGCAAACTGCTGGAATACTGGATACTTTGCCATTTCTACCTTCCCCTCGTCTTCTCCCCTCCATACCGCTGTTTATTGTTCAGTCTGTGTGTGTTGTTAAGGAAGAACTTCATACAGTATTAATAAAAGCTTGGAGCAACACTGAGTCAGGAATATGATAAAGCAACACCCAGTCTTATATAAAAGAGTCATAAATCTCTTCAAAATGCCATAATAAAAAGCAAAATGTCTAGCCATTAGGTGGATTGGGGAGACATTAAGACAGTCACGATTTGGGGGGGGGGTACTGAGCCCTGTTAGCACCTTAACAAATTTATTGTGCCATAAGCTTTTCTGGATCAGAGTCTACTTCATCAGATGTGGAACTTTATGCCACAATACATTAAATTAGTTACAGGACTTTTGTTGTTTTTGCTACAGCAAACTAATATGGTGGCCCTTCTCGGAGACTGAGGAAGTTACGTTACATATGCTCTAACTAAAAGAAAAAATAAATAAAGAGAGATATATATCTGGCATCTACTAGGTATCTTGAAGAATACCACATTTTGCCATTCAAGAGTGGCATCCTCAGCTGGAGTAGCATGATTTTATACACCTGAAGATAGGACTTTACTCTCTGAAGGGACATTCCATGCAGTCACTAGGTAAAAGTGTTCTCATTTGGCTTCCGCTGACTTTTTAAAAAACCTAAGTAGACCACATGAAATTAATCTCCAGTTTTGCCAATACAGTGGTACCTCGGGTTACATACGCTTCAGGTTATATACGCTTCAGGTTACAGACTCCGCTAACCCAGAAATAGTGTTTCAGGTTAAGAACTTTGCTTCAGGATGAGAACAGAAATTGTGCTCCGTTGACGTGGCAGCAGCGGGAGGCCCCACTAGCTACAGTGGTGCTTCAGGTTAAGAACAGTTTCAGGTTAAGAACGGACCTCCGGAACAAATTAAGTACTTAACCCAAGGTACCACTGTATAAAAATTGCTATGTTTCTCTTTCTTACTGGTTCTCAGCCACAAGAAACCTGTGTGTTTTGCTTAACTTTTGAGACAGATATAGAACACTTTCTAGATGTTGTATGTTTTTAGAATGAGGAATCAGCCATTGTGTATTTCTTCATCCCAATGTCCCTAGATGTAACTGGAAACCTGCACAGCTCCTAGCAATGCCTTAAGACTGATACTAAAATGCAGACTTTAATGGTTTCTAACACCAAGCCAGTTTTTCTACTTCCCTTAATAGCCAATTTGATGAAGAGTTCTAGAACTTGAAAGCGTTCTCACTATTTTGTGACATTACGGTTGGTCTAATAAAAGTATAGCCCTCTTGTGAATCCTGGAATTATGAGTAACCAGAAATTCTTCTTTCTGTGTGACAGGTTTCATGGACAGCAGACCAACTAATTATCATCTAGTTTTTCAGGTAATTATTTGGCTAGAATAAGTATCACTTTTCCGGGGGTGGGGGAGAGAGAGAGAGAGCAGGAAAGGCCCATCTAACTTCAGCATTCTGTCACCATCAGTGACCAGCTAGATGCCTTCTGGGATGTTCCCAAGCAGGGTGTGTTTGCTCCCAGAGTTCGTAATTACAGGAAAACTGTATATGGTGGTTCTGTTCTTGAGTACCATGGCTAACAGGCACTGAGACATCTGTTTTGCCGTGAATTTGTCTAATCCCCAAGCTAATACTCACCATTACACCTTGCAGCAATTAATTCTATAACTACAGTAACCACGATATTCCCTATTGTATCTTTGCTATTTAAAGCAACTATATTCAGAAGCTGTTTTCTAGAACAGCCTAAACCTGTTTCCCTCAAAACATGCAGGTGACCTGAAGAATACTAATAAAAACCTTTCACTTAAAAGATACAACTCTTAGGTTGATCAAAGGTGCTATTATGATGATATGAAACAGAGTAATGTAAGATATTACAATCATAGGTAATAAGTTGTGGGATACACACACACACACACACACACACACACACACACAAAATTACAACTCCGTTAATAATGATTATACTCCAATATAAATAATTAAATCTACTGAACTTTCTTCAGGACAAACTTCACTAAGAACTATTGTTTAATGCTAATAGCAAGTTCCTGCAGTAGACGAAACCAAGAGTGAAAATGGGGAGTCTCAAAATGTGCTTGTCTTAACAACAAAGAAAAAAAAACCCCAGGAGGTGAAAGACTAAAAGTCAAGCCCTGTTCTAACAAATGTATAAGCAATTCTAATCTCCAAGGGTTGTTTTTTTGGGGGGAGGGGGCAACACTGGTAAGCTTCTGGTGTAGAGAAATTAAATTAGCCACCAGTTCTAGCAAAAATTTGGATATGGGTTGCAAAAATTTGATTGCCAATTATAAACAGAACAATATGAAGTTGGTTAATAAGGCAAGGGATGCAGCAAAGTTTGGAGATGTTCTTTAGACTGGTTCAGACAGGCTGACAGCTAGCTGGAAACTGGTCTTGTGCCCAATCAGCATGGGTGCACATTAGGGTTTAAGGGGCTGCAATCCATGCACAATTACACCACACACTGCTGAGTCTCTATGGGTGTAGCCCTATGTTGTATTTTTAGACAGCGGACTGGTGTGTGTCCAACAAGGGCACCTCCTTTGATCCTTCCCCAGCACCATGTCTTGCTGTAGAAACAACCATCCCCAGAAGAAATCAGTGCAACATCCAAATGAGCCTCTCAAACACAATTCAAGGGGAGAGGGTGGAATTAACTGCAAGCCCAGTGAATGAAACAGAGGTGTTAGCCTTACTTCATTAACTTTTGCCTTTTGGCGGTGTCCTTGAAACTTCTAAATTCTTCTCCAGCTTTAATCTCAAAGAACTTAGGTTCCAGGACTGTTTGCTGATCCTCCTTCAACCACTTCTGGTGTTTTAATTTTTCCTCTTGGCGTAGAAGTCTGCGCTGTTTCCTGACCTCTTCAACCCAACCTTTTTCATCATCTGAAGTCTCAGAACTTTCTGCATCACTTGGTTTTCCTTCTGGTTCTTCCTCTTCTTCCTGCAGACAAAAATAACTACTTTTAAAAAAAGAAGAAGAAAAACATCAACAAGCCACCCCTCCCCACAACACACTAGTTAATGTTCCTTAGAAGAACAATTTATCCAATTAGAGTACGTGACACTCTACAGATGCACTATTTGGAGAGGGCTATTATTCTAACGGTGGGGGTCGGGGTGGTTAAATGGCATGGAACACAAGGAAACAGAATGCATTTGCAACAGTGTTCTTCATAAAACTATTGATGTTGATACATTATTAAATAAACAGTTCTAGATCGGATATATACAACTCTCCGAAAGATAAGGAGCAGAATAAATTTAATAATTTGGATGCAATCTTCATAGAAGAGAGGAACACACAGCAACAAAATCTCTTTTTGTCTAATATTCACTGATCCCACCCGCAGTCTCACCCCCACACCCGTAGCATGTGATTTAGCCTGGCCCCATTTGAACATCTCACAACAACAACCATTACTACTGGGTTACAAAACCACTTAGATCACAGTTACACAACTACCTATTTGCCTGCTTATAAGAGGAAAGGGACACTGGCAACCAGCTGGTAATAATTAAGATCTGAGTCCAGAGTCGGCTTCTTCAGGAACAACTGAACCACTGCCTCTTTTAAATTAAATGTAACTGCTCCCTGACTCAAGGAGACACTGAACACTTCCTGGACCCAGCTGGTAAACCCCTCCCTGCTCACTGCAACGAGCCCAAGAAGGACAGGTAGCCACAAAGTGGGCAACACTTGGTCAAGCATACTTGTCCACATCCTCAGGCCTCAAAAGCTGGAATTCATTTAAAGACACAAGACCAGATAGAAGTACCAAACATGAAAAAAGAGTTGGAGTAAAATCCCCAGCTTGACCACCATTCCCATGCATATTGAGAAAAACAAATCAAGAGTTGGTCCTGCTACATGGATTAGGTCAACAAAATGTTGGGCCAGCTTCCAGAGTCCTTAGCCTCCTCTGTCAAGGTGGCCTTGGCATGAATGCTGAGGTCTTTCAGGACCAACACCCTGCGGTCCTAAACATCAAATCAGAGAGAACCTCTATCAGTTCAGGCTGAGAAAGGCAGAATCTCTTATTGGGCCCAATTGCCCAACACACCACACACAGAGTGGAGACTGTGACCCATCTCAACAGGAAATCTGGAGAGGGAGAAGGGATTCTTATACATGACAGAAACATCACCTGCTAAGCTTATCCTGGTACTGAATGGAGCATCCAGGTGAACACAACTGAAAGATCAACTCCACCTAACTCATCCACCCAGGTTTGGGTGATCCAAGCTAGGTTCAAGCTCATCATCCATAATTTATGGAAGCACAGAGTTTTTAGTATGTATAAATATTCTTGCATGCTCATAGACATTTTAAAGCATGGCTGACTTGCACCCCAAATGCAGTGCCTCTCATATCTGTGCCTTGCATGTTATCTGTTATCACATGTTATGTGAAGGAGGCAAATACTCCCCTTGTTGGATTGCCTGGATGTATTCCTTAAGGCAGGGTTAGGTGGAGAAAATAAGGCGATACGGAGTCCTATTGGGAATCCTCTGCATAAGGGCACTGAGCCCACAATGTGATTGGATGGTGTTCACATTCCTGCAAATGTATGTTAAAGAACAGAAGGCAAATCCTAAAACCTCACAGATTTACCTCTCCCAGGGTTTCTTGGTGCTCCAAGATCTTTAATTTCTGTTTCCTTTTCTCGCTTATTTTGGAAACAAGTGGATTAAGCAGTCTGAACTCTTCACTCTTCTCATCCACCTGGAAATCTGGGTTCTCAAACATGACTTTGAAGCGATCGTCATTAAGAATGCTAGGCATTTTCTAGAAGGAAACAAACAAAAACACAGTCAAGTGCTGGTTATAGACTTACAATGTTCTAACAAACCTGGTTTTTCGTCAGGTTTCACAAAGGAAGAAGGCCTTCTGTGAAATAAAGGCTCTATTTTCTTCACCAGAAGGGGAAGGGGAATAATCAAAATTGTCATTTTGCCAAGAGATTCCTTTGTCATTCAATGAGCAACACTGGACACCACACACCGAACTTCATATTGCATATAGCACATGTTTCATATACTGGACATAACTATTGAAGTTAAAATATCCCAAAAAAGTTTAAAAACATTGGATGGACACAAAATGTGACCAAGGATGACTCACCAACAGCATCTAAATACTTTTCACCTACCACAGAGCCAAGTCATGGGAAGGGTAGGAAATATTTTGGATGTCTAACTATTTTAAGCTGTTGTCTAGAAATGTGAAATCAAAATTTTCCAGACTTGCTTATGACATGATCACAAGCTACTAAAATAGGATGGCAACCAACACATGGAATGGAAAATACATCTACCCCACAAAGGTTGTCTATTGTAACTCTTCGTGTACCTGTCAAACACACATGTATCCATACCTGTTTCTGCATATGTGCATTTCTGCATAGCTCATCTTAAATATTTCAAAAGGAAATAACATTTGAAAAATCTACAGCAGGAAGAAGAATAGCTATGTAGAACATATCAGGTAGACATGGTGTTGGCAGCCTGCACAGACTTCTTTGAGGAACATGAAAAGGATGGAAGTCGATGCCCACCTGGTGCTTGGCAACATGTCTGTGTGAACCATTAAACAGACATTACTGGAAAGTTTGGAACCAAATCTTTTAGTCACAGACACCATTAAATTAAGGAAGCCCAGTATGGGAAAACTTGGGCAGCTGGAATGTCTCACTTACAAACTTCAGCAAGCGTGGCAGCTTTATCTTTAAAGTGAGCTATATTTTTAATTAAGATTATGACGCTTTAATGGGTAGCCTAGTAACAAATGCTCATTTTTTTATTAGTTAGGAAAATGCCATTTGACTGCTGCCGTTGGAAAAGTACTAACACCTGGGAATCGATCTGGTCCAACAGCATGTTTGTACAGCTGCCCAGAAAGGAAAATTCTTTGAGCAGCAATGGTAGGTCTAAAAATATGCAGAAAGAACAACTAAGAGGAATATTACTAAGGCCAGCTGCTTTATGGCCCATCGGGGAAACAGTCAGGTGCTGACGCCATAATTTATTTTACATTTAAAGTGAGAAAGCTGTAAAGGCCAAGTTTAAAATGTCAGACCAGCCAAGGACGTAATGCTTATGTGATAAAAGCTGTTGCTTCTCCCACCCACTCCCACCCTGCCTATCACAGTCATGCTGCCTAGGTTTTGACTTTCCTCTGCAGAGAAGTTGGGTTGGAGTTAATAGCGATGAAAGCAAACTCAAGCTATCATGCATGACAATTTGAGTTAACTTTTATCACAATACCACGCCAACTTCTGCATAGCGGGATGCTCTTGGTACTCTTGATAATTTCCTCAATTATACAAAATTTTGCCTTAGCTCAATGGTAATATGCTTAATAACAGGCTCAGATTAGAAATATAGTAGACACAGAGGCTTGTGAGCAATGTAACCTATTAGTATTATTCAAGTGCTGATTAACTGCAAACAGGTTATGTTCTGCCAAATCAAGTAAGCATATGAAGTGACCTTATACCTGTTCAAACTACTGGTTCATTAGCTCCAGTACTGTCTACCATGGCTGGGGCTAGGGCAAATATCTTTCCTAGCCCTGCCAGCAGAGACCCTTTAACCAGAGTTTGAACCAGGGGCAATCACTGCAAGGGACATTCTCTGTCATGGCTCTACAGCTCCCCACCCAACTGCATACAGAAACACGCTTACCCTGAAAATAGAAGCACTGATTCAATTTGGCATGTCTTAATATCTGAAGGCCCCTCCCATTTTACTATTGCCGTACAAAAGCAATGGCAGAAACAGGGAAGGATATCCTCTTACCTTTTGCTTCTTTTTTCTTGCATTTTGTGGCTCTTCTCCTTCCTCGATCAACTTCAGTGCAAGCTCTTTATTAACCTTGGGCAGTTTCTAGCGAATGAAAGAAATGTTAAAACTATGGGCTACTGAACAAACTGCACTTAAGCCAAAGGACATGCAGCCATGGTTTGTTTCAGCATACTCTACTCCGCTTCCACCGCTGTCTCGTTACCCTTAAGACTTTACGGTGCCCAAATGCTGGCACTGCCTTCCATGTCCCCATTGCCCTTTTTGTTGCTGGCTGAAGGAGCAAGGGTGTGAAAACCTTCTTGGCAGTCTTAGAAGGTTATTGTAAAACAGCTACTCTCCCCTTCCATTCCTCCAGAAAGAAACACCCATACTCCTTTGCAGCTTGACTCTTTCAGCAATTTACAATGTTTTTACCATGTATTTAGACTTTGGAGTTTAGTAAGTGTTGCTTAAGTTGGTACCAGCTTCAAACTGTTTCCCCCTACACTCTGTGCTGCCGGGGGCTTTGAATTTTAGTAATGCATTTTATTAATGCACACTTAAGCAGCTTCATCTGTTAGCAGCTTCATCTGTTAGTTGTAATGGCTGTCAGAAATCGAACCTCTTTTAAATTAGATGCTTTGCTGTCTTTAGATGCTTTGCAAGTATTTACTGTGGTTATTTCTCCTCACTTAACCGGAGTTCCATATTCTGACAAGATCTGAGAGGGTGCTGATCACATGTGACATCCAACAGCATCCTCCCACCACGGTGAAAGATTTCTGCTTGGGCAATAGTAACCTCCTTTCTTCTTCTTCTTCCCCCTCCAAATCTGCTCTGGAGGGTTCGGGGACCCTTCCCAGAGGAGATATGTGAATGTGCATGGCAGGGAGAGGAAAGGGGTCCATGGAACACGAAATATCACCCAGTGTGTCTCAGACCATCACAAATGTACAGGATTGGCAGGGTAGCTTCTCCCATCACTCCAAAATGGCCTGTTTATGGAAACTTCCTTGAACAGTTAAAACTGCCCCTTTACCTTTAGTTGCACTCTTTGTGCCCGCGTTTCTTCAATCTTTTGCCTAATTTTCTCTCTTCTGTATTCCTCATAGGCAAAAGGATTCACCATCATTTTTACCTGCAAACACAAAGCAGTTAAGTGGAGACAAGGAAAGAATCATAAGATGCCCTGTTTCTAAGCAGCCTTATTTTGCCCAGTTCACCTTGTGATACAGTCGTATGTCCATGAAAAAGCCATGCATATATGCTCGGAGAAGTGGCGATCCAATCAGATGAGCCAGCCCTGAGGTGGAGAGGGGCGGGGGGAAGAGAGAGAGAGAAAGAGACACAGACAGAAAATATTAATGTATCAGGAAATATTTTGGCTACATCACAGAGGTGTTTGTTTTTTTTAAAAGTAAAATAAAATTGGGGTTGTAATTTTCTTGGGGGATGGTTCTATGTAATCATTTGCCAAAATTGTGAAAGTTCCTAGTTTGCAGCTTTCACACATGTTCAGAACCTGGCACACTGGACAGACATAATGGAATGTACCGTATTTTTCGCTCTATAAGACGCACCAGACCATAAGACGTACCTAGTTTTTATAGGAGGAAAACAAGGGGGGGAAAGTCTGAATCTCAGAAGCCAGAACAACAAGAGGGATCACCGCACAGCGAAAGCAGCGATCCCTCTTGCTGTTCTGGCTTCTGGGATAGCTGCACAGCCTGCATTCGCTCCATAAGACGCAGACACATTTCCCCTTACTTTTTAGGAGGGAAAAAGTGAGTCTTATAGAGCAAAAAATACGCTATTTACACCTTCACTGCATACAAAGGTTCGCCCATTTCTCCAACAACATTATTGGGAGTGTGCCATGTGTGAAAGGACCCCTTTGAATGGGTTGCTTTTCCAACATGGGAATAGGGAGAAAATGTACACTTAATAAAATGTTGCCAGGTAAAAAGTTGCAAACTGTCACGTAAAATTTCTTGCTAGCTTGATGTAGGCTTTGTAGACAAAAGGAAAAAGACAAGGAGTCGTGTGTTGTACCCACAACTCCATCACGTCAAAAAGAGATGGGCTAGGACAGGCAAACCATCACTGCTCCCTCTCTCAGCAGCAGGAGGCAGCATATATAGCAGCATGTAAACAAAATGAGTAACTGAGAGCAGAATTAATGAAAAAGAACAAGAAAGAATAAATAAATTCTTGCATCTTTCAAGGCAGCAATACTGTACCTAAATTGTCAAGGTCTTTTCTTGTTACGAACTTGTAGTCATCATATACAGTTGTCTCTGGGTTTTCCTCCAGCTCTTCTGTCAAGTTATCAAGAAACGAGCACCATTTTGGAGCAGGACCTAAAACCTGTAAATGCACCAAGGTTAGTCGTAAACACTGTTTCTGTGACATTCCAACAGCTGTTATTACATAATTTGTCATTACTTTAACCAGAACACTGAACTTCTAACTTTGCAGACAAGAGGACAGCCAGATGAGTAAGCCTGTTAAGACTGTACAAGTCCTGTTAAGATGCAAGTCTGAACAGTGTAAGTGACGTACAGTCAAACCATTAAACTATAGTAATTGTGTGGTGAACTGTGGTTCAAAAACAAATACAGGGGATTCAGTACACCCACTATATAATGGTGTTTCAATTTCTCCCCTAAAAAGAAAGAGAGAGATTGCCAAGTAATTAGTGAACCTAACGAAGCTGTTCCAGGATTTAAACATATGAAGGATCACGGAAAACTACAGCTTTGCTGGAGAAGTTTGATAGTTGTAAGTGCACCCTGAACAGATACAAAAGTACGTAGATACCATTTCTTAAGGCTAGGTGCATTAATGAAGGTATTCACACAGACATGGAAAATTCATGCAAATGGCTTTGCCACATATTGCTAAAAGAGCAACACAATTAAATTAAAAAGAAAATTGATTTGTAGGTTTGTTTTTCAGTCGTCTACTAGACTCATGTAAATCCATGTCAATCAGCACAATATTTATTGCAGCACTCCAAACCATTTATGGTGATGAAGCGTTTGCTGATTTAAACTCCTCCCCCCCTTGCTGGAATCAAATAGATTCCAGTATGTGCAAGGTGTTGCAGGGGGTGGTAGGGAGGTCACAGAAGGTTTTCAGCTCCCTGATTTTAGAGGTCAGGGGGTCTTCCATAAAAAGTCTGCCATCGCAAGCCCACCCACCCCACAATACATATACAACTTTCTCGGGATCCCAGTCAAGCCTACATTCAAACATAGGCCCTGCTGGAACTAGGTCAGCAACTCTTTTTTTTGGTAAAACCTTCTGAAGGTTGTGTGTAGATATAGAGACAGATAAAAGTACTGTACATAAAGATCCCGTTCACCTGGTCAAATGCACTGCTTAATAAACAGATATGCATCAGCTTCAGACATCCACACATAACCAGTTTCTGCAAGCAAGTGAAAAACCCAGGAAACTGCAGGTAACCATAGCTTCCTGTTACACCCCAAACCGAGAAACTGTGATGAATGGCTTCTCAACAATCCAGAATATATTAAGCCATGGTTTTAAATTTGGTTTCAAGATTCTGGCTTGCTTGGAAGCCATTACTCATAGCTTCCCTGTTTGGATGCAAAAGGAAGCTACAATGTTAACTGCAATTTCCTGGCTTGTCTGAAGCTTGTGCATATCTTGACTGATTAAGCAAAGATTTGACCATGCAAACGTGAAGATTGTGGCACTAAATGCACATTTTCATTGTGCTGACCTTAAAGCTGATCCTCCATGTTTTGGAAATGCAATGTTTCATTCCCCTTTCCTCCACTTTTGAGACTGATGCTAATGACATTATATGCCGAAATACTCAAATTAAACACAGGGGACAGGTTGAATACCACAATAATGCATGGAATATGGATGAAAACATTGTATGGATTCATATAGCCAGGGGGGGGGGGTCCAGTTATGACCCCTGATGCCACACTACTGATGTATCTCAAAATTAGGTTTCCATTTCCTCCAAAATTCAGACCGACTGAACTCTTTTCCACTGTTGATATCAATCTCTCTCCCACTTCATGCGCACACAGTCACACCCAGTGAAGCTAGATTATTTGAGTAACCGGAGAATGCATCAAGGTAAACATCAAAAGCCCTCTCTCCAAGGGAAGGGAACAGGAAATAATGGCCAGTTCGGAATACCCAAAGCACCTACAAAATGGAACGTTAGAAGGTCTGCTTCCTTTTTAAAAATGTTATCAGTGGTGATAATTTAAGTGAAAACAAACAAGGAATTCTAAAAGGTCATGGTCACTATCCAAATACACTACTTGATTAACCAAAAAAAGTATATGTATCTTTGCTGTGCTGTACATATATGCTCTGAGTACAATGACTGAGACAATGTCCACTTGAACTACTGTATACTATGCGAACAACTGTTCTACATTGGGAAGGGGTGTGGATTAACAAAAATGTCAATATTATAACACGTGGGGAAAACAGTAATCACAAAATATTACAGTACTTTAAAAACAAACATGGTTTCTGGATATTGAATGTCAGCTGTTTCTAGTGGACACATTTTCCAATTCCGAGCTGTTTAAAAATATTTCCTTGGCATCATTAACGTTTATTTATTTTGTGTATCCACACAATGTTTGGGGGAGAACTACCAATGACTAAAGATGAGTTGCATTTATACAACAGGCTGAGTTAAAAACTACTCATCCAAATATGCTACGTCTGTTAAATTTAACTGCTGACATTTCTTGCAAAGCAAGCTGTTGTATCTCAGTGGACCACAATTTATGGGATTTTTTATTTTTTTTTAGTGTGTCGTTGGTGCAATCTTAAAAGAAAAAGGTAACGGGGGTACTTGCACCAGAGTTGCAGAAAACTGCCACAACGGAGAGCTACGCATATAATGAAATGGGAAGATTCAGACATATCTTTGTCCCTTTCAGAATCAGAAGAATCTTCAGCCACTAGCCATAGCAATAAAATAAAATAAAATAAATGTACTGAAGATAGAGGTAAAAACTTAACTATGCAAAATACATTTTGGAGGTTTGCATCAATAATCAAATAATAGATCTTATTCTAATTGCCCCTGCTAAAAACCTTTCAGTCTTTGTCCCTTTTTTCCCTTTGCTAAATATCCTTAACTGACTACACAAAAAACCCCTACTCCTCATTCTTTCCATAACAACGTCCTTGACATTAAATCCACCCCACCCACAAATATCCTGCTATGAGAAAGTGCCTGAGCCAAGCATATTGTAGTTCTATTAAATTTATTTTTCAGCCTTATATGATAACCAGCACAACTAAAGCTGCCCATTCTAGCTTTATACTTTCTGGGTCACCCTTAGATCTCTTTGAGTTTGGTTGCATGTGTGTATTTTGTCCTCTTCCAGTCACTGCTAATTATCTAGAGATCAAACTTTTTTCTTTTTCTTTTAAAGGATTATGGATGTATTGCTCATCGTCTGAGCAAGCTGCTCCAAGGAAGAGGATGCATTAACAATTTGCCAGAAGCTGACAAAGTAAATTGCTCCTTAGAACTCTAAACAACACATAAAGGTCTTCCATAGACAATTTCCACTCATTTCCTTCTTGCCGGGCATCTTTTATTTCCCTTCTCTACAGCTGTCCTAAATAACCATTTCTGGAAGCCCTTGAGTGTCCCCATTACACGATTCCTGCCCACCCCCAGTCCAAACACTTAATAGGCATTGAGACATAAAGGTTTCAAAAGAGTACATATGGCCCACATCCAGCTTGCCAAGGTCTTTCTTCCCCTTCTTCATGATAACCTGCCTGCAAGTTGGTAGGTCTGAAGTAGGCTACAAGCCATACATTGGCTCCCCAACCCAAGACTAAAGGGCGAAACCTTCTACAGACTCACCAGAACTCCTCAATATTTCACAGGCATGCTAGACTGGCTTATTTGGGTCTTAAGTTATTCACATCCATGCAGTGCAATATCACGTGTTTACTCAGAATATAATAGGATTCATTGTGAATAAATAACTTGCCAGAGAAATTATACAGGCCATTACCGACCATAGGCCATTTACATGTGGGAAATGGCACTGGATTTTTTTAAAAAGGCAGTTTTGCTGAGCTTTGGGTGGGGGGCAGAACCGGAACGGGGGCAAGGTGGAGATGAGAGAGGGATGTTTTGTTCATTATCTTATGCAGATGTCCCATAAAAAAAGGTGAGCGAACAAAAGTATAGTTATTCCACAGTAAAGGCGCGGGTGGCACTGTGGGTTAAACCAGAGCCTAGGACTTGCCAATCAGAAGGTCGGCGGTTCGAATCCCTGCGACGGGGTGAGCTCCCGTTGCTCGGTCCCTGCTCCTGCCCACCTAGCAGTTCAAAAGCACATCAAAGTGCATGTAGATAAATAGGTACCGCTCCAGCGGGAAGGTAAACGGCATTTCCGTGCGCTGCTCTGTTTCGCCAGAAGCGACTTAGTCATGCTGGCCACATGACCCGGAAGCTGTACGCCGGCTCCCTCGGCCACTAAAGTGAGATGAGCGCCGAAACCCCAGAGTCGGTCACGACTGGACCTAATGGTCAGGGGTCCCTCTACCTTTACCTTTAAAGGCCCAGTTTGGAAGCATCTCAAATCTCCAATACCTTTGTAAACAGAACAAGACCTTTCACTTTAAAACATTTAAGTGGAACAAATGAATCCCATGGGCAGTATGTGGTCTGCCCCTGAATGAGGCTGTTTGGCATCCCTTGGAAGTAAGGCAATGTAGCGTTTTTTAACACTCTGCAGGCATAAGCAACCCATTTCCTCTACTTCCCAAACTCTAGAGCAGGGATGGGGAACCTGTGGTCCTCCGGATTAAATGCTGGACTATGGTTCCCATCATCCTTGACTACTGTCCATGCTGGCTGGGGCTGATGGAGTCCAACAACATACGGAGGGCTACAGGTTCCTCATCCTTGCTGTAGATCTTTCTACTGTGGTCTAGGGCAGAGTTATTCTACTTGAGTCAAACTGTAGCAGCCATTTATGAGCTGGATCCTATTCACTAATGCAGTGCCTCACTTCTAACAGCAGTATCTGTGCTTCACATCCGCTTATCGGGCGCACAGACACTTCCCAACGGAGCATCCAAATGCGTTAAGAGATTCTACCGGATGCCCCCCACAAAATTACTTCCCGAGTGTCACACATTGGATGGTTTCCGCACCTATGCCCACACGCGCGCATTTCCTTTGAGGCAATCTGTTTTGATGGGAAGTGGAGGATTTCCTTTGTTGTGAATAAGCCCAACGTGCTACTTTTGAGATTGAAAGTATTTATCTGAAAACAGATAGGAAACCCATGCTTCCTGTTTTGAGAAGGAAAAACAATCGTCCAACAGGTTACACTTAAAAATACTAGCGGACAAACCACAGCCTTTCACTTGAAATCCATACAGTATTACTCTATGCAGACACAGATGCAGAAGAGAGACAGAGACCTAACATTGTATGAGCGTAATTTACAACGTTCGTGATATTTAAAAATCTGTATGAAAATGCCCTTAGGATACACCCATTAAATGGTGCGTCCATTAAATCCCACATCTGTACCTCCTTTAATAGTTTATGCAAGAATTCATCTAAGTTGTGGGTGGAAAGACTAGGGTTTTAAACGGGGGGGGGGGGATACATCTTGTGAAAACAAAATTTAAACATTGACTGTTTTGTACTTCACCACTATAGAAAAAGTACAACCAAACAATAACTGTTATCAAGCTTTCCATCAAGTGAAAAGAAGGAAGAGTCATTAACAAAGCCATCAGTGGCTGATACAACTTTTCCCCTGAACAAATTATTTTAAAAACAACCATGGTCCTTCTCAGCTTAGATCTTTTAAAAGCACAAAATAAAATGGTACAGTGGTACCTCAGGTTAAGTACTTAATTCGTTCCAGTGGTCCGTACTTAACCTGAAACTGTTCTTAACCTGAAGCAGCACTTCAGCTAATGGGGTCTCCCGCTGCTGTCGGAGCACGATTTCTGTTCTCATCCTGAAGCAAAGTTCTTAACCTGAGGTAATATTTCTAGGTTAGCAGAGTCTGTAACCTGAAGCGTATGTAACCCGAGGTACCACTGTAATGTCCTGCAATTCTCTTTCACTGCCCTATCATAGCCTTTTCCCATCCTTAATATGAGCTTCACTCAAGGCATTTGGCAGTTCAGTGCTCTTGCAAATACTCAAGAGATTCTTTCCAGAAGTTGCAGGGCTGTAATTCTGATCATTCATGACCATTAGCCATACTGCATAGAGCTGGTGGATATTGGGAGTCCAACAACATCCCGAGGGCCACAGGTTGGCAACCCCTGCCACACCTTCTGGAAGGCTGATTTCAGCCATTTTCCAGCATCCTGTTTATGGAAAACAATTCAGGTTTCCACAGCCAATATAACACAACACCAACCAGAGTTGTTCTCTAATTTTCAGATCATTACATCCCCATGTTGTGTCCTGGAATGAAGACCAAGAAACAAGTTGACAAAACATGCAACTAATTTGTATTAGTTTGTCTGCGCTTTCTCCCTTTTAATTTATATAACTGTGATCTTAAATTATTGTAAGCTAGATGGGTATGGCGGAATTTGCGCAATTCAAGGGAAAACCTTTCAGCTATGCAAATTAAAGTGGAGCTTTCTGCAACTTGAATCCACGAGTAAGCACCTTTATACTTTTGCGCTTTCTAGCTGGGGTGCATAAATCAAAGTTTTGGGGTTTTTTTGTATCTGGTGAAGGAGGTGGATTAAGTTACAAACCTAGGAAAGCCAAGAAATGCAAGTACGGCTGCAGGCAAAATAAATGCAAACCTATCTTGTGGAATTTGGGGGATTTCACAGCACTCCTCTTCCTCATAATCCTAAAGGGAGGCTGTGATTGGCTGCACTAAATTCTATGATATGCTTTCAAGTTCTATCGAAGTTCAGCGAAGTAAAAAAAAACCCCAACCCAAGTCATTAACCATTTACGTTAATGTGAACTGGAAATAAAACAGCACCTTCTTCCCTTTCTGCACATGCCAATTTGCACTTACTCTGTGAAACCAAAACTGAACGTGGTCTTTATTTTATTTTTCCTCCTCTCCTCTGGCATATTTCATTAAGGCCAAAAACCTGTGCTTTAAAATATTACCTGGCCACAATTGCATGCCCTCAACCACGCTTTGGCCTTCTGCTTCTCAAACAAGACTCCCAATTTATGCCACGTCACAAACCACTTCTGAAACTAGGGTGGCTTTCAACACCAGTTTGTATTGTGGAATGGGAAAACTTGCAGCCTGGCCAGTGCAATGGATGATGGGAGTTGTAGTTCAAAACATCTGGAGGGCACCAAGTTGAGGGAAGGCTGCCTCAAGCCTTCCGGGATTAGGGTTTCTCAAGAACCACCTCCTGCATCCCATATGAAATGCAGCAGGTGGGGGATCTGAGACAGGCCTTTTTGACTATGATGCTCAAATTCCAAAACTCCCTTCCAAAAACGGCCATTTTGTCATGCTTGCTGCTCGCACTGGCTGCATTTGAACACCATACTATGCCCATTTTATCTTGATGGGAGTTAGCCATAGCGAACCTTGGGCTCACCTGCTGTCTCCTCTCAGGCATGGTTGGGAGGAGAATGGAAGCTTCTGTGACCATTTTTGATTAAATACATCTTAGTTTTATATTAAAACCTTAAGCTGTGGTTATAATCTTGATTATGGTTTGTTGAAACAATCCAGTTTCGTAATCAATCATTTGAAGCTGGCTGGTTTCTAACAAATCATAATTAAGATTAACCAGAGTTTGATGGCTTCAGAGGAAGCAACAAATTGCAACTATATATGGACATTTAACCTCCTTAATGCCTTGTGGCACACCAGAGGAGAAGGGTTATCCATGGTTTACCATGTCATCTGAACACAGATATTGGAAGCTTTTGAAAAAAGTCTTTATTGTAAGGCTCATTAATAAATTGACCTTTATTGTAAGGCTCATTAATTAATTACTCTTTCATGAGCTTCTTTCTTTTAATTCTGTATACTGCTGGTTGCATTATCATTGTTTTAATGATATTTTCATTGTCTTGTTTTTAATTTGTGAGCTGTGTGTTTCAATAAACTATGATTAAAAAGTAACTCGCTTGATCCCAGAAGTAATATTTATGCAGGTTTTTGATGTGCTTCATTTTAACAGAAAATTGATCCTTTCTCTCTCAGTAGTTTTTTCCAGTTCTGCTAATTCAAAACTAAATTGTAATGAGTAAGAGAAAAGCTTCAAAGTTAGTTCAAAGCAATTCTACTCTTTTAAAACCAATATAGTTGCATTATTACAACAGGGTGAGAGTGAAATGTATCCATGATAAATTTCTGGAATATACTTTTCAGTAGCAAGTTTACACCACAGACTCAAACATACATGTTAAAATGTACTGTACAGTACAAATACAGAACTGTATTACAACCGAAAACAAAGCACAGGGCTATTTCATGGTGTCCAGAGATCATAATAGCAGAGAAATTTTTTGCTTTACTTACTGGTATGTAGTAGATGCTCATTTTGGGGGCTTCATTGGCCGTGAACAGCATTCCTAAAGATTATAAGAGAATCTTGTAAAAGACAGGACATCCCCTCCCATTTTTAACTTTCAGAAATTTGAACTGAACACACTTGGTGAGAACATGAATTCCAAAGCTATTACTAAAAAGAAATCGGAGAGCACTATAGACATACCAGCTCTGGCTCAGTAAAAGCTCCACTCTTTTGAGTGCCCAGAGCTGTTCCTGTTTCCTCTTCTTCTCTTCCCACATACACCCTCACCCAGTCAAATGCCATTTTATTTTATTCAGAAAGTCACCTTTCCAGACCAGTCCTCAATACCATCCAAGTATCTGAAAAACGGGGGGTTAATTTTTTTTCTCCCTTGAAAGCAACAACAGATGCAGTCCTCCCATGAAATCAGTAGCAAAATGACCACGGATTTTAAGGGAGAAGGAATGAAAATGGTCAAATTTTCTGTTGCAGAGTTAATTATTGGTAGCTCCAGATGGTTTATATGAAATCTAGTCAGTTCTTAAAAGCTCTTGTTCAAGAACGTATACAATCGAGTGGTATATAAATTTTGTGAAATAAATAAAATAGAAATGTAAGATAGGGCTACCATACATCCATATTTTCTTTAAAAAACCTCTATAACTTTTGCGGTGTCCTGGTTTTTACTTTTTGAAATATGGCAACCATATGTAAGAACCCATATGTGTCCATCTGAATTGTTTCAGGAAACCTACCTCGGCATGTGATTTCAGCATGTGATTTCAGTAAGTATAATTGTTTTAAAACTACTTGTTATATATTTTTTAAATGTAACGTAACTTGTTTTTAATGTTTGCTTTTATTGGTATTTTTAATGAACACTTCAGATTGTGTTTTGTAACATATTTAGAGGTCTGTTGTTTGAATAAGTGATATATCAATTTTAGTAAGCAAATAAACTCTGCAGTTGGAATCACTTTTCTCACCCTTCTGCTATGTTACAAGAGTGAACAGAAGAGGGTTTCCATGAGTGGAAAAGCACCTTTGAAATAAAGCCATTTTCTTTTATCTTCTACTCACAGGAACAAATGATAATTTTTTCCCAGCAGTCAGTGAAGAGGAGGTGAAAGGGAGGATTTGGTTTAATAATTATTTCAAAAGTTTCTAATAGTTCTGTCAAGAAAAGGAGAACAACTTCCTAATGGAAGCAATATTCCCACAGACTGAAGGCGTGCAACTCTTTGGGGCAGTGGCTGGATGCAGATATACGATAGGGAGAAATCTGAATTAAAGAGATTCCTAGAGCTCTTTTGTTTAAACACGCTAATCCTGATCACTGTTTACAGGAAGAGGGACACACCTATTAAACCACAGAGCAGACTAATCAGATTATATGAAGAAGTATTTTAGGCTTGTTTGAATAACCTCCTCATTACTAAAAGACTGTCACCTGAAATTATGCTGAGGAATGAGATCTTGTAGGTGTTTCATGATGAAGCCAGAGGATGAAAGAATGAAACATCCAGTTTTGACAAGGATATGATTTTTATGAGAAACGAAGGATTTGGAATGTAGGAATGAGCTGAAGTGTGTAAGATAAAACACAGGAGACACAACTGACCGCTTGCTGTTTCTTGGATATAGATATTTATTCTGACAGGAAGAACCTTTTTAGACAGACATTATTCTGCTTGTTCCATCACAAGCATTTCTGCTTGCCAGATGGAACGATCCCTGTTCTCCATCCCCCCACCATGCTGTTCTGGGGGTTCACCAGACCTGCCAGAGTCAATTTGGGGTTGTGGGATGTGAAGCCACATTGCACTAGCAAGAGCTCTTGTACTGGCTTCCACTAGCATGCTGGCTCAGTTGAATCTAGCCCCTAGTCTTGCATAGGATTCCACAAATGGGCCTAGACATGGGATGACTTTCCACATTTGGCTAATGTGGCTGGGAATTTTGAAGTTGCCATTTATTTCAAAACTTGCAAGGAGCAACCATACATACTAATAGCACTCTCAGTTCTCTTGAGGGCTTGTCCTTATGTAGCCAAACCAACACAATGGGGCAGTGTCAGCTGGCCTGGAGAAACTCCCGAGGTTTGCCGTCGTTAACTGGTAAGGGTGGAACACAGCCTGTGGAGAGGCAGTGTTGCCACACATGCACACTATGCGACAACAGAGCCTTGCCCTGGCTGTTGGAATGAGGGGCCCATCAGTGTCACACAAAGTCTGGTGCTGGCTCTGGAGATACTGTTTGGGGTGGGGCTGGGAGCCAGAAAACAAGGGGAACAGAATGATTTCAGGAATCCTGAACAAAAGCCCTCCATACTGCAATATTACGTTGCAGGTCCCCCTTCTGATTATCTACAACCCAACAGAGGACCAAAATCAACCACACCCAGGTAGGAAAGTTACCAGATGCAATCATGTTTGGACCAGCATGGTTACCTATCACCTGGTGAAGAATTTTCCACATACCTGAATTAGGATATATGCAAACATCATTGATATCATGTTCAGGCTCCAAGGAGGTGAATACCTTCCCCTGAAACAGAAAAATAAGCAACATAAAGGATTAACCCAGCTCTTTTGAAAGAGCCGGTTAGGCAATATAATAACCTCTCCATTGCATGAAAAAAGCTCCAGGTTCGACTCCTGCCATCTTCATTTGGGCTGGAAAGGACTCCTGCCTATAACACTGGAGAGGTGCTGCTAATCAGTGTTGACAATACTGGGCAGCTTTCCTATGCTGATTAATTGGAGCGACCTTAATTAAGCGGAAGAAAATGTTTTTAATCAACTAATTGATTCATCCATCAAAGTGGTTAGACCTAACATATTTCATGTCTTGCCTATCCAAACAGATTCTGAAGGCAGCTTACTCCAATTGAAAAATACACAGGACCCACCCCCTTTAAAAAACAAGGTTTCAACAACCAAGAAAATATAAACAGTCTGAATCACTCTCAATTTAGCCTGCCTTTACTGAAGACATTCTCTCAAAGGAATCTTACATAATTTTCATCTGCTAATATTCACTGTTTGTGAAAGTTTTATTTCCTGCATGGTAAGGACTGAACTGCAGAAGAGGAACTCTCCAGACCAGAGCTTTCCAAACTGTGTGTCGTGACACATTAGTGTGCTGGATGCACTGTGTAGGTGTATCATGCGAATGCTCCCTGCACCGGGGCTGGAAAGAGGTTAGTTTAACCTCTGGCTTGCTAGTAAAACTGAATTACCATGTTGCGAAACAATGCGTGTCTAAAAAGTGTGTCGCCAACATGAAAAGTTTGAAAAGCTCTGCTCTGGACAGTTAGAACTTTTGCGAGTAAGGTGTCATTAGTGGGTCCCAGAAAAAGAAAAGTAGAACAGGAAGGAAGATGAGGAAAGATGAGAAGGTGTGTGTCTATCCATCTGTCTGTGCTGGGAGGCCCTGGGGGAGGAAAGGAGCAAAAGAGAACAGGTTTGATAGGCCCTTCTTGCATTTTGCACCAGTTGCATTAGTGGCAGTTTGCTGCCTGCTGAATAACATGGCCGCCATGCATTGCTTTACACTGAAATGGAGAGAATTTGGGGAAGAACATTAATTCAGTGGTAGAGTTTATCTGCTCTGCATGCAGAGGGTCCCGGGTTCCATCTTCAGCATCTCTAGGTAGGGATGAGAGAGACTCCCTCCCTGCCTGAAACCCTGGAGAGCCACTGCTGGTCAGTGCAGACAAGACGGACTGAGCTAGATGCACCAAAGATCTGGCTCATTATAAGTCACCTTCTTGCACTTCCAAAATGGGAGACAAAACACTGATATTATTCAACTTGTACATTCATGATGTTCTCGCTAAGAGGTCACCTGAATGTTAAACACCATTGTAAAAACACAATATGACCAGAACCCAAATTCCTGTAATGCAAAATGCGTACTACAGTCATAAGCATAAACCTTCATTGCAGGTCAGATGATGTTAAAAAAAACACTCTTATGTCCCATCAATTTCAGTGAGAGAGTGAAGTGTATCAAACTTCTTCCAGTGAAAGCAGCAGGACTTGAGTGCTTAAGCTTTGGCTGGATCTTAGAGAGGACGTTTTCAGTGGCAGCACCCGAGCTACAGAATAGCCTCTTCAGAAAGGCTTGTTGTTGCTGTTTAGTCGTGTCCGACTCTTCGTGACCCCATGGACCAGAGCATGCCAGGCACTCCTGTCTTCCACTGCCTCCCGCAGTTTCGTCAAACTCATGTTTGTAGCTTCAAGAACACTGTCCAACCATCTCATCCTCTGTCATCCCCTTCTCCTTGTGCCCTCCATCTTTCCCAACATCAGGGTCTTTCCCAGGGAGTCTTCTCTTCTCATGCCTGCTACCATCTTCTTTATGGTCTTTTCAGCAGCAAATGGAAGATTGTTTTACTCTCTGAGACTTCAAAAACCCCTGCTCTGAGATATTTTTAATATTGTATTTTATCTTTTTGAGCTGCTAGGAGACCTAGACTATCGGGCAGCCAATAAAAATACAATCAATAAATCAATTAATAATTTCATGGGAGTGTATGGCTAACAATGGCTACTAGCCATGATGGTTATATTACCATCTGTGCTCAGCATCCCTTTGAATGCTAGTTGCTGAGGACCATGAACATTGAGAGTACTATTGTGCTCACTTCCTGCTTTTCAGCCTCCCACAGTGAGTGAGTCACTGTGAGCCTTTGGACCAGGCTTCCTCAAACTCGGCCCTCCAAATGTTTTGAGACTACAATTCCCATCATCCCTGATCACCGGTCCTGCTAGCTAGGGATCATGGGAGTTGTAGGCCAAAAAACATATGGAGGGCCGAGTTTGAGGAAGCCTGCTTTGGACTGATCCAGCACGGTTCCTCTCATGCTCTTAAGCATCCTTATTTGCTCTCTAATACTTTCAAGGTGTGGGCTACATCTTTTCCATTCAGAAGGCAACAGTGCATGTTAAGACACGCCGTTCTTTAGCCCAGTACTCTGCAGTTAGGAGGCAGCAGTCTGCGACAGGCTCCATTTTATTTTATATAAACTTGGGCGAGGCCACCCAAATCGCTTCAGGCAATTTCCCGCTATAGCCATTTGGGCAGAAACGCTGAACATCTGAGTTCTATGAAGCCTCTTTGTTATATAAAAGACGACTGATGAAAAATAAAGTGAGACATTATAAATGCTTATGACCTGCAGTATACCTGCACTTTAAGAGGCGCAATAAATATGATCCAGTTGCAAGTAATTCAAGAACTGAATTACTGAAGCTGTTCTTAAAATTCCAGGATATGTGCTTTGTGTGTGTGTGTGTGTGTGTGTGTGTGTGTGTGTGTGTGTGTGTTTAAGCACAGACATCCAAGCCATACATACTGCACCACTGGCATAAAACTGCCTTCCACTGACAGCCAGGTCCTGTATATTAAAAAGAAGGCAATCGGCTGATTATGTCTTTGCATATGTGAAAGAAAGAATGGAAATCAGGACCTTCACTGAGAAATGAAACAAGGCCCACATGGTGCATATAAGGTGGCTGGATTTGCAATGGAGTTGCAAATTGGGACATTTAAGAAACTTGTGTGTAATGGTGAGAGAAATGACTGCAAGGCTCATACAGTGGCCTCCTCCTTCTAACAGGTGCCAGTGAGGAGCTCCCCCCCCCCATCACAAACATGCAATCTTTTGCTGAGGTGGGACAAACTTCCTGCCTGCTGCGATAGGAATCGGCCTCATGCTTTTCGTGCCGTGTGTGGACACGGCCTTGCTGGACCGCTAAGGAAAAGACAAGTAATGGATTTCCCCCCCTTCCATGGGAAGTGTGTGGATATCCCATTCCACTATAACATTTTCCACATATGTATCCCGGGGGGAAATCACTCCAAAAGACTCACGTAGAAAGGAAAAGAAGTTTGGTCACAACCAGCCCTGATTCGCAAGTGGGGAGGGGGGCAGAAGAAGGAAGGAGAGCGGCTGCTTTGAAGCGAGCATCATGTCGCCTGACCCAATCGTTCACTTCTAGGCATTACGGCTTCTGCTTCTTGTTTCCTCCTTAACCCGCTTCCACCGTCCGCAGCAATTATCTCCCACGTACAAGCAAAATGCACTGGGATTGCCTTTTAAGGCCTTTTTATTGTTTTATCACCTGTTGTTTGCTGCCACAGACTCCTTTGGGTAAATAATAAACTTGGTAAGTAATAAAATAATGAATGCTAAATCAGGGCTGGGGAACTGGTGGCCTTCGAAATCCTGTCATTCTCCCAACTCCCATCAGCAAGGGATGATGGGATTTTGGAGTGCAGCAACACCTGGAGGACCGTAGGTTCTCCATCCCTGTAGCTGAATCATGGCTGTTGCTTGCCTGCTCCGAGTGGCGCATGCTGGGACATCAACAGCAAGGCCCGTATCCCTGGCTCAGATATGACATCAGACCGATGCTGAGCCTCATTAGAGCAGAGGGAAAACCACACCAAAGTCCAGGGGTCAAACTAGCAAAGATTTATCATAACTGAGATAACCTATGTTGGAAATGTAAAGAAAAAGAAGGAACCTTTTATCACATGTGGTGGACTTGCCCCAAGGTGAAAGACTTCTGGGAAAAGATTTATAATGAATTGAAAAAAATGTTGAAATATACATTTGTAAAGAAACCAGAGGCCTTTCTCCTTGGAATAACAGGTTTGGAATTGCCCAAGAAAAATGTTAAATTATTTTTGTATGCCACAACTGCTGCTTGAATATTACTAGCTAAGAAATGGAAAACGCAAGAACTACCAACTGTGGAAGAATGGCAGATGAAGATGATGGACTTTTCAGAGCTAGCCGAACTGACCAGAAAAGTCCGTGATCAGGATGAGGAGGAGTATCAGGAAGAATGGATGAAATTTAATGACTACTTAGTTAAATACATCAAGTTAAATTAATTGGAAAAAGCTTGCAATTACCAGTTAGGCTTAGGGTATAAATAAGTAATATGAGGAATTATTATGTATAATGCTGAATTGGGAAGAAAGACTGATGTTAAGTGATTAAGTTAAGATTTTAAGAACTTTGATTTGGAAAACCGTTAAAATGATAACCATTGAAATTCAACTAGGGGGATACGAGGAAGTCACTTAACAATGTTAAGAAGATTAGTTTTAATAAGGATATGATTTATGTTTGTCTGTTTATTTGTTAGTGTGTTTTTTAATTTTGTGAAAATCAATAAAAAAATTTGAAGAAAATAAAAAGTCCAGGGGTGGTCAGAGCAGCTAGGCTGTAGAGGCAAGGAAGTACAGACTTAAAGTGGCTATTGATATGGAGGGGAAAGAGAGAGATCTGGCCTAAACCTGTTCAATGCTGAATCTTCAATGATTCAGCTAATTAAGCAGATAAAAGGGTACAAAGCAGTTTGTTTCCTTTTGCACTCCTCCCTTTTTTCCCCTTGTGTGGTTGACAGCTTCACCTCCCTCCTGGGTGCTTCCTTTCCCTCCCTGTTTAATTTTGCCACCCCACCCACTTCTGCTGCCTTCCGCCTTGGTAATTAACAGGAGGAAGGGTCTTCCCCCACCTCCGCGCTTTTGGAAAACAAAAGAGCTGGATGCTCCCCCGCTGCAGGCAAGTCTCTGTAGGTCCTCTCTGCCACACACCCTTCCTCTTTTCGCCACTGATTTCCAGCCAGAGACAGTTAAAGGAACCAGCATCAGAGAAGAGGCCAGTGGGAACACATCACCTGCCAAGGAAGAACAACTGCATCTGCCTTGCAGCAAGAAATCTCCTCATTTGGCACTCCACAAGCCACTTTGAACTCTTGCAGGTGCAATTTGGAGAGACAAAATATATTGATTCTTGTTGCCCAGGACTGCAAGACAGTCACATTCCAATACAGAATTAAACACATCCTCACAAACATGCACTGGGCTGCAGTCTATGGGTTGGATTCAGATTAGAGTCACATGGAAGGGGGTTGGCAGAAAGTGACTACCCTTCTCCCAGCCCCACAAAGGCTTCTCCCAGGGGAGACACAAGTTTTTTTGGAGTGATACCTCTGGAAATATTAGAAAAAAATTATAATGGAATGGGAAATCAAAGGAGAAACTCAAAAGAAAGACAAAAGGAATTTGACTTACTGTGTCCTTGTTCCATAGCTTTATGATTCTTGAATCAGCAGAAATAATTAAATCTAATGAATTGTGGAACTGGATTGATTTGATAGGCAGACCATATTGGTGATCCTTCACTATTAATGGGCTGCTTGATCGGAGGTCATAAAAAAGAACCTGGAAACAAGTAAAGGTCACTGGATTACATGTTCAACATTCAAAAGATATTAGAGGTCTAAAAATTATGTTAAGTTTTCAATAGGTGAATAATTATCAGATAAATAAAGAGGATTTCCACAGTATTTCTGAAGATGAACGAATAACAGCATCATAGAATCATGAGATGTGTTTATTCTGTAAGAATTAAGCATGAGCCTTCAAACACTGAGATCTATAAAAAGAAAAGATCTCTATAGATGAACAGAGCAGAGAAGCAGTGTTAAGCTTTGTCCTGGTTTGCACATCATGGTAAGACAGAGCAAAATGGGTGTGATCTCCTCTTCAGGAGCCAGTACATTCACACTAAGCCATAGTTTGGCTTGTGTGAGAACGCAACTTTTAGCTTTTCTTAAGCATAACTCATGTTTGAACTTACTTAGCATAACTCGCATTTTTCAGCCTGCAGGGCAGCAGAAAAGCTGTTGAACCCCCAGATCCACCAAATTCTCATCCCACTGTATGCTTTACAAATCCCCCATTTGTATGTCGGGTGGTTGAAAAGAAGAGGTGTGTGTGGAATTGGTCAGGTTGTAACAAGCTAATCTTAGAATCATCCGTTATGTCTGGCCTTGCAGTAATGTGCTACCATATTTTAATGTTTCAATATTTTAATGTTGTGTTTTAATCTTGTTTTTAAGTTGTATTCATTCAACTTGTTTTTATTATTGCTTGTTAGCCGCCCTGAGCCCGGCCTTGACTGGGGAGGGCAGGGTATAAATAAAAATAAAAATAATAATAATAATAATAATTATTATTATTATTATTATTATTACCATATAAAAACATTTATATTTCATTCACTCTTAAACATTTGAAGAAATAAATGAATCCTCCTCTGCAATAATTAATTAAGTTGTTGTTGTTGTTATTAACACTGATCCATTATTTCCACAAAAACGCCTCAAAGCAACTTGCAATACAGAAATCAAGACAATGTTGCTATCAGTTCCCCATACGGGGAACCTTTGTAACAAGAGCACATAGACAGCAAACCATCACCAAACTGGGCATGCAACAAATTGCTGTAGTTTTCCATGTATAACACGACTCCTACTTTTGGGAGCCCAAAATTAAGAAATCAGTATTTTAAAGTTGTTCACCTTTTTGACGAATTTGCCCAAAAAGTTGTGGAGCTTTTTTGGGGCAATCCATGGTGTGGGAACCTACTACTCCCCAGATGTTACTGAACCACAAGTCCCATCATCCCTGCTCATTGGCCATGCTTGCTAGAGCTAGTGGAAGGTGTAGTTTGGCAATCTCTGGAGAGCCACAGGTTCCCTATACCTGCCCTAAAGAAAAGCACAGCATGAAACAAATGAGCACGAGTTGCATTGGAACTGTAGCTTCCTTGGGAAGCTGAGGCAGGAGGCAATTTCAACTGCAAAGCATCAACAGGGTCCCCCATCACACAGTGTCTCCTACTTTGATCACATGCAGCTCAAGATCGATTTGACACATTCCACAGAACGTATGGCCCACAATTTATATGCCAATAGAAGACCTGGACACAGTCTTGCACACCAGCCCAGTTTGCACATAATGGTAAACCATAGTTAATGGTTTACGATGAACACATTCAATTGCTCTCGCTTTACTTTTACCCTCTAGCCAGCAGCAGCAACAAACCACAATACCCGGCTTAGCATTATGTTCAAACAAGATTTTGTGGTTCATTTCACCCAGATAAACTTTGGCTTAACCTCGTGGCTTGTTTGGAGTGAAACAAGCCACAAAACTTTATTTGGATGTAGCACTAAGGCCCTTGCTAGAAAGAAGATCTCAACCATGTTCAGAGCAAACCGTTATTTATGATTTACATGTGAATGCCACCAGGAACATTTAAGAATCTGACTTAATGTAGCCTTTGCTCAGCACAGAAATGTAGCACAAAGCCCATAGCAATTAAGCTGACAGCATAGCTACCTGCCCCGTGGATGTTCCAACAGCCATATTCAATGTTCCATCAAACTTCAGGGCCGAAATAGAGGGCAGACCATCTATCCTGAAAGAATTTGAGAAAAACCTCATTCTAGTTAATTGCCATAATCACTAACGCTTAAGGCTCAGCACCAACCAAAGGATGGTACATAATTCTGAGAAGCTGCAGCATGTTAAAAAAAAAAGTTACTTAAGAAAATTTACTTAAGTTAAGAGGCAAGATAAATATATTTTCCATACTCCTTATCAGCTGTCACACTGCTTAAAGCGCAATCCAGCACCCCGACTCTGTTTCTTGTTCTAGGGTCCCAGCATTCCACCTTCCCCTGAGGAAAGCAAAGAAAATACCATTTAGTGCTTTCAAACAATTCACCATGCTTTCATCAGTTTACTCATCTGCCGTTCATCGAAGCCACTTATTTAGCATTCAGCCTCGAAAGATTGATTCCTATGCTTTCAGGTTTTTTTGTTGCATTTAAAAACGATCTGATCTTCACATACTTGCAATGAGCAATTCCTTATGTAACCCGGGGCTGGGGCGGGCTGGGGTGAGTCAACAGCTGGGACTACAGACATGACACATGTTGCAGCATGTGAACCAGCTCTATTACATACCAGAGCTGGCAGAGTCTGCTGCTGGGCTCCATCCAGGTTAAAAATTGGGGACTCATAGAAAACACAGATTCCCAGAACAGCCTCAGCAACTCCCCACAACCATCCACTTGCTTTCTGCCTTTTTGTCACTTTAGAGAAGATGCTGATGGAAGGCTCTCCCCGCCCCCCTCCCAATGTAAATAAGCACTTTGAAAAAGAAAACTTTGACCCTTGGGAAGATGGGGTGAATGTGCCCTTGAATGCCATGTATCCATGGGCCCACGTTAAACCAAAGGACACAGACTGGCAGTAAACCATTGTCCCACCCTGCAATTATGCCATGCCCACTCCTCAAAAGCGTGCCTGAGCCTGCTGAAGCAGCATTGTCAATGGTGCACAATGCAACTGCATCACAACTCAACAAGAGAAGGTTTATTCTCCTGTCTTTTGTCCCCATCGTCACAACAACTCCGCTGCACCCTAGTGATATAGCACCTCAACGGAGCCTCACTGTTTTGACCTCCCAAAGAGCTATTTCTCTTCTTCAGTTGACATACCAGATGTCATGATGCCCAACACATCTTGTGTCTTTTGCACGCAGGATTGGTTTCCCTAAACTTACAGAGAAATCTGTGCATGTCTACTCAGAAGTAAGTCCCAAGCAAATGAGAAAAGAACTGCAATCTTAGTAAATGTGATGGAAATATATTCTGCTGCATTTTGGTGTATTTTTTTTAATGCCTCCTGTAATAAATTGGCACAACAAAATGTTGCAGTGTGAGATCTTTCTATGTAGGATTGCTGTCAGCCAGCCATGCCTTTTCTACAACAAACACTCCATTGCATTACCGTTCCTGCCACAAGGTTTTCCATTTTCTTCCCTCCAAAAGTTAATCTATTTTGGAGTTCCTCCCTTGTTAGAGTCCCCAGCCTTGAAACATTCTCTGAACTACTCCAACGTTGATTGGGTTCTTCCAAGCCTGATGTTACCTCCTCCTTTTTCAGAGAAGGAGCTATTTTCCATAATGAGCCACACTCAGAGAATGAATTTGCTATTAGTATACAGTGGTACCTCGGGTTACATACGCTTCAGGTTACATACGCTTCAGGTTACAGACTCCGCTAACCCAGAAATAGTGCTTCAGGTTAAGAACTTTGCTTCAGGATGAGAACAGAAATCGTGCTCCGGCCGCACGGTGGCAGCAGGAGGCCCCATTAGCTAAAGTGGTGCTTCAGGTTAAGAACCGACCTCCGGAACGAATTAAGTACTTAACCTGAGGTACCACTGTATAGGATATTGCAGTCCTGTGTTAATATCTTGTTTTTTAAACAGAAAATGGTGCTACATTTCTTAGTAAGGTGAAACATTTACCTCAACAGTGCCAGTGGCAAATAAACCATGTGCAGGATTTATGTCACAGACGTGATTCTCCCTAGAGGAGAAGGAAAAAGAAATTTAATGACTGACAGGGAGATAAAATATTAAAATAAGCAAGCTAATACCGTCTGTGAAATGTTCTAAAATCAACCCAAACCTATAAGGCCACGAAGAGTAAATGCAATTTTACGTGCAGTGTTTCTTTGTTCAATCGCTATATTTTCATCACTCTATTTTGGTTCTGTTAAGAAGTATAACTAAAAGCATAGCTAACAGCTATGCAAATTTGAAATAAGGAACAATTCATCACAGATAGCAGGTCTATTGGTTTATCGGTTGTACCTATTTAAAACTATTTGCCATTTTCTTCTAAGATACTTCAAAATATCCAATGAGGTATTTTCTCGACTGAGCAACTTAATGAATGGAAATATTAAAACCTTTGCTTATTAAAGTAGAGTAATTAAAGTAGACATTAAAATATAAACAGAGCAAACATCCCCAATTTATAAGTGCAGTCTGCAATGCATTTGTGACACTCAGATTACAGATCTTATGACAATTTTTTAAAAAAATCTATCCTGTGGCTCCACCTGCTGGAATAAGATGCACTTAGTGAACTGAAGATACTTACGATGCATCGGTCTGTAAGGAATTCAGGTACCTTCCTTGTTCCAGATTTAGCCTGTATATTTCAGAGCTGCAACAACAACAACAATTGTACTTACACATTTTCCTTTCGATAAGAGTGACAATAAGTGTATATATTAACATTCATATAAATGTATGTATGTCTAAATATGCCCAAGTCATAAATAAACATTTGCATAAACATTTCAGCAGCAAGTAATCAATTCCAACCCCTCCTTCTCCCTATTTTCATTTAGTGTACAGGCAACACCCATTTTAGGCACAAATGATATGTGTGCAATCACATATACATGTACAGCGCCAAATCTGGAAGTAACCTGGGAACGTCATAAAGACATCATTGAAACGTTACTAGAAGGGCGGGGCAGAACAAGGTGTTTGCAGGCTTTTTCAACGGGTTTTTGGTTTCACGCAATTAAATGCTTTTCAAATGCCTTAAAATTCCTAAAATAAACTTAAAACCATCACTAAATTACAATAAAATTGAAATGACCCACATATTTTTCAGAACTCAATTGCTTTTTAACGGAGTTTCTCAACAATTCAGCTTAACCACTTCCTACAAAATATTTCCAACAAAACTCATTTGTTTTGTGAACTACTCATTCAGAGTTCTCTCCCAATATATTTATGAATGTTTAGTAAATCTGCTTTTGTAGGATATTCATCATAAACACTAAATAAAAATATATGCACAGTTAAGGAAGGAATCAGCGCATCTTAAATACCTTGCTCCTACGAAGTATAAGTCACATGATGGATAATGATATGAGAAATCTCTACCAAACTTTGGTATTCTTGTCCTGTAGTAACGGCCATGTTGGGAATGAAATTCTACGTATCTGTCACACAGCAGAAAGACTATCTGAAAAATATAGAGCACAGGATTGAGATCTGGAGGGGAGTAACTCTCCCGCTTTGCTTAACCTTTAAAAGTGGGGAATGATTATTTTCCTAGAGGCATAATCAAATGGGCTCAGATCCGGAACTGCTGTTCTGCAAATGTGTCTGATCTAGAGGAGGCTCCCACGCCTCAAACTAGATGCTTTCTGAGGCAGAAGTGAGAAGAGAGGCTATTTTCTCCAAAGCTCCCTCCACCAGACTTCTCAGTAGTGGCACCCTCCCTGTGGAACACCCTCCCTTCAGATGTCAAGGAATTAAACAACTAGCTGGCTTTTAGAAGATATCTGAAGGCAGCCCTGTTTAGGGAAGTTTTTTTCAGTCCATGGAAGTGCAACTTTGGATACATTTGACTGGTGTAAACAAAATAATGGCAGATTGATCATCCATGATACTAATTTAGCAACTATGTGAAGTCTGTTTCATGTGATCAATGACACATCAGGAAAGATATAACTTACACATTGGTAAGAATGTTTTAGTGCTACTTGAGTACTTTTTATTTTTAAAAAAATGTACCACACTATGGAGGATAATTTTTTGGGTTGTTTTTTTAAAAAAAACCAGCTAATTCCAGCTTTCGAACAAACAAACAAACAAACAAGACATTCAAAAGAATGTCAGCAGAGGATAAAGAGCAATTTTCCTTCAGGTTTCTGTTGCTCAAGGAAACGGCGGGTAATTGCACACTACAGCAGATGGATCCTTTTAAACATTTTGAAATGCAAATTCTTCTAAAGCTTCCTACATGATATAAACATTAAAAGGAGACGTACCTTTGAGTAATCATCTGACAAAATATCAAACGTAATGACTGTGGAGATGAAAAACAGTTATAAATAGGAGTCACCAAGAAACTCTTAAATAAACCGCACAACCTCAATTTTCATCGCACAATGCTCCTGTCTGTCTGTCTGTCTCCCTTCTTCCCTTAAAACCAAAGACAGAGTGTGTAATGAAACAAGCAAAACCATTAGCAATGCTCTGTTTGCAGTCTGCTGCGAGAACAGCCACCTTAGTGCTGTTTCTGTCCATGCCACCATCTCACTGGGATCTGAGAGCCCACTGAAGGGGACAGTAACCAATTATTAAGTCCATCCTCCTGCCATAGGAGGAAGGTTTTCCGCTGTTACTCATTTTTGGGTTCAAAGGTCCAAGGGAAGTGTTGGCGAGCTATTGCAACCTCCATGGCTAACTTCTATTTGCCTTACAGAATCAGTAGCATACAAATCAGGGATGACCTTCCAGATGCTGTATCCCTGGCTATCAACCATGCTAGCCAGGGCTGATGGGAGTCCAAAAACATCTGAATGGCTACAGATTCTCCATCCCTGTTAATAGCCAGGAAGGTGTTAGGTTTCTGTGTGTTGCCACTGTCCAGGTTTATCAGGACAACAAAGCATGTTTGGCTTTGCTGACTTCTGAAGGATGTAAGCAAAGCACTTGCAATTGAAGCGGCAACATGCTAGAGAATGTGTTCAGAAAGGACTCGTAACGGTGTCCTACATGCCAGGTAATGAAATTCCTGCTGATTTATTGTCCAAGGTTGTTCAAAGGGATCAAGACTGTACCTATGTACAGAAATTGGGTTTGTACTGAGATTGTACATGATACACTGCCCAGTGGTGTTCACAGAAAGGGGGAGGATGTTAGGTTTCTGTGTGTTGCCACTCTGCAGTGCTTGGAGTCACAAGACTCAGTTTTGCATTCCAGGCATTCCAGACTGTTGGAAGCCTCACGGAATACGGGAGACGGATGTGATGTTACTGGTTTCCTGTTTCTTTGTTTTCCAGTTGCTCTCTGCTCTCACAGAGAGAGGATGTTTCTTTTCTGACTGCGCAACTAGAAATAAAACTCTTTACATTGTAGCTCATATTTCTCGTCCTTCCCTGCTGCTGGATACTCTGCGTAATGAGGGAACTTGCTTGGAGCCTTATCAAAGGCTCAGGTCGTTAATCATCGTCGTCAGAGGTGATTCTGGAGGACTCGACTGGAGGATGAGCTTTTCCAGCTCGGTCGTAGCGCAAGTTCCAACAGAAGGAAGCAGAGCCACATGCATGAATTAACATGATGGCAGCTGCCGCTGGCTCCCATTTCAAGCAACACAAAACATGTCACAGTGTACTCTTGGCATAGCTTACCACCATCCGTGCTACTTGCTCCAGGTAAGCAACAAACACAAGCCAATATAGTAGCACAATATCCTGCCAAGGACTGATCATTATCTCGATTTCACAAAAATACAACCTCCAATACACTCTCAAATTTCTTTAGACTATACATACTAATGTATAACTTTTTGCATTCATGTGTATATTAACATACTTTCCAAAGAAAGGCAAATGGCACGTGCTCTACTCAAAAAAAACCCCACCCTGATCTACATGGAAAGCACAACTGGGGCAAGTAGCAACACAGGATCTAGTCACTTAGCAAGCAATTCTGTACATCAGTCTTCTCCCGCCTGGTGCCTTCCAGCCCTTTTGGACTACAAATCCCATCAGTCTCAGTAATCATGGTCAATGGCTAAGGATGGTGGGGACTGTAATCAAAAAGATCTGGAGGGCATCAGGTTGTAGAAGAATGATACACACACTTATCTGTGAATAAGTCCAGCTGTAATACTATTGAGTTATCGTTTGTTATGTTTGTTGGTTGCTTTTTATTTTTTTTAGAGTCACAAAGCAACTTAGCTCAATAAATATTATAACATTGTACGAAGTGGGATTTCCCTCCTAATAAAGATGCATAGGATTGCACTGTTTTCTACTGCCCTGTTAATATGTTTTATATATTAGTTTCCATCATAATTAGGGTTTACTTACCATCAGCGTCTATGCATCTTTCAAATTTCATCGATAACTGGTAAGTATCGTAACATCGAATCCTTGGTTTGTACGTCCCTGTTCAAAACACAAAATAAGTGTTTTTGACACGTGAGAAAATTTGCTTTAATACTCTTGAATTGATTTGTCTCACAGAGAAAATATGATTCGGGTCTTGAAAAAGTTTCTGACCTGGACATGAATGGATGTTCAAAAAGAGCTGCAACTCTGCCCCTATAAGTGTGTTTTTTTGTTCCTTTGTGACAATAACACCAATCAACCAATATAACTTATTTTTAGGATTGTGGCACAATTTAATTTTAAAAAAAATATTTGTATATAAATAATTGTAATGATTTATATAGAAATAAATAAATTCACAATGCCTTATGCTGCTGAACTCACAGGAATTCCACCAAACTTAATTTTTAACATGACCCAGTCCATTAAAAAACAAGATTCCTATTAACTGGACAAAATAGCACATTAATAGCAATCAAATACTAACCCTTGCCGAGTCTTATTTCAAAACTGGTATTATATCTCTATGGAATTCTACAGAACGGACAGGTAAATTCCCTTACATTCTTTTGAAAATTATAGGAATCAAGTATGCAAGAATGGGCCACACTGACAAGGTTGCTATGGGGTACCCTTCCAATAAAGGGCTCCGGGGGGGGGGGATACAGTCGTATTATATCCCAAAAGATCAAGGCAAAAAAAAGCACATCGAACCAAGCTTAGATATAGATACCTAGCTAGCTAGCTGAATGAGAAAACCTCTATGTAGATGGATGCTGGCATGTGTAACAGACTGATCAAGCAGCTGGAGCAGCAGAGGTAACATTCAGCAGTTTGGGAGGAGCAGTACACAGCCAAACCCTGCTCCCTTCAGTGTGTTATTTTTAGGATCCTGATTGAGCAGGGAGATCCTCTATTGCGCAGCAAGCCTCTACAAGCAGAGGTTACCCACTGAAAACCTTCACTCTTGGATTCATGGAAGACTCTCTAAACCAGGCATGTCTAAAGTCTGTTTCAGGGACCTAATCTGGCCTGCCGGTTGGTTTAATCCAGCCCCTGTAGCAGTTTATTTCCTGGGGTAAAATCCCCAAAAAAGCTCAACAACTTCGGTTGGCCCTCACGCATGTTCACTACATCAAATCTGGCCCTCTTTGAAAAAAGTTTGGGCACCCCTGCCTAAACCATGGGTAGGCAAACTACGGCCGGGGGCTAGATCTAGCCCAATTGCCCTCTAAATCCAGCCCGCGGACGGTCCAGGAATCAGCGTGTTTTTACATGTGTGGAGTGTGTCCTTTTATTTAAAATGCATCTCTAGGTTATTTGTGGGGCATAGGAATTCGTTCATTTCCCCCCCTCTAAAATACAGTCCGGCCCACCACAAGGTCTGAGGGACAGTGGACTGGCCCCCTGCTGAAAAAGTTTGCTGACCCCTGCTCTAAACTATGCAGAGATGATACTCTGGAGGGATGTGATTGCAACATGCAAGTGTTGTAAATGAGCAAAAGGGACTAGAAGGTAAGTGAGATATGATATTGAGTCCAGACTCAGTTAGCTGTGCTTTGTACCAATTGTAATCAATCCAAATTGAGTCATAACTAACTTGTACCACTGAACTGAAGGACATCTAAGTGCAACTAACCAAACAATCCAATAGCTCCCAGCCTTATGCTGAGTTTGGGAGGGGATCGCCCCCTGCCAGCTGCCAAACATGTTGAAAGGAAGCCCACTGCTGGGATTCCTGTCAGTAGGAGCCAGCAGAAACCCCAAAACGTGGTTGGATCCTGAGGCAGTCTCACTACCATTACATGATGGCACTAGGCCCAATTTGGGGCTGATCATCCTGTCCCCACACCCTCTGCTGCTGTGAACAGTGGGCCTGTGGGTGCTGCAGTAACACCATAAAGCCTTATCACTGGGAGGGGTGAGCCTGGATTGAGACATACCTTTTCTGAATCTAACTCATTGTTTGCAGGTCCCCAAAGTCCCATTTTAATACTACAAAAGGAAATTTTAAGCCCTCAAACAAAGATATGCTTCCTGCCATGCTAGCCTTTGCCAGCTACTAGCTTTGCTGTCCAACAGAAGTTTCAATCTCAGAGCCCAGTCTTCCTCAACCATAATATATCCAATGCGAGAGTTACTAGTGCTTTACAACTCAGTGCAGACACACTGTTACAGCTAGCAGCAGACTGAAAAAACCTGAATGTTCGCATACTCACCAGCTGCCATCACGTACTGCCCATCCCGTGATACCTTGATCTTGGAGCTAACAGCAGGCATGTCAAAATCTTGGATAAGTTCAATTCTCCTAGAAATACCTTTAAAATAAAAAAGTTAAATGAAACATTGCCTAATCAACACATCACAATAAAAAGTTTTCAATTCCAAAAGTACTGCCAAAAGTACTTAAGGGGGGGAAAGCTGAACGTAGGGATGGGGGAAAGGGGTGTCCTAATGTTGTTGGACTCCATCTTCCTGTTGGGATTCCATTCCACCTTTTGCTGCAGACATGGGATTGTTGCGTGCCACATGTCTGTTTACATTCCAGCACAGATCGCTGGCGTGAGTGGAACTTCCGCTCTGTATTGCTTTTGCTTTTCAGTCCAAGAAGATGGCAAGAAGAGATGCCATGTTTTCTTTTTCCTGATTTATGCCGGAATAGGCAATAGTCGGAGAGAATCAAAGCTGTAGTCCAGCACCATTCAGCGTGTCACTAGTTTCCCATGCCTGGCTTAAAGTTTAGCATAAAACAAACTGTTCCAGCTTTAAGGCAAGATCCAAGCAACCCTCTTCCAGCTAAGCACCATCAGATGACTCTTTGAAAACAGAAATGGCACCCAAGCTAATCTTGCAGTGCCCTTTACATTGTACAATGAGGGTAACTCACCAACATCTTTCTTTTGCAGTGCTCTCTTCTTTCTATCAGAAAGCCACTGTTAAGAAAAAGAAAAGAACATAGAGGGTTAGTGTTAAATGGGCAAAAATATAAATAGCTAAGCCTGGTGAGTACAAAGGTTCCCAGCCCCCATAGTCATAATTTGCGGGTTGCCTTCTAATCTTATTTGATTTTGATCCGATCTTAAGCTGTATTTCAGTCGATTGCTGAATTTTATGTTTTAATGTTTTTATATTTTGATGTTAGCCCGGTTATGGCTAGGGGGGGCGGGATATAAATAAAATTTATTACTATATTATTAAAAACTCTATTAAAAACAGAGATGGTACTATATAGCCTTCAAAATAAGATTGATAATCAAACTATTATGCTCTATAAGCCCTATTTCACATATATTTAAGGAAGTTCAGCCAAAGAGCTCCCAGAGCAGTCCATATGAGGTTAAAAACAAAATGCAATAAATGCAAGCAAACAAACAATTATGCAGCAGGGTAGTTAAAAGTTCCAGAATTAAATCAATATAAAACAGAGAAAATCACTTTGAAGATGTGATAGGAATTTTGAGGTCTTAGATATATGGTAATGTTCATAAGTGTACCAACTAAGCACGTACATAGATCAGCACAGGAAGACTGACCTGAAACCATTTTGATTCCCAAACTGACCAAATGTTTTCCCTGCAAGGGGGGGGGGTCAGGGAGCCTTCCCATTGACTCAGGAATTGAGTAATCAGCATTTTAATGGGTGACAGACTATCAAGAAAGGCAATCAGATAATGGGTGACAGACTATCAGGGAAGGCAATCAGGAAAGGCAATCAGATAACCTGGCAAACAGGAAAAACATTCAAATTTCTGTTTTAGACCGCCTTTTCTGTGATGTAGGTATCATGTATCTGGGGGGTGGTCTTAGGTTACAACCCTTCTGTGATGTATGTATGATGTTTCTGGGGGGGGGCTTTATCTACAGGGTGGCAATTTCAAAAGTCATAAAGGTCTTGCATGCCATTGTTCTGGGTTCCTCCTCCTTTCCTGTGTGAGGGGAGCACCCTGTTGCAGCAGATCAATAAATAATCAAGCTTACTAGCTGCTTTGCTTCTCAATATGCTCTAGTTGGCCTCTGTTATTTTCTCCTACCAATAGGGAACCTACATAAGGACTCTATATGGGCTCTTGGATACCCCGTAAGGGAAAAAGGGCAGAGATTTTGTTTACAACAAAGATCACTGTGCTGTAGCAGAGACCAAAAGACACATTTCATGGGCATGGTTTTGAATACGGAAAGGTGGCATGGCAAATCAAACGATGATGATGATCTGTGGTATGTCTTAGATTGAGCATTCAGATGTACTGCTGAACAGCCACTGAGCTAGGCACCCAGGCACACCACTAAAATTCCACAATATTTTAGAATAAATATGTATAGCAACCAGCTACAAACAGACACTCCCATTGGTCATGAAACTTTAAGCTCCCCAGCTGTTTTCCTCAGAAAGATGAAAGCAAGCGAACAAGCAACTGTTCCAAGCTTAGAAGCTTGTGCACACTAGGCAAATGTGAATTTTTTTAAAAAAATTTTTTTGCAGCCAGCAGACCCAGCAAACTGAGTAGCCAATGCAGGAAGGAGCCGTTTAAAATAAAATAAATGACTGTCCGTCCAACATTAAGGAAAAAAAAACCTTGCAGGATTCTTTTCGCGAGGAGGAAGGGGGTGGGGAACCCACGTGCTTTAAAATTTGGTGTTATGGATGTGACTTGTGCCTCTTTAAAAGGGTGCAGAAAACAGAATTGGACAAAATGACAGGAAGGATTTGAAACCTGCGGGACCAGAGATTTACAGAAGATTGGAAGAAGTATATGAATTATTTGAAGAGCAACTGTAATCAAGAAATTACGCTAGTAGGACTACAAGAAGTTTTGTAAGGAGAAATATACGAAGTGTTACAAAGTAGGAAAAGATAGAGATATTGGCTATGAGTTTGAAATGTAATAGGGAAGATAATAAATGCATACTGAGAGATTAGATTGGGAAATTTTCAGACAGTATTGATGGAAGTCAAAAATTTGAATAAGATGTAAAAGTACGTTTAATTACTGTTGAAACTATGTTTTAAAAAAACCTAATAAAAAATTATATACAAAAAATAAAAGGGTGCAGAAAGCAAGAGATGCTTAGCAGTCGCTCGGGATCATCTACAGACCCCTGTTGGTACCTATGTACTTTCTGCGCATCCATCAGGAACTGAAAAAGGGGTGGAGGAAGAGAAGGGAGAGAGAAGGGAAGACACGGGGTGCGTGGGAAGCAGCTCGCCCGTGGGTAGAGGAAGGAGGCGCGCGAGGGGGAACCGACGGGGGGGGGAGAGGCAGGCAGGCGGGGCTCCGGTGTTCTCACCTCAGGCAGGCTCCGTCCGGCGCTCAAGCTGTAGATCTTCACCTCGTTGAGGCTGGAGACCTGCATGCTTCTTTTTCCTCCTGAGCGACGGCAAGAGGGCTTCACTTCCGGGGTCAGAGAGGAACACATCCGGTCATAGAATTCAGAGGCAGGAAAAAACCCTAGATAAGCAGGAAGTTACACACCTCCAACACATTTACTCCAGAGGAAATAGGGACTGCTCCTTTCTGTAATGGTCATTTTACTAGTTACAGAAATACATGACAAAGCCATTTTTCACCTTCTCACCCCTTGCTTTTTCCTGTAAGACCTATTGCAGTCGTTAAGAGTCGTCAACAGGCTCATCACAGCTATCTGCCAATCACCCATTCCCACCACCCTTCTGAGGAATACCCCTCCCCACCTTCTCACTATATAGAGGGATCTGGCAACTTCTGTTTCAGTGTATCTGAAGAAGTGTGCATGCACACGAAAGCTCATACCAAGAACTAACTTAGTTGGTCTTTAAGGTGCTACTGGAAGGAGGAAAAAAATTTTTGTTTTGTTTTGGTCATTTTACTGTTTATGCTCTACGCATCTGACTGGGTGGCCTGGGCAGCCTCCAATATATATAAAAACATAATAATACATTAAACCTTTTAAAAAACCATCCCTATGAATCAGTCCTTTTTCCCCCGGGAGTATACCCCTAAACATTTTGTGAATCTTTGCACTTTTGTCCATTGTACTGTATTGCCTTCAGATAGCTTGGGGGTCGGATAACTCCATACCCTCCAGCATTTCTGCAATGAATATAGGGACATCCTAAGGAAAAATGGGACATTCCAGGATCAAATCTGAAACTGGGGTGCCTTCTCTAAATTAGGGACGTCCCTGGAAAATACACTTGGAGGGTCTGCTATCACTATCACTATAATTGTATTATTATTATTAAATTTCATCCATCTGAGGATCACAGGGCAGTTTACAGTATAAAAACACAAATATACATAATATACTAATGAAACAATAACACCACACTGTTTAAAAGGTCATTGATTTGTTTAATTAGCCAAAGGCCTGAGGGAAGATGAAATCTTTTTGCCTGGCTCCTAAAGATATATAAGGAAGGCACTAGGTGAGCCTCCCTAGGGAGAACATTCCACAAGCGGGGAGCTACCACAGAAAAGGCCCCTTACACGTGTTGCGGCCCTCTGGACCTCTTGCAGAGGAGGCACGTGAATAAGGATCTCATACAGAATCAGAATTGTAGAGAGTTGGAAGGGACCCTGAAGGTCACCTTTTCCGACCCCCTGCCTACAGCCGTGCCTGGAAGGAGGGGGGAGCTCAAACCACCAACCTTCGGGTTAACAGATGATGATTGCAGGGTCAAGGTCAGTTCATATGGGGAGAGGCAGTCCTATAGGCATAATAAGGTAAAAAATGGGAGCAGGTGGTGCTGTGGTCTAAACCACTGAGCCTCTTGGGCTTGCCGATCGGTTGGCAGTTCGAATCTGTGCAATGGGGTGAACTCCCATTGCTCTGTCCCAGCTCCTGCCAACCTAGCAGTTCAAAAGCACACCAGTGCAAGTAGATAAATAGGTACCACTGCGGCAGGAAGGTAAACTCTGTTTCCATGCGCTTTGGCTTCTGTCACTGTGTCCTGTTGCAGCAGAAGTGGTTTAGTCATGCTGGCCACATGACCCGGAAAGCTGTCTGCACAAACGCAAGCTCCCTCAGCCTGAAAGCAAGATGAGCACCACAACCCCATAGTCACCTTTGACTGGACTTAACTCGAAGCTACCAGCATGAGTTTGACCAAACTGCGGGAGGCAGTGGAAGACAGGAGTGCCTGGCATGCTCTGGTCCATGGGGTCACGAAGAGTTGGACATGACTAAACAAGAACAACAAAACCGTCCAGGGGTCCTTTACCTTATAGGCATAATAATTTAATTGGCCTGCTGACCTGCCTTATATATGGAGACAGACACTACAGCATCTCCCCACCTAAGCCCCACATGACCCCAGGATTAGGATTTTCATCAAGGGAGCTTCTCTGGGTTCATATAAAGAAAATATTTGGAGTCACACAAAGCCGTATTTTTAGCTCCCTCCCTTGTACTCCCCCTCCTTTGCAGTGCCTTCTTTCAAATAAATATGTGTGGGGTAACATTATATAATAAACAAATGCACTGCTGAGCATGTAAGGGGTGCCTTTTCTTGCCCGCTGAGTGGAGTTACTGATTTCTTGAAATAAACCTCTAAAGAATTGGTCAGAAGCTGGGGCTGACACTCCAATGGTGGAGGCAGGGGACATAGCCAAGTGATATTTTGCTGGGTCTGGGGTGGAGGAGGCCTGTGGTTTTGGGTGGGTCTGAGAGTGGACCTCAACTCCATAGCCATTCATATTGGAAATTTCTACCAAATCAGTCCATTGTTCCATTAAGCCCAATGCGGTTGACAGTTTCAGGCAAGGGTCCCTCCCAGTCCCAGCCCTGTTTGGAGAAATCAGGGATGCAGCCTGGGTCCTCTAACGTAAAAAATATGTGGTCTCCTTCTAAACGATGGCTCTTAAAGTGCACAGCTTACATAAAACAAAAACCAGCTGTGCTCTTAATCGACTGTAGACCACAAAAGCTTGTGCAGTAATAAACTGGTTAATCTTTGAGGTGCCACAAGTCCTTTGGTTAGGGTAATAAATGGTTGGCATTTGTCTGTCTTGGGAGACAATGGAAGAGTGTGCCTGCAGGGGTGTTGCCAAACCATTGGAGAGTTACAGCGCCTGCTGTGGCTGTAGAGACTGGTATGGGAGAGATATGTTTTATTCATCTGCTGGGCCAGTTGTGCTGCTGCAGATGCACCATTGCATTTTTTCTCTCTGCGCTCCTCCCAGCGGTCATTCCTTCTCTGGTCACTGTTGTAGATACTGTCTGTCTGTCTCCAAGCGCTGCAGTCATGTGCAAGGGATTCCCACATGCGGAGGTCAATGTTGCCAGCCTTCATGTCTCATTTGCAAACATCTTTGTAATGCAGAGTTGGTCTGCCAATGGGCCTAGTGCCCGAAGCCAGCTCCACGTAGAGCACGTCCTTGGGGATCCGGCCATCTTCCATTCTGTGGACATGACCAAGCCAGTGCAGACGTCGCTGAGACAGGAGTGCAAACGTGTTGGGAAAGTGGGCTTGGGAGAGAACATCTTTGTTTGAGACTCTGCCCTGCCATGTGATGCCCAAAATATTCCTGACACAGCACACATGGAAGGCATTGAGGCGTCAATAAAGAAATATTGTGTTGTGTCAAGTGCACTAGGCGTTTGGGGGTCCTTCCTGTGTGGAGCCCAAAATGCATCCCTGTAAATAGCCATGTACAGTGGTACCTCGGGTTACATACGCTTCAGGTTACAGACTCTGCTAACCCAGAAATAGTACCTCAGGTTAAGAACTTTGATTCAGGATGAGAACAGAAATCGTGCTCCGGCGGTGCGGCGGCAGTGGGAGGCCCCATTAGCTGAAGTGCTGCTTCAGGTTAAGAACAGTTTCAGGTTAAGAACGGACCTCCGGAACGAATTAAGTACTTAACCCAAGGTACCACTTTATAGCTAACCACACTTCCATACCTGGTATTAAGTTCAGGGAAGGTTTTTAGTGTGTGATGTCCTATTGTGCTTTTACTATTTTTTGTTGAGAGCCCCCAGAGTGGCTGGGGCAACCCAGTCAGATGGGCGGCATATAAATAATAATTTGTTGTTGTTGTTGTCGTCATCATTAGAGTCACCCACAGTTTTGCTTCCTTGAATAAGTTTGCACACCATCCACATTTGTGTGTGCCCACCACATATCTGAAACCTGACGATGGGACAGTTGGGGGGGTAGAGTTAACCCGTGGCAAATGCCCCTTAAATTGATACGCCAGTTAGGGGGATGGGGAGGCGGGAAAGCTGCGGAAGGGGGCGGGGCGTCCAGGTAGCACCTCCTGGGTGCAAAATAATCCCCGAGGCTGCTCAAGACATGCAGAGCTCGGAGCAGAAAGAAGCCCCGCCGGCGACTATTGCACGCGAGGAGGTGGAGGAGAAGGCGCCTCCGAGCTCCGCCCGCTGCGGGGGGCTCAGCGGGCCGGCCGTTGGCAGGGAAGGGGAGCCGCCAGCCCGTGCAAATACCCGAAGGTCTTCTTCGGTGGCTAAGGCAGCAGAAAACTTTATCCGCGGCTCTTCGCCGCCGCCGCCGCCCTTTAAGGTGGTTTGGACGCCTTTGCGCAAAAGCCTCTGCGTTTCGCTCGGCTGAAGAATCCTATTGGGAAAAGGCTCCGGTGGGCTCAGCTTTGGATAATCTCCGAGGGGGGCGAGCCGTCGTGGGTGGACTCCCCCCCCTGCCCTGCACCTCCGTCTGTTAAGTTAAAACAAAATATTCGTGTTTAAGATAGCTGCTTAATGAGAATAGAATGCTCTAATTATCGGACGTTGGGCGCTTGTGTGTGGCTTTGGTCGTTCTCTGGCTCTTTTCCTGAAAACAGCCGAGGTGGTGATGATGGGAGACAAATTGAGCTCCAGCCTTTCCGAGTTTGAAGAGCCACAATGAAAAGCGAAATGTAATGTAAGTTGCAGCTGATGAAACGGTAGCCAACAATCCATATAAAAAGTTATTAGGTAGGGTCTTAAGGTTTGGAGGGGAGGGTGGGGTTCACAGAGCTCCTAAAAGGTGAAGTTGAGAGGCAATGTGCAGTTTATAATGCCAAACTTGAGATGAAAAGGGTCAAGGTTTAATAATAATAATAATAATAATAATGATAATAATAATAAATAAATAAATAAATAAATAAATTATTGTTTTATTATTATTTATAGCCCGCCCATCTGGCTAGGTTTCCCCAGTCACTCGTGGGACACTTCCAGCAGAATATAAAAAACATAGGTAACATATGTTAAGGTAACAAAATACAAAATCCAAAGGCTATACAAGGGTGTCCTTTGTGATTGGGGGAGGGGGTTCAGAACAGGAATCTTTACTAGGATAAATTGAATATTGAATTGTTGAAAGCAACACTGTTTAAAAAGTATTTGTAGTACGTAGTAGGTTTATGTCCATTAAAATTAAGTCATTTCCCCTCCTTTTTAGTGCCTTTGATATGTATTCCTAGAGCAGAAGCTAATTTATCTGATAATGTAATACTTGCTGTGTCAAACGAATAAGTTGGCTACAGGTGTGTTCCTGATGAAAAACCACCTGTTCCTGATGTTGTGGTCTTGACGAATGAGCTAAAACCTGAGGGAAGGAGGAAACTCTCCGCTCTGTCCTTCCTAATGGTACTTTAGTGATGTTGTGTGCATGTAGTTAGCTTGATTTTGCTTCAGTTAACAAAAACAGGTTTAGAAATGAGTGCTGGGCATGCCCACTGGGTGACAAGCATCATTTATTATTTGCCTGCCATTTATCCCGAACTTTTAAAGATTGAATTCATTTTTATTCTTGGCTGACTTGGGCACTTCTAGTGAAAAGATGAGATAGAAATGTTGCTAATAAAAATACCTTGTTTGATTACACACCTGCCCTGTGAGATGGGTTGCGATCATACCTGTTTTGCAGTTTGGGCAAGTAGGCAGCAGGGCTTCTGATCCAGAATTAGGGATACAGGTATGTAAGCCTTACTTGCACACAAGGAGACTGAGGCAAGAGCATACTATTTTTCATTTTTACTGTACTGTTTTATTGTGTTTCATTTTTCATTCTTATTGTATTATTGAGAAGTTTGCCACTGAGTTCTAAATCTGGGACAGAAGAAGAGTGGGCTCCTTTAGTTTTTAATTACTAAATAGACCCCCCTTTAAGATATCTGTTGGTTACATCTTGTACATTATTTTGCTCACTTTTTTGCCATTTTCAGTTTCCAGTGCCTAACCTTCACTAACCTCTTGCCTGAGATGAACAGTAATAGAATGTCAGTGACCTAGCAGCAGGTATCTTTTTTCCCAAGAGTAAAGATTAGTTTACACTTACATTTTCTCACAGTGAAGTTTTAAATGTCCTAAAATATGATTTGTATTTTAACTTGAAGAAAAGTCTAAAAGGGTTTCCAATCTTCAAGGCCATTTTTGAGAAGGTTTCCCCCCTTTTTCTTACTCTGATCAAAACCCTTTAGCTTGCAGTCCATGATAGGTTTATTTTAGAATAGTTGTACAGTACTCCAATCAGTGCGACAGGACTTAGAATTTTGTTTTATTACTTTTGCAAGTGTTGTGGATTGCTTCAGGCATTGTGACCTTGTGACTGCAGACTCCTCCCCATGGACCAGATGAAACAACCCAGAGCAGGAAAAAAAAGGAACCGCTGTACTGCCCTATGATAACATTCAGGAAAAGGTCACATTTAGTCAAGATCTGGATTGAAAGGTGACTAGGCAGAAATACTAATCGTCTTGCTGCTTTTGAAAAACTTATTCTAGATCGAAGATAATTTCCTCTGACCTGATCTATTGTGGGGGCTTTTTTGCTCCAGGGTGATTTTCTTTTTCTGAACAAAATTTTTTTTTCTTTTTTCTTTTTCTGGTTTCCTTAGTTTTTGGCTACAGTGATTTAAGAGTGAAGGGAACTGCTTGCACCATGTCAGAATTCTGGTTAATATCAGCACCTGGAGATAAGGCAAACCTAATAGCCTGGGACAGGATGAACACAGTGACTGCCAAAGCCAACCTGTCCTGCAACAGCAAGTTCATCATCCCTGACCTCAAGGTAAAGATGGGAGAATGGGGGGGGGGGGACTCAGAACAACAACATGAAGAAAGGGGCAGGGATGGGGCAGATTTTTCTTCGTGAGGTGGCTCTGTGCTGCAATATTAAAATGACTATAAAGGGTCAAGCAAAGATTATATACTTTGTTTTTGAGGTGTCTTGAGATCAGGAATGAAAATAGGAAGCCATTTTTGTACAGCTAATCAATGGATTAATTCTTCATAGGGGGAAAAAGATTTAAAACTTTCCATCAGAGCTGTCATCTCTGGGAAGGCTTGAAAGCCTTTTTGTAAATAATAAAGTTTATGGGCAACTTTTGACTGGTCAAAGCCCTGAGATGAGCAATGTGCAGCCCTCATATATGTTTGCAAAACTGACTTCCAAGAGGGTTTACTCCCAGGTAAGTGTTGCAGCACAAACACTTGCATAACAGTAAATGCCGCCAAACTCAGTTGAACTTACTTCCAGTAAGATTGGTTTGCAAAAGGTCTGTTGCAAAAGGTTTCTATACATGTTGAGATTAAGTCCCATTTAATTCAATGGGAGGCTTCTTCTAAGTTAAGCTTGTTAGCTTTTGTTACATTAATATATCTGAAGCCAGTTTGAATCTCCTGAGTGTTTGAGCTCAACTATTTGCTCTTTTAGAAAGAGGATTGCCTAATTTGCAGAAGTATTCAAATATCTATTGGTGGTTAAAATTGGCTATGTTCCTGACAGAGAAGTCTGATCTCACCATTCAATATGAGCTATGACCTTGCTGTCTAGATGGTCTCAAATTCATGTGTGGATTTTTCTGTCAATTGGCAAGCTTCTTTCGTTTGACGAGCATTCATTGATTTTCACTTTCCTTGCAGACGTAGACATATTAGAAGGCTATAATGTAAGCATGCAACTATGACAGAAATGCTTGTTCATATCTTAAAAACAGCTGTTCTGTTTGTAACAGGTATTTTTAATATAAAAAAGAATAGAAATCATCAATTTAATTGAAAGAATTGCTCCTCCACAAGTAAGGATCATTCATCTCTAAGGATGAGAATTCAGGCTATAATGCTATACATATTCTCTCACCTTGAAGCAAGTCCCATTGAATTTAGTGGGACTTTCTTCTGAGTAGATATGTATAAGACTTGGCAGTAAAGTCAGTGACAAAACTTGTACTGACTTTAGTGGCTCAGGGAGACAGTGTTTTACATTATGAGCAAGAAGGTTTTAAGGAACCTGAAAAACTGGGAAGAATTCCACTGTGGCTTTTGATCATGAGACTACAGCATAGAATCTTTTCTTGACTTAGAACAGGCTTTTAAAAACTTATTTAAAAGTAGGTTTTGAACCATTGCAACCGTTTTCCACTGGAGGAAAACGTTCCCTTGAATTTCCCATGAATATACTTATTTGATAGCAAGAAGTTCTCATTTGCTAAAGAAAGGTCACTTTGAAAAATTAAATGTCTGGTAAAATATGCCCTGCGGCTGGCTAGCTTAAGCTTAATGTGTTTGTACTCCCTTCTCCAGGTGGGGACCCTGGATGCTCTCGTTGGCCTCTCAGATGAGTTGGGGAAACTTGATAGCTTTGCTGAAAGGTAAAATAGAACTTATTTACTACACACAAAGAGCAAATGGGTGTTGTTTTTACAAGACACAGTGTTCCTGTGTCAACCTAACGCAGGCATCTTTAACCTTAGCCTTAGGATTCAGCCAGGGTGAGCAGGTGTGGCTTTATTTTCTTTAGAAAAGGATTACCCCTAAATAAGGCTTCGTCCAACAGTTATACAGGAAATGTCAGGGATTAGTGCAGGTGGTGGACTTCACATTGGGAGTAGGTAGGCAAATCCCTGTGAAACTTGGTACTTTCCCTCCTATATTCTGTGTTCTTTGCAGTGGCATGGAACTGGGACACTTCTGCACAGGCTGGCTCTGGGCAAGGAAACAGCATTTTCCAGCCACATGGGCAGGGAAACCCAGCCAGATGGGTGGGGTATAAATAATAAAGTTGTTGTTGTTGTTGCATTTTGCAATATAAACAGCCCAGTGGTTACAGCAATAATCCTCTTCTTCTTTCACCTCCTATTTCGTTTAAAGACGGTATCCACTGGCAGGTCTTACCTCCCAGAAAATGTCCTCACATTCAGACTCTACAGGTCTGTAGGGCTGCCACTTCTTGTCGGGCCCTGAGGGGCGGAAATATTTTGTCAACCCAGAACCACAGTAGCATGAACGGGTGTCTTCTACTTTGGCAACAGCCAGTTGCCTAATTCAGTTAGCCAGAACTAAAGGACAGCACTGAGCTGGAGACGGATAATGTGGCATGAGTAGGCCTGAGACGGATTTGTCTATTCCAGATACCAAGGTTGGCTTTGCCAGTGAGCAGCCACTACCCAAATCCAGTTCTTTGGCAGTGTATGTGGGCTGCCTGACCCCTTTCCTGTTTCCAGTTGAAAAGTGTGAAAGGAGGAGTCAAGTAAGCAGGATGAATGAATGAATGGAAAACCCTGACTCTACTTGCTTGCTCCTTTGTGCGTCACCATTTCCCTTCCCTCTTCTCTCCTTGTTAGCCTATTTAGTGGAAAGTACACTATAGCCTGCCATTTTTCTCCAGGCTTTCAGGCTATCCTGAAGAAGTAATGGAGCATTCGGAGCCTGTTGCTAGGCAACGAGCCCCGATTCTCCCCCCCCCCCAGAGAGGAAGGAATGCCTCCACACTAGAGAGTGAAGAAAAGAGGTTTGGGTGTGGTCATGGAGCCTTGAGGAGCCACAAAGAAAGAAAATTGAGACACCTTACCCACAGCTGCTACCTTCTCATTGTGGCTCTGTAGCAAAACTATTTTCTGACTGGGATCCTAATACTGTTAGGTGCTAAATTTGGATTACAAATCAACGACATTTAGGTGCCTTTTTGAAGGCAATTATTCCAGCAGGTCTTTGGCCTGCTTGCCTTATGATTTTATCATCTCCCATGATGACAGTTGATCTGAAGCTATGCAAACGAGCCAGGCCAGGCATTTACATTTTTGCTCCGCTGAAACACCCTGCTGGCAGAGCTGTTATTGGATCAACACACCGAGAGAAGTGCAAGTAAACCTAGCTAGGCAGCAGAAACCTGTCAGCACTGCTTCTGGCCAGGACAGCAGAGAAGGGGCAAGAGTTTTCAGGGTCTATTGTTTCCATGTACTTTTATTACTTATTTACACAGGGAGACTGGGTAATTTTCCATGTCACTATAAAGCAGCATTTGGCATTCAGATGCCTTTCTGCCTGGTCATTCTTGATTTGTTTCCTTATCAAGTGGCACGTTCCTTTTGCAAACCCATTTTAAAAATTGCTGGGGAAAGATGTCGGCGAAAGCCAAGGGTTATGGGACAACTGGCAATCAACATAAATCTTCAGAAGGAAGGCTAAAATGAACTCTTGACCTTGGGGTTCCATTTATTTATCGGAGTCCCATTTATTTATTACATTCTGCCTTTCATTCAGAGATCTCGGTATATTTTATTCTAGCTTCAAAATGACCTTTCTGAGGGATACTGATTGGCTCAAAGTCTTGTTTTGCCCATTGTAAAAACAAAAACATGATAACTAAGGCTGGCAAGAAGATTTGGTCTTGTGCATTTCTGGGATTTTTCTTTTCTTTTCAAACAAGATGTTCATGCACAGGTACAGAAATACCTGTGGTCTTAACCAGAACAGAAAAAAGTACAAGAGGATAGGGGAGGCATAGCCAGGATTTAAGTTTTTACAGGGGCAGGACTTTTGTGGGAGGGGGGGAGGACTGACCTATCTGTGACTTGATTGGTCAGTTAAATATTTTTATTTATTTACTTGATTGGGGGGGAGCTGCCTCCTCAACCCTGGCTAGGCCCATGGCTGAGGGACGGACAAATACAGCTCAGCTGATGATGACGGGGGCTGGACTGAGGCAGAATGATGGGGGCCGTCCCCCTCTTCTCCTGAACCTTTCCTAGAACAGGAGGACAGTATAGATTTAGAACAGGGGTTTGCAGAAGGGCATAGTTCAGAGGCTGCAGTGGGGAGAAGCTGGGAAATATTGGGAGAGGAACAGCAGGAAGAAGCAGCAGGGAAGAGACAGCGGACAGACTCAGTGTCTTTGGAAAGCATGCCTGACACGCCCCCCCCCTCCCAGGACCAGGCGAGCATTGAGGGTAGTAGAACAGAAAGCTCAGAGGCAAAAAGCTCAGATTAGCCAACACAGGGGTGACGTAGAATAGTAGAGACCTAGCGGGGTGGGACTTGGAGCAACGCCATTACCTAGGAGAGATTGCAATCCTACATCTCTCTCTGTGAATATGGAATAAATTACTTGATAAGAACTTTTATTGTTTATCTGCTTCTTGGCCGCCACTGTGGGAGGGATCGGATTCTCCGAAGCCTGAGAGGTACAATCTGTCACACTGCACCCACTGGCGTGGATGGCAAGTAGTGAATATTAATAACTGGGGTGGGGTGGGGACAGGAACAGGAATGTGTGGGAGCCAACATGCCAAACAGCAGAGAAAAATCAAAATCTTTACGACCTGTTTGCAGTATAAGGTGCCACCTAGGACCTCTGATAGAGCACAGGTTACAAATACAGTGGTACCTCTGGTTACGTACTTAATTCATTCCAGAGATCCGTTCTTAACCTGAAACTGTTCTTAACCTGAAGCACCACTTTAGCTAATGGGGCCTCCCGCAGCTGCCGCACCACCAGAGCACGATTTCTGTTCTCATCCTAAAGCAAAGTTCTTAACCCAAGGTACTGTTTCTGGGTTAGAGGAGTCTGTTACCTGAAGTGTATGTAACCCGAGGTACCACTGTAACTCAAACTCCAGCCCCAGCTGTGCTTTCCTTATCATGATCCTGCACTGAAGGGACAAGTCAGGCCTTGTATAGTTCTGTGTGCAACTCTACCTACTATGAAAAGGAGCTGAAGAATTGGCTACTTGGAGCCGTCTGAGGATATGGACCTGGTGACTGTAAAAACATTCGCTTTGAGAATCCTGCTGTAAGTTTTTTTTAAATAATGTATTATTTTTGTTATAACTTACTTGACTTATCTTAAAGGCTTCTCTCCTTGCCTTTAGTGTAATAAAGAAAATTGCCCAGTATATTGGAGAGGTTATGGAAGACTCAAAAGACAAAGTTCAGGAAAACCTGTTGGCAAATGGAGGTAGGTCCTGCAAAGTATATAGATGTGGGGTTTTTTGTTTAATTGCTGCCGGTTTTCATCCAGTTTCCAATGGGAAAAGCTGGACTTAATACATCCATATGCTTACAACTTGGGTTGCTACTCCAGTTTTAGAAAAGAACCCTTTCAGATAGCAGCCTCTGTTTCTGCCGGCATCAGGGAACATCATTTTTGCTCTTTGGTGAGATGTAGGTGGCGTGGTTTGGTTTTCTTCCTCCTCTGGTTGCTTGACAAAGGGATCTTGTGACTATTCCATCATGAGTTCAGATTTTCAGAGGTGGCTATTACTCACTTCCTCCCATCATCTACTTCTCACTAATGGCATGGAGAAATATGCCATAATCACTCTGCATCAGAAGTGGGGGGAAACCTCTAATCCACAGGCCAGCCAAGGCCTACTACTGGTCCCATTTTGGTCCATGAGGCCATTTTCTCTCTCAGAATCACAGCCACTCATCAATCAGCTGACATCACACTGATGGGTGGGTGACATGAGCCGTTGGCCCGTGGGCTCATTTCTGTGTTGGCTGTACATGCCAGTGCCCTGCAGGGAAAGGGGCACATGCAGCCAGTGCAGCAGGATTTAACCCACAGCTCACGAGTTCAGGGTTAAATCCTGCTCAGTTTGACAGAATCCGTTGCTAATCCCATCAGAAAGGGGTTTGGGTTGAATGTTTTTATCCCCACTTCAGAACTTTGAAGTGACAGATCTCCTGACATAATTGCGCTGTCAGGTGATTGCCCACTCTTCAGATTTGGCCCATGAGGCCAATCCTGGGCAGGATCTGGTCTATGTAGCCCAGTAGAGCAGGGGTGGGGAACCGATGTGCTTTTATTGGTCTGTGTTATATTAGATTACGCCTGGCAACTGGCAGCATTTGAGGCTTGATGAGGAAAATCGGCCTGGGTGTGCAATAAACCCCGAAGATGCAGTATTGAGAGCCATGCAATCAGGTAGAAGATCTGCAAGACTCATAACAGGAAGTTAATTGCATCTTATGCGACTTTGGTTGGTGCTTGTGAGCGGAAGCCTTTGATGCCTAATCTATTCAGTTTCCATTTTCCCCCGCTTAAAACATTAAAAGGTGCTAAGAAAAAAAAAGGAAACAGGGTTGAATTATCTAGGCTTAATAATGCTTAAAGCAGACCTACTAAAATAGTGGTGACTAACTTTAGTCGCATTCAGCGCCATTTTTATAGAAAAAGAGGCACCGGAACTCACTGTGAACACCTCCCCCTTAGAATGGCAATGGTGCCCAACTGAGAGGTGCCGGAACTGAGTTTTGGCTGAAAAAGAAGCCCTGGTTGCATTGGTTTTAATAGATCTACTCTCAGCACGATGGGAATTGAGATCCAAGCCAAGATCTTTAGTCTGTTAATAGACAAAAATGATGGATGGAGCAACCAGATGTGTCTTCTGTAGCTTCCTCCCCCCACCGGCTAACCAGTTACTTGGTGGGAATAGGAGAAGTACCAATTCCAAAACACTTTCCCCCATCCCAAACAAAAGCTGTTTCTAGGGATCAGGACTGGTGTTGGCACCTGGCATTCTTGGTCATACTGCTGTCTTGTCCCCCCTTAATTTCCCCCCCGTGGCCTGGCACCCTAAAACAGACTAGATGGTTGGATCAAAAGCACCCACTTGCCTTCTCACATTACAGTATGGGAAATTAAGAGAGTGGCTAGATCTGGTTGTCCGGTTTTGCTTATAGCATGACTACCATAACCAGGTAAGCCTGCCAGGGACCAGTTTGTTCAGGGCCAGCTGAGACCTAGAGTCGCCCCCAAGTGGGATTTCAGCTTTTAAAGACTAGAACATAATCCCACTCTTTTGACATCCATCTTGTTGTATGCAATAGACTTAATTTTAAATCTAACCTGTCTTTTTCACGTTTAATAATCACAATTACTATATTTCAGGAGCGAAGGCTAAACTACAATTACTAAAGAGTATGTTGAGCATGGGTGATTGTTGTGTTCTTGCAAGCATGCGCTGGTGTGTTTAATGAAAGAGTTGCCTCCACATCTGGTTGTAGGGGTACAGTGATCAGGTTACGATGGATTTCTCTAGTAACAACCTCGTAGCTCGATCACCATCTCCCTATGACTCAGATAACAGCAGGTTTGACAACCTCCCCTTTCTTTTCACACTTTCCCTGGATATATTTTTCTTTCTTTCCTTCTAACCACTCGCTGCATGTAAAACAAGAGGATGTAGGGACTATTGGATTGTGTGAAAACTTCCTATGCATGTCTGTTTTCAGGGGCGTTGTTAGGGTGGGGCCTGAGCCCCAGGACCTGGATCTTCTAGCCCATTAGTCTTCAACTTTTGCAAATCTGGGACCCGCCTTCTACTTAAATAATACGTTTCAAGGAACCCCCTCCCAACTTTTTAACCATCTATTTGTATGGTGGCAGTGACGCTGTTGGGACCCACCTTAGATCACGCCACAACCTGGTAGTGGATCCCAACTCACCAGCTGAAGACCCAATTCCTAGCCTTTCCTGCTCCTGTCCCCACCTCCTTGCTTCGCTTACAAAGTGGGTGTGATGCAAAGCACAGGGCAAAGGAGACTCTAGCTGCCTCCCATCTTAATTGCCCCAGAGGCAAATTAAGCATTGTCAGAAAGAGTCAGAGTTGGGTTTCCTGCCCCACCTGGAAGTGGGATAAATTTGCATTGCTGCATGAAAATTAGCATATGCAAATTTATGCCATAGGCCTGTGCTCCAAGTCTTTTAGATTCCTAGCAACGCCTCTGTTTGTACTCGTTGGTCCTGTGCTTAAGACTTCAAATGTTTATCCTCCCAAGACTATTTTGTCTTACCCCGATTTTTTCCGCTCAGTAGACTAGTTTATTAGGCAGTCACCACTAACTGGGGGCCAAACTAGGCATGGCAGTGGCTGCAAGAAATGGCTGTGGGGTGTGTGTGTGCACACACACCTTATCCCCGCCCTGGGTAGCATACAGAGTAGATGTCACAAAATCTTTTCCTTTTCTTGGCTACCATTGGCCCAGGGCAGGCAATGTGGGCCACTGTCATGTGACCTGGGGTAAGTTCAACTTGGTATTACAAGGGGAAGAGGAATTAAATGCACAGCTGTTGTTTTTGATGGCAGCTTCACATTTAACATGCCTAGTTTGGCCCTGCATTTGTGGCAAGAAAATCCAGATAGGAGCTTACCTGGTAGGAGTTTTGCTGTTGACTTTAAAGGGCTATACCACAACTTTGCTCTCAGGGTGTGAGTCCAGGTTCTCTCCACCATCGAATTGCCTCTTGTATTCCTTTTGCATTTTTTTTTAAAAAAACTCCCCTGTGCATCAAATTCATTCCTTGCCTGCAATAATGGCCAAGGTTGTGTGCTATATTATAGGTGCCAGCCAATCAGCACCGTGCAGGCTGAGCATCGTGAGTGCACTTACAGAGCCTAACAAACCCTTCTTCTTTTGTATGGGCTGCTGTTTGTTCTCTTATGCTTGTATTGGCCGTCTCATATATACTTTATGGAACTGTGATAAAGATGGCACCTGCTGACTCCAGGACATTCTGCATGCTCTTTCTGTGTGCATGCTATACTTTCCATACCCATGAAACCTAAAACTGTAAGGTGACTCTTTCGAAGACGAGAGAAACTCTAGGGAAGGAAATTCAGATCCTCCGAAGGGAACAAGTTTCACGTCATGAAAGAGGAAGCTGCTGAAATGTGCCGGCTCTGACTGTTAGAAAGAAACGGCATTCTCGCGGCGGGAGCACAGCCAACAAACTAGACTTCCGTTAAAGATGTGCTTTTAAAAAAACATCCTCTCCTAAGATCAGCAGGCTTTATATCAGTTTTGCATTACTTCACTAAGGTGCAAATTTTAGTAAACATGCAAGCCAAGCTCAGCATCAGTGCAGGATATCCAGTTTAAAGTCTGACCCACATTCATGTTGAGTTGGGTGTACGGGACGGGGGGAAGGGAAGATGAGGAGAGTATTACCGGTAGGCATTCAAGCGAGTCAGATAAAAATAAAAAAGCTGAACAGCAATAGACTATTCCCCATCCCCAAGCACTAAGCACAAGTCACAACCAATAGGTGACCATTGGAAGTTTTTCACACCAGAGCCCCATCACATGCCCATTTTTTTTCCAGATGCAGTCTAGATTGTTTGGGCGAAGGCTGAACATTTTGACAGCAAACAGGAGTGTAAAAAAAGCAGTAAAAATAAAGCATCAGAGAGGTTTCCCATCACACATTATTAGTGCAGTTAGATGACCAAAACCTGCTTTCCAGTGTACTCTCCCCTGTCAAAAAAACCCACAGCTGCACAAAAAATAGAAAATTGCTTGACAGATTATGTTTCAAGGACTTAATCTCAAAGCAAAGTTTCAAAGGATTAATGAACAGAGGAGTTGTTATATTTTGCTGGGGGGAGGGGAAACACCCCTCAATATCCACATATTTTACTTTTCAAACCAAGTAAGGTTTGAAACAAAAGACCATTCACACACTTGTCAATTGCCTGAATGGTGGTCACATTTATTTTGGCCCGTAGGCAAGTCTCTTTCAGGAGGGAGTTCCAAAACTCTAGGTGCCACAACTGAAAAGTCCCTACTTCAAGCCTTTGCTGATGGTACCCATTTAGGGTACAATCCATGCCATCACAAGGTCAGCAGCAAAACTCCTATATAGTTAAGGTTTAAAGACTTAAGTTCCCTTGGATTGGAAACCATCTGTGATGAGAACACTGCCTTTAGCAGCTGAGGCAGGTGTTAGAGGATACTTATTCGGAGCATTGCTTTTTTAATTCATGCAGAACTTTTATTTGAATAGCTAATCTACACACCGTGTCTGAAAATGATCAAGTGAGTTGAAGATGGATTTTAAAACCATCCACTTTTATATGGTGCCTTGAAAATATGGAAATGATAGCAAAAGCCAGGTGTCAGATGGAAACTGTTAATATTAGATCAGCCCCTGAATGGAGAACAATGCATCCTGGTGGTGGTTCTTCTTCTTCTTCTTCTCAACTCATTGGAGTTACTCATATCTTTTCAGTTGACTTGATCAGTTATCTGACGAGGTTTGAGTGGGACATGGCTAAGTATCCTATAAAACAGCCGCTGAAGAACATTTCAGAAGCATTAGCAAAGGTAATATGATCTCTTTTGGAAGAGCACCCTCACAAAAGCTAGTTTTCAGGACTTACAATAGATATGATTATTTTCTTATTGGAAGCAGTGACAGTTTTGTGGATTATTTCTGCAGAAACAAATCTGGGCAACATATACCGGTATATATATATATGGGCTATGAGTTTGATATTAAAGCAGGTTATCATACTATATACAGCACAAAAGCCAAAGCAATGGCTTTTTCACACGGGCAAATTGCAGGAATCAAAGAATCTTTTCCCTGCATATGTTTTCTTCCTGAGAGGAGAGAGGGATACTTCCTTCTTAAGACATACATTTGGACCTAAGAAATCTCATAAAATCATGAGTACGTTTTGGGTCTAGGTGGTAGTTTTAAACAAATAGCTGTTTTATTCTGTCATTTGTAAAATTAATAATTATCTGCTCCATAAAGTTTTGAGAATGACTGAAATACTGTTTGAAACACACTTGCCAAGGTGCTGTGTGTGCTGAAAGCTTGATGGTGGAATCTAGCCATATTGGTGAATTTAGCAATAAAATCCACATTTTGTTGTAGTATTTTCCATTTGTGGTATGTAAAACTGTTAACATATGCAGAGTCAGTTTTGCTCAGTTGGATTTCTCCCCCTCCTTTTATATTTAGCAAATTACACAAATAGAAACAGACATGAAAAACCGAGCAGCTGTGTACAACAACATCAAAGGAAACCTTCAGAATCTGGAAAGGAAAACTGTGTATGTATAGCATTTACATATATATACTTATGCATATGTATAGTGTGTGTGTGTGTGTGCGTGTGTATGCATGCATGCATGCGTGCACTGCATCTAAATATGTACTGGGCAATATTTACTTGCCATGATGATGCCCCAACATGTCAGTGGATTTAGCTGTACTAGAACATAGCCTTACAGACAGGTGTGGCTCTGACAGTGGGTGTGGAGATCACACAGGGTCCCCAGACGTTTAACAGTCTATTGATCCCTGTGCCGCCACTGTGCTCGCTTCCCCGCTGCTACCAACCCGTTACTCTCTGGTAAAACACTGAGTCCAGACAGTTGTTAAAAGTGAACCAAAAAAACCCCGTTTATTTTACAAACATTAATAAGTTTATGGTTTCTCCGATAATATTCCTGTCAGTACCTTAACTTTAATTTCTTTACTGGCATATACCTTCCTAATACCTTCTGACTGATTATCTCAACTGTTTGACTGACTCAACAAATTCTCTCACTCTCTCAACCCAGACTAGCCCAACCCACAGACTTGACTTACCTGTCTCTTCTAACTCCAGACTGTCTTCTCAACCACCCTAACTCTCTCTCAAAAAAAACCTTTGTGCTTAAACCTTATACACAGTATAATTGGTTAGTCATTTTACAATTAGTTAACCCTTTTCTTATGAACCCAGTATGATGTCACACACCTAGGAGGGCAAACGCCACAGTGGGAAAGCAGGATACAAATTGGATAGATAATACAAAACCATCTAGATTCAGGTTAAATACATTTCAAGGAATGGTGAACGGCAAGAGTAAATGCAAGCTTTGGGGAAGTTGAAGGGAGCCCAATTTTTTTCCAAACCCACAGAGCAACCATAATTTGATCTTAAGTTGTGGGGAGGCATGGGGGCACTGTGTGTTCTGAAGTCAGGAAAACATTTCCTTCCCCAAAACTCAAACCGGTGGCTCCTTTTCTAGTTCTGATACAACGAACACCACTGCCACTAGTAAACATTTGTAAAGAGTGAGCAGTAAATGCACGAATCTCATCATTTTTGGCTTTTGTGTCTTCTCTTAGGGGAAATCTTTTGACACGTACGCTAACGGATATCGTGAACAAAGAAGACTTTGTGTTGAATTCAGAGTATCTCATCACTCTCCTTGTTGTAGTTCCCAAGTAAGATAAATTAAGTCCATCCGCAGCAGGCTCAGTGTCTTAACACTCAGCATGTATATAGAGAAATTAAAGTACATACGATACTGCATTATCTCAGCAAACCCCACAAGGAAGGCCACTATGACTGCCATCCTCATTTTGCAGATATGAAATTGAGAGAAAGTAGAAACTAGCCACCTGGAGAGTTCATGACAAAGACATGTTTGAACCAGGGTTGTATGGTTCACTGCTCAGTCTCAGAGCCACTGCCCTGAACTAATTCACGTAAGCATTTTGGATACAAAATGTGAATGCAGTGAGAGAGAGAGACCCTGAGCAGATGGAAACCAGGATTTGTTTGTTTCAATGTTTTAATTCTTGAAGATAAAAGGTGGTTGTAGAATTTAAACTCAAAGTAGCAAACATACAATGCTCCCACATGCATGTAAAACGGTGTTGCTAAAAAATGAGAAATAGAACTGGGTGTTGTCAGTATATCAGCCCATATTTCGAAACACCTTTACTCAACGGTTTCATGTAGGTGTTGAAAAGCGGTGGGTGATGGGTGGGCAGATATCAATTGGGAAAAGCCCATGGATGTCACAAGGTCTATTAAATCTGGTATCGCTCAGGCTAAAGGGGCACCTGTGCGAATGGAAATGCCTCATCCCCTAAGACAATAAATGTTGGGGTTTCTAACAGCTCTTCAGACCAACTCCTGTCAGCTTAGGCAGAGATATTGTTTAGGCAGTGGAGTGGACAGCACACCAGCAGAATCCCTATACATAATGATATGACCTCTGGACCCTGGAAAAGGAGACGGACTGTAGGAACCCTTTCTTCCTGCTTTTTCCTGCTTATGGCAAAAGCTGAACCTCACTATCCTGATCCTCCCTGGTTTTGGAGATGTAAGCCAGGCCAGCGTGTTCACTGGTAGCTGGTTTCCCATTCATCAGTCTTGCATGAAAGTGTTAACACTCAATGAATTCCAAGTGTGCTAACCATAAGGACCCTGTCTTGAATTTGGACCCAATATATACTACTAGGTAAGATACGTAAGGCTTAACGTTCCAGTGTTGTTACTATGAGCAAGGCAGTCAGTCATACAATTTTGTACTAAAGTCACTTTTCTGTTCGTACAGATGCTACCGTATAAAATTTAATCTTTCTCCTTTCAGATCAAGCTATGTACAATGGCAAAAAACATACGAATCTCTTTCTGATATGGTGGTTCCTCGCTCTACGAAGTAAGTGAGATTTCTGGCTCATTTCTCTGGTCAGCTTTATCTTAAGCCTTCTCCTCATACCATAGATTCTGACGTATAAGACGACTTTTTAACCCCGGAAAATCCTCTAAAAAGTCAGGGGTTGTCTTATATGCTGAGTATGGGTTCGCTGGGCGGCGGGCTCTGCGCCGGGAGGAAGCAATGCTAAGGCGGTTTTGCTGGGCGGCTTCCTCCCGGCACGGAGCGGAGCACACTCTGGTCTTGGGAGGGTACTTCCCTGGCACAAACAAAAGAAAAATAGTGAGGGGTTTGTAGATGAGTGACTGTCTTTGGATTTTCCCAGTGGGTGTGTTATTTCTTGTACGTATCCCTTTTCCTGTGGGACGCGGGTTGCGCTGTGGGTTTAACCACAGAGCCTAGGGCTTGCCGATTGGAAGGTTGGCGGTCCGAATCCCTGCGACGGGGTGAGCTCCCGTTCCTCGGTCCCTGCTCCTGCCAACCTAGCAGTTCGAAAGCACGTCAAAGTGCAAGTAGATAAATAGGTACCGCTCTGGTGGGAAGGTAAATGGCGTTTCTGTGCGCTGCTCTGGTTCTCCAGAAGCGGCTTAGTCATGCTGGCCACATGACCCAGAAGCTGTACGCCGGCTCCCTCAGCCAGTAAAGCTAGATGAGCACCACAACCCCAGAGTCGGTCACGACTGGACGTAATGGTCAGGGGCCCCTTTACCTTTTTATCCCTTCTCCTATAGGCTCTAGGAAACCAGTCAGTAGGGGCCCTTACCCTACTTGTTTTTTTTATCCTGATTTGCTTGTGCTGTGTTTTCACACCTTCTCTTTAATCAAATTAATTCACTTCTCCCACTTGGTTCAATGCATTTCTGCATCACTTTCCAAGCCACAAAAGTCTGCTGGTGCTTGCTTACTTGCTTGCTTGTTGTTGTTGTTGTTGTTGTTTTTGAAGTGGGTTTGTTGCGCTAGGGTGGCAGTTTTCTTTAATCCACTTTAAATAGCCAAACCTCAAGTTCTGGTATACTCTAATCCCTCTGCAAAATACACAGACTGGAGGCACCCTCAGTTCACTCGTGAAGATAAGACTGGAATTAGGTGGCAACAGGGCATTGTGCTCTCGCCTCCTCCAAGGCCTTTGACAGCTGCTTGTTTTTCTCTTATTAGTGTCCCTTGCTCTAGTGATGCTTTGCTTAATGTGATACATGTCTGTTTAGTATGCTCCTGATCTCAAGAAGAATGAAAGTTGAAATAGACATATAAATAACATAAAATGCCTGTAGTGTGCCCTAATTAAGAGCCAGCTCTGCTCATAATAAGATATTTTTGTTGTTATTGGCTCTTCTGGGTGCTGAGTGTAAAATGGCAGAATAATTTTTTCAACAAAGAAATGAACGTTTTCTTTTTTGCACAGGATGATTACTGAAGATGCAGAGGGAGGACTCTTCACAGTAACACTGTTCCGAAAAGTGATTGATGACTTTAAAGCCAAAGCAAGAGAGAACAAGTACTGACAACTTTCATTCGTAATGCCATAAGTCAGAATGCTTAGCCTTATTGGACAGAAGCTAGGAACATGCATGCTTAATAATCACCGTATTTTTCACCCTATAGGACGCACTTTTTCCCCTCCAAAAATGAAGGGGAAATGTGTGTGCGTCCTATGGGGCGAATGCAGGCTTTCGCTGAAGCCTGGAGAGCGAGAGGCATCGGTGCGCACCGACCCCTCTCGCTTTCCAGGCTTCAGGAAGCTATCTGCAAGCCCGGCGGGAGTTCCCGCGGGCTCACAAGGCTTGCGGGCGGCAGCCTGCAAGCCTCGCGTGCCCGGCGGGTGTCCACAAGCCTCGTGTGCCCGGCGAGAGGTCCCGCCGGGCGCGCAAGGCTTGGGGCGGCAGCCTGCAGCCCGAAGCGCCCCCTGGAGGGCGCCCCGTGCTTCGGGCAGGTGTGCGCAAGGCTTGGGGCGGCAGCCGCGGGTGGGGGGGGAAATAAATTTTTTTTATTCATCCCCCCCCCCAAAAAACCCGAGGTGCGTCCTATGGGCCAGCGCGCCCTATAGGACGAAAAATACGGTACATGAGTCCTTCTGAATTCTTTGCTTAACTAGTTTCAAATCTGTTTAATTGCTTTTTCATAAATGATATTAATTGTATGTACCGTATTTTTCGCACCATAGGGCGCACCGGACCATAGGGCGCACCCAGTTTTTGGGGGGGGAAATAAAGGGGAAAAATTATTTTCCCCCCAGGCGAGGGGCTGGGGCGGGGGAAGCTTCCCCCGACCCCAGCCCCCAAACAGGCAGCTCTCTGCAAGCCGTGGGAGCGCTCCCACGGCTTGCGGAGAGGTCCGCGAAGCCTGGGCCGCTGATCTCAGTGCGCGCAGGCTTCGGCATGCTAGCAACTCTCCGCAAGCAGCGGGACCGCTCCCGCTGTTTGCGGAGAGGTCCGCGAAGCCTGGGCGCGCTGATCTCAGCGCGCGCAGGCTTCGGCATGCTAGCAACTCTCCGCAAGCAGCGGGACCGCTCCCGCTGTTTGCGGAGAGGTCCGCGAAGCCTGGGCGCGCTGATCTCAGCGCGCGCAGGCTTCGGCATGCTGGCAACTCTCCGCAAGCAGCGGGACCGCTCCCGCTGTTTGCGGAGAGGTCCGCGAAGCCTGGGCGCGCTGATCTCAGCGCGCGCAGGCTTCGGCATGCAGGCAAGTCTCCGCAAGCAGCGGGAGCGCTCCCGCTGCTTGCGGAAAGATCCGCGAAGCCTGGGCGCGCTGAGCTCAGCGCGCGCAGGCTTCGGCATGCTGGCAACTCTCCGCAAGCAGCGGGACCGCTCCCGCTGTTTGCGGAGAGGTCCGCGAAGCCTGGGCGCGCTGATCTCAGCGCGCGCAGGCTTCGGCATGCTAGCAACTCTCCGCAAGCAGCGGGACCGCTCCCGCTGTTTGCGGAGAGGTCCGCGAAGCCTGGGCGCGCTGATCTCAGCGCGCGCAGGCTTCGGCATGCAGGCAAGTCTCCGCAAGCAGCGGGACCGCTCCCGCTGCTTGCGGAGAGATCTGCGAAGCCTGGGTGCGCTGAGCTCAGCGCGCGCAGGCTTCCGCATGCTGGCAACTCTCCGCAAGCAGCGGGACCGCTCCCGCTGTTTGCGGAGAGGTCCGCGAAGCCTGGGCGCGCTGATCTCAGCGCGCGCAGGCTTCGGCATGCTGGCAACTCTCCGCAAGCAGCGGGACCGCTCCCGCTGTTTGCGGAGAGGTCCGCGAAGCCTGGGCGCGCTGAGCTCAGCGCGCGCAGGCCTGAGCATGCAGGCAACTCTCCGCAAGCAGCGGGAGCCCAGCGCTGGGCTCCCGCTGCTTGCAGAGAGGTGTGCGAAGCCTGGAGAGCGTGGGGGGTCTGTGCGCACCGACCCCTCTCACTCTCCAGGCTTCAGCGAAAGCCTGCATTCGCACCATAGGACGCACACACATTTCCCCTTCATTTTTGGAGGGGGAAAAGTGTGTCCTATGGTGCGAAAAATACGGTAGGTACAAATAATGGTTGGGGGTAGAAAGGAGAAAAACCTAACTCATTCTAACCAAGTATATTTGTATTGCATAAATAGGAAGTTTGTAACAAATGTGTTTAGGCTAACACATGAAAGTGTATTAAAATGCTATAGCTCGCAATCAAGGAACATTAGGAGCTGTAGCTCTGCAAGGGGGTAAAGATGTTGATAAAAAAATTTTCAGCATTTACACAGATTTACGGAATTCTGGAAAAGCAAGAAATCATGGAGTAAAACTGTTTCTATGTCACTTCCAAGTACGGTAGAATCAATGTGTCCTGTGGCAATTTACCAGCCGAATTTTATATGAGACTGTACAATTAGTGACTGTATTCTAAGTTACATTGGAACCAATGGGGAAAAAAATCAGTTGTACCTAACCAGGGTCTTGTTTTGTTAAAAGTACTGTTCGCCCTACTTTTTTGAGCCAAAAATGGCTTCCAGAGCGTGCTACAATTAATTAGAACACATTCCCCATCTAAAAAACAGGCCACTAAAGGAAAATCACTTGGAAAGGCAGGGAGGAGGCAGGTTGCTCCTCCTTTGGTTAGAATTAGGGTGGTCTCCACCCTTATCATGCTGTCCTTCCTGAAAGCAGGGGTCAGTTGCCTTTGGTCCCCCTGATGGCAGACTCCACTGTGTATTACATTTATTCATTTCAGTTCTATTTGCAATGCAATCCTATGTGTGCCTGCTCAGAATTAAGTCTCACTGTGTTCAGTGGAGTGTACTCTCTAGTGAGGTGTGATATAGAATTGTACCTAAAGGGTGCAATTAGAACCCTACGTACCTGGCTGTAATCCCCACTGAATTCAAGGCAAGTTATTTCTGAGTACATGTGGTCAGGAATTTAGTAGAGCGTGACCACTATCAACAAACCTCACAGAGCTGTTGTGAAGTTGAAGCCATGCTGAGTTTTCTGAAGGAGTCAGTTTCCCCTCTTCTGATGCATCCTTGTGGGTGTACAGACCCATTAGAGCAGAGAAAGAAATGCATGCTAATTGCAAGAGCTCCTGGAATGCTTTTATGATAGGTCTGACATGACTTGCCTGCTTAAGAGGACCTGCTGCGCCAACATGGCTTGGCATAGCTTTTTAATTCGTAATTTTTGACAATTTGCACAGCTTAAAAACGCAGGCAAGGCAGGGAAACAGAATGCAGAGGTTTCAATAAGACAGAGCCTTCTGAATCCCAATCTATTCTCATTTGCTTTTTGCTTCAAGGTTCATGGTGCGGGAATTTTATTACGATGAGAAAGAGCTGAAATGTGAAAAGGAAGAAATGAGGAAGTTGGCTTCTGATAAGAAGCAACAGTATGTGAGTACACGAATTAAGTTCATACCCCTGTCTTGTCTCTTTTAAGTATTGGTTTCTAGGTCTTAGGTTAGAGCAGGTCTAAGTAAGAGGTACAGTGATTCAAGAGACCTTCCTATATTACCCAAGGATGACAACTCTCATGTCAATTGAATACCCTAAGGCGATGGTGGTGGTATTTTCAGTGAAACAATTGTGCAGTTAACTGGATGTCTTAGCACATTTCCCACAACTCTGAGCTGTGTTCTGGTTCCCTCCTTTTCCTTCACTAGTTCATCAGTTACTGTCTTAAGCACTGTGTGTGAAGTTGGTTCCACAAGCATCACACCTACTTGTTGGTAGTTCCTGTGAATTCACCAGTGATGGATGACGCAGTTCTTCCCACCCATCATGACTCTGCTGGAGCTGGGCTAAAATTTCTTTGTTGTTGAGAAAACGCGAAATTTAGGGGGGAAAGAGAACCTATGCTACTGCTAATCCTGGGCAGAAATTTGAGAAATTTTCTCAGGAGAAATTTAGTGAATTGACTCTTCCCTCTGCCCACAAATAGGCTGAATAATATTGAGAGGCCATTTGTACCCAAGGTCTGACATAGGTTATTTCGTTCCCTTTGGTTGTTGCTGAAAGGCTTCCTAACATTCAAGCATAATTTAAAGCAGGCGCAAGACAGTGCCTCCATCATTTATATTCAGTTGATTCAAGGCAGGCATACTTCTCCTTCCTAGAAGTGGAACAAATACCTCCAAGTGAAGCCCTGCTCTTGCAAAAATACAAGGAGAAGGTTGCTAGCATTCAGAAGCCGTCCAATATATGTTTAGGCCTTAGGCCAGGGCAGAAAAACTTGTGGCCTTGCAGCTGTTAAGATGCCAACTCTCATGCCAGTGGACAGGAATGATGGGAGCTTCTAGGTCAACGCCTCCCCACACGTTTTAGGAAGCAAATCCATACCTCCCCCCCAATCATGATAAACTAAATTCATGACAAATTGCTATCATTTAATGGTATTTCACATTCTTCCATTTTACCTGACCTAGTTATAGAACAAGAGCATTTGCAGAGACGAGAGGACTGTCCCCTATTAGGTATATCAATATATTGCATAAAGAACTACAATTTCTATGGACAGTAATGTGGTGACTTAAGCCATACAGATCCGCCCAGAGTGGCTGGGGAAACTCAGCCAGATGGGTGGGGTATAAATAATAAATTATTTTATTATTATCCCCATAGCAGAGTTTGGTGGGTGTCTTAAAAATATTACAGTGTGTACAGTGTGTCTCTAAACAAATCTAAGTACGGTGTGCCGCTTTTGTTTTTCCTCTCAAAGGGTCCACTATTACGTTGGTTAAAGGTGAACTTCAGTGAATCATTTGTGGCCTGGATTCACATAAAGGCTCTTAGAGTTTTCTCAGAATCTGTCCTCAGGTAGGTTGCACTTGAAAACTTTCTGCATTGAAACAGGTAGCACTCTGAGACTCCACCCATAACACAAAAAGGACCACGCATACAAAACTAGAAACAGGTAGCTTGTTCCATAATCAGTAATATTATTATTATTTTTATTTATACCCTGCCCATCTGGCCGGGTTGCTCCAGCCGGTAAGAGAAATGTCAATAGAAATAGCAGAAGTAGACCAGATTTGTGGCATCTCTTTATTATTATTATTATTATTATTATTATTATTATTATTATTATTATTATTATTAAAGCCTTCAGATGCCATTGGCTGAAGCCAAGTGAAAACCAGTGGCTCTGGGGAGCCAAGACAGACTTAAGGAACAGAGAGGGAATTGAACACTCAGTCCTTTTATGGAAATATTAACTCCTCGTTTTCCCCCTTTTAATTTGGAAAGGGTCCCGTCCCCCATTTATTACAGTTACACCACAACTGATAACCATAAACCCTTACTGATCTACTGGTGGATCACTGCATGATTTGCAGTTAACTACCTTCCCCCACTTTTCAAAATAGTTGTATCAAGTTATCTGCTTGACAGTTTACCACATTTCTTTCCATTTATAAAGGTATGGCCTACCAGTGAATTTCCAAGCAATGCTAATTCAGCCCAACAAGAAGTCCACAAAGAGACTGAGAGATGTCCTTAATGCAGTCTTCAAACATCTGGATGAAGTAGCAGCAGCCAGTATAATGGATGTAAGTGTCTACTGAATGAAAAACACCATTTTTGCCTTGTGAGCAAATCACAAAAACTGGGGGTGAGGGGGTTGGACTAGATGACCCTCAGGGCCTCTTCCAACTAGCAGTATAATCTTACTCTCACCTAACCCCTAATGTACCTATCTGGGCAGTTTGGCACTAGTTACATTGTTGAATCTTTCTCCCCAGACTTCTATGGACATTCCTGGCTTGCAACTAGGCAATCAAGACTACTATCCTTATGTCTACTTCAAGATTGACCTCAGTATTCTTGAGTGCAGCTAATAATTGCCTCTAGCATTTTAGGATTCGGTTGTTCCCGAACAATGAAACTGATGTGGCAAGCGCCTCTCCTCCAAGCTGCTTTTTTAAGAACCCAAGTTCTGAGGGGACCGTGAGATAGGCGCCTTTTTCATGCAGGAGGATTAAATAACTGTAAGCAAGTATTCATTTGTAGTTCCCAGGCTTTGCCTGCTTTTACAGATACAGTAATTTTGCCCTCTTCCATTTTGAAAGTATTAAGATTCTGGAGCCTCTTCTGACCGTGTTAGAAAACATGCTTCACAAGGCAGTTGTGTTACAGTTGTATTTATTCTTCTTTTTTTGTAAATTAAAGTTCTGAACCAGGATTTTAAATAAAAATCAAGCGGTATCTGATGGTTAAGATGATAAAAGTACTCCTTAAATCTGTAACATTTGGAATCAGTCAAAGGTACAAACTCTTGCATGAAAGTTAATCAGTAGATCAGATTCTTAATTTTGGGGATGGGTGAGCTGTTTCAATGTAGGACTTGCAATAAATAAGATACTTAATCCCTCCACTAATCTAATGTGTGGTGAAAAGGAGAAACTTGGCTGGCAATAGATTAATAAAATACAGTGCTGGAAAATCTAATCCATTTTGACAAGTTTGGTGGAAGTAGTTTCTCTGACAAGGGCGTCCCCTCTTACAAACAAGTTCAAGATTAATCCCTAAGTCGAAGTAAATTTGTAACACATACTATAGCAACCTCAAGGTAACAATTAAGTCTGTACATAATTTAAGAGTGGCAATATTGACGTTAATAAACTTCTCAAAGGGTAATTGGCAGAAATGATACACAAAAGAGATAGCTCTCTATAGAAAGGCTGTCAAGTATTTCTTACCGGGAAGTTCTGTACTTCTTGCAGAAGGAAACATTTGTTTAATACTGGAAACTAGATTCCTTTGCACAACCCCTCTGAGGGGGGGGAAAAGCCAAACACTGTACATCAAATCAACCTGGATTACCTGGTTCTGTATCAGACAATAGGAATGCTGTATTAGGAAACCTTTTCTTCCTGTGAAATAACTGTTAAGCAGTCACTGCAGATCAGCTCCTTTTCCGTATCACCAGCATCAATGCAACATTACTCCTAGAAGATTCCAATTCCAAGTAACATCCATTAAGAGTTATGCCTGCAACAGACATTCCCCCCAGGACACCTTCAAGCAATATGGTGCTTCTGTAAACCTGTAAGGCTCCAAAAAGGTGAGATGAAACTGAAGTATCCAAAGTAAAATAGCTCCTCTGGTGCTGTTAAGCGCTTACCGCGTAATGACACCAGAAACACTGTGCTGCTTATCAGAAGATAGTGCTGCATACAACGTACAACACTGACACTGTGTGTCAAAAATATTTGTTTTATTCTTTCATTGAAACAAAGGCTGGCATAACCTAGATTTGGGAGGGGAAGAGAATTAGATCACGTTTTAAAACTAGTTAAAGTCTTGAGTCACGGTCAACCACATACCAGCTGGAGAAAAGCTAAAACAGGAGTATTTCAATGAAAGATCAGCGTCGCCCCCCCCGCAAATATCTGTTGCACAGGATACAATCAATTTTACTCGATACAAAAAAAAATTCACAGAATTTTAAAGATGGGCTTTCTTGAGAGGCACACAGTTCTCTTGCAACAGTGCTTACGGCAGCTGGCCGAGGGGGCTTCTCTCGGCAAAAAGGCCACTGGAGTATCCGTGGGATGCAAAGAGATGTTCCGTCAAACTACTGCTCAAAGTCTCTCAAGAAACAAAGTGTCTTCCTGCTCTCACAATTCGTCCTTCTGGGTATCCCAGTCATCGAGATCTACATCACTGAGATCGATATCCTCTTCGACTGGCAGCTATAAGGCAACCAAGCAGAGTGTGAATCAAGTTTACAGGTATCCAGATGCATAAACTAGTGTCTCCATGTGCTTCTTTTAACGAATTCAGAAACTGTGTGCTCGAACCATGACAGGAAGCTCAAACGCACATGGCCAACACACAAATAAGACTCTTATCTATGCCAGCCATTGTTGCAGGAGACTTCTTTGCTTTAAAACAAAGGTTTAGCTACCTTTCAGTTTGTGCACCTCGACCAACACCCTTATTAAATGTGTCCTCAAATTAGAGGATAAACTTTTGCAATTTAACTAGAGCAAGAAGAGCCAAAGTGGTGCCTTTATGGCATTGTGGGCTACAACTCCAACCATCCACTTGCCATTGGCCTGAGGCTGATGGGAGCTGTAGTCCTAAACAGCTGAACTGCACCACGTTGGCAGCCCTTGAACAGACAGCTCTCACTCCTCCACAAAGATGTATGCAGCTCATTAAAACTTTGATATTGAAAGGTGGTTCAGGCGTCCTGTGAACTTGCTTCGCGCTCAATGCCATCAGCAAGTAGAAAACGCTAACCAGAGACATTTATAAACTGAAGTTAGCAGGTATATATTAAGAGAGTACTCTTTTATTTAGCACAGTGGTTTGTTGCAAGAGTTTTGTTAATAGAGCATCACACGCAGGGAAGTTGCCAAAACCATCTATAGCAGTATATGATTGGAATGTAAGACCATAAAACGGGCGGAAAGCTTTAAAAGAGAACTGCAATCAAAGAAATATGAGAGAGACTGACTACAAGTGGAAAAAAGAGGTTTTCTGATGAGCTAAACAGCAGGAGAGACATGGCAATACTATAGACCAGGCATGTCCAACAGGTCGATCGCTAGAGTGATCGCCTGTGTGGTCCTCACCGATCCTCAAAAAGGGCATCCCTCCCCTAAAAAAGCTCAACAATTCCTGGCAATGACAATGGGTAGATCACAGCCAGGTTTTTTTATATACTGGGAGTAGATTGCAGTCTCTTGGAAGTTGGATGTGCCTGCTATAGATGAATAATGAGAATTGGGATTTTAGCAGTCTATGACAGACACTGTAGTACTCCTTCAGATGTTGTGGACAACAACTCCCATCAGCTGCAGACAGCATGGTCAATGGTGACAGATGGCTCGAGTTGTAGTCTGGCAACATATGGGGGGGGGCACCAGGTTGGCTATCCATAGTCTACGTGAAGACAGAACAGATATTTACAATGCTATTAAATCTGATCTGGTAACGGGCAGCCTGGGGGAAGACACCCCAGAACGCCCCATCCAAAATCACAAGCTATGGAGTGGATTGCAAAAGAGTACAGTTTATCCCCAAACAAGCACTAAAACAAAATGCTCTGATGTGCACAGTTCAAGAAGGCACTTCTTACCTCGCCATCTTTGCCGTCCCATGGCTCTACTGTGTTAACTTTTGGGAAAGCCCCTCCACCTACAGGTGCTGTGGACCCTCGACCAACGGAGAGTTCCCTAAAAGGAGAAGGTTCCGTCATGTTTAGAATTTGCTTTTGTTTTTTTGAGTGGGTGAAAAAATACCAAACCATTAGCAAGTCTGAGATGGCATAATTGTTTTCCACCACCCAGTGGGCAATATATGGTCTCCTCGTTTCATTTGCTGCACCTAAAAAACGGTTACCTAACACGCTCAGAAGGTTTACGCAAAACCAAGCACACGTAACCTTTAAAGGGTTGATGTAAAAATTAGCTCCGATATAATGGGAAAATAAAAGCAACCCTAAGAATGATTTTCAAGTCCAGTAGCATTCTTCTACCAATGCAAAACAACAACTTGCGTCCAAACCTCGAGGGGGGAAAGGCATATGGTTCTTGCCGTTTGGATACCATCAAATGGAGCAAAACATACGCAGATATTTCCGTACCTTAGGAACTCGTTAATTCCTTGCTCGCTGAAAGATCCTTTCAGCAGTGCAAATTTCATCTTCCGAGCGTTCACGGCTGCCATGGCTGGGTAGCCAAACCCTCCAATTCCAAAGGAGTTTTCAAGATCTGACTGAGCTCCAGCTTCCGTCCACAACCACCTGGGGGGGCAAAAAACCCCACATCACCGCCATTGTATGTGAAGGTCAGTTCACATCTGTATGCCTTAATGAAACTAGTTTTTCCTTCCTTTGCTTCGACACCTTGGTTAATGCTCGTAAAATGGAACACCAAAGCAGGACAAGGGGGAGGGAGGGAGAGAGAGAAAGCCGACTGGAGTGTGCAGTCATACAATCCACTCCTAATCCCTGATCCCCTGAACATAGGAAGCTGCCTTATCCTGAGTCAGAGCATTGCTCTATCTTGCAGTGTACTTAACTGGTAGCCAGTTCTGCAGGATTTCAGGGAGGGAACTCTCCCGACTCTTAACTGGAGATGTCAGGGATTGAACTAAGACCTTCCACATGTAAGGCAAATACACTATCACTGAGCTATTGCCCTTCCCATATGTTACATTCATAATAATAGCTGCCTTTGCATGTCTGAATGGGGCACGTTCTTTTGCAGGATACAAATGACCCGTCCACTAAAAAAGTAACAGGTCTGGCAGCATTTCTTTCCGTCTATGCGTTTTGATGTGACTTACCCCCACATCTTCTTTTTGTATTTATCTGCCAATTTCAGCATGACTTCCAGGTAGGAGTTTCTACCTGCGGCTCCTGTTATGACAAGACAGGGAAGGGCAAAAGTGTTTGAGGCACTTATTACAAACACGATTTCGGGGGGGGGGAGAGACAGCAAGCGTTTTCTCGCTTTTATTTACCTGTGTCAAGAATATGGGGCAAGACGGAAATGATGCACAGCTGGTGAGCATCGCAAGTTTGTTTCAGAACATCTTCATTGATGATCTGAGAGAGAGAGAGAAACACACACATGCCTCATCACCCATGAAATTACTAATGGTTAAAGCAGGCGTGGGGAAACCTGTGTCACAAGCCTAATCTGGCCAAGCACACTTCTTTATCTAGCTCCATCACTCTCCCCAAGACATGCTCCCTTGTCCCATCCCATTCTACAATGAGTTGGCCATGCAGATGAGATCTACATGGCTCGTTTGCTACATTTCATCAGATTATCAGGACAAGAATACCTCCAGGAGTTCAGGTGGTGGAGCATTATCTGAGAACAGGTCTAGAGCGCGAGCAACAATATCCGATTTTGTCCTTCCACCTTCGTAATCGACGGGCTCTTCTCCCTTCTGGAAGACCTTTATTGTCGGGAACCCACGGATCTGGGAGGTTTCAAATGGTAACAAATCAGAGCCACAAACCTGACAAAGCAGCAATAGCCACTGGGAGGCTACACACTTTCTACATAAAGCTGCTTCCCTACATAGCAGGAGCAACGTCCGAGCACATATAGGTAAAGGTAAAGGGACCCCTGACCATTAGGTCCAGTTGTGGCAGACTCTGGGGTTGCGGCGCTCATCTCGCTTTATTGGCCGAGGGAGCCGGCATACAGCTTCCGGGTCATGTAGCCAGCATGACTAAGTCGCTTCTGGCGAACCAGAGCAGCACACAGAAACGCCGTTTACCTTCCCGCCGGAGTGGTACCTATTTATCTGCTTGCACTTTGATGTGCTTTCGAACTGCTAGGTTGGCAGGAGCAGGGAACGAGCAACAGGAGCTCACCCCGCCGCGGGGATTCGAACCGCCGACCTTCCGATCGGCAAGTCTTAGGCCCTGTGGTTTAACCCACAGCGCCACCCACGCCCCCCCCCGAGCACATATATCTGCATTTAAAAAATAATACTAATTCATGGGATGTAAAAAACTGGCTGTGCTCTCACTGCTTGTTTTAAAACGCAGTACATTAACTCGCAGAAGCAAAGTGCTTATCAATAAAGTATCTTTTAAACTCCCCTGCAAAACCCTAATCGAGACAACTTTCACGTATTTTGAGGAAAAGAACACTGCTCTGTTCAACTCACCCCATATCGGCTTGCTAACATCTGGTTCACTGTAGCATCTACAGCAGCCAATTTCACTTTCCCCTTTGTCTGCTCCTTCACTTCTGTTGCAGCTGCTGCCCATTCTGGCTCTAAACTGTGGGAAGAAAGGTGGGGTTTTTGCGTGTTTCTTCCTTTTATTTTATTTTAAAGATCACTACTAATTAGCAGCGGCATCCAAAATCTTATTATTTTAAAGCACCTTTTGTCACAACTGCAAAAAGAGTGTGATTAAACCAGGGGTAAAAGCAAGGGGGGTCCCCTCAGGAGGTTGTCAGACTCCACCTCTACCACGAGTCCCAGCCAGCATGGCCAACGGTCAGGAATGAGGAAGGGTTGTAGTTCATAAATGTCTAAGGGCCACAGGTTCCCCACCCCTGCTCTGTAAGCTATGAGCTTTCCAGACTTGTTTGTGGAGAACATGAGGTTAACTGGCACCAAGGGGACCGCACTGAAATCAAGAGAGAAAACCCCAGCATAAGGGAAGCAGAAGATGTTCATCATTTTCAGCTGTCACAAGCTGAAGAGCAATTTAGGCTGCAATCCTTTACACTGTCCATGCGTTCAGTTCCACTGCAGTGAGGTTCACTTCTGAGCAGATATGATACATAGGATTGTCCTTACACCGAAGTACTGAATAAACATTTCAGGCACCCGCCGAGAAATTTTGAGTCGTACTTTGCACCTGTAGCAAGTAAACGATGCCTTCAATCCACTTACTTTTTGCAATGCCCGCACCAAGGAGCATAAAACTCCACCAGCCAGACATCTTCGCTGTTCAAGACGTTCTTATCGAAGGTGTCGTCCGTCAGGTCAATCACATCCTTTTTGCCCGAGCCACCGCTTTCCCGGCTGCTCTGTAGTTCAAAACACAAAAGGACTCAAATTTAGTTTGAACGCCTTTGCCGCAGTCTAGCAGTAGTCACTCCACATGGGCACATGGGAGTTGCAATTGCAAGCTACAAGTCTGTGGAGCGCTCTCTGCATGTGTCTATGCCAGGGCAGCCAATGTGGGGCCTTCCAAGTGTTGCTGAACTACAGCTCCCATCATCCTCCGCCACTGATTAAGCTGGCCGGGGCTGATGGGAGCTGTAATCTTAACATCATCTGGCAGGCGCCATGTTCGCTAACCTTGGTCTATACAGTGGTACCTCGGGTTAAGTACTTAATTCGTTCCGGAGGTCCGTACTTAACCTGAAACTGTTCTTAAGCTGAAGCACCACTTTAGCTAATGGGGCCTCCTGCTGCTGCTGCGCCGCGGGAGCACGATTTCTGTTTTCATCCTGAGGTAAAGTTCTTAACCTGAAGCCCTATTTCTGGGTTAGCGGAGTCTGTAACCTGAAGCATATGTAACCCGAGGTACCACTGTACTCTATGGCAGACACGTCCAACGCGTAGATAGTGAGATGGATTTTGGTCGATCGCACTATGGTGGTATTTTGTGTGTGTGTCCTCTTTCCTCCTCAGAAAGAGAACTTTTGCCTCCCTCCCCCCCCAACTTAAAGTCTCTCATTGGCTCTTAGTCCCGGCACTGCCATCCCCGCTCATATTCCCCATTAGTTGGCAGCCGTGCCAAGCTATGCAGCCTTCCTTTAATTTGCTACCATCCCCACTGGAGGAGCTCCGGCTCACAGGAAAACAAATCGGCTTTGTTCCTGGCGTATTGGTCTTCGATGTCTGTCGATCAAGCGCCACTGATGCTTATCACTGGAGAATATATGTATGGTTAAGGCTGACCTGCTTTAATAACTTGCGTTTTATTTCTCCGGGCTGACTGCCAGGGTGACCAAGCGCTGCCAATGATTGGCTGAAAATGAGCCTCTTCTAGCCGCCTAGCAGGTTAGGTTGCGAGGCCTCCACCCTCCTACTTTTCTACGCTTATTTATTTATTTATTTAACTTGAATGACCTTGGAGGGGTGAGAGAAGGGAACGCTTCCTGAAGTCTAATGCCCAATAGCAGATCGGCCACAGAAGGAGTCGAGAGAGGCATCGACCAATGGCACTGGAGTACAGTTAGCACTCTGACAGCCAATCAAATTCTGCAGCGTTAATCACTGTCTGGATTTGGCAAGGAACTGGGTTGTACCATTCACAGATAAGGGGGTTCTAGGCAGCGGGAGCAGTGGACTGTTCCATTCTCAAATTAAGGGGAATGAATTTAAGCACAAGCGGGGGAAAAAGATCTCGCAGAAGCGAATAAAGTATGGAAAAGCTGAATTGGTTTTCCTTCTTGTCTGGGTGTTGGGTAGCTCAAAGGCTGTCACACTTTCCAAAGCAGGTAGCATTCTGTCTCGCTGAGTTAAGACGATAAAGCTATATACACCATTATTATCATCACCAGTATTACTATTAATAATGATTTGCTAGACGCTGACTGCAAACAGGTCTCTTAAGAAATTTACGAGAGATGAAAAACCATAAACAGCAATTGCTTGGCTTGGGAACCAATACATGCCATTCTCATTTCCGAAACCTGGAAAGGGAAGATGTGATTCCTTGCGCTTTAAACATGAGCCGTAGTTTCTTGTTACCGTCTTTGCACAGTCATAGTTTTTAAATCAATTATTTCAGAAGGCCTAGGCCCTATTGTAAAAAAAATAAGTGCCCAAAAATTATCATTTTCACGACGAATGGGAAATTGAGTATTCCTTTGTGATGGTGAAAGACAAGTGTTGCTGTTTAATTTGTAACGCCTCAGTGTCCTTACCAAAAAAGGGTAAGTTGGAACGCCACTATAATGCTCTCCGCTGTAGTAAATTGGCTGTTGATTTTCCACTCAAAAGTGAAATACGTAAACTTAAGCTCAAAGCACTTAAATCAAAATTAGCTGCTCAGCAACAATTACTAGCTAAATCCAGCTCACATTCTAACAATGCAACCATTTCATCCTTCAAGGTGAACAACCTGATTGCTAAAAATTGCAAACCTTTCACCGAAGGGGGTGTTTGTGAAATAGTGTTTTCTTGCAATAGCTCGTAATCTTTTTGAAGGTTTTAAATATAAAAAAGTTATCTCAGCTGCTATCCAAAATCATCGAGAAACACGGTTGTGCGGTAAATGGAAAAAAAATGTGTAAAAATATAAATGAACAGCTGTTGAAAGATGTATCCAATTGTGTTGCTTTCTTTACTCCAAGTGGATGAATCTACAGACATCAGCAACACGGCTCAGATGCTAGTTTTTATTCATATGATTTTTGAAGATTTCGGCACCAAAGAAGAACTACTTGGGATGGTTTCTTTAAGAGAAAGAACTACATGTCAGGAAATATTGAATTCTTTCTATTCCTCCATCCTTGCTGCCATCACTACTGATGAAGTAAAAGCCATGACAGGTCAGGTTAATGGATTTATTGCTTTTTGTCGACAGCATGGCGATTTCCCTGACTTCCTTGCATATCACTGTATCATTCACCAGCAAGTTCTGGCAAGCAAGAGACTGAATGCAAAGAATGTCATGGACATAGCTTTTAAATTTTAAATTCAATTCGTGGAAAATCACTTCAAAGGCAGCTTTTCAATCTCTTTCTTGAGGAAGGGCAGCCAGAAGTAATTTTACACACAGGTGGCTCAGTAGGCACAAATTTTTGCTAAGATTTCACAGTTTGTTGAAAGAAATAATATCCTTTTTGAAGGAGAGGGGAGATGAGTACGCTCAGTTAGAAGATGAAGAGTGGTTGTTTGATGTGGCTTTCCTTGCAGTTTTCACAGGTAAACTTAGTGATATGAACCTAGAAACTAAAGATAAATGCATTGGAGAGTTGATGAGCATAGTTTCATCCTACAGAACCAAATTTAAGCTAATGATGGCTGACCTTACAATCAATACCTCTGGTCACTTTTCCTAACATGCAAGACCACCTGGGGAAAAAATCCTGCCTTTGTTTTTCAAACAAAGTATGTGATCAAAATTGGTTTAGTTATTCAGGAGTTCAAAAAGAGATTTGGTGACTTCCAAAAAATTGAATCAATTGTAGAATACATGTCATTTCCATTCAAATCCGATTTGGACATTAAAAGAAACTGCAGTCACTATCAGTAAAAATTACTCATTGCGCAAACTAGCTCTTGGAAATGAGTTACTAAGTCTGAAAAATGACATTTTTCTGAAGGCCCGTGCAAGAGAAAAATAATTTTGGAGGTTTGTGCCTAGACAAAAATTTCCTAATTTGAGAAGATGCAGTGAAATTCTACACTCATGTTTTGGTTCAACTTATTTGCATGAATCTGCATTTTCATATCTAAAAATGATGAAGAGTAAGCAACGTTCCAACATGACAGATAAACACCTTAAGGATTCTCTGAAGCTGGCTCTCACTCAGGACTCACATGATATCTAATAGACGGTTAACAAAATGCAGACCCAGGCCAGGTGTCATACTAACGACGGAGGCAAGCAGGTGTTTAAAAAAATATATTGATTTATAGTATAATGAATGTTTCAGGTTTCATGGAAGCTACTATCATTTCTTATTATTTCTCTATCATGGGTAAAGATAAAGGGACCCCTGACCATTAGGTCGTCGCAGACGACTCTGGGGTTGCTGCGTTCATCTTGCTTTAATGGCCGAGGGAGCTGGCGTACAGCTTCCGGGTCATGTGGACAACATGACTAAGCCGCTTCTGGTGAACCAGAGCAGCGCATGGAAACGCCATTTACCTTCCCGCCGGAGCGGTACCTATTTATCTACTTGCACTTTGACGTGCTTTCGAACTGCTTGGTTGGCAGGAGGAGAGACCAAGCAACGGGAGCTCACCCTGTCACGGGGATTCGAACAGACGACCTTCTGATCGGCAAGTCCTAGGCTCAGTGGTTTAACCCACAGCGCCACCGCTCAGCCAAATATTATGTGTTTAAGTTGAAGAATGACAATGGGAGAGTGTGGTAGATCACTGCCAGTTTTTTATACTGGGTTAGTAGATCGCAGCCTACTTGGACATGCCTGCCCTATGGCATCTTTACTATTTAATTGATTTACAAACCTGCTTTCGTTCCTGTGTATTTTAACTAGATTTATATGGCCACCCAACAGAACGTATTCTCTAGGCGGCTCACTTAAGACAAAAACAGCAGTATCAGAATTGTAGAAAGCGGCACAAAATGGTTCTTTTTGATAGAAAAAAATAAAAATAAATGGATGCAAAATAAAACAAAAACAACATAAACGATAAGCATAGGTTAGTGGTAGCCAATGTGGTGCCTCTCCACCCCCCCTCCCGGCCAGAGTGGCCGATGGTCAGGGGTGATGGGGAGCTGTGGTCCACCAACATCTGGTGGGTACGATTTTGGCCACCTGGCCCAGGTGAATAACTAGTTTTGGAAAGTCCATAAAGATGACAACTGATGGGACTTTTTACCGTGCAAGCCTTGAATGGGCGGTGCCACTAAGATCCAGAAGCATTTCAATTCCATTCCCCCCCCCCGCTATTTCATTCTTTGCCAGCCATCGATCCCAAAACACACTTTTATTTCCCCCACTTAACCTTCTGCTGTCGCTACTTCCCACCAAACTGTATTTTGATACTTACACAATGTGCCACAAATACTTCATAGGAAAAGACCAATCCTGCTAGTTACTCTTCAACGTGCATTAAGTTTGCCACGTGTGATTATGTTCTAGTTTTAAATGGGCAAACACAATGCACTGCTTTGCACTTTACAACAGCTTACCTTCCCAGACTTTTTTAAAAAAAATTCTTTTTAAACCTGTAATTAAAATCCTTATACACCATGCATTTTTTTTTTTTAATGCAGACCAATCCCCACCAAACTGCTCTCCAATTATATCTTGATGGATGTGCCTAGAAAACACATTCACGAAAGGAAACAATCTGTTGCTTCTTTCTGCCTGGACGTACCTGTTTTCCATAGCTTTGGCCACCTCCTCTGCCACTAAGACGATCTTTCACCATTGACCGGAGGGCACTTAAAGCAGCATCAACGATAGCGTCGCTTGTCCTGCCCCCTAAGAACGTAAGAGAAAGACGGCAGGAATGTTTAGACTGGCTCCATGTCAGATTCTGTCAGCACTGTTTTGTGATGCGATGGAGCCTTCCAACAGTCACCAAGAAGGCAGTAAAACTGCAGTGCTGCACTGGGAGAAAGCACAGATGCCAGAAGGAATGAGTCACAGATGAGATACAGTGGAACATCCTGCCTCCTTGCAAGTAGGCTTGAAAACAGCCTTCTCTCAAGCCCAGTTACAATAAAGGAGGGTCAAAAGAACACAGTTGGGGAGGGAACAGCTACCCCTTCCTCTCTCAGCTGTGACTCCCTAACCACCACACCCACTTCTGGCGATTTTAGTACAAGAAAATGAGAAGGTGTGATGATTACCTTTACAATACATGGCCTGATTAGTTAGGAAACGAGGGGGCTAGAAGAAGTTTCATTTAATATGCTCATCAGTGAATCAGTGTTTCCCAAACTTGGGTCTCCAGCTGGGGTTGTTGTTTTTTTTGAACTACAATTCCCATCATCCCTGTCCACTGGCCCTGCTAACTGGGGTGATGGGAGTTGTAGTCCAAAAACAGCTGGAGACCCAAGTTTGGGAAACACCGAGTTAAGTGTATAAGACTCAACAATCCTAGTAAAAACCACCACTTTTACAGAAGTACCTTGGTAATCTTCTGGTCTGTTCTTGTTGGCACCAAATATCTTGATAGTGGGGAATCCTCTGACACCATACTGACCACCTAGGGAATTATGTTTATCTGCATCCACCGCCCCAACCTTCACAATACCCTGCAAGAAAGAGACTTTCAGATGAGGTAGGATTGATCCATTTGAGAATGAAAACGAAGCACCACCTTTAAAATGGGGTTGAGAGGGGTTAATAGGGTTCTATGTAGGATGTCACACGTTAAATTTTGCCCAGATGAATGTGGTAAGTCAAAGAATCTGCTCATGAACACACAGTATGTGCTTGGCTTGAACATTAATAAAGCTGATTTCAATAAAGGGCTATTTCTAGTTCATAAGAGAGTAACTTTTACCAAGTTCCAAAAATGAGAATTAGAGCTGTATGAAACTTATTCTCCATGTAAATGTAATCAGAGGAATGATGAATTGATGGGGTCAGTCTTGAATTTTAGTAGGCGTTAACCATCCTGATCACAGGATAACATGATGGAGAAGATCTAGAACAGGCTTCCTCAAACTCGGCCCTCCAGATATTTTGAGACTACAATTCCCATCATCCCTGACCACTGGTCCTGCTAGCTAGGGAACATGGGAGTTGTAAGCTAAAAACATCTGGAGGCCGAGTTTGAGGAAGCCTCATCTAAAATAATATAGGTATTGCTACAATGATGCAGTTAAGGTAAGAAGAATTTAAGATGAAATAAAAGTACAGTGGTACCTCTGGTTGCGAACGGGATCCGTTCCGGAGGCCCGTTCGCAACATGAAAAGAGCGCAGCCTGCAGTGTTGCGTCTGTGCACGCGTGGGTTGCGATTTGCTGCTTCTGCACATGATGTCATTTTGCGCTTCTGCGCATGCACAAGCAGCAAAACCCAGAAGTAACCCTTTCCGGTACTTCCGGGTCGCCGTGGGACGTAACCTGAAAGAACGTAGCATGAAGCGGACGTAACATGAGGCATGACTGTACTGCTTAGAAGCATACAGTCTTGGGGGTGGCCCGCTTCAGACAATGTAACAACTCTAAGGAATTATGGTTTATTGTAGCAAGAACAAGCAACAAGCTAAAGCACTCCCTTCGCTTCTCCTTGCACACCCAGCAGCAAAGGGGACTTCCTAGTTTTGCTGTGCTGCATCTGACTCGGGAAACTGTGGTTTGAATGCTCCCTTACAAACCAGGGAGCTCTCCTGTGTGAAACGGGACATCGCACACGCCACTTTTGCAATCGCAAAACTGTCAAGTTAAGGCTCCAGAGTGTTTAAAATGAAGATTGCAAAGCAATACGCTTGTTCAAAGCAAATAAGAAACGCGTGTTACAAAAGGCAGCCAACAACAGCCACCTTCCAAAGACCAAGAGAGAAAAAGGCCACAGCAGCGCCATAGGGCATGTGCTTTGCCAGGTCCACGCCCTGGCAGGGCTGCAAACACTCCTGTCCAAAACCCTGGAGAGTAGCTGCCAGTCAACACAGACTGGCCTCTCCCAATCTCCAAATGCCTTGGACTACATCATCCCATGCTAGCATGACCAATGGAATCAGGGACAATGCCACCAGGTTACAGAAGGCTGAGCTAGAAATGTCATGTTGTGGTTACTCACTTTCAGTGCTGTTGCAGCTTTCTTCCATTCAGGTGTCAGTCTTTGGCAGTGGCCACACCTTAAAGGGGAAGAAGAAAACACACACACAGAGAGAGATTCAAGAACTCTTTTGAACCAAAGGTGCACAGGAATCCAGCCACTTAGAATATTTTGCAGGAATAGGGAACGCAAAGAACATTCATTGAATTTCAAGCAACACCACGGGTTTCCATTTGTTTTATAGTTTGGTATCAGTGCGTCCATGGCAAGTGGAGACACGGAGCGTGGGTGCAGCAGGAGCTGATAGGATGGTTTTTGTGTCTGTCTTTAGTGTTGATAAAAGGGGGGGGGGGAGAGCAAACAAAACAACAGAGGCAGCTGGGATGAGGAGAGATGGCAGCAGGGCCAGCTCTATGAAAAGCAGCCAGTTGAAGGGGATGCCAAGCCAAGCCAGATAGTAAGGAGGGGCAAGAATGATGAGGCTTGATGGCTACAGAAAGAGAGATAGAAAGAGAGAGAATGAAACCCAGCCTCCGTCTGGCCTCACTATTCTAGTCAGCATGACCTTGACAGAAAGAGACAACAGAACCAGTTTAAACCAGCTGTACTCAGCTTCTCAGAAGGAATAACCCAAACATCAGTAACCTTCTGCTTGCTTCTTTCACACATAGAACGTTGTGGAATGCGGAAGCAAGTTTGCTGTAGCACTGCGTGTGATAGTCAGCGTTTTTATTCTCCCCCCCCCATAAAATGCTCAAGCTCAACAAGTCTTGCCCCCCCCCAAAGCTCAACAACTCTGGCCAACGCCCCTGCCTAAAAAATGCACTCTCCTCCCTCCAATGACAATGGGTAGATCACTGCCAATTATTTTATACTGGGAGTAGATCGCAGTCTCTTGGGAGTTGGACGTGCCTGGGCTAGAATGACCAGAACCCTCCCTGCCATGATGGAGAATGCAGATCAAACCCTCCTGGCTCATCAGGTGAGTGAGGAAGAGGCAATGCAGGGATCAGCTGAGGAAGGGGGTGCTCTGTGCTTTATGTGTGGGTGATGTCATGTATTCATGGGGTGCCCCACCCATTGCGAATATGCAGCCTCCAGAGGAGTGGCTAAGGGTGACTGTAGCTGTCATTCTCGGAGGAGGGGAAACCAACTGTTGACCTATACATATGCTCAACATTTGTGGAGGAAACTCTAAACAGACAAGGTCCCCTTACACCAACTCTCACTTGTTACTGGTGTGCAACTGGCCACTGAGGGAACGTGGGCAGCAAGAAAATGAAGACTGAAAGTTGCAGCCCTGCTCCTCACTCACACATAAGATCTTGATGCCCTTCAGACATTTTGGACTACAACTCCCATCGGCTGTCTGAGGCTGATGGGAGTTGTGGTCCAAAACATTTCAAGAGCACCAAGCTAGTGAAGGTTGGTGCAGACAGAACACACCCCAACAATAATTGTTCGCCAGAAGATGTGGCTCGATCGTTACTCACCATGGTGCATAGAACTCTACGAGCCACAAACTGTCGCTGTGGATGACCTCTTTGTGGAAGTTTGTAGGTGTCAGCTCTATAACATCGTCGCTGGGAGAATATAAGCCGTTGACAGCAAGGAAGAATGAGCAGCTTACCATTCCTAAAATGCAAAATTTGAAGAAAAGTCAATATCCTTTCAGAGAGACGAGCATCACCGTTGCTGCTTTTATGGCAAAGAGAACTCATGCGTGTTAAAGCAAGGGGGGAAAGTGACGCCAGAGAGCACCACCAATCCCGACAGGAGAAGAATTGTTATTAGGCTAAGTGACACACCCATGCCCCGCCTTTGCCATTAATTTGGTGCTGCCTCTCTCTTCACACAACCACAGTCACCAGAGCTCAAAGCACAAGGGGGGCTTCCAACTAGTTTGTGTCACGTACATTGTGTGCCCTTTTACAGGTTAGCAGGTCTTGTACGCGGCCTGACAACACATCATTCTATAGTTGGTGCTGTACAGAGATAATTCTCCTGGTGGCTTATTCTTTCATGGAGTCTAAGTCAGGGTTCTGTAAAGACAGGATTCACTCCAGCTCAGGCTGCAATCCTCTTAAGACACAACAGACATGCACAGATGTGTGTTGTATCTCAAGCTTCTTGGAACTCAAGGCACCAAGAACTTCTGCTTCCAGTGTTGACTGCACCAACCGGCACAATTTATCACACCACATATCATTTCACCAGTATGCATTTGCAGTGGCTTTATTCCAATAAATACGGCTGTTAATTCAACTGTAGTTCATTACTAGAATAATATGCCTAACATGTCCTCCTGCCTTTCTTTTTTTTTTAAAAAAAAGGACAGCAATAAAACTACCTCTGGCTTAAGCAATAAAACTGCTAGCCCTTTTGCAAAGCTAAGCAGGGTCTTAAATTGGATGGGGTTTCAAATTGGATGGGGAACCATGTGTTGAGATTCCTGTATGGCAAGGAATCATCCCTTAGGGGTCCCTTCCAACTCTACAATTCTATGTTCAGCACCACATCCCTTTTGAAAAATCCAGTCTTTAGTAGGTATGTATTATTAGAGCCCAGGCTAATTGTTTGCAGCCCAATAATCCTGCTTATCAGGGACACGGGTGGCGCTGTGGGTAAAAGCCTCAGTGCCTAGGGCTTGCCGATCGAAAGGTCGGCGGTTCGAATCCCCGCGGCGGGGTGCGCTCCCATTGCCCGGTCCCAGCGCCTGCCAACCTAGCAGTTCGAAAGCACCCCCGGGTGCAAGTAGATAAATAGGGACCGCTTTCTAGCGGGAAGGTAAACGGCGTTTCCGTGTGCGGCTCTGGCTCGCCAGAGCAGCGATGTCACGCTGGCCACGTGACCCGGAAGTGTCTTCGGACAGCGCTGGCCCCCGGCCTCTTGAGTGAGATGGGTGCACAACCCCAGAGTCTGGCAAGACTGGCCCGTACGGGCAGGGGTACCTTTACCTTTACCTTTTAATCCTGCTTATCAGCAGTTGTAGTTGGCCCCATGAGCACGATTCCAGGATAAAACAGTTAATGGGTTTCACATGAGTGAGCTACATGGATGAATCATTCCAACATATACCAACCAACAGGTTATTTTATGAAGACCTAAAAGAACTTTGCCTGCTAGCATTAATCGCTTCCAAAAACTGAGTCCAGAAGAAAACAGTGGGGTGTGGGTGTGTTTAAACATGTAGCTGTTATCCACAGCAAAGCAGACTGACCATCCTTGTTCTCTCTATTCTTAACTAACAAAGGGTCTGTTTTAACATGTGAAAGGAGATGCCTTTGCAAAAGCAGGTAGCATCAAGCCATTTCCACCTCACCCCCCCCCCTTTTAACAAGATCTCATCACAGAAAATTGGAATGTCTGTTCTATGTGTTGCATTTTAGGAGTATTTGCCTAGCTTGGCATAACTAAGAGGGATGACCAAACTGGATAGGCTGACGACTTGAGATGACACACCTTCCACCTCATAACCTTTATGTTTGCTTAGGAGTAGGAAGACTACTTGCACTGTGCTAACTATGAATGTATACTCAAGAGCAGAGGTAGGCAACCTAAGGCTCAGGGGCCGGATCCGGCCCACGGACGGTCCAGGAATCAACATGTTTTTACATGAGTAGAATTGTCCTTTTATTTAAAATGCATCTCTGGGTTGTTTGTGGGGCCTGCCTGGTGTTTTGACATGAGTAGAATGTGTGCTTTTATTTAAAATGCATCTCTGGGTTGTTTGTGGGGCATAGGAATTCATTAATTTCCCCCCCCCCCAAAAAAAATAGTCCGGCCCACAACATGGTCTGAGGGACAGTGGACTGGCCCACAGCTGAGAAAGGTTGCTGCTGAATAATGTCACAGGGGTTGAGAGGACTTATATCAAAATAAGAAAGTGCAAGCAGGACCAAAGCAACAATTATGTGGTGTGAGTCTTGTCTACTGGCTAGAGCACCCTTTCTCAACCATCTGGGTCCCCGGATGTTGTTGGACTACAGTTCCCATCATCCCTGACCCCCCCACTAGCTAGCAATGATGGGAGTTGTAGTTCAACATCTGGGGATCCAAGGTTGAGAAAGGCTGGGCTGGAGTATTGACTGTGGCCTAGGGAGGCCAAGGTTGAAAACCCTGTTCAGCCATGAAGCTTGCTCTAGACCACCCACCAGCCAAAGCTACCTCACAGGGTTGTTGCAAGAATGAACACGTATGGGGAGAAAACATGTACGCAACCCTGAGAGCTCCTGGGAGGAAGGGTGGGACAAAAAAATGCATATAATAAATACACTCATGATCTTTCGCAGCAAAGCCCTAAATCAGGCATCCCCAAACTCCGCCCTCCACGTGTTTTGGGAGTACAATTCCCACCACCCCTGACCACTGGTCCTGTTAGCTAGGGATGATGGGAGTTGTAGTCCCAAAACACCTGGAGGGCTGAGTTTGAGGATGCCTGCGCTAGACGGAACATTGGTTTGACTCTGTATTAGGCAGCTTCCTAGGTTCCTGCTCTAAGGAAACCCCCAACCAGCAGCAAAAACTGAGAAAGATGCAACGTCTCTCTTCTTCTAAAAGGATACTTGAGCTTTATTTTAAAACGTAGTTCAAAAGAAAGCAATTTGGCGCACCCACTCCCATGATCTAAAATACTGAACACTTCCATGATCTAAGATATTGATCACTCCCATGATCCAAAATATTGATCACTCCCACGACCCAAAATATTGATCACTCCCACGATCCAAAATATTGATCACTCCCATGATCCAAAATATTGATTCTGGACACGGTATAGAAACCACGACCCGTTTTCAGCCTGGACAATAGAACTGGCTTCTTCCACCCACCCCAAACCACAGCCGCCCAACAGGCCTGGGCTTCCCCCATATCCTATTAATAAGCTTGCAAATACCCCCACCCTCCCCGACCTTGCAATTAATTAAAGCCCCGGCACCTCTTTCCTCTCCTCCTCCCCCACCACCCACGCGCGCCCCTTACCAAGCAGAAACCGCCTCACGCCGAACGCGCCCATGTTGCACTCTTAACAAGCTCCTGCGCTCTCTCTCCACGCTCCTGCGACTTCCCCTCCGGTTAAGGGCACCCAAAGCTTCGCCGATTCCAGCCGTGGCCGCCGCTCATTGGCGCTCCCGACGTTCCCTCTTTTGCATAGCCAATGGGAATCGGACGGATCAACGCCGCCGAGAGAAGGTTCGGCAGGGAGGAGCTAACTCCGTTCGGGAGAAAGAAAAGAAGAGCCGCGAGGGGGAGGAGCCGGCGCGAAGATCCGCTTCCTCTAAGCCATAGAGATAAGGAAAGGAGGCAGGCGCCCGTCGCCACCTGCAAGTGCAGGGTTCTTTTCAATGGTGGTGGTGGGGTCCCCCCTACGCTGTGGGTTTCTGGATCCCGCGACAGCCCCTATCTACATCACTGCTGGCATCAGTATGTTAAGGACGCCTCCTTGGTCTGTTTTTGTTTGGGGTCGGCTTCAAGTGCAGCTGCAAGATCTCTTAATCATGAGGCTAAATCCCATTATAGTGGTAGTTACAGGTAGGTAGCCGTGTTGGTCTGCCGTAGTCGAAACAAAATGAAAAGATTCCTTCCAGTAGCACCTTAGAGACCAACTAAGTTTGCTATTGGTATGAGCTTTTGTGTGCATGCACACGTATCTGAAGAAGTGTGCAAGCACATGAAAGCTCATACCAATAACAAACTTAGTTGGTCTCTAAGGTGCTACTGGAAGGAATTTTTTTATTTTGTTTCCATTATAGTGGAAATCTCCTTTTCCAGATGAGGTCACACTCCCCTTAGGAAGGAGCCTTACGTTTTGAGCATCGGGTGGCAGTGGTGCATTTTCACAGTACTTGTCACATTTGCACCAGATACTGGCTTCCTCGCCTCAAAGAAGCATGGGAACTTTCAAAGTGTGAGATGGGCCTGGGTCTTATATACCTTAGGTGCCTTAATACATATACAGTGGTACCTTGGGTTAAGTACTTAATTCGTTCCGAAGGTCCGTTCTTAACCTGAAACTATTCTTAATCTGAGGTACCACTTTAGCTAATGGAGCCTCCTGCTGCAGCCGCGTCGCCGGAGCACAATTTCTGTTCTCATCCTGAAGCAAAGTTCTTAACCCGAGGTATTATTTCTGGGTTAGCGAAGTCTGTAACCTGAAGCGTATGTAACCCGAGGTACCACTGTACTGTACAGGGTGTTCGAAAAGTATTACACCTTTGGAAAATGTACTACATATGGTAGGTGTATAGTTCCTTTTTGAACACCTTGTTTATCTTCTAACACCTTATGACGTTCCAGTGGGGCTCTCTGCTTGTGGTTCTGTTTGCTCAGCCCAGATCTCAAGCAATACACACCAAAGCCTTTTCAGTGGTGGCTCCTTCTGTCTTGAACTTACTTTCTAGGGCACTCCGCAAATATTCCTTCCTTATATGCCTTCCATCGCATGGGCGTAACCAGGATTTTTGTTAGGGGGGGCAGCATTTTGTTGGGGGGGGGAAAGAACTTTTGTTAGGGGGCAGAATCGATGTGATTGGTCAGTTAGTTAAGTATTTCTATCGTTTTACTTGATCAGGGGGCAGCTGCCCCCCCCGGCTATGCCCATGTTCCATCGTAATCCTATATACTTCTTACAGAGGCATTCGTTACCTGATGGCATCTTACTTGATGGATTCCTAGTTTTTTCTTCAGATCTATTAAACATGTTTTATGTTTACATTTTAGGGTTTTTTCAGTTTTCTTTTAATTCTGTTTTCTCTGTATGTTGCTTTGAGCACAGTTTCTATGGGAAAGCAATAGATAAACTTAATCAATGGGTGGTTTCCAAGCCTAGCATTGAAATGGCACTGAACTGGGCTTTAATTTTGCAAATGTACAATGAGCCTTACTTTATTTTTAGTTGCAGTGTTACAGCACTAAACAAAAAATAAAACAAAAACCATGGGGTGGATAAACCTAATTATTTGTTTTTAATGTATGCAATTGCAAAAGCTAAATGCATCCCAGCATTCAGTGTGCTCTGCAGCAGAAATACGTATTTTGCCTGAATTGACACGTCATCCCTAACAGATTTGCTTCTGTACTAGAGGGAAAAGGTAATTGCTCTTTGGTTGCAAGTGGTGGGTGGGCAGTTCAAAAGCTGCAGCCCTGGAGCAGCAAACAAAGAACACCAAAAGAGTAGGAACTGGTTCTTCGCATTTCTCCTGTAAAACTGCCAGAATTGAAGGTGATTGAGAGGTCAGATCAAGTCTTAACAATTTATAAACAACAGGTGGCAGTCCCGATTCCCATAAATACTATTCTAAAGCATTTGAACCACATGAAACGATCAAGTCAAACATTTGTTCCATTAAGCTTGTCTGCTCTGACCATGGCTTGGATGGCACATAATGCTAAACCAGGGTTAAGATTAACCATAGTTAAACCTAAGTTGTCAGACGATCACTTGGTTTATTACATCACAGAATAGTTAAAAGTACCAGTGACAGCAGATGAATCTTAAGAGCAGTTTGTAAAATTTTTTGCTCTTCTCCACTTGTGGATCTATAGTTATTGAGTGATGATGGTTCCTTAACCATAGTTAAGGAGGAGCTTCAGGTTTTAGCATAACACTAAGCTATGGCTAACGTTAACTAAGGTTTGTAAACCAACTGTGATTCTTGGTCAACAAGTGACCATTAACCATATTTAATAAACCATAGTTAAGCTGCTGGACTGGTATGTTATAGTTCAACAAACCTAAGTTTAATAAACTGTGGTTTGGTGTCATGCGTGAACTTTCTCAGACCTCCCATCTCCCTAGCTGGAGGGGCTGGGGGCTGAACTTTCAGCCTTATGAATGCAAGATATGTGCTCTGCCACTGAGCTATGAGCCTTCTATTGCCATCAAAGCGATTAACACATTGTGGCCACCAGAAACAGCTGCATGAGCTTTGCAACCCACAAATCCCACTTCAAAAGAAAAAACCGTATTTTTCGCCCTATAGGATGCACCGGCCCATAGGACGCACCTAGATTTGGGGGGGGGGGAATAAAGGGAAAAAATTTATTCCCCCCCCCCAGGCGCGGGGCTGGGGCGGGGGAAGCCCGAGCTTCCCCCGCTCCAGCCCCCAGAACGGGGGAAGCCCGAGCTTCCCCCGCTCCAGCCCCCAGAACGGGTCCCAGAGCACAGCTTCGGCATCGCTCTGGGAGCTTGTGGGGCTGGGGGCGGGGGAAGCCCGAGCTTCCCCCGACCCCAGCCCCCAGAACGGGAGCTTGCTGGGCTGGGGGGATAGCTTCCTGAAGCCTGCATTTGCCTCATAGGACGCACACACATTTCCCCTTCATTTTTGGAGGGGAGAAAGTGCGTCCTATAGGGTGAAAAATACGGTACTTGTCTTGAAATGGAGAAAAAATGAGGAAGTGCTGCTCAAGAACAATCCATTACTGGTGGCAGTGGGCATGTGGAATGGTTTAAAATAGTCTCTTTTCCACATGGCTATATATATATATATATATATATATATGCAATTACGTTTCCAATTAACAGCACACAAACCATGACAAAGGTAACTCCTGGTTGACAATGTCTTACTTGTTAAGGGTGGAGGATACAAATGCAGTTCACTGCCACATTATTCAAGAAACCTGTATGAGTTTTCTTTGGGGAAGTTGAAACAGTGCGATTTGGCAAGATCTGTGTTCAGATTCATCTGGGAGTAGACAAACCATTATATCTTGTGTAGACCAGTGCATTGGGACACATGGTGAAATGACAGTTTAATTGTAGCATAGGCACAAAGTCGAGAAAACAGTAAATAATTTACATAAATGAAGCCAGTTCCACAGATGCATTATCTCTATGTCACGGCAGTATGCATACATTCTAAAGAGGTAGTGGTAATCTGCTGAAATCTTAAGTTCAGCTGTGAGAAAATAATGAAATCTTAAGTTCAGCTGTGAGAAAATAATGTTCCATAGGTACCTTCTGACTTGATGATCTTTTTATTGGTAGCACACCACTAAGAAGAATATTATGCTGATAATTTGCTTTCCTACCTGCAACTGTATGGAAGTTGGGAATCTGCTCACATAGTCTCTAGTCTGAAGACCGTGAACAGCTACATACACTCCCAGATTTGAATACTGCTTTATTTTATCTTGACAGATCTGTGCCGATTGCCCTGATCTTATTTTTCCATAGAAGCGTTTCTTCAGAACTCCTTGAGTCAGCTGTTTCATTTAAATTGCACCAATACAGAATTGTATTCTTGTTCAGTCTTGATTCGGTTGAGCAGGTGTGGGGAACCTGTGGCCATCCATATGTTGCGAGACTACAGTTCTTTCCATACCTGACCATTGGTCAGGCCGACTGGGGCTGATGGAAGCTGTTGTCCAACAATCCAGCTGAAGACAGGTGTGTGGAGGGAGCAGTACCTGTAGTCATAGGACCTATCAGCAAACCGTTACATGGAGAACAATTCTGTAGGAACGTAAGAACGTAAAACCTCAAGCAGGACTCAAGCACGAGAGCCCTCTCCCCTCCTTCACTACTACACCCACTCCTCAAAAAAGGCATTCAGGAAAAAAATTGGTTGTTGACCAAGTGCTGTAGGCTTGTCTCATTTTTCATCTACAGCAGAATGTAAGTTATTAACAGTCATTAGACTTCTGTGCTCTCCAGATTAAAAAAAATCATTGTTTTTCTCATCACTGTCATTGCTACAATCATTTTTTTGAAAGATTTTTTAAAATTTATCATGTTGGCATTTCTTTAAAAGCAGGTATCTGGTATCCTTTTGATGAGGTGGAATGAACCTCTTTCCATCCTTATTGGACACTCTCGTAAAGCGCCGTACCAATTGCCGAAAGCCAGCTCTTCACGTTTTAATTGCTAACTCACAAAAGCCAAATGACACAAATTGGCACATATCCTAAGATGTATTAAGGTTGTCCCGGTGCAAGCCAGCAATATTTCATCACAGGTAGCATTGTGGAACATCCAAATAGGTTCGAGGTCACAACTACTGGCTCAGCATTAACCTGTAAGAAGTTTGGTGGTTTTTTTAACCCCCATTTGGGCGATATTTGGACCACGAACCAGCATGGTTTATCTTCACCCAGCAGCTGGGACTGTGCCGTTAGTTACTAATATGAAAGCACACAAGCATGAAATACATTTTTTTGGTTGTGATAATGCTGTTCTTTCAGAAGATTGGAATTTTCCAGACCCCAAGGTACTATTTCTTTCCATTTCCAATTCCATGCACCAAGTAGGTCCCAATGACTTACTTTCTGGCTCCACATCTCTGTAGTTAAACACACAACACAGGCCTGACTTTGATGCAAGAGGAGCCTGCAGTTTTATTCATTAATAAACCTGTACATCTGATTCAAGCAAACTACTGCATTTGTTTGCGATCTTCCATTTCTCTGCTTCCAGGGACAGCTCCAGAGACAGGTTTGGACTTGCAGCATCAATTTTCCCCTGCAGGGGTGGGAGATCAGTTAGGTTGATCCTCTCCCAGAAACTGATAGAATCTGATAGATTTCTGACTGCTCTGGGGTTTTACCCCCCAGTGGATAGAGCTGGTTGAGGTTGTGGTTTCACTATGGAATTGCGAGGCTTGTAGGGTCATTGACACAATTGCTGCTGGTGCCATAGATCCCACTTTACTCCTTGGTATACTGAGGAGCTGAGGTCGATGAAAATGACCAATTGAGGGCTGCAGCAGAAGTGGTATCGATCTTGCTCCAGAGCCAACTGAGCACATGTTCAGGCTTGTAAACAGGCCTACCACAAAGCTGTGGGTTTAGCGTCCATTGTGTTTTCAAGAAACCACCAAGAAGATTGGCTCTCTGTCATCCAAAGAATGGTCATTCCTTACCAGCGGTGTGGAGCTCTGGAGCACACAGCGTCTGCCTGTAATTGGATGGCTAAACGCTTCAAGAATGAAGTTACTCAGCTCTGCAATTAATTTCAACGCTAATATTGTGGCAGCGGCAACCATGGAATTCTACTCAGTATTGATCCAGAGTAGATTCCAATGTATAGTTAGCAGAGCAAAAACTTAAACATATTACATATTACCTTGGTTTACAGACACTTCAGGTTACAGACTCCCCTAACCCAGAAATAGTACCTCAAGTCAAGAACTTTGCTTCAGGATGAGAACAGAAATCGCATGGCGGCAGCAGCAGGAGGCCCCATTAGCTAAAGTGGTACCTCAGGTTAAGAACAGTTTCAGGTTAAGAATGGACCTCCAGAATGAATTCAGTTCTTAACCCAAGGTACCACTGTACAAGATTACCCCAAAGTAGACCACAGGCAATTATATTTCATCCAGCAGATCTTTACTGCTACTGAAGGCAAATGAGCTTAATGGTCACAAATCCAATACATTCAGGATTGACACTGTCCATAAGTATGCTGCAACTGGATTTCTTAACTTAAACTTACAATAACTTATAATTATAAGTCTAAACATTAGCACTAAGCATACTATGTACAAAACACCACACCAGAAGGAAAAGAGATAGAAAGAGAGAGAGAATGAAACCCAGGCTCCTTCTGACCTCACTATGATAGTCAGCATGACCTTGACAGAAAGAGATAACAGAACCAGCTGTACTCAGCTTCTCAGAAGGAATAACCCAAACATCAGTAACCTTCTGCTTGCTTCTTTCAGACAGAGCAGCTTTCAGAACTTTCTTGAATTAATTAGAATAGGAAAGACCTCTACACATCAGATCAATACTTGATCTGAGCACAATTTAAAGTGTTGGTGCTGACCTTTAAAGCCCTAAACAGCCTCGGCCCAGCATACCTGAAGAAGCGTTTCCCCCATCGTTCAACCCAGACACTGAGGTCCAACGCGAGGGCCTTCTGGTGGTTCCCTCACTGCGAGAAGTGAGGTTACAGGGAACCAGGGAGAGGGCCTTCTCGGTAGTGGTGCCTGCCCTGTGGAACACCCTCCCACAGATGTCAAAGAAATAAACAACTATCTGATGTTTAGAAGACATCTGAAGGCCGCCCTGTTTAGGGAAGCTTTTAATGACTGATGTTTTAATGTATTTTTAATCTTTTGTTGGAAGCCTCCCAGAGTGGTTGGGGAAACCCAGCCAGATGGGAGGGGTATAAATAAATTATTATTATTATTATTATTACTCAACCCATATTTCAGCCTAACTTACCTCACAGGGTTGTTGTGACCGTGTACAACATCTTGAGCTTCTTGGAGGAAAGGTGGGGGTATAAATGCAATAAAAAATAAATGAAAAGCGGTGCACAGTTCCATCCTGCCATATGATGGAGAGGATGCCAAAGTCTTTTACACTTATACACACACTTTTTCGCTAACACACCCAGAAATGCTAGAGAGCAACTATTGTGAAAACGCAGCCATTTTCCATAGAAAAAAGGGGACACACACACACACACACACACACACACACGTGTGTGTGTTGTTGTCATTTCCAGAGGCTCAGTGCAAGGGGTCACAACGCCAGCAGATGGTGCTGTTTGCTTTGATTCGGCTATGCATAGGGCACACAGATGTTGACAATGATTACAGGAAGGAATAATTCATATGTTACTGATGAAGAGTGTTTGCTGGAAAACTGCCCCCCTGCCAGCCACATTTCCTAAAATGCCCATTGGAAGACATCACAATTCAGGCATTCCAGGAAGCGCAGGAAGCTGTGGAATCACCAGAGACCTGTGGAATTTTTAAAGTTAAAAGCAAGAACACTGCATGACCATCTCATAATGTTATTAGCACCAAAGCAAAAAAAGTCAACCTCTTTGCAACCGCAACCACCTCAGAAAATTTCACTGAGTTTCTCTCTCATCCCCTTACCATTTTGGGGAGGCAATTTATTTCTTCCCCCTTGAATGGTCAAGAAAATAAGAATAAAAAAATCAACCAACAATATCAGTTCAGTCTTACTATTTAATGTTTTAAATAATGTAGTGTGATAACCCCATGCCATTATTTATTTATTTATAACCCACCAACTGAAAATAATAATAGTAATAATGGTAGTGTCCAATAAAATCATTCAAAATTGTAATGCCACAAAAATGCAGAACCAGCGACCAACAGCAATCAAATTAATTCTCAAAATGGCAAAACAGGAACGTAAACAGGCGACCAAATATAAAAATTATAGGTGCCTATCTGATTTCAAAAGCATTCCACTATGCTAAAAGCCTTAGCCTACGCAGAAAATAATAGACACGTGTTGTAATATTAGCACTGTGTCTGTCAAAAACCTGACACACAAACTTACCAAGCCATGTGCTGACATCCAACAGTGTGCAACAATCTGCTCCAAAAGGGGACAATACCCAGCTAGATTTCATAGGTCTGAACTACATCCAAGTTTCTTTAGGCTCCGTAGAACCATCATTCTTCACACTTGATATATTTGTAGAATTCAGCTATGTTTGGGTCAAAATGAGAAGTTCTATGAGATCCATACTGATTTCTGAGCTCATGGGGGGGCTCAGACAATATAGCAGAAGTAAGCAGCCACCTTTCCCAGCCCACACAAGTCCAAGAAAGTAAGCCTCAGAACAAAGCACTATCAAACCGGAATTAAGTCTCAGAACAGTAGGAGGAAATACAAAACACAAAAAAGGGACAAGCCTTGTTTCATTAGTTATCCATGGGAATGAAAAGGAAGCTATACAGTACAGTCCTAGGCATGTCTAAGGTAAAGGGTCCAGTCGCGAATGACTCTGGGGTTGCGGCGCTCATCTCGCTTTATTGGCCAAGGGAGCCGGCGTACAGCTTCCGGGTCATGTGGCCAGCATGACTAAGTTGCTTCTGGTGAACCAGAGCAGCACACAGAAACGCCGTTTACCTTCCCGCCGGAGTGGTACCTATTTATCTACTTGCACTTTGAGGTGCTTTTGAACTGCTAAGTTGGCAGGAGCAGGGACCTAGCAACGGGAGCTCACCCCGTCGTGGGGATTCGAACCGCCGACCTTCTGATCGGTAAGTCCTAGGCTCTGTGGTTTAACCCACAGTGCCATCCGCATCCCTGACACGTCTACTCAGAAGTAAATCCCAATAAATTTCACAGGGCTTACTCCTAGGTAAGTGGGTATAAGGATTGCACTTCTTAAAACTTAATGCGGCAAGTTGCTGTTGAGAGTATTTTGGGGAAGTGTTTTGCAAAGCAGTAGAATTAAGATTAGGACAGGGTGGTTGATCAACCACGTGGCTTTTAATGGCTTCCACTTAAATGATTGATTAGATTATTATTATTTTTAAAGTACATATTACCAAAAGCTCAGTAAATGCGCCTTTGTGAATAATTCTGGATAAGTATTATATAACTTACTTTGAATGAGCTGTTCTGCATAGTTGTAATGACTGTATTTAACAAATCCTTATTACAACAATATCCCAGATCCAGACTTGTTCATTTCTCTTTAAAAACTGCAGTGGGTTGTGAACGAAAGCTGCTTTCGTAAACTTTTAAGGTCTCTTGATGCTTAGTTTAGAGGGACGGTATGTCCTTTTCTCCTTGGCTAAAATGCCATCCTCTGATGTGGCTTTAAACGAATTCTAACCTTTCTCTAGTCACCTGAGAAACAATTGCTTCCACATAGACTGTGAAGTTCTCACAATTCCCTTAGGAGGAAAGGTGCCAAGAACAGAGTCTTGCAAATGGCACTAAATTGTACCTTTGGGACTTGTAAGAGGGCTGAAATCCCCTCAGACGACCTCTAAACAAATGCTTTGAGTTTGAATTTCCCAGAGCATTCTTTTTGCGGGAACCAGCCTCACTTCAGTCTTGCTGAGGGCATTTATGGCACTACAAAGCTCCACCCACACTGCAAATGTACAATTTAGTCAACGTTTTGGTAAATTATGGCCAGGTCTCAGGAGTGAAGTTTTGGAATACAGCTGTGCTCATGGGCTTATCTCTTCAACCCTAATTCCTGGTCTGTTTGGTAACATAGAAAGCTGCCTTATATCAGGGTCACACCATTGGGTCCACCTAGCTGAGTATTGTCTACACTGATTGGAAGCAGCTTTCCAGGTTTTCCAAGAAGGAATATTCCCGTACCTTCCCAGAAATGTCAGGGGTTGAACCTGCATCTTCTGCATTGTTATGTGCTGAGTTGAATAGGATCCAAAATGCAGCAGTCTGATTGGTCCCAGAACAATAGGATTCAGAATGCAGCAGTCTGATTGGTCCTAGAACAATAGGATCCAGAATGCAGCAGTCTGATTGGTCCTCAGGAGCCACCCAATCCAGCTCCAGGTGGAAGGGAATCCGCAACCTGATTGGCCTACAGGAGAATCGCGGAATTAGCCAATCACGTGGGGCCCATTGTGTAAATAATGTATATAAAGCAGACATTCTGGGGGAACTTCCATTCCTCCTCACCACTATGAGCTGAATAAAGAGCATGAAATCCACTCGCCACTCCAAGTATATTTCATGGATGCAAAGCAGATGCTCTACCACTGAACGACAGCCCTTGCCCTTGATACAGCCATCAGTATGATACAGTTGTACCTTCAATCCCGAATGCCTTGCGAGTCGAACGTTTTGACTCCCAAATGTCGCAAACCCGAAGTGAGTGTTCCGGTTTGCGAACGTTCTTTGGCACCCAAACGTCTGACGTGGCTTCTGCAGCTTCCGATGGGCTGCAGTTAAAAAACAAAACAAAACAAAATCTTAAACATTTCAAAAGAAAACATTGCTAAGTGAAGCCAAATATAAAATGCACATTTAAAACAGCATAATTAACAAGAGAATAAAATATTATAAGCATGACACGGCTGTTTGGCAGGCACAAAAAGATGGGGCAAAAGAATCCAATAATTAGGATTTGTTGTCAGGCATAGCGATGTCCCTCCGGCCTCCCCAGGCCTTTGGGGAATATACTCCCTGGGGGCGATCTGCTCTGAGTGAGCTGGGATTTATGGGAATTGGAGTAAGGTTACCAGACATCCCCGTTTCCTGGGGACAGTTCCCAGATTTACAAATCAGTCCCCTGACAAAATCCTATCATTTCTACTGAAGTTGAAAAGTATCCCCGGATGCATTGAAAAAAATCTGGCAACCTTAAATTGGAGCCCAACAATAAATGGAGGGCACCATGTTGGTTGCCCCTAGATAATAAAACTCAGCTACCAAAATGAGAGCTGGAGAGAATGGCAACATCGCTGTTACCATTCCATTTGTGCAATCTTTCCACTCCCCTTTTTTTTGAGGACCAGCTTTCTGCCAAGTCTACCATGCAACTAGCTGCTCATGGTGGAATACTCAATTCCTAGTAGACATTTGCCAAATGGCTGATGGGAAGAGGGTACCAAGGCCACTTCTCCACCATGTGAGGACTATACCAGCCCTGACTAATGTATGGAGAAACGTATTATGGATAAACCTCCTGACATTCTGCAGACTTCTGGGATAGCTCAGTTGGCAGAGCCTGAGACTTGTAATCTCAGGGTCAGGAGTTCTAGCCCCATGTTGGGCTAAACCATTGCAAGGGCTTGGAGCCTTGTGGTCCTTTCCAACTCTACAATTCTATGATTATGTCCCTTCTAAGGTCTGCAAGTGCAAATCCCAGCCATTTCAGTGAGGAATTATTTGCACAGGAGAGGAGATGGACTGAGTCTTTAGTCATGAACACTGTGGTCATATTCATACCATAAATTCAAAGCACTCCAATACCACTTTTACAATCCTGGTTTCCCCCAAAGAATCCTGGGAACTGTTTGTTAAGGCTGCCAGGAGTTGTTAGGAGACTCCTCACAGAGCTATAGTTTCCAGCAACCTTAACAAACTACAGTTCCCAGGATTATTATTATTTTTTTGGGGGGGAGTCATGATTGTCAAAGTGGTGTAACATAAAAGTGCTTTAAATGTATGATGTGGATTTGACCAAAGTGTTGACATCAATTTTCTGCTGCTCCAGAGAAGCGGACACGGAGCAATGGTTCCAAACTACAAGAAAGAAGATTCCACCTAAACATTAGGAAGAACTTCCTGACAGTAAGAGCTGTTTGACAGTGGAATTTGCTGCCAAGGAGTGTGGTGGAGTCTCCTTCTTTGGAGGTCTTTAAGCAGAGGCTTGACAACCATATGTCAGGAGTGCTCTGATGGTGTTCCTGCTTGGCAGGGGGTTGGACTCGATGGCCCTTGTGGTCTCTTCCAACTCTATGATTCTATGATTCTATGCTCCACTGTGAAGAAGGATCTGCTGTTATTCATTTGCAACTGAAGGAAGCTATAGTTCTGGATCCAGAAAGCTGGAAAAGCAGAGAGTGAAAAGTAAAAAGAAGAGAAAAGAAGATAAGATAAAATGCTAACGGAAAGGGCAAAGCAATTTTTAACTTTCAGCCAGAGTAAAAATAGGGGGCTAATTAGCAGTCTGTCTCCAAGGGGAACATCTTCAGCACTTGGGGGGAAAAAAATCCATTATTAGACGTTATTCAAATCATCTGAAGGCTAACTGGGTGTTATGTACTGAGTTGAATAGGATCCAAACTGCAGCAGTCTGATTGGTCCTAGAACAATAGGATCCAAAAGGCAGCAGTCTGATTGGTCCTAGAACAATAGGATTCAGAATGCAGCAGTCTGATTGGTCCTAGAACAATGCAGCAGTATGATTGGTTGGCAGGAACTACCCAATCATGCTCCAGATAGAAGTGAATCCACAACCTGATTGGCTTACAGTAGAATTCCGGAATTAGCCAATCATGTGCAGCCCATTGTGTAAATAATGTATATAAAGCAGATACTTTGAGGGGACTTTCATTCATTCCTCCTCACCACTATGAGCTGAATAAAGAGCATGAAATCACTTTGCGACTCTGAGTATATTTCACTGGCGACGAAGGTGGGATCCCGCTGAGCTGACTGCCACACACAGCACCGCAGCACCGCCACCTGCCGCACCGCTGCCTCGCACCGTGTATCCAGGCTTCAGCTCCGGGACACAAGGAACTCAGAATGGCAACCGACAACAGCTTCTCGCCATTCAACCCAGCATCTGGAGACTGGGAAGCGTACGCCTCCCGTTTCACCTTCCTCCTAGAAGCCAAAGGGGTCATCGACGAAGAAGACGCCAAGAAGAGGGCGATATTCTTCAGCGTCTGCGGAGAGGAGACGTTTGAAATTGCCCGGGCCCTCCTTGCGCCTGAAGACGTCGCTACTGTTCCATACAAAACAATAATGGAACAGCTGAAGGGGCACTTTTCGCCGCAGCCCTCAGTGGTGGCTCGTCGAAATGCCTTCTACGCAAAGCGGCAAGCCCCTGGGGAAACCATAACTGGGTTTGTGACCTCTCTCCGCCAAGCCGCCCGGTTCTGCAACTTCTCAGAGCTGGAGAACATGCTTCGTGACCGCCTCGTCGGTGGCCTGAAGGATGAGAAGCTGCAACGACGCCTCTACGCTAAGAAGGACCTAACGTTCCAGGTCGCTCTGGAGGAGGCCCTGGCAACGGAAGCTGCCGAGAGGTCGACGCAAGAGGCACGGCCGAGCCAGCCGTCCCAACCGAGGGTCCACCACGAAGACCTCACCGATGACTCAGGATCCGACAGGGAGGAGGTGCACCGAGTACAGCAGCGCACTCAAGCAGCCCACATACCACAGCTGCCTCGACGAGGAGGGAACTGCGCAAGCTGTGGAGAAAGTCACGAGAGGAGGACCTGCCGTTTCCGCAACGCAGAGTGCAGGCAGTGCAGAAAATTGGGACACATCGCCCGGGTGTGTCGGGCTCGGCCCACCCGACGCCAGGCATCAGATGACCAATCCAAGAGCCCCAGGTCCCGGGGCCCAACGCACCAAGGCAACTCGACAGAGCTCACGGACTTCCAGGTATACCAGTTGCCCCACCCCAACGTAGAGAAAATTTATGTTGACGTACAGATAGAGGGGGCCCCATGCCGCATGGAGCTTGACACGGGTTCAACTCTATCCATAATCTCGGCAAGGACCTTAAGGAAACTGTGTCCTACTGGGGGTCCCAAACTCAGGCCGGCCCCATTCACCCTCCGGGACTTCCAAAAACGTAAGGTCCCCACAATGGGGGTGGGGACCTTCAGGGTGCAATACCGAGGGCGGACGCGGCAACTGGACTTGCTTGTGGTCAAGGGCCCCTACATTAGCTTACTGGGATTAGCATGGTTTGGACCACTGGGGCTAGCCGTCACCGGGGTGAACCACACTAGCTTACAAGTGGACGTGGACGCCATATGCAAGGAATTTCCGGGGGTTTTCGATGGGAAATTGGGACAGTATACGGGCCCCCCCATTGCTCTACAGCTTGACCCCGCAGTACGACCGGTCAGGCTCAAGGCCCGCCGGGTCCCGTTCGCCCTGAAACCTCGTATAGACGAGGAATTGGACCGGCTCGTGAAGCAAGGAGTGCTGGAGCCGGTGCCTAATGCCCCCTGGGAAACCCCAATCGTCACGCCCGTCAAGCCTAATGGTTCAGTCCGCATCTGCGCAGACTACAAATGTACCATAAACAAGGCCCTCACGGCCCATGCATACCCAGTGCCAGTGGTCAGCCATGTTCTTGCCACCCTGGCTGGGTCGAAAATTTTTGGCAAGCTGGACTTGGCCCAAGCATATCAACAGCTGCCAGTAGATGAGGCCACAGCAGAGGCACAGACGATTGTGACGCACAGAGGAGCATTCAGGGTAAAGCGGCTGCAATTCGGTGTCAGCGTGGCACCAGGCATATTCCAGAATCTAATGGACTCTCTACTTAAAGGGATTCCTGGCGTCACCCCCTTCTTCGATGATGTGTTGATTGCCGGGCCCACACCAGAGGAGTTTGAGGACCGCCTCCGCACCGTTCTGCACCGTTTCCAGACGGCGGGTCTCAAGGTGAAGCGGGAAAAATGTCTACTAGGAGTGCCTCAGGTGGACTTTCTGGGATTTATGGTGGACGCAGAAGGGGTCCACCCGACTGGGGACAAGGTACGGGCCATTTGTGATGCCCCAGCGCCCAAGAACAAGACTGAACTTCAGGCCTTCTTGGGACTATTGAACTTTTACCATTCCTTCCTTCCCCACAAGGCGGCGGTAGCAGAGCCCCTACACAGACTCCTGGACAAGCGGGCCCCTTGGGTGTGGGGCCAGCGCCAGGAGGCCGCATTCCAGGCAGTCAAGGACTTGCTTGTCTCAAACTCGGTCTTGGCACACTTCGATGAGAGGCTGCCGGTGGTGCTAGCATGCGATGCCTCGCCCTATGGAATTGGCGCTGTCCTGGGACACCAACTCCCGGATGGAAGAGAGGTACCGGTGGCATACTTTTCCCAGACACTCAACGCAACCGAGCGGAACTACTCGCAAATCGACAAGGAGGGACTGGCAATCGTGAAGGGAGTAAAAAAATTCCATGATTTCTTGTACGGGCGGCCCTTCACCGTGGTGACTGACCACAAGCCGTTGCTTGGCTTATTTGCCCCTGAAAAGCAGACCCCCCAAGTGCTGTCTCCTCGCGTCCTCAGGTGGTCAATTTTCCTTGCCAGCTACCAGTATGCACTGATTCACCGTCCGGGGAAGGCGATGGGCCATGCGGATGCCCTCAGCAGGCTACCACTACCGGAAACAGGCCCCGACCCAGCACCTGCACAAGAGGTTATGAGCCTGGAGCTGCTTCCCGACCGCCCCATTCAGGCACAAGAAGTTGCACACCATTCCAAGAAAGATAGGGTCATCTCCCGGGTCCTGGACTGGGTGTGGAGGGGATGGCCCAGCAGCAGCCCCGGGCCAGAATTCGCCGGCTACACAACCCGCAAACATGAACTGTCGGCCCACAAGGGGTGCCTGTTATGGGGAAGCAGGGTCGTTGTTCCCCAGCCCCTCCGCAAAAGGGTCCTCACAGCCCTACACGAGACACACCCAGGGGTAGTAAGAATGAAGGCCCTTGCCAGGAGTTATGTGTGGTGGCCGGGGATCGACGGAGAGATAGAGGCCTGGGTCAAACACTGCCAGGCCTGCCAAGAATCCCGCCCAGATCCCCCAAGGGCCCCAGTCCAGTCCTGGGAGTCCGCCCGAGCACCATGGTCACGCCTGCATGTGGACTTCGCTGGCCCCTTTCAGGGGAAAACATTCTTCATAGTGGTGGACTCCTACACCAAATGGCTGGAAGTCGCACTGGTACCGTCCACTTCTACGTCCGCAGCCATCCGGGTACTACGCAGGCTGTTTGCAACCCACGGGCTCCCTGACACTCTCGTCTCAGACAACGGGACTGCATTTACGTCAGGAGAATTCCAAACCTTCACAGCGCAGAACGCCATCCGCCACATCCGTTCGGCGCCATTCCATCCTGCCACCAATGGCCAAGCAGAACGCATGGTGCGGACCACCAAGGACACCCTTCGCCGCATGACGCAAGGGGATTGGGAGTACCGCCTTGCCACATTCCTTCTAGCACAGCACAGCACCCCCAGCTCAACAACTGGCCGGAGCCCCGCTGAACTACTAATGGGTCGGCGCCTTGCAATCAGATTGGACCGCATTCACCCCGATAGAGCTCAGGATGAGGTAGTGGTGGGGGAAGGCAGGAACCCCCGGACCTTCGAGGCCCAGGACCCAGTGTACGCAAAGAATTTTGGGGCAGGCCCAGCATGGGTACCCGCCACAGTCACCAGGGTCACTGGCCCCGTGTCGTACGAGGTGCTAACAGATGGGGGGCAATGCTGGCGCCGCCACTGCGACCAGATACGGCGACGATTCCCGGGAGAAAACCAGGAGGAGGAAAGGTCAGAGGAGTCCCAAGGGAACAGAGGGGCAGTGAGGCCCATAGAGCACGAGGGGCCAGCAGGAGAGGCAGAATCAGTAAATACAGAGAGGACCTGCGAGGCCGAAAGGACACCAGAACCAGAACCACGACTGAGCGAGCCGGTTGCGCCAGACCAAATAGCCCCATCACAGCCAGCATCCTTGGAACACGAGCCAGAACCTGAACCCCGGACCAGGGAACACCCCAGGCCGCAACGCACACGTAGGCCGCCAGCGTACCTCGAGGACTATGAATGCGACCTCCCGGGCAGGACTGGAACTTAGAGGGGAGGGGTGTTATGTACTGAGTTGAATAGGATCCAAACTGCAGCAGTCTGATTGGTCCTAGAACAATAGGATCCAAAAGGCAGCAGTCTGATTGGTCCTAGAACAATAGGATTCAGAATGCAGCAGTCTGATTGGTCCTAGAACAATGCAGCAGTATGATTGGTTGGCAGGAACTACCCAATCATGCTCCAGATAGAAGTGAATCCACAACCTGATTGGCTTACAGTAGAATTCCGGAATTAGCCAATCATGTGCAGCCCATTGTGTAAATAATGTATATAAAGCAGATACTTTGAGGGGACTTTCATTCATTCCTCCTCACCACTATGAGCTGAATAAAGAGCATGAAATCACTTTGCGACTCTGAGTATATTTCACTGGGAAAATTATTTATCGTATTATAGATTCCAAGGAGAGGCACTGGTACTACTGGGGCAAACTGGTTAGCATACCCTTTTCGTTATGGGCCTTATAGCTTTGTCCTCATGTTTATGAATTAATATCTGGGTTTTGTAATCGCAAAGTTGCCTCAACTGGATCGCACTTAGTGTTATTACACCTCACCCTGCCCATAGCAGTCACCCTCTTCCTCCTGTTCAAGCCGTTACTAGGGAAGTATAAGAAATCCGATTCAGTTCACATTTAAAGGCACTTCTGCACCTTCCGAAACTTGCGTGATTTTGCAATTCCATATACCTTGCAGCTGAGGTAGTTGAATATATTTTTGTATTCTTGAGTTTTGTCATCGCTTAAGGCCAACACAAACGCACAGGAACTGAACTGATTTTTATTTTAGCACATTCAGTATTGAAAGAAATGCTCTCCAACTGAGGCCTAGCTCTCACTGAGTCAGCATAAATGGGTCTGGATTGCAGGTAGAAGATCACCTGAATGCATACATCCTCCATACCAAAAAATAAAAAGGAATCCTTGCACATAGAAAACTAGCACATCAGCGAGATGGATTCTAGCTTACCCCTCTCCTTGACAGTGTACTGTTTTTATGTGTGCAAATGGTGCTGTATTTTTCCAAAGATACTCTTCGTGCTTTAAAAATACCATGGAAAAGCACAGAGTACATCTACCACTCTGCAAAAAGACTGACTTGTGTTGGATATGCTGAACTGATCTTTGCCTTGAGACCTAAGACCTTCTTATTTTGCAACAAATTATTCCTCTTATATGTTCTCGAATCATGTAGTGTTTGCAGAAGAAAAAAACACCTCCTACTTTCCCCCTGAGAAATGGTGAACCTTATTCAAGCCCATTAAGTGAAGCGAAAATAGATACGCTGAATTGAACTGTAAAGGATAGGAATCAAAACTCCTATATGCTTCCAATACAGTGCAATCTGCTCAGATAGCAAACAGCATATGAGCCCTATTTGCAACAGAGGAAACTGTGACAGGGTTGTCACCATCTCATTTATTTCCAATAAACACTTAACTCTCCTTTGGCAGTTGCCTGACATAGCCCTCAGCTCATTTTTGAGCAACGTCTTTGGGTGGCAGGAGTGTCAGAAGTATTTTCTAAAGTTCCCCCATAATAATTATTTCATTAACCACCTTTCAAGACCCATTAGTGGAAAGCCAGGCTAGCAATATTTCAAAGTACAGTAATGCATACTTTTAAATCCCATTTATTTAACTATTAACAACAAGTTAGATGCCTGTAAAAATTCTCTAGGTGACATGCTCCTCTATAACAAAATCCGAAGTGGAAAAGGACATACATATAGCAAATGTGAAATCAGCAGAGATATCAGGAATGGTTTAGGTGATGTTTTGTTTTTAAAGATCTGAAAGGGAAAGTCATCGGCGTGTACATTGTGCCAAACAGATAATGCATAAAGTGGCCCTCATTTTGAGCCTGTCTTGTTTGAGTTTGGAAGTAAGTAAGTTTGATCTCAAATCTGACCTATTCGTTACTAATATGCACAGTACTTCAACTTCAAAAAAAAATTTTTTAATAGCAGCATGCAATTCAGAAATACAAAACTTAGGCCAGCTGCACGTCAGAGGATAGAAAACGAAAAGGCATTTAATGGTTCTTTCTTGACATATTCCTGATTGTGTGCAATGTGGTTATTTTAACTGCTTTTTTTTTTTTTGCAATCCCCCAGAACAATGTGCTATTGGTATCATTGCCCTGACTAACTTTGGAGTTGGCTGTCCTCAGTATGCTGTCCCTCTCCCTCCCTAATATATCCTACAAATGTCAGCATTCTTCCACTCTGGGACCTCAGATATCATTAGATGACAAACCCCATCATCCCCTTAGCCAATGGTCAGGGATGATGTGACTGACCCAACATTGAAAAAAACTCTGCAATACAGGAAAGGGTTTATGGCTTAAACATGTCCAGAGTTCTCTGCATCATGGAGCAGCTCCCTTATAGAGCTGAAGTGGTACTCTTGTCAGCGTCATAGATGTGAAAAGGATTCCCTGAAGGAAGGCAGAAAGTCTGAAAACACTGTTTTAGGATGAAGTTTCTCTAGACACTATTGCTCTCCAGAAAAATATTGCTCTGAGTAGGAATGGGCAGATGATAAGAGGCTGGTGCCTTTTGGGGTGCTGCTGCTGTAAGCCCCTCCATAAGTAGGCTCAGGTTGTATATACATTCAAATAAACCATACATCATAAAGACAACACATCATAAAGGAAACACAAACCTGGGTTAAATGCCAAGACCCTGGAATCTCCCACACCGCTCATTGGAGACAAGAGATTGGACTGTGCTGTTAGGACACTGTCCTATAAAGGGGCCTAGAAACCTTATAAATAAATATAATGAATTAATTCACAGGGTTGTTGGGAATTGTTGTATGCCTGGCTTTTTTTTTTTAAGGATATAAATATGTTAATTTATATAATACTATAAATAGTTTGATTGCCTGGTACCCACCGAGCCGTGCAGAATATGCCATTATTCTTATTTATTTCTTTTTTAAATCACCAAGTACGTTTGTAATAGCTCGCCTTTATATGAATATAAGGGGTTGGATGGTACAGAGTAGACCGTGATCCTAGTCGTCAACATAGTTGTCTCTGGTAAAAAGCTACCAAATTTAAGAAGCTATCTCTAGTAAATATGTACAGCGGGTTTAGAAAGTTTACAATCCGCCACAGTACATGCTCTCTCTCTTTGCCTCTGTTGATCACTTCAGAACTTTTTTGGGTGGAAAACGATAATAGAGAGTGTAAATTTAATAATTCTAACTAAACCAGCCATGTATGGTGACCCACTGGGGCCAACTTCTGCTCTTAACGTTTCCTCAATGAAGCGTCCCAAGGTGGACACACACACACACACCCTATCATAGGTGGACCTTTTCCTTTAAAAAAGGAACGCAGCCATTTTGATTTCCCAAAAAGCCCTGGAGCAATGCTGTGGGCACCATCCGATCTGGTTGCTCCTCTCTCCCACTTTCCCGACATAAAGAGAGAGGGGGAAAAACACTCACAGAGTATATTCAAGTTATGTCTTCATAACAAACCAGAAAAAGAGACGGATTGCCGGTTACTTGGTGTTACCAACAGTGGCCTTGAAAGATCAGTCAAACAAGGCCTTGCAGGATACAGCAAAGCTATAATTCTTATGTTGCCTGGCTTTTAACTGCTCTGAGGAGAGATGGTTTTATTCCTCCAGAGTTGACTCATTTCTATTTCATATTTTTAAAAAAAGGTAAAACAAAACCCCAGACAAATCCTGAGTGATCTGAAGAGACGCAATTTTTTTCTGGTGACCGATGGGAATCTTTTGCACACTCAAAATGATTGCTCAATCCGTTCTGTTGTAAACTGTCCAGTTCTAGGGAGATGACAGGCTATGTTATGCAGCTCCCATGAAATCTATAACCAGAGGCCAAGCCAAGCAGCTCCTAGAGATCATAAAACCACTAGCAAAGATTACTTGCAGTTGCTACTGTGGAATTCTTAAATAACCCCAAGCATGCAAGAGAGGGGCACCATTGCTTCCAGGTATATAGATACAGATATATATATTAAAAAACACAAAAACACCAGAGTAATCTACATTAAATATTCTACCTACATTGCATATCATTGGATACTAGCTGCTGGAAATAGCTGCTGAGTAGAGTTGTTGCACTTAGGTCTTGCTTGTAGGGTTGCCCTATATCCAGAATTTCCCTGATATAGCCATTGGAAACAGTGTCCAGGTGGAAATAGCTAAAACAGGCATAGGCAAACTCTGGCCCTCCAGATGTTTTGGAACTACAATTCCCATCATCTCTAGCTAACAGGACCAGTGGTCAGGGACGATGGGAATTGTAGTCTCAAAACATCTGGAGGGCCGGAGTTTGCCTATGCCTGAGCTAAAACGTCCAGGAAAATCTGGATGTATGGCAACACATGTCGGCAGTGTCGTTTTGGGCGATTTCCCTTAAAAATAGCTCAACAACTTCTTTTTCACTTACAGGCTTCCCATGGGCATCTGGTTGGCCACTGTGATAACAGGATACAGTGGTACCTCAGGTTACATATATTTCAGGTTACAGACTCTGCTAACCCAGAAATAGTACCTCGGGTTAAGAACTTTGCTTCAGGATGAGAACAGAAATCGTGCTCTGGTGGTGCGGCGGCAGCAGCAGGAGACCCCATTAGCTAAAGTGGTGCTTCAGGTTAAGAACAGTTTCAGGTTAAGAACGGACCTCCAGAACAAATAAAGTACTTAACCTGAGGTATCACTGTACTGGACTAGATAAGCCTTATAAAACTGGACTAGATAAGCCTTATAAAAATAAAGGTTTTATAAGGTCCTTTTGAGAGAAAAAAAATCAAAATCTAATACACAGTAGATTGCAGGCATCACAGCTCAGCTCATACAGCTGATACAGCAGGGCTCATACAGCAGGGCTCTTCTACTATTTTTATACTCCAGAACATTGTCTCTTTCCCTTCTAATTTCCTTGTCTTTTATTGGGGAGGATTGTCCCATTTTGCAATTGAGAAAGAAAATAAAAATTCCATGAGAAGAAATTTATTACAACAGAAATGTGTGGTAATAAAACACACACACACGCCAGGAAAAGAAACTGACATGGGGCAATTCAAAGAGCGGCTATTCAAGGGGGAATTGCTCACTAATCCCCCAGTGTGGATAAAACTAGCTGAACCTTCAAATAAAGTTTAAAAGGCATAGGAGCCCTCAGCCCTAAAGATCCTTAATAGCAACTTGCATGTCCGCGTCAGAAAGGCTGAAACTACCGTATTTTTCGCCCTATAGGACGCACTTTTTCCCCTCCAAAAATGAAGGGGAAATGTGTGTACGTCCTATGGGGCGAATGCAGGCTTTCGCTGAAGCCTGAAGAGCGAGGGGGGGTCGGTGCGCACCGACCCCTCTTGCTCTCCAGGCTTCAGGAAGCTATCCGCTAGCCGTGGGAGACGCAGCTCTCCCACGGCTAGCGGAGAGCTTGCTGGCACGCACAAGCTTGGGGCGCGCTGAGCTCAGCACGCCCCAAGCTTCGGGCTTCGCGCAGCAGTCCGCTAGCCGTGGCTCCCACGGCTTGCGGATAGCAGCCTGTTCTGGGGGCTGGGGTCGGGGGAAGCTCGGGCTTCCCCCGCCCCAGCCCTGCACCTGGGGGGGGGGGAAATAAAAAAATTTTCTCCCCCCCCCAAAAAAAAACCTAGGTGTGTCCTATGGGCCAGTGTGTCCTATGGGGCGAAAAATACGGTAAATTTTATCCCCACCCGTAAAAAAGTCACCACAGTCAGGTCTTAAAAAAAAAAAAACATTGGAAAGAGAACTGTTAAATTCATGTTGTGCAAGTGCTATAGCCTAAAATCCACAAGGATCATGACATACTCAAGAGTAGGAAGGTTATTTTAAAATTTATCTTTTGATTTTAAGTGCGAAGACACATTTATCTCATATTTTTGTTATGAAAAATAAATCTCTGCAATCACCAAGAAAGTGAAATGAATTGCTTGAAATGAACCTTGTGTTATTCACTGCCTGGGGAGAAAGGCCTTTCGTATAAACAGGATTTGGATAACATTGGCAGAATTGACAATGGTGCAATAGCTGGGTCTGTTTTCTCCTGATATCAAGCTGCCGTCCTGATGAGGGGAGCTGATTCTGTTCATCACTGTAACAGCTCTGAGGGCCATCTGCAGTTCAGCAGGGTTAGAAGCAGCTAATGGCTTCTTTGACCCTCCCTTGGTGAATCAAAGGCTATACTCTGTTCCTCTCGTAAGCCAGAGGGAGGATAATTTCAGAAGAGTGCGATGCACTTTAACAGGAAGGTTGCCTTCCCCCGACCTCTGGAAATTACACCAAGAAAATGAGAGACATTTATTTCCCCACTTTCTAAAAATAAAAGCCAGCTGGTTACAGGTAAGAAAAAACAAGTCTGTTTCAAAACTCTTTGACATTACAACTGCCTGCCATTTTTACCCCATTTCTGATCTATGTTGTGCGTTTCCTCCTCCCCTCATGAATCGAACACATATAGCAGCTTTCATCAGCCTGGTGCCCCCCAAAGTTTTTGGACTACAACTCCCATCAGCCCAAAGGTCGCTGAAGGCTCCATATTGAATGCAATATATTCCACTGTCATTACAATGACATAATCTCCCGGCTGTAATGTGAGTCGATTGCTCAAGTAGAATCCTTCGTTATAAAAACACGTCTAACGAAAGCCTATCTCTATATTTTTATTCGGCAGATGCTTTCATAATAGCTTGCCTCCTGACTTTGACTGCATGATTAAATTCAGCATGTAAGGTATGGCATTTAAATAAAAAGGGACTTAACTCTAAATGTCAGCTGGATTCAGAACATCCTAGATCCTAAGGGAGCATGTAAATTTGTGGTCCTCAACTGTTGACTGATACCCAATTATCTTAATGGAATGCAACTGTGGAATTCTGAGTTTGTACCATCACCTTCCTTGGGACCAACCCAGACATAATGCATAATTATATCAAATGTGCTTTTTAGTCCATTGTCCCAAGGGAGCCTGTTATGTACTGAGTTGAATAGGATCCAAACTGCAGCAGTCTGATTGGTCCTAGAACAATAGGATCCAAAAGGCAGCAGTCTGATTGGTCCTAGAACAATAGGATTCAGAATGCAGCAGTCTGATTGGTCCTAGAACAATGCAGCAGCATGATTGGTTGGCAGGAACTACCCAATCATGCTCCAGATAGAAGTGAATCCACAACCTGATTGGCTTACAGTAGAATTCCGGAATTAGCCAATCATGTGCAGCCCATTGTGTAAATAATGTATATAAAGCAGATACTTTGAGGGGACTTTCATTCATTCCTCCTCACTACTATGAGCTGAATAAAGAGCATGAAATCACTTCGCGACTCTGAGTATATTTCACTGGCGACGAGGATGGGATCCCGCTGAGCTGACTGCCACACACAGCACCGCAGCACCGCCACCTGCCGCACCGCTGCCTCGCACCGTGTATCCAGGCTTCAGCTCCGGGACACAAGGAACTCAGAATGGCAACCGACAACAGCTTCTCGCCATTCAACCCAGCATCGGGAGACTGGGAAGCGTACGCCTCCCGTTTCACCTTCCTCCTAGAAGCCAAAGGGGTCACCGACGATGAAGACGCCAAGAAGAGGGCGATATTCTTCAGCGTCTGCGGAGAGGAGACGTTTGAAATCGCCCGGGCCCTCCTTGCGCCTGAAGACGTCGCTACTGTTCCATACAAAACAATAATGGAACAGCTGAAGGGGCACTTTTCGCCGCAGCCCTCAGTGGTGGCTCGTCGAAATGCCTTCTACGCAAAGCGGCAAGCCCCTGGGGAAACCATAACTGGGTTTGTGACCTCTCTCCGCCAAGCCGCCCGGTTCTGCAACTTCTCAGAGCTGGAGAACATGCTTCGTGACCGCCTCGTCGGTGGCCTGAAGGATGAGAAGCTGCAACGACGCCTCTACGCTAAGAAGGACCTAACGTTCCAGGTCGCTCTGGAGGAGGCCCTGGCAACGGAAGCTGCCGAGAGGTCGACGCAAGAGGCACGGCCGAGCCAGCTGTCCCAACCGAGGGTCCACCACGAAGACCTCACCGACGACTCAGGATCCGACAGGGAGGAGGTGCACCGAGTACAGCAGCGCACTCAAGCAGCCCACATACCACAGCTGCCTCGACGAGAAGGAGGGAACTGCGCAAGCTGTGGAGAAAGTCACGAGAGGAGGACCTGCCGTTTCCGCAACGCAGAGTGCAGGCAGTGCAGAAAATTGGGACACATCGCCCGGGTGTGTCGGGCTCGGCCCACCCGACGCCAGGCATCAGATGACCAATCCAAGAGCCCCTGGTCCCGGGGCCCAACGCACCAAGGCAACTCGACAGAGCTCACGGAATTCCAGGTATACCAGTTGCCCCACCCCAACGTAGAGAAAATTTATGTTGACGTACAGATAGAGGGGGCCCCATGCCGCATGGAGCTTGACACGGGTTCAACTCTATCCATAATCTCGGCAAGGACCTTAAGGAAACTGTGTCCTACTGGGGGTCCCAAACTCAGGCCGGCCCCATTCACCCTCCGGGACTTCCAAAAACGTAAGGTCCCCACAATGGGGGTGGGGACCTTCAGGGTGCAATACCGAGGGCGGACGCGGCAACTGGACTTGCTTGTGGTCAAGGGCCCCTACATTAGCTTACTGGGATTGGCATGGTTTGGACCACTGGGGCTAGCCGTCACCGGGGTGAACCACACTAGCTTACAAGTGGACGTGGACGCAATATGCAAGGAATTTCTGGGGGTTTTCGATGGGAAATTGGGACAGTATACGGGCCCCCCCATTGCTCTACAGCTTGACCCCGCAGTACGACCAGTCAGGCTCAAGGCCCGCCGGGTCCCGTTCGCCCTGAAACCCCGTATAGACGAGGAATTGGACCGGCTCGTGGAGCAAGGAGTGCTGGAGCCGGTGCCTAATGCCCCCTGGGAAACCCCAATCGTCACGCCCGTCAAGCCTAATGGTTCAGTCCGCATCTGCGCAGACTACAAATGTACCATAAACAAGGCCCTCACGGCCCATGCATACCCAGTGCCAGTGGTCAGCCATGTTCTTGCCACCCTGGCTGGGTCGAAAATTTTTGGCAAGCTGGACTTGGCCCAAGCATATCAACAGCTGCCAGTAGATGAGGCCACAGCAGAGGCACAGACGATTGTGACGCACAGAGGAGCATTCAGGGTAAAGCGGCTGCAATTCGGTGTCAGCGTGGCACCAGGCATATTCCAGAATCTAATGGACTCTCTACTTAAAGGGATTCCTGGCGTCACCCCCTTCTTCGATGATGTGTTGATTGCCGGGCCCACACCAGAGGAGTTTGAGGACCGCCTCCGCACCGTTCTGCACCGTTTCCAGACGGCGGGTCTCAAGGTGAAGCGGGAAAAATGTCTACTAGGAGTGCCTCAGGTGGACTTTCTGGGATTTATGGTGGACGCAGAAGGGGTCCACCCGACTGGGGACAAGGTACGGGCCATTTGTGATGCCCCAGCGCCCAAGAACAAGACTGAACTTCAGGCCTTCTTGGGACTATTGAACTTTTACCATTCCTTCCTTCCCCACAAGGCGGCGGTAGCAGAGCCCCTACACAGACTCCTGGACAAGCGGGCCCCTTGGGTGTGGGGCCAGCGCCAGGAGGCCGCATTCCAGGCAGTCAAGGACTTGCTTGTCTCAAACTCGGTCTTGGCACACTTCGACGAGAGGCTGCCGGTGGTGCTAGCATGCGATGCCTCGCCCTATGGAATTGGCGCTGTCCTGGGACACCAACTCCCAGATGGAAGAGAGGTACCGGTGGCATACTTTTCCCAGACACTCAACGCAACCGAGCGGAACTACTCGCAAATCGACAAGGAGGGTCTGGCAATCGTGAAGGGAGTAAAAAAATTCCATGATTTCTTGTACGGGCGGCCCTTCACCGTGGTGACTGACCACAAGCCGTTGCTTGGCTTATTTGCCCCTGAAAAGCAGACCCCCCAAGTGCTGTCTCCTCGCGTCCTCAGGTGGTCAATTTTCCTTGCCAGCTACCAGTATGCACTGATTCACCGTCCGGGGAAGGCGATGGGCCATGCGGATGCCCTCAGCAGGCTACCACTACCGGAAACAGGCCCCGATCCAGCACCTGCACAAGAGGTTATGAGCCTGGAGCTGCTTCCCGACCGCCCCATTCAGGCACAAGAAGTTGCACACCATTCCAAGAAAGATAGGGTCATCTCCCGGGTCCTGGACTGGGTGTGGAGGGGATGGCCCAGCAGCAGCCCCGGGCCAGAATTCGCCGGCTACACAACCCGCAAACATGAACTGTCGGCCCACAAGGGGTGCCTGTTATGGGGAAGCAGGGTCATTGTTCCCCAGCCCCTCCGCAAAAGGGTCCTCACAGCCCTACACGAGACACACCCAGGGGTAGTAAGAATGAAGGCCCTTGCCAGGAGTTATGTGTGGTGGCCGGGGATCGACGGAGAGATAGAGGCCTGGGTCAAACACTGCCAGGCCTGCCAAGAATCCCGCCCAGATCCCCCAAGGGCCCCAGTCCAGTCCTGGGAGTCCGCCCGAGCACCATGGTCACGCCTGCATGTGGACTTCGCTGGCCCCTTTCAGGGGAAAACATTCTTCATAGTGGTGGACTCCTACACCAAATGGCTGGAAGTCGCACTGGTACCGTCCACTTCTACGTCCGCAGCCATCCGGGTACTACGCAGGCTGTTTGCAACCCACGGGCTCCCTGACACTCTCGTCTCAGACAACGGGACTGCATTTACGTCAGGAGAATTCCAAACCTTCACAGCGCAGAACGCCATCCGCCACATCCGTTCGGCGCCATTCCATCCTGCCACCAATGGCCAAGCAGAACGCATGGTGCGGACCACCAAGGACACCCTTCGCCGCATGACGCAAGGGGATTGGGAGTACCGCCTTGCCACATTCCTTCTAGCACAGCACAGCACCCCCAGCTCAACGACTGGCCGGAGCCCCGCTGAACTACTAATGGGTCGGCGCCTTGCAATCAGATTGGACCGCATTCACCCCGATAGAGCTCAGGATGAGGTAGTGGTGGGGGAAGGCAGGAACCCCCGGACCTTCGAGGCCCAGGACCCAGTGTACGCAAAGAATTTTGGGGCAGGCCCAGCATGGGTACCCGCCACAGTCACCAGGGTCACTGGCCCCGTGTCGTATGAGGTGCTAACAGATGGGGGGCAATGCTGGCGCCGCCACTGCGACCAGATACGGCGACGATTCCCGGGAGAAAACCAGGAGGAGGAAAGGTCAGAGGAGTCCCAAGGGAACAGAGGGGCAGTGAGGCCCATAGAGCACGAGGGGCCAGCAGGAGAGGCAGAATCAGTAAATACAGAGAGGACCTGCGAGGCCGAAAGGACACCGGAACCAGAACCACGACTGAGCGAGCCGGTTGCGCCAGACCAAATAGCCCCATCACAGCCAGCATCCTTGGAACACGAGCCAGAACCTGAACCCCGGACCAGGGAACACCCCAGGCCGCAACGCACACGTAGGCCGCCAGCGTACCTCGAGGACTATGAATGCGACCTCCCGGGCAGGACTGGAACTTAGAGGGGAGGGGTGTTATGTACTGAGTTGAATAGGATCCAAACTGCAGCAGTCTGATTGGTCCTAGAACAATAGGATCCAAAAGGCAGCAGTCTGATTGGTCCTAGAACAATAGGATTCAGAATGCAGCAGTCTGATTGGTCCTAGAACAATGCAGCAGCATGATTGGTTGGCAGGAACTACCCAATCATGCTCCAGATAGAAGTGAATCCACAACCTGATTGGCTTACAGTAGAATTCCGGAATTAGCCAATCATGTGCAGCCCATTGTGTAAATAATGTATATAAAGCAGATACTTTGAGGGGACTTTCATTCATTCCTCCTCACCACTATGAGCTGAATAAAGAGCATGAAATCACTTCGCGACTCTGAGTATATTTCAGAGCCCCAACCAGGAGTTTCCCTCCATAGGCAAATTCCTTTGGGAGTGCAGTAATCTTCACCGGGACCACAGCAAGGGGGAAAGGGCTGAATTCACCCTGCTTGCACAGTATGGTTCTGATGCCATCCACCTATGCACATTACATACAATCCAGTATTTAATCCATCAAGCTCAGTATTGTCTCTAAACGGAATAGACAGGACCCTCCAGGGTTTCACACAGGGGGTCTCTCCAAACCCTACCTGAATCTTTTACATGCACGATGTGCTGCACCACTAAGCTACAGGCCTCTATGTGTGCAGCACCCTATCCTCAATACCTGGCCTTTTAAGGCATACTGCTTCTGGAAACTGAAGTTGTATTAAACTCTGGTGTCTAATAGCTGCTGATCCTCTCTAAATTTATTTGATCCCCCCCCCCTTTTAAAGCCAGCTAACAGTGGCCACCAGCACATTTTGTGGCAGTGAATTCCGTAAGTTGGGTAACATTTTCCTGCTCCAGAGATGTAAATAGAATAGTTATTGAGGATCTCACTAGTAACTGTATCTGAGAAATATTCCATATTTCTGATGTTTACATGTACATATACATCATAGACTGGCCACGTGCTGGGTTTTTTTCTGGCTCAAGAGTCAAAGAAAGTTGTTAGACTTAGGCAGGAGAAGTGTGCATGCACACGAAAGCTCATACCAATAACTAACTTAGATGGTCTCTAAGGTGCTATTAGAAGGAATTATTTTATTTTATTTTATTTTATTTTATTTTATTTTATTTTATTTTATTTTATTTTGTAGGAGACGTGGGAAGACAACCATAGCTGAAACACTTTTCCTCTGAAAAATATAATCTTGCTATTTAGGACAAAGTTTTATTTTTTCCTGGCTGATTCATACGGCTCTCCTGTGAACTGATCGCAAGGTTATCAGTAATTACTGTCAAATTAATGTATCCAGCTGGCTCTTTTAACCTCCATTAGCTATATAAATATGGTGGCAAAGCAGGAGCCTAGCAGCCTATAAAGAGATGAGAATTCTGGGGATGGCAAAATAAAGGTTTTATAAGGTCCTTTTGAGAGAGAAAAAATCAAAATCTAATACACAGTAGATTGCAGGCATCACACTGGCTCCCTGCAGACTTGCGCATCAGGGATCACTTACTGGAATAACTTCTTAATCCTGCTCCCCCTTTTCTCCAGAGCAATTTCCCATTGTTTCTCTTCTCGCCACTAGCCATGATTTCACAGTACATGTGCAGCAGCAAAACTATGGTTCATGGAAATGAGATTCCCTTTGAATCATGGTTTGCAAATTCAGATTAAACCATGGTTTCGAATCGGATTTATGAGAAAATCATGGTTTGCAATTCATGGAAATGAGATTCCCTTTGAATCATGGTTTGCAAACTCAGATTAAACCATGGTTTTGAATTGGATTTATGAGAAAACCATGGTTTGCACTAACCATGGGTTTTGGCAGTACATTTGTAATATGAAACCATAATGCACAGCAAGGATGGAGAGAGGAAGAGAGGGAGAGAGAACAAACACTTCTCACAAACTGCAAACCAAGGTTTGCAGGGAACCAACATTAGATTTGTCCCAGGTTTATGTATGAAAAGCTTACTATCAGCTCTATTATAAAATTGTCCACACATTCCATTTCATGATGGTTGCTCCCCATCCCACCTGTTGTTAGATTCCCAATACCAACCTACAGAGGATATTTAAAACTATGAATCTTTGAGGGGGCCCACTAGGGGGCGCATAGGAAGATGGCCGACAATAATATCTCTCCGACCCACAGGAGGTAATTTGGAGGCTATGTTGGGAGTAATTAGCCTCCCTACCCACTCAAGACGGTGAGTGGGGCCGTTTGCCTGCTGTGCCCGATACCACCCCCGAATTTGTGAGGGGGATGGGGGCACTAGGCACAAAAATCCTCCCGTGGGTTCTCGGCACTCCTCGACGCTATCTCTGATCTGCGCCACTAGCTGCAAGAACTTCAAAAGAATTAAATTGGCACGAAGGAAATGCACATACTTCAGGAAATGATGAGGAGTGAAGGCTGCAACAGAAGAGGTCTCTGGAAAAACAAGATTTAATTTATGAGAAGATATGTCAAGATACGGTACGGCAAATGACCGATGGGGGAGGGGGGGAAATGTTTTATTTTTTTTTACTTATGTGATTAAACCCTTCAAGAGTCAAAAGCCAGAAATGAGTAAGGACTTAAGCTGTGAATTTAAGGCTGTGTGGAGATAAATTTTCGAACCAAAGCATGTTTATAGAAGACTGTGGAATGTATAAGAGCTTTGTTATGACGCAGTCAAAAATTCCGACGCCATTTTGGGAAGCTCTGTCGGAGGACTAAGACCGGGGGGAGAAAGAGTGAAAGAGAGCCTTTTTAAACTCCTCAAAGAGGTCTTAAGATCGACAGAGCTATAAATCTACGATGGAAAAAGTGAACTTATCTCCGAAGGTGACGATTTATGGGAACTATCTGGACTTGAGGAATGACGACGGGAAATTCACACAGGAGTATTATTGGCGTTTATCAGCTTAAGGAGACCATCAGAAGAGACCATAAAGGATTATAAAGGACAAAGAGAAAATATAAGTGATGTGGAAACAGCAAGAGAAGATTGGAAAGAACTATGAATATGTGTTTGGACTGTTGGAACATCTATTTGGACTTATTTGGACTGATTTGGACATTAATGCAGAAGTAAGGATTTAGATCAGAATCCTTCCTCGGATCTGGAAGTGTGGGACCCCCAACAAAATTTAAAAATTCGGCTCTGTAATTTGGAATTTATGTGGTTTGATTTGATGTGATTGGCCGGTTAATAAAATTTATTTAAAAAATAAAAAATAAAACTATGAATCTTCTTTTAAAATAAACTGAGGAGCTTTTGCCTAATGAAAAGTAAGGACTGGAACACAAAAGGCAGAGTGAACACAGCTGTTTCCACCAAGGCTATGTATGTACACATTAGTGCAGCAAAGTCATGGATTTTATTTTCAAAATGGTCCAAGGTGTTTTTACTAGTTACCAATTAATGTGAATGGGAGATAAATCCTACAGAGATCTCTGCAGGCTGTTTTTTTTCCGGTCTATCCCCTGAAGAAGGCCTTTAAACAATAATTTGCTCAACATGTGTTGGGCTGTTTAGAAAATAAAATCCATTTTTTCCCAGCATATTGAGACATATCCTCTTTTGTTTTGGAGTTCACTTTGGGTACTCTCTGGGTTTTGCATTTTCTACTGTTTTTTAATGGTGACAGAAAAAGAAGAACATCTACATGGCAGAAGAATTGGCAGTTGAGCGGACACCTTCTGGCTTGCAGGGAAATGTGCCCCAAGGGATCACACCAGAAGCAGTCTGTCCTCCAGCATTGCCGATATGTTCGTAGATGTGTAACATCCCCCCCCCCATTGTTACCTGGTTCTTTGTGATGTAATCACTTCCGCGTTCTTCCTGATGACACAGGCATTTCTTTTAAGTTTTGCGTGTGGAAATAAGGAACAGGATAGCACAGGAATCGCAGCCTGAGCATAAACATTTTAGAAGTGCAAAAAGTAAAGCATGGCGGCATGGCATCATCATGCAACTAACCGTACACTTGGGGGGGGAGGGCGGATTTGGGATGACAAAAGCACAGAAGGCAGAACAGGTGGCATAAAAGTATGGATGCAATAATGCAGGAACAGTGGGGAAGCATTGCAGAACAATAGTCATGATGTTTCACTTTCTTCAACCTTAGCTTCCACCCCTTATTTCAAACATCTGTCATTTACACACCAGCGCTGCTGCATAATATGTAATGGATGCTCTTTATTACACAGAACATTCCTCATAACATAAATGTTGATTTGGCATGCCTACACTGAAATGAGCTTTTGCTAAATGTTTTTTTAAAAGAAAACTTACTTTTATAAAAGAAACTTACTTTTAGTCTTTCTCTCCAGAGTTGCACCATTCCATTCAGAAATGAACTGAAATGACACTGTTTCCATGACAGATTACTTCATAGCGTTCTCACAGCACAAGCCACGCTGAACTAAATGATGTTTGTGCCTTAGGCTGTAATATTTGAAGTAATTACTGTTGTTTAGCATCAGTGGAACTAATCTAGAATATACTAGATACACGGATGATTGTCTACTTCCACTGCAGCCCAAAAAAGGGCTGTGTAAAATTCCCCCTTAAATTGTTCCAGTTTGTGGGAGGCAAAAACTTCAGCAGTGTAGGAGGTGCTACTCCTTATTTTCCGCTACACATATTTGGCTGGGCATGGCAGCTGGAATGCCCACTAAAAGGATATGATATTGGCCTCCACAGATATGGAAACGGCACTTGAACACTATGCAGAACCCTACGAACTTGAAATATTTGCATCCTCCTTGCCAACAATTCTGTTCTTCCCCGAAAGCTTTGGTTTACAAGCTGGAACAGATCCAAGAAACTTGCAGCTGCTGAAAATGGGCATTTCCTCTTCAGTATTAAATTACACCACTATTAATCATTTGCAATATAAGTTGGATCCATCTTAAAAGTGACTTCATTAATACAGTATGTTCTGACTTGCTCATATTTATAACTCACCATACCACAAGGGAGCCTAAGGACAGTATATAAACACACAGGAATTATTAGCTAATCTGTTTTTCCAGGTTTAGAGGGAGTGGCAGGGGCAAAGTCACCCAGGCCACATTCACAACATATTGTCGTACACCATCCCAATCTATGAGTGGTGTGAGATTCCAGGGGTTCCAGACGTTTACCCAGAGTTTGTGTTTCCTTTTGGAATAAGGCACAAATATCTTTATGATATATGGCTTATTTACACACACACACACACACACACACACACACACACACACACACACACACAAAATCTGAGCCTACAATGGAGGGGTTCAAAGCATTAGCAGACGTGAGTGGGGAACGTGTTCAATCCACCTGAGCAGCCATTGGGGTGGGGAATGTATGAGTAACTCTTTAAAAGAAAAAGATTTATTAAATGCTAAGCACATGTTTAAGAATGATTGCACACCTATGTCACCCATGTCACAATGCCTTTGACATAAGCAAAATGCTTAACATCTGTATTAGATCGGGATGTAGATTGGAAGTGTTTAATTAGGGGGAGTGATAGAGTCCTAGAATGGCAGTGACTGGAAAGGTGTTTTCTCATATCTTTTTTTAAAATTAGCATTATAGTGTGATAGCACTGTAACACTTCGGTTTAAGCAGCATTTTGCTAATACTGAAGATGGGATTAGAAGTGTTCAATTAGGTGAAACACCCTAATGTTGCTGAAGCAGCAATGACCAGGTGGGATTTTATAACACTAAAACATTGTTTCATTTATGAGGCGGTGTTTCCCTAAGATATTAAAAGAAGAAAGAGAAGAAGCAGCTAGAAAAGCATTCCACTGCTAAGCACTTAGTTTGGAAGCATCGCTAACGCACAACCACTGTTGATCGTTTTCTCTTACCTATGCCATGTCCTAATGAAACTGCACAGTATTTGAAACAACCCCCTTCAAAATGAAAGGGAGAGCAACATGTTTCAAGGTCGCTGATTATAGTGTTTTATTTCTCAACAGTTTTCAGCAATACAGTCTTCAGTACTTGTTTTCATGGCCTAACAGATGCTGCCTCTGTGTAATAATTATACCCTTGCTAACGAATGGGAAGAAGATTTTAAATGTCTGTTGCCTTTTACTCTGAAAGTATTTATTTAAAAGTGCCATTGATTCTGCTTATTTTTTAAGCTACATGATCAGCAGGATTACATGGTTTAGTTGGAAATAGGGCAGGCTTTTGGTTCGCCATGCAATTTGGAGCAACCCTCCCCATTTGGCACCTGCTGGATCATGCTCAGATAGGAATATAGACATGTGGATTAGATTGGAGCACAGTTTGTCACGATTTACATTTACGTGAGGGCGTCCAAAGGCTTCCCAGATTCCTTCTTTCCTTTAAACAACATAGGCTTGGCTTGCAGCAACTGGAAAGTGACTCCAAAGCACCTGGAAACAGCAGTGTGTTTTGACATGCCACCCCTTCCTGGGTAACTGTACAGAGCAAAAGAGGTCTCCTTCCAATTTCTGACGGGAGCCACTATCTTTCTTTCCTCCTGTACCATCCCTGGTGGCTCACAGGCCACTTTGTAAGTTCTTCAAATCAGCTTAAATCTCCTTGAAGTGCGCAGAATTTTAAGGACCTTTCTGAAAAAAATATGCATGGAATAGACTTGCTTGGCTACTCGTATGTTTAGTCCATCCCTAGGTGTAGTTCTTGCTGGACTGTACCACCTCAGCTGGTGGTGGTGGGCTCATGTATTTTCCTTCTCCCTGCCACACTAATTTTCTGCGTGGGAGAAGGTTTTCCTATGGGATCAAAATTGAACTGCAGCAATGTGATTCACTTCACATTTAAAGGAGAACTTACTTGCTAACCCCAACCTCTCTCACTACCAAAGGAACACAGGTGAATAGCAGAGAACCTGCACAAGCGACGCTGACACAAAAACCCACATATAGTAAGTAAAATGGAAACATTGCCACACGACCCCACCCTCACTCACCTTTCCCCCACTCCACCTCTTTCTCCCTTTTCTTCCTAATGTCTCAACAAATGAAACTGATCCATAGAAAATGTTATTTGGAGAAGAGAGAGAGAGAGAGACATTGCACATACTTTTGTAAACCAAGAAAATCTTTAATAAAAATACATATTTTTTTAAAAAAGGAGAACTTACCAAATCCACACTTTCTGAAACACAGCCATCTTTCAAAATTTACACTTCGCTGAATTTTGCAATGTAGTTGGGTCCAGTCAAACAACGTGTACTGAAAATGCATATACTAGGGTGTCAGGGACTATCTGGATGAGGAAGAGTGGTGGCCGTTGCCCACCCAAGAGCCCCCCAGGGATGGACACAGATGATAATGACTTAGACCCTGGATAGTGGGGGTGGGACACTGGGGACTAGTCTGCGGAAGGGAAGAGCTGGGAGGTGCTAGAAGCAGGTGGTTTGAGTGATCAAGTGGGGTCAGGAGAAGGAGGGCCTTCCAGAACAGGACTGGGTGCTGAGAGTCTCAGTGTGAGTGTAGACTTAGGCAGAGAGGAGTCAAGAGGTTGCCCCTGCTGCCCGGCAGCTGGATAGTCCCAGTCCTGCTGGGTCTCTTCCTCTCCTGACACCCCACTCAAAGAGAGTCCTGCACATTACTAAGCAACAGGCCAGATAGGCCCAGAGGAGAAGTTCAGCCCCTCGCCACAGTCTATGTTTACTTGGGAGGGATCCAGAGTCAGAGGCTAGAGGGGGAAGGCGGGGCCAGTGGTCAGTTCCAGCAACATCTTCAGTGAGGTAAGATGAGCAAGAGAAACTCTGCTGTGTTGTTTACTTTCTATGAATAAAAGCTTAATTGCGTTTAGTGTCTCAAGTTCTTTCCTGCCCTATGGATGACCTGTACTCACCTGACAGCTCCTTGACAAAGTGTGCATAAAAATGCATTTATTAAGTGAAAACAACATATAGAAAAGCATTATACATGGGGGAATTGCTCTGCAAAGATGCATTTATAGTGGACAAAAGTGAATTTGAAAATGTGTATGTAGGGAGAAATTCACACACAAAAATGCTGTTGAATTTTCATGGGGACTTTTTTTTTAAAAAATTGCAAACATTAAGTGGAAATGTGAAGAACTGAACTGAATACTGTGTAAGATGAAGCAGTTGCTTTGCAGGCTGAATGTCCAACTCAAGAGCTTCATGGTACAGGACTGAGCACTAACTGAAAGAACTAACTGCTTATGTTTGTTGATCCAAGCTTACCCAAATACCACAGCAGTTATTACTAATAATGCCTACGGCATTTGCTCATGTAAATGCTTGACAAAAAGCAGTTGCTGTTTCCATGAGTGTCTAAAAGTGCAAAGTGAGACTGTAGGTGGAGAATACAGTAAAGCATCTGACAGAACAATGAAGAAGTCAATATCTAAACAGCTAATTTCGCCTAGTATGAAGGACCTTCCGACTCTGTCGTCTGTGCTATATAAATCTAGCCTGGAATGACAGTGACTTTGAGGTGGAATTCAAACGCTCCTCTGCTTTTATAGCAAGGTCACATTGTTGGGGTGTGATGTTGGCTGGCCGTAAATGAATCAGCTGTTGCTGGTGCCTGGGTAAAAAGCCTCAAGCCCTGAAGCCAGTGGATGTACCATGTAATGATGACAAATAGAGAAACCAGGCAGGCTGGTGTAACTCAATCTGGATGCTCATTCAAAATGTTAAATTATCTTTGCAAAGGGATAGAAGGCTTAGAAGGATTTGCAAGAGGCTCCCCTGGGCTGTGACCTTTCTTTTTCCTGAAGAGAGGGGCAGCAGCTGGCTCCTGCTTTGGGGAAGGGGGTTGGGAATGAACCTGAAGATGAACTAGAAAACTAGAAACCATTCTAAATTCTGTCGCCCATATGAACTTTTTTTGTGTTTAGTTCACCCAGCAATTATGGAGAATATTTTCAGGTGTAGTTCAGAGATTTTTGAACTTCATTCAAATGAACTAGTTCGTTTCAAGCACTGGACCTGACTAGCAACCACATGGGGGGGGGTTTCTTTAAATTAACTATCAGATGTGGGGGTCGAATAGTCATTGGCACAGTGGCATATTCAGCAGGAAGGTCTAAGCTATCCTTCCTAACTGTGATATCAGTACAGTGGCACCCTGGGTTACATACGCTTCAGGTTACAGACTCCGCTAACCCAGAAATAGTACCTCGGGTTAAGAACTTTGCTTCAGGATGAGAACAGAAATCATGCTCTGGCGGCGTGGCAGCAGAAGGCCCCATTAGCTAAAGTGGTGCTTCAGGTTAAGAACAGTTTCAGGTTAAGAACGGACCTCCGGAATGAATTAAGTACTTAACCCGTGGTAACACTGTAAATTCCCCCTGTCCTGGCACAGCAGTCTCCTCCATGCTATCTGTGGCATGGTGGCAATGATTTTTTTTACAAAGATCACAGCTCAACCCTTCCTACCCTATGTGCCACAGTGCTTTTGACTACCCCTGCAACACCTGGTAATTTAAGTTTTAAAAAATGTTATTGGTGTCATGTTTAGTCAGGCCTGAGACTATCCCTGACTTGGCTGATAGTATGTGAGAGTCACATACTGCTTTCAGTCCTTTTTGAGAGAAATGGGAAATCACCCTAGGGAGAAGTGAGCACCCTGCTCTCTCTCGCTCTCTCTTTTTTGAAGAGGGTTGTTTGCAAGGTAATGTAAAGAGCTGTTTCCTATATCCACTCTTTTTTTTTAAAAAAGAAAATATTAAAAATTTCCAATCAAACCTAATGATATATTCCAAATTATACAAATTATCCAATAATCAAATATTGTGCCTAATTATCAATTATTATTGTTTTTTAGCTAACTTCTCATGCTTCCAGATCGAATGAATCCTTATCATCAAACTGCATTTCAAAATATTACAATAATTCCCTTAATATCCACTTTTTTTTTTACCTTTGAAGGACTCTGAGCAGCAGCAGAGTCATACTCTAATAAAGGGAGTGGGAATTTTCCTCACCAACCAGGGCTCTCCCCCCCCCCACCAGTCGGAACTTATTGGAACTCAATTCTGGCACCTCTCAGGTGGATGCCACTGCCATTGTAAGGGAACAAGGGAGGTATTCTTGGTGAGTTCTGGCACCTCTTTTTTCTAGAAAAAATAGCACTTCTGAGACCCACATTCCCTCCTTGGAGAACCTTCTAGGGTCTGCATGCTAGGAGCAGTGGGCGGGGCCAGAAACCAAAGTGGGTGGAGCAATGGATGTGATGCTTACCTTTGTACTGCAGACTGTGTTCCAGCACCACAAAGGTCAAGCATTTCTACATAGACACACACATACATCTCTGCATCCTCCCATCCAGGCAAACAAGAAAGCCAAATCTGGCAGCGCCTACAAGTCATCCCATAAGGTATAGCTGGGCTTGAAAAGGCCTCTTGGAGCAAACATAAATGTTACAGCCCCCAAGTGCAACCATCTAGCATGGGTCCACGTGAACATTCTCGCATACCAGCCTTTGGTCAGTAGTACTATTTCCTTGCTGCATGGTTGTGAACATGGCCTCGGGGGAGATGTTGGCAAATAACAGCTCTGCCTAATTAGATACTTATCTGAAGATAGACAGCTCTTTCATTTCAACCATCACATCACAGAGAACATCAACTTTACCTTTCCCAAGGGAGTAAATTTCCAGCATCTGCCTAGGGCACGGCTAGAGATGCTTTCGTTTGTTGAATTAATCTTCTAATGATGACATTCGTAATTGCTTCATGGTAAAACAGAGGAAAACCATCACACGCTATGTATTCATTAGCAGAAATTGCCGGCCTGTAGATAGGATATCCGCTTGATGGGGCAAAATGTTAGTGGAGAGAAAGGAGGCAGCAAAGGGAACGTAAAAAGGCAAAAATAAAAATGCAGGTGGTCCAATTAGTAGCAAAGTAGCCTTTGCCAAACTTGTGCCCTCCAGATGTTCTGAAATTTAATTCGCATCAGCCTCAGTCACTAGGTCTTTGGGCTCATGATGACACTTTCCATCGGCTGCTATAAATTGTGAGGGGTATCCACCACCAAAATCTTCAATAATATCAGGTGGCAGCAACTTACATGTGAATGGTGTGCATTATTTAGCAGTAAAAAGGACAAAAGGAGAGACCTGATGAATCAGAGAAATGGCCCATCTAGGCCAACATCCTGTTCCATAGTACGTAGTCCACAAGATGCCTCTTGAGAGGTTGATAGGTAGGAACACGGGCATCATAGTGCTCTTCAGTTCATGATCCCCAGTTAAATTTACACGTGTAATGTTTAGAAATACAGTCCAGGTTCCCTATTAGTTTCACCATATCAATAGCTGAAGTAGTTCTGTCTCAGGTTCTGCTGACAACTTGTTTCCACAGGCTAGGTCTCCCTCTAAATACTTGTTTGCTCTAAAGTTGTTTTGATAAAACAAGATTTTGCTTCGAAAGCCTGCCTATATTTTTCGTGGCCCATGAAGAACCTTAACAACCTATGTGAAATCCGAGCTTTGAGGTAAAACTTCTACAGACCTCAGTGGTGGCATTCAGGCTCTCAAATTTCAGTGGTGCCTGGGCGATGCTAAAATTCGGTGCCTCCCTTGCCACCTCTCATGCTCCGTTCTACAGTATTGTTTTGGCACCCTGTGCATTGCGGTGTCCGGTGGAGCCACACTGAAACTGTCTCTGCAGATGTAAGCAGCAACTGTCAGGTTGCTATTGCAAAAGCCTTGCTCACCACGTGGCAATGACAAGACCAAGCCACCACATTGGTGAGGATGCGAGGTTGGGTCGTTCGCTGCCCTGTTTGCATTCAGTCCTTTAGAAATGAAATTCCATTTCACCACGACCAACAAATCCCTTCATGGGGTGCGGTTTTGTTATCGGAGGGACAACAGCAAACCCAGCAAAAGGGAAGTAGATTGTTAACAAGTACAAAGTTGGGGGTTACAAACCTCAGAAACTGAAATCTCGAGGCACACAGCTCAGGCCAAACAAAAATTCAGAAACGTCAGCTACATCAAGTTTGCTGGGGAGGGATGAACTAGAACTTTCTGGTTGATAGTACTTTTTTTGTAATCAACTTCCCCAGCGTCTCATGAGGGTAAAAAGGTTGTAGAGGGGTGGGGTCACTCACACAAGCCCTGTCCCCAATAGCCCCCCCAAGCACATCCCCTCCCCCAATTCCACTACCCTGATTCCAATCCCTTTCCCCAGTAGTTGTTAAAGAACATAAATGTCAGGATATCTGACTGCAGCTCTCTGTCTCTAGTCTAGTTTTGCCCACTCTTTAATTCCAGGGTTGGGAGTTCGAACCCCACGTTGGGTGAAAGATTCCTGCATTGCATGGGGTTGGACTAGATGACCCTCAAGACCCCTTCCAACTCTACGATTCTGATAACTACCCTGGGTGGCAAATTACCACCCAGCACCTGCCTTTGTTACAAAATCCAGTCTTAAGACAGTGAGTCCATTTTAATTTTGTTTATTTCCTGAAGAATGATACTGACAGCTCAGGATTGGATGTCAATTCTCATTTGGCTAGCAAACAGTGAATCAGTAATTCTAAAGCTTTGGTTTTAAAATGCTAGTTGTGTTCTACAAAGTGCTTCAGGTTTGTCTATTCTGGGGTTATAATTATTCCCTCCACTAGCCATGGCCAATTGCATATGAAATGCCATGAAATCAGAGAAACCTTAAGGCGCATACATAAAGGAACTTGTGCTGCCTGCTAATGTGTGATATTTTTGGTCCAGTACTTTGGATTTAAAGTGTTATGAGGAAACTAACCCTGAAGCTGGAGGAAATTCAGCCTATGTGAGAAATGCAGCAACCGACTTAAAATTCTTTCTAGAAATGTATGCGAATAAATACATATAATGTAATGAATATATATATAACCAACTAACAATTAAAAACATAGGAACAATATATAGTGGCAGGCCTTCTGCACACAATACAGTGGTACCTTGGGTTTCAGACGCTTCAGGTTACAGACGCTTCAGGTTACAGACTCCGCTAACCCAGAAATAGTACCTCGGGTTAAGAACTTTGCTTCAGGATGAGAACAGAAATCATGCTCTGGCGGCGCGGCGGCAGCGGGAGGCCCCATTAGCTAAAGTGGTACCTCAGGTTAAGAACAGTTTCAGGTTAAGAACGGACCTCCGGAATGAATTAAGTTCTTAACCGGAGGTACCACTGTAATATACAGTGGTACCTCTAGTTGCGGACACAATCTGTTCCGGGGTGCTGTTCGCACCCCGAAAAGTCTGCAACTAGAGCGGCACTTCTGTGCAAGCGTGGAGCGCGATAGAGAGCTTCTGTGCATGTGCGAAGTGCGCTGAATGCCTCTGCGCGTGCAGCAAAACCCGGAAGTATACACATCCGGGTATGCCGCGTTTGCAACCCGAAAATCCGCAACATGAAGGGAACATAACAAGAGGTATGACTGTACATTATGTGCATTCTGGCTGTATACACACCACATATTTAAAGCACATGACATACCTCAAAGAATTCTGGGAATGGTAGTTTAAGGGTACTGGGGATTGTAACTCTGAGGGGCAAACTAGTTTACCCAAAATTCTTGGGTGGAAGTCAAAGGAGGAAATAAGATCCCTGATTGACACAAAGCTTACTGGGCAACCTTGCCTGTTTGTCTCAACCTTATTTACCCCACAGGGATCTTGTGAGGATAAAGTGGGAGGGACCATGTATGAATGCTCTGGATGAAAAGTGAGGTAAATGTATTAGATTGACAGGCAGAATAATATATATTTGCCAAGAAGAAGATTAATTTGCCCTGGGGAAGAAAAAAGAACTTTTTAAAAGAAATCCATAATTACAGCACATTTTCTTTACACATCTATTTCTACCTATAGCTACATATCTTTGCAAATAACTGGTACTTCCAGATGAAATTGTACATTTAATGGTATGAGTAAGATGCAGAAATGTTTTAGGAAGTATGCACCATATGTTTCATGCCTTGCTTTTTGCTTGATTTATGGAATTATTTATAGGACCATGCCATAATTAATTATTTTGTTCAGAGCATCCCACAAGTGACAGTAATTATCCAGCAGTCTAGCTTTTTCTTTTACATTTTTTCAATCCCCCACACTGGTAAATTTGATATAAAAAAAGAGGAAAGGGGGGTTGGATCTCTCCTGTGCAAGGAAAATTATGGGTGCGTGGGCACAGCATTGCTTTAGTTTTTTGTTTTGGTACCTTGTTATGCCAATGTCCTCAGAGACTTTGCAGAGAAATTGAAGGCAGGGGAATGAATAAATAAATGAATAAGTGACACAGAAAATACAAACTGTATTGAACTTGGCTTGTGTTATGTGATAATTAACTCCTAATTCAGGTCACATCCATGGCATGCATTTATAGCACACAGCTTCCCCACAAAGAATCCCAGGGACTGTATTTTACCCCCACAGAGCAACAATTCTCACCACCCTTGAGGGAAAAACACTACAGCTCCCAAGATCCTTTGGGGGAAGCCATGTGCTTTAGAAGAAGTTTGAAAGCAAGTTTGCTAGTGGGACACTGCATGCTCATTGCACAAATGGCAAGGGAGAAAAATTTACAATGTGTTGATTTTAACTGGTCACACTTAGAATGTTGACTTTGCAAATATCACTTCTTGGCTTATCAAGTGCAGCTCCTCAACATCCACTGGACTTTGCAAACGTGTTACATCTGTCATGCATTCAGCATTCCTTCGAATGAGCTTATATGCTTAAATTAGCCCAGCAAAACCTTTTGCGTGGTTATTTTAGAACCATCTATCATTAACATGTCAGATAGGAATCAGAAGAGCTTTCTGTAGGCCATGGGCTTTTTAAAAAGGGAAGACATTTACAGTGGGGAGGGAAGGCCATTGCAGAGGGAGTAAAGGACCCCTGGGCAGTTAGGGTAAAGGTAAAGGGACCCCTGACCATTAGGTCCAGTCATGACCGACTCTGGGGTTGCGCGCTCATCTCGCTCTATAGGCCGAGGGAGCCGGTGTTTTGTCCCCAGACAGCTTCCGGGTCATGTGGCCAGCATGACTAAGCCGCTTCTGGCAAACCAGAGCAGCACACGGAAACACCCTTTACCTTCCCGCCGGAGGGGTACCTATTTATCTATTAGCACTTTGACGTGCTTTCAAACTGCTAGCTAGGCAGGAGCAGGGACCAAGCAACGGGAGTTCACCCAGTCGCGGGGAGTCGAACCGCCGACCTTCTGATCGGCAAGTCCTAGGCTATGTGGTTTAACCCACAGTGCCACCCGCTTCCCTGGACAGTTAAGTTCAGTCAAATTTGACTATGGGGTGTGGAGCTCTTCTCGCGTTCAGGCCGAGGGAGCTGGCGTTTGTCCGTAGACAGCTTTCCGGGTTATGTAGCCAGCATGACCAAACCGCTTCTGGTGCAACGGAACACCGTGATGGAAGCCAGAGCGCACAGAAACACTGTTTACTTTCCCGCCACAGTGGTACTTATTTATCTACTCATGCTGGTATGCTTTTGAACTAGGTTAGCAGGAAGGCAGGTCAGTCCAGCATCAGCATGGACCACCCCTGGACTGCTTCTGGGGTCTCCGCAGCCTGGCATGCCCTGCTGCTAACACTTTTCCGGCCTACAGTGCAAATACCTTCTTATTTCCAACCAGAAGCACTGCATCAAACTGGGCGGGGGGGACCAGATGAGATAAAACATGCCTGCCTCATTCACATGTGAAGCACAGAAATGGGAGGCCTTCAAGAGAGATTGCCGCGGGCTTATGTGAGTTTGTAGTCTCCAAACTACACTTGAGTAGATCAACCAGGTGAGCCACATTTTTTTTTAGTGTAAGTTGGCCCTGGTGCATCTCTGGGACTGACTCAGAGCAAACTAGGCATCACATCCTTCACACAATTAGGAATGGCCAGATTTTTTATTTTTTAAAAAGTGAATAGCAGGAGTAGAGGCCTCCAGACCAGATCAGGCCCATGGCAGGGAGGGAAGGTGGGACTGTGGTCCTGGATTCCCTCTGCAACTGCCATTTGAATTTAGGGTGCATAAGTGACGCAGGTGGCGCTGTGCGACGCGGGTGGCGCTGTGGGTTAAACCACAGAGCCTAGGACTTGCCGATCAGAAGGTTGGCGGTTCGAATCCCCACGACGGGGTGAGCGCCCGTTGTTCGGTCCCTGCTCCTGCCAACCTAGCAGTTTGAAAGCACGTCAAAGTGCAAGTAGATAAATAGGTACCGCTCCGGCGGGAAGGTAAATGGTGTTTCCGTGCACTGCTCTGGTTTGCCATAAGTGGCTTAGTCATGCTGGCCACATGACCTGGAAGCTCCCTCAGTCAATAAAGCGAGATGAGCGCTGCGACCCCAGAGTCGGTCACGACTGGACCTAATGGTCAGGGGTCCCTTTACCTTTACCTTTAATGGCATAATAAAAATGAGCAACCAAATTATACCCTACTATTAAGGATGCCCAAACTACGGGGCCAACATGCCTGAAAAAATGTGGTTGCTTTGGCTTATTTTTTGTTTGTTTACCTAGCGGGTTGAAAGCACACTGGCCTGGAACAGAGGATGTTGTTGTTTTAACCACCAACTGCAAGCAATTTATTTGTGTGGCTCTCTTGACTGGTCATTGAAAACAAGCCCCAGAATTTAGCAAAACAGGCTCATTTAACATCACAAAGGGAATGATTAAAACCCACTGCGTTATTATGAGCCTTTCATGTACCCTGCGTGAAATAACTTGGAGAGCACAACAAACAGAGGAAGTGCTGTTTTCCGTGAAAGCATGAAAACTTCTGCAGCTGAATTTTTGCTCGGTGTGTCTTGGACCAGCTATTGGCGCCCAAGTTCTGTTGTGACATACATTCATTCATTTTATTTATTTCATAAAACTTATACAAAAGCTTGATTATGTAAAAACAAAGAACCAAACCAAACCAAAAACCTGAAAGCAAGCTCCCTGTCAAAGACCGGTAAAATTGCCCACTTGACTGAGGTATCACAAGAGACAGCAAAATATGAATTCAGTTTGATATAGAAAAAAATTAACCATTAGTGTAACTGATCTCTGCAAGGGTCGCAACAACCCAAAGGTGGAAACTGAACTGCGCTCACATGGTGGAAGGTTGTTCTGAAAACTTGCTCACTGCCAAATTCTCACTGTAGCTAAGAACAGAATGCCTCATAACTTCTACTCTTGCACTGAAATGAATCTGTTCCTCCACCTAGCTGGCTTGAGCCGGACGTAGTTTCTTCTTCAGAGAGAAAGGACTGGTGCCGGTAAAAAGGAGGAAGCAACAACATTTTGGCATCCCATGATGTAAATGCCTCTTCGAAAGAAAGAAAAAAGTCTGTCCTTAATGCATTACCAACTTTTCTCCCCCAGATATATTCTATGGTCCTTAAACACATTATATATAAATGCTTCTTTCCTTGAATGTTCAAGAATATGTACCCCCGACCCAATAATAAACATGCAAAAAAGGAAACCGCACTGTACATCCCTAGACACCCATCAATGGTATTTAATCCCACCTTGCAGTACTGCTCCTGTTTTTACTGCATTTCACCAGAAGAGGGTAGAGTTTGGAAAGCACTTGACGGCAGCCTGGAAGTCCTATTGTGCTTGTAAACAGCAAGGGGGATAACAAGCACAACTTTATCCTTCGCACACTTCAAGCCCTTGTGTGAGGGAGCTGCTGCAAAACTCCAGAATACCTTTGTACCAAAAGACACACAACAGATTTCCCTCTGTGAGCCTCTCTGAAGCCAAGACATCACAAAAGCAGCTGATGGGACTTGTCTCTTTTTTCCCTCTCTTTCTCTCTCAGAACTGTTTCGTTCACTTTTGTTGTTATTTAGGCATAAGGGACTTATTGTAGGAACCAGAATCTCCGATGGCAAATCAATGCCATTTCAGGAAATAAAGAAAAGCTGCAACCAGCAATAGGTGAGTTTCCTTAAGTGTTCCTCTGTCTCCCTGTCTGTCTGTCTCTCTCCCCCACTCCTCGTTCAAATCTATTGGAGCAATTGCTGCTAGTCAAACAACCGCGCTCTCTCACTCGCAAGCAGACAGATGACTTGCCTCTCCACTGCAGCTTGTTGCAGACTTCGCAAGGTTTCGCAGCCTGCAGGTTTTCCTTTTGCAGTCAATTTTTTCCCCCTAGTCCTGTTCAAAGTCGTTGCCACTTAAGGTTTTGCTAATGAACAGCTGACTTGATTTATCGCAAAGCTTCTCCCGTAATAACCTGTGGGAGGAGAAGGCTGTTGGAAACAAGGCAATAACGTTAAAATGGCAGATGACATTAGTTTTCAAGAGCTGGAAAGTGACGGGTCAGAGAACAGTGAAGAAACAGAGATTGTCGTCAATGTCGGTGGGGTGAGGCAGGTGCTGTACGGAGACCACCTCAATCAGTATCCAAACACGAGACTAGCAGAGCTTGTGAACTGTTTATCAGGGGGATATGACACCATTTTCTCACTCTGCGATGACTATGATCCTGGGAAGAGAGAATTTTACTTCGACAGAGATCCGGATGCTTTTAAATGCATAATTGATCTGTATTATTTTGGGGAGGTTCACATGAAGAAAGGGATATGTCCCATTTGTTTTAAGAACGAAATGGAGTTTTGGAAAGTAGATCTCAAATTCCTGGATGACTGCTGCAAAACTCACCTCAGTGAAAAGAAGGAAGAGCTAGAAGAGATTGCCCGCAGGGTCCAGCTGATTTTGGACGACTTGGGACTGGACACCTCCGAAAACCGCTGGAAAAAATGCCAAAAGTACATTTGGAAATTCATGGAAAAACCAGAATCTTCGTACCCAGCTAGAGTAATAGCAGTTGTGTCTTTTCTACTCATCCTAACCTCATCGGTAGTGATGTGTGTGGGGACCATCCCAGAATTGCAGGTGGAGGACTCTGAAGGAAAATCTGTTGAGCACCCAGTGCTGGATAAGATTGAGACAGCTTGCATAGTCTGGTTTACTCTTGAGTACGTCCTCAGACTCATCTCATCCCCTAACAAATTGCACTTTGCTCTTTCTTTCATGAACACTGTCGACATATTCGCAATACTTCCCTTCTATGTCAGCCTGATATTGACCCACTTAGGTGCCAAACTGATGGAGCTAACGAACGTGCAGCAAGCCATCCAAGCACTTCGGATCATGAGGATCGCAAGGATTTTCAAGCTGGCACGGCACTCCTCGGGTCTACAGACTTTGACCTACGCTCTTAAAAGAAGCTTTAAGGAGTTGGGGCTCCTCCTGATGTATTTGGCTGTTGGGATATTTGTGTTTTCTGCCCTCGGTTATACGGTAGAGCAAAGCCACCCTGAGACGATGTTTAAGAGCATCCCCCAGTCCTTTTGGTGGGCCATCATAACCATGACCACGGTAGGTTACGGGGACATTTACCCAAAGACCACGTTGGGCAAGCTCAACGCTGCCATCAGTTTCCTTTGCGGGGTCATAGCCATTGCACTACCGATCCACCCTATCATTAATAACTTTGTCAGATACTATAACAAGCAGAGAGTGTTGGAGACAGCTGCCAAACACGAACTGGAACTGATGGAGCTCAATGCAGGCGATAACAAGAAAGGTGGAAGCCCCAGATGTGAAGCTGCATCTCTTCTGGAGGCAGAAAAGGAAGATCTCCGGTGGAGCAGCCATCTCAGATTCTCCAACAGTGACACCTTCATTCACCTCCTGTCAGATAACCACCACCGAACCAGACTTCAGAGCTGTAAGTAGGCTGTGAGTATGCCTCCATTCGGTGGAAATCTGGAATACAAGTGACAATCTCGTGTTGAAATAAGAATAAAAGGGACTCCTTTGAGGTCAGCTGCTCTTTTTCATGTGCATGTATTTATACATAGGCAGACATATATGTATATGTGTGTGTGTGTGTGTGTGTGTGTGTGTGTACACACACACACACACACACACACCTCAACAACTCCATCTCAGCTTACTAAGCCATTGTTTATAAAACACAAGAACACAATGAATGTATGGCCAGATATAAGGACTGTATCCTGACTCAGATCCTTTGTAAACATTTCAGAGGGGTCAAAAAAAGCATACCAGTCAGTATATATAAAACGACTTGGATGTAAATTCTTAGAGTCAGAAAAAAATGTATGTATAATAATAAAGGGGGGTGGGAAGAGAACAACGCTGAAAAAGCAAGTTCTGTCAAATATTTCTCTAGTTGGGAAGCGCTGCTTGAAAGAAAAATTAAACTGAACTGTCACTTTATGTTCTGCCTAGCAAAATGCTACTTGAGATGTATGATGCTCTGGGAGATAAAGCAAATGTAAAGAAGCCTCTGAACCTTAATGTTTGGAGAATTCCACCTTCGTTTTTAATAGAGAAAAATGTTTATTGCTCTAGCCAGATTTTTTGAAAGAGAAAAGGATGAAGAGCCAATGTGTTAATGATAGAAATATAACAGCAAATAAAAAAAGTATTGATTAAAATGCAGTGGGCATGATTTTCTTTAAGTAACTTCCTTCAGTTCTTCACAGGGAAGTTGCATACTATATATATCCCAAAGCTGAACACTTACCAAAGCCTGTGAGCATTCTAAATCTTTCAAAATAAATATTAAGTAACTGCAATGTATATTCTACTTATAATGATCAACTATTAGTACAGCAACACAGCACATGTTTTCTTAAGATGAGGAAAGGAATTTTGTGTGCCTGATGTCCTGTGTTTCATCGGCACAGCACTGTATAGCACCGGGCAATTTATGATGTGATGTATTTGGGCAGCTAAGTAAAGCATCTTGGAAAACCAACAGGATTTTAAACTGCCCAGGCTATCCCTGCTTTATGTTGGAATGGCTTTATGATGCTTAGAATTTCCTGGCTCAAATGCAGTGGTGCAATTGCTGTACAAAATGCAACTGGCTGGCTTTCCCCCTGGGGGGGGGGGAACCATCAAGGGGGCAAAAAGCATAAAAGCCTGCTAATCCAAATGGGTGGGGAGAAACCCATGCCAAATCGTGTGTGTGTTGCCATATGTCTGGAATTTCCTGGAAACAGCTGGGATTCAGCCGTGAATTTCCATTAAAATAGCTCAAACAACTTCTTTTTTAAAAAGAAAAATAGCTCAACAACTTTGGCCAAAAAAACGCTCAACTAGTTTTGTGTCCGGACTTTAACTTTTTGAAAATATAGCAACCCTAACCAACATTTTCATCATTGTGGGAGTAGATTGGGGTATTGGGTGCCCTGAAAACAAATGCATAAGAAAGAAGGCAGCAAATGTATGTACGCACCACTTCCCACCACACTTTAACAAGTTATGCCATTGTGTTCACTTGAAGAATGTGTCTGTGGTTTCAATATAATTGTTTAGAGCTGGGGGTTTGAAAGCACTTATTTGAATAACCTCATTCACATTTCCTTGAAACTTTCCCCCCACAAAGTAGCCATGTTAGTCTTTCTGAGGATCTAGACCATTGGTCGGCAAACTAAGGCCAGGGGGCCGGATCCGGCCCAATTGCCTTCTGGATCCGGCCCGTGCATGCTGATTGTTCGGGCTGCGCCATTTCCCCCCCTCCCTCACACACACTGCGGCGGCACCTCCTCCCTCCCTCCTCCTGGCTTCTCCCCGCCCTGCCTAGAGGGGGAAGGGGGTTGGGCTTTGTTGAGCCGTGGTTGGCTGAGCACCATTTTAAGCAGCCCCTCTCCAGGGCCAGCCCTTTCATGCTGCTCATCATCCCACCACCACCACCACCAGCCCCTGCTGCTCACAAGGCACAGGTAAGCAGCCACTGGGGCTCATCCAGTGATGTAGAGAAGGGAGGGGAGAGTCGTGGGGGGGATTTCCCCCCCCCAAAAAAATATAGTCCGGCCCCCCATAATGTCTGAGGGACAGTGGACCACCCCCCTGCAGAAAAAGGTTGCTGACCCCTGATCTCGACCAACATCTCCCAAACTTCTGAGAGCTGAGGCACACCTTTGCTTCTGAATTACAACGGGAGGCACATTTCAGCCTTGTGCCGGAAACCATAGCCCTCTACTGTCCAGATAAAACTGGGACATCCCATTTATTTATTTTTGCGCGAGAGCATGGCGGACATGTTGGGTGCCGCGATCTCACCCTGAAAAAGTGCATCCTTCAGTGCCACGATCATGTGTGGGTCACATTATTCGCAGAGGAGTATGGCCCCAGAAGATGTTAAAGCGGTACCTCGGGTTAAGTACTTAATTTGTTCCGGAGGTCCATTCTTAACCTGAAACTGTTCTTAACCTGAAGCACCACTTTAGCTAATGGGGCCTCCTGCTGCTGCCGCGCCGCCGGAGGACGATTTCTGTTCTCATCCTGAAGCAAAGTTCTTAACCTGAAGCACTATTTCTGGGTTAGCGGAGTCTGTAACCTGAAGCATATGTAACCTGAGGTACCACTGTATCCCCGTTTTTTGCCCGAGTGTGTTGGAGGGCACCTGAGAGTGCTTAGTTTCAGAGTATGTAAGACTAAGAATTTTTGTCTCTTCTGCCCTCAGTGTTTCTGCCTTAGCATTTCTGAAAGAAAACCCAGAGCCCTATTTTATTTGGGATGAAACAGCAAGTTTCCTCTGGAGCACAAAGTGGAGACTGTAGTCATACTGGCAGGTCCGTGACTCCTCTGCCCCCCTCCCCCGCTGGCCATATGTTTATTTTATTGTATATAATTACATATTTATGGGGCAGTTTCCAACTCACACATCCCATCAGTGCAGGGATTTTTGCTTGCACAGTGGAATTTCTCCTCCTCCTCCTCTTCGCCCTACATGCACCCAAACCTTCCCTAAATCTGCTCTGGAGAATTGGGGAAACTCCTAGAAGCTATTTTTTCAGGGGGGGGCAGGGCTCAAGGGAAAAGTTCCATTGCACAAGCAGAATTCCTCCCCCCCCAATGGATCATGACAGATGGAGACAGCCCATAGGCTGGGCACTCTGATGGCGACCAAAGAGTTGGAATTCATAGAATTGTAGAGTTGGAAGGGACTATGAGGGTCATCTAGTCCAACCCCTGCAATGCCCAACATGGGCCTCAAACCCACATCCTTCAGTTTAACAGTCTCGCGCTCTACAAACTAAGCTACCTCTTTAAAATTGTTATTATAATCATCATTTTCTGTTCTCCTGTATTTGTACACTAGGCCTCACTATCACAGCATAAAACAAGCAACGATTAGAGGGACAAATGCCAAAATCACGATGCAATATTTTAGTTTGGCTGTTTTTAATTACGTTTTTATCCTACACTTTCGCCAAAGATTTTAGGGTGACATAGATGAGTATTCCCCCCTTTGGAATGGCAAACCCAAGGTCCGCCGTCCCCCAACCCTTGAGCTGCATGGTTGAGTGGGGATTTCAGCCCTAGTACAGCAAGGGACGCGGGTGGCGCTGTGGGTTAAACCACAGAGCCTAGGGCTTGCCAATCAGAAGGTTGGCGGTTCGAATCCCTGCAACAGGGTGAGCTCCCATTGCTCGGTCCCTGCTCCTGCCAACCTAGCAGTTCAAAAGCATGTCAAATTGCAAGTAGATAAATAGGTACTGCTCCGGCGGGAAGGTAAATGGCGTTTCCGTGCGCTGCTCTGGTTCGCCAGAAGCGGCTTAGTCATGCTGGCCACATGACCCAGAAGCTGTACGCCGGCTCCCTCGGCCAATAAAGCGAGATGAGCGCCACAACCCCAGAGTCGGTCACAACTGGACCTAATGGTCAGGGGTCCCTTTACCTTTACCTTTACAGCAATCTAACCACTGCTCCACATAGTGTGTGGCTGCCACATATAGGGACAAATAATAATGACCAACTTTATTTCAGTATATAAAGGTGGTGGGGAGGTGCTAAATAAAACTGTCAAATGCTCACTGCTACAGTCTCTAGCCCCAACAGTTCTTATTAAACATGACATTCAACATGGCAATGACTCATTTTATTAATGGTAATTATTTCTTTAGTTAGACACAGCCTGGAGCAAGAAGGGATGTGTAAATTATGCCACTTTGGAAAGAGATTAGGAAGGCAGATAGCTCAGAGGCATACTGCTTCTCTAGAAACAGAGATAGTAGTAGCTCCAGAGTCTTTGAAAGCCATCCTTTTCTCTACCCTGCAGGGGATCTGGGTCCAGGAGAAGCACAAAAAGATGGAGCAAAGTCCGGATAGCTCAGTTGATTAGAGCGTGGTGCTGATAACACCAAGGCTGCAGGTTCAGTCTCTGTATGGGACAGCTGCCTATTCCTGCATTGTGGGGGGTTGGACTAGATGAATCCTCAGGGTCCCTTCCAACTCTACAATTCTATGAAAGTCTCAAGGGAAGCTGTATGCAAAACCAATAATGGAAACACAGAATTGCAAAGTTGGAAGGGACCACAAGGGTCATCTAGTCCAACCCCCTGCAATGCAGGAATCTCTTTGCCCAATGTGAAGCTCAAACCCACAACTCTCAGATTAAGAGTCGCAGGCTCTCCCAATGGAGGATTGGTTTCCTTGAGGAAAGAATACTTGTTTGTGCTCTTTTTTCCAGATTGATTATTGGCTCTTCAGCTCTTAAAGGAATACAATGTCTTTTGCTTTGCTTTGCTATTCATTTGTTATAATCACATTTGTTTCACTGTACATTTCTTTTCAGTACATTCGTTTTCACCACCCACATTAAAAAAGTGTCTTTATCTTAACTGCTTCTACCACTCCTTCATTTGCCAAAGCCTGGTTTGGTGGCAGCAGTGGAACTGACTCTGGCAATTGTCTTGTGGTACCCACCATTTTCTCTTCTTGGAATACAACAGATGCGGCATTATTCCAGAACATTCCGAGAGAAATCTGTTTGCCCTGTCATATCTAAACCCGGTGAAAGCATAATTCTAAACAATTTTCTGAGAGAAAATGGCGGCCACCACACACACAAAAACAATACCCATTGATGGTTTTCATTTCCCTCCAAGAATGACCTCCATGTTGCATTGTTCTGGGGCATGCTGTGGGTGATGGCAGGCACCATTTTTTGTGTGTGTGCTGGCCACTATTTCCCCCTCAGAATGTTCTGGAACAATGCAACATTACAGGTTAGCAGGAATGGTGGCTGCCTGGAGGCAAAAAACCCCAAAGGTAAATCAAATACATGAAGGATGGAATAACATAAAGGAACCTAGGTGTAGCAGTTGTGATGTGATGCAAGTACAGGGTGAGGATGTACAAAACTATGGTCACATTCACAGCCTACCTTTTAAGCACTCATACTGTCATGGCTTTCCCCTGTTAATCCTTGGATCTGCAGTTTGTTAAGGTTCTCCTTAAATCCTCAGCAGCTTTTACAAGCTACAATTCCCAGGCTTCTTTGAGGGGTTCCATGACAGTTAAAGTGACATAACAGTGCTTGAAACAAATGCTGTGGGTGTGAGCAGTATTTTAATCCACTTTCACATCCTCTTCAGCATACCGTTTGAAACACTGTTTTGTCTTAAAAATGCAGACCTGGGAATCGAAGGGTCGTATGATCACACCTCCTCTGTGCCCTTAAAAATCTCCCTCCCACTAGATCCCTACAACTGAAAGAGGCAAGTAGTTCAAATTCATGACAGTGCAGGCAAGTTTCCCCAGTTATCCTTGCATTCCATCTCTACTCCCTGTGCTACAGATTTAGACCACAAGCAAAAGGCAGGTGCAGTAACAGAAGGGCAATTACAGAGCAAATAGCTCGAATTGACATCTGCAAGCAGAAGTCATTTCACTTTGCTGCAGGGGAAGGCAACAAATAACCCCACTGAGGGTTACTGGACAATCTGACCTAAGGCAAAAACTCCTTGCCAACGCCAGACACGGGAATCAGTAAGACTTTGAGCAGGAGCCAATCCCAGCCAAGAGAAAGGCTGTGAATGCGTCTTTATGCCATGCAACAATTAATGCCTAGTTTTAGCTAGCTGCTATTTTAAATTCACGTAAAAAACAACATCACCATCTCAGCTTTAGGACTAAAAAGTGCAGTATGGGCTGGCCAAACCTCACACAAATGCAACGAAGGTGGGGAGTCCACCTGCAGAATGGGAGACGGCCAACAATTGCAGATGATGACACACCGCAGCTGAAGAGCCTGCTAAGAAGTTTAAATATGAACTACGTAAGAACAACCATGCTTAAAGGTAAAGGGACCCCTGACCATTATGTCCAGTCGCAGACAACTCTGGGGTTGCGGCACTCATCTCGCTTTATTGGCAGAGGGAGCCGGCATATAGCTTCTGGGTCATGTGGTCAGCATGACTAAGCCGCTTCTGGCGAACCAGAGCAGCACACGGAAACGCCGTTTACCTTCCTGCTGGAGTGGTACCTATTTATCTACTTGCACTTTGACGTGCTTTTGAACTGCTAGGTTGGCAGGAGCAGGGACCGAGCAATGGGAGCTCACCCCATCGCGGGGATTCAAACCGCCAACCTTCTGATCAGCAGGTCCTAGGCTCTGTGGTTAAACCCACAGCGCCACCCATGTCCCACTGAAGTCAATGGGATTTACTCTCAGGTAACTGGAGCTAGGATTTCAGCCAGAGTCTGTCTGTACCCTATGGGAGACAACTAATGAAAACGCACACGCTCACCAAGCTCTGTTTATACTGTATAGCCAAGTTGCACATGGAAGGAAGGAGATAGGATCATGCCCACTGTCCCCATGACCAAACCTCCGCATGTGCATCAGGTCTTCTGTGCAGAGGCTACACAGGTACGTGTTCAACATGTGTAGGTTCTGCACAGATGAACTGAACGCACAGAGATTGGAGACTGGTGGTAGAAGACATGTCCGATTCCTGTCCTTCACCCTGGGCTTTCCATCTTCCTTGCACTCATTTGAACAGGGCTCAAAACACTGCAAACTTTGAGTGGAACCGAATCAGCCCATTGCCTGCAACGGAGCTGTGCAAGAGCAGCAGACTTCTGAAGAATTCGGCTTCAGGTGCAGGGAACCTATTATGGAAGTACCCTACTTAAGGAAGGAGACTCGCAATCTTTCTTGGAATGCTGCTGTTTCATCAAGCTGTATTGATTACTATAGTCATTCTCACTGTGAGCAAAGCGTGCTCTAGCCCCTCGGGTGATCTGTAGTCTTTCATTCAAGCACATAACAACAACAACAACAACAACAACAACAACAACAACAGTGCCTTACATTGTATTTTAAGCAACTAGCACAATATTCTTATGGGAATGAGATTAAAAACAGATGGGTTCAGAATTTGTGGGAGAGAAAAGTGGTACTTAAATCATGGAGGAACAATCAGCCTGCAAAACGAAGAAAAATGAAAACTTGCAGCACAATGCTTTGCATTTTTACTCATCCCTCATCTTCAAAGATGCTTACTCTCAGGAAAGCATGCATCAAACAACAGCCGTATAGCCCAATCCTATAAACATGCCCAATGGCTACATCCTATCAACGTCCATGGAACTTACTCCAAGGTAAGCGTGTATTAGACCGTCAACGCTGTCTTAGGGACCAATTCAGGCTATATGGATGTGACAGACACACTCATTTAACACATCTAGTCCCTTTTATCCAGCTGCCCTGGGAGCTTCAGACCACCCAGGTTGACCCCCCCACCCTCCTCACCATCTCCATGGCTGATGGCGAGAGTGGTAGGGCTACTACAAACCTGCACTCTGCAGAATAAATCATTATCATTTTATTCTTGTGTAGTTTTACTGCTTACTTCCTTTGTTTTGTTTTAGATTTTGCAATATTCATCTAAAAATTTGGGACTTAATTTTATAAAATGAAGCAAAGTAAGACTACCCTGCCAGTGTTAGCATTGGAGTCCCCCCTGTGGAGAAAGGCACTCAGATTTGCTTTTATTTTCATGGCATCCAATTAGCAAGTGTGGCAATCTTAAGTTTATACAATCAGCACGCAATCAGGAAAAGTTTCTCAGTCCTTGGTAGCAGTGTGGGACCAGTTCTGCCATACATTGCACTTTATAAAACACCTCAGCTTCTCCAGCAACATGCTCTACTATTTGATAACATATTAGAAACAGCGTGATCCCTTATATACTGGAAAAAAGGAGAGTAACAGTATGGACAAAATGAATGTTGACTTTAAACCACTTTTCAGAAGTTCAGGGCAATGACCGTACATGAGCCATTATGTTTTCTTACTGAGAGTAAGGGGTTAGGTGATAAGGGCATACCATTATTTAATTTTGACACATTGTGAGGGAATCCACTATTGGTCCACAAGGTATCGGCCCTAAAGCTTCTGTGTCATTTCACAGAATCATCGTAGAGTTGGAAGAGACCCTGAGGATCATCTAGTCCAACCCCCCTGCAACGCAGGAAGAAACAGCTGACCCTGAACCTGCAACCTTGGTGTTATCAGCACCACACTCTAGCCAACTGAGCTATCCAGCTGTAGCATTCATTGCTCTCTAGTTCATATTGCTCTGATTCATCCTTGCATGTAAAGCATATTAGCTGGAGCTCATTCCATGTTCTTGTGTCTTACCTCTGCATGGCAGGATCCTAATCCTAGGCAGAATCTCTGGGCATTGTCTAGGTAACCCTCCCTTCAAGAGGGATGCATGACCATGTAGGAGAGCCCCATTCCTAACACCTATGCCTCACACCATGCTTGCTTTTGCTGTATTTGAGAAGGAGCTCTGTGCATGCTGTGTGTGGAATCACTCCATTCCAGGATGGAGGTTCAGATGGGTCCAGTATCTACCTCCCCCAAACCAATATGGAGTTGTTCTACATACATATGTCGTCAGATGCACAGAGCTGCTTCTCTTGCATGTTGGAGATACATGGATGGCAGAGCGCCTACTTGGCAGGCAGATTGGAAGCCCACTCCCCACTTCAAAGCATGGGGGGATGTGCAACATCCTAGCCTTTTACCCACAAAATCTAGATACTGGTCACACAGACCTAGCTGAACGGTTTGTTATCACATCACATAGGCCCAAGGGTCTGTTGCCGCTGTCACACGACTACCAGATCATGGTGGAAATGCAAACATGTGAAAACCACGTGGGTCGTCCGTGTCATGCAGAAACTTCCCATAGCAACACCTGCAGATGGTGCTGCAGCTCAGTAGCAGAGCATGTACTTAGAATGCATGAAGTCCCAAATTTTAATCTCTGGCTTCTCCCATTTAAAACAGTCTTGGGTAACAGAGTTGGGGGGGAAATATCTGCTTGAGGCCCTGGAGAGCTGCTGCCAGTTGCAATACATAGTGCTACACGAGATGTACCAATGGTTTGGCTCGGTATACTGCAGCTACACATGAGAATACATGCAGGGGCTGTGTAGCTATCTATGGTCTCATCGTGGCACTGCTGCATTCCACAGGCAAGCTACCACAGAGGGTATTGGAATGGCTACTCTCTCCAGTCAAATACCACAAGCACAGTTGCGCAGGAACAAAGCACCAACACCCCTTGCCAACAGAGCTTTTTGTTTCTACTGTTTTTCGTCAAGTATAATAAATCAGAACGAAACGCAGTTCCTAGATGACTCTTTTGAGGGGCAAATGTAAACTAACTGGCAAATGGCCTTTCGGATTTGAGCGTTGTGCCAATTAGCCATTTGTACAGGGAATAGAAATGCTGTCCAGGGGTGGGGGTGGGGAACACACACGCACACACACACCTGCAGCTGTGGAGATGGAGTGTTTACCCTCAAGAGCAAATTAATCCCTCCCAGCATGCCATTTATTCCTGCTTCCTTCTATACCCCTTCAGCAAAAGAAATACAATATCAGGACAGTCCTGCAAATTATGCTCAGCTAATGTCCAAAAAAGGCAGCGTGCGCTAAGGACAGTGGCAGGCATCCAGGAAGAAAGCAGTCTGCTTCCAGGTCTTTAAATCTCCTCCAAGCACTGCAAAAGTAGTAAGCCTCCTTTCTCTCTCTCCCAAGTTGACTGAGATGGGAGTGAGAAGAACAGCATGGACTAGTCTGTGGACACATATTCCAAAGCTCCTGGAATATGTGTCCCCCCAAACTCCCTCTCTCATCACAGCTTGCCCCATTCCCAAGATCCCACTGCTGCCGCCACCTGCAGAGCAGGGGAGCATGAAGAGTACAAAGTATTTTGCCCTGTGCCACCACCACACCATACATTTCCTGCCCCCAAATCCTGGAAAATGTAGGTTACCCCCCCAACACAAAGCTACAATTCCCAGCACACTTAAATTACGACTCCTAGGATTATTGGGTGGGTGGGTGCGCATGTGCTTTACATATATGGTGTGTACATGCCCACTGATAGTATTCAGGAGGCCAGAGAAGGAAATGTACTACAGACATTTACTGCTTCTCTTTTGGAGATGAGATAAAACTATGTTTCCTCCCTGCTGTCGATATCTGTACTTGTTTTCCAAAGCCTGAAAGCACTAAATAATTATGATGCCTGAAGGCCATAAAGTGTTTAAACAACAACAGCCTATTTAACTTGGCTTTTCAAAGGGAGTAATGGTTTTGATAGCTTAATCTTATGAGGATAACCCAGCAGGTGCTATTTTTTTTTAAACAATGAGTTTATGATCTTTTTTTTATGAGGAGCTGTCCCACTCTTTCATCTTGGGACCTTTCGTGCTGCCTTCTTTATGAAGGTGGCTTATTTTCGTGAGCACCAAGCTCACTTTTCCACTTGGGTTTTATCCCAGAGCCACTAGCTCAACTGTATGGTGAAGTCCAGAGCTCAGAAGGCAACCTGAACTTAAGCCTCAGCTGTTGCAGCGTGGACAAATTTACAGCGAGGGATGCAGGGACAGAGCAGGAGATCTACTGCGTAACAGCAAATGCAATATGAAGGAGAACAGAAGTCAAAGGTGGGATCTTCCACCTGGAACAGAATTTCCCACACTATGTTGGTGACATGTTTGAGGGAAGAACTGTATCTTATTGGTTTGCATGCAGAAGGTCCCATGTTCCACCGTTGGAATCCAGCTAGGAATGGAAACATCTCCAGTCTGAAACCCTGGATGGCACTGCCCAATCAGTGTAGACAGTGTTGAACGAGATAGACCAATGGTCTGACATGGTATAAGGCAACTTTCTATGTTCCTTGCGAAGGCGTGTACAACAAAGGCTTCTGCAACAATCTGCCAAGCGCTCAAAAACAAGTCATCAGCCATATTGTTTAGCTGGTGGTGAGAGAAGACGTGTTGTTTTCATCTCTCAGTGTAAACACCAAACGGTGGGAAATGTTGCTTGAAAGCAGCTCCATATCCAAAGGCCCAGAACATCCTGAACTCGAAAAAGTTTTATTTTTAAAATAAAATATTATTTTTGCTTCACCTTCACTATGATGGATACATCCAGAATTTCACTTATTTTTATCCTGAATGTGGGCAGCTCTGCACGTCAGAGAAGTTGCAGGTGAAACATCTGTCCCTCATTTCAGAAGCACCAGGTGGGAATTTGTGATCAGGTGGCTTGTTTTTCAATACGCCCATACACAAGAGAGAAAGAGAAAATGCTTGACACTTATCTTATGGCCCACCTCAGACAACCCTGTTCTGTTTAGGAACACAGCAGGCCTTGCTTGATTTTGTTCCAACGCTAGGCACCAAGGCTAATTTACAATGTTTTAATCGCTTTCTTTCACTCCTCCCAGCTGGCAGACCACTCCGCACCTCAGTGCTCATGTTTGACATTTGTGTTCCTGAGACCTGCGGCAGAGCTACATAATGCTGTTTTATTCCTATGATCTCTGCAGGTCACAAATCAGGTCTACTAATCATTATTTACTTCCCTCAACGCCCTCCTCTAAACTTTCCACTGCTGCCAGAGATTAGCATCTACTTATGTCAATTGTGCCTGCTTGTATTCTGCCTAGTTCTAAGTCATTTCCTTTAAAAGCTGATCCTTACAAAATGATGGAGTGACACACACACACACACACACGTGCGGGGACAGACACAGGCAGAGATGTTACACATATCACCTACTTTTACCTCTGCTCACACCCACAGCTGGCATGTGGTGCCCAACACAACACCCTCCCACAAAATGCGGCCTTCAGCAGGAGAAAAAAGAGAGAGGTCCTCACCTTGTCATAAAATCTTGGCCATACATGTTGCAGATTTGGGATAGTGGAGATAACATTTAGTAGTGATAGGACATAACAAGATTATCCACCCACCCGCTTCTTGAGGCTCTAGCATTAGATGTCCCTCTGATATAGAGAACCTCTGGACAATTTTCCTAATTACCTCTCTCTAGCTCAGGCTTCCTCAAACTCGGCCCTCATCTGGAGGCTACAATTCCCATCATCCCTGACCACTGGTCCTGCTAGCTAGGGATCATGGGAGTTGTAGGCCAAAAACATCTGGAAGACTGAGTTTGAGGAAGCCTGCTCTAGCCAGTGAAGGGGAAGACAAGGAGTCCCTCTGGATGGGTGCTCCTTTTGCAGGTCTATTCTGCAACATTTAAATGGTGAAATAATAGTGAATTCCTGGTGGATTTGTACAGGAATGGCCACGTTTCCCCCCCCTGTTGTTCTATTGGGTGTTCCGAGATGCTTCCCCACACGACTGCTGTGCTGAGAGGCTACAGCGCAACAGGATATGCACAGCCCAACAAGACAACAACAGAAACCCTCTGATAGCATATGAATCAATATGGTTGACCCAACAGCCCCCTCACACAAACACAACTCACTGCAGTCAACTGAAGGCAACCAATCATGTCCCCCCCACCAAATCTCTCACCACCAGCAAAAACTAAAAAATGAATCGAAAAAGAACCTACCCACATGATGCTAACACAAAAACCCTGTGCAAGCACTATGTGAAAGAATGAAAGTTTACTACCCCCCCATTCTCTCTTCCACCTCTCACATTGTTCCATGACATTATTGGCTCACATCAAATGTAACTGAACTGTAGAAAGGTCTGAAAGCAGAGACACTGCATGTACTTTTGTTACCCAAGAAAATCTGTAATAAAAATAATTTGAAAAAAAACAAGGAAGAAACTGGACATCTGTGGTATGTAAAGGGCTGTATCTGGAAGTTACAGGAGATTTCAAATATATCTAGATAGATATATTTGACATCTTTCCGCAGGGCCTGCAAGACGGAGCTGTTCCACCGGGCCTTTGGCCAAGGGACAGTCTGACCCCCTCTCTCCTTTTGTAATCCTCATAGAACTCTAGCCCAATGGTTGCCATTAATTTGATTCTGAATTGATTTTAGAATGTATTTTAATTAATTGACTGTGTGATTTTATGTACACTGTGCTATCTTAACTTTTTGTTAGCTGCTCTGCGCCCGGCTTTGGCCGGGGAGGCCAGGATATAAATAAAAAATTATTATTAATAATTATTAATTAATTATTATTAATTATTATTATTATTATTATTATTATTATTATTATTATTATTATATTTATACACACACACACACATATAGACAGACAGACAGACAGGAAATGAAACAGTATGACTGGACCCAAAACTTTGGCCAGCACAAACCGTATTAAAACTATTGTATATGACTGCTCCGCCCCCCATGGCATCAGAGAAATGTTCATGGTTAAGCAACGTATAAATGCCTTGTATAATATAAATAATAAAATGATGATCATGAATGAACACTAAAAAGGACACATGGAAGATCCCTATTCTCTAGTACAGCCTTCCCCAACGTGGTGCCCAACGTATGTGGCTGATGCGAGTTGTAGTCCAAAAACATAAAGGTTGGGAGAGACCTCCTGCAGTATTTGTTCTGCGGTTGCCGCAAACTGCAAACTCCTGTGATAGACATGTTTATCAGCAGAGCCCACAAAGCTTTGTTCATATGGAAGATGTACTGACTGTTTTTGTTCTCTTTTTCCTGATGGATTCATAAAAGCTGTATGGATGAGTCAAAACTCGAGGAAAACATTTTTGGTGTTAAATAGCCTTCATCTGAACAAACACTTGGCTGCTCAAATCCATATGGATGATGCTCTTCAGCACATAGAGAAAAAGAAATTGAAAGCAAAATAAATTGCAGGCAGAGGCACAAATAATTCATAGGGTGGAGGATGAACACATACTTCTGAGATAGCACTGACTCCATTCTGTCCTCATGAGAAATGCATGAGAAGAAAAACCTCTCAACTAGACAGTCACGCTGATACAGTCACAGCCAGCCAGATGTCATCATAACAACTTTTTGAAACCGCAGCACGTTAATTGATAAACAAGATGCTCCATTTGTATCAACTGAACTCAACACGGTTAGCAAAATATTTTTATTTATTTGTATTGTTGAAAATGAGTCTGCTACTGTGCCTAGTTCAAACTTTTTATTTCTTTCTCACATGTATATTCTCCCATCACTCAATCATCCATCCTTTCAGGTTCGGGACCACAGACACATCTGCAGTGGGTCGCAACTACTTTTAACGAATCCTAAATTAGAAACCTTAAAATCAAACTCTCCAGAACACAGTTTCTCTAAGTGGTTGATATTGACCTCCTGGGGTCGATGGAGCTGTGCATGGGGTGAATTAAAGACCATGGGGTTGAAAGGGGCCTACAGGTGGAATACAAGTTTACTAGGTATTGTGCAAAAAATAATAATTACAAAATATGAGCCTTAGAAATGCACAGATTCAACACACCCCTTCCCGCCCATTGCCAGCAAGAAACCTCTGTATTTAACAAGGTGATTCCACAATATATATTTTTACACTTCATTATTCCTAGTAATGTTGACTGATGATCAGTAACTATTGATTACAAATTGATATTTCCCGACTTTAATTTCGGTTACATTTGCAAGAGTTTGGGTTGGGGTCGACGACAACTTTAAAAGCTCACCAGAGGCTCATTGAACTCAGAGGTTTGCTCCAGGGGTGTCCCAGACAGAGTTCCTTCTCATCTCAAGCTATCTGATCAATCAAATTGAAGATGCCAATAACTGAACCTGGGAATGGCCCCACCCTTATGGTCTACTCTAACCAGCGGTGCCCCCCAAGGTCTCAGGCCTAGGTCTTACATGACAAACCCCCTCCCCAGTGCCTACTGTTCTATGTGGTCGTTTTAATGGTAAACATCATTAGAAGAAGAGCTATGGATTAAGTCATTTGTTAGCCATCCTGTCTGATTTAGTTGAGATTTCTGCATCACAGGGGGTTGGACTAGATAACCCTACGGATCCCTTCCAACTCTACAATTCTATGGTTCTACACCTATCTATATAGGTATGTTGTTTACTATTCTTATAAAAGGGCCCAGAGTGGTATACAGTGATCATGCCCTTTGGTTAGTGGGTGGAGTTGTATTATTTGGGCTGATGATTACCCCATGACAGAAGCTCTCAAGAGTCCTATTCACAAATTTTGTATGGATGAATGGGAGTGTGAGGAGCTTGACCGTGTGTGTCCCACCTCCATGAATTCATAACAATGCTACACACTCTCACCCAGTAGCTCATATGTGGAAGCAAACAGCTTCCGTGCTTCAGGTGGGGGGAGAGATTGGCTACCCACATGACATCTCCAAAGAGACACACTGGCTGTTGTCCATCTGTCAGCTAGCTGTCTCCCTCAGTTTTTCCCTGACTCAAAGCTAATTTCATGCTCCACACACAGACCTCTGCCCCTTCCCTTCACCTTCACCTTTTCCAAAGCCATGGCTCTCTCCATTCAGAACATGCCAGAGCAATTAGCCAGCAGTTGCTCTAATAATTAACACCACCATCCTATTCAGATGTTTTCTTCTAACACCCTAGGCCATTCATTACCAAGCAATTTGCCTCACAAAAGGTACGGTCAGGCTAGCATTATTCATGACATTAGGTCTGAAGGGAGAAAAAACTTGTGTACAACCAGGGCTTTTTTTTCAGCTGGAACTTGCCGGAACTGAGTTCTGGCATCCCTCAGGTGGGAGCCACTGCCATTATAACAGAACAAGGGAGGAGTTCATGGTGAGCTCTGGCGCTTCCTTTTTCAAGAAAAATAGCACAGTGTACAACTGTTTGAAGAATGGAGTCAGCACAGTCATTCACACAGTTGTTTTCCTGAGCCACCGGACTAGACAAGCATATACAGGCTCAAGTCTGCTGTGTCTGCTCATTCTGGAACAGCTAACACCACATCCTTAGCAATGGGGCAGAGTTGACATGGCTGCATCACTGTCTGTTCTAGCCTCAGAAGCTGCACCGAAGGAGGGGAGCACTTCACTGACAGGAAGTAGTGGCAAGTCATGAGACTCTACTGTATTGGTTAGAGTTTCCAATGTCCCTGGGACAGTCCTCTCCTCTGACAACCTGTTTGAACTTTCCCAAGCATCTAGATAATTGCCTCCCAAGCCCCTCCTGCCGCATTCTTCCTTTCCCTCTGACCAGCCCTGCCAAGACATTTCCATGGCGCTCACATCAAAAAGAGAAATCACTTTCTGGCAAATGAATTGTCCCGTGTTCATGGACTTCAGGGAGTGAGCTTGCAGTCCTCTACATGCGATTTACTACTAAGCTTCCCCGGAGACAAAGGGTGAAGGAAAATGTCTGCAGCAAGAGACCTCCTGCAAATAAATATTCGCTCTCTTCCATAGAAACATCACATTCATAAGTCGCAGAAAGTGTTGCCTACCTTTCTGTAGCCAGAAATCAATGATTACAGTGCTCTTGAGCTAGATTGCAAATTAGGGGTTGACTGCAGACAGATAAGTTAGCTGAACTTGGGTCCCATTGACGTTGACAACAACCAACAACAACATTATTTATATAACACCCATCTGTTGTGGCCTACCTGGCAGCAGGTCAGTATGTCAAGTCCAAAGTCCAAAGACCAGGGGTCAGTCAACGCAAGCAAAGTCCAAAGGTTGGGAAACACAATCCTGGGTCAATCCAAGTAAGCTAAGTCAGGTTTCAGTCCAGAGTCGAACCCAAAGCACAGTCCTATAGAGATCCAATCCAAGGTTCATCAACGAGGACAGTTGAGCAAACACAGCCCCTCAACTCTGCTTCCCTTTTGGACTTTGCATGCTGATTGCAGCACCTGGGCCTGACGAGGCAGGTGACACTCACCTGTTCCAAGCCTACTCCAGCTGAGGAATCACACACCTCCTCCCAGAGCTAGCAAGCTTCCTACGCTTCAGAGCCCATCGTATTTGAGGAGACAGGGGCCCCTATGGTTCTGGTGATGGGTCCTGCTGCTCTGACCCCCCTCTCCTCCCCATCCCCTGTCATACTGTATTTCCCAGCTTGCCCCAGCGTGTCCCAGTTCTGGCCACATCCATTACTGGAATCCTCTTCCCTGTGTCGTCCTGTCAGTTCATGACACCATCTGACTGGGTTGCCCCAGCCACTCTGGGACTCTTTCAACAAATTAAAACATCAAGCACAGTACAACATCAAACATTAAGAGCTTCCCTATACAGGGCTGCCTTCAGATGTCTTCTAAAAGTCAGATAGTTGTTTATTTCCTTGACATCTGATTGGAGGGCGTTCCACAGGGTGGGTGCCACTACCGAGAAGGCCCCTCTGCCTGGTTCCCTGAGACCTCACTTTTCGCAGTGAGGGAACCACCAGAAGGCCTTCAGAGCTGGATCTCAGAACACGTAAGCCAACTGAGCCCTGGATCCAGGAGTTCTTTCCCTGAACAATCCCCTCCATGGCACCAAAAGTTGATATGGGGTTGCAGCTGGGGAAAAGTTACTTTATGAACATATTTGCCTATTCCCAGAAAAGCAGAGGACAAATTGTCATCAACGCTTATTTTTAAAATGTGTGGTTTTTCTTCTCAGAAAAGTAGATAGCATAATCTTGATTCTGATGTAAAAATACTTTCGAGCGATTTCAAACTAGCAATTTATTCTCAAGAGCCTAAAGCTCAAATGACATGCTACACATAAATATCTGTAATAATAACCTGATGGCCTGTTCTGGAGGGAGAAAAAGCTTCTTTTTCCAGCAGGGGACAATCGGAAGCAGAAAAGTGCTTAACCCTTTCTATACCTATCATTTCCCAAGTCACCTCTCAATAGCTTTTCACCATGACATTTAAAAAGTGTGTATTTTTATTTTTAAAAAGTGAGAGCGAAAGCCACAGGGGAATGGGGAGGAATTAAAATAGGGAAATAGTTGGTGGGGAAAAGGTGAAAATCAGGTTCCCTCCACCATCAGCCTCCACCAAAAGTGGCCCTTCCAACAAAACATTGTACTACTGTTACTTTTTTTTTTTTTTTACAAACACGTAGTTTGGCCCTAATTAATCTGAAACAACCAAAAGACGTTTTTAAATCCAAATTGGGAGCCTGGAATAAATTGTCAACAGTAAAACAGATATTAAAGTGTGGTCTAATTTGTTATTTGTTATTTACTGTAAAACACTTTCAATCTCCAGGAAGAGCTCTTCAAAATCCCTTCCCCTTCCTTTTTCTTATCCACATTTTGGAAATGAAAACCAAGACTACTTCTCTCCCCCCAGATTTCTACAGTGTCTTCAAAAGTATGAATTCCCTGTGATAGCTACCCACATTCAGAGCAGTTGGAAGGAGCCTTTTACAAGAGGTTCAAGAAAACTGTATATTCTTCCACAGCTGGATGGAACCAGGCTCTTATCTTAGGCTGTGTACACACACTATACCAATGATGGCGAACCTTGGCACTCCAGATGTTTGGGAACTACAATTCCCATCATCCCTAGCTAACAGGACCAGTGGTCAGGGATGATGGGAGTTGTAGTTCCAAAACATCTGGAATGCCAAGGTTCACCACCACTGCACTATACTTTTAAGGCACATTCTTTCCCTCAGAGAATTGTGGGTACTGTAGTTCGTTCGGGGTTGCTGGCAGTGCTATTTTTCTAGGAAAAGAGGTGCCGGAACTCACCATGAACGCCTCTCCTTTTCTCTTATAATGGCAAAGGTATCCACTTGAGAGGGGCTGGAACTGAGTTTCAGTGAGTTCCAGGTGGAAAAAACCCAGGCTGCTGTAACTCTGTGAGGGGTAAACGACAGTACCCAGAATTCTTTGAGGGGGGGGGAAGTGCTTCAAATGTGCTTTAGACGGATACAAGGCAGTTAATATTTAATACAGGATTTCTGTTCTAGCCTCAATAGCCTCACACTACAGTTAAGGTTAATTCCCAAGAGGTAGTTATGTTAATCTGCCCTTCTCCAACTTGGTGACTTTTAGACTATAACTCCCATCAGGCTGATACAACAAGGCCAATGGTCAGGAACTATGGAAGCTGCAGCCCAATAACATCAGGAAAGTGCCCGGCCGGGGAAGCCTTCTGGCATTTTAGAAAGACTAACTGGTTTATTGTTGGCTTGAGTGTTCATACACTAAAGGCCTCGGGGATTTCTCCTATTATAACTGCATAAACAACAACCTCCAAGGGGCGAGAAACAAGAATTGGTGCTGCAGGCATTAGATTGAAAACACCCTTCATTTGCTGACATTTTTATGACACCACTGCTCAGTTACTCCATTACTCTAATGCTGATCAGTCTCCAGGCTATTTAGACTGAAGCCACATCTGCACCGCATATTTAAAGCACTATTATAGCAGTCATGGATTCTCCTAAAGAATCCTGGGAGTCGTAGTTCATTAAGGACGCTGAGAGTTGTTAGAATTCCATTCCCCTCATGGGGCTACAATTCCCAGAGTTCCTTGATTGTTAATCCCTCTAGGAATTTTAGCTTTTGGGGGAAATGGGAGTCTCCTAACAACTCTGTTATAGTGATATAATAGTGCTTGAAACTTATGGCACAGATGGGCTCTGAGTGACAATGGGGCTAAGTAGGTGTAGATATTTTCATTAGCAGCTGCAAGAGTTGAGTGATGGTGTCATAATCTTGTCAGCCAACAAGAGGGTGCTTTCAGTCTCTCTCTGGGACTGCAGGATTCCTGTGTCTTGAATAGCTGCAAGGAAGGGGGACGGGAGAAGGCTAAAACAGAATTTCAGCAGTTGAAGCCTTTCCCTGTATGGAGATGCAGCAACGGAAAAACCTTCCCCGTTTATTTTCTGCTTGTTGCCATGAAGCTGCTAAAGGCAGGCAATCTCTTTTAAGGAAGAGAAGAAGGTGGCAACCCTAATTACAATATATGCTGCTGAGCCTAGTATAGCATCTGACAGATTTCACTAGAAAAATGTCAGCAGGAAACAAGAATTCCATTTGAGCTCCATAATTAAACCTGGAAACAGCTTTCTAAGTGCTCTGATGTGTGGAAAACTCACTTGCTTCTGTTCTTGGCTTAAAAAAAACCCCAGAGCCTTGTTGGCACATATTAGCATGACAAAAAACCATTAGTCCAGTTGGCATGCAGCTCCTGATGAGGGAAGGGTCAGCACTGCATCTGTCTGCTAGTCACACCATGTTGATATTCTATGTGCAGGTGGGAGCTTACCTGTAACTACAGTGGTACCTCGGGTTACAAACGCTTCGGGTTACAAATACTTTGGGTTACAGACTCCGCTAACCCGGAAATAGTACCTCAGCTTAAGAACTTTACCTCAGGATGAGAATAGAAATAGCGCGACAGCAGCGATAGGCCCCATTAGCTAAAGTGGTACCTCAGGTTAAGAACGGTTTTAGGTTAAGAACAGACCTCCGGAATGAATTAAGTTTGTAGCCAGAGGTACTACTTTATTTCCTTCTTCCAGCCCTGACCCTAGTGGAAGGCCTGGACTCCTAACTTACATTTTCTAAAAGAACATCAATCTGTTATCTCGCAAGAGAATTAGAAAGCAAAATGTTGAGGCAACATTCTAAGACTTATTATGCAGCTAAGGAGGAGTTGCTGTTGCTAAAGATGCTTAGTCACTTAATCACTGTTGCTAAGCAGTCAGAAGGAAGGGATGTGAGGCATTTCTTGCATCTTCCCTGCTGAAGAGATGTGCTCTTTGCCAACAGGAGCAGCTTGCAGAGAGAACAGTCAGACAACGCATGAATCACTTTTGGGTGGTGTTTACCCATATGCATTCACCACTCAATCATTACTGTATATTATTATTATTATTTATGGTTGGTTGATTCATAATCTGGTATGCTTCTGCATAAATTTTGACTGCTTATTTTTGCTTTCATATAATTATGCATGTTTTCCGTGTCTTTTAGATGCTCTGAGGACTCTTTTTAAGCCTGACTCCACAGAGTATAAATTACTACAGGCAGTGACCATTTTAGGTGCGTCCAATTGACACCCGATCGCCGGGGCGTGGGTCCTTTTGGACCTGGAAGAGGGAGGAGCATGGGGTGGAACGGGGTGGGACATGCTTATATGTGCTCTGCTGATGCGCACGGGGGCCAGGAACAAAACCTCCGCACGAAATAGTCTCTGCCTGTATTTCTGTGATGTTGGACCCAGCAATTCACTGGCAGGGGGAAAAAAGGCTGGGGATATTTCTGCTCCATCTTCCATGAGCTGATGAGTAAACATTTTCAACACTGTTCAGTGCTCAAACCACCTTGGATTGCACAGATGTATGAATGGCTGTGGCACAGTGAATTATATAGACTGTTGTGGGCATTCCTTTAATGCCAAGTGAAGAGAAGAAGAGTTTGGATTTGATATCCTGCTTTATCACTACCCTAAGGAGTCTCAAAGTGGCTAACATTCTCCTTTCCCTTCCTCCCCCACAACAAACACTCTCTGAGGTGAGTGAGGCTGAGAGACTTCAGAAAAGTGTGACTAGCCCAAGGTCACCCAGCAGCTGCATGTGGAGGAGCGGGGACGTGAACCCCGTTCCCCAGATTACGAGACTATCGCTCTTAACCACTACACCACTCTGGCTCTCAGTGCTGCTGTTCTGTCTGGTGAGGCACTGCGGTAGGTACTTTGACGGTAGGGCGAAAAGCAATGAGCTCAACAATAAGTGGACAGGCAGAGGTAACTAATTCCAGCATTGGAGGAGAAAGCTGATAAGCAGTGCAGAGACAGATTTAGGGGTGCACGGACACAGTTGTGGAGGAAGGGGCTTTGGTACCCGGGGTGACAGGGGTGTGGCACATCGCACATGCAAGCGTCCCAATGGGGCAGTGCCCACCCGCAGCGATGTCACCCCAGGCTGGCACCCGGAGCGGCCCAACCCCCTTCCTCTGCCACTGCATGAACAGTTTGCCTGCACTGGGCCCTGAGCCGAGAGGATACTACAGGGGGAGCCACAAGAATGACTTAGAACAGAAAGCAAGAAGCCGGGGGGGGGGGGCACTGAATTTTGGTATCACACAGGGCGCTGCTGAAATTTGAAAGCCCAAAGTCCGCCACTGAGCAGTGCCACTTCCTGGACTGGTTGTGAGCAAGGAGGCAGGCAGGTGGAAGCTAGCTGGGGTGTACACTGAGGGTGGTAGGGCAATGTCCTGTTTGCCCTTATGCAGCAGCCTCCATTGTCTGAAAGTGTACTGGTCAGTTTTAATGTTTTTAAGTTGCGTGAACTGACTGTTTTACTTTACAGCAAGATTACAATGGAGTTCTCTTTCCTTTAATAAGCTCCAGAAGATTATGGCACAGACATAGCCAGGATGGGGGACATGGGGCCTGGGTACAGCTTACTCGACATGTTGCTGGCTGCCCAAGACTCATGCAAGATATGTGGACTCAGGATCGCGCTACCTGCTGAATGCAACAACAATAACACAAGGAACGGACGCAGCAGTTGCTGAATACAGTCATACCTCAGGTTACAGACACTTCAGGTTGTGGTTTTTCGGGTTACGGACCGCCGAAACCCAGAAGTACCAGAACAGGTTACTTCTGGGTTTCAGCGGTCGTGCATGCGCAGAAGTGCTAAATCACGCTTTGTGCATGCACCGAATCGCAATCCGCGTGTGCACAGACACGCAGACATGGGTTGTGAACGCTGTGGGTTGCGAACACGCATCCCACATGGATCACATTTGCAACCCGAGTGTCCACTGTACTGTCTTAGTGGGAAAACCACAAGGGCTGTAACTGATAATTAAAGAAACACTTTAGGAGAAGCATTATACGAGTCCCAAGAAATGCTGCCTCCTTTTCTTTTAATAGTAGAAAGCATCAAATGATGCTTTTGCTAGCATGGAGACAAGAAGTGAGTAAAACATCCCTTGCTACATATCCTGTGTTTAGGCTGCTGATAAAGGTGTAGAAGAAAGATTTTAAAAAGGAGACAGCAACCTTACCATTCCAGAAAACAACGCCATGTTGGCTACTGGATGATTGATCTGTGATCCATAGGGGCTGTTTGAAATTGCAGGCTTGATTTTTTGTCATCGACTTCCAAACTTGCAGTTCCTAAATAATACCTCCAGTACATCCCTTTCTGCCGACAAAATATACACTGTTGCATACGAAGCTATCACTTCTATTTTTGTTGAGCTACATATTCAGTGTTGGGAACCAAAGTCTTTCTTAACTGAGCAATCCCGCAAAAGCCTGCTGAAATTCCCTCTGCTACACAACTGTGAAAGGCGCAGGAGTCCTGCTGTCTTGGCAATTGAACACCCCACTGCTGAGATTCCTACCACCTGACACATTTCTGTTCCAGTGATGAGGTCACATCCATACTAAATATTTGAAGCACACAGTTTTCCAAAAAGAATTCTGGGGAACTATAGTTTACGCCTCCCAGAGCTACAATTTCCAGCACCTTTAACAAACGATTAGATTCTTTGTCTAAAAAAAATTAAAAGAGAAATGTTTAAAATAATGTTTTATGGTGAAATCCTGTGCATGTTTAATTATGGGTGTTTTCTTAAATGACTCCTTTTAAAAAATATATATATGTTTTTAGCTGTTTTCAGGGGGAAAGGAGGGATAGAAATAATTATGAATTAATTTTATATTAGCTACTCGAGCAGTTTGTCTTGACTGTTTGTTTGTTTTTTTTAATAAAATTTTTATTGGTTTTTCCACATATAATATAAGACAATACAATACAAAAGACAAACACAAACAAACACACATATACACATGTAAAATTTCATAGATTTTTTCATATACCCAATTTCAGCGACTTCCCCATGCCCCCCTTTTCTGCATCTCTATTTTAAACTTTTTTTTCCAGCAACCCCTGGTCCAAATTATTATTAATTCCTATCTTTAACTCTTATCCAATCATTTATCGCTGCAAATCTGTTATGCTTTACCCATGACATTTTAAAACTCAATAATTTTGCAAGTATTTTTAAGATAAAGTTTAAATTTCTTCCAATCTTCTTCCGCCGTCTCTTTCCCTTGGTCACGGATTCTGCTCGTCATCTCTGCTAATCCCATGTAATCGATCACCTTCGTCTGCCACTCTTCCAGTGTGGGTAGTTCTTGTGTCTTCCAATACTTTGCTAGTAGAACTCTTGCTGCTGTTGTAGCATACATAAAAAACATCCTATCTTTCTTTGACACCAATTGGCCTACCATGCCCAGGAGAAAAGCCTCTGGTTTTTTATGAAAGGTACACTTAAGCACCTTCTTAATTTCATTATAAATCATTTCCCAGAAGGCCTTAATCCTTGGGCACGTCCACCAAAGGTGGTAGAAAGTACCTTCAGTTTCCTTGCATTTCCAACATTTATTATTGGGCAAGTGGTAGATTTTTGCAAGCTTGACTGGGGTCATGTACCACCTATAAACCATTTTCATAATGTTCTCTCTTAAGGCATTACATGCCGTAAATTTTATACCGGTGGTCCATAACTGTTCCCAGTCAGCAAACATAATGTCATGACCAATGTCCTGTGCCCATTTAATCATAGCTGATTTAACCATTTCATCCTGTGTGTTCCATTTCAGCAGCAAGTTGTACATTCTAGACAGATTCTTCGTATTGGGTTCTAACAATTCTGTTTCTAATTTTGACTTCTCCACCTGGAAGCCGATTTTCCTGTCCTGTTTAAAAACTTCATTTATCTGATAATAATGTAACCAATCTCTTACTTTAAACTTCAATTTCTCATAACTCTGTAATTTCACATTTCCACCTTCTTGTTCTACAATTTCCCAATATTTTGGCCATTTAGATTCCATATTAAGTTTTTTAACTTCCTTAGCCTCCATTGGTGACAGCCACCTAGGGGTTTTATTTTCCAATAAGTCTTTATACCGACTCCAAACATTGTATAATGCTTTCCTTACAATATGGTTTTTGAAGCTTTTATGAATTTTTACCTTGTCATACCATATATATGCATGCCAACCAAATCTATTATTGAACCCTTCTAAATCCAAAATGTCTGTGTTCTCAAGAAGTAGCCAATCTTTCAGCCAGCAAAAAGCTGCTGCTTCATAGTAAAGCTTTAAGTCCGGCAGGGCAAACCCCCCTCTTTCTTTTGCATCAGTTAATATTTTAAATTTTATTCTGGGCTTTTTGCCCTGCCAGACAAATTTCGATATATCTTTCTGCCACTTCTTGAAACAGTCCATTCTGTCCACAATCTGCAATGTTTGAAACAAAAACAGCATTCTTGGCAAAACATTCATCTTAATAACAGCAATTCGGCCCAACAAGGAAAGTCTCAAATTTGACCATATTTCCAAATCTTTCTTAATTTCTGTCCAGCATTTCTCATAATTGTCTTTAAATAGATTCACATTCTTAGTTGTTAAATTAACCCCTAGATATTTCACCTTATTTGCTACCATTAGTCCGGTTTCACTCTGAAACTTCTCTCTTTCCTCCACTGTTAGGTTCTTTCCCAATACCTTTGTTTTTTGTTTATTTAACTTAAAACCTGCCACTCGACCAAAGGCTTGTATTGTCTCCAAAACTTTTTTTGTACTAGTGTCTGGCTCTTGCAAAGTTAAAACTAGATCATCTGCGAACGCTTTCAACTTATATTGTTTGGCTCCGACCTGAACCCCTTTAACCAGCTGGTCACCCCTAATCATATTTAGTAAAACCTCCAGAACAGTTATAAAAAGTAGTGGGGATATTGGGCACCCCTGTCGTGTCCCTTTTTCAATAGCAAATTGTTCAGTAACCACGTTATTTACAATTAGTTTTGCTTTTTGTTCAGAATAAATTGCACCTATACCATTCTCAAAACCTTGACCCACCCCCATTCCTTTGAGATTCTTTTTCATAAAGCTCCAAGAGATATTGTCAAAGGCTTTCTCAGCATCCACAAATATTAATACTGCCTTAGTGTTAATGTTATTCTCAAGTAGTTCCATAATGTCTATTATATTCCTCACATTGTCAGATAAGTGTCTTCCTGGGAGAAAGCCAGCCTGGTCCTTATGAATCTCACCCACCAAAACCCTCTTCAATCTTTTTGCCAAAATGTCTGCAAAAATTTTGTAATCCACGTTAAGCAATGATATAGGGCGGTAGTTCTTAATCTGATTCTTTTCCTTCTCAGATTTTGGTATAAGTGTAATATAAGCTTCTTTCCACGATTCAGGTGCCTTCTTCCCCTCTAAGATTTCATTGCAGACTTCCTTAAACGGTTGAATCAACCAGTCTTTCAAAGCTTTGTAGTATCTGGAAGTCAGGCCATCTGGTCCTGGAGATTTTCCCAATTTCATGTTTTGAATAGCTCCCTCTATTTCTTGCTCAGTTATTTTCTGGTTCAAAATCATTCTACTTTGATCAGATATTTTTTGTAGTCCATACTTTTTAAGAAATTCTTCCATCTCTTTTTCCTCCACCGGCCCTTGTGCATAAAGTTTCCTGAAATAACTCTGAAAACAGTTTCTAATCTCATTTGGCCTAAAAATGTTCTTTCCTTCAACCTCTAGGCTTGTAACCGTGTTTAACTTTTGTCTCTTCTTCAGTTGCCATGCCAGAAGTTTCCCACATTTATCTGCCGATTCAAATGTCTTTTGTCTCATTTGCTTTATTTTCCATTCTATCTCCTGGTTCATCAATTCCATGTACTGTCTCTGGTAAAACTTTATTTCTCTTAAAATTTCATGGGACTTTGGCTTTGATCTCAATTTCTTTTCACCTTCTTTTATTTTTTCCAAAATTTTATTTTTCTTTTCATTCTGTCTCTTCTTTTTCAGGGTATTCTGCTGTATCAAAAATCCTCTCATAACCGCTTTACTTGCGTCCCAAATAGTTCTTTTTTCCACCCTGTTTTCAGATTTATCTCAAAGTAGTCCCTAATAGATTTCTGGGCCTTTCTGTACACCTCTTCATCTCTAAATAGGGAGTCATTCATCCTCCATCTGAAGGAGCCAGCCGTTGTTGTGTTCATTTCCATCTTTACGGCGTTATGGTCGGAGCAAGTTTTTGGGCAGATTTCCACTTTCTTTATCTTAGGTGCCATTCCACTAGTTACCCAGATTTGATCGATTCTGGTCCAGGTCAATTTTGCTTCAGAGAAAAAAGTTCCCTCTCTCTCCAGAGGGTTTCTTGTTCTCCAAATGTCAATCAAGTCCATGTTATCTGTCATTTCAAAAAAAGTCTTAGGTAGCCTCCCATCCTTGGAAACCACCTGTCTTAGTGCTTTATCCATATTTGTAGAGACCACTCCATTCATATCTCCCATCATGATTATATTATAATCCAAATAGTCCATTAATGTCTCATGTAGTTTCTTAAAGAACTCTGACTTCCCTTCGTTCGGAGCATAAATCCCAATTATCAATAATTTTTCTCCTTGGACTTGTATTTCTATTGCCAAATATCTTCCTTGTTCATCTTTAAACATCAGCTTCGGGGCCAATTTTTCCTTAGCATAAATCACCACTCCTCTTTTTTTCACCTTATCTGATGAAATGAATTCCTGTCCCAATCTTTTATTAACAAGTAATTTTCTATGTGTTCTGATCACGTGGGTTTCTTGCAAACAAATCAAATCCAATTGTTCCTTTTTTAAAATATGGAAAACCTCACGTCTTTTTCTGGGAAGGTTCAAACCGTTACAATTCCAGCTTAAAAATTGTAGAGCCATGTTGTTACTTACTTTGTTGCTCCTCCAACTGCCCCCAACAGTTGTTCTTCCTTTGTTGGGGTCTGAAGTCCAAATGTCAAATTCGATATGTCCGCTAAGTCCTTAGCCTCCGTAGTCAGGTCCACCACTCCCTTCACCAGGTCTTCTTGATTTTTTTCCAGAAACTGTTCTTTATCTTGCACTGTTCTTATTTTGATTTTTTTCCCTTTATAATTGAAAGACAGGCCTTGAGGGTACTCCCATCTGTATATTATGTTGTTCTTCATCAACAAGGTGGTCAAATCCCTGTAGTGGGTTCTTACTTCCAAAATATATTTAGGAATATCCTTATAAATCTGAACAAAGGAGTCTTCAATCTCCAGAGATCTTTGATATTGTAAATTCAATATTTTGTCTCTCTCCTCCTTAGATCTCAAAGTTATCAGGCAGTCCCTTGGCTTCTTTTTATTCTGTCTTCTTCCCAGTCTAAAGGCCGTAACTATCTTAAATTCCTCCTCTTTCAAATTCACTTGCCAAAAATCCGAGAATTCTTTGGTGAGGAACTCTGCCAAACTATCCTGCTCACTTTCTGGCACGGCTCTCAGTCTCAAGTTCCTCTCCTTTCTCTGAAGATCTATTAAGGACAGGGCAGCCTCATGTTCCTCTAGCTTTTTGCAAACAGGTTCTAATTTAACTTGCGTTGATTCAGCTATAGTTTTTACCTCTTCAGCAGTCTTACGAATTGCAACATTTTCTTCAATTAATTTATTTATAGTCTCTGTATTAGATGCAACACTTTTAGTGTTCAAATCAAGCTTCTCCGATAGCTCTGTTAATTGTTTAGAATTTTCTGTACCTTGTTTGGTCAATGCCTCTAATGATTCATTAATTTTTATTAATGCTTGTGTCACTGTATCCATCCCTCTTTCCTGCCCTTCTACACCTGCAAGGGCTAGGCCTGATATGGAGCCTCTTCTCCTTTGTGCAATTTTTGTTTTTGCTCTTGTTTTTATCTCATCCTCTTGGCCTCTCATGTCCCAAGGTCGTTCCCACAAGAATTGTTTCCAAATGGAAAACTCCACTAACTTTTTCCTTACACTGTTAGATTTTCCCTCAGCCCTCTAGAGGGAGCAGTTCACAGTTCAAAGTACAGGGAAACAAAGAAAAAGAAAGCGAAAAATGGCCACAACTTTTCAAATAATTTTCCAGTTAGAAAGCTGTTACTTTGTATCCTCAGCCACCAACAGTAGCAGATAAGGTCTCAACTTTGTATCCAACTTGCAATACACCAACTTTGTATCCAATCTCAAATGACAGTATCCAATCCCGGTGAATTAGTCCTTTTTAAAGCAGTCCTTTCCCAAGGGTTTAAAGCAGCGGATAGTTTTCCCTTTCATCTCTTTCCAGCAGGTAATGCTAGTTCAGGTTCATCCCCCCCGCTCCTGCTGCTAGGGGGGAAGGTTCAGATTCAATGTCTAGGTTAAGTATAAATAGAGCAATCTTCCGTCAAATTGCAGCTTGTTTATCGTTGCTTTAACTGTCATGCAGTCCGGGAAAGGCAGACTTCCTTATTTTAACTCTTTCCCGTTTTCAGCCAAATTTTCAAACCGTTTTGCTTTAAATCCCGGAGATTTCCCAATCTTACTCACGGGTAATTGTAAATCCAAATCCGAATGCCAGGAAGGAATCGGCGCTCTCCGTTATGGCGACGCGGCTTCGCTCCGCGAGCTGGGTTGCGACTCTCAGCACCGCGCTCTCACCCGATGCCGCTCCGGAGCCTTTAAAAAGGCTCCTTCGCAGTAAGGGGGGGCGCTTCAGGTGCCCACCGAGTCTCCTTGTTCACAGGCTTCCGCGCCTGTGATTTTAGGGGTCCCCGCTTCGCCGTAGCGGTCAGACCCGAACTCACGGAGCAGCCTCCCTGAGCAGAGCTCAGCAGGAGACCGCCATTGAACGCTGGCGCCGACCGGAAGTCCTGTCTTGACTGTTTGTTACACCTTGCCACAATTGCCTACAAGTTATACCACATTAGCTAATTGCAAACAGTGCCATCTTAAGCATGTTTGCAATTTGTCATGAAAAAGGAATTGCTAACACCTCTGTATCTTGTTCCAAATATTGCTTTTAGGAATAGAGGAGACTGCCTTATGCCCTTGGTCCATTTAGAGCAGTACTGTCTGCAAGAGGAGTACTGAGCATGGCTCCTTCTAGATGTAAAGGTAAAGGTAAAGGGACCCCTGACAGTTAAGTCCAGTCATGGATGACTCTGGAGTTGCAACGCTCATCTCGCTTTACTGGCCAAGGAAGCTGGCGTTTGTCTGCAGACAGCTTCCAGGTCATGTGGCCAACATGACTAAGCCGCTTCTGGCGAACGAGAGTAGCGCACGAAAACGCTGCTTACCTTCCTGCCGGAGTGGCACCGATTTATCTACTTGCACTTTGACGTGCTTTCAAACTGCTAGGTTGGCAGGAGCAGGAACCGAGCAACGGGAGCTCACCCCATCGCGGGGATTCGAACCAGCAACCTTCTGATCAGCAAGCCCTAGGCTCTGTGGTTTAGACCACAGCGCCACCTGCGTCCCAGTAGATGCAGATGTAGCTGGACTACAAATTCTATGTGCCAAAGCCATGAGTGTACTTAGGCCCCCTTGTGCCCTTGGTAAGGAGATGTGCCTGTTCAGCCCTCCCATTGCCAGAAAAAAACCATGCCGTAATTCAGTAATCACAAATGACTCTTAAACTGGGTGTTTAGCATCACAATCCTATAAATGTCTAGTCAAAAGTAATTCCCACCAAGTTCAATGGGGCTTACTCCCAGGAAACTGGGTCCACAGCCTAAATCCAACAAGTCAGAGGCAGGAACTTCTGACAATATCTTGTTTGCCTTTTCATTACTTCCAACAAGGTGCAAGCAGAAAGACACTAACTTGGAGGTAGTGCCCCAGTGAACACTTTCCTCAAAAGTAAGCCTCGTTTAAACCACTGCTCTCTGGGGCAATTGGCCAGGGACCCTTGGGATAACCACATAGTTATGGGGTGGGGCAGATTTCCCCACCTCCAGCTAGTTCTGGGAAGCCAGTGTTTTTCACCCCATGGAAGTTAATAGAGAAGCCCCTCTCTCCTTTAATCTGCACTATCTAGGAAATCAGCCCTGAGTGCTCACTGGAAGGACAGATCGTGAAGCTGAGGCTCCAATACTTTGGCCACCTCATGAGAAGAGAAGACTCCCTGGAAAAGACCCTGATGTTGGGAAAGATGGAGGGCACAAGGAGAAGGGGACGACAGAGGACAAGATGGTTGGATAGTGTTCTCGAAGCTAGCAGCATGAGTTTGACCAAACTGCGGGAGGCAGTGGAAGACAGAAGTGCCTGGCGTGCTCTGGTCCATGGGGTCACGAAGAGTCAGACACGACTAAACAACAACAATCTATCAGTGCGCCAGTGCTGGTATTCATGCATGAAGTTATCATAGAATCACAGAGCTTGAATAAAAGAAAGAAGAAATGACCTTTAAAGCAGCACCCTCTTACCTCAGAATTGCAATGTCTGCTGCAGAGTTGCATGATAAAGAAAAACAACCTAAGATGCTCGCACTTTCATTTCACTTTACAGTGGTGTGCAGTGCAGAATGGCACCATAAACAAGAGATATACACAGTGCTGTATTCTGCACATGTAATTTTTAGCCTTTTGGCCTTTTAACTAACGAACGAATAAAATACAAACAACGGATACCATCAGAATTAGCAGCATTGTCTGGGAGGGAAATGTGTTTTACACCAGTTGTCTAGCCTGATTTTCATAGAAGCTTATTTCCAGCTTTCCAGACTTGAAAGAAATGCTAAATACGTCGGCAGTTCGCACATTTCAGCTGCCTCTGCCAAAGGGAATCTAACACTTCCCTTTAAAAAGAGAACTGTTTGCTTTGAGCAGAATGGGAGTAAATAGACCTGATTATCATTATTTCACTGGAGCCTTGCATCAGATGGATTTCATCACAGAGCCAGAAAAACAACACATCTAGTTCTGGAAATATACACTGAAAGGAGCAAGTACTTGGGGGGAATTTGTTTGCGAAGAATCATTTGATGGTGTAAGCATTATCTTACGGCAAATGGGATTGGTCGGCAAAGAAAACAGCCACAAAACATACAATATAGAGAGAATTTTATAGTGATTTCTAGTATCTGCCACCATTTTCAGACTCTTGTATAAATGATCTTTGTACTGACATACAAAGAGTACATGGGGCGCGGGTGGCACTGTGGTCTAAACCACAGAGCCTAGGGCTTGCCGATCAGGAGGTCGGCAGTTCGAATCCCCATGACGGGGTGAGCTCCCATTGCTCAGTCCCTGCTCCTGCCAACCTAGCAGTTTGAAAGCATGTCAAAGTGCAAGTAGATAAATAGGTACCACTCTGGCGGGAAGGTAAACAGCGTTTCTGTGTGCTGCTCTGGTTCGCCAGAAGCGGATTAGTCATGCTGGCCACATATGCCGGAAGCTGTCTGCAAACAACCGCCGGCTCCCTCGGCCTGTAAAGCGAGATGAGCGCCACAACTCCAGAGTCATCCGCGACTGGACTTAATGGTCGGGGTCCCTTTACCTTTACCTTTACCAAGGGTACGTTACACTCCCTGGGACCATCCTTCAATACAAAAATGTGGCTATTTTAAAGTTGCATTATGTTGTATGTCTGTACAGTGGTACCTCGGGTTACATACGCTTCAGGTTACATATGCTTCAGGTTACAGACTCCACTAACCCAGAAATAGTACCTGGGGTTAAGAACTTTGCTTCAGGATGAGAACAGAAATCGTGCTCTGGCGGCGGGGCGGCGGGAGGCCCCATTAGCTAAAGTGGTACCTCAGGTTAAGAACAGTTTCAGGTTAAGAATGGACCTCCGGAATGAATTAAGTACGTAACCAGAGGTACCACTGTACTTTCCTGAATGAAAACACTCATGACAGGTGTTGTCATCCTGCTCCAAAGTACCACTTCGAGTGGAGCATGTGGTCGCTTTAACTGAGAGAGCAGTGACATCTTGTGTGATCAATGCATTTTGTACTGCTGGGTAGAGAGGAAGATGAGATGCTGCTGCTTTTGACCAATTTTGTTATTTAGCACCATTCTCATTTAGTAGGCTTTCTGTTTGCCTGTCCTGTTAATGCCTTCTATTTATCTGGAAATTACTACATAGTGGTCCACCTTTCTGACACACAAACAGAAGTGTACCTCTGCAACCCGCTCACCTGGTAAAGTGTACATCTATGCTTGTGATCTCAGGGAGACAGTGTCCTAGGACAGTACAGTCAGTTTGGTCATAGATATCAGTTTTATTATGTTTCCATAAATGTACTTCCATTTTAACATGTGGAATTAGTTTATGGAAATCATATTCCCTTTGGATGAATCTAATAAAGCGACTCGTCTGCCTTGAAGGATTTCACTAAAGAAAAAGTAAACAAAAGACTGCCATCTCAAATTACACGTAATTTTCGAAATATGCTCAAGGCTCACTAACAGCCGGAGAAACCTTTCCCAGAACACAATTTATTTTAATGAATAAGGAATCCTAGTTATGCCTTTCTAATATGTCACCCCTAATGAACAAATAAAAAATAGCATATCTCATTTTCTGCCTTTAAGATTGAAATGTACATACAATCCACCACAAAAGCGGCTATACTTTTAATAACTCATTTGCCTGTTTTTTCCCCATTGTCTTCAAGGCATGCAGATGATACGATACACGAAACAGTAGCTAAAATATAAAGCTGAATATATAAAGCTGATACTTTCTTTAATAAGGCATTATTAAAACTGCCAAATCCTTTGCATTTTTTATAAGAATAACTATCTTACATAAGACTTATTTTATTTCAGAACTGCTGTATATAATCTGCCTTTGCTTTTTGTACCTACCTCTAAAATCCTTCACTTGAAATTCTAGCTGGCTGGCTTTCTCTCTTGCTATCGCTTCCATCTCCAGACCATTCACCCCAGATTGAGTGCTCAAAGTGTAGAATCATAGAATCATAGAATCATAGAGTTGGAAGAGACCACAAGGGCCATAGAGTCCAACCCCCTGCCAAGCAGGAAACACCATCAGAGCACTCCTGACATATGGTTGTCAAGCCTCTGCTTAAAGACCTCCAAAAAAGTGGGATGGTGATTTCACTTCTTTTCAGGTGCACTGAAAAATATACCACTTTTTTCATCCTATCCATTTATTTTATTTTATTTTATTTCCTGTCTACAGTTGTACCTCGTTCCGGAAGTCCGTTCAACTTCTGAAATGTTCGACTTCCAAAGCGTGGCTTTTGATTGGCTACAGGAAGCTCCCGCAGCCAATCGGAAGCCACAGAAGCCCCGTCGGACGTTCAGCTTCCAAAAGAACGTTAGAAAACCGGAACACTCACTTCCGGTTATTGATTGTTTGGGAGCTGAAACATTCTACCCCCAAGGCGTTTGGGAGCCAAGGTATGACTGTACTTTGAAACTATGTAAAGAGGAATAATATGAGTCGGGCCTCTGTAATATAGGTCACCATTATAAATCTGTACACATGATATTTCCCTGTCATGCTATGCTTCAACTTCCAAGGCCATAGTCCTTCTTTCTAAAACCATTCTCTGTTCTGCCACATCCCTTACTTTTTTTCCTTACAGAAATACACTTCCACCATTTACAAAAGCTCATTTAACTGCGGAGGCAAGCCTGCGTGCCACCTGAAGGATGTGGAACCATGTTCATAATAATGGCTTCCATGACATCACATGTGCAAAACCTTCCAACTTCTTTTCTGCATATATTTTTGCCTTCCCAAATATTAGCACTGCATGTCTGGGGCAATCTTTGCAGACAGGCGATTTTAGTTTTTGCTCTTGGTTTCCAAAAGCACCAGCTGGCTACTGAATGCACTTCTTGCAGGGCCATTGCTCAAATTCCCCACTGAAGACACTTACCTGGCTGGCTATTCCTCATCATTAATTCCCTGTTCAAAGCACCAATTACCTATTGCGTTCAAAAGTGAATGCTTAGTTGCAGAAGCATTTCTGCAGCAAGTTGCTACCTCTATTCTTTTTATGGCTTTCCTTGTGTTTTTTCCTATAACCTGTCAGCCCTAAATTCTTGAAATCTGAGGATTAATATTTTTACACGGGGACACCCCAGTTTGCTCTCTCCACACGTCCTAGTATCATGTCTCCCACAGATTGCGAGTTGTTTCCAAATCCACAAACACTTGTTCTCAAGGAAAATCCATGTCTGTGTGACCAGACATATGAGCTACGGCAGCCAGCTAGGCTTCGATTTCGAGAGCTGTATGAAGTTCAGAATCAGCCAATCAGAATCCGAGGCACCAGAAAGATTGTCTACTGCCGTCATGGCATAGGATGACATTTCTGATGTGAAAAAAGTTAGCAGAGGCTTTGGAATAGGAAAATATAAATGAAGCCACATATTTACTGCTAGGTAGATTTCAGAAACATCCATACAAGAAATAATATATATTTCTAAAGGTCCATAAAACTGGCTATTATAAAAATCAGATTCACATTCCTTCGGTGAGGTAATTTGGCCAGTCTGTAAATAAGACTAATTAGCCATCTGTACAAACCTTCCTAGCGTCATTAAGGAACTCTCTCTCTCCTAGTGCTGATGGATAAAACAAAATTAGCCAGGAAATGAAGTGATCAAATCGTTCATGTTGATTGCAATGGTTACAGGTGCCATGTTTATTAGGTTTTTGGGAACTGCAACTGGTTCTTACATCTTCCATTGCTCTATAATTTTAAATTTGATTCGCAGTATTAGCTAGATAAAGAATGCCTGCCACTTCTTAATTTTTCGTTTACTTCTAGATGAAAGCAAACGTGTTTGAACTGAAGCTCAGCTCCAACACTGTACACAAGTGATGAGCGCTGGAACATGTGAGTTGAGTAAGAACAAAAAGAACCTGCCTGAGCATACGCAGAGTGCATTTCTTTCTGGGTAACCCACAGGCAGCCCCTAAACATGTGGAACTTCAGAAACATCTCTGTTTTGAGAAAGCCAATTCCATTGAACATAGCTCAGTCAGTAGAGCATGAGACTCTTAATCTCAGGGTTGTGGGTTTGAGCCCAAGGCTGGGCAAAAGATTCCCTTGTGGGGCTAGATGTCTCTTGTGCTCCCTTCCATCTCTACAATTCCATGATTCTACTTAGCCTTCAATACTGTATACTGTATATATGTTCACTGCTGAGGTTGTGCTGAAGCAGTCAGAGAGTACAAGCAGATGTTGCTTTATGAAAACCAGACTTTATTTTGTCTGGGGTTTTTTGCTTCCACAAAAGTGAGAATGCAGCAAGCACTTTTCTCTCTGTTCTGGATGTAGATAGATATATAAAATGTGAAAAACTATTCTGCTGTGCTCTTGAGAATGATGAGTTTGTTTGGTTGATGTGAAATGAGTGAACGATCTTCATCCTCCTTAGTCTTCTATCCGGCTGCTGACTGAGCTAACAAGACTAAGGCATTTCCAAGATTAATGAATTCTGTTCATAACAAATTCATAATATCATTGGGAACTCTCCCTATCTTTTTAAGTCTGACGCAGTGATCGAATGGATGCTTGACATGGCGCAGCCCCTCTAAGGGTTTGGACCACATCAGTTTAAATCACCCAGAGTGGGTTTATTATTCATGGAAATCATAGAATTGTAGAGTTGGAAGGGATCCTGTGGATCATCTAGTTCAACCCCTTGCAATGCAAGAATATGCAGTTGTACCATACAGTGGTACCTTGGTTCTCAAACAACTTGGAACCCAAACACTGCAAACCCGGAAGTGTTCCGGTTTGTGAACTTTCTTTGGATGTCGAACGTGCTCCATTTTGTGTGTGTGTGACTGTGTAGAACCCAGTTCAGCTACTGATTGATTGTGTGACTGCAGTACATTGTTTATTGGTTTCATTTTATGGCTCAATGGTCTCGTTAGATAGTAAAATTCATGTTAGATTGCTGTTTTGGGGATTGTTATTAAAAGTCTGGAATGGATTAATCCATTTTGCATTACTCTCTATGGGAAAGTGCGCCTTGGTTTTGGAACGCTTTGGTTTTGGAACGGACTTCCAGAATGGATTAAGTTTGAGAACCAAGGTACCACTGTACAGGGATCGATCCTGCATCCTTGGCACTATCAGCACCATGCTGTAAACAACTGAGCTATCAAGGATGATCATTTCCATTATTTCCAGTGGGGTTTACTCTTGAGTAGAATCAATCCCTTATTCTGTAAAATAATTTTTTAATGTAAACTTAACAAAGAGGCTTGTGATTCCTTAAAAACCCCCCGAAGAGATTTATTGAGTGTAAGTGTTCAAGGGCAAAAGTTTACTTTGGTAGATGCATGGAGTGTTATCCACAAACAAGCACCATCATATATGTGATCCATCCTGCATAATAGCCACATGGACATGTCCACAAGAGAGCTGTCCATGTTTCCAGTTGAACACAATCTTATAATTGTAAAATATGTCATCCCCCTCCAATCCTGGCTCTGCTCCCCTTACTCCAGAATCAGTCCCTCTAAGAGTTGCTTCACACATCATGCTTGTAAAGTGCAGTGTACATGCATGGAGAAACAGATGAACTGTCAGGCTTCAGGAATCAGCTTCCTCCCCGTAACAGTTAATAAGATCAAATGAAAGGAACATCTTACTAGTTAGATTCTTTAATAATCACAGTGAGAGACAAAGAACATATCTCCTTTAGAAATGGCGGTGCTCCCAATTAAGGCTTACACCTCCTCCATCCCTATTACAGTGGTACCTCAGGTTAAGTACTTAATTCGTTCCGGAGGTCCGTACTTAACCTGAAACTGTTCTTAACCTGAAGCACCACTTTAGCTAATGGGGCCTCCTGCTGCCGCCGCGCCGCCAGAGCCCGATTTCTGTTCTCATCCTGAAGCAAAGTTCTTAACCTGAAGCACTATTTCTGGGTTAGCGGAGTCTGTAACCTGAAGCATATGTAACCTGAAGCATATGTAACCTGAGGTACCACTGTACGTTAACAGTTCTAAGTTCAGGTGTTTTTATTTTTGCAAAAAAACCCATTTAAACAACTTTGCGAAAGCAGCCCCTTTCTTTTTTGGCTACCCTCACAGCTCCCAGTTTGGATTTCCATTGGCCCCATCAAGCAGGGGAAGACAAGTTCTGTTCCAAACAGTTGCCATGAAACCATTGCTCCAGGCTGTAAGCAAAAAAAAGGGAGAGCGTTTGTATGTAGACTTTCAGATTAAATGTGATTAGTTCCATGTTTCATGTCTCTCTACACAAAGGCTACAGTAAATACTTTATTTGGTATAGACAACTGGCTCATGTGAATTATAAATGTTGGTGCTTTCTCTCTGCTCCTCCCCGGTAACCTTTTAAAGAGACACCATTGCTCAGGCTGGCCATAAGCCGAAAAGTAAAACTGGCAATATAAAAGACAGGTGTGAGGACTATTGTTTCGAGTAGCACAGAGGTGCAAAAATAAGGGGTGTCTGGTCCATGCAACCATCAAGAACAGGCATCCCCAAACTTGGTCCTCCAGCTGTTTTGGGACTAGAACTCCCATCATCCCTAGCTAACAGGACCAGTAGTCAGGGATGATGGGAATTGTAGTCCCAAAACAGCTGGAGGGCCGAGTTTGGGGGTGCCTGTTCTATAACAAGGCTTTAGCCAAGCACCCCCAAACTTGGCCCTCCAGGTGTTTTGGGACTACAGCTCCTATCATCCCTAGCTAACAGGACCAGTGGTCAGGGATGATGGGATTTGTAGTCTCAAAACAGTGGGTGGGTCACTCTATTCTAGCTAGGACAGTGGTTCTCAAACTTTTTTCTCTGAGCCACACTTTCAGAATAATTGCGCAACCCCGAGTTTTTAATATATAAGAAATACATTGGAAAACAAAAAGAAACAACTCCTAGCAGGGCCACTGGTTGTGCTAGGTGGGGGCTGATAGGAATTGGGGGTCCAACAGTATCTGCAGGGCCACAGATTCCCCATCCCTTCTTGAGAGAGGTCAAAGCAGATGTTCCAAACTGCTCTAGCTAACAGATCAGTCTGAGACAGCAGCTGGTTGCTGATGTAGCCGTGTGAGATGCATCACACATCCCAGCAGGGTCCTTCCCCATCACCACCACCCCGGTCTTGAAAGCCGCTTTAAAGAGGGACCACCGCTCTTAGTGTGTACCTTCATTGCGCTGTTGCGTCTGGCCAAAGAGGATTTGCAGGTAGTTGTAGAATTTCATAAGCTTGTACAACAGTGCGGCAAAGGAAATGTGTATATGTAACATGGGAAGGGAAACTTCAACTTCCGCAATAACCATGCCTTGAGTCCAGAGTTACCTTTCTGCAAACAAGCTCCTTCAATTCCACAGAATGGCCTTTGTTCCAGCAATGGTTCCCATTGGAAGATGTGGAAGTGATGTTGATTATTCTTTTTGCTCACGACAGCCTCTGTGTCACCACCCAGCCATTTCTGGATATTCCCCCAACGTTCTGAAGCAGATTGGGCAGGGTGTAAGGAGATGTAAGTAAAAATTGCTTCCTCCGTCTTCCACCAGGAGGTAGCGTTCCACTTACGTCATCTTAGGAGCCAACCTTATGGCCTGGTTCTTTCATATTATTAAGCCACAGTTAAGAGCTACACGTAAAAGCCTTAGGCATATAAATTCATATTTCCTTCTCCTCTTAGCGTAGTCACCAGGAGGAGACTAGGATCTTCTGCCTCCATTTTCAGCTAGTTGCAGTTTCTCATTATGAATGAACCAGAACCAATGAACCAGTTCGTATTAACCACGGTTTACTGAAACAAGCCACAATCCCATTGAAGCTGGGTCATTTCAATAATCTATAGTTAACGCTAATCCCCATTTGTTCTAGTACATACCTAATGAGATTCCCCAGTTAGCTGAAAATAGAAGCAAAAATTTCCATTCTCCTCCTCTTGGCTGCACAAATAAAACCTATGCTTCCATCCAAAAGTGCTTACATTCACGTTTTTTCCTAGGATGATCTTGTCACTGGAAAGTGTAAGATTACATTTGAATAGTTATCATAGGTCTTTAAAACTAATTTGGCCCTGACATAAAGCGGGAGGGGGTGGGGTGGGGAATGGGCTGGAAGAACTTAAAAATGAGTAAAGCAGCCCAGCTATGGCCAAAGAGAAGGACGAATAGCCGAAGAGAGAATGCAGTCTGGGAGTAATGCCAGTAAGAGGTACCACTGAGTGGAATAACACTTAAGACATTTTTGGCCCGTGGATTCTAGGTTTGCTTCTTTTAATAGGCAGAAAACCTGTTCCTTTAAGAAAAAGGAAGGGCCGTAGCTCAGTGGTAGAAGACATGCTTGGTAGGAAGACAATCTTGGGTTCAATTCCTAGGATTTCCTGGTGGGGCTGGTAGAAATCCCTGTCTGAGATCCTGGTCAGTACCAGTCAATGTAGACTAACATTGATGTGACTTGGAATAGATGGCTTCCTAATCTCATGTCGGGTAGAAGTGAACTAAGTGTGGCCCCCATCCTTGCATCTCCATGCTACAAAAAGCTGCATGTTAAGTTTCTGCACACATTTTGTGTATATGCAGCAATTCAAGACTTGCTCATGTTACATGCTTATGAGAAAAGGATAGAGTGAGAGGAAAATTAGGGCACGGTGACTAAGACACCTTGTTTTGCTCATGGGCTGGTTTTAAAACCATTATTTTAAAAAGGATCTAGCATCTGAGTGGAGACCTATCTGCAGGCATGTTAATGCCTGTTACGCAGATGATTTCTCTCATATTAACAGTCAGGAACAAAAGCAAACAGATGATTAAACTTATTTGTTCAGTATAATTAAAAGACATACTCTAGGTAACACCATCATATTTTTAGCCCGCTACCTTGAGGATATTGTCCAAACACCAAATGCGCTACACTTTGGGGGAAAGAATTCAGATTAATTAAAGCAACACCTGTGATCAGGTAGACAGATATTAACAGCTGGCATTGTTCTGCATTTAAAGAAACCCAATAGGTAATAATTTTTGAGAAAACCCTAAATGTACTTTGTACCAAAGTAATTATCCCATGTACATTTTTCGTTTAAGATTGGTTTTCCAAATCAATTCATACATTTTGAATTAGATTAAAAATGTTTTCTGGATGAATGTCAGTGTACAATGTAGGATTGCAGTCTTTAAAGTAAATTAGGAATAAATAGCTTAAGGGGCCAGAGAGGATTATTTTTGAAACAGGCGACAGACATGGAAAACAGAAAAGTATTTATAAAGGTGAAAAGGACACACAGAATTTAAATGACTTACCTGAGAGCAATCTCTGGGGGAGAGAGAAAAACAACTCCAGTGCTACCAAACCCTCTTTCATATATTGCATAAATCAAAAAGTAATTTTCTCCCTCTGTTAAACGGATTCTGCTCTCAGTATGAAGAGGCAAACCAAATAATGTTTTCCAGCTGTATACTACATACAGTACTACCATTAGAAGGAAGCCGTTGCATCACTGAGCCTAATCATCTGAACTATTCAAATCCCATAAAATGGTATTAGGGCCCTGCTAGCATCCAAACTGAAACGGAGCCCCCAGAATCCTTTGCAGGAACCTTTCCAAGGGTTGTGGGGCACACTCCCAGATTTGCAATAGGCACCGCTCATACCCAAACCACCGTAAAAGCCAGATTCTCATGCTGCTTTGTGGATATCTACCCCGAGAACTTTGTTGCAAGGTGGCCTATTAATATTTCGGGTAGTATTCAACTAATTAGGGGTCAGCAAACTTTTTCAGCAGGGGGCCGGTCCACTGTCCCTCAGATCTTGTGGGGGCGGACGGCGGACTATATTTTGAAAAAAATAATGAATGAATTCCTATGCCCCACAAATAACCCAGAGATGCATTTTAAATAAAAGGACACATTCTACTCAAGTAAAAACATGCTGATTCCCGGACCATCTGCGGGCCAGATTGAGAAGGCAATTGGGCTGGATCCGGCACCCTGGCCTTAGTTTGCCTACCCATGAACTAAGTGTTACTCATTGAAAGTAATGGGCATTGCCTAGTCGTATTTATTAATTTCAGTGTGTCTGTTCTGGGTCAAACATAGTTGAGTACTGCCCTGTATCTTTTACTTACAGTGTTTTATTATAGGTCACTCTGCAATAAAACATTCTAAATAAGCAGCAATTATGGGGAAATCAGTACCTGGTGCAAATATGCATTTATGCAGTTTATATTCTCCCCTCCCCACCTTTTCACCCACACCCTGCAGTGGTGGACTTTGGGCTCTCAAATTCCAGCGGTGCCCTGTGCTGTTGCTAACATTTGGCAATATCACACCTCTCGCACTGCATCGTGCAGCATTGTTGTGCTGCTCCCTACGCGATGCCCAGTACGGCCGAACCGGTTGCGCTCCCCGAAACCGCCTCTGTACACTGTATATGGACATAAGAAGAGCCCTGCTGGATCAGAGGAAAAGCTCATCCAGTCCAGCATTCTGTTCTCACAGTGGTCCACCCAAATGCCTCTTGGGAAACCCACAAGCAGACATCAGTGTAATGTCCCTCACCCTCTGTTCTGCAGCACATGCTGTTCTGTAAGCAGACTGCCTCTGATTATACTGTTAGGTTTCTGTTTATTGCCACTGTGCAGTGCTTGGAGTCTCAAGATTCTGTTTACATTCCAGAGTTTCCGGACTGTTGGAAGTCTCGCGGGAGACGGATGTTGATATTACTGGTTTCCTGTTCCTTTGTTCAATTTGCCTCTCTGCTTTCACAGAGAGAGGATGTTTTATTTCTGTCTGCGTAGTTAGAAATAAAACTCTTAGCATGTAGCTCATATTTCTCGCCCTTCCCTGCTGCTGTATACTCTGCGTAATGAGGGAACGTGCCTGGAGCCTCATCAAAGGCTCAGGTCGTTAATCTCGTCAGAGGACTCGACCGGAGGAGTAGCTTGGTCGAACGCAAGTCCGACATATACAAGTAGCATATTGCCATCCAAATATAATCATATGTATAATATTATATTTAGTACCATCATTATATTGCATTCAAATATGTCCTTGGTCTATCAGGTTAAGAGATATTCCTACTGCTATGTTACACCGTCCCTGATACTGCCATTAGCGCACTTAAAATTTGAGAAACAAGAAGGGTTCATACTCTGCTCCTTGTCAACTCTGCACCATTTGCACTTGGCAAGCAGCTGTGGTCCCTGAAAATATGCTGGTTAGCAGCATTGACATGTCCACAATGATGTTGTTATTCCTAGTTTCTTAATGCACTCCTCTGTGATATTCTTGCTTGCCAGTCTCACTGTCTTGATTATACATCCTTCATCTTTTTTCTTTTATTTTTTAAGGTAAGAGTAAGAAAAATCAGAGCAGCACTGCTGGTGTACAGAATGTGTATCATTTCACAAGAGAGAAGTCTGATGAAAATGTTGTTGAAAGCATAGCCGCTGAATATTTATCGTGGCCCAGGATCTCGTTTTAATTGAAAACTGTAATTAATTTAGTTTTTGCCATCTCACTTGAATCCTTAGGAGATCTATATCTCTGCTTCTATCATTTCAGGAAGAAAAAGTTAAGCTGCTATTTCTGATTGGTGGCTGATTTGAGGGAGAACCTCGTATTGAAGCTGCAGCTGCCCTGAGGCCAAAACAAATGTTGGCACCCTAGATTTAAATCTGAAACGAGATTTCGGCTTTATTCGCTTTGTTTTGAATTGGTCGTTCTAAGGCACCAGCCCTAGAACTTCACTAATAATTTGTGAGTTTCCCTTCGTCAATCACGGTTTAGGCCAAATTGCCCAATTGTTGTGTCCATTCATTTTACCACTCAGCAGTTAGGCATGCTGGGAGGGGGGACTCTGAGGCAGGGCACGCAAATAGAAAATGTTAGGGAATAAACTTTGTGAATTACATAGCTGCCTTCACTTGCCCTAAAGGCAGGGATCTGCAAGCTTTCACTGAAAGGCAGGAATCAGGTTTCTAGGAAAGTGAAATTTTCAACTTTATCAAATGATTAAAATTCACATATAGGGGCCTGAGTTTTCAGAAATGGAAAAAACGCACCTTTTGAAGTGAACCAGATAAAGAATGAAGTTGTGTTGTGCAGTTCCTCTTCAAAGCTTTCCTTCTTTTATACACTCAGCCTCATAGAAAAGAGAGCAAAAGAATAATGAAATCGGAATCCACTCACTTTCCCCTCTTGGAGGTATTGCTTCAATCATATTGTTACGCTTTCCTTGCCGGAGGATAGTTCCAGATAAATGCATTTTCTTTCAAATCAGCCTATCAGGCTTTTTTTAATGCTGCAATTTAGATGTTGTCTGATTAGCATAACAGCCAGTCATGTAGTGCAAGATCTCTATGACTGATAACAGTGCGAGTCAAAGAATAAAAATGGTACACATAGGTGATTCTTATAAACCACGCCTGCTCTCATGCTGACAGAACTGCAGATATTTGCTCCCATAGATAGCAAGCGTTAGGATGAGCCTCTTTTGTTGTTTGGATTTGTTATTGTTCACTTGTATACATTGTGAGTCACTTTGAGCACAATTTTGTGGGAAAGTGGTATGCAAATAAACAGACGTTGAGGGATTACTTTCCTTACAGCAACTAAATCATATCTCTCTTTTCTTGTCATCTCATTTTATTGTATTTTGCCCTTAAATTATATTTCTAGGCGCTCTGAGGTGCTTGATCTGTGATAATATATTTACTTGGGTGAGAACACCCCAGATACTGTTGAGGGGCATTTGTTAAAGCAAGCTTTAATACTCTTTAAATTGTGTTGTTTTATCATGACCTATAGTTTTCAGAAAACCAAATGAAAACACCGTTCTGCTTTACTTGACTTACAGCCTGCTCCCATGAAGACTACAATCTTATGCAGACTTACAGACTCTGAATTCAGTGGAAGGCCGGCCCTAACGTTAGGCAAAGCGAGATGTCCGCCTCAGGGAGCTGAACTTGGGTGTCATGAAAGGGCAAATTATTAGTTGCTTAATTCATTACTATTGTATGTTTAACTGCCAGGAAAAGAGGGCAGATCTTGTGGGATTTTCTGTCTCAGGTGCTGGAATAACTTGGCGCATGCATCTTGACTTTGCAAGGGGGCAGACTTTGCTTCTGGCAGCAAAATTCCTTAAGCCAGCCCCAGGTTTTGCTTACTATGGTGAACGTCCCATCAGTACAAACACTGCGGTTTGTCAGACGGAACACTTCTCCTTTTCTTCTTCCTGTGTGCTATTTGGAGAGCTTTGGAGAGTGCTATGGGTGGAGCAGGAGAGGGAAATCCCCGTTGCACAAGCAGAAGACCTCACACAAGGCTTGTACTGACAGGGCTGTTGGGTGAATCCTGCCCTAATTTTAAAGTTTAGAGCAGAAATTGTTAGGACTGAACTGTAACCATTTTCATCAATAGATCATCCCTCCCCGCCATTGTCATTGTCCCAGACTTATGCTAGCTGGGGAATGATACTTTTCCAAATGAACCGGGCCTTTTCTTTACTTGTGAAAATTATTAGCAGCCACACACACACACACACACACACACACACACACACGGCTTTACAAAACAGCCAATCCTTACAGTTCTGTTGGGCTGCTTCCCTCAAGCCCAGCCTTCCCAAGTAATTACCGTTTCAGAAGATAAGATTGCCAGCTCTTTAGACTTGTAAATGGAAAGCAGGAAGTTTCAGAGGAACTGCGGCTGGCACCCAAGTTTATCTAAGCTGTCTAGGGGGTACTTTTCCTGTGAGCATTTAGTTAGATAAGCCATATTTGAATATTAAGCTGCTGTATCTCAAGCAAGCATTTGAAATGCATTTGCCCTGTCTTCTTTTTTATATACAATGTGTAGCGTCTACTTTTTAAACTAACAGCTGTTCAAAATGAAGGATGCAAAATGACTTACGCAGTGAGAGTAAGGGATAAATCGTTGCATTATAATGGTGCAAGAGAAATTATATTCATTTGTATTCTTTAGTCTAGTTGACTGTGTGGCTTTAGTATCATTTGATTAGAATGCACTGAAAATCATTATTCAGCAGTGGGGGTATCACATCTAATAATGTATAGAAAGCCCAAGGCACCCAGATTTAAAACACATTGAAGGAGAGAAGAAGAAAAAACTGAATAAATCCAGGGGCGCCATTTCTTCTTTCAGTAGAGTACCAGAGAATCTGCTTATGCTGTTACACTCCTCTAATGTGTCTCTTTTATATGGTGAGCCTATTGCAAAGTCCCTCCTGTTCTTAAATGGTATGCAGTGTATATTTTTTTTAAATCACTGTATACAGAATGTATATCATACTATCACTAATCTTGATCAAACTAATATTGAAATCTAGTTTTCAATGCTGTTACTTGTTCGGAAAGTTTCTCCATTAGAGCAACTGTCCATACTTTTTGCCTCCAGTTATGCGCCGGCAAATTGTCTGTGGTTTTCTAGTGCCAAGCTATTAATTGCCATTCTGAAACCAAAAGAAGAGTTATCAGCTCCTTGTGAGGAAGATTATATTGTTCTCTAAGGAAGATTATTAATAAAGCAAGCCGACGAGTACTTTGTATGTCTAGTGATGTTAGTAGGCTTAGTTCCTTAAATACATTTGTCCAGAAAGCTTTAATCCATATCACATGCCAACCAATAAGGAAACAGTACTGTTATGAGAGAGAGAAACGTGTGTATGCGTATTATATATATATAATAAAAACCAACTGATTGAAAAGATACTGTCAGGGAACTGCCATCGGTTCAGGAGGGAGAGAGGAAAAGCCGGATGGATTACAGAGAGCCCCCAAAGATCGTGGGAAGCAGCTCCTCCTCAGCGGAGGAGAGTAACCACGCCTCCAGTGGAGAGGAACTGCAGGGCTCGGAGGAGGCGAGGCGGTGCCAGACACCTTGCCTGGGCAAAGCAGGGAGAGGTCCTCCGTTACCCACGCCCTCCTTGCGCAGTAAGCTTTCGCGCCGAGAGGGGAGGCGCAGACTGGGCGTCAAGAAATTACTTTGCTGGGGAAGGTTTAAGGACCGCCCACTCACGGATTCTGCCAGTGAACGGGCCAGCCATGGGAGAGTGGCACTCTGGACAGATAAAGTTTATTTTGGCATCAAAAGCAAGGCTTCACAGTCAAGCAGGGAGGTATTTGCCTGCTTGCTCTTGAGCAACCCCTTGGAACCCTAATAGTTACCTAACCAAAGGAGCAACTATTTGCCATTGGGTTATGGCTTGCTTGGTGCTCACACCAACATACTGTGCTGACAAATTTGGATACAGAGACAAGTTCATTTTAAATTAAATACTCCATGTACAGCATTTTTCAGAAGCTGATGCTCTTATACCTAACTATAATTTCTGATATGGACTCCTGGTAATATTTTGTAATGTATGCTGTGTTCCTTGACACTAAAGGCGCAGGGCAAGGTCTGAAGCCACGTAAAACACAATGATCTTGCTGATGCCATAGGTGTGTGTCTGGATCAGTGCTTAGGTGAGCGATGACCTGGGAGCCCTGTGTACTCCACTTTCAGCTCCATGGAAGAAAGGCAGAGGATAAATGCAAATTATAACATGCAATCTGTTACGATGGCATGAAAATGCTTTCTATCAGTGGCCTCTTGGCTTTTCAGTATGTTAGAGCTCTAGGGGCATGTCCAGATGACATGTTAATTGTGCATTTGTTCTTATTTGTTTTCAGGGAGGTTAGATGCTGCTGTATCAAAAAGTGTCCTTTTGGGGAACTAGGTTTGTTGACAAACCTGGTATGAGATTGAATCCCTCTTGAAAACAGCGATAGCTTCGGAGAGCTCAGCTGCTTTGAAGTGATTGCATTCATCTGATTGCTTGAGTGAGAAAGAGAGGACAAACTGGTGATACTTTCCCTTAATTTGCCGTCATCTTTTAAACGAGAGCAAATTATTCCTCTGGCATTCTCTTTTTGTCTTCAAAGCATAATCTACAAGCCATCATTTTCACATAAATAGAAACTCAACTAAAAATAACTCTTCTTAAATGTTTTATCAGACATCTGGTTTTGTCTGCTGACACCTGTTTTTTTGAAACTCAAGCGCACCTGTCCTTTGCTGCATGCATTTCTGTGTAGTCTTTAATTAAAAAAAAGCTAATGGGATTTAAAAGGACAAAGTTGAAGTCTCAGGGATAGTCCAACCATCTCACTAAATTACTGTTTTTTCCTTGAAGGTAGGTGTCAGAGAGAGAGAGAGAGAACAGCAAAATATCTCAGAATATTTATTGTGGAAAAGAGCCTTTTGCTAACATAACATGCGGCCTGGATTTGGGCATTGAGCAGTACTGAATGGGACGTTGTTGTGGACAGCCTGAGAAAGCTCCATCAGGCCTGCCAACAACCCTTAGAGTGAAATGAAGCTTAGTTACAAAGTAGTAAAAGTTCCTAGATTATTGGTATAGGAACTCATGAGTGGTTGGTGAGAGCCATGCGGTTGAGCTGGATCAACCAGCTCAAACCTCTTCACATGCTGAGCTGCTCAGGTAGACTGGGTACAACAATAGGCTTGACTACCTATTTCCTCCCAAGGTAAGGGAAGTGACATAGCTCAGCCCAGCAGGACAACTGTGGTACCTCAGGTTAAGAACTTAATTCGTTCTGGAGGTCCGTTCTTAACCTGAAACTGCTCTTAACCTGAGGTACCACTTTAGCTAATGGGGCCTCCCACTGCCGCCGTGCGATTTCTGTTCTCATACTGAAGCAAAGTTCTTAACCCAAGGTACTATTTCTGGGTTAGTGGAGTCTGTAACCTGAAGTTTCTGTATCCTGAAGTGTCTGTAACCCGAGATAGCACTGTATTAACCCCTTCATGTATATATTAGACTTCAGCATGTTGCCTGAATGAGGCTGGTTATCTCACACTAATGTCCTTACACGGTGCCGATTTCATCTGCACAGCTGTTCCACTGAAATGAATGGGAAAGTTGTTGAGGGCAGGGGAACTGTAAGCATGCACTGCAATTCCTGACACTGGAACAAACTGCTGTTATCACAATAGCCATGTACAGGAGCCCCCTGTTACTTTGTGATGTTCAAATTATATTTCAACAGAGAGGAGAATGTGGGAGGTTTGTCTGAATATAGAAGGCCCCTCTTGGGAGAACTCCAATTAGTGGTGTTCAACGCACACTTTTACCTATAAGCTCTATTGATGGCAACAAGATCAGAGCTATGCTTTTTTACTACTGTGCAGGTACCACTGAGAAAATGTGTTTTGTTCAGTGCTGAACAATATCAGCATGCTTTTAGATATATATTAAAGCTGTCAGAAGACTTCTTTTTACCTGCTGTATATCTTGTGATGTGACTGTATGAACACAGCAGTAAGAAACAAGGCCATTTTAAGTCTCCTTTCATGCATTATCTTCTTCCTTTCCATATTTATAATTTTATTTTCTTTTGTTCTGCTTTGTGGGTGTACAAAGTCACGGATGAGATAATAACTAATTAATGTTTGTAACATGCCTTTTAAAACCTGGGATAGAAAGCGTTACACATGCTTTTATTAGTGTTTGGTACAGCCTCCAGGGTAGTTATTTCTGGCTCGTTAATTTGCAATCTAATCTGAAATTTCTATGGGTAATTTGAAAAGGCATTTGAAGTAACTACAAGCTGTTTGTTTTAAAGCATATTATTCCCCGATTTTTGGAAAGAAAGAAGGCAGAACAAAGCAAGACCATTAGAATGTTAACATTGCCACATTAAAGAAAACCAACTGTGGTACAGAGATGTTGCCTTGGGGGAAAAAGGCATTTGGAAACAGAAAGATATTAAGGTCGGTCATTAAATAACCCTTTGTGAAACCAAGCAGCCAGAGCCGGCCCACTCATGAGGCAAGGTGACGTGGCCTCCTCAGGTGGCAAGATCCACGGGGCAGCAGATCCTGATATAGATCTTTATCCCACCCCACCCCACTGCCGTTCTTGATGTAGATCTCCACTTACCCCCTTCTTCCCTGGTGGAGAGGTGGGACGCCATTTTGTGGTTTGCCTCAGGTGCCAAAGTGTCTTGGGCCAACCCTGCCAGCAGCATTTAATAAATTGCACTCTTTTATGACATTCACTCTGAATTGCTATATTCACCCTATTAATCAAATGTGACTTTGTGCAAGGATAATTATGGCTACAAACAAATAAAAATACCGTACTTTTCTGTCTATAAGACTCCCCCATGTATAAGACGCCCCCTTTCTGGGGACTCAAATTTAAGAAAATGGGGGGGGGGAGCTGACACAGAGTTGTTGAGCTTTTTGCAGAGGATTACCCAGAGTTGTTGAGCTTTTTTTTAGGGGGGGTTACCAGAAATCACTCACCTGTATGCATCCAAATATCCGCTTCTCATCTGTCCCCTCGCCGACAGAAGCTGCCAATCGCCTGCCCAATTGCCATAGCATCGGCGAATCAACACCAGCCATTCATGCAGTGACCAATAACGCGCCCAGTAGCCTCTGACAGCCATGGCAGCAACCAATCAAATTTCCACCCTGTGCACTATCCCTGTATAAGAAGACAAACACTTTTTAACATAATTTTTAAAGGAAAAACCCTAATCTTATACACGGAAAAGTACGGTAAGTCCCTCTGCCCCTGCGTCACTTTCTGACCCAACTTGGGCTCTTATTACATTTTTGAAATATGTCCTGTTTCTTACTGGCCCCGGACTTCCTTCTCTTATCCTTTCCCCTTCTAAATCACACATGAGCACAATTCCGCACCAAAAAGGGAATTTGTAAGCTGAACAATAATGTTCTCATTGGCAACTGCCTGCTCTTGGCAGCCTTTATTTTTTAACATTTCTTTGACTGCCTTTTTATCGATTTGAACAGGCAGTCTGATGAAGCTTGTCACATAACCACTAAGCTAGGATAATAAAAGAAAGAGAAAAAATAAACCTGAGCTGTTCTAATGAAAACAGCAAATACCTTCAGATTTACATCAGCATCACCATTCTACTGCAAAATGGCAAATAGAGCAGCATTGGGGGACAATAGCATCCTGGCTATGTGTTCCAATGCTTGCGTGTTTCCCCAACAGTCATGTAGGCTTGGAATCCACCAAAGTCCAGTCAAAGGCAACTATAGGGTTGCGATGCTCATCTCGCCTTCAGGCCAAGGGAGCCGGCGTTTGTCCACAGACAGCTTTCCAGGTCATGTGGCCAGCAAGACTAAACGGCTTCTGGCACAATGGAACACCGTGACGGAAACCAGAGCGCATGGAAACGCTGTTTACCTTCCCACCACAGCAGTACCTGTTTATGTACTTGCACTGGTGTGCTTTCGAACTGCTAGGTTGGCAAGACAGAGCAACAGGAGCTCACCCTGTCATGGGGATTTGAAACACCAACCTTCCGATCAGCAAGCCTAAGAGGCTCAGTGGTTTAGACCACAGCGCCATCCACGTCCCTTTTAATATTCTATAGAGGGCTGGGAACCCTGTCTGAAACCCTGGACAACCACTGCAAGTCAGTGTAGATCTTACTGAGCTAGACAATTAAGTCAGAGGTTCCCAAAACTATTTGACCTACTGCCCCCTTTTCAGAAAAAAATAAATACTCAGCACACCCCTGGGAATCTATCTTCTTTAACCAAAGGGGAGGGGCTGGCGTCGCAGCAAGCTTGCAACTGGCCAAATATGCAGGCAAGCTGTGATCCACTTCCTGGGCCTGGGTGAAGCCAAAAAGGGTTCCACCCAAGCCTGGGGAAACCCTTTAAAACCGCCAGATCCAGGGGAAGTTGCTGTTGTCGTCCTGCAATGGCGCCCAACATGGTGGTAAGTGTCATTACACAACAGATGCAACCTGTACAAATGGTTTTCCAAAATTTTCTTTTCTTCCTTCTTCATGCTCACACCACCCCCTGCCCCCCAAATTGCACCTGAGGCCACTACTGCACTGCACTCTGAATCGTTCCAGGGGGCGTTATTGCCCACTTTGGGAAACACTGGGCTAAGTATAAGGCTGCCTCCTATGTTCTTAGGATCCATGTGAATGTGGGCATAGAGAGGTAAGTTGTTGTTTAGTCGTTTAGTCGTGTCCGACTCTTCGTGACCCCATGGACCCGAGCACGCCAGGCACTCCTGTCTTCCACTGCCTCCCGCAGTTTGGTCAAACTCATGCTTCAAGAACACTGAACAACCATCTCGTCCTCTGTCGTCCCCTTCTCCTTGTGCCCTCCATCTTTCCCAACATCAGGGTCTTTTCCAGGGAGTCTTCTCTTCTCATGAGGTGGCCAAAGTATTGTAACCTCAGCTTCAGGATCTGTCCTTCCAGTGAGCACTCAGGGTTGATTTCCTTAAGAATGGATAGGTTTGATCTTCTTGCAGTCCATGGGACTCTCAAGAGTCTCCTCCAGCACCATAATTCAAAAGCATCAATTCTTCGGCGATCAGCCTTCTTTATGGTCCAGCTCTCACTTCCATAAGTTAAGTAACAGCTTGCATATCTGCATTCCACCTATGTTCTTACTGTTTGGTAGGATTCCCACCAGTATCAAATGATTTGCCATCCCTGAATTTTCCAGCCTGAATTAATTACAATCCCCAGCTTCATTTTTTTAGTTCCCATAATATCAAGAGGGTCTGGTTATTTTCGGGGGGTGGGGTGGGGTGGAACCAACTTTTAAAAGGACGATCTTCCAATATGCATCTCTCAGGAAATTCAATTTCACTCTGTGCCAAAGGACTTTGTAACAAGCCCCCATGGGCATCTGAATCAGTCATATTGCATAATATTGAAACTGATGTGATAGAGGCATTCTTTTAGTACAGAGAAAATAAGTTGGCACTTATAGATGTTTTACCACGGAAGACTGACAGCGCTGCAGACTTGCAAGAAGGAATTATCTGTACGTTAGTTCTGTGACGGGCACCATGGCTCAGCCTAGTGACAAGGAGAAAAGCTAAAAGCTTTCATTAGAAGAGAAGCTGTTGCAGACGTCTGGGCAAAACAAGGCACGAAGTATAAATAGATCATTCAGTTGCTAACCAGTGCCAAGGTTCTGTTAAGGCTACACATCTTATTGGCTGGAATGCTCTAGCAATTGCCTCCCATCACAATATTGCATAGGTTACCAATGCATTGGTAGGAGGGCCACGAAAGGCGGAAAACCTACCATGTCTCAAGAGAAGGGATGTAAGAAGGCAGAGGATTCTGTTCCAACCTGTATTCATCGCAATCAGCGCTCTTTCCATTCTGCTGCTGTTCGGGTTCCGCTACATTATTAGCGTTGGATTGAGTCACAGCTGATGTGCAGTTCAACACTGGAAGGTTCAGCAAGTCTGATCCTAGCCTCTTGAGCAGCTCCACAATTACCAGTCCTGGCTTACTGCAGAGAGCAGAATCTGATACAAGCACTTTGACTTATTAGCAGCATCACTCCCTTGACCATTAAAACAAAAACAAAAACGTCCCCCAGTATACTGTACTGACCATGACTTTAAGAAGAGCAGAAGCAGCTGGGAAGGGAGAAGATGAGTTCACGCGGGTGGTGGGGGAGAATAGCTTTAGATGTCTTTGTTTCTCAGTTTGATCCTTTTATGTAGTTTTGTAGGCATTGTGGTATTTCGTGCACTGCGACTTGCAGTTATTTTTATTGATCAAAGTTTAGTAATTATTTACTGTAATTATTAAGAGAGAATTTCTGTTTAATTATTGTTTGCTGATGTTTTGAGAGTTAATTTTACTGCACACTGTTACATTCTAATAGATTATTGAATATTACTTTATTTGATATAAGTTGTTCCATTTTAAAGTTATGTTTCATTATGGCTTTTTTTGTATTGGATCAGATTATTATAAGGCACATGTTCTTCATTGTATATCCTGTTGCTGTAAACCGCTTTGTGCATAGGAATGTAGAAAGGCGGTGTACAAATTAAAAGTGAAATGAAATGGGTAAGAGCTTCCTTTTGCTATTGTTCTTTTTGCAAGGTGAAATGACCAGCGCCTGTACCCACTCACACTTATGGAATTAGAGGAAGAAGAACAAGCGGAGCATTTCACTGTGGACACAAGCTGGGCTGTTTGCAAAGAGCATAACAAACAAGATATTTTTGGAATCCATGAAGAACGTCACAAACTTTGCAGGAAAGGTAGAAATTTTCTAATCTCTTCATGTTTAATTTATGCTGTCAGCTTCTAGAAGCTACAAAATGCAATTAGTCGGCAACTTCTTGCTGCTGTTCCCGTTTCAACTAGAGAGCCCATGAAAGCAAAATACAAAATGTCATATTAGTGAGACAGAGCTAAGAATTTTCAAGTCCAATTGATTTCAGTGCGAGGGAGTTAATACATGTGCAGAGTGATTCCTTCTGTATTTTTAAATTAGAAGGTGTGTCCCACCATGTTCTATGGACATTACTCACAAGAAAGCAGGCACAGGATTGCAACCTCTTATAAGACTTTCGCGGGATCATATCCATACTCATGCTGTCAGTATGCTTTTCTTATAGCTGGCTATCTTCAGCCAGTCTACTTTATGCTTGTCTCAGATACTGGCTGCCAGTGCCGAGAGCCTTCTGCTGGTTCCCTCACTGTGAGAAGCGAGGCTACAGGGAACCAGGCAGAGGGCCTTCTCGGTAGTGGCGCCCGCCCTGTGGAACGCCCTCCTGTCAGATGTCAAAGAAATAAACAACTGACATCTGAAGGCAGCCCTGTTTAGGGAAGTTTTTAATGTTTGATGTTTTATCACGTTTTTAATATTCTGCTGGGAGCCGCCCAGAGCGGCTGGGGAAACCCAGCCAGATGGGCAGGGTATAAATAATAATAATAATAATAATAATAATAATAATAATAATAATAGTAACATCTATTTTAGTGATCCCCCCTGAGCACTGCATCCAACGAAGTTAAACTCAGAGGCATAGCTGTCAACTTCCCCCTTTTCTTGCGAGGAATCCTATTCGGAGTAAGGGAATTTCCCTTAAAAAAAGGGAAACGTTGACAGCTATGCTCAGAGGAGACCCATTAAATCAGCAAATTTCTGTTGGCTCATTGCAATCCTAACACGTTAAGTTTGTTAAGGAAATGTAGCTCCGTGAGGGGAAAATAACCTTCCCGAAAACAGGAGGAGAGTACAGTCATACCTCGGGATAAATACGCTTCAGGTTGAGCGCTTTCGGGTTGCGTTCCGCGGCGACCCGGAAGTAACAGAGCACATTACTTCCGGGTTTCGCCGCTTGTGCATGCACAGACGGTCAAAATGACGTCACACACATGCGCAAAAGCGGCGAAACGCAATCCGCGCACACGCTGTCGCATCTTGCGTTCTGTTCGGGATGCAAACGGGGCTCCAGAACGGATCCCATTCACATCCTGACGTACCACTGTATAGATTTAGAACAGTGGTTTGCAGAAGGACAGAGGGGGAAAGTTGGGAAATATTGGGAGATGAACAGCAGAAAGAAGAAACACTGGGGGAGAGATAGCTGACAGACTCAGTGTCTTTGGAGAGTATTCCTGAGCCCCCCTCTCCAAGGACTAGGCGTGCATTGAGAGTAGCTGAACAGAAAGCTCAGAGGCAGAAAGCCCCAATCAGCCGGCGCAGGGATGGCGTAGGATAAGAGAGACAGAGGAGGTTGGGCTTTACTTGGAGCAACGCCATTATTGAATAGGGACTACATTCCTTTCTCTCTCTTTCTGTGAATACTGAATAAACCACGTGTTAAGGGCTCTTCGTGATTATCTGCTTTTTTTGGCTGCCACTGGAGGAGGGATAGGATTCCCTAAACCTTGACAGGAGGGGGCAGATTCATTCCTTGATCCATTTCCACTTCCCTCTTCTCTTCTACCATCCCTCCCTCCTTACAGGTGTCGTGTGGCAAGCTGCATTTTAAGCATCTCATAATTAAAGCAAAAACAAAAACAGCTTCTGATATTGACCAAAAGGAAAGTGGGCAGCTAGGTGTTTCAGAGCAGGAAAAGCCCAGAGGCAGATTCAGGGGAGCACGGCCAATTCAGTCGCATTGTGCGCCAAGCTTTGGGGGGGGCACAACTATGACTTAGAAGAGAGCAAGAGAGTCAGGGGGCGGGCGAATTTTGGTGTCGCACAGGGCACCACTGAAATTTGAGACCCCAAGATATGTCACTGACACAAACCCATACTTACGGAGGAGCTTCAGTTAGGCTTATTTATATACACCATGAAGGGAAGCGGGTGGTGGGTGGCGCTGTAGGTTAAACCACAGAGCCTAGGACTTGCCGATCAGAAGGTCGGCGGTTCAAATCCCCACGATGGGGTGAGCTCCCATTGCTCGGTCCCTGCTCCTGCCAACCTAGCAGTTCGAAAGCACGTCAAAGTGCAAGTAGATAAATAGGTACCGCTCTGGCAGGAAGGTAAACGGCGTTTGCGTGCGCTGCTCTGGTTCACCAGAAATGGCTTAGTCATGCTGGCCACATGACCTGGAAGCTGTACGCTGGCTCCTCGGCCTATAAAGTGAGATGAGCGCCGCAACCCCAGAGTTGTCCATGACTGGACCTAATGGCCAGGGGTCCCTTTACCTTTATATACACCATGCTGACTGCTTATTGATTCAAAAACCCAGGGGAAACAGAGCTATATTATATATACCATCTGCCTAGCAAGAACTGGCAGCTGTAAGGTGCCGTTGAGCTGCCAGTACCTCTGAGGAGAGAGTTTGGTATGCCTGCTGCACCAAATGCCTGTTTCACCTCCTGCTGGTTGAGCCAGTTGCAGAAGCTCTGCCAATACTGCCAGCTAGGTCTCTTCCATTTAAGGCTTTAGTGAACTCATCCTGGAAACTTGAACAATAATAATTGCAAAGTAAGGTTTAGTCAAAACAAAGGAATTCATTTGAGGGAGCTTTTCTCTTTTGTTATGTAGGAGAACAGGAGGCGTAAAGGAATAATTAATTACTCCGTAACCATTACTTCTCAAAGCAATTCTCTCTTTGGTACTTTGGGAAAGTGTGGGGATGCTAATGAAGAGGACACAGAATACTGACTTCTTCTTATTGCTGTTGCTGCTGCTGTTGTTGTTATTATTCATTTCTGTAGCGTAAAGCTCAGATAAAATAAATCTATGAAATATACAGAACCTCAGTTAAAACCAAAACAGCGCAATGATGAAATTAAAGTAAAATTCAAAGAAACAGAAGAACAGAATGGAAAATCTGACAGGAAGTTGTAAGAAGAGTGAAGTTTCTGTCTACACACTTTGGTTGTGGCCCAACACAGAATTAAGTATGCTTAAGGCCACCGTTTTCCTCTAACCCTAGTGCAGCCTTGTTTTTAACACTAGCCTGGCACTGGAGTAGCCAGTGTGATGGGGTGTGCGTGTGTGTGTGTGTACCACAGAACCACCCTCCACTGCCACATACCTGGGCTGTGCTTACCCTGCTAGTGAGCCTCTGCAGACTCAACCTTGCCACTACCCTGCCTTGCCCCTGCAAAAATGCCAGTGTGGGGATGGTGGTTCTGTGGCACTGCCCCATCGGACTGACTTCTCCTGGCCTAGTAGAAGGAATTTGATGCAGGTAATTGGCAAAGGAGGCATGGCTTCAAAAAACAGAAAGCAGATTCAGGTTGCAAATGAATTCTGTGCCTGGTACCAAGCTCTAAGCCAGTTTGTAAAAAAAATAATAGAATGCACACATGTAACACTTCTGTGATGAGGAGAAACCAAAACATTTCCCCCTGCCAATCTGTCCTGAGCAAGGTGCAGCTTCACCTGCATGCACTCACAAAGACTACCCCTCTCTGAATTCCATTCTGCTTTGTTGCATTCATGGCACTATACAGTGGTACCTCGGGTTACATACGCTTCAGGTTACAGACTCCACTAACCCAGAAATAGTACCTCAGGTTAAGAACTTTGCTTCATGATGAGAACAGAAATTGCGCACCAGTGGTGCAGCTGCAGTGGGAGGCCCCATTAGCTAAAGCAGTACCTCAGGTTAAGAACAGTTTCAGGTTAAGAACGGACCTCCATAACGAATTAAGTTCTTAACCTGAGGTACCATTGTATTACAGAGCACTTTGAAGTTACTGACATTGTCATTTTCCTCAAACTCCAGCTGTTCTGCATATTTCTTTACATTGCATTGTGTTCCTTGGCTACTTTGATTCTTCTTTGCCTCAAGGCACCTCCTGCAAAGGCGCACCTTTCGCAGTTTGCTCATGGCACGCTATGCGTGAGCAAGTAACGAAAAGGGCATCTGAGCACAGTGCAGAACATTCGGTCCAGAGCAGCTCCAAGCTGTGGGTGGCCCTGGGGGAGTTGCCCTTAGAGGGTCTGTCCAGCGGCACCAATGAATCTTCTCTCAGGGCTCAGCCACACTTCCACTTGCTCCACCACTTTCCCCCTGGGGAATCTCGTGGTTGAATCGGAACAAACAGCAGTCGGATTTCCATTTGTTCCGATTTAGAGCTAAAGAGCAGGAAGGGTTGGGGGAGGAAGCAGCAGAGCAAAGGCAAAACCACTTGGACCCAGGCTTTCTAGGGACGATACAAGCATAAGTGTGGACGAGCCCTCAGTGGCCCTTGCTCCTGCTACTTACTAGCTGCCTGCCTGCTTCCCTCTGATGATGTTAGCACCAGGTAGAGCTTCAGGCCCATATTACCACATGCCTGTAACCATCTTCAGTATAGTATCTGTCATGTTCATAGTGCACATAAAATACCTTAGGAATACATCTTTAAAATGTAACCAAGACTAGTGGTTTAAAAGACTAACAAAGTTATTATTAGGACAGGGTGATATACTGATATATATACTGATATATATCTCACAATGTCTGAAATAAGGATGGAAGTATGTAGAGGCGAACAGTAGGGCTGGTTTTCTACTTTGTGATATATCATAGGCTTGCCATACATCAGGAAAATTCCTGACACGTCCTTGTTTTTAAGTGTTAAAAATGGCGTCAGGAATTTTGTTGAATTGGCGAAATGTCAGTGAAAACCCGGATGTTTGGCAACGCGATAGAAAAAGCAGCGGAATCAGCTCAACAAGCTTAAAATCACTATTTGGGGGTTAGGTTTATCCCCACAAAAAACTCAACAACTTTGCAGGTGTCAGGAATTTTACTTTCTGAAATATGGCAACCCAGCTAAACATCGCAATATACTGATATATCGCAATGTCAGAAATAAGGATGAAACTATGTAGAGGCCTTAGCTGGCTTCCTGGTTTTTTCCTGCAGCGTGATTTTTGCATAGCACGCACACACATCATGATTCGCTCCAAGATATTGCCAGGTCAAAAACAATGAAATCCATATCGTGATATAGACTTCAAACAGGTTTTGGACGATATACAGTGGTACCTCTGGTTACGAACTTAATTCATTCCAGAGGTCTGTTCTTAACCTGAAACTGTTCTTAACCTGAGGTACCACTTCAGATAATGGGGCCTCCCACTGCCGCCACACGATTTCTGTTCTCATTCTGAGGTAAAGTTCTCAACCTGAGGTACTACTTCCGGGTTAGCGGAGTCTGTAACCCAAGGTGTTTGTATATCAATATATTGTCCATCCCTGGTTATAGTGTAAACTTTCATGGACTGACCTTTGAAAGCTCATGCCACAATAAATGTATTTAAGGTGCTATCAGGTTCTTGTTTTTGCTTCAACAGACTAACTAACAGAAATTAAAGAACTGTAATGCTTGAAGTTGCATTAGAGGGGAGGAAGAGACAGGAATGATGTTCCAGAAAAGCATTAGTGCTTGTATGAAACATCAACTGGTGTGTTGTTGTTGTTTTTACTTTGATCTGCTATAACATTTCCTACGAAAAATAAAATCCATGTCCCAGAAAAGAATGTTGAAGCAGAAAACACCAAACCCATTTCCATCACTGGAACATATCATCCATTTCTAAAACAACCTTGATGACTTAGGTGCTTTGTTCAGAGTTTTATACTAGCGAAACTGAACAAACAAAATGGACATGGGGGTTCAAGTCGGCAGCACAATGTTCTATGGGGGAGGCGGGAGTGAGTTCAGTCTTTTGTGTCTATCCCTTTTCCTTCTACTTTCTGAATACACTGATACAATCAATGTCAACCTTAATTGAGGCTCCTGCCATTCCGCACAATGCCAGCTGAAATAGAAAGGCTTTTATGTCATAATTGCTGGCTTCCCAAAGTCCTTGAGGGGAGGGCTAGCTGTGCTCCTGTGCCCGCTGTTGTGCTGCTTTGCTCAGTTTTTAGTGCACCATGGAAGGAAGGAGCAACGTGGTGCAGAAATCTGAAAGCGGTCTGTCGTAGCCAGGTTTATTGTGCTAAGTATGAGAGACATCTGAAGAGGTAAAATACATTGGTCCAGCCATGGGAGGTATGTGAGAGCTAATGGAGGCAGCTCTTTTGGGCAAAAGGAGCACTGCTCCACCAACCTTATTCTGCACTCTCCTCAACCCACCTCCCTTTCACCCCTTTTCTTACAACCAGCCCGGGATGGGATGAACTGCCTGTCATCTCCTTAATCTCAGTGTTGCCCCTTTTAGAACTCATCAGGTAGGGAAAATGGGACAAAACCAGCGTTCCCAATGCAACGCACCAGCCACCGGTGGTGAGAACTGGCTCAGGCAGCTCCCGAGCTTGGTTGCAAACCAGGAGGACCAATATACTACAGTATGTATGTGAACAGAAGAGCTACAGCAAAGATGCATATGCATGCATGCACACACATCCTGAAAGGAGGGTGCATCTGCCCCCTACTTTCCTCACAAGCATTCCTGAATCAGGATGGGTCTTACCAGAAGGAAGTGGTCCGTTTCCACCTCCCTCCCCCTGATATTGTACGAACCAGTCTCTAGTTCTAGATTTGGAGCTAGGGGGCATTAAGATTGCTCTCTGATGAAATAGAAACATTCTGCATACACACTGCCCTAGGATACTTCCGGCCTGTCTCTTAGCAGAATTTTCAACACCCTCACTAAACTACCATTAGCAAGATTCTTCAGGAGAAGCTAAACATATTCCCCCCACCCCAATATAAACCTAAAAACAATATTTCTTCAGAGTGGTTCTGGCTGTTACAACACGGATAGCCACCTTGATTCACCAAGTCCCTGTTGTCCTGCTGTATGCAGCAGTGTTTCAAGAGGAACTTGAATAGGAAACATCTGCAGTCTGGGTGCCTGTTCATGATATATTTGCTAATCCCTTGAGGAAGTGAAGGAAGCAAAGCAAGGAGGAATATTAAGATGGAAAGTTATTTCTTTCCTTGCAAGAAATCCTAATGTCTGCCCATGTGGGCAGCATTTAGAGATGGAAATCAGTCAATTGCAGCCACCCACTCACTTTCCCAAATTTTACTCAAAGCTCCTTTTTTAAAAAAAATAATAATTCAAAAGCACTTCTGCGAGTTCATAAATGGATTTTGACATTTCAAACAAACTGGGGGGGACGGACAGCAGACACATAGCACTCTGCTGCGAAAAACAAGTGGCATAAGAAACTAGTGGAAATACTTTAAAGGTAAAGGGACACCTGACCATTAGGTCCAGTCATGGATGACTCTGGGGTTGCGATGCTCATCTCGCTTTATTGGCTGAGGAAGCCGGCGTACAGCTTCCGGGTCATGTGGCCAGCATGACTAAGCCACTTCTGGCGAACCAGAGCAGTGCACGGAAACGCCGTTTACCTTCCCGTCAGAGAGATACCTATTTATCTACTTGCACTTTGACATGCTTTTGAACGCCTAGATAGGCAGAACCAGGGACTGAGCAACAGGAGTGCACCCCGTCACGTGGATTCGAATCACCGACCTTCTGATCAGCAAGTTTTAGGCTCTATGGTTTAACCCACAGCACCACCCGCGTCCCCGGAAATACTTTACAACCTGATAAAAGAGAAGCTTTGTCCTGGATGGTATTCAAAGACAACTATTAATAGTGCTACATCACTATATGAAAAAATAAAATAAAACCAGCAACAAAAAACTTGCCCACATTGCAAAAGAAAATGTCAGGGGCCAATTCACAGATAGGCTACTCGAGGTTAAAATATTTCCTCAGACCTCAGCTAGGATCAATAGGAAGCAATAAAGCCAAAAGCAACACCCTTTTATTGGCAACTGCTAGGGATCTTTGCTGAACATAACTACATTCACACCATACATTTAGAAGAAGAAGAAGAAGAAGAGTTTGGATTTGATATCCCGCCTTTCACTCCCTTTAAGGAGTCTCAAAGCGGCTAACATTCTCCTTTCCTTCCTCCTCACAACAAACACTCTGTGAGGTGAGTGGGCTGAGAGACTTCAGAGAAGTGTGACTGGCCCAAGGTCACCCAGCAGCTGCATGTGGAGGAGCGGAGACGCGAACCCGGTTCCCCAGATTACAAGACTACCGCTCTTAACCACTACACCACATTGGCTCTCATTTATAGCTCATGCCTCCCCCCAAAGAAAACTGTAGTTTCCTCCTCACAGAGCTACAGCGCCCAAGATTATCTGAGGGAACCATGTGCTTTAATTGCGTTTTAAATGTGTAGTATGGCTGTGACTTTTGAGTAGACTGAGCAGATCTTAGCCATGGGGAAGGGGAATGCTAGTCAACCACAGATGATTGCTGTGTGGAAACATCCTGTTTTGATTCTGCTTCCGGTTGTGTGTGTGTGGGGGGATGTCTGTCTGCAGTGCTAAAGGCTTCCAACGTGGAAGTAACTTAACTGTTTTGGAAAAGCTAAAGGGATTGGTTAAAGGTCCATTGTTTTCTGCTTATACGTTATCTGCCTTTGTGCTGCTCCACAGAGGCTCCTCAACCATTTTGCCCAAGCTTGGCCTGACCGTCAGCCTGACAAAGACCAATGTCCTGGGTCAGGGACGTCACCAGCACTCCACACGCTTGAGGTGGTAGATGATTTTGTCAACCTGGGTTCCACCATTAACGTGCAACCTCTCCATTGATGCTGAGCTGGACAGGCATAACTGGCAAGGCAGCTACGGCAAGGGTTCACCTCTCCCAAAGAGTATGGGAAAATGGGATGCTAACAACCAATACCAAGATGGAAGCCTACCAGGCTTGCGTGCTGAGAACGCTGCTTTGTGGAAGGGAGTTGTGGACAACTTACAACCGCCAGGAACAATGCCTCGATGCCTCCCACATGCATATTGGTCTACATGGTCACAGCAGGCGCCGTAACTCTCCAACGGTTTGACTTCACCCCCAAAAGGCGTACTACTCCACTGTTTCCCAAGACAAGGCGGATGCCAAAACCAAATTGCAGTATTACATGTATACTCTTTTGGTTAAGCGTTTACCTATAAGTGCAAACTGCAAGTATGGAAAACTATTCTACTGTATTCTTCACAGTAGACCTGCATGTTATAAGGCATATGTAGAATGGCACCACATGTTTAGTTCTGCCTCCTATGTCGCATGTTTTCCGATAACCATGTATCACACCTTCTTGTGTGCAAGGAAAGTCGAGCGTGCAAGCTCCTGCTCATGAGTAACGCCCTGCACAATCAGGACACCTTCCATATCAGGTGTTTTGATGACCTGGAGCCCATCTACATGAGCAAGAGCTCACAGGTTGAGCTTTCCTTACAAACAACAGCACACAACGTATCCTTTGTTGAAAGAAAAAGACACAACTCCAGGGGCCTAAGGCTAAACCCACCTGCCCTACACACAAGTAACATGTAAACAGGGCAAGAGAGTCTTGATTACTCACATCTCTATTTTTAAGTATATACTCTGTGGGAAATCCAGGTTTGCAGCTGTGTATCATGTGAAATTATCCTTTATTTTATAGGCTGTAATGGGAGCTCAAAGATAGTATTTGCTAAGTGTTTCAAAAGTTGTTTTTATAAGCCATCAAGAAAATGGAAGCAGGGAGCACAGATGTGCTTAATTTGAATACCCCTTAACTTAACAGGAATGACAGTTTGAAGGGCAGCTTGGCAAACACCAATTACGGCCAAACATTTGTGAAGGCATGATAAGATTCAGAAAACGTCCATTCTTTACCAACATATTGGTAATTTGTATGCTCTTTTTCTCAGCTACTGGCAGACTAACAATAGTTTCTCCCTCATCCATTCCAAATAAACGGATCATGTCTTTTTTTAATAAAAAAGAAGCAACCCAAACAGTAAATTCTCTGGCCTGGAACACACGCTGAGAGAAATATTAAATAATGGGAAAATATTTTTTTCTGCTCAGTCACTGAATGAGAATAAGCAACCCCACATTTAATGAATTAGAAGATTCATGTAACTAGGCATGGGAGAGTCAGACAACCTCAGTTTTTCTCAATTTCTATTTTTTCCAGTCTTCTGTTCACTTCTCCACATTTCCACAACACTTGGTGGAATTAAATTTTTTTGGGGGGGGGTTTCCCATGAAAATTCATCAGCATTTCAGAGCAAATTTCTCCTGATACACACATTTTTGCATACCAATTTTCCCTGACATAACGCATGCTTGTTTCCCTTGTATATGCATTTTTGAACACATTACAGTGGTACCTCGGTTCTCGAACAAAATCTATTCTGGAAGCGCGTTTGACTTCCAAAACATTCAAAAACTGAGGCGCGGCTTCCCATTGGTTGCAAGAGCTTCTTGTACTTAGTGGATGTTGCATCACACATTCGGGTTCCAAAAAATGTTTGAAAACAGAAGCATTTACTTCCGGGCTTTCAGCGTTCAGGAACCGAAATGTACGACAACGGAGGCTTTTGGGAACTGAGGTTCCACTATACAGTATTTGGCTGGAGAACTGCATTGCAAAATTCAGAGAAGTCTGCCTTTAAATGAGAACTGAATCAAAATTTCTCTCCCACCCACACAAGGAACAACCAACCCAAACTCTTGTGGTCGCCATTGTAAGAATCCCTTCCAGGTGAAATTCTTTAGTCTTGGTGAACGAGAACTATTTCCATGGAGATTTCCATGGAAGACACCTATTGTGACCAGGGCCTATTAAACTAAGAATAAAACTATACACTAGTTTTAAAAGTTTTACACATGATGGGAGATGCTACAGAAACCCCATAAAGGCAATAGTGGCAGCACAATGTTCCGAATCACATAAACACACTGCAAGCACACATTTGAACAAGCAACTGAAGACACCTGTGGCCACCTCCTCCTGCCATGTGTGCATTCATTGTACAAAACGGGATGTCTGAACAGGGCTTCTAGTGTGCCGTCATTTGCAGAAAACATGCCTGGAATGAGAAGAACTCCAAGAAATGGAAACTATTCAACTCCGGTGCCTTGAAGAAGACAGAAGTGCCCCCTGAAAGGGTGATTCCTTGGGGAGCCGCAAGGCAATAAATCCTTCTGTAAAAACCCAAACATTATGGCTCAACATTTCTTAGCTGACATTTACAGCTAACCCATTTCCCGCAGTTCTAATTTCCTCTTCTTGGAAGAGATCCAGATGGGTAGCACATGTGGACGATACGGCTGGACGGAATGAGATGGAATGGAAGAAAAAAAGCAAGATTTCCTCCACTCATTCCCTCCACAAAAAGGGGGGAAAGCACTTGAGCTAGTTTCACCACACTCTGCCTTAGCCTCGGGTAATGCAGATAGAGCTTATGGATAATTGAAAACATTATTAAATAATGACTTTATCCTTTGCAGAGTTCCTTGGGCTAAATCAAATGCATCTGCCTTCTTTATAGGTTCCTAATATAAGGTAGTATGATGAGGATTACTATGGCTCTCCTTGATATCAGTGAGTTATGAGGACATAATTTTACCTCTCCCCTCAACTGGAAAGTCCAGTCCACCCCGCGAGGCAGTTAGGAGTACAACCAGAGCAGGAAAGGGAACATTTCTCTCCTAAGTTCAGGGTTCAAGCAGACAATGGAGAACTACTGTTGGCAAGCCCCATGGCCCCCACACCAAACCCCTTCACATTCATTCAGATTTATGGCGGGCAGATTCTCTTTAGCAGGGGTGAGGAATTACAGGCCCAGGGACCAAATTTGGATCCAATTTGGGGTGAACTTAGTGGGATATGACAAGGGCTTCCCCCCCCCCAAGCCGCAACTCACCGGAGCTCAATTCTGGCACCTCTCAGGTGGGTGCCATTGCCATTATAAAAGAACAAGGGAGGCATTCATGGTGAGTTCCAGCACCTCTTTTTCTGGAAAAACAGCACTGGATTCGACCACAGATCTTGGAAGGTATGCTCAGGAAAGGAAAGAGAATAATTTTAATTTAAAAGATGACTCACACCAGCATAGTACTGTTGGTTGACACCCTCTTAGTTGCTTCCTGAGATGTTATGTGAAAATGGTGCTCATTTACAAAATTTGAAAAAACCCCAACAACAACAGTCAGTTCTAAAGAACATATAAACTCCCTCAGACAAAGAAATACATGAACAGTTTAATATTTTTAAAACTGTATTATTTCAGTTGTGCTGCCAGGCAACTAACGTCATGGAGCTTTGCTGGTATAAACATTGGCTCCCAGTGCCACAGCTAAAGGGCTATTGTGAAATCATGCATGCTTTCGTTGAGATTCCTGCAACTCAGCGGGGTTGGACTAGATGACCCACAGGATCCCTTCCAACTCTACAATTCTATGATGGCCAAGGTACTACTGTCCGTGACGTCCCAAGCCATTTCGTTTCCCGAAGTGGGAGCACCAAATGTCCCCCCACATCCCTCCAAGCATAGCTGTCAACCGTCCCTTATTTGGCGGGGAAGTCCCTTATCCCAGCGCCGTGTCCCGCTGCTGTCCCTTATTGATGATGTCCCTTAAATTTCCCGGGTTTCAAAGGAAGCAGCTCCTCTCCCCCCCTCCCTGCCGGCCAGGGAGGAGGGAGGCTCCAACTGTGTTGCTTGGCTGCGTTGCTCACCCAATAAGGAGTCTAAGAACGATGGGGGGTGGAGCTTGCATGCCTTGTGCCGATCAAATCGGCCGCTTTGCCTGGGGACTCGCCTTTGCTCAGCGCTTCCCAGCGGAGAACGTGACAGTGGTTTTCCTTGCTGCATCCCCTTTGCCGGGTTGCTGCGCTGTGGGAACCACCACTTGAGGATTCATTTGGCTGTTGGCTGGGCTTTCTGCCTTTGGCTCGTAGGGGCTCAGATGTCGAACATACCTGTGCTGCTGATCCCTTATTTCCGAGGCTGCTGGTCCCTTATTTTCAAATCTGTAAGTTTACAGCTATGCCTCCAAGCCAGGCCCAAGACTTGAAGTAGTTTGCTGCATCAGTGAAGCACCTATTCCTGCCTTCATCTTGGCCTCACACCCTTGTTCAACTTGTTGTGTGGTAGGCCTGAGCCTTGCTGCTGTACAAATGGAGGGTTTCATTTCAGGATAACAGTGCAAAAGGCCTCTAGAAGGCCATGTTGTCTCCAAATACCCCATTCTTGTAGTTCTCTGTTAAGTGCACAGGAAGAAACAGTGAAGCAGTGATGATGGGAGTGATTTCACAGTTGCACCCTTGCCCACCCCCAGTAGACTTGGCTATGAAGGAAGACCTAGGAGCTAGCTGAGTAGCAAAACTTGCTGCAAACTTGCTGCCTGCTTTTCAAAGATATTCAGAAGTTCTGCTGCTGCCTGGATTTTCATTCCCTATCAGCACCAAACACAAGGCAGATTTCCTTCAGATTAGGCTTTTATCTACAAACACCAAGTCATCCCCCAAAGCACTGCTAACAGTTTTATCTCTTTTTTTTTTTTGCTCTATACTTGCAGAACATAATTTAATTCATGAAAAACTTTCATGCCTCTGGAACGCAGAGATGTTTCCTTACAAAAAAAAGGGGGGGAGGGAAGTCTCAATTATCTTACCAAATATCCTTGAGCTTCTCTCTCAACGTATTAAAAAGAAAAAAAGGGGGGGAAAGATTGTTATTTACAAACGTGGCCAGCAACAGGATTCTGCTTAGACACTTAGGCACTGTGCAGCTTTTTAAATTGGGGGGGGGGAATATTGGCACTTCAAATCAGTCATGATGAGCAGTTTAGGGAGCCTATGAACACATTTATCAGGGTTAATTGAGATGGTAGCACCTAAAGAGAATCCTCATTTTCTCGCCAGTTTTAAAATATTTTAAATGGTTCCCCCTCCCTCGCTTTATTCGTTTCATTTCACAAAAATGGGGGTCTTGGCCTTAATTAACCAGCTGGAAATGTTGTTAAAATCAACTCTCTGGATATTTGCTAATCTCTCTTCAACAGAAATGCCTCAGTATTTTTTTGGCAACTGGGCATTCCTGCTTTAGGCCCCAGACGAACTGAAGCAGCCTCAGAGCTATCATCCCATAAAACACAACAGTCCTGTTTGAATGCCATAGTTCAGATTTACAGTACCACATGATAATTGAATGCTGGAGTACCATCACCATGGGTTTTCTGGAAATATGCATTAACACATCACTAACTCTCTCCACTGAGGTCCCTGAGGAACCCGTCACCAGTCCTGTCCACCACCTGATGAGTTTTGCTTCATCTACCTAAATTGGCCCAAGAGCACCTTCCTCATCAATGGCGGACACCCAATGCAAACAAGCCTAAGTTAAGACCCTATGCACATGACAAACTGCTTGACTGGCACACTGGTATTAATAGTTTAAGTAGCCACAAAGGATCAGAAGAGATAGGGACCAGGAGATTTTCCCCTGGCTCACTACTACATAGAACATCACTTGACTTTGGGCTGCTGCTGTTCGTGTTGCGTGATCTGATTTGTCCCCTGCCATCAAGAAACACCATTCGCACATAGCGAAGAACTGGAAGAGACAAGATTTACCAACTATTGAAGAACGGCAGATGAAGATGATGGACTATATGGAACTTGCCAAACTGACAGGGAGACTCCGAGACCAGAGAGAAGAGACGGTGGAAGAAGATTGGAAGAAGTTTAAAGAATATTTGAAAAAATATGTTAATATTTAAATCTTAGAATAGCTTTTGAAGTGGATATCGGCTGTAGGGTTAGAAGTAGAAGATAGTGTATTTCAAAATAGTATTATCTGTAAGTGATAAAATGTGAAGAGTTTTATGGTAAAAGCGTGATAAAAAAAATGGCTAGAAATTAATGATATATGTAAACTGCTAAAGATAAGGTAAAATGAAAATCAGATAGGGGGGACTTAGGGAAGCTCTCATAACAATGTTTAGAAAAAATAAGGATAAGACAAGAATTTGTATTGTTTGTTTTTCTGTTTTTCTGTTTGTGTTGTTTAATTGTGTTATAAAATGAATTTAAAAAATTGGGGGGGGGGGGAGAAACACCATTCGCACATGTTATCGGACTGGTGTTAGGGACTGGGAGGCCGCCGAGGAGTGGGTAGGCTGAGGGCACAGGGCCTGAGGCTGATCCAGGAGAAGGGGGCAGTGATTTATGAGGTTTTGTGCCTCCTGCAAGGCAGAAGCCAGAACTGGAAGGAGGGGAAGGGTCAGAGCAGGAAGAGATGGGGAAGGGGCCGCAGGAAGTGGGGCAGGAGTCTCTTCCCCCCTAATTCCATTGTGAAAGCTGGTGAGATACATGTGTCATTATTTCACATTTAATTGTGCATGTTTGCAGTAACACACTAGTGAAATAGCAGGTCACAAGGCGTGATTTATCAACATTGCCCGTTATTTCTCATTGTGCCATTACAACACACAGTTATCTCTTGAATAGTCATTGCCTTATGGGGGGGGGGATGGTTTCCTTAGCAACAGAAAATGGATAGTGAAGAGAAGACTCCTGTTAAGAGCAGGTAATAGTCATAGTCAATTATTAATAACTGTTGTTGTTGTTTGAACAAATATTTCAGAAAAGAGGAAAGGTTGCAAGCAACTTTAGGAACAACTTCAATGACATCCAGATTCAATGGAGAGGTACCCCATCCACCACTGGATTTATCTGAAGCAGGAATTAAAAAAAAAAAAGTAATAAGCCTGCATATATTCATGGAGGTGTGTTTACATAATAGCCACTAAAAGGCATGCATTGAAGGACTGCATCCCCTTTGTATGGTGGGGAAGGTTGTGGTACCTTACTAGGAATTTGTACAGTGGTACCTCGGGTTAAGTACTTAATTCGTTCCAGAGGTCCGTACTTAACCTGAAACTGTTCTTAACCTGAAGCACCACTTTAGCTAATGGGGCCTCCCACTGCTGCCGTGCTGCCAGAGCACAATTTCTGTTCTCATCCTGAAGCAAAGTTATTAAACTGAAGCACTATTTCTGGGTTAGCGGAGTCTGTAACCTGAAGCGTATGTAACCCGAGGTACCACTGTACAGCCCTCTAATTTCACAGTCTTCCCCAAGCAAGAATGCAAATGTGAAATTCCTAGGGGGATATTAAAATTAAAATTACTATCATGGGTGTTAAGGGGGGCAGGGAATGAACCATAATCCCTTGATTCCCGGCTTTTTAAAAAAAGAAAAGACACAGTTTGCAGTGCTTGCAGAACCTGAGACGTGAGACAAAATGCACAGGTGTTCTGCTTCTCACTTTTTGTGAGAAACTAGCTGGCTTCACCTTTTCAGTGTTTCACTTTGAACACACGTCCTGTAGACGCCCATGCTTCCGAGTCCCCTTTTAGTGTCTTTTCCAGAGAAAAGTACAAATGTGAAATCTACAAGCTTGCTGAAAATAGACTGCAAGCCCCTTCCATGCAGCTGGTCTCCATGCAATTAAAAAGATTAAGATCACGTAGGGGCAGGGACATAGGGATGTGGGTGGCGCTGTGGTCTAAATCATAGAGCCTAGGGCTTGCTGATCAGAAGGTCAGTGGTTCAAATCCCCGCGACGGGTTGAGCTCCCGTTGCTTGGTCCCTGCTCCTCTCAAACTAGCAGTTCGAAAGCACGTCAAGGTGCAAGTAGATAAATAGGTACTGCTCTGGCGGGAAGGTAAATAGCATATCTGTGCACTGTTCTGGTTCGCCAGAAGTGGCTTAGTCATGCTGGCCACACGACCTGGAAGTTGTACGCCGGCTTCCTTGGCCAGTAAAGCGAGATAAGTGCCGCAACCCCAGAGTTGTCCGTGATTGGACCTAATGGTCAGGGCCCCCTTTACCTTTAGGAGAAGGATAGAGAGCACATGGCTCACCTGCCAGTCCCTCCCGCAAGCTACCCATCTCACATATTAACATCACAACAGCACATGAAGAAAAACACTATATGTGGATATTATGGCTTCTCTTAGCTTTCAGGCGACTGCGAAAACTATTTTTTAGAACTACCGTATTTTTGCTCTACAGGACGTACGCGACCATAGGACGCACCTTGTTTTAGAGGGGGAGAACAAGAACCCCCCCCCCCTGCTCAGCACCCCTTCAGCGAAGCGGCAGGAGAAATGGAGCCTCTTCCATTTCCTCCTGCCGCTTCGCTGAAGGGGCTCTGCGTAGAGAGGAAAAGCTGTGCAGCACCTCTCCAGCGAAGCGAAGCCAGGAAAGCAAGAGGGATTGGTGCACACCGATCCCTCTCGCTCTCCTGGCATCAGCAAAGCAACCTGAAGCCTTCGGAGCACAGCGGGAGTTTCCGCTGCGCTCCGGAGGCTTCAGGCGGCTATCCCTGAAGCCTTCGGAGCACAAATTGGGTTGAAGTTGAACAGATGCAAAAAAATAAAATAAAAAATGTGTTTATATTGTCCTGTGTGGAGTATTCACCTTGTAGCTGTTGTGAAATTCTCCCCGGATAGCTTTTTGCTTCAGATATATTTGAAAAAGACTTTAATTGTTATTTTTAATATTAACACCAATTTGCCACTCAAGCTCCTTTTCGGCCAGCCATTCTGTGCTCTTTTCTGTTTGAAAAATTGGGCAGGGACTGGACTCCACTCTTTAACAGAACCCTTTTTAATGTTTCCATGCTTATCACAACATAATATTAACTGAAGTGCAAGAGATTGGCTGTATGGAATTTTCTCCTTACACGGTGGATGGGAGGTAAGTCAGTCAACCAACAAAGTGTAGACACAACTTGTCTTCATTGGAATCAGTGGGATTTAATGAATGTAACTGCATGTGACACATCCACAGAGAATGACCAGCAATCAGAGACCCTAAAAAAAACACCTTGGATAAATATCTGTCAGGGAACTGCCATCGGAGCTAGAGGCGGAGGCAAGGCTCCAAAGCAATGCTGAAGAAGGGCCCAGCAGGGAGAGAGGCAGCTCATCGGCTGGGGAAGGAAATCAGCGTAACACCAGGGATAAATGGGGCAGATGGGGGAATCGGCGAGGGGGCTCCAGGACTCCTCGCCGGAGACCAGCGAGGAGAGCACGGGTCCTCCGCTACCCCCACCCACCCTGCGCAGAAGACTTCCGCACAGGGAGAGTAGGCGGCGACTTGGCGTCAAAGAACTTCTTTGCTGGAAGAGGTTCAAGAAACGCCCACTGACGGATTCTGCTAGCGACTGAAACAGCCACGAAGTGAAGGGCTGTCCAGACAGAAAAGGTTTAACCAGGCAACCTAGCCTGGAGTGGCGGTAACTTACGCACGAGCAACCCCTATAACCATTACAATATCCTAATATAACTTTCCTGAATGTGAATCTCTTGGGGGTAAACAGCATTATTGTGTCCTGTCCTCAAAATGATTGTGAGCAGCACAGAAATAATATACTTCCAGAAGTATCTAATGCCATGTGTCAGAACAGTTCATATCGTTTTAATTGTGTGCAACTGAGGTCAATGACAAGACACCCATCACTATAATCGCAGCTGGTTAAATAAACCACCAGATTTGATTGTGATATTAAAGCTGAAGTCAGAACAACCTAGTCAGAACAACTGAATGAGAAGCTTCACATATATATACATAAAACTATTTCAAAGTATTGTCCATTTTGAAGAAGCAAAGACTGTTACCTTGACGGTCAGGTTAACAAGCGTCAGAGCAGATTGTCCGTTTAGTTTTTATGAGCTGTTAATAATACAACCCTACATTTACACGATATTAAAATTCCCCTCTTTTACGTCTGAATATCATTAAGGGTGTTAATTCATGCAGTCTACTGATTGCATTAATAATAAAACAAACTCCCATAACGAAACAAAAAGAGCACAAACATGTCCAAATTATTTTTTAAACAGCAGCTTTAGAAACTTTCAGCATGCGCGTTACAGTATATTTACAGGGGGGGAAGAGTTTCCTTGAGTTCCAGTGGGTTGTCTGCGAGCACTCGATGCTGGGATTATTGTTGAAAATAATTACGGATGGACAGGCAAACACCCCTTTCTCTTACTGCATCAGCAAAGTCAAAAGCAAGATGTATGAGTCACACTCTGCACATCCATTGCCAGTGTTTCTGTGTAACATGGCAACCCATGCTCACAAATTTGTATTTTGTAATGTCAGAATGATGCGGAAAGGCTTGTGCGCTGGCCCTGGGCTCTCCCCGTGCACAGTGGAGGCGTAGCAATGCCCCCGTGTCAGAGGGGATTCCTGGCTGTGTCATGCCCCTGGCCGACCAATCTGGCCAGGGGCATGACACATGCCCTCTTGGTTCCTGCCCCTCCTCTTTAAGGGTATTCCGTTAAAGGGAACCGGGGCTGTGGATCGTGTTCAAAGCCTAGGTATGGAGTAAGGGCCATGCCATGCCCCATCAAGGACCCTGGGGGAGCTCTCAGTTGATGTACATCAGCAGGGCTCCCCCTACTGGTGGTTGACCCTTATTGGACTTCCTGCATGGGGGGCAGGAGTCAGATATAGTCGGTTCAATTCCAGTGCCTAAGTCAATACCACTCACATTCTGTAACCAATAAAGTTGTGGCCTTAATTCACCAATTAACCTAAAATACTGGTGTCCATGTGTTTTATTATTCAACAAATGAGGGAGCTCAGGGCCTTGATGCGCAAGTATGTGTTCTGCTGTGGTACACTGATTGGATAATTCCTCCATATCATAATTCATCTTTCCGTTGGAATCACTGACGTTGGACCCAGAAGTAGCCTCAATCTGATAGAAACCCCAAGACTCCTTGCCTACAAACAGCTGCCTCTTATGACTAACATTGTAATTAATTTATATGCATAGAACTCCCAGGTTTGCTTAGGCTGTCTTTTAAAAGCTTGGCAACCGTAATTGCCATTTTGATTTAACAATGTTATGTGATAAAAAAAGGGACCATCTAATCACACACAGGTCAGAATCTAATCTCCACTTGACATGTGAGTGTTAAGATTAGAATTGCAAACTTGTGACCCTAACCACAGCCAAATAAAGCCATAATTGCACTGTCTGAATCACTTCTGCATTCATTTGCATAAGATCTCCTCACACTCTGCTGGCGATAGAAAGTTAACTGTGACCCAAAATCATCCCAATGAAAATAGGGGCAAAGTTTGATTGCAATTATCATTACCATTTGACATTATCATTTGTTGTTAATGATTCTTCTAGGTATCTCATTCCCCGCCCCCTTTGCTAGTCTCAAATTTCTGTTCTTTTATAACGTCCTACATTCTCTCGTCACGCTATTTGAAGAGACCTCACTATTGTAGCTTGGGGGTGTGTGCACGCACTGGATGGCCAATTACCACAGCGGCGGCACTTACAGTGGTGCCTGTTGTGCGTCTGAGCCACATGTCTCTCCTGGGAGTGACGCGATGGCTTGGGCACCTGCAGGCACCACACTGCCTGAAAAGGCAACGTGGAGCTCATGTCCGGCCACCACCTCCCCCTCAGCTGAAAGGTGGCTGAGGGGGAGGCAGGGGACAGATGCGAGCCCCACACTGCCTTTTCAGGCGGTACGGTGCCTGCAATTGAGGGGGAGGCATAGCGGACTGCATGCAGGCCCCGGCTCTGCGCAGCACGCCCTACCCCGGGGCACCCAAGCAGCTAGCTACGCCACTGAGAGTCCTGCTTCCTTAGACTCAGCTCAAGCCAATAAACTTTCCACATCCTCTAGTGTATAAGGGGCACAGGTTGGGAATACTGTACACATAGCTCAGATTTGGGGAGGGGGGCCTTTTGTTTTGCTGTGCGAGATAATACAGCTAACATGCACTGGCTTCTTGGTGTGAGGAGACAGTGCTCCATAAACAGAGTTGTTGCCTGGCTGAAATGTCTCCTCCAGCTGGTGCATCAACTGTTTAGATTGCTGATTTTTAGTGGTGGAGTTCTGCTCAATGTTTCTCTCTTGCAGAAGCGAGCATTTTTGAAAACAAGCCAGAGAAACAAGAGTGTTTGCACCGAGATACTGATAGGGTTCCACTTGGTTTGAACACACACACATACAGCATTGGAATCACAACTAGTTATGGTGCCACCAGAGAATGGTCTGATCTGGTGATCTTTTACTTTGGCATAAAACAATCCATAAAATGTTTAGACACAGGACTATAGTGTTGGTCTCAAAGAGCCACTACAAAACCAACTGGCTGCTGGCTGCTATTTTAATGAAGCTATCTAAACACAAGCTACCTATTCCAGAAAGTCTACCCACAGAGCCTACAAAATATCAGTATTACAATGTCAAGCTGTGCCATGCTGCCAACTTCACTGCCAAAGCGAGCAGCCCTAGTGAGGTTTTGATGTCTTGTCTAACATGATAGGTTAATTAACAGCCTGTCTTGGATAAGAGACAACAAGGAAACCTCAAGGCTTTGCTCAAAATGCACAAACTCCTAGCAACGAAACAAAAGCCAAAAGGATGGAAGCTCAAAACTGAAGGATCATAAGGATTTGGGCCAATTTAGGCATCGTTCCAGACGGCCTCCAACATGCAGGCCTTGATCCAAGTAGGATTAGCCAATGATCAGTGAAGAGGGCAAGCAGGGAGGCTAAACCCAGAGAGTAAATTTTGTTTGTTTGTTTACCTTAACTGTTTTCCAGTATGATTGCTCATGAAGCTAAGCGGGTGTGGGTCTCGTCAGTGCTCGGCGCGTTGACTGCTGTGGAACCATGTGTACCCTGCCTTGAATTCCATGATGAAAGAAAGGAGGGATATTAATGTCAGAAAATAAATTCGCCTGAATAAAAATGTCAGATTACAATCTGGGACATGGCTGCACGTTCTGACATCCTAAGGAACCAGCCTCCCCAAATATACCAATCTCTTGTTCAAACTACACCCTATGTTAAGGGAAGGGTAAGAGTTAAACCACAGAGCCTAGGACTTGCTGATCAGAAGGTCGGGGGTTCTAATCCCTGCGACGGGATGAGCACCCGTTGCTCGGTCCCTGCTCCTGCCAACCTAGCAGTTCAATAGCACGTCAAAGTGCAAGTAGATAAATAGGTACCGCTCTGGCGGGAAGGTAAATGGCATTTCCATGCGCTGCTCTGGTTTGCCAGAAGCGGCATAGTCATGATGGCCACATGACCTGGAAGCTGTACGCTGGCTCCCTCGGCCAATAAAGCAAGATGAGCGCCGCAACCCCGGAGTCGGTCACGACTGGACCTAATGGTCAGGGGTCCCTTTACCTTGACCTTTTATATTACTCATTGTAATATAATGTCCCTTTACTTTTATCTATGCCACCCATACCACCTGTCTTGTGGTTTTGCCCATTAAAACTTTTAAATATTTCAAAGGTGGTAACAACAACAACAGCTGCATGCATGAGGTCTAGAACTTTGTTGTTGTATTTAATGAATTGATGCTGAATACCCAATTCTCTACTTTTTTTCTGCTAAATCATGAAATATGCAGCGACTCAGTACATTGCAGTGCAGGAGAAGCAATGATAACTGTGTGGTTTTTCCCACCCCACCCTTTTCCTTTTGTGCTGAACTTTCGCTTGCCAGAAATTAAATCTGCCTACAATTCAGTAACTAACAGGAATGTAATTAACAAAATAAATGAAATGTGAAACATCTCTCCTTGTATGGCAATGCCTAGAAATAGATGGAACAACTCAACTGGTATATAGAAAACCGGATTTGATTGTTAATTTTAATCATGCCAGCATGCCTGGAACAATCTTACTGACTGTTTAATTTGTGCGAGTATGCCGGATCCTTCGTCTCATTAATTTATAGTTGCTATAAATTGCACACCACTTACTTGCCATAATGGAATTGCTGTGAGAGTAGATGCTTTGTAAACATTTGAACTCCCGAGCCATCAAGTTGGGGGCATGAAATCAATAATTAGCTGTCTTTTAACCTGATATTGATATGGCTGGGAAATGTAATTTACTTCCTCGTCTTTGCCCGAGAGGGCAGAGGCTGGGATAACTCAAGGACTCCTGACAAAATGAGTCACTTCAAGCAAGATGTCATGATAACATCTGAGACTGCAGCTAGAATGCCAGAGGCAGTGATTCAGCTACCGGTCAGCCACCATGTCAGTGATGGAAACACAAATTTAAAGGGCATACAGGCGTACTGGAGTACACCTAAGATGAATCTGGAAATGGTGTTTGGACGAAAGGGTATCATACAGCTACATTTGCCAGGGAACCATGATTGGCTGGTCTGGGTAAGCACTCAACAGGAATGACACAGAAATCAGAAGGAAACAGAAGAAGGAATTGTTGATATTTCCTTGTAAGTCCCATGTTCAGAATGGAATTCAATCCAGTGAATGCAATCGATATTTGCTGCTGCTGCTCTTGTTTTCAGTCTACAAACAATACGTAATTGATTGTATGCCTTTCACCCCTTTGCTTTGCTTTGCATTGAAATGAATGCAATGTGACGTAATTAATTATGTAAATTCCGCCAATGACACAACTGACCAACAGCCTAAGGGGCAGTTCAAGACAAGAATTTGCACAAAAATGGGACAAATACAAGATATATGTACAAAAATATACCAATGGTTTTTCATCTTTGGCAGCATTTGAATAACCCTGGATAAAGAAATATAGGAGAAATAAGATCAACGGTACAAATTGTTGTAAGAATGTATTAGAGAATATATAAAGAATAGATTAATAATGGTAGGTACATTCACTATTAGAATAAAAGCATACAACGGGAATTGACAGGAAGTCCAAAGTTTTTATGATATTTTTTGTTAATAATTTTTGTTAAAAACCGCATAAAAAGTAGCATAAACACAGCTGAAGCTTAAGGTTTATAACTATGTAAGAAAAGACAAGTAGATTTTGTGTGTGTGAGAGTGTGCGTGTATAGGATTGAAATCCCAATTTACTTTACGAGATGTACTATATATATATATATATATATATGTAATGTATTGTAAGACTATTAATAAAGCTTGTTCCATTGCAAAAAATAAATAAATGTAAATTTCCCCCATGGCAGATAGTGAGACAAATAAGTTTTTTGTGAGAAGCAGAAAAAAATCCAAAGAAGCCTACCCCTTACTCATCTCTCCACCTTTCATGAATAAAAGTGACAGCACACTGAAATCAAGGGCAAAAACTCCTGTTGATTTCAAGCATCTGGTTTGAATATCCTGCTCCCACAATACACATAGCAATGCCTGTCTTAGAATATTTAGGCCAGTATCCAGAGAAATACTTCTACTAGCACAAGAACTTTTGGGTGTGCAATAGAACTTCCCCTCCCTCTCTTCTTCCAGTGTGCCCCCTTGTGCCCCCCCCAAATATGATCTGGGTTTACCCCCATCCCTCTGGAGATCTGAGAAGAGCATGGGCATGCATGGGGAGAGGAGAGGAAGGGGAAGTCCTGTTGTGCAAAATGTAAATCCTTGAGCTAATGCAACAGTGCAATGTTGAATTCCACCACATGAGTCTGTACAAAATTAGATGTACAGATGCAAACTGATGTGGGGAGTGAACACTTATTTCTTTTGAGAAGCTACTGAACTTAGATAAAAAACACATTGCAAGGTGCCACCATGCAGTGAGAGCTTCAGTCAAGCTACCATGGAGTAACTTCTGTTATGTGGTACATAGCATAGTTCCTAAGAGTCCAGACTCAGGGTGCTTCCAAGAAGCTGGTTTAAGCTGATATAGCACATTTGACATGCACGACAGACACATGTGACCCCCCCCCAGGCTTTTACTCCCAAATCCAAACCAGTCCAGTTTGCTATTCCAATCCCTTGAAAGATGGGGGATTAGTGAGATGGTACAATCCAAACAGGGGGGCGCTGTGGGTTAAACCACAGAGCCTAGGACTTGCTGATCAGAAGGTCGGCGGTTCGAATCCCCGTGACAGGGTGAGCTCTCGTTGCTCGGTCCCTGCTCCTGCCAACCTAGCAGTTTGAAAGCACGAAGTGCAAGTAGATAAATAGGTACCGCTCCGGCGGGAAGGTGAACGGTGTTTCCGTGCGCTGCTCTGGTTCGCCAGAAGCGGCTTAGTCATGCTGGCCACATGACCTGGAAGCTGTACGCCGGCTCCCTTGGCCAATAAAGCGAGATGAGCGCCGCAACCCCAGAGTTGGTCACGACTGGACCTAATGGTCAGGGGTCCCTTTACTTTTACAATCCAAAAAATGGATTTGCTAGATGTTGTTGCACAACTTTGCCTTCTATGTTGCTTCTTTCCTACACTTCTTACGCAGTGCAACGTCAACAATGAGCGATGTCTGTTTAGTCTGATTCACTGATATTCCTGCCTTCAAAAACTATAGAGTCCTCTCACTGCTCCTCTTGTTTCTAATGATAAGATCCTTGGAATAAGAATTCCTGTTTTTTCAGTTTTTTAAAAAAAATTGCAGGGGAGCTGAGGCCCCGATCCAACTCTTCTTATGCTTTGTTACATATGTCTAGCAGCCTGAGATGAAAACTGAACATCTCCATTGACATCTGAGGATCTCAGGTTGGCTGGGGAATAGATGTGTCTCTTGGAAGTACATGAAAAGCACCTGTGCATATTGCTAAACAGAGGACGACAATAGCTAAAAATAATTATAAAATTGCTTGTTGATGTTTCTTCGTTCACTGGGCAAACATAACAGCGCAGAAGGAAAAAAGGGGGGTGTTTTAGTAAAGGCAATGAGTTTAATTTGAACATAGATTCAAACCTTCATTGCTTTAGGGTGCCCTCTACTGACAACTACATTAACTTTAAAGGACTGATTAAAAAAACCAACAACTTTCAAATAGTTGTTGAAGTGAGGTTCACCCTCTAAAGGAACATTTTTTTAAAAAGCTCTTTTATGATTATGCTCAGCATTTTTTCCCCTCCCCTTGAAACACTGCTAATTTCCTAACAATCCTGTCAACAGTAATAGTGAGCAGCTGGATCCTGAGCACTGTAGATTATGAGGAAGGCCTTTCGTAGGAAGAGCTGAACTGCCAGCTTCGTTTGGCAAAGCAGCAGCAGAATTTCACCGGTCCAGCAGCTTAGTTTTCTGCCTTTGAAGAGCTTAGTGGTGGCGACGGATATGTGCCACCCCGCTGAGAGTTATAGTACCCATGAGATCACCACCAGACAGATAATCCAAGCCAGAGCTTCCTTTCACTCTGTGGCAGTCCAAATAGCTATTTCGGATCAGATCCAAAGCAGAAGACCTTATGATGGATAGCCCTGTCTCGTTTCCCAAGGCTGCGAAGGTCACTGATCTGCCTACTCTCAGAAAAGTATGTTTCCTTGTGCCACTTCCATCACAGCAGACTTAAATCATAGGCTGTGTGCACATTACCTGCTTAAAAGGCAGCTGGGTTATTCTTTTTCTCGATCTGGATCAAACCAAGCCTTATGAGGAATGGTTGAAGGAGCTGGAAAAGAGGAGATATAATGTGATGTCACATGGAAGAGGGAACAAGCTTGATTTCTCCAGCTCTGGAGGGTAGGACTCGAACAGATGGCTTCAAGTTACAGGAAAGGAGATTCTATCTAAACATTGGGGGGGGGACTTTCTGACAGTAAGAGCTGTTCAACAGTGGAAAGGACTCCCCCGGGAGGTTTTTAAGCAGACATTGGATGGACATCTGTCAGAGATGTTCTAGCTGAAATTCCTGCATTGCAGGGGGTCTGGACTTGAGGACCCTTGGGGCTGCTTCCAATTCTACAATTCTACGATTCTGTGATCTATGATTCTATGAACGCTGATTTGTGGGTAAAACAGATCAACATGCAGCATTCCATCAGAAACAACAGGATAGGTACAGTTTGTGGCTAAAGACATGTACACAACGCTTTCCAAACCAGAAGTGAAAGCCCAATGGATGCAGAGCAAACAGGAGCATGTATGATCAGCTTCTGGAGGCAAAGTGTGTGTGTGTGTTTTTTTATTAAGGATTTTCTTGTTTTACAGAAGTGTAGTGCCTCGTATTTTTTCTTCTTCTTCCATGTAACATTTTTACAAATCCGTTTCATTTGTTGAGGCATTAGGGGGAGAAGAAAAAAGAAAGAAAAAAGAAAGGGGGGGTGGAGAGAGGGAAGGTGGATGGGGGTGGGGTCGGGTGGCGGTGTTTCTATTATGTTTAATGTATGTAGAGTTTGGTGTCAGCGTTGCTTGTGTTGTTCACTTGTGTTCCTTTGGTGGTGAGAGAGGTTGGGGTTGGCCTAGGGTGTGATTGTTTGCTTGTGATTGGCTGTGGTGATCTTTGTTTTCATGTGTGAGTGAGGTGGGTGGGTGTTTTGGATCAGGTTAGCCATATTGATTTGTATGCTGTTGGTGGATTATTGTCATTGTCCTGTTGGGCTGTGTATGTGATAAAGGGGAGCCATACCGGGGTGAAGGCGTCTTCTTCTGTTTGTCCCCGTGTCAGTTTCAGTTTATTAGTTAATTTTTCTAGTAGGGCTATTTCCCATACTATTTGGTACCATTGGTGGCAAAGTGTGTTTTGATGCATCACAGGGGAAAGAGAGTTCACCATGCCAACAAAGAACCAGTTCCGTTCTGGAGGGACAGGGCACTTCAGCAGATAAAGGAACAAATAGAGATATGCCTTTGAAGAGGAGTCAGTTACTTGGTTTTTTGCACACCTGGAGGGCCACCACAGGCTCCCCCATTCCCATGTTATAGTCAGCTCCCTCTGTGTGTGGAAGGGAGGACAACCAAGGCTTTGGCTCTGAGAGTGGGGTCCTCACCCTCCCTTCCACGAAGATTTTTCCAGTTTTAATTCCCAAGCACGCAAGTTGTTACCTGCCCTATGTAGGAAAATATACAAGCACCAATAAATGTTTGACACGCAATCGCGAACTTCTTTTCTCTCTGAAGGATATTGCCCTGCAGATGGCAAAGCTCTGCTGTGAAAAGAGAAAGAGGCTTGTTGAGAAAGAGGCATAGCCCTAATCACAACCCATCTGTTGCCAAAGCAATCAGAAAAGCCACTTGCAAACCTTCTGCAAGTTCTTCAGCCAATGGGAATTTATTTGAACTGTAAATTGAAGCCAAAGTTGCCATGGTGCGCTCTTTGGCCAACAGGCCAGTTGGCTTACGCTAGCAATGTCCATGTGTATACTGTCAGTCACAAAGTTGAAATCAGATAAGCAAAGTAACTTGGCCTGAGCTACCTGCATTGCAGGGGGCTGAACTAGATTACCCTCAAGGTCCTTTCCAACTCTGTGATTCTGCGATTCACTATGGCTCTTCAAAGTCCTTTTTCTAAGAAAACGGGTTTGGAACGTCAGTTTCAACCAAGGAGGTATGTAGAACTATGGATTTTGCAGAAATGTTGTTGGTGACGCTGCTAAAAACACACACACTGTGAGGTGATGTTCAGAGAAGTAAGATGGAGCCTAGATCTTCCATCGTTAACCTTCCAGTTCTGGTGAAGAAATGGAACGCATGTGGATGGTTCTCACAGTGAAGCTGTCAAAACCATCACCTCTTGAGGGGGTGTTTCTCTATTTCTCAAATGTAGTTCATAGAATATATTATTGCAGGGATTTCTGCCATCTCATGGAGAATAACCATGCCCACATGGATATTCCTGGTGGCTACTGGCAGGGCTTTGGAGAGTCTCCAGCGTTGTCCCACGCTGTATGTGCACTTTAGGTTCCAGCTCGCTGTTTCCACGCAGAATAGTGCCCCAAGTAAGGCTAACCTATGGATCCACTTGGAATAAAAACTTATGGCAGTGTAGCAACACGAAGAGGATTCTGGCTACAGCAAGCTAACGAAATTTTCTCTTGAAGAGGATTAAGTGAGCAGGTTTCACTTCTGATATTCCTGGTCTATTTGGAAGTGGAGAAATGAATGGCATATTAGGGCTGTCTTCTGAGTTTCACTAAATGTGTTTTCCACATGAAGGCCACAAACATTGCCGGATCCCCCAACTCCCACCAGTTGCCGTCAGATGATTTAGTAAGAGGTCAGGGATGAAGGGAGAGAAGCCCAGCAAGGCTTAAGAGAGCCACAAGTTAGCTACTACTTGCTATAGAGCTATTCCTGCCAAATTCAATGGGGCTGCTGCTGTAGAGGAAGTGTTCAGTATTGTATTCATAGCAACAGAACAGGTAAAACAACTGGTAGAACAGTCCCCAAAGAAGGCAGGACAAATTTCTGTTGTGCAAAGTTTTGCTGACTGGTTGCCAAAGTAAAAGTGTGAGAATAATTTCCCCATTTAGACAGATTTGACTCATAATTTGTGTTTTGAAGAGAATAAAGCTTTTTCCTTTTTTTTTTAGTTTTAAAAATGGATTTATATATGCTTGCAAATGTTTTGTTCAGTTTCAATTTGCCATGGATAAGAAAGAGAAATCAAATCAGTGTGGTGGCGGCGGCAGCTTTTTCCCATTGTATACTTTGCCCTATAACACCCTCTTGTGGTTTATATTTTTTTTGTCAGATACATCCCCTCCTGCCTCAGTAAAATAACAGGAAACCCTGTGAATTTCCATTCTGCTTTTGGTATTGGTCTTCACTGACCTTCTGAGGAACCGAAGTGCACTGTAAACGCAACATGCTATGTGCATTCATGCTTCCGCTCATAAATTAATTCCGTTCTGTTTAGTGGTTAACCAAAAAGGTTTTAAGCACTCATTCATAAATCACTGAAAACAAATATTGAAGCCATGATGTTCTTTCCTATAGGACCCATCCATCACCAGCCCTTTGCTGAACCACCTTTGCTGCACCAGAATTCATGTTATATGAAATCCCTGGTAGCTTCAAACAACAGCCATATAAGGACACCAGATTTAAAAGCAACATACAGAAAGAAGCAAGGAGTTGAATTGGTGCCCCTATCCAGTCCCTTGCACCCTTGGAAATGAGATGTTGGCTGCTCAAAGCAGCACAGGAGTGGTCTGGGGGGTGAGCGAGCTCCTAGCCACTCTGAGCCAGAGTGGAGAGGCGCCACTTTTGTGCCCCCTCCCGGGCTTGCACCCTTGGTGGGGGTCAACCTAGCTAACCCCTAGGTACACCCCTGTAGAAGTGTTAGGGGAGCCATATTTTCAGATGCATTGTCCCTATGCCTTCAGCACCATCTGACCACGCAGAAATCTGGCCAGGTGAAACATCTCTTGGCATGAAGGCAGTGATGGGAAAGGTCTGACCTACTTAACTGCTGTGCATAGGAGTTGGGCCAATAAAATGGGCTGGAGGTTTACGTTGGGTTTATTCAATTTATACATTGCTTCCCACTAAAAATCTCCCGCAGCAAATTACACCCAAAGTAAAACATACAATAAAAACCTGTGTAAGCATTATTAGAAAATAGACTTTGCAGCACAATATCATATTGCTGTCCAAATGTCCCTGCGGGGGCAGGGGGTGGGAATACCTTTGGCAGACACCAAAATGATGGCAAGGTTAGGAACGTGCAGGACTCCCTAGGAAGAGCACAAACACAAGTAAAACTCACTCTTGTTCAAGAAGATCTGATATTGGTCAAAAAGTAAACACCTTTGCTCTGCATCAGCTTTGCTTTTCGCCTCCAATGGAATAGAGAGGGAAGTATCAAAGACAAGGGGGATTTGCTATGTTTTGTTTCTTAGTTTGATCTTTCTACCTAGTACATCTTTTATACTAGAGGTGGGGAACCTGTGACCCAGATGTCATTGGTCTCCAGTTCCTAACTGCTCCAGTCAGCAAGGCCAATGTTCAAGGATCATGGGAAGTTGGGAGTCCAACACACCTGCAGGGTCACAAGTTCCCCAACGTTGCTTTAGACAAAGCATTTAGCAGTTGCTCATCACTTTGTCCAAAAAGCAGCAAATATACAAATCTCACTTGCCCAAGGCAGAAGATAGTTTGTGCACATGTGTGACCCCAGGACTGATATTTTTGTTTCCAGCCAGGTCTTAAAATACATACCTTTGTAAAACAAACAGATAACAGAAGCAGAGGATTGAATACCACTACACTACAGCTAAAAGGGAAATTCCTAACCCACAATCAAATGTCTAGCCAAGCCCTTGAGCAGACAAAAGGTACATGCCCTTTTGTCTGTGATGAATATTCATGACAAAGCCAGTCTGGTTTCCAATGGAGACAGTAAACACACTGGGAAAACCCAAGGCTCTTGGGGTGTTTGGTTTCAGCTGCACCACCAGAACAAAAGCTACCGTAGTACTAAGCTACAACAACAGGCTCTCCTTACACAATCAGTGGGCATTCTGGGGATTCCTGAAGCAATGTGGGTGTTAGAAAGGGCACATCAGTGTGGCTTGAGTTCCAGGAACAAAAGCTTGCTACGGACAACTGATAACTCAGAGCTTCCAACAGCAGCATCTTTAGCTTAGAAAAATATTATCGTATGGAATCTTGCCTCCATGCAGTGCACAGATCTAGCTTCACAACACAACATTGTTAGGCCATCCAGTAAGTGTGCACAAACCCAAACAGGAAACCTGCAGAACCTCTTCAGACATGTTGCGTGCTGGACACCAGGGTTTTGATTTGTTTTGCTTACCTAATCAAATGCCTAAGGGAAAATGCTGGGTAAGGAAAACTGTGAATGCTTAGGGACTTGCTAGCACTTGCTCAAGCTTCTTGGGGGCTGGTGACCCAGTATTGCTTGGCAGAGAAAAGCTCATACAGGATGGGGAGCAGAGCAAATGGACTCAGGAGGACAACGTCGGCAGGCTTCCGGTCACCGGCTACCAGCCCTGCAGATGTGAATTTAGCCTCATCCTCATCTCCTTCGCTCAGCAGCAGCCAATCTGCAAGGACTCTACTGGCTACCACACAGAGCTCGGTGAAACAATCAAGCAAAAGCCGTGGTGGAGAGGAGCAAGAAGCCCTGAAAGCAGACCAGGTCCGGCAGGACACGGTCTGGAGAGAGTTTGTGGAGGCCGAAAGAAGGGCGACGAGATATTGGTGAGTAACCTAATAATAATAATAATAATAATAATAATAATAATAATAATTTATTATTTGTACCCTGCCCATCTGGCTGGGCTTCCCCAGCCACTCTGGGTGGCTTCCAACAAAGATTAAAAATACATTAAAATGTCACACATTAAAAACTTCCCTGAACAGGGCTGCCTTCAGATGTATAATAATAATAATAATAATAATAATAATAATAATAATAATAATAATAATAATGATGATGATGATGATGATGATGTATTATTTATACCCCGTCCATCTGACTGGACTTCCCCAGCCACTCTGGGGAAATATTAACAAAATATTAAAATACTGTAATGCATCAGACATTAAAAGCTTCCCTAAACTGCCTTCAGATGTCTTCTAAATGTCAGGTAGTTGTTTTTCTCTTTGACATCTAATGGGAGGGCGTTCTACAGGGTGGGCGCCACTACCGAGAAGGCCCTCTGCTAGGTTCCCTGTAACTTGGCTTCTCGCAATGAGGAAACCGCCAGAAGACCCTCAGCGTTGGACCTCAGCGTCCGGGCAGAACAATGGGGGGTGGAGACGCTCCTTCGGGTATACTGGGCCGAGGCCGTTTAGGCACAACCGTACTACCAACTCATGTCTGACCTCGGGCAGGCATCCTGGACTGCCACGACAGATGGGGAGTTCGTCCAGACTTCGGCTCATCCCACAGCTTTCCCCTGGGGAAAACCCACCGTTTGCCGCTGAATCAGAACAAAACATCAATTGGTTTTTCAGCAGATTAATGTTTGTTCTGATTCAGCGGTAAACAGCAGGTTTTCCCCAGGGGAAAGTAGTACAGTGGTACCTTGGGTTAAGTATTTAATTCGTTCTGGAGGTCCTTTCTTAACCTGAAACTGTTCCTAACCTGAAGCACAACTTTAGCTAATGGGGCCTCCTGCTGCCGCCGCGCCACCGGAGCACGATTTCTGTTCTCATCCTGAAGCAAAGTTCTTAACCCGAGGTTCTATTTCTGGGTTAGTGGATTCTGTAACCTGAAGCGTATGTAACCTGAAGTGTATGTAACCCGATGTACCACTGTAGTGACAAGGAAAAACACACTCAGAAAGCATGGGATAATTGGGAAATGTCTAGGACTCATGCTTTCTAGGCACAGGACAAGCAGAATTGTGGATGGGTCATTAGGCTGCAGTCCAACCCCCCTTTGTGCCAGGCAGGGCGTTGGCTTGGGCAGAGGTGCCTCTTTGCCCAGTACAGCCTGTTCGCTGGCCAGCGTGTTTGCAGATGCAGTGATGGCTCAGCTGTTTAGTCACAGCCTCCCACTGCCCAGTTGGCATTTGGACTGTCCTATATTACTCCTTGTGGGTGCCACTGTTATAATCTCCGTCTAGGTGCATTTGCCTGTTGTCTTGTTTCTTAGGGCTGTTGCTTTGCACAAAACATATTTGCAACGTATCTCTGTAAGAAAGAAAAAAAGCAAAGATAGGGCCCAAATGGTTGTATGCACTTTGCCTCATGTGAAGAATATTTTTGTGTTGGGGGAAATGCTTCACAGGAAAGGACCCTTTCATTTGTATCATGAGCACGCTGGTAGAGGAGGCAAAGAGCTTCTTTTTTTCAACAGTACGTTTGTACCAGGGCCAGCAGTATTCTAGGGCTTCTCATGCAATGGCAAATTCAATACTTATTCCATTTCATGGCAAATGAAAGCCCTCTGGAAGAAAAAAAACACTTTCTTGTTTTTGCAGGCTTTTAAGAACTGGGGTTACCGATTGTTCCAGCTGCTCAAGCCTTACGCCAATGCTGTGCTGCCTTCAAAAAAAAAAATGCAGTAACAGCATCAGTAATAATAGCATAGTAATAGTTTAATAGAACATAGGCATCTGGGACAGTGGTTTTCCCACCCACCCCTCTTCAAACTCTGCTCTAATTGAAAGGTTTATCCCTGAAAGACAGTGTGACCACAATTACACACATGTTCATGCAATATGAAGAAGAACATCTAAGGCAGGAGAGGGTAGAAAGAAGATTGGGATCCTTGACTGTATGGGATTGGCAGAAACGACTGGCAGAATCCGCAACCAGGGAGAAGAGTCAGCAGAAGAAGATTGGAAAAAATTTAAGGACTATTTACAGAAATATTGTAAAATTAAAGAATGATGAATGATGCTGGATTGAAATTAAGTGGTTTCTAGCTGTAATGGTATAAAGGAACATGAAAAAATGGTTCTTTATAAGTAAAAATTTAAGGTTATAATAACCTAAGATGTTGGATAGAAAATAAGGTATTTTTATAAGTTGTAATGCTTTGAGATAAGGATTTGCTGAACAAATAATTTGAACTGGACTACAAGAAGGGGAGGTATGAGGAGGTCAGAGAAATATGTTATTGAAAATTAAGTATAAGTGAACTATATGTGTTTTTAATCTTTTTGTTTGTTTTTTGTTTGTATAAAAATTTGAAAACTTCAATAAATATCTTTAAAAAAAAGAAGAAGACTGGGGTCCATTAGGAGATGGGTGGATGGTTTTGCAGTAGCTCACTAACCATTTCTGACTTCCTTACTTTTTTTTTTAACCAAGTGCAGCAGCAAAAGGGCTGCCCCCCACAACCAAATTGGCTACTCGATTCGCATCAGTCAGATGTAAATGTGTACTTGTATAGCAGGTCATTCCATGTATGGTCCGTGAGGTGCAACAGGCAACCGGCTCTGCCCCATGAACCACCATTTTGCACCTGGTTCTGGTTAGTAGACCTTGGGGTAGTAGTAAAAAAAAAAAGCGGAAACCCAGCCAAATAGGCGGGGTATAAATATATTATTATTATTATTATTATTATTATTATTATTATTATTATTAACCCCACACATACATTAAGTAAAATAGAAACATCGCCACCGGACCCCACCCCCACTCACCATGCCCCCCTCCACCTCTTCCCCCCTTTTCTTCCTAATGTAACACTAATGTCTCAACAAATGAAACTGATCTGTAGGAAATGTAACTTGGAAAAAGAGACATTGCACATACTTTTGTAAACCAAGAAATATTTAGTAAAAAATACGTTAAAAGAAAAAGAAACCATTGGTTGGAGCCAGCCCTATAACCATATCTTTACTCTAGTCCTTTTAATGCCATCTTTAATTTCGGAACATCTGGCATTGCTATGCTTGGCTAACAAAACTAAAGCACTCTCTCTTTATTATTCCAAAGGTACCGGAACTGGAGTTTCTTAAAGGACTACGATCCACTGGTAAGTCAAAGGCGAACACCCCTGTTACAAAAGGGATGAGGAACTTCAGGGTGGTATAATTAAGATATTCTTGCCTTAATTATGCTTGTTCGTTTCTGTCTTCTGCCCCCGCCACACACAACCACACACACACACACACAGGCAACAATGGACCCTCGCAGGGGTCCACAAACTTTGGAAGTTTTTGGTAGCCAGGCAAACCTTTGCACACCAATGCTCTTTCCCGCAAAAGGTTGGGGAGTGAGATGTTCTCATGCTAAGCTTGGGAGATGCTCCGCCTAAGTGCTGGCAGAGTACAGGAGCAATGCCTACCTCCCAGAAACATGCAGGGATTGCATGCTGAGCACAAGGTCTCAGAGATTTCCTTGCCTTTCTCTATGCTTGGGTCATGGCTGGAGGACTCACCCAGATCTTTTGTTAGCTTATAGTTCCCAGTCTCCCATCCAAGGAAGATAGGAGGCTGCTTTATAAAATGACAGACCTACTTAGCTTCAGCAGGAAAAAAACTGCCTACAAGTCTCTATCACTGAGCAACTTTCCTTTCTCTTAAAAAGAGTTTGTTTTACTCTTGTTTGTCTAGGTTTCTTAATTCATACTCATTTTAAATATTATTCAAATTCTATGCAAGGTGCCTTGCTGTCAGAAGAACATCAAAATCTCACTGCTTTCTGAGATGAGGCTGATGAGATTCCTCCACCCTTCTTCCAAGCACAAAAAAAGATATGACTGCAAAGGAAGAATTGTGGTCACGCTTAAGAGGGTGCTACCAATTCTCTCCTTTGCAGCATGGTGACACCAGGTGACTGACAGGTGAGGAGCCCCACTCACACCTGTTCATGTGGCCTGCAGGATGGTGGGGGCAGAAGGAAGAGAATTCTAGATCTGGACCACTAGATGAATTCAGCTGCCTTATTTCTGGGAACTGTAGTACTACAGGATATAGACGCCACGTTAACAGTTATCCAATTTTAGTTCATATGTTGAAAACCACTCTGTAAATACTTGGAAATAAAGGAAGTAAATGCAGTATTTACAGAAGCATTTTCTGTTTGTTTGAGGCAAGCTCACATAACTTGATGTTTCTTTTACCCAGGGCAGGATAAAAGAACCTGAGCAGCTTCCTGAATACATGTCAGTTTTCTCAGACAAAATTCCCAACACCAGCGGACATGTTATTGGCAGCAGAATGAACACAGATCTCGGCAAAACACTAGTAAAAATGGATTACTTCCTCAACTATGGCAGAAGAAAAAATAAACTTGGGCAGGAACTCCAGGCTTCCTAGAATCAGAAAAAAGAATTCTACTCCCCTCTTTTAAAAGAGGAACTACTGCTCTAACTACAACCACCTACAACCAAAAACAATAACATGATTTCTCTGTCTCTCTAGATGCCATATTTCCAAAGGCTAGTTGAAATTCTATCCAAATAAGGCATTTAGTGATTTCAAAGTGGACACCTGAGAACATACGGATCACATTTAATATTTTTAGTTTCAACGTTTTAAGAAGTTTATGGAGCTGAATCACATTCCAAAAGCTTAATCTGTGCAGAGTTATGTTAGAGAACCAAGAGGTCTATCTTTACCAAATCTGTCATATTTTGGCAGCTTATATTTGCTCTACGAAAAACTAAGAGCCGTCTACATTATCTGCCCACAGGAAGTTGCCATCATTATATTATATTCATTGCATCAAAGTGAACCAAAACAACTTTCACAGTGCCATAGTGACCTGTGAAAGGACATGAAATTTAACAGCTATGCAAGTGAGAAATAATTTCATTCAAGGTTACAGTTTGTTCCAAATTTGACCTTGCATTCTGCATAAGTTGTTGTGGGGAACAGAAAGCAGTCGTGACCTCCTAGCAGACAGTGCTGGCCAGAAGGCTGGCTGGCAGCTTCTGAGCAAATTGTTAACAAAGCAATTTGCAACGATTTTGTACAAGATCTTCAGAGCAGGGAGAACCAAAGCTGTCCTTTCCCGATGTTTGCTGGACCGCAAATCCCATCAGCCCCAGGCAGCAAGAATAATGGGAGCTGAAGTCAAACATCATTTGTAGGGGACCCTGATCTAGAGTCCTAGGACATTATTTGAAGGTCCATGAGGCCACCGCTTTGCTGAAGATAAGCGGATCTGGATCAGCTCAATGCCTGGATGGGAGACTGATTGGGAAATAAGAGTCATGGAAGATTGGCTGTACAATGAAGGGTGAGTTTCTCTCAAATGAAGACTGCATGGATTGCTTCTACGTATCTGCAGCCTTCAGCACCTATTGACTACAACTTCTCTTTACCCTATAGTTATAGCTCCTTTATGGACTATCACCAGTTCACCATCTTTCTTACGCAAAGTGGTCCAGAACATTACATAGCAAAGATCTGGTGGTGCCAAACAGGGGGTGCTTTGAGTGCACAAAGGCAATCCCTCTCACTGAGAAGAAGTTTCAGGACAGGTCTGTGGATGGCCATACCCAATCAAAGACTAGGATAGTCCCTGTTGTGTCCAGTGCTGGAAGTGGGTGTTTAAGACTGAGCTGAAGGCCTGATGTGCAATGGCAGAAGAAACTGACCTGTTGTCCAGATAAGGACAGAAAGTGAAGATCCTGGAATCGATAATGTCAAATTAAGGAGCGTAAGAACTCTGCCCTAAGCAACTTAAAGGAAGCTGTGTTGGTCTATGAAGTGGGTGGGGGAATAATACACCATCTTGAAAATGAATCTAAAAGCTGGCCTTATAGCTATAAAACCCAACTTAACTTCTTGTACTTTTTTATTTCTCCTCATCCCTGCCCTGCACTTTGTGTAACGTCTTGACAGATGAAGAGTTCAGGAGAACTTGAAAGCTTGCCGCTATGTTACGGCATTTTGGTTGGTCCCAATGAAGGTAACGCCCAACTGTGGGTTTTGAATTCCATTCTCATTCATCCACTTCTGTTCACACACATGAAAAAGAAGCCTGGGATTCCCCCCTCCCCAAGTATCTAATTGCTGGTAAACTACACAAATTATTGCCTAGGAAACTACTGGAAAGCAGAGGAAAATAGAGAGTCCTAAGGGATCGTTCGGCAGAGGCTTTACGTCCTCCCAGTCCCAGCTGACTAAACTGATTGGACCCACTTGGAAAGAATTGCCACTGGCTTCCTGTTGCTGAAGCCCTTTTGTGGGAACAAATTGTCCCTCATTTAAAATGCTTTTTAAAAGCAAACATTTACAGCTGGTCATGTACACTACAGCTGATAGAATTCAGCATGCGACGGACCATACTTGTCAAAAGAGTAATAGTACGAGAGTGACTCTTTCAATTCAAGCTGGATGGTACCATATTGCAACTAGGGAAATCACTGAACTGTTAGGCTGGGGGAACCAGTCTCCTTCTACATCCACCTTTGTAGGTTAGGCTCAAAAGTACATAGTACAGTGGTACCTCAGGTTAAGTATACTTAATTCATTCCGGAGGTCCATTCTTAACCTGAAGACTGCTTTGGCTAATGGGGCCTCCTGTTGCCGCCGCGCCGCTGCTGCATGATTTCTGTTCTCATCCTGAAGCAAAGTTCTTAACCCGAGGTAATATTTCTGGGTTAACAGAGTTTGTAACCTGAAGCATATGTAACCTGAAGCGCATGTAACCTGAGGTACCACTGTACTGAGTTAGCACTGAAGGAAAGTCACCATTGTTATTTACAGTGTGTTTCCCATGAAACAGTAAACCTGAATGAAAACCCAGAGCAGATGAACTAAGGTATTTACTTTAGAATAAGCAGGTTGGTGTTTTGTTTTGTTTTGTTTTGTTTTGTTAACCAGTGTATTGATGTCTGAATGAAGACATCAAATGGCTTCCTGTGATGAGGAACATCTACATTTGCAATGTGTTGGAAATCCTGGAAACCAGCATTGAAATAAATTTTTCCAGCATCAACTGCCTCTGCCTTCTCTTTATCACTTTGCTGTGGGGTGCAAACCACTTTCCAGTTGCACCCATGTTGATCACATCATTGGCCTGGGAAGCCAAGTACTGCCTACTGACTAAGGGTAGCTCTCCAATCCTGGGGGAAATGCCTTTCGCAGCCCTGATAAGCCCTATTACCTGGGGTCCTTGTAAGGGATATGACAGCAGTTGAACCCATGACTGAAGCTCTGTGCCTCTTATAATGGCTTAATCCCTTTCTGACAGCCAGGATCTCAGAAAACCCTGAAAACAGTTTTCTATTGGACTCGAAGGCTTGGTGAGACTCTGTGAAGAAAAAGAACAAAACACTTTGGAGGATACGTAATGGTGATGTTTTCTTCCTAATTGGATACAGAATAAATAACACTTTGTTCACAATCCTAAAACCACTTAAGGTAATCACACAGAATTCAGTGATGTTGCTACTGAATGCAGAGGCTACAACACAAAATACTTAGCGACCTGCAGATGGCACTCAAGGCTGACTTATTAAAAAATGTAGAGATTTTCTATGTTAAATTGTTTTTATTAATTTTCCAATAAAAAACATCCAGGTAACATATCAACTCATAATCCAATTAAAATAAAAAAACTAAAATAAAAAAGACCAAATTATCATCCAAATTATAATTATAAATTTTTCGGCACTTCCCATAGTCTGGACCTTGAAGCATATCTCTAAATCTTGATCCTGCCTCTCCTTTCCATGCAACACATACCGGTAGTTGGCAATATAGAGAATGTTCAGGATTTTATTTCTGTTTTCATCTTATAGTCCGGAGGAAATCAATTGTGCTGATAGGTCTTTGAACCTAATCACCTTTGATAACAACACTACTTACTATTTCTGTTCAGTGAACAGGTGCCAAGAAGCATCAAACAAAATTATTCAGAACGTTCTTCTAAGTACCTTTTGGTTCTTCTCCCCACCCCCAAAATAGTTTAAAGAGCAATCCTATATGTGACTTCTCAGAAATAAGTCCCACTGAATGGGGTTTACTCCCAGGTAGACAGGCACAGAACTGCACCCTTAGGCGCATTTATAGAGTCAGTTTTTGTTAATCTGTGGTTGAATTCGCACCTCTGCACCCCAGTGGGTAAAGCATAACCAGTAACAAGGACCATGAGCTCAAGACTGTAGTTGAAATTAATTGATAGGTTTTCTGACAAAATACAAAACCATCAAATACCGTATTTTTCGCACCATAGGGTGCACCGGACCATAGGGCGCACCTAGTTTTGGGAGGCGGAAAACAAGAAAAAATTATTCTGAACCCCAGAAGCCAGAACAGCAAGAGGGATCTGGCTTCTGGGATACTGTGTGGCTGTTCTGCCTTCTGGGGTAACCGCGCCAAGCCTCTTCAGGGCAGCGGGATGAAGGCTCCCCCTGCCCAAAGAGGCTGCGCAGGGCTAAAGCAGAAGCCAGGACAGACGCGTCGCTGAAGGGGCACTGCGCCTTCTCTCTCTCTGCGCAGCGCCCCTCCTTCACAGGAGAGGCGCTGCGCAGAGAGGGAGAAGGGGCAGCGCCCTTCAGCGAAGCTGGAGAAGGAACAGAAGAAGACCCTTCTGTTCCTCCTCCGGCTTCCAGCACAGGCACGTCGCTCAAGGGGCGCTGTGCCTTCTCTCTCTCTCTGCGCAGAGAGGGAGAAGGTACAGCGCCCTTCAGAGAAGCTGGAGAAGGAACAGAAGAGACCCTTCTGTTCCTCCTCCGGCTTCGCTTGATAGGCACGTTGCTCAAGGGGCGCTGCGCCTTCTCTCTCTCTCTGCGGAGCGCCTCTCCTTCACAGGAGAGGCGCTGCGCAGAGAGGGAGAAGGCGCAGCGCCCTTCAGCGAAGCTGGAGAAGGAACAGAAGGAGACCCTTCTGTTCCTCCTCCGGCTTCCAGCACAGGCGCGTTGCTCAAGGGGCGCTGCGCCTTCTCTCCCTCTCTGCGCAGCGCCTCTCCTGCGCAGAGAGGGAGAAGGTGCAGCGCCCTTCAGTGAAGCTGGAGAAGGAACAGAAGGAGACCCTTCTGTTCCTCCTCCGGCTTCCAGCACAGGCACGTCGCTCAAGGGGCGCTGTGCCTTCTCTCTCTCTCTGCGCAGAGAGGGAGAAGGTACAGCGCCCTTCAGAGAAGCTGGAGAAGGAACAGAAGAGACCCTTCTGTTCCTCCTCCGGCTTCCAGCACAGGCGCGTCGCTGCGAAGCGGAGGGAGGAATAGAAGGAGACCCTTCTGTTCCTCCTCCGGCTTCGCTGGACAGGCGCGTTGCTCAAGGGGCGCTGCGCCTTCTCTCTCTCTCTGTGCAGCGCCTCTCCTTCACAGGAGAGGTGCTGCGCAGAGAGGGAGAAGGTGCAGCGCCCTTCAGCGAAGCTGGAGAAGGAACAGAAGGAGACCCTTCTGTTCCTCCTCCGGCTTCGCTGGACAGGCGCGTCGCTGCGAAGCGGGAGGAGGAACAGGAGACCCTTCTGTTCCTCCTCCGGCTTCCAGGACAGGCGCGTCGCGGCAAAGCCAAGGAGCCTGCATTCGCTCCATAGGACGCACACACATTTCCCCTTCATTTTTGGAGGGGAAAAAGTGCGTCCTATACAGCGAAAAATACGGTAAATAACAGCACGAACCTGTATTGCCTGTTTCCTACACAGTGCATTTCCTTGACTGGTTTTCCAATATGCTTCTGTGCTATCATAATTTAAGTTCAAGCTGTTATTTGTTTGATAATTTTGCATTTTTCACTGTATGTCCAAAAACCCATCAATTCATTTCAATATCAATTTATTATGTCAGGCAACAACTCTCCCCCCCCCATGGCGCTTGGGCTACGCTAGCTAGAGCTGATGGGTCACAGGGTCCCCCACCACTATTGTAAATTTTTGCATGTCTCCTCTTAGTCATCTTTTTCCTAAACTACAAAAAACGGGGCTTCCAACTCTCCCTCATAAGGAAAACAGTTCAGCCTTTGGGTTTCCCGTTTCTGTTAAACTGGGGAAGGTTTTTTATTTCCTTGTTATGGATTAGCAGTCCCTGACCCCTTAAAATACAAAACAATAACCCCCAAACAAACCATCCAAACAACCAACAAACCAAGAGTCATGTTAAGTTGTGGGTGAACATATCAGACGACACAGCGATTCTTCAAACAGCTCTTTTTTATTCACAGGCCAGAACAGAACTGAACTGAAGGGTTGAGCCAGCCTGCTTATATAGTGCTCCACTAGAACGCAACAGTAACCATTTTCTGTAACTATCCAATCACTGAACGTCACTTTCAATCCCTTATTTGCATATGTGGACCTGAGTGAAAACTATCTATAGTATCCCCCTGCTGGCCCAGGGTGAGAACTTCAGTACATAACAAGTCAGCCACAGGTGGATCTTGCTAGCTTGTTCAGATACAAAATAAGCTGTAGAATACGCGGTTGTTAATTTCTTTAAGAAAATAAATGTGACACGTTGGTTATAATTACTGTGCTACACAGGCTGAGGACTGTTCTTGGTAATCTTCCAAAGACAAATGTAAATGTACCAAACTATTCCATCAGTTATTGGTTTAGGCATTTTTTAAATAAAAGAATAATTTCATTTTAAGTATACTACAGACATGCTCACGCAAACAGGCAATATAAAGCTTGTGGAGAAAGAACAGACTAATCTGAATGAAGATCTTTTCATTCCATTCAAAGGATATAGCTCTTAGCAAAGGATATAGCGTGGGGGAATCAACAGCAGCAGGAAGTGAAGATTAAATGATGCTAAGGAAAAGCTTTCACTGCTCTAGCTTTTAAATTACATATAATGTTAGCAGTAATCCAGCTCTGTGACTAATGTGCTTTTAAGTACTGCTAGCTAAAGATCAGCAAGGGAGGAAAAAAAGCACAGAGTACCACCACTGTGCACGTATAGTTTTCCTCAATTGCTATTTGGCTAGTCAAGCTGGGGCTCTGGACCTCGCATGGCTTGTGAGTTGTAAGCTGCTGCATTTTCTTCTTCTTTGACGATCACTCTTAGCCGAGTAAGATTGTCTTCCATGAATATGGTCTTAACAGTGAGTCCATAAGTGACTGTGAAGGCCAATTCTGGATCCGTACATCCTTCCACAGTGGTGACATAGGTTTCCAGGCAGGAGTTGATCATGGTGAGGGTTTGCCAAATGTGCCTTCCTCTTAGCTCATTTCTCCTTTTCGTCCTGAGTTCGTGCTTCTTCAAAGTCCACAACAGCTTTTGGTAGAGGCTATTCTCCAATTACAACTGCCAACCTAGCAGTTCGAAAGCCCCCCCGGGTGCAAGTAGATAAATAGGGACCGCTTACTGGCGGGAAGGTAAACGGCGTTCCGTGTGCTGCGCTGGCTCGCCAGATGCAGCTTTGTCATGCTGGCCACGTGACCCGGAAGTGTCTCCGGACAGCGCTGGCCCCCGGCCTCTTAAGTGAGATGGGCGCACAACCCCAGAGTCTGTCAAGACTGGCCCATACGGGCAGGGGTACCTTTACCTTTTACCTTATTCTCCAATTGGATCGCTTGCAGGCCAATGTTTCCCAGTTGTCGGTATTTATACTACATTTTTAAAGATTTGCCTTGAGAGCACCTTTGGATGATAATAATCAGGCATCTAAACAACATGACCTGCCCAACAAAGTTGATGTTGAAGAATCATTGCTTCAACACTGGCAATCTTTGCTGAACTAGCACATTAGAAACCTGGATGCAGCAGACAGCCATTTGCAATCAAAGGTGGCATCAGGCTGCCCTTCCATTTCAACAAACACATCCATGTCCCACTAGCTGCTTAAGCAAACGTATGTAATCTAAAGCTAAATCTTATGTTTCAAGCCAAGCAAAATGAGATTGGGTAATTGAAACTATGGGAACATCACAACCGTGAGTGCTCAGAAGTCCACTAAATTCAATGGGGCTTACTTACAGATCAAGTAGGGTTAGGGTCTACAGTCAGATTTGGGGAAAGTGCAGGGCTTACGTGGGGGCAGTGCAGAGTCACACAATCCTGAGGTTTTGAATTCCAGTCCAAGCACGCGCAAATAAGGGTGGGCTTCTAAGCATGTGAAGTCTACGGTTCTCTCAACCAGCCTCCCCTTGTTTTCCTGAACGTTCCAAACCAGACAGTGAGGATTCCAGACATACTTGAGTCCCAATAAAGCTATGGTGTGTCACTGCAAATGGAAATGTGTCTGTACTCTAGGGTTGCCAAATAACAAGGTGAAAATACAAGCCCAGTATATTTCCATCTCCAACAGCAAGGGGGAAGAACATGTGACCTTTCAGATGCGCTGGTCTATGATTCCTACCATCCTTGACCATGGGCTGTGCTGAGTGGGGCTGATGGGAGTTGTAGTCCACCAGCATCTGAAGAACCACAGGATTACCTGGGAAACAAATCAGAGATAGCCAATGTGGCACTCTCTGTAACATTTTTTTGCCCTACAACCCCCATAATTCCTGACCATTAGCTAAGCTGGCTGGCAAGGATGGTAGCTGGAGTCCAACAATATATGGGGGGGGGGGCACACCACTGGCTATTTGACAGACAGCGTTAGGTGGAGGCCCTTCACAGTGCAGAAATATAAAACACTGCAAGCCAGCATATACTCATCAAGCTGTTGTTAAACGCTTGAGCTTACAGTGACTAGTTGAGTACAGTGGTACCTCGGGTTAAATACTTAATTCATTCTGGAGGTCCGTTCTTAACCTGAAAAGGTTCTTAACTTGAAGCACCACTTTAGCTAATGGGGCCTCCCGCTGCCGCCATGCCGCTGCTGCGCGATTTCTGTTCTCATCCTGAAGCAAAGTTCTTAACCTGAGGTAATATTTCTGGGTTAGCAGAGTCTGTAACCTGAAGCGTATGTAACCTGAAGCGTATGTAACCTGAGGTACCACTGTACTCAGTGTTTCTCCTCAGACTTGAGTTGTCTGATCCTATGCAACAACATGTTCATTTGGGGATTTGAACCCTGAACTCCCAGGTCCTAGTCCGGCACTCTAACCACTACACCACACTGACCTCTTAGAGCACTTCTGCTATGGGCAGCTATATAAATTAAGTAGGTAAACAAATGTGAGAAAAGCAAAATGTCACTTAGAGAAAGATCTGAAATATTTTCCTTGAAGCTTGAATTTGTTTTATTCTGGGTTGTTTTGAAGTTTTAATGTGTTGTAAACCACTTTGAGATTGTTTCTTTAAAATATAAAGTGGTATAGAAATGAAATTATTATTATTATGAATAGTAATAAATGCACATAATAGGCTTGCAACCCAAGTCTTCAACCCCATGCACACTTTCCAAAGCAGTAAGATCACACTGGGACTTCTGCATAAACATACGAATAATTATGCGAGTTGTGCATAACTTCCAAAGTTGCCTTCTTTTCCCCCCTCTAGAACTCCTCTGCTGACTGGCAAAAAAGAAAGAAATTCAACAGGTGCAGCTTAACAGGACAATTGGAAAAACATAACCGGTTGGATATTTGATTTGCCGTGAAACACATAAGGGGGGGGCACGCCCTACCTGTGAGGTGGGGGAAGGAGTAATGCAACTGAAAGAGGGGGAGCCCTGCTTTGCATCAGGTGATGTTGACAACAGTTGTTCCCAGTGCTTTTCTTTATAACGATACTAAGAACGAACCTCTTTTCTTTTGCAACCATTTTGCGCCGCCACGCACGGCGCTTTGATCAAGCACGGCACCTCATTAAAACAACAACAACAAAATGGACTTTTAAAAAAATCACTGGGTTTTGCCAACTGAATAACAAACAGCCTGCTTTTTTTGCGGCAGGGCGATGCGAAGGAGTTAACTCGTGAGACTTCCCCCCCTCCTCCTATTGTGGGCGCGGCCTTTGAATCTCGGAATAGGATTTTTCGTTTCCATCTGCGCCCTCGCCAGAATGCATTAAAAACAAAAACTAGGAATACCTCTCGGGGGGGAGGTTCACTACTACTGCACTACGATCACTACAACAACTACCACTAGTAATAATAGTGAGGGGGAAAGGGATGGCGGGTGTGTGTGTGAGGAATATTAATACCTTTTTGCAATCCGCGCGCGCCATGCAAGCGGAGAAACAGGCGAGCCAGGGCGCGCCGCCTTTCCCCTCATCTCTCCTCCCACTGGGCGTTTTCCTCCCCTCGCTCCAGGGCGGCGGAAGCAGGAGGGAGACGAGCCCGCGGCGGGGGCTGCTGCATCAGCAGCATCTTTTGGGGGGCGGAGGAAAAGGGGCATCGCCATGGGGCCGGAGTCGCTGCTGCTGGACGTGGCCAACTGGAGCACGATCCTGGTTTGCGGGGTGCTCAAAGTGCCGCAGGGAGCCGCCTTGCTGGCTGCCAAGTCCGCCCGGGGAGTCAGCCTGGAGAGTTTGGTGCTGGAGCTGAGTGGGCAAGTAAAGGGATCTTTTTAAGTTCTGGGGCTTCGTTTTTCTCTTGGCTTTCGGAAGAGGGAGAACTCCCGTTTCTTTCTTGAGAGTTTCCTGGCGCTAAAGCACGCGAGGTCTTTCCCAACTTAGTGTTGGGAGGGGGAAAGCACTCTGAACACGCCCAGAGGCAAAGCACTCCCCGTTATGTTTTCATTTCCTGAGCTGCTTTCAACTCAAATTGGCATAGGTCGGGTTCCCGGGCGGGTCTCGCCTTCAGGCGCTGGCTGCTCTCAGGATTACTCAACTGCATTCTTGCATTTCACGGGGTCAGACTAGATGACCATTGGTGGACCTTCCAACTCCACAATTCTGGGATTGCTGTATCATGTGTGGCCTGCCTCCTACCAGATGATTCAAAAGTTCCAGGGCTGAGCTCGTTTTTGAAAACGGAAGAGAAATGTGAGCCTTGGCTCCTGTTTTCAAAAGACGTAAACATAGCTTTAATTTGCATGATGGCCTTTTCTTTTCTTTTCCCTTCTTTGGGCAACTTTGAAAAAATAAATAAATGAAGTAACAAGTAGTATCGTTGAGCATATGCAGATTTCATTCCCTGTATCGCAGACTGGCTCCAGGTAGCTTCTTCTATGCAGAATGGGTTGAGCTCCCTGGAGCAGAAGGTGTGGTTTTCCCACAAGCCGTAATGTATGTATTTTATGTACGGTATTTAAAATATATGGTCTGTTTTAATAAATCTCTTCTTTTAAGGTTGGGTGGGTACTTCTAAGGTTGTATTGCACAGAATAGTCACCTTATTCCAGTGCTGTGGACTTTACAACCACAGCCCTGCTAATAAAGCACAGAAAGCAAAAACAGCAATAATAAATCATTAGCTGTGTGTGTGTACACACGGTACCTATTAACTACATGCGAAACATTCTTCCTCTCAAAGAATTCTGGGTGCTGTAGTTTAAGGGTTGCTGGGAAATAGAACGCTGAAGGTTGGACTACAGTGCCCAGAATTCTTTGAGGGAATGAATGTGCTTTAAAGGTATAGCTTGTACCACATAGCCCTTCTGTGCTCCAGTGCAGTTGTGCTTCGTAACCCACAGATATTACTAGGTTTATTCATGCCCTGTGTTATTAAGGTCTAAGTCATATCTTGCCCTCTGTAACTGACCCCTATCAGAGGTGGATTTAGGAGATCACGAGCGGTTAAGGTGAAAATTGAAATTGTACCTTTCCCTTTCAGCTTCCTCGTATGCCTGCGGTATATGAGTTACTACAATTATCCTTTGCCGACGTATATAGAATATCCTATCATCATTGTTCAAGGTAGTACATTGCTCCTACCCACCAATATTGCAGCATCATTTGTTTCTCTCGCTCACGATCAACTTTTTCGTTTGTTGTGTTTCAGATGTCATTCTTTTGCTATTTGTTCTTCATTACAGTGGCAAAATGAAGCATGCTTTGCCTTACACAGCCATGTATCCTTTTAACTATCTGTTTGCTCATTTCCATTTATATAGCATTTCTGCTGGTTCTTTTTGTATTCCATCTTCTTGAATGAAGCAACTGTTTTCCAGCACACATTCCTGATCTGATGTGCACATTTTCCAGGATCTTATTCAGGTGTTTTCTGGTGGGTTAAGGTGCAGCATTTGCAATTGATTCACTGTAATGGAATATAAGGACCTTGTGGGAAAAGTTCAGGTCCAGCATGAATAGCCTTTCTTTTAACTCCTGGGATTCTTTTATTTTTAGCTTATGTGCCGTGCTTATAATTAAAATCAAAACTCTGTACCAGGGTAGAGCAACCTGTATACATTGCACATAAATATTTACATAATTTGCTTACTTTGCATAAGGGGTAATTAAACCCTGTCCAAATTCCCCTCTGGGTTCTGGCATGATGAGGCATTGCCTATCTTTTACAGCATGATCTCCATCCTTTTTGGGCCTATGGGCACATTGGAATTTTGAGTGTGTTTCGGGGACCAGCGCAAAATGGCTGCCTGGGAGGCGTAGCTCACAAGATGGCTGCCAGAGAGTGGTGTATCCAATCACAAAATTTACAGCCTTGGGGCTAGAAACCCTATGTGGTGATTTTTACAGGCTACCTTTGCAATTTAGTAATTCCTTAATTGGCTTTTAATTCATTCCTTAAGCTACCTTGAGAAGATAGGGTGTAAATGCATTTAACCCAGTGAACTACCAAGTGTCCACCTGATTGCCATCATCCTTATGCAACTTAACCTCAAGATTAGATTTGTGGCAGGATGGTACATGCTAACCCTGCAGAAATGGATAGTGGACCTGGCTATGGTAAGTAGTTGGAAGGAACGCGCCGATTGCCTGGTTTGCACATCACGGTAAGCCAAACTTTGGCTCACCCAGATTGCGTGAATGCGCAGGCTTCCAGAGGAAAGCTTGCAGCCACTTTTGACTTTTTAAAATCCTGCACCACACTGAGCTAACCCAGGTTGGTTAAGCTCTTTCCTTACTAACCACAAGCTGAATAATAAACAGTGGCTACAGCTCATGGTTAGCAAGGAAAGAGCTGGAACATAAGCCCAGGTTCGGATGACACACTAAGCCAAAGCATGGCACAGCTCCGTGTGGCAGGAAGTAAAAAGAACAGGGAGGGGCAACGTAGCTTTGAATTTCTTGCTGCCAGGCCACAAGCTTCTCATGGGCCAGTTGAGTCATAAGCTTGGCATGCACATCATGCTCAGCAAGTCTCTTTTGTTTAATGCAGTGTTTCCTAAACTTGGGTCTCCAGCTGTTTTTGGACTACAACTCCCATCATCCCTAGCTAAAAAAGACCAGTGGTCGGGGATGATGGGAATTGTAGTCTGGAAACAGACCCCAAATTTGGGAAATTGTCGAATGGTTCCAGTTCTTGGTGTAAAGTTTTCATGTGTACTGTGGGAAGGTGGTGGATTGGAAAGCCAGAACCCAGTGACCTGGCTGTTGAATGCCCCTCCCCCCCTTTCACCTGGATTAAGATATACCGTATTTTTCCGTCTATAAGACGTCCCCATGTATAAGATGCCCCCTATTTTGGGGACTCAAAAATACACAGTCCACCCTCAGCAATATCCGTATATAAGATGTCCCTTAATTTTTGACATTATTTTTTAGGGGGAGAACCTAGTCTTATACACGGGAAAATATGGTATATTATAAAACATTTATGCATTGCTGCAGCGTTTCTTACTCCTGAAAATCACTCATAGGCTCATTCTCCTGCTGCTTATGGAAAACGAGGAGGAGCTTAAACTATGACAAGTGAAACCTTTGCTGAGCCAAGCCATTTTAACAAATTCTTTATTCTATTTCTTGCCTCTATGAGTGTTGAAAGAGCCATTCAGATTGCAGCTGGCTTTCCTAAATTACCGTATTTTTCGCCCTATAGGACGCACTTTTTCCCCTCCAAAAATGAAGGGGAAATGTGTGTGCGTCCTATGGGGCGAATGCAGGCTTTCGCTGAAGCCTGGAGAGCGAGAGGCGTCGGTGCGCACCGACACCTCTCGCTCTCCAGGCTCCAGGAAGCTATCCGCAAGCCTTGCACGCCCGGGGGGAGTTCCCCCGGGCGCGCAAGGCTTGCAGGCGGCAGCCTGCAGCGCGGAGCACGGGGCGCCCTCTGGAGGACGCCCCGTGCTTCGCGCAGGTGTCCACAAGCCTTGCGCGCCCGGGGGGGAGAAGCAGAGCGCCCTCGAGCCCCACAAGCTCGGGGGACAGCGGGGAGGCGCAGCGCCATCCCACTGTTCCCCGACCTGGTTTTGGGGGGGAAATAAAGGGAAATTTTTTTTTCTTTATTTCCCCCCCCCCCAAAAAAAAGTAGGTGCGTCCTATGGGACGGAGCGTCCTATGGGACGAAAAATACGGTATATTTTTTTATTTTAAATAAAGAGAGCTGAATCTGTACTACTATAAAGTTATAGGTAGACTTCACAAGATTGGAGAGGGGCTGAGATTGACTATGTTTGTATTTTAAATGTTTGGGATTAAGCAAAATATGCACTCCTGGGTTTGCAATCCTAGTCCCATTTACCTGGGAGTTAGCATCACCGAATTCAGTACAACTTACTTCTGAGTGGATGTGGTTGTGATTGAGCTGTCAAGTCTTCAGAAGTTTAAAGTAGACTTAAATCTCAGCTCAGAGTTAAAACTCTCCAAAGCAGCTGATTTATCCTGAATTGGGGCAGTTTTCCACCACACCCACTACTTCCCACTCTATCCCTTTTCCTTCCCTGCAGAACTTAAGCACTGTAATCAGTGCTGCAAGTAAACTTGTGCAGCTTCAATATCTTTGGCGGACGAGAGATTCCGGGCAAGTGAGTGCCACGACTTGGAGTCTAGCCACATATACCTGTGCAAGTAAGCAGCTTCTCAAACTTTTAGCTTTGTTTACTTTAATACAAATAAAACAAGGATGCCAGCATCAGAACATTTTCTAATGCAAATTACGCTGTGCAAACTCCCGCTTTAGTCCCCGCACCCCCCCCCCCAGAAAACACACATCCTTGTTTTGATGGGAGCAGCTCATGCCTGAAATAGAATTGCCTCCAAAAATTGTGTAATGCAAACTTCTGAGTTTCCTGCTCAAAGGAATTCCAAGGGAAATTAAACGTTTGTCGGCCTAATAACATTTTGGAGACGGTTCCTTATATCCTTATACAGAGAGAAAATGAATGGAAGTTGTGGGCGCCATCTGTACTGTGAGTGCCGTCTGCACTGGAAATTCTGCTGGGAGTGGTGTAGAAACTACACGCAGTGAACAAAGTTTACTTAAACGGGCTGGATTTGCTTGCAGTTTTAATCTGAAACAAAATTTTGAATCGCACATGGAAGGAGAAACATCAGAGGAATGCAGAATTATCAGCGAAACATCTTGCGTAGGGGGTAAAAGTGGTTCTAAACTGAGCCATTTCACTTATCTTGGGGAAAGCACAGGTTTCAAAAGGCCAGTATATTTGCTTGACGACTCTCCCCTTTTGCCTGTTTAAAGTGTGCTAATATGCTCTCTTTCAATTGCAGCCAGAATATTTACAACAGTAATGACAACAAAGGATGTTACAGGTAATATTGTAATGTCGGGTGATTTGTGTGTGTGTCAATTTAAAATTTGTTTCGCTGAGAACAATAAAATAAGGGGTCCTTAACTGGTCAGCAAATACACTGACACATTTCCATCAATAGCAGTAGTGCAGATGGTTTTATGCTACCTGGTTACATAATTTTTGTTTCACTGGCATATAATAAAGCAAAGAGATGGGTTTTTTTTGGGGGGGGGGGGACACAGACTCTTGCAAATACAGTGGTGCCCCGCAAGACGAACGCCTCGCAAGACGAAAAACCCGCTAGACGAAAGGGTTTTCCGTTTTGGAGGCGCTTCGCAAAACGAATTTCCCTATGGGCTTCCTTCGCAAGACGAAAGCCCATAGGGAAATCTCCAGGACAGCGGGGAAGTGCAGCGTGTCTTCCCCACTGTCCTCGGACCTCCTCCGAAGGCTGGCAGTGGGGCGGAGAGACCTCCTCCCGCCGCCAGCCTTCGGAAGGCTGCTCCGAAGGCTGGCGGTGAGGCGGAGAGACCTCCTCCCGCCACCAGCCTTCGGAAGGCTGTCCTGAAGACTTGCGGTGGGAGGAGGGTTTTCCTTCCCACCGCCAACATTCAGAATGCTGTTCTGAATGTTGGCGGTGGGGAGGAAAAACCCTCCTCCCACCGCAAGCCCCGGGAACAGAGGAGAAGCGCTGCGCGCCTTCCCCTCTGTTCCCGCACCTGTCCTGAAGGCTTGCGGTGGGGAGAAAAGCCCTTCTCCGCACCGCCAGCCTGGCAAGCGGTCTCCATAGGAACGCATTAATTGATTTTCAATGCATTCCTATGGGAAACCGTGCTTCGCAAGACGAAAAACTCACAAGAAGAAAAAACTTGCGAAACGAATTAATTTCGTCTTGCGAGGCACCACTGTATCTGGTTTATGCTGTATCTCTTTAGGGGGAAATGCTTGAATTCTTTTCGACAAGTCAGTCTCTTCAGACCTGTTCTTTGCATTTTAAACGAAAGGATTAGAAGCATCTACTGTGGGAATTTGACTTAAAATCCTCTGCATATAAATTCTGCAAGTGATTTATATTAATATTGTACTTTCAATATTGATATTGACAAGGCAGGTGGAAATGTACATTCCAATCAATCTGCCACTTTGCAGGCGTGGATGGCAACCGTGTGCTTTGCATCCAGCAGTGCATCTCACAACCGGCACTGCGCATTATGTTGCAGTTAAGGGGATCTGTAGACAGAAGTCGCCTTCCGTGTGTGAATTTTGCCTTGTGGGATGCATGCAAATTAACACAGTTGTCAGGTATTTCAGTAGCTACTGTGAGGTCAGCTTGGCATAGCTGTGATTATACCTGGAAGTTTCTTTTAGCTTCTGGGCTCAAATATTGGCCTTTTAAAACCTTAAAGCGGGGGTAGTTAACCTGCAGACCTATTTTGCTGAATTAAAACCCGCATCAATCCCAGCCTGTATGGCCCGTGGTCAGGGTAATGATGGGAGTCGAAATTCAGCAGCTTCGAGAAGGCCATGTATTAGCCACACCTGCCCTTAAATGCTTTGGGGCCAGGCTATATGAAAGACTACCATTTCCCAGGATTGAAGAATTAGCATTCAAAGCCTTGCGCTCTGGTCCACAAGTAAAAGTGGTTAGGTTAGCATCAAGGACAGGGCCTTCTCCATGGTGGCTCTTTATTTCTGGAATGCCCTCTACAGAGAAAATTGTATGGCACAGACCTTTAAGAAAATGCTTTGGGGCTTTAAAAAATATTGTGTGTTGTTGTTGTTTTTAGAACTGTTATCTGTAACTGTTTTTAATACTGACAGTTTTTACTGCTATAAATCGTAGAATGTTAATGTTGTATTCTACTCATCGATCGTAACCTGTATCGAGAGTGTGTATCCTACGAGAGACTAACTAGAAATATATTAAATATAGTAAATTAAGTTACAGTAAAATGGAGAAAAACAAAGCAATTTTTAACTAAACACTTCCCCCCTCCCACAGTTTTGGTCCGTTTCATAGTCATGATGGCTCTGAATATATGGGTCACAGCAACTATACTGCACTACAGGAAGCCAGCAAAGAAGAGTGATTAAGATGACGTTCTGTCTATTTTGAGTGGTCTGGACCGAAAGAAAGAATGAAACCAATATATGAGACGGTAAATTAGGACCAAAGTTATCACCAAGCTTCAGTAAATCAGCAATCCATTTAATGGGAAACTGGTGATGTTTCACATACTAAAGGAAATTGCCACTATGAATTCAATAAAAGTTTTGATATTTGTTGGCATGCATACACTTTTAAAGTATTTTATAAGAAAATTTTAATGGATTGCCGAATGTGTGCCCATATACAATTATTGAAATACTAAAGCAACTTCTTATGCCTCTCACTCTCCCATCAAATATCTGTTGCCCAACTTAAATGCAGCTGTGGTGTCCCTTTTTGTCAAATTCTAGTTACGTATGATACAAGCATTGTTCCAGGGTATGAGGTTGTAGCACCCTTAAATGTATTAGTTGCTCTTGCATCAGCCCCTTACCATAAAACTTGGTTTTATAGCCGAAGCTTCTGTTTCTTTCTCACACACAACTGGACTCTTAACTCCTCTACTTGTTCAGTAAACCTATTGGTCCTGCCTGCTGCATAGTAAGTTGGTTCTCAAGTTTCATGGACTGCAATAATAGTTTAGAATAGCTAAGTTTCTTTGGATTGGGGTCTTATTTTTTTACACATCCAACTTCCTATTGGTTAGCTGGTTCTCAATATCTAATGGGTGCCTGTAAAAGAAACAACAGCCTACATAAATGCTGTAAGCATTTCCAAAATAACTGCAAGAATGGGTTTGTTTTGGTTGAAATACACATTAAACTCCAGGAATATAAACCCCAATTATAAACTCGCCTGAGCTGGGAAAAACAGCTGCTTAGGCTGGCTACCTAGGATTCAGTGGCATTTTTGAATGACAGTTGAAAAAGAGCGGCAATGCTTTGTCACAGTTCAGAAAGCATAAATATACAATCCTTTATTTTGAAAGGCACTTTTGGAAATGTTTCCAAATATGTGAAAGCAAGCAGCCATGGAGCAAGGAAAAGGCAAAAATGGTGTTTGAGCTGAATCTGTACAATGAGAATCTATACACCTTTTTGAGCAATCCAAGCCATAGAAACCTTGTATGATTAGAACCTATTTTAAGTCAATAAAAGCTTTATATTAAACACAATGCTTCTTACATTGTTTAAATCTATGCTTGGGGAAAATAAACCTTCTATGGCTTTATCTGCTGTAGCAGTTATACATTACCAAGGAATGAGTAACATCAATTTAGTCTTAGCGTAAAGGTAAAGGTACCCGATTGTTAGGTCCAGTTGCAGATGACTCTGGGGTTGCGCGCTCATCTCGCTCTATGGGCCGATGAAGCTGGCGTTTGTCCACAGACAGCTTCCGGGTCATGTGTCCAGCATGACTAAGCCACTTCTGGCGAACCAGAGCAGCACACGGAAACACTGTTTACCTTCCCGCTGGAGTGGTACCTATTTATCTACTTGCACTTTGACGTGCTTTCAAACTGCTTGGTGGGCAGGAGCTGGGACCGAACAATGGGAGCTCACCCCGTCGTGGGGATTTGAACTGCCGACCTTCCAATTGGCAAGCCCTAGGCTCTGTGGTTTAGACCACAGCACCACCCCCGTCCCTTAGCACTAAGGTAGAAGACGGTATTTCAAGGTGTCATTCCTTGGCAAAGTGCCCTGCACTGCGTTATGGGGTAAATGCTACCTAGGAATTCCCATTGTGTGGAAAGCTTTACAGTGTTTAACGTGAAGAGAGAAGACTTACTACAAGCTGGTGTGTGGATGGGGGCTGTTGTCAAGTAGTGCAAATTAAAGAACCAAAGCAATCATAAAACCAATGCATGCTTGCATGATCCAGTCCAAAATGCATACATTATCAATGACTTGTCAATTTGCCTCAAAGGGTTTCCCCAATTATACAGGCAGGGAATCCTCCTGGATTGGTGTAGCAAACAAGCCACTCTGGATATTAAGAGAATTCCCAGCTCTCATCAATTCCTAACTAGCATGGCCAATGGGGATGATACGAGTTGGGAGTCCAGCAATATTTGGAGCTGGTCATTCTTGTTCTGAAGATACTTCAGTACCTCATGCCACATTTCCAGCTAGTTCAAGTGCAAAACCTAGCAGTGCCAATGTTTACTCCCTTGAACCAGGTACAATGTGGAAGTTGCGTCTTAAGCAGCAGCCTGTTCTCAGAACAGTGGGATACAGAAAACTACAAGCTAGGAGCATATATGGCTGTTATCAACTGCATGACAAACTACCTTTTAGTTTGGAGAAATCCAAGCAGAGGGGGACACAAGTGGCATATGAAATTATGCATTGTGTGAAGAAGGCAGACAGATGAGTTGGCAGACTTCCTGTGGCTACTGGATGATGGGCCTTGGGTAGCAGGGGCTCTTAAGGAAGGTATTGCCAGATACCTTCCTATATGAACATCAATCTATTTCTGCCAAACTTGCAGGGAAATTTCCAAAGACTTGCTCAATTTGTGGCTTTTTCTCCAGAACTATCGGACAGATACTGCATCTCTAAACCAGGAGTGGGAAATCTCTGGCCTGGGTGGCCTCACCTTAACCAATGAAGTCTTTAAAAATTTGGGAAATCCAATGGTCTTTCTTTTAAAAAATGCATCCATTCAGGGGACTCCGGTACCATAGGCAGCTTTGGGAAATTAGATTTAAGAATATGGTCCCACTGCTAGAGTCTGAGACGGATTTCCAACTACCATCTTCTGCCAAGAGGGAGCTGGTCCTGGGCCCACCCATTTTCCTTACCTAAGAGTGAGTCCCTGTGAATTAATCAGATCCAAAACGTGATGGTGGCAAAGGATGGTCTACATAGGCAAGAGACAAACAGAACAATCCTGCCAATGTTTACTAAGACCAAAGCTCCATTGTGCTCAATGGGGTTTACTTCCAACAAAATATGCTCCAGAATTGTTGTCCAATGCTGTTTTAGGGAACTGATTTGAACTCTTGCTCATGAGGAAATAGGACATGGCCTCCCCTTCTCACCACCACCACCCTTTCCTCAGTGGTCAAATTTGATAGCTGTCCCTTCAACCTTTGGATGTCCCATTATCTTCTGACAGATTGGCTTATACAAACACAAGTCCTGAATGTACCTGCTATTCTTCTGCCAAGCTTCAGTGCTTATGCTATTCTCTGGAAAGGACGTGAATTAATGCTTCACTCTCCTTTTAATCAGGCACAGAACATCATCTGATCTTTCAAAAGGTGTTACACAAAGCTACTTTTAAACACAGGGAACATTTTGTCCAGCATTGGTTAGCTGATTCCAAGAACTGTTAAAAATGCATTTCCCTATAAATGTATGTAAGCAACATTTTGTCCTTCAGAATTCTAAAATAACATTTCTATGCAAGATGTTCCATTTGCATACTTCAATTTATAAAAATCAACTTACCAACATCAGGAATTATTTAGTCTTACTCAAATAGTTTATTTAAAAATATATATATATTTCTTCCAATTCAGAACTTCCCACAAATAACAATTTTATATAAAATATGTATGCCTTCAGTGAATGGAAACAATTTTTATTGTATACATGTTTTAAAAATAAGTTTTGTATGCAAAATATGCATTTTTAAAAATATGCTATACTCTCACTATTCAAAACAAGCAGGTAAAATGATAAACTCCTGCTGTGCCACTGGGGCTTAAAGATAACTGAAATGATAAAGGTATATTTTAAATTATGGGATGCACAGCTTCTCATACCTAGTGTGTGTATAAACAGTATAACTGAATATATGGTTGGTGAGTCACAGTGGTTTAGTGGAAAGATGTACTTATAGGCCCATGCCAGTGGATCTTCTTTCCATGCGTGACTCAGTAAAACAAATTCTTACTTATTTCAAGGGGGTTTGAATGAGAGAAGATCCCAGTTTGTAGTGAGCTCAAACTTGCTGCATTCTACTGCACAAGCCCTCCTGAAGCAACTGAAAACTAAAGGGGAGTGGGGTCCTGTTTGGTGAATTGTACCTTATGGGTGTCTATTGGGTGGAAATCCAATTTTTTTGGTTGAGATGTTAAATAAATCTTGGTTCTCTCCTTTCAAATATCTACTAAGGAAAACAACCTAGTGAAATGTCTCATTTCCTTCATTCAAATGTTAATTCTGTATTTCATTAGCACTAGCACACAACATATATATGCAAATATATGTAAACATATGAAAAAAAGAGAGAGAGACCAAGGAGGAGGCTACAATAGTTCTTTTTTCTTTTCCTTTTTTTTTTACTGCCATCATGTTTTAACATTATAGCATACTGTAGTTGTATAAAACATGCATTTTTCTGGATAAATTATGGACACGGCATTAAAAATCTCACATAAATTATATTTTGTACAAAATCAAATTTTTTTATTAAAAAAAATCTGATTAAGTGCCTCTAAGGCCCTTTCCTCACATATGTTCTCAAAAACACACAACTGAAATTATTTTCCTATTCCAAATGCTATGTGCTAAGAGAACAGGATTCAAGAAGTTTAAAATACATCTACAGTATGTTTCAATCGTTAAGGATTGGTGACAGTCCTTAGATATTGTGTGGTGAAAATGTAAAAATAGATAGTATGCAAAAAACAAACAAAGGCAGAACGATGTTTTGCAGCACTTAGTAAGGGTAATATAAAACCAATGACTAATACTGAGGTTTGTACAAAGGGTGGATGGGAAGTTATGCCTAAGCATGAAACCTATATATTAGTTCTAATACTACCAGATCATTGTTTTTGAAACCATTACTCAACTGACCCCTCCCTCCCCTCCCCTCCCTATTTAGATATACATTCAGAATAGACTGACATTGATATAAACTATTATATTGTAAACATAGTGCACTATATTGTTCTGCCACAAAGCAAAATTGCATCCTAAGAGCTGGCAAACCTCTGCATCCTTTATCTCTCTTAAATATCTAGAATGGGCACAGACTTTAAGGAAATGACATTAATTTAAGGCATTCAAGACTGGTAAAAGAGGACTGCCCATTAAGTAGTAACTGGATATATACTTGGAAGTTATTATTATATGTCGCTGCTGAACACAGACATGCAGCCTTTGATATACAGATAATGAATGGCAAAATTCAACAGTATGGCTTTATACATGTGCATAGTTGCAACTGCAGGTAATGGTATATGAATAATATGTATAAAAAATAAAGTGGAAAGTTTTTTTTTAACCCTCTTGCAGCATTACAGTACAATATACATATTTACACACCAAAACACATACACACACAGTATAATGGTCACTTCTTTAAGATGCTGTCTTCATCAGTGTGTCAGACCCTCCTTATCGCCCTTTTTTCTGGCAAAATTGCTGGTTGCATTTCTCTATAAAAAAAACTGACCAAGAGATGGGTTCATCACGTTTCCCCACTCCTTTTATTCCTCTTGTGACATGTAGTGCGAGTCTTTCCCAGAAATAATTTGTAGAACAGAATCTGAGAGTATCCTTGTACTATTCACCAACCATTCCTAACTTGCTCAGTCATCCAGAGGGATTACATTAAAAAAACAACACAGGAATTATTAGTATGTTGTATTGCAGCAAAACACACACACACCTCTGTAAACTTCTTATCTATTTATACTTGAACTGTCTTTCAGAAACACCTATATATATATATTCGTAACCCCAGGAATATGATGGTTCAGTCTTATCGACTCCAATAGTGATAGTATTCATAGGAGGCAGTTAGCTGAAAAAGAATAAAAAATGGATCTGGTCAGTAAAATCTAGAAAACATATTTGAAAACAGTGAAATTAATTCTGTGGCCTGCAGGCTCCCAAACAAGATCCAAGCCAAAAGCAGCATTGGGAAATTGCTGGACCTCCCACCAGCCTGGGACAGCCTAACAAGTCAAGGGGGTCTTCCAACCTGCTTTGAAATCGTTTGATAGGACATCTGTTTGATCTCCTGTTCCCTTCCTGTCTTAGAAGAAGGATGAAGACTCTTTGTTTCTTTCTTCCCTTTAAACAAACAGCAGTGGGCACCAGGCAAAATAAGTCTTCCAAACAGCTCAAGGGCAGCAGGCATACACAGCCCTCCTCTTCCTGGTTTTAAGGTGATTTTGACCACCATTACCCCCTTAAAGGGTTCAAGACGAGACTTCTGTATCTCTTAGTTTTGAGCCCCATTTTGCTTCCAATGTGAATGCAGCTGCTGAGTTGTGGGGAGGGTGGGTCTTTTTTGCTTTTAGCAGTTCCTATTTTCGTATTTAAAAAAACTACTAAAGTAAAGAAAAATACAGGTATTTCACCAAAAAGAAACTCTGGGTTGAAAGTCTTAGCATTTCTTGGCTGACCAGGGTGGAGGAGTGTTCCAACGTCCTCCTCAGGGATGGCCATATTTGCTTTGGGGAAATAGTTTCCAACATGGGTCCTCCAATGCAAAGCAACTTAGAGAGCAATCCTATAGCGAGATCTGCTGGGATGAGTGTGGGTATCCAACTGAGCCAGGAGGTTCTGGATGAAGCCAAGGTATGCCAGCTTAACTTCTTCATATGCGTCTTGGTCAGAAATAAGTTAGCGTATGTCTCTCTTCTTGGCTCAGCTGGGACCCAGCCAGCTAAGCCAAGTCTGGTTGACTGGAAAACAGGTGTAAACCCTGAAATTGGGGGGGGGGGGTGTTGTCCCACGGGCATATAGCAGCAGGACCAGAGAGGGGGTACTTTGGCTAGATCATAAAACTCTCCAGCTTGGTCACATGATCTTAGAAGCCAGCATAGGTTTGGCCAGCAAAAAGGGTGATGCAACCCAAACAGTATTTTAATGGCTTGTTTTCCCTCTGCAAGGCTTGGGGCAGCTTGGCCAGCACTTTACGCTACCTTAACTCACGCTGGGGCTTGCTCTATGCTTGCTCTATGCTAGCTTCTTGTACCGAGGTTTGGTCCCTTCTATCACGAATGAGCTGTTATAAAAATAAAAATGGCACACCGATGCAAAAAAAGCATATCAAGTTCTCACGGCACTACCAAAGAATGCAATACGTATGCAAGTCATCAGCTAAAATAAAAGCTGCACCACACTTCAAAACATATATATGTTGCTGCCCACATTTGAGCCTGGAGCAACATATAAAAAACTTAAACATACATTTTTTAAAATAAAAAAAACGTTTTTTGCAGAAAGTTAGTAATACACAGTTGAAGAGCATCTTACAATACAGATGGCCATGTGGGTTTTGAGAACTACATTTTCAAAATACTTCAGAAGTTAGATGCATGCATCGTTGAATATTTTTTGCATTTGTCGTAAAATTGCTTTTGGGAGTTTTTAAGCTGGCACACTTTGACTGCTGAGAGAAATCCAAACAGCATGCTTTGTTTTAAGAAAGCCAATCCATTCTCCTACAGATAGTCACCCATTTACCTCTTCAGAACAAACACATCGTTATCATCATCATCGCTATCATCAAGATCGTTATCGTTCCCAGCATCATCAATATTAAAATCAATATCAAAATCAATATCATCAAATGACCAATCCCAGTCTCTACATGCCACATCAATTAATCTGTAAAATGAGGTTTTAAAGTTTATGAGCCACAGTCCACTAAAAACAATTCTTAATATGGCAATTAGTGCAACTTTCTCCTGATGCAGTAATGGTGACATATTGGCTGCAGTCTAGAATCCATATACACCATTCCTGTGTGCTTTCTTAGCCCTGTCTCATCAATAAAGAATATGCAACTAACAAAGCATAGCTTTGATCTCAAGAATTGCACACACATCCTGGAGTATGTCATGTGGTGCTTTCCCCTCCTAAGAGTGGATTAGTAGTATTCTGACACAACGTAACAATTGGGTGAACAATATTCACCTTAAAACCTGGGCTTTAAGTAAAAACTATGGGCCCTGATCAAGAAAGCCAGACTTAAAACACACACACAATGGATTTATGAGCTGCACGGATAGTAGCTAACTTTATCTAGACTGGATTACAGCAGCTCTTGTACATTTTATATTTGGCATTTCAATAGCCTTTTTGACATGAATATTCACCATAAAACTGAAATGTTATTTTATATAGGGCACAGCTGTCAAACAAGGCTGAGCATGAAATGCACAAGCACTTCATTTCATGCCATTCTAACAAAACAATATTTATTTATCATTAAATGACTTTTTATTTTTCTGCAAATGAATGCTGTAATGAAATATGGAATAAAAGATAAAATAGCAGTGTAAACCAATACAAAATCATTTAAATGTTAAGGAAGTGCCTGTTACTGTTTACATCAATTTATTTCCCATACTCTACAAGAAGCTAAATAAATTGTGGGCGAAGTAGTAAAATGCTGCCAGGATGTCGTGCTTTAGAGACCGCCAAAGAAAAAACTAAAATTGTCTTATGTGAAGTGTCCAGTGTAGTAATCTAAAAAGCAAGAAGGGAAAACCAAGGATATTAACAATTTCCCACATGCCACTTTTTACCTGGTAGGAAAATCTTTCTTTTCGCTCGGAGGGGAGAGCTGGATTGGTTTAATTGGCCGTCTTAATGATTGGTTTGGCTGTATTTTCATGGAAGTTCTTGGTGATGATCGTGCAAACGGATCTGGTGCTGGAGCCTTTTTGGGAATCTTTTTCCCTAGGCGGCTCACCCATTTCTTCTGTTCCACTGTGGAACTGGCTAACAGTAGTAGATTCTTTGCAGTTGAAATATCATAATTTACTGAAACACATTAAAATCAGCAAAATCAGTATACATACATATGTACTTAAGATCCTCAACTCCCCTGCTGAAATCAGGAGACTCAACTTTGGCTTAACTCTAAAAAGATGAAAAACTTTGTTGAGCAGTGGTCAAATGAGCGGACAGAGCTAAAGTTCTGTCTAGAACAAGTCCAAACACATAGGGCACCTTGCTTGATTCCTTGAAGACAAAGTTTTAAAGCCAAGAGGCACAGAAGTCATGTTAGCATTTATCCATGTATTCAGAACATCACAACACATCCTTTTCTCTCAATTATATTTCAGAAGCAAAAGGCTTTGAGTTGTGAAAGACACAAATAGTTAAAAATTACAGAGAAACTTGGTTTATACACAATGCTAAGCCAGTTTAGTAAGATAATTTAATAAGAATAGGAATAACCATGATTCCTTTGATCTTCTGAACCCTCCCTAGCCACTTACTATGATTTGTTTAGTATCAACAAATCATAACCTGAGCTCATGGTTTGTTTTTCATTTACAAACCTTGATTTGTTTTAACTATGGTTTCAGTGTTAGGTGAAAACCTAGCACTCTTCTTTAAACCATGGTTTTTTGGTCTTCTCACCCTGGTTGCTCACTAAGCTGCAAAAGACACGAGACAAGAACAACTAGAAAACAAACTGAACTTCGAAGAAACAAGCCATGGTTTGTATGCTCATCTGTGATTTCTTAAACAGACCATAGCTTAGAGTTGTATGTGAACCAGGTCACAAACCATCCACACATCCCAAATGCATAAAGCTGACTAAACTCACTTTCATAAGCAACCTTGTTAGCATTTCACAAGACAGAAGAGTTGCATCTGACTCTTCTAACAGACCAATCCATTTTATACTATAGTCTTGCTAGGTACCTTTGCAAGGTGCAATAATCTCTTCCTTTTTATCCATGTGATCCTTATGACATTTAATGTGGCAGCGGCGGCATTCCAAAGCAGCAGGAGGCTTGAACATGTGCCATAATGGCTTCATGCATGCCTCACAATTTGTTGGGAAATGATAGAGTGTTGGTATAAATTCATGGCCTTTGTGGCAAATATAGTTTGACTTCTCCCCTGCAGAATCCACAGGAAATTCTTGCTCCTTTTTGCTTTCCCCTTCATTATCATACAGGATCTGGAATAAAAAATGGAAAGAACTGTATCAGTAATACTTGGTACACATGGGCCATGTTTTACAAAGGGGAAAAACTGGTTGAACTGCAGCACAAACAAAGACAGCAAAAAACAATGAAAAAGAAAGTGAAATGATGTCAGATGGGCAACACAGTTTGAAGCATCCCGTCTATTATCCACATGGTGGATGTGATGGGCTGAATGCAGAGTGTTCCTTCCGCAAACAGGAGTGCCTGCCTCTACAAGAAGAAGGGACTGAGATCCAGCAGAAGCTCTCACTGGAGGGAGGCATGCTGTGTTCTGGAAGGTCCCAAACCCTCCAGAGAAGCATTTCAAGGGGGGCAGGGAACAAGGACGACTGGGTGAAAATCACCTTCCTGATCCTCTCTTCCATGAAAGCATCCTGTTGAGGTAGACATACTCCCCTTTCCAACTTGGGAGCTCACCTGAACCAGCCCAGAGATACATAAACGGGAATGAAATTACAGAAAGGAGCCTCTTGTGGGGCACTCTGATCTCCACCCATTTAGTAATACAAGACTTAACTTTTCTGCCATCCAACTCCACAGTTGAAGAAAAATAGCAACTCCCAATCCCTTTATTTGGTTACACTTCAGAATATATTTCAAGTGAAACCATACCATGTCAGGTGTATTCAGACTATTTAAGGAATGCATGATATCTTCTACTACCCTCTCCCCCCTTTGCTGTTCATAATTTTTAAAAGGCATACCTGGAATATCCTAGGGATATCTTTGGCATCTGCTCTGTATACATCTGTTTGTGTGACAGGCCGAACATGGAACAATTTGCTGTAGAAGCACACATGCAGAAAGTCAGCGGAAATGTAAGTGAGATAGGAAACAGTAATGTAAACAATACTAATCTATGAAAGTCTATGGAAGCTCTCCCTTCAGTAGAGTTCAGTTTGGACATGAAATAATAATTTAAAATTAAGATGCACCTGTGTTAATAATACAGTATTTTGAAGACTTAGTAGTACAAATTCTACAATCAGTACATTTTTTTAAACTGGCAAACAAATATTACTCCAAGTAATATTTAAACTCTTTGCCTATGTATTCTTTAAACAAACAGCAATCAAGTCAAAATAAGAAGAAATGGATGTCATACTGTATGTATGCCCTCTTTAATTAGAACAAAGGATCGGTTAAGTCTTGACCATTACAAATTTACATAATAAACCTCTGTGATTAGATGGCATGAGGACAGAATTTTATTAATTATTTCTTCATTATAATTATTAAAAAGTCTGGTCTGGCCCACCTTTCTATCACTTGACAGTAAAATGATCTCAGGTGACCCATTTTTCCTTTGTAGTTATTCAAATTGCAATACAAAGCAAAAAGCAAATCAGGCAGGGCTTGAAGTTTCTGCCCATCAGCTGATAGGCAGAGTCCAAGCCCTGCTTTGGGCAGGGGTCAGTTGTGCCATGGACTTCCCCCCATGGGGAACTCTACCATGCAGCCAAGGACCTCTGTAAACCAGCCAACCCTTGTAGGCCTGCTCTATTGCCAGTCACTTGACCAGCAGCTACAGGAAGCCTCTCTTGTCAATCAACATCTAGGAGGGCATTTTAAGGGACAATATTTGGGAGAAATGATCTCATAGGCCAAATTGGGACCCTTGGGGTCTAATTAGGCTCATGGGTATAAAACATTACAAAAAAATCAGGGGGGAAAGAATTTTAAAAACACAGCAAAAGCTATGCAATAACCCATAGGAAAGATCATGTAAAATAGAAGCAAAAAGATAATGTCACAAAACAATACTTACTCTATGTCCAACACCATGTAAGGATTTGATTGTTCTTTCTCTTGTTCATTGTGATAGAACAGTATTTTCTTGCTGCTCACAATTATATACTGTTTTTTAAATTAAAAAAAATGTAAGTAAACACACAGGTTGGGCAACAAATTTTAACTTTGATATATACATGCCATTTTTCTTCCATGACAATACTTTCATAGGATTAAACCACATCACAAAACAAATTACTTAAAAAGTTTGATAACTACAGCTACTTGCCCAACAAAGTCATCTAACCCAGTAAATGCATTGTTACGATTTATGGTGCGATAGTCACATCAAAAACAATGGGCAAAACATCATCAAAACCAAATAAGCAAAAGAACAAACTCCTTAAGATATGATGCAGCAAGCATGATAAAAGCTCAACTAAGGTACAAAAACAGAATCCCAATGTACTAAAGCGTCAAGTCCTTCATTAGCTTTAAGATTGTAATTGGATTTCATGCTGATGGATAGCCAAAATGTGCATATACAACCCTTCCTCTCTCAACCTACAGCCAAATCTGTAGTGGCCTCTACTTCTAGTGTATGTATGCCTAGTATACAGTACATACCCCAGTGGAAATTTGTCTTTTTGTGAATTTCTGTTTGAGGATCCAGGTGGAAGACGTTCTGGAGTGGGGTGACACTTCCTACTGGAGGGATAAGGCAGGGTCCTCTCAAGCCTTTTGCCTCTTTTCCGGGGGGGACCCAGAAGGTCATCCAGTCCAACCCCCTGCAATGCAGGGATCTCAACAGGTGTTCCCCCATCCAATTTGAAACCATACCGGACCCTGCTTAGCTCTGCAAATGTGCTTGCAGTTTTATTGCTGCAACACCAGGAGCGGGATAACTCCTCAAGACCAAATCAAATATTGGGCCACTCAACTCACAGGAAGAACATGGGCAACTGAAACGTAAAGAACATAAAACTAAACTGACAGAAGAAAATACAGAACTACCCCTCCCCCGCCCCAAAGCGACAGGTGATGTCTGAAGATGGGAAAGGAAGCAATTGGGGGGGGAGGCTAGATGAAGAGGTACTCACCTCAACAGATGCAACCACAGCCATAGGGAACCAGTCAGCCATGGAGGAACTAGAGTCAGACAGATGTCCACAGAGCAACCACCATGGCACGGAGGCACAGACAGAGGACAGGACACTATTGTGTGGTAAGTCAGCCTCTCCTCACAGGCCCAGCAAAAAAGAGAGGCGTAGCCATGGTTGTGCACCAAAGCCCAAAGGCTGTCTGAAGAGGCATGGGGGTCTGCCCACACCAATGAAGCTGGGGCTGCATGCTCAAGCCCTCACATGGGCTACAACAAAGCAACGGGAAGGGTGGGGAGCAATGCAGGCAGGTCCCACTGGATGCTTCTTGCACACACACCCCGCCATCAAAGGAAGCTGGACAAGCCACAGGAATGGCTGTGCTCAAGATTAAAAGGTGATTGCATTTATAAGGCTCTTTGTAGGATGTGCCTGGAGCTCTAGCAGTCACCAAGGCCCCCAAACAAAAAGCCCCCGCTCCTCCACTGTGAATTCAAGAAAAGGCAGGGAGAGACGCTGGGGAGGGAACACACAGACTCAACTGAGGAGACTGAAAGAGGGAGGACTCCTCTCCCTGGTGAAGAGGCTGAAGACTTGAAGGGAGCCTGCACATTCCTTCCAGTAGGAGGTGTAAGCTCACTCTGGGTATGTCTTCTACCTGGATCTGGCAAATTCCCATTTTCCCTGCTGCTCCTACTTCTAACACTTAAAAGAAAACTATCCCCTAAGGAGGAGATATGGGACGATAAGCAGCCAATGACCCATCTTCCACTGTGTGTGTGGTTCCCATCCCACTCAGCTTTCTCTTCCTGTTGGTGGAAAAGCCTTCAAAATCCTCAAAAGAAAGTGCTCTTGCATCCCAGACAGGCTCATAATCAATTTCTAGAAAAGCAGCAATGTATCAAAAACTGTAGCGCTCTGTTTTCACGTGCTGAACAGAGCATTAAAATAACTGCATCTCACACCCTAAGAAATAGCTCTAAGAATTGCATGCATTTCTTACCTTTCTAACCCATCCATATTTTTTTGTATTGTTTCGGGCAGGCAGTGATAGCCAGCCCTCTAGCCGTGACTCTGAAAAGTATTAAAGTGAGCAAACATCAAAACAATTAATATTGAATAGGTATTGTGCTACTTTTTAAAGTCATGTCAAGTTAAGAAAAACATTTTCTTGAAAGCTGTGTTCATCTACAAGCAAATACCATATTTCAAAACAGCTGAAATTTAGAAGCAAACACGAGCAAAGCTCTAGTCATAAAATTGTGTCACCACACATTCCTATTAGTAAATGTTTTATATTCCACAGCAGAAACATATCTAAAGCATTTATTACTATTTAAGGAAATGTCTGTGCCATCCATTCTGATTCCTTTTGGAAAACGTTAACAAAGCACACACAGCAAATTCTCCTATTTCTAAACCTCCAGAGTATTAAACACAGAAGTTGTACAATGTACTCAAGGGTTCCTGCTTTCGGTGCAGAATTTGGACCCTCTGCACTGCCTTAAACAGCTTCCCTTGTGTAAAGAAATTCTGTTGCTTTAGACTGTGTTTTCATGAGTATTATGTAATGCATTCTTTTATTCATATTGTAATGTATGTTGCAATGTGTTTGTTAGGGAGACAGAAGATGAAGAGGACTGTGGAAGAAGAAATGACCTGAAAGGGAGGCAGAGTGGCTTGAAGATGGAGGTAGCCAAATCACATGGCTTAGGCAAAAGAGATGAGGGAGGCAAGTCAGTATCCAACCCACTAGATTTCACAAAATAGAATGTGAATGTTTGCAAAACTTCTAGCAAGAACAAAAGTTTGAAGTATATTGATGCATAGGGAAAACAAAGATTAACAAAATATGTTTTGTATTGCAGTCTTTACACTGAGACATGCTTTGTTTAACTTTTGGTGGAAAGTCCTTTGAAAAATATAGAAGGATCCCCCTCATTTTCAGTTCCCCTTCCTATAAAATCTAATGTGCTTCCACTGTCAATATCCTGATACACTCTGCACACATGCATATGCGTGCGCACACACAAACACACCCTGATTAATTGAACACAGCACTGCAGCAGTTTCTCTATTGTCTTTCCAACTCGCACTGAAAATATATTAGCAGCACCGAGCCACCAATGATTCAACCAACTTCACCTCTTTTAGATTTTAGGGGAAAGGAATGGAGGGAAGATGTATGCTACATTGTATGTCCATATTTCCCTAATAAGAAAATGATACAATGACAAGAACAAATGCCATTTCCCCCTCTATAAACTTCTTATCCTAATATCCTCATTGTTTCAGCAAAAGTCAGTTAATTATTCTTAAGCACTGTAATCTGCGGGATCTGAATACTTCTGAATTCTTCCAGTCCACACACCTGAGTGCCATTTAAATATATTTAGTACAGCTTTCTCAGCTTTGTGTTACCAGTAGTCCCTGCTCTTCCCATAGAAGATATCTGCCTAAGGAAAGTTTTACAAAAAAATAAAACCTAGTCTCTAAATGTCATGTTTCAGATCAGAGTTTTCAGATGTTCAACGTGTAAGGCAGTTGTGACAAGAGGATGGACCAACCCAAAGGTATCTTTTACTTTGCTCTCATAATGTTAGAGAATGTATTGTTCCATCACCTCTAGCTGATTACCTTTCTGATTTATTGTACCATTACATGGGAGCTAGGAAGCCCTTGCCTTACATATCATAGAAGAAAGCAGGCTACCAAAACTGAGTGAGAGAAGCAGTGCCAAAGCAGCAGCAAGTACTCAGCTTAGTGTCTTTTGTGTAGAGAGTTGGCAGTGAGACTGTGAATGTATGCTCACATACCTGCACAGTCAGTACGTGAATTTAGAGCAACAGCAAGCCAAAGGTTGGGGCACTGATTTCTGAAATGGGCCTAAGTCACCTAGTTATTTCACTGGCTGATGAGCCCTTTTGAATGTGTAACTTAAGATACCTAGATTTGGCATTGTAGATGATCTGGAAGCACACACCCTTTTAAGATCTTCCATATCATTTTTCTTCCTAAATTAAAAAAAATAATCCAGTGCACTTTCACTAGAGTGATTAATTCAGGATTGATTCATCATTTGTCTTTTAATAGATAATAATTAAATATAATTGATAACAGTCAATTTCTCAATGTAAGCATCTTCTTTTTTTAGCTTACCGAAGGGAGGAATATATGTGCAATTTGATAAACAGAAGCCACAATTTTCAAAAGTGCCATTTGAGAAACAAAATCCACAAATGAAAAGAATGTCACTCAACTTCCACTTTTAACTAGCAATTCCTGTCAATGAATCAACTTAAGTTTGCAAGTGTGGCTTTTGCCTCCTAGGATGGGTCAAGGAAAGGGTTAAAATGGGTGTGATGTGATTGGCCAGTGAGAATGCAAGGGGGGAGTAAAAGATAGAGTGGGAGGTTTTGAAAGTCAGTTGAGGTTTGGGAGTTGGGAGTTGAGGTTTGTCAATTGGGAGTTGAGGCTTGGGTGTTGGAGAAGGAAGAGGGAGGCTTAGGTGTGGGTTGGCAGAGTTGTATTGTGAGAGGGTGAGAGGAATTATTAGGTTGAGTCAGATAGATAGTTGGGAATAATTCACTTTGAAGTTGTTAGGAACTAAGATTAGGAAACTGACAAGAGAAAAATAAACTGTAACCATACGCTTGTTCCTGCATTTAAAAATAAACTTGATTATTTATGTTCACAACTGTCTGGACTCCGTGTGTCCCCGTGAGCAGCAGGGTGGTGGCAGCGAAGAAAGCTAACCGCAGTGGTGGCACAGGGTCAATAGACCATGAAACGTCTGGGGGCCCTGTGTGATCGCCACAGCAAGCCCTAATTTTCTTAGCAGCAACTTGGAGAAGGGTGGAATGGGCTGTTGCTAAGGGGAAAGATGCATACTGCATGCATATGCCTCTAGAGTATACTTAATTAGGAATACAATCAGTGGCTACTTTAGATTAAAAGGGCCACTTCATTCTTCACTTAGCAACTTCATTCTTCATGCAACACAACTATATTTGATTTCAACTGCTTGCAATGTTAGTAATGAAAGTTCAGAGGAGCAGCAGCATTCCACCACTAAATGGTTTGTAGGAATGTCACCTGGACTGTCAGGTTCTGAAGGGACTTCTACAGAAGACGCAGATTCCTCCTCTGAGTCAGAATCAGAGTTGATAAACACACGAGAACTGGAAGGCTTAGTGGCAATACTGACAGAGGTAGAAGAGCGTTCGTAGGTAAAAGACATTGACTCCATAGTGTGGGATTGAGTAATATGAACTGAGAAGCCAGCATGATAGGGATAAAGTGCACAAAAAGTTAATGACAAAAGAGCTTTAAAAACATTTACTTCTTCAGTTATAATGGAACGGAATAGCTTTAGGGGGGTAATAAGAACTATATTCTTCACATTTCAGAAGGTGCTAAAAGGTCAAAATGTTAGTGGCAAGAAGGTAGGTGAGAAAATTACATTGCTAGCGACTTTTGGAAGCTATGGAAAGGAATCAGTTTAAACACTGGATTTTTGTGACAAAAGATAAGTGTGCTAATGAAGAATGAATCTTACCATCAGCATCTGCTTCCCCTGAGCCACATGGCAGACTGGTACTGTCAATGCGTATTGACTGCAGCTGTGAGCGAAGCTGTTCAATGTCACTATCTTTGCTGTCCAGAGCCATCTGCAATTCTATTCGTATCTGGCTCTCTTCCGCTATTTGCTATAAAAGGAGATTCAAGGAGCACAAATCAAACCTCATCTTATTATTAAATATTTCCCACCTTATATAATCTGGCTTACAGGATTTTCTTGGCATGCTTATTGGAAGAGCATTCTTTTAATTTTAATCCCCCTGGATGATGGCAGGGGGAGAATATGTAACCTTATGAAATAGCACATTTGGGCTACAAAAGCTCATGCAATGAGAAGAGGAACAAGAGACTAAGGGCAGTAGGACTGCTGCAAAGGTTTTAGGAATACAAAGGTAGATTCAATGATTGGAAATATTTACAAACTCTACAAGGTCTGTCAACTTTTGAAACATTCTTTCAGATCAAATTCTCTTTCAGCAATTTATTAATCCATTAAGCAATTTATTGTTGCCAGATACATCTGTGTACAGGTACTTACCGCTTGCATCTCATTGATCTCTTTCTGATATTTGATCATCATCTGGGATAAATTTTCACGTTCAGACTTCAGCTCCATGTGCAGTTTCCTGTTCTCCTTTTCTTTTCTTCTAACATCAGTGTCTGCTCCTCGCTGGATAGGATTCTTACGGTTCATCACTTCAGCTAACTTATTTACAGCCTGGTGGAGGGAGATGCACAAGAAGAATAAACAGTTACCTTAGGATTACAGAATCAGATGTTTCTGCAACCCACAATTACAGCATTTTGTTTGAGTTTTCTACTTGATCAAAATATAATATATTCTACACTGAGCTTGGCAGCTGTCATTACCAAAAGGTTCAAAGATTTTTAAAATGCTTGTCCTAAGTTTTGATCCACAAAGCCAAATAAACTATAGTTCACCAATAAAGTTTTGAATAGTTTGAACAAGGAAGCGGTCAGAGAAATGATATTATATTGGAGTCTAGTGCTATAAACATTTACAGGGCTTATTTTATTTGCATTACCTGTAGTATTTTTCGCATATATAATGTACAGTGATAACAAAACTCCTTCTCCCACAGTTTTCATACTTTACCTGTGTTTTCATTGTTCGTTCATAAGCTAGCTGTTTCTCATATTGACTCTTAAGCACCCCTATATCATTTTCCTCTGTGTTCATTTGGGACATTCCTGCAAATGAAAACAGACTCACTAATATTTGCAAAGTGAAAAAATAATAGACTCTGATATAAAAGAAGTTACTTTAAAAAAAACAAAACCACAACACTCACGTTCTAGGACTTCTTTGAGCTTGTTATTCATCTCTTCTTTTTCATTAGCAAGATTTGCGACATCACTTGTTAGCGTCCTATTTGCCTCTTCGAGCTAAAATGAAGTAGAAATTTGTTACTCTTTGGCTTGAAAAATAAACCAGCAACCTGTTCAATTATGAGTTGATACTGCTGGGATTAGGAGTTTGTAGCTACTAAAAGAGCACATGAAGGAAGTTGCGTAGAAGGAGACAAATAGGTTTAAGAACAAAATAGTGAAAAAATATAGTAAAGGGAGCTTTACACTACAGGAAAAAAAGGCCAAAAAGCTGCAGAAAGTTTAAAAGCAATCAAGGCAAGGTTCAAAAGCAAGACAAATAATAGGTTGGGTTCACAGATGAACACAATTTGCAGTAGTTGAATACTGGTCACCATTCATGAGCCAGAAGAGGAAGAGTATTAGACCAGAAGAATCTTTAAATTTTTAATTCCTATACAATGTAGCTACAATTATGTATTGGGCTACCGAAGAACTGAAAACCAATGTGAGTTGTTTGGTTCAGTTTTTATGTAATGTAAGCCAAAATATTGTACAAACACATGGGCTTCTGAAAGGGAAAATTTGCTCTCCCTCTTGCTGCTGAGATGGACTTGGTGCTTTGTCCAAACCTGAGCTTATCCTTTTCACACTCTTGATTAACCACAAGCTGTAATCAATGTTTGTTCTATGGGCTTACAGCGGGAAGAACCACATGCCTGGGTTTGGACGGCATGCTAAACCAGGGGTGGGGAACCTTATGCCTCACCATACGGCCTGCAAGGCTGCTTCGGCAAAGCTAATATGGTCAGTTGTGGTGCAGGTAAAAATCTGGCTCAGCCAAAAGGGGGCAACTGTTTTGCAGGCACATACTGTTCAGCTGATTGCCAAGCACAGCCACAGGGCCAGAGGAAGAACAAATCAACTGCACGTTTGCCCTAAGTCATGTTTTGCTTTAGCGTTACAAGCAAACTGGATCTTATGTAACAAGGTTCAGGACTGCTCATTTTACTATCTTTTATAGAAGCAGCCAATACTCCTTAGGAGAGAGAAATCAAGGACCCCAGCTACTGACTAGTCAAATTACACCTTCAAAATATTCAGTACTGAAGTATCCATGATTGCAACGTGACAAAATTATACTCTGTGTAATTAGTGGGTACTGTCTGAATAGATTTACTTCTCAGGAGGCTGAAATGAACTGTGGCAACTGCACTTTTCCACCCAGGTGGAAAATCATATTCTGAGAAACATTTTCTCTGAGCAGTAAACATTTGTTATCTTCATTGTGGAACACATATTGCCCAAGAAATTTCAAAGTTACTTACTGATGTTTTCTGCATCAACTCAATATGGCTTCGGTTTGCAGGGACTAAATCATCATGCTGAATGAGTTTGTGTCCAAAATCAAAAACTCTTGCGGAAACATCAAACTACTTACGGATAGAAACTACTTACTGATCCTATTGTGGCATCTTTCTCAGCAAGTTCTTGCTTGTGCCTTGCCATCATCTCTTTAATCTCTAACTCTTTCATGATCTTTTCCTTCTCTAAATCGGAGTATTGCTCTTCAGCGATGGAGCGAGCCAACTGTTCTGAGTCAGCTTTCGTTAACGTGATCTCCAGTTGTGCGGCCAAAGAGTCTCTACAAAGAAGTGATAAACTATTATTGTGGTTGAAGAAATTATTTCTATCATTTCTGAATTTCAAATAGTGGTATTCTATCACGCATGGCCAAGAATCAAACAGCCAAATTCTCACCTTTCATCCTGCAACTCTTGCATTTTTTGTTGTATATCTTTACCAAGTTTGGCCTTCTCCTCGCACTCTTCTTTTAATTCCCGAACTTGCGTTTTATAGAGAGTCTGAAATTTTAGAAAGGGAAACTGATGTAAATACTATGGGATGGGTTCAGTCGCCTGAACGGAAAAAGTCCCGTTAGAAGGTTCATTTTGCCTTAACATCTACAGTATTCAAGATGTGGAATCTTGCAAGAACAGGAGCAAGTATTCACAATGAACAGACACTAATCAGTTGCTGGCATTATCAGGAGTGAGGGCTACGAAAATACCCTACTCAAACTAGAGCTCTAAATGTAACCAACAAATATTGTAGGTCATATCTCTCTCACATAATTGCCTTGTCACTCCAAGGTAGCAACTCACAATGTGCTATCTCTGCAGTTCAATCAGGGTACAAAGATAAGGCAATTTACTTTGATTCCACAGAAATTGCATAGTGTTAATATGCTACTATGAAGCATATTTAAAATGCAAAACCATGTTAAGTTGTAAGAAAACTACCATCATGATTGCAAACCTACTAATTTCCATTGGGGAAATATATTTACACCTCAGTGAGATGGCTACAAACCCCTAGAAAAATGCCTATGCTACACTTAATGAATGGAATAATAATAATGGCAATGTAGTTCATACCGAAAAATATTGTTCTGCTTCAAGTTGATCCTGAAGCTCTTTCATCTGTGCATCCGCATCTTGACGTTCCCTGTTAGAATAACATGTACTTATTTTTAAAATAATATGGTTCTTCTGATTAACGGTGCTCGCACACATGATTAAATTGGATTTTCTATTGCCAGACTGTTCGCCTTTCCTTGTAGTCCATAATGACAGCAGGGCAGAAGAGGACTGTTAAGAAATCCTGTTTATTTGAATTCAGCTTTAATGATCATTGTGTAATGTGCACTACAACGTATCTGATGTGAGAAGCTTTCTGTCTGGTCTAGTGAAAGTTGATTTAGTTTTCTTCAGGTTAAGAAGAGTTTCAGGTTAAGAACAGACCTCCAGAATGAATTAAGTTCTTAACCCGAGGTACCACTGTGTATATAATACAAGCCAATAGAAAGCTTGTGTGTACCTTGGATACAGTGTATCCAAAATTGCTCCAAAGGGCATCAAAATTCCCTGGCACTAGTGCACACTCCACCTCAGGTTGGAGGCCATCCTAAATTTGCCTAGCAGCGCTTTTCTACAATTATCTCACTCGCTAATAAAAATACCTAGAAGCAGGAAGAAGCTGGCAGGGAGAAGCAGGAGGGACTAGAGCACAAACCCTGTAGCAAATATCCTTCTCTCAAGAATGAGCTCACTATGAAAAGGTGAAGAGTTCACAGCAGCTCACCTGTCACTATGGTAATCAGGCCTACCTTCATTTCTTTCTGAAGCCTTTCATCTTTTCCAGAACATTAGAAAATTTATAATTAAAAAGAAATTAATTTTCCTTTAGAATGGACAAAATGTTTAAGGCAAGGTGTCCATATATTTACTCCCCCAACGTAACTTCCTAAAACTGTTAACAGGAAGATTTTAATGGAAGACTATGTACAGAATTAGCTTATTAGAATTCTTGTATACTGAAGGCTAGCAAGTTCTGAGCTGTACATTGGGAGTACAACTCTTAAACACAAGCGAGATGCATTTCTGCCTCTTGGAAGGCCCTGCCATTGTCACAAGAGAAGGAAGGATTCGGTGCCTTATTTGCTTGTGGCCATCCTCTTGTTGGCAGATCAGCAGAATATAAGTTGTTAGTATTTAAAGTAACAATAACAAGTTAATAGAACATGTACTCATTTAAAGATACAGTACTATTTTAAAGTAATCTGATAAGCCTGTGCCTTTAATGATATTGTAATAAACTTAAATACCTTTATTAAACATCTGTATCTGAAGTGGCTTTGTACTACACCTTTACCCCACAGTAACCAGGTGATTAAATTAAAGGGGAGAGATAAAGTGGTACCTCTGGATGCGAATGGGATCTGTTCCGGAGCCCCGTTCGCAACCTGAGCAGAACACAACCCACATTTGCACGTGAGAAGGTCGCGATTCGCCATTCTGTTTCGTGTATGTGACGTCATTTTGAGCGTCTGCGCATGCGCGAGCAGCGAAACCCGGAAGTAACCTGTTCCCGTTACTTCCTGGTCGCTGCGGGACGCAACCTGAAAAGATTTAACCTGAAGCGTCTTTAACCCAAGGTATGACTGTATGCAAGACTGAATGGTGCAGCGCAGCAGGTTTAGAAGTACCACTGGAGTGGGAGCTGAGTTTTATTATTATAAATACTCTCCCACAAGGACCTTGCTCTATTTCATAAACAATATATCAGGGAGATTATGCACCCACAGCAGTGTGGCCACTACTGACAACTGCTTTGACAAGGTAAGATCTCCATATTGAAGTGGTTTCTGCAGCAACTAAGCTGCTGCATGTACATTCAAAATGGAGAATAAATGAAATGGGGAAAATCTGAATACTAATTCATGTTCTGGTACTTCTTAATCTTTCAGGGTGACCTGAAGAACAACAAGATTACCTGCCTCATTGTATCCTCAATTCTTTACCAGCACTTTGTCAGTTTAGAATCAATTCTTTTGTTACACATTTGATCATGTTATGTGTGGCCCCAAACTCTCCAGTTTAGCCATGTTCATGAAAGTTGTGAATCCTCAGCAACTACAATGGAACAGATCACTAAGATCATCAAGAGGATGACTGTTAGTTGCCTCCCGTGTTTCAGAGGTCTGACTGGTCTCAACTAGAAGTTGGCAGCCATCGTTGCTTCTGCAGTTCAGGCATCTCCTGAATGCATTTTTAAGCCACCAGGCCTATGAACCAGCTTAATTCTTCTTCTTTTTTTAATGGCATTTAAACCACCCTGATATTTCATATATTAGTATAGAAATACTCTTATAAATAACAATAAGTAAATATCTGTCTGTCTATCTATCTACCTACCTATCTATCTAAAGTGGTAAGAATAAACATTCCAATTTTAGAATTTGCTTACTTTCTAAGTTCATTATTTTGCTTCTCCAAGCTGAGTTTGATTTCCAACAGATGATTGTTTTCCTGCTTTAGTTGTTTTTCCGACATTTTCAGTGCATTGACATTCTGTGTTTGCATCTTCAAGTCATTTTGTGTCAGAGAACGCTTTTGTGTTTCCTGTTCTATTTTTAGGGTCAGGTTTTCAACCTACAAAACAAATGGATTCCTTTTATACATAAGTATGTTTTATGTACAAATATTCATAAAAGTAACAATACCACTGTGCTCACTTTGTTTAAGTGTGTGTTTGAAGGTAAAATGGGGACAAAGTCTGTCTTGCCAAAGCTACTTTGAAGAGCAGGTAAACATTCATTACGTGTCACTAGCAGATATTTCTGCATCCACCATGGAAATCACTTTTTAGGACTGACTGAACACCGAAAGATTGAAGAAAAAGAAAATATATATAGCTCAAAACCTTTTCAGAGTAATAACGTCCGGAGAAGGAAGGTATCACCTCTAACACTCTCTCCAAAACCAAAGGAAATTAGTTTTGAGAAAATCAACCACACTTAAAAGTTTTCAAAACATCTTGTACAGCCCTAACTTATATTATTAAAAATCATTAAAAGGTTGCTATCCTATGCACACATAACTAGAAATAAGCTCAACTAGACACAGTGGTACTTACTGATGATTAAACATGCATACAATTGGGGCTGTAAGACTACAATTTTAATCACATTCACACAGCAGTAAATTCTACAGGTGAATGGGACTTGCAACGAACACTCTTACTTGTGTCACTGTTTATACCAACACATCTTTACATGGGGTAAATGAGACTGCAATAAATGCCCCATATATATTTCAAGTAACCTACACAGGGGATTAAGAGGTAGATTCAGTACACTTGGTTTGGATAAGGCCAGTGCTTTTCCCCCGAAAAAACATTTAGGGGTACTCTCATTTTGACTCAAGAAAATCACCATTTTATAGTTCAAATTGGGAAAAATAAATACAGTAAATGAACAAAAGTATAAAGATTCATGTTTAGGGGTATGTGTACCCGTGTCCCCCCAGAAAAAAGCACTGGATAAGGCACTTCTAAACATACACTGAGGTGTAAGCCTTCCCGCATCTCTGATTTTTAGTCTTCTCCCAATGCAGCACAACACCTACCCCAGCTTTTCCATGGAGTTCCCTGATCCTCAGGAATGGCTTCTCAGGGCACAATGTTTCATTGGGCAGGAGAGCCAAAGTGAGGGCATATAATGATGCATGTTAATTATTTGAGTTTAAGCAAGCTATTTGGTTACTATACCTCATCTCACACTTGTTTGTGATAAAGAACTAAGGTAAAGAAGCTAAACAGAAACTTGGTACAAAATACCACTGATGGGTGGGGGAGCCTTATGTAGACCTAACCAGAAACACTTAAATATATTGCAAATTTCCTCTTTAATACTTACGTTCTCACTTAATCTATCCTTTTCCTTTAGCAACTCATTTACTTTCTGTTGCGACTGCTTCAAGTCACAATCCAACATGGAGCACCGCTTCTCTACTTCTAATAAGCAGTTTTCCACTTTTAATTTTAAAACTCTTTCTTCCGAAAGCTTCTTTTCCATTTCTGTGAAGCAAAAGAGAAACAAACGCATCACCGCCATTTAATGTAAGAAAGTTAATATACAGTTTGACACTAAAAATACAGCTGACAGTGAAGGACCAGCATAACTAAAATCCTCTTAAATTAGACAAAAAAATACTCTGAAGAGCCTATTTGTCAAACACTTTTCAGTTCTACCCAGCCAGCTTGAACAAGAAATTTAAGTTACATAAGCAGATCTCCTCAGCTTCAATTTACTGTCAAATTTCTGCTTCCTACTCAAAGACACGTTCATTTACTGTCTACCCATATTCACTTTTGTGAAAGTGAGATACACTTTTTGATGCATGACTGCCCACCAGTTTTATCTATCTTTTATCTTTGACTAGACAGTTCTGGAAACTTCTGTACATTCCAGTAAAACATCAAATAAATTCATTAGTATTGTTAAGAGCATGAGATTTATTTCTAGCAAAAATTACATGCAAAAAAGTTTTTTCTTTCTTTCCCAAACTATTCAATGCCTGTCTTAAGGTGGCAAGATGACCTAAATTATCTGGGTACGACTGACCTCAATTCTGTCAAAAACATTTTAAATGCCACCCTTGCTCATCCTGTTGTTGTTGTTGTTGTTGTTGTTGTTGTTGTTGTTGTTGTTGACAAAACATAAAACGTCAGACGCATTCAGAGGCACCATTATGCAATTTGTAAGACCCTTAACAGCAAATTCTGTGATTGCCTGTTCAGAACTTAAGTCCCATTGGGTCGAATCCAACCAAGTCACTGCATGAGCAAATTACTTCTGCTTGTGCCACAGAACTTCCCTCCCGCTTCTCCACCCACACCTACCTATCTGCCCCAGAGGGTTGGAGGAATCCAGAGAGGAAGTTCCATTGTGCAGGCGTTAGTTGTTCCACTCACACAATGATTTCACGGAATACAACCCATTGGGTTCAATGGAGGCTACTCTCAGGGATGTGATCACAGAACTGCACACTAAGACGTATGGATTGCTGAACATATGTACAGTGGTACCTCCGGTTACAAACTTAATTTGTTCCGGAGGTCCGTTCTTAACCCGGAACCGTTGTTAACATGAGGCACACTTTTGCTAATGGGGCCTCCCACTGCTGCCGCGCCGCAGGCGTGCGACTTCCGCTCGCATCCCGGGGCAAAGTTTGCAACCAGGAGCACCTACTTCCAGATTAGCAGAGCTCACTACCCGAAGTGTTCGTAAGAAGGACGGTACGTAACCTGAAGTTCCACTGTAAATATGACAGCCACAGTGCCCATGTTGTCCCTGCCTCTGACCAAACCCCCATCACCAAATAGAGTTTTGAAGCTAAACCGTCTTGGTTTATACTATGCCAACACAACTAACTTGTGCTAATAAAGTTTTAAATTCAGATTAGCCATTGTGGATGGTGGCTAGAGAATTGGACTTATACGGGAAAAATCCAGTTCCATCTCCACTCAAGTATGAAGCTGGCTGGGTAATTATCTCTCAGTCTAAGCCACAGTACAGAATTACTGTGAGGCGAAAATGCTGCTGTGATTTCCTTGAAGAAAGGATGTGCTATGAATATAATAAATAAATGAAGTTATGAGTGTGTGACATTAAATGCTTACCTTTCATGGCTTCAGATTTGGCTTCCTCAATGGACTTATAGCTATTATTTTTGTCTGCTAGTCGGGCTTTAGTTGCCTTATGTTCATTTTCTTCCTGCTCCAAGTTCTGCTGCATGACCTTAAGCTTGTACGTCATATCTATCTCCATGTTGCTCTTCTCCTGTTAAGTAAACACACAAAAATGTAATTGCTTGACTATAATCCCACTAGTGCCATAAACCAAAAATGTGCAATCTGATTGGAATGCCTGTTCAGTCATTACAAGAAAAATATAAGCTTCGATTCACATTTCTGACTTTGTCTTGGTCTTCGCCCAATAAAAGACTAACCTTATGGCACACATTCATTTGGAAACAGGATGTTTATTAGAAGTGCTGTACATCACCCACCCCATCACAGACCAATAGAAACTAGTGTTGCAGCATGAGGAAGATCTTCTGAGATAAAAACTTTCTGATTCTTCAGCATCGCTAACTGGCTAGCAAGATTAGCTGACATTCTTGGAACAGAAGCAACATGACAATCTCAACACTCTTCAAACATCCCAAACTCCATATCCCCCATTCCCTCCATTTCTCAGCTTTACATAAAATATATCACAGCTGCCCTAACCTAAAGTTAACATCAACTATTACCACTAGAAGACAAAAGCTGCAAGAGATGGTCCTTAGTAATTGCTTCAGACTTAAAGCCAGCATAGAGGTCACAAACTAAACAGGATATGGTGAAAACAGGGCATGATACATTCACAGAAAAACACTGCCCCACTCTCACTGGGGAAACCCAGCCAGATGGGCAGGTTATAAAGAATGAATTATTACTATTATTACTACTATTGCTGCTGCTGCTATAAAATGAATTATGAAGATCAGAATGCCACAAGTACTATATTTGCTGCATTAAATCAACAAACAACATTCAAATATCTGAGTTGTTTACCTTTTCCAGATCTGTGAATCTGTCTTGTAATTGTCTTTTCTCTGTCTCCATTTTAGTTAATATAGTCTTTCCATTTTTTACTTCTTCCTCCAAACTAGATACTCGGCCTAAAAAACGTTGGAAGAGGTCAACAAGAAAAAGAACGTTAGCCATGTGTGGCATTAAAATGCAAGGTTTTATGAACTGTGATTTAAACAAGAAAATCTATCTTCCAGATGCTTTGATGGTTTCAGAATAATTAACAAGAAAATGTTACCACTTCTTGATCAATTAAATGGAGGGACAATAGTAATTTTTACTGAGCATGTCAATGAAACCCGAATTAAAACAAGGGCAGTTATGCAACACTGAATATTTCTAGCACACTGGTTCTCATACCCTGTAGATCACTGATAATCTCCGAGCCATGTGTTCGGTCTCTTCTTTCAGATTCTAGAGCTGACTGGAGATTGAGGAAGTCCTTCTCAAGTCTCAGCTTAGTATTCTCCAGCACACAGTTCTTATCCTGCAAATCTCTGTTATTAGCTTCCAGCTGCTGAATCTGCTTTGTACTTTCGGTCTGGTTTTTTCTCAGCCTGGCTGCTGTGTCAGACTCCGTGCGTAGCAAAGCATTGGCTTCATCCAGCTATTGAACCATGAAGAAATTTCAGAGTTAATTCACCAACCATAAACGGTCAGCTTTTAAGCATGTTCAAGATGCAGTATTAGTGCAGCAAAGCATTTCATCATCAATTTTTTTAAAAATAAATATGACAATTATTAATTAATCCCTCAGATTTTGGGCTTAATTTACAAATAGAAATGTAATTTACCTGTCTTTGTAGTTGAATGATTTTTTCATTGGATATTTGAGAGTTCTGATTCCTCTTTTTCAAATCTTCAAGTTGATCCTTTAAACTGTTAACTGTAATAAAGACAGTAAGTAAGTTAAACACAAAAGCCTTTTACAAATTCCAAGCACCAATAACACAATGTTGTTCAACATTGTTCAGCAATGGCTCTTCAAGATTCTGGTTCACATACCATCATTTTCTAGATTACGTTTTTTATCTGCCTCATGTTCTGCTTTCCGCTGATATTCTGCATTCTTGTGTTGGAGAAGAGCTCTCTCTCTTTCCAACTGTCTTAAGGCAGATTCTAGGTTTTTTCTTGAGGTTACCTGGTAAGAATAGATGGAATATTTCTCTTTTAAGAAATTGGCTGAAGGATGAAGGCACTTTTCTGAAGTTACAACACAGAGCCTATCAAATCTAATTAATGTTCTAACAACTCAAAATGTTTCTCATTTGGCTACAGTAAATATGCTACATAATGTTCAGCAGATGGGCACACAAATTCACTAACAACCACAAAATTTCCAAACAGCAAAACAGTCATGCAGTTTTGGATCTACAGTGTGGATCCAAAGGCCCCTCAGGCAATCAGAAGGGAACTATCCACAGTAGCCTCTACTGTGGATGGATGTAGCCTCTACATCCATACCATTTCATGGATGGCACAGTGAGCTAAAATGGGGGAAAGGGACTGGGAAAGCCCAACTCTACTGTTACAACTCCATGCTTCAAAACTCTAGTACAAAGTCCCTAAGGAGTCCAAATTTAAAATGCAATTCATATCATATTGAAACCAGCAACAAAATTCCCAAGTCTCATGGATACAAATTAAGGTTTGGTATGGGCCCCTTTATACATGAATTAGATATAACTGATTACCAGAAATTAAGAGCTACACTGCGGGTCACATTACTTCTTCAGTACCCCCATTCCCCAATGTCCACACATTAAGCATAGATTTCTGCAAGCTGGTGGAAATACACATCCTCCAGGAATAAATGGATACTCCTCTGAGACTGGAGATAATATTTATACTGGTTGAAGGCACATCCACTCCAAATGAATTGTGATTTCAGACCTCCCCAAAATGCGTATCAGACTCTGAGAAGCACCAAAATGGACTTGTGTGTTGTACTGGCAAAGCTGTTGGGTTCATATGTTGGAAACGTGAGTTCAAACTCCCACTCAGCCATGAAGCTCCGTAAAAGGCCTTAGGGAAAACACTCTTCTTTCAGTATAAGTAACCTCAAAGGTAAGGCATGAAAGCCCCATGTAAGCTGCACTAAGTTCCTTAGAGGAAGTGTAAGATATAAATATAGTGAACACAAAAAGCACAACTCTATTCATATCCTCTGGAAACTATTTGCAATGTAATACAAAAACTGATTACATATTAAACCGCTTACTAATATAGCATATGGGTGTGAGAAATGTTATCTCCTATTTTATTCTACTAAATACTGTTGGAGTAGCAACTGCCACCTCTATAGCACAATTCCACTAATTTGTTCAATGGAATACCTTCATCACCTAACATAAAAGATTGGCTAAAACATTCAGAGACACAATGGAAAAATATAAAATAGACAATACTTTACCTCCTCATCCAATTCCTTCATTATCTTCTCTACGCGATTAGTAATAGCTCTGGGAAAGTGTTAAAATAAATATTAAGTGGAAAGCACAGAATAATTGACAAGAAACAGAATAATTTCCCATTTGCTACTGTAAATCTTCTATATAGGAAAGGTATTCCACCAGTGAGATTGTATGTAACTTAACAGCAACCAGCAAAGTCAAAATTATATATTCTCCTGGTGCCTCCAAAATTTCACATTGACCTGCTTCATTTACAAGGTTAAGCCATGATTTATTAAACCATGGTTTTATTGCCTGAGCCCTGGCCAGTGGTTTAACTATGGTTTGCTTATTGATAACAAATCATACTGAAGTTTTTGCTTCTTATTAGCTTATGTATCTTGGTTTCTTTTAACTATGCCTAGGTGCTACATGCAAATCTTTCCTTAACCATGGTTTGTTTGACCATCCTATTCCAGTCTTTTGCCAAAGACAAAGGCATAAGGAGGTAGACTGTGGAACATTTCATTTGTTAAAACAAACCATGGCATAGTATTATATGTGGATGATGCCACTAGATTAATAAACTATGGGACATGGTAGTCATGCAAAAACTAACCAAGCAAGGTCAGGTAGCAAGAGGCCTACAAAAGAACAGCTGCTTTTTGGTATACGTTTATACAGCCATTCAGCCAGAACTATATAAATGAACATGTGTTATAAAACAAAGTGGGGGAAAGACCAAAAAGAACCAATGCATGGTGTGATTCATTTTGTTATTTTTTTGTTAAATTGAAAGGATTAGGGTGGTTTGTAGAAACAAGAGGGATGGCTAGCTGTTGATATGGAAGGCAACCACAGCCCTCACCCTGCCCCCGCAAACAGGGATCTGCTGGGCCCTATGGGAATCCTGCACCCTGCAAGCGAACTGAGCCCTCAGAAATACCAAAGTACCAGGATAAATTAAATGTGTTAGATACAGACTGCTTTTTGATATTATGGTTCTTTATACAAATAATACTCTTCAAACTGATTTCCCATTAACATTTTTGAAGACCATATTTCTGCATAAAACGGGGTGGGATTCTACCTGTATTTCTGCTCAAGTTCATCTTTGGCTTGTATTTCATTACGAATTCGATCTTCCAATTTGTTTACTTTTTCCTGAAATTGTGCAAACTGAAAGGAAAAAAACCCTGGTCTTTAAATGTACACAACTTGAAAAAATAGCTCACGTAAGTAAATATTGAAAGCACCATCGGCCATTTGATTGGACACCAGTTGTTTATTTACTATCACATACCCACAGCTGGAACTAAACTGTGATTATGAAGATACTCAGTAGTTCATGGAAATATCTAGAGAGCCGCTCTTCATTATGGGAAAAGTAAATTCAACTATCTGTGATGCATTTAATAAAACAAAATCTACAGAAACCTCATAATCGTGATCTTAACACACCCTCCTATCTTACACTGCACATTTCAAAATCCAACTTCAGCAATTGCAAATTTCACAAATATTGTAAGTTGCCATAACAATTTCCAACGTGTGAAGTTTCATATTCTAGATGTAAAAACTGCAGCCCATAGGTAAACTGTGCAAATTCAAATTAGCTCATCACAGTCCACACTTTTAGGATTTTCTCTGTAGCTAAAGTTCTGGACTGCCCAACTTACTGGGAAGTGGGGGTAGACACCCTCCAAGTTTGCGAAGTGCCCTGTAAGTGTAAACATATTCTCTATAATCTTTAGTCTACAAACAAAGGCTGCTAAGTGGCACCCAGGACACCCATGGCAAGGGAAAATAACCATCTATCACAGTTATTTTCATGCACTCACATTTTAAAAAAATCAAATAGAAATGACTGGCCATTCACAGAACATTTCTTATCTAATGGGGCTCCCTTCACCATGGACATATGAAATAAATTTATTCTCATCTGTAGCCAACTAACTGGATAATTAATCACACATTCAATCAATGATAGCTACTGCCTAAAAAAAACTATAACTTTTTTTTTTAAATATTACCTATCGAAAGAAAAGTAATTTAAAATAATGTACTTACCTCTTCACTGTCCTGTAAAAATAAAACAAAAAAATCCAATATAATTTTTTTTAAAAAAACAAGCCTCTCCCGTCTGTATTTTCCAACAGTCTCTAAAGCTTCACTATCTTGATTTTAAATAGTTACTTTAATTTTCTTTTTAACAACTCTTGCTTTAAAACATAAACCATGTATTTTAGTCAACAGCTCTTTTCACAAAAGCAAGACTACTCACAAGTAGTTTCAGATGTGTGCAATTAACGCTAACTACTGAAAAGCAAGTCTACATCGCAAGTATTATTTATCATGCATAACAAACACTTTACATATGTTTAGCCCTTATTAAAAAGAAGAGTACTTGCCTCATTTTTCTTTGCCTCTTTTTTCCTTGCCCCATTGTTCTTGCAGGGTTCAACTTCCCTACAGAGCTCAGAAAAGTCACTTAGCAACCTGTTGAAAACAACTCAAGTTTTCAAAAACTCCACAACTATGCCAATCAACTCATTTTAATCAATTCTCTCAAGTCTTAATCCCCACTAGACTGCTCTCAGAATGAAGGCAGCTTTATTCAGAACCACTTCTCTTCCTTTTAATTTTAATTGACTCAAAGGCGGAAAAGATGGGGTGCTTTTCTCAAACCCATACAAATGTTCTAATTTTTCAAGTACCTATGCAAGTTAAATATATTTATGTGCAGTAATATATTGGTATGCAGAAACTTATTGCAATACCTTAAGATTATTCAGATTCTGCATGTACTGTTTGCTCCCTACCCACCCTGCAAAGAGCCTGTGCTGAATACAGTATTGATGGATACTAGAAAATGCTCAGTACAATGCTTAACTTTGAAAACGAATTAAACAATTCTAATATGAAAAGAAACAAGCATTATTGTTATGTATATCATTAAAAGTATATTACATACAGGTTCTCTCTAAAGTAAGTAAATCCTATGAAAGGCAACTGGTTTCCAACAAAGGCTTTGGGGACTGGAAAGGTTTCAACATCCCCTTTGTCGTCTTCAATATCGTCAAAATTGCTGCTGTCTATGTCACTACTCAGCTCAGGTACAACTGGTGCTGCAGCTAAAAAAATGGAAAATAGTTATTTAAATCAAAATTCTTTTTTTCCACTTCCACAAAAGCAATTTGCATGGTATAATTTGCTAGCTATCTTCTGCAATGAGCCAGGGTCTTGAAAAGCCCTGTTTTACAAGTCTTGAGAAACAAAAACACAGAAGCTTAGCTTCTGAGAACTGCAAGTGAAAGGGAACTGCCTCTTTGCTAAAGCTTCTCTGGAAGGCTGCGGGATGCTCCTGAACAGCGTGAGCTGGGGCATTACCCAAAGATGAGAAGTAGCTTGCAAAAGCAGAACTGCAGGAAGGCTTTTCAGGAAGTGCAGGGGACTGCTTGAAAGGGCAGAGAAAGAGATTCTCTTTTGTGAGCTTCATTCTGCTCCCCGTACTTAGGATCCAAGCTAGGGAGGTTGGTGGACCACAATGAACAGTTGCACTGATGTTTTTTAATAAGCTGGTTGTTTATAAATAAGTAATACCCCAAATAAGAATTTTCAAGAATATTTTCCCAACCAGAGAAACATTTTTCTCAGATGGAAGCAGAACCAGAGCCATTATTTATACATTTCTATTGTACCAAAACATAGTTCAGGCTACATATTTAGAGTAGTTGTTTGACTAAACAAGCATGATGTGGTGGGTGTTAGTAAAACAAAATGAAATTTTTACCCATTCGCACTCAATAAAGTAGTGCAGTTGAAAAAAAGTTAACTATTGTAAAAGCCTGGACACTTACAGAAAAATGTAACTTACAAATATAAATGCCCATAGAAACCATTTTAGAACCCCTGCATTTTAAATTCCACACTAACCCAAAGTAAGGTTTTTTTTAAGTAAGAAACAACATATTTTTCATATTTTAAAAATGATACTTACTGTCTCGAATATTATCCCAATCCCATTGGTCATGCTTAAAGAACGGATGAGATTTAATTTCCTCTACTCCACTCCTTCCAAGACGTACCTCCCTAAACATAGCAATTCAATCAATTCTTGTACTATCATCGATAATTACAAGCTAAAAATACATTAAGTGCCAAAGATACCTAAACATTCTTGGCATTTCCTCCCATTCTAATTAAATGCAATTTGAATCCTCACATTTTGTAAGCTGTTAGGTTTCTCAGCACTCTCAACATATGCAGAATGAAATGGTTAGAAATCTCAGCCTGCCATGTGTGGAATAAAACATATTTCCAACTGGACTGTGTAGAAAAGGAATGCAGGAAAAAGCTCTTTAAAAAAAATGCAAACCTACGAAGTTTGCCAAACCACTGTACAAACATTTGGACGTAAATGACGGAAGACCTGGTTTCCAAAGACAGAACAGTTATTCAAACCCTACTGAAATGAATATTTCAAAAACTGTATCATTTGCCTCCAATTTAAAAACACCCGTACACATATGCACATTTTCTCCTAAAATGTATAATGAAGCCACTATATACAAAGCAAACTCATTTCTTTTCAAAACAATTTTTGTGTTGTTAAAGGCTCACGTAAGAACATACTTTCGTACGAGAACTAATAAGGCACAGGATAGATACTTGCACCTTGTCACTTTAAGTGCTTCAGTGGCAATTGTATATATAATAAGATGCTCTGTTTTAAATAAATACACTGAGCACCATGTTTAATATGAACAGGAAAGCACACACAAAAATTGGGGTGGAGGAGAAAAGAAAGCCAGAGTATTCTTAAATAATCCAAAAGCTCTTCTTATATACCGTATTTTTCGCCCTATAGGACGCACTTTTTCCCCTCCAAAAATGAAGGGGAAATGTGTGTGTGTCCTATGGGGCAAATGCAGGCTTTTGCTGAAGCCTGGAGAGCGAGAGGGGTCGGTGCGCACGGACCCCTCCCGCTCTCCAGGCTTCAGGAAGCTATCCGCAAGCCTGGGGAGCCCGACGGGAGTTCCCGTCGGGCTTCCCAGGCTTGTGGATAGCAGCCTGCATCCCGAAGCCTGGGGTGTGCTGCACAGCCCCACAAGCTTGGGGGACAGCGGGGCAAGCCGCTGCCCCACGGAGGCTAGGGAGGCTGTCCCTGAAGGCAGAAGAGGGAGACGGAGCACTCCGTCTCCCTCTTCTAGCTCGGGGATGGCTGCGCAAAGCCTCTGCAGGGCAGCGGAGTGCTTTTTTTCTCCTCTAAAAACTACGGTAGGTGCGTTTTTAAAAGCTCGAGCTTCCCCTGCCCCAGCCCCGCAGCTGGGGGGGGGGGAATAAAAATTTCCCCCTTGATTTCCCCCCCAAAAAACTAGGTGAGCCCTATGGGCCGGTGCGCCCTATGGGGCGAAAAATACGGTATATCCTTCCCCAATCTTTGGCTTTTCCTTGCATTTAAAACCTGGGGGGAAACTAATGTACCCCCACCCACCCAAATCCTCTTGAGCTGCCTGCATGATTACTCAGTAGATGGAATCCTTTTTGGAATACTGCTGAGGCCAATAGACAGATATTTATTTCTCTTCTATTTCATTTTGTGTTTTTTGTGTTTTGTTTTTTACATCTCTTACGATTTAAGCGAATTACAAATAATTAAATTTAATATTGACTTGACTGTCAAGAATAGTCCAGAAGAGGGCAACAGAAAGTGAGTTTGTTTGGTTTTCAAATTTTGCATCTTGGTCTGCTTCTGCATGAATGCCTAATAATGCAAACTAGTTGGCCAGAAGGGGAAAGGGAAACTAACTTTTCCAACAGGGGAAAGAAAGCCATAAAGAACAGCCACAGTGATCTCCTCCTGACCCTCCCCTAATTTAACAGGCCACAGAAAGCAGCTGTGGCCAATGTATGGTGGGCTGATCTGATCAGCCTTCAGCAAATAATGCTTAGGGAACTGTAGAATCAGAGTAATAAGAGAAGCCAAAGGTCACCTAGTCCAACTCCCTGCCGATTCAGGAAATTTATGACTACAGCTTTCCTAGCCAGCCAGCCTCTGCTTAAAAATCTCACATGTAGTACAGTCCACCACCTTCTGAGATAAACAGTGGGACAGAATAATACCTCATACAATCAAGAAATTCTTCATAATGTTGAGTCTAAATCCTTTTTCTTATAGATTTGCACCCCATGTCTTTGGTCCTAATCCCTGGGAGCAACCGAAAACAAACCCAAGCCAAGCTATCGCCTTCTCCAACCCCCTGCAAAAGCCAGGCAATGTGATGGAGCACGGCAGAGATTATGGCACAAATTTGTTTTCTGTTAGAAAGTGGAGGGTAGCTGACTATACTCACCTGAATGCTGCTACCAAACCTAGTTTAAGGACTTTACTCCCAACACTATGCCACCCATTTCTTTAAATGAGCAAATGAAGGAGGGAAGAACAGATATTCCTCCCTCTCCCCAGCCCTTGAGAGATATGGGGAAGGGATGTGTGGATTCCACTGATCTGTCCCTTTCAAAAGGAAGGGGGGCAAGAGAATTATGATCATGGGGTGTAGGGGAGATGTAAGATGCTCAGTAACCCCAATATAATTTCTCAGAGCTTGTATGTGTATGCTAGGCAATAGGTGACTTGCTAAGGTCAAGGATACAGAACATGCACCCACACTTCACAAAATGTCAAAGATTTCTTCTCTTCAAGGGGCAGCAGCGTTCGAAACTCCCATTGTTCTAGGTGCATCTTGTGACAGGGAATTTCATTAGTGCGAGCAGTTTCTGAGCTCTGGGCACAGTACTGCATCTAAGATTTCAGTTAAAAACTGCAGTGGAAGGAAAGAGGACCTTTTTCTGCCTCCCCACTTCCAGCTGCTTTCTTAAGACTGGAGAAGAAACACTCCTAGGAATATTAGGGCGGTGGGCAGGGGAAGGACTAGACCATGTGAAAAATGAACATAATATTCAAGCTGCAGTTCATTCATTTTCGGCTTTGTATTCTTGTTATAAAAAAGTGTGCCTAGACATTCTGTTGTTGCACCCATAACCTAGGTTTAAGGTGCCATTTAGCTCCTAGTTTTCATATCTCTGTTTCTAACACTGAGGGACAGAGAAACCTTCAATATAACTGACCAAGAAAAGTCATGAGCTCTATCTGCTATACATCAGTGGTCAATGCTGAGGGTGAAAGGAGAAGAGTCCTGAAAAGGAAGGAACATTCTAGCCCTGTAACAACCAAAAAAGCAGGGGAAGCACTTGCAACCCATCTGTCTTTAAACTATCTGAATCCCATGCAGGTCTTTCAGACAGGAAGGCCCTCAATTGAAGAGCAGCTTTATGTTTATGATTCATTTAATGCTCTATGTATATGGTAAAGGGTAATGGACCCCTGGACAGTTAAGCCCAGTCGACTTTGACTATGGGGTGTGGCACTCATCTCCGCTTTCATGCTGAAGGAGCCGGCATTTGTTTGCAGACAGCTTTTCCAGGTCGTGTAGCCAGCATGACTAAACTGCTTCTGGTGCAACAGGACACTGTGACAGAAGATGAGAGCATGAAAACGTCGTTTACATCCCTGCCACGGGAATATGTATGTATATGATTTATGATTATCTCCTCACTCAAAATTTGGCTATGGAAGTTGAATATAGTAAGTGCTGCTTGAACTCCAGAAATTTTTGTTTTTAACATTTTAGTCTGACTTTGGGTAAGGCATGAAATCAGATTGGTTGCACTCACTGTACTGGACCTCAAGAAAATTCTTCTGAAAACATATTCTGTTACAGTAATTTAGGGAAAGGATTTTATGGCGAGAAAAATCTATGTTTACATACCTGTCTGTTAAAAAGGCACAAATAAGGTCCTTTGCTTGCTTTGAGATTTCAACATCTTCTGGGAAATGTAATGAATTCTTGTGATCCATTATTTTACTATATGTTCCCACCAATGAATCAGCATAAAATGGAGTATCTCCTGAAATTAAATATGCATAAACATTAGCTAATGCAAGTTGATTACTAAAGGCAAAAACAGTTAAATAAAAATAACTTGAGACAAAAACAGAGACTCCTATGTACAAAGGTTCAAAACAAACACCTACAGCCACACTAAAACTATGGTTTAGAATTATAGGCTCATGTGCTCCAACCCTCCCCACACAAGAGGAGACTGCTTCTGCTTTTAAATGAAGCAGAGTTCCCTGTTAAAGTCTGAAATCAGAACAACTCTGTATACTCTTTTGTTAGTTCAAACAAGCCAAACTCAACCTATGACATATGATACTGGCTTGTTCACCAACCATAACTTCCCTGAGTTTGGGCACAAGAAGGAACCCTGATTAATGTAAAAGCAGAAAATGTGATTCTATTTTTGTTCTCACAGCTGCAGAAAAGAAGGGGAGGGGAGGGAGAAGAGTAAGTTCAAGGTTCATGCAATGCTTTTGCATATAATGCTAACCATAATTTAGTGTTTTGTGCAAAGGAATGTTCTTATTTATTCCTGATAAGCACAAAATATATCTCCTGGTTCTACAGCTTTCTGTACATACAAAATATAAATACAAACTCAACACACCCAACACATAAAAAATTATATCAAGTATTTGATGGGTCTTTCTTCAATTGCACATAGAACTTATTTTTTGTTCTCAGAAACATGTGATTTTTGTTAGAGGTGGGCCTGCTATACAGAAATGGCTCCAGAGCATGTCCTTCACTGTAATTATGCTTCTTAACCCAAGGAAAGAATATATGTGGGGCATAGCTATGAATATTCCCAAGGTACCATCATTCAATATCCCTCAAGAAATATAACAACCGGGATGGTAAATGGCTGACCATGTTACCACAACTGATTTGGGGAGCAGCATCACTTTCCATTGCAATAGCAGTTACAAAACTGGAAAGTTGGAAGCCAGGTAGTGTCCATAGCAACTCCCCATGTCTTCCATGGGAGGCCCACCTCATGTTGTGGGAACTCGGGCTCCGATATGAGAAGTGTAACCAGAACTAGATTCACTCAGGGGCCACTGAGCTCTTATTGAATCAATAACCTACGTGGTGATGCACAAACTTTTGAAATCAAGGTACCAGAGGGAATACAAGAGGAAATCACTACTTACCAACTAGCATTTCATAGAGAAAAACTCCTACAGACCACCAGTCGCATTCTCTTCCATAATAACCATCACCACCTTGTGATTTTAATACTTCAGGTGATATGTAGTCTGGCGTTCCGACAGCTGTATCACAGCGCACCATCCCTGTCTACATAACCAGATAAAATGCAACAATTAAACAGAACAGCCGCTAGATTTAGGCAAGAATGCTAACTTAATCTTTTTTTAAAATATTGTTCTTAAGTAGCTATGAATTTAAGGCTAACTGCACTTACTCTACAACACTGTCATTACCCCTTTATAAGTCCTCTTATGAAATTCATGCCACAAGTATAAAGAAAGCTTGTTGGGGGAGCTGAAGGAGTTAATCTTGGAGCCAGACAAAGTAAGCAAAAGCTGGGAATGTATGTTATGTCCGATTCATGGGCACAGAATCTACTGGAAGTCTCTGCAATAAATTGCAAGAGAGATTTGGAGCTGGTCCTAAATCAGCAGAAGACAATATATAGGCACACCTCTGTTTAGACTGAATAACATAGTCCAGCTTTTATTGCTTTTTCTGTGCTCCAGCAAAGCAGGTCTTAGAAGTTCGCAAGATAAACTATGCAGCAAATATAGAACTTGAAAGCAAGCATGTCTTTCTATATGATTTAATACTTCAGTAATATTTCTGTTCAATGCTACTGTTATGTAGTGGCTAAGAGCTTCAGTTGTGAACCAGAAATCCTGGGTTTAGTTCTTACCTCTGCCATCAACTCAGCATCTCTCAGCTTCAGCCCCACATATGCAATGGGTTTGGTTTTTTTTAATTACTAGCCCACCTTGGAAAGATTTTTCTAATATTTTCTGATAATGATAATATCTTCAAATACTAGATACAAAGTGTTTTGGAACTGTGATATAAATTCTAATTAACAGCACTACGAAGTATTTGCATATTCATCAAAGTTAAACTTCATGGATCTTCCCCGCTTCCAGTCTCCTTATGCTCTTTACCCCCTATATTGGCCTAGTTCAGATGCAGCACCAAACCAGGAATCTCCAATCTTTTTTGGAGGTGAATGTCATAGAGACTGCACTGGCCTCCTCAAAATACCAATTCCCGGCAGAAAAACTTGCAATGCTCCAAAATACCCCCACTCCCAAACTACAGGCAACACCCACCCTCACACCCCAAAATGAAAGATAAGCAAAACAAACATTCAACACGCCTCTAAAAACAGGCAACAAAACTCACACATACCAAAAAACAACCACCAAACACAAGCAAAGACACACACATCCCAAACAAAAACAACAGGCAAAAGAAGGCAAACAATAAGCTATGCTTCATCATTATGGGCACAAATTTGTGCAAGCTTCAGGCTCCTGTGCTAACACCTTCTCTTCTCCTCCAGTATATTTGCAAGAGGAGAGTGCAAGCTTTTGCTTCTGTTTTCAATTAACCACAGCAAGTAGAAGCAGCATTAAGTAATTTGCAAAGCATAGGGAAGAAAGGATTCATGGGAACACAGGAGGTTCGCACACACCATTCTCCCACATGTAGGTATCATCATGCTGCCCGTATATACCCGCAAGTGGAGAGAGTGAGGAACAGGTGAAGAAAATGAGGAAGCAGGATCTTCTGAGCAATGCAAGTGGATTGTGCTCATACTAATTTTATGAAATGCTGTTCTGTTCATAATTGCTAATACTAATACACAGCAAAAGCTCACTTAATTGCCCCAGGGGTAGCAAATAATGAAGTTCTTTACTGTTTAGCGTTTGAGGAGATCTGGGTCATACACAGTGGCGTAGCGTGGGGGGACAGGGGGGCAGCTGCACCGGGCACAACATCTGGGGGTTAGGGTTAGGGGGCGCAAATCCACGGGTTAGGGGGCGCAAATGACTTGCCTTGCCCCGGGTGCTGACAACCCACGCTACGCCACTGGTCATACAAACAGTGCTATCTTAAGAAATGGGTAGGGAACTTGTCATTCTGCAGATACTGCTGGACTGTAATTTCCATCATCCCTAACCACTGGCCAAGTTGGTTGGAAATGATTTTGTTGAAACCCAGGAATGTCTGAAGGGTCAAAAGTGTGATTCCAATCTGAAGAAAAATGGGAAAATCCACCTTTCAACAGCCTTAGCTCCTTATTTTTTAGTACCACACTTTGTAGAGAGAGTAAAGCATTTAATTTAAGGTTCTAATTCTTTACTTATTTTTCCTCCCAGTTCCTCAGTCAATCTGAACTCCCTACACCTAAGCATGTAAAGTTAGACACCTCCTGGTTCTAGAATTCTTTACTAGAGTCAGCCATGTTTCATGTTACACTATATAGCAGGATGACTTATTACAAGATGGTTAAGCGGCTACACTGGGACAAATACTTATAGGGCAACCCAGCAAGTAGAACCATGTACTGAAACCTAATACAAATACTCACCAGGTGGTTCAGTAAGATATTCCCTTAGTTATGCAACCCCCAAAATAAAGGGTGCTATGTTGGCGTTGTGTAACTCAAGTAAGTTGTTCTCACAAAATGGCTTATCATGTTGCACTCCACTGATATGTTTACACTTATTTATTTATTAAATTTCTATACTGCCCTTCATCCGAGAATCACAGGGTGGTTTACAAAACATTAGGAATGGCCATCTATTTGTGAGGCTGCAACTATGAAGCAGGCTCAATGTAAGGGTGTATGAGTGAAATCAAGGGTTTCAAAGGTTTGCTGACCAATAACACAATGTAAGAGCAAATATGCAGTAGTCAAAATTTGTTTTTGAACTGCAGTAACCACTAGAGGTGCTGTTTTTTATTCTTTTAGCAGACGGATCATTTTGGGCAAGAAAATAAATGTATTTAAGATGTCAGTGATAAAGGCATACTAATAAGTAACATGTAGTTACAAAAATAATAGACACTAAAAAGAATGCTTTATGGGGAACATCCCATCAAAAGTATTGTATTTACACAGCTGTGATGCTTCCCTGTTGTTCAAGAAAACTACACATGATCTGGAGGTGCTCCAGATTCTTACTAGCAGGGTGTCCAATTCTATGCAAAATAAAGTAATTGAATAGGCTGAATTGCAACATCAATTGCATCTTTAGAAGTCATCAATAATGGGATTACAAAATTGGCATGCCACTGTTAACTATGTGTAATTAAGTTTCTTTTCCATATTTAACCCAAGAAAAACAAAATTTGAACACTCCAGACAGATTCAGAGAAAGAGGTGTGATGCTGTAGTGCAGACAAAGGGTTTGGTGTGTCTCCATCAAGGTTGTGAGTCTACCCAGTTGACAGATTGATCACAGATTTTGTACCATAAGAAATGCAAAGTAAGCTAGTTTTTGCACCGTTAGAAGCAAAGTGATGCCTGGAACCATAGGCCATCTAATGTTTGGCCTAATTTTACCAAGTTAGTTGGTAAACAGTTCTTTTATTTAAGTATCATGTTGATTATCATCAAGATTTACCAAAGCAACCAATTTATTCATATATTATTGACATTTATTGCTATAATGTCATTTATTGCTATAATGTCATTAAAGAGATATGAGGCTTGAATTATTACACTGAAACAATGGAATAAAGGAACCATCATGTAGTTATGGTTCTCAGAAAAGCCCAGAGTATGCCACATGACATAGTTATATTGCTGGTGCTGAGCAGGGGTGGCTCAGGAAACTGATTCAATAGGAGGCTGCCTGAAAAACATATATAAACCACTCTGAGCAATTCTACAGAAGAACAGGGCATAGGTCTAATTAAGCAGAGGCTGGATGCCCATCTGTTTTGGATGCTTTAGATGAATTTCCTGCATAGCAAATGGTTGGACCAGATGACCCTTGGGGTTCCTTCCAACTCTACAGTTCTGTGATTCTATAACTTTCCACATAGCAAGAACAGTAGTAAAACTCAAAAATTACAGGGGTGGGAGTAGGGTGGGTGCAAGACCCACTCAGCATCACAAATACTGGTACTGGCCTAATCCACAGATCCAAGTAGACAGTGATTGTTTGATTTTCCATCTGCACCAGTACCTCATCCCACAATAAGCCAAAATGTCAACTGTATTTTAGATAGACATAAGGAATTTTCACAGAACTTTGTGGACTGCGTGTGGACTGCTAAAGTGCATTAGTAAGTAAAAAATATCTTGTTTGCATGTTAAGATACCTGTTATGTCTATTAGCTTTATCCATACTTTAAAAATATTTATTTCGTGCATTAGTCATAAAAGCATTCCCCTAGTCCACATCCACATTTTTAGAACTGGCTCAAATTTTGCAAATGCCGTTTTGTCAGATTTTTCTCCCCTGCTAGCCTTTTGTTGATGATTGCTAATGTCCAATTAAGGACACAGCTGAATAGCATGAAATAAGTAGAATATATTTTGAAATTTATTCCAAATTAGAATCAATGGGAATACACTGGAATAAAAGTGTAAGTGCTTACAAATTAAATGGTGAAAATGTTTTATTTCAAATAAGTATGCTTGATTTATTTGATCTTAAATTTTAAAGTAAGTCATCTGAAGACCACTAGAGGATGCTATGGGTTTGATTATTATGAGCAGTAAATACATGCAAGTTATTGTGCTCATTAGGAAGCAAACATTAACACAAGAGATAGACACTGAACTCAGGTGCTATCTCGGTTGCTCAGTTTTGTACATGTTTGCTATTGAGTTCACACCCACCCTAATAGGCACACTTATTTAGAAGTTAGGTTCCACTATAAAAAAGCTCATTTCCAAATCAAGCACTTAAAATTCAATTGTAACCTGACTCCATACAGCAAGAATAATAAAATATTTTCCATTTCACTAGATAAACAGATCACTCTGCTGAAACGTTTTCCTTTTCTTTCACCAGCAACAGTTTTAATCCATTCATGGTCACTATTAAAGCACTAATAGTTAATGAATGAAAATTTATTTCAAAGTAGTTAGCAGTGCTTTAATTGTAAGCATTCCTGAACCTGTAACCCATGAAGTAGAGCAAACTGTAGAGAGGCACAAGATCACTACTTTCTACTCCATTCTATGTGGTGCTGTAGAACTTGAAAGAGTGCTTTTTCCTGCACTGACCTGTTCATCTACTTAGATCAGAAAATTAGTCCCTCCTAATGGTTCCAGCACTGGTTGATACACAAGGAGTGCCTTGGGAAGAACCTACTGAATGGTGGCTCCACATATTTGCAACTCTCCTCCCACTGAGGTGCATCCTGTCATTTCATTCCATTCTTTTAGGTGACAGCTAAAGGACCAGCTCTTCTGCCAACTTTTTGGATGTAGATGGGGTGGGTTTTGATTAATCTCCCCTGCTTTACTGTGGTGTTAGGATGTTGCTGCTGTTGTAATTTTAATTTGGTATAATTTTTATTATAAGTTTGTTTTCTTTATTTATGTGCACCCCCTGTGATGTAGCCAAATAAATATGCTTCCTTGCAGCCTCTCCATGTGGCTACCCCTAACTATGTTCTATTAAGGAGACGTCTTGTTCATACATTTAAAAACCACCAACTCACAAAGATTAGCAAAGCAGCCAGGGAAAGAGAAAAAGAAAAGCTGAAGCAGCAATTGTTTGCAAAGAGGGCAGGCAAGCAAAACAAGAGATTGCTGCTTCTAAAACGGGGTGGGTGGGGGAAAAGGAGTGCCTATTATGAAAAAGCATCCTATTCTCCTTTCTATACAACTCACCCATAGAAGGAAGAATTCCCTGTGTGCAGTTTGTATCATAACTGTGATGGTAAAGAGCTGCACATGGTGAGAGTTTCTAATGCACAGTTATTCAGAAATTTATATACCACTTAACACCATTGTTTCTAAAAAGTGCTCAATGAGATTACAAAAGAGATACCAGAGATAAAATCTGTTAAAATTAACAGTGTATGTGAATACAATTGGTTGTTCAAATAATCAACTGAAACATTTTAATTTGTTGACAGTGCTAAACAGAAGTTGATCCATTAATGAATATGTGCCATGATTGAAAGGACAGCACAGTGGAGCTTGGGAGGCTTCTTCCACACCTCACAACAGTCTCTCTTCCCACCTGACAAGCCACTTCTGAAAAGCCATGACCTATGTAAGAAAACCTGTTGGAAAGATAGGTGCCACATCCACATAATCCCTTACATTTCCCTAAGCCAGTCTCTGGGCCTGTCATCAGACAGCCTTCTATTTTGTAATTAATGTTCCCTAAGGTATTATGAAAACTATCAGCAAATGGTAAAGCAAGAGGTCTTTGCTCACAAAGAGTCATTTATAATTTTCTTGCCTTTCTTAAAAAGAAATGGAGGTTTAGACCTGGAGTTCAAAACCTGAAAAATAAAACCATAACCTGAACGTGCACACCAACATGCCTTCTTTCTCAATCTTCAAGGTAGATACTGCTGAGAGATAGTAGCTTGGCTGAGGTTACCTTGTGAGTTGACAGCAAAGGTTAAGAACTAAACAGGAGAGTCGGCACAAATTATCTTAGCCACAGCACCATGCTGTGTCTGTGTCTATGGCACAGTTAAAATTACCTCGATATAGTGCATATTATTTTAGAAGCACACATAATGAACCACATACTTACTTCATCCATTTTCATACAAGTACCAAAATCTGCAAGCTTCAGGTGTCCATATTTATCCAAAAGCATGTTGTCAGGTTTCACGTCTCTATGTATCAAGCCCATGGAATGAATTGCATCAAGAGCAAGGACGACTTCAGCAGTGTAAAATTTGGCCCACTTCTCAGGCACATCGTAATTGCTCATGAGGTTGACAAGATCTCCACCTGGCATGTATTCCATGACCATGTAAAGGTATCGGTCATCTTGAAAGGCACTAAAAAGCTGCACCCAGAAAGATGGACAGATATAAAGACTTCACAAAACCGGGCAACTTGCCACAATCTGTTGAATTCCAGTGAATTTATGGCAACTAGAGCAGCTTTTCCCCCTGCCTTTTAAGAATAGTTTTGGTATGATACAATAATTGTAGCAGATCTTTAAGGAGTTCCAGAATAATTCAGTTTACCCATCATGTCACCGATGAAACACATCTCTTAGGGCTCACCACAACATTTCAAGAGAAAGTCAAGTACAGTACTGTTGAGAAACAAGTAAGTCTCCTTCCTCTGACAAGGCAGCATCAGAACTGACATCTATTCACAGGCACATTAGGAAAGGGCCAGCACCATACTTGCAACTCTTTGGTTCACATACAAGATTTTCTTCTCCACAAGCCCAATTCCCATCCTCCTCCTCCACTTCCATTTCCCACTGCCTCCACTACGTTGGTAGATACAACAGCAAATCCATACAGCAGGAGGGAGAATGCAAGCAATAGTACTCCCTCAAGTTTACCTTCTGACTGCCTCCAATAGTGTAATAATACAAAATGTATGATTGGACAAATATGTTTCTCTAACTCCAAAAACAATCGGAGGTAATTTAGGGAGTTGCGGCCTTTGGGTACACTACCTGCTGATAAAACCCTACAGTAAAAGATGTGCAAAGTATTGGAGAGTGTAGGAAGCTTTGCAAGCTCTCCATGCAACTTATATGGCAAGTGCTGATTAAAATCACAAAGACACTTCAATCCTTACAATAAGTAAAACTGTAACATCACTGAGACTTGATTGTAGTTTACATGCTTTGTTTTGACAATAAACAAGAGAAGCTTCCTATGATAGTCTGCCGGTTGTACTATGACTCATTACAAAGGCTTATTTTTTAAAATTACACTTCCTAATAATATACAGTGGTACCTTGGAAGTCAAATGGAATCCGTTCTGGAAGTCCGTTCGACTTCCAAAACGTTCGGAAACCAAGGCGCAGCTTCCGAAGCTCCTGCAGCCAATCGGAAGCAGCGGAAGCAGCACCGGCCGTTCAGGTTCCAAAGAACATTCACAAACTGGAACACTCACTTCCGGATTTGCGGCATTCGGGAGCCAAGGTACGACTGTATACCATTTAGTTAGCCTCAAGTGAAGAGAAAGCAGAACACATTTCCATGGCAGTAGCAAGATCACTGAGGCTCAAGCACCTGGGCAGAGCCTTCTTTTGCCCAGCAAAAAGTTGCTAATGCCAGTAACTGAATTATATTCCTGAAACCACAACTTTTCTGTGTAGTAGCCTGTTGATACCAATGGGTGCTTTACTTCCCCAGAGAAAACTGTTAAATGGTACTCTTCCTGCACACCCACTGAAGGTCAATGGTACATACACTGTTGTAACAAAAATTGCCCCTTCCAGATTAAATTTATACCTGCTAACAACTTCACATCTGTAACTACAAGCCAATTTAATATATTCCTGTCAGCTTCTACACAACGAAAACACACATAAGCAATTTTACACTGTGCTGCACATATGACAGAATTAAACTTTCTGATGGGAGGGTGAACCATTTTCAACGCAACATAATTTGTTTGAACATCACATTGAACACTGATAGTAGCAGGTATGTTTAAAATCAAAATCAAGTACAGGTTGCAAATGTGATCCGTGCGGGAGGCACATTCACAACCTGCAGCAGTCGCAACCCACAGCGTCTGTGCACATGTGGGTCGCAATTTGGTGCTTCTGCACATGCACGAGCGCCAAAACCCGGAAGTAACCCGTTCCGGTACTTCTGGGTTCAGCACGGTACGCAACCTGAAAACGCGTAACTTGAAGCGTCTGTAACCCGAGGTACCACTGTAATTAAATCTGAAAGAGCCTCGCATTAGCAGTTAATCTTTAAGATGGAGAAAAGAATAAAGTTCTTAAGATTCTAAACTACAAATCCAAAATGTGAAATCAACATATAGGACACAACACTACCAATTTAAAACCTCAATGCTTATTTAAACGTCACCTCAAACTACCACAGAATTTTAATCACAAAAAACCTTACCTGAACTACCCATGGACTGTTGGCAAAGGCCATTATATCTCTCTCCTCCCAGAAAAAGGCTGAATCTGATCTTTTGAGCATTTCAAATTTACTAAGAAGTTTCATTGCATAAGCCTTCTGAGTTACTTTATGGCGAACCTGTTGATCAAAGAAAAAGAAGTTACTTACTTTATCAAGACCTCACAGGATTTAAATGAAATCCTTTGTATTTTTGTCTGTGTGACTTGCTATCCATGATATAGAAATCTGAATCCACTTCAATCAATAATAAAAATCAGAGTATAGCTATTTCTACTTCTTTGACCATTTATTTCATATATGAGTTGCACTAAGCAGCATACAAAAATTTAAAAACAACTATCAGCAATATATTCTGGCTGCATTTGCACCCTGGTTACCATAATGTGCTCAAGCACGAAAGAGCCACAGTGAGCCACACAGGATGAAGGGAGTCAGAAGCTTTCTGCAAAGATCAAATCCATTATATTTATTTTAAAATGCTAAAACTCATCTCTTTGCACTGTAACCATGGCAGCTCATATTATATAGGACTGCAATTTTCTGATTTACCATGGCTGCTTTTTAAAAATAGAGGTCTCTGCCTTACAATCCTTTGCTAAGGCACTGGTTTTAAGTTGTAAGTTGCATTAAGACATTGGGATGAATGCTATCTGCCCTGGTGACTTGAGACAGGGGTCATTCCCACTGCGCTATGGTCCTTCCCCTTGCCCTGGTGACTTGTCACCTCCTTTTGACAAAGGCAAGTAGTAAGAGGAAGTTTTGAAAAAGACCTCAAACTCACTGCCCAAAAATTAATGGCTCTCTCTCTCTCCAACCTTTCTGCTAGTGAAAAATGATGTAAGGGTTATTAGTTTATCAATTAGTTCTTCATACTCCTCTTTGCTTGGCTTGCTGTAGGCTTTATGTTTGTTAAAGACTTTTTATTCGTTTATTAATTTCAGCAAAAATGTTCCTTTTAAAGGGATTTTTTTTTCTTGCCTTTTACAGCCTCCTTGTTTTTAAGACCCTTTTGGACTTTTCCACACCTTTTCTCATGCATGATATACATGAAATACATTACAAAGAAAGTTCGCAGTGACATTTGCTGAGAATTGTATGGGATTGCAATCTAATCATGTAGAACCAACATAGATACTAGGTGAAGCTCTCTTTTGCACTGTTGAAGTCTGAATTAAACCTTTCTGGAAAACCAGAACTGGTCCCTTGAGATGAACTGATTAAATAAAAACCCTGAAGTAGTTTCCATTCACATGCATCATCCAATATTCAGTCGCTTGATTAAGTAGTTGATTGATTCATCAATAACACTCTATGCAAAAAGGAAATGACATTAATTCATTTCATGAAAGCAGCCTAGTTGACTGTGATAGCATTTTTTAAGGTATTACAAGGCAAGCAGCCAAGAGTGTGAATAATGTTTGTTAAGTGCTTTGAACAACTGAAATGCTGCTATCTGGTGATGATAATTATGATTTATTAAACTCTCCTAAAAAGCAAACTTATACTGGGAGGAAGTCCCATTGAAAACAAACAGGATTGTGCTGTTAATATCCACAAGTGCTTTATGCATGGAATTTTCAATTCATGCAACATGTTAAAACAACACTTCATTTTTAAGTGAAAGGGCAAATTTTTTACAAAGCACATTTGAGATGTTAACTGGTTCTAGAGTGCCTATTCTGCTGTACCATTAAGTATTGTACTTAAACAAGTTAGAAGCTCTTGCTCAAATGGGATAGAAGAACTCTTTAAAGTTCTTCCACCAGCTTTTTTAAAAGCTTGTTCTCCCCTTCCAACAACCCATCCTGTTCCATGCCAGATCACTCCTATAAAATTAATTACAAAGTCACCTCAAATGGAAATAATGGTTAATTGCTTACTGATTCCTACCCCACACATACGAACAAGTAATACAGACTGACAGAACTTCAAAGTTGCACAATGCTATGAAGATGCTATAAGAGCCACAAATCCCTACAGATCATCTCCACATCTCCACTATCACTCCTGGAATATTCACAGTGACAACTATATTAATATCGTTGCAAAGTGTCAAGAAATTAGATTAATTGCTTAACTGGTTGGCATTAGGCAAGCCACTGTCTTTCAGCTAAATCTACCTAAGTGGGTGATTGTGCTAAAAATGCCACTTTGCACCTGTTTGGAAGAAGGCAGGATATGAAAATAACTATTCTCATAGGGGATAATCAGTTTTCAATGTTTTTCATTTATTTCCCAACCCCCAATTAAACCAAATTGGTGTTTGATGACACTAGTACAAGAGTGGGGAAGCTTGTTGTTCCAGTGGATGAAATAGTTATCTTTCCCCACCCTACTGGCCAACTCTTGACAGGTGAGAAGGACAACCCACCTGTCAATTACCTGATCTCATTATTATGTCACACCCAACTGTCAAAGTCCCAAGCACCTGACAGCCAACTAGTTACCAGGCACTTGGGAATTGTAGCACTGAGCAATGGGCTTTGCTTGTCCCATTACTAGTGACTAGTAAATTCTAATTATCGTAGACAATTGTTATTGCGGACACATTCAGAATAAATACAGTGGTACCTCGGGTTAAGTACTTAATTCGTTCCGGAGGTCTGTTCTTAACCTGAAACTGTTCTTAACATGAAGCACCACTTTAGCTAATGGGGCCTCCTGCTGCTGCCACGCCACCAGAGCACGATTTCTGTTCTCATCCTGAAGCAAAGTTCTTAACCTGAAGCACTATTTCTGGGTTAGCGGAGTTTGTAACCTGAAGCGTATGTAACCTGAAGCGTATGTAACCTGAGGTACCACTGTATTCTAGATGGGTGGCAACTAAGAATTGTTCCTCAGTTGCAGCTTAAACAGCCTTGTATATTGGAAAAGACAAACTGTTAAATATCTTACAAAAGACATACACTGAGAAATATACTATAGATAAGAGATTGTTTTAAGTTTTTCAACATTAGACATATATGGATTAAAGCATATTGTAACCTAACCAGGAAAGGACCAATACCTTTGCAATTTGTTTGTTTAACCTTCTACTGAAGGTGTATTTCCTCATTTGTTTACCTGCAGAGAGGCATTGCTCAGCTACAGCATTGTACAACTGTATAAGCAACAAGGTATTATAACCATGTACACTGCACAGAAGAAGAAGAAAACATCTGCACCTCAGAAGCTGATGTGTGAGTAACTGGGCAAACTTGCTCAATTTACATTAAGCAGCAATCACCAAGTTTTTGAAGACTTTGGGTTATTTTGGAAAGGTTATCAAGTAAAAAGAAGAACAGAGGCACAGTCTTGCGTGGTCAGTGGTCTGCTAGCAGGGCAGTGGAAGTACTTGCAACAAATATATTGGCAGTTCTTAACGAGGAGGAGGAATATGCAAGAGTAACACACATGTTCACTTCTTTAAACTGTTTCAATTTCAATTAACTTGTTTCTTAGTAAACACTTTTGAGATTATACAAAGGACCTTCACTGCATAGTTTTCAAGAAAATGTTTGACTTTCCCCTCACATGACTAGTCGGATGTTAACTTTGAATATTCAACAGAGAGGCATACCCAGACAACAGTAAAATAAAAATGCTATTTTTTTGAACCAGTTAAAAGGGCTTTTTTTTTAGATTTTCCTACTATACTAATGGAACAACTGGTGAAACAAAATGTGGGGAGAATCACAAAATTGCATGAGTATCAGTGAGCAGCTTTTGCCATGTACAGTGGTACCTCCGGTTAAGTACTTAATGCGTTCCGGAGGTTCATTCTTAACCTGAAACTGTACTTAACCTGAAGCACCACTTTAGCTAATGAGGCCTCCTGCTGCCGCTGCGCCACCGGAGCACAATTTCTGTTCTCATCCTGAAGCAAAGTTCTTAACCTGAAGCACTATTTCTGGGTTAGCGGAGTCTGTAACCTGAAGCGTATGTAACCTGAGGCACCACTGTACAGGGCAATCCTGTGCACGCCTACTGAGAAGTAAGCCTCACTGAGTTAAATGGGACATTCCCATGCTTGTACATCATTGGAGACTGTTCAATAATTGTCCCACACCAGCTAGTGCCCATATGCAAGAGTTCATTTCCTAGCCTCCTTTTAAAAATGCTACTTTGCCTAACATGCTCTTGGCTGCAACAACCCTGTATACAAGGAAAAGGTACTCATGTAGCCAACTTGTGAAGATGCCAGCATGCATTTGCTGATTTGGAAGCACTGCTGGATTGAGAGGGTGATCTGGGGAAAGACATCTTGCAGATGTACATTTGTTAGGTCTTAATATAAGTCAAAATTTTAAGTAGGACTCAAGATTAATGGTGACACACCTTGTATACACAGGGTCACTTAATACTGTTTATATTATTAAGGCTACAACTTTCAGATGATTAGTTAGACTGACTGAGACTGTGGGAAGCTCTTAGTTTATTATTATTCTCCACGAAGTTAAAACAAACAAGCTATTACAACTAAGTAAATGCCCAAGAATGGGTGGGGGTTTACCCTCTACTATCAAGAGACAATGACATATCATTTAACTAATATCTGGGATTGGATTAGATTGTCTGGTCTTGGGTGTGGGTGGGTGGGTATCCCACTTCATGCTTTTGAAAAGAACATTCTCCACTTCCTTTCTTGACGAATCCTGGGGAATTATATATATGTATCCAAATATCATGGTTTCATATCAAAGAAGACCAACATTTAAGAAAAATACAGTTGTCCAGGCAACCCACCAACCCAAACTGGATAAAATGTAAGAGAATATGAAGGACAGCAACACTTCCATGATGCAATGATAATGAACCAATTTGTAAGAGCGAGAGAGATTGGGGGACCTGACTCCTTAGGCTAAAGAAAGGGATGCATAATTGCAATGTTTTTATACTGTAAGCCCATAACTTACTTTATGGTTATTTTCCATGGATCATGCCTAGAACCAAAAACACATACTCAAAATTCACTAGGTTCAATGGCGGATGGGACTGCCAACGTCATTTTCCCTGGAACCCCACCGCCTTTCTAATTTGTATTTACCGTATTTTTCGCTCTATAACACGCACCCAACCATAACACGCACGTAGTTTTTAGAGGAAGAAAATCCGTAGGCATGCCACCCGTAGGCATTTCCTCCATAACACGCACAGACATTTCCCCTTACTTTCTAGGAGGAAAAAAGTGAGTGTTATGGTGCAAAAAATACGGTATTTATTGCCACACACATAAAGTTGAATGTGCACAAGTTAAATGCACATAACCTGAAGGGCCATTGAGACATATGAACAAGCAATAGTTGTTCAAGTGGACAGCATACACCCCTAAACTTTCTATTGGATACACCTTGGTTGCCCTTGGATAGAAGGAAACTGAGTGAAATAGAAGCACTTTTACTATCGCTGTCCAGTGAAATTATTAGTGAGTAAATTGTGGAAATTTTTGCTGAATATCTTTTTAATATTGATTCCTGGTAACGTATATGATATTGAAATAAATAACTCAAATAAAATAAAATAAAGCAGTTAATTATTCAACTCCCATCATGTCCATACAGTTGGGCAGGGGGGATAGGACTTTGAGCTACCAATAAACAGGATGCAAAAGCCCTGTCATTTGATCACTGGAAATCCACTCACCATGCAAACGGAAGCTAGAGTGAGGGGGGGGAAAGAATATCAGGAAGCCAGAATCTGCACACAAAAAATCATATTGTATACTATATGACACCTGTAGTTGAACAAAACATGTTCTTAAATGGTGTGTTCAATAAATATAAAGGAGATTGAGCCTAACTATACCAGGTATTTCAAACAAGTTAAACTTGAACGCAAATTCAAAGGTCTTATAAGGACTGTAAATTCTTACCAGCTGTACTTCACCAAATGCACCTCTTCCAATCACTTTAACAACATCGTAATCTTCTGCTTTCATTTGAAGACCACGGATATTTTCCACAACTTTCTCATCTAACAATTTTAAAGAAGGCATTACAGTGCACACCAACAGTTTATACAAATACAATCAGTCATGTGTTTTGAAAAAGCTGACAAAAGGTTCTGTCCATTTTAAGCCTTTTGTACAGAATAATTACAGGATTCTAGTCAGCTAACTTTTACTTAGAGCAGACCCACTGAAATTGATGAACCTAAGTTAATCATAGTTATTAACCTCCAGAACAATTTTCAGAGGGCACTGGGGGCTGCCAGGGACAATGGAAATCAGCCACCCCCCATCCACAAACAGACACTGTCCACCAGATAACCAAGTGGATATCATCCTCTCTCTCCTCCCCTCTGTCTACATGAAATAGGAAGTATCTGCATGGGTTGTATCCAGTGCTGCAGTCTCATTTGCACAACATACTTCTGTATGCCCAACAGAGTTCTTCCTTCTCCTCTGCCACCTGCAGCCTCTTGCATGCCCTCAAAATTTGCTCCAGAGGGTTGGAAAGCACTCTAGAGCAGATGGAGGGCACAAGGGGGAGGAAAGGGAAGGGAAGTCCAGTTGAGCAAGTGGCAATCCAATTGCTCAGTGTTGGATACAACCTAGATGATATCTATCTAAAATATAAAACTGTTAAGAATGTCATGACACTGCAGGTTGTGTGGCCACAGATTGGTGGTACTAGAAATTTATTGGGTGGCAATAAACTAGTGGTACTAGAAATTTATTGGGTGGCCGACTGGGCAGTAGAGGCCAATGAGGGAGAGAGCAGGTGGCCAGGTAACAGAGGTCAGCACTGGAGAGGCTGGCAGAGGCCACAATGACTGGCAAGAGTTTGGCAGAGTGGGCAGTGCAGCCAGCAAGAGAGTGGTGGGGTGGAAGACTTGCAAAGCACAACCGCTCTCTGAACCAGCATCTGCCCCCTCTTTAAGCATCGCTGGAGTGATGTTAAGGGGGGTGGGGCAGGCACCATTTCAGAGAGCAGTTTGGCTGGAATCTCCCCTGCTGTTGCTGCCACCAGTGCTGTCGTTTTCAGAAGTGGCAATGGCGGCAGAGTTGGGCTGGGGAGAGGAACAAAGCAGAGAGAAAGTTTTCAACACTTCTGAGCACTTTCTGAATGAGAAACATGAGGTGGGGGCATTTGATGGCACGCTCCCACCCTCTCAACTGAAGGGCACACCTTTCTCAAGGCTTTCAAAAGCTTCAAAGGTCCTGCTCCTAGATGTGCAGGAAGAGGAGAGGGAGAGTACAGTGAATCTAAGACTCAGTGCACCTCATTCATGTTTGTGTGGGTTATACTAAACTATAATTTGGTAAATTGAAGTTGGCAGATTGTATTGTCAAATATGGTTAACAGCACAACTCCTGTTTCAAAATTTTAATATAGCTTGGGCAGACAGGTGAATAAAAAACAGTTTCACCTAACATTAAAAAACAATGACAAGTATTGTATATAAGAGAAACTTACATCTGTTTAAGAAGTTGTCTATGTTCTTGTTTTTCCTCAATGCTGGGTAATCCAAATCAAGAACTAAGGAATTCAAACTATCCTATAAAAAAACACACACATACACATATATAAGGTTAATTGTAATTATATTTTAGAGTAGTTATCCTTTTCCACTCCACACTTACTTGAACAGATATAGCATCATGGAATGTCAAGTACATACTACAAATAGACCTGAATAAATTATACATAAATTCTTGCAGCATCTACATTGCAAATATAACCTCCTTGGGGCAAAGACATCTCACACTTTTCAAAAGCAGATCAGGATATGTAATACTAACTCCTAATTTTACAAGTCATTTAAAAACAAAACTGCAAAGCCAGACAGAGAATGGAAAAGTGAACATAAAATTAAATAATCTTTGGATCAATTTGTAATATTCCTAACAGGACTACACCAGATTAAGCATACGCTGAAACACCATCTAAGTGAAAGAACCACTCTGGCAAAATTGAAACAGGGATGGCATGTTCTTTTGTTTTTCAGTATTGCTAACTGATGACCTCTGAATTGGGAGAGATGGCTGATCTTTATATTTGAATACGATAAATATTTATCTTTACAAGGTAGGTATCAAAAAGTCCCTATAGATGAGCTGAATTGGAGTAATAAACACTTTACACCCTACTTCTGACCATAGAGAAATTGCAGAATTCTGTATTAGGTGCAGCTGTCAATAAAAGGCAGCCCTGCCTGCAACCCAGTGTAGAAGCCTAGATGTGAAGCTGCCAACACAGTCTGATATACGGTTGATTCAGGTTTCACAATGCAATTCATAATGTAACACCACACAGTTAACATGAGGTGACTAAACGGAGCCTTCACATAAAAGGAGCAACATGGTTCTGAATAAAAGTTACTGGGAACACGACATGGGAATAAAAAAGACAGAGGAACAGTAAAGTGACTATAAGCTCCTCTCTGGGGTCCCACACATTTGCTTGTTCTCTCTATTATGTCATACTTAAATTCTATTTAAATACATACTGCCATAAATATTGCACACATGTGTTAACATTAATTTTTTAAAAATCCAATGTTAACTATTGATGTGATATTCTTGTCTTCTGTTGTAAGGGGGAAGTTAGGGCTTGAAAAATTAAATTATTTCAGATGTAGGTCCCAAAGTTTTGAGTAAATATATATACTGGCCTCATTTCAAAACATTTGAGGAGCATGGCTTCAGCCATATAACTGTTGCTGAGGAATCTCCAAATAAACACATCCACATCTCAATCCTAAACGTATTTATTTAAAGGTCACAGATTTAAGCGGCCAATTAGCAAGCAAAGGTTTTTAAAATTACTCCCTGCTTCTGTACTATAGATATAAACCCTGATGAATGTTTGGGGGGGTCAAGAGATTATGTAGTACAGCAGGCCATCTATACTAAAGATAAGTAATCCAGGAAATGACATATCCTCTGTCTAGGCCTCATAGATAAAAAAAAAACCACTTCAAACAGGAAGTATGTTATTATAGTGATTTCACTGTTCACTTCCGATCTTCCCTTTTTGTCAAAGTTTGAAGTCAACCAAACTAAAAATAGCATTATCTAACAAAACACACCCAAGGCAAAAGCAAGTACAGCACAACTATATGTACAAATATGCATTCATAATAGTTTTCTTTTTTCAATAATTTCTGAACTAGAGTTTCTACTCCTTACTACGGTTGTACTTCTCTCTGGATTTGGAAGGGACATTTTCCAGGCTGATACATTAATGGAAGCCAGTTACACCAATTTAATTGTCTTCACTATTGACATAACAAAACAGGTGGATGACCTAGCTTAGCCATCAAGGCATCCTCAGCAAAAGTCCATCGTTACTCAGAAAGCTCAGCTAGAAATCAGCCAGAAGTCCTGAACCAGCTTTCTAGCAAGCTCTCTCAGGATGTAAGTAAAGAATAATAATATGGAAGCATTACTGATCTCTGGCATGTTGTGAATTTTACAAATATGCTATTAATTAGTAAGTTTATGAAAAATGTGAATTTTGGGTTAAATGGGATGTGACAAGAGACAAGAGATCTGAAATCTCAATCATTGTCAATTAAAAATGTTAATATCCAAATATATCATTTAGAGAATAATCATTTCAGAACCTGATCTCTTAAGAGACAGAAAAGCTAGAAGTTTAAAACCATATTTTAATATTTTTGTTTATAGCAAATTGAACTCTAGTCAAGTTCTTTTTTAAAAATCAGATTCTTATAAAAGAACTAAGTTACTAATGAAGACTCAAACTTTGCATGTAAGCAGAAATAGTTTCCAACTTTTCATTTTTCTTCATTTGTCACTTCCCACACAGTTCATCTGCTGCTTTTTTCTTCTCACAGTCAAGGAGCGTATCACAAAATCTTCTATTTCTGTTGTGGCACTGTAGTCACGAAGACTCAATTATCTAATGTAATATGTTCTGAGCAGATGCCAATATTCACTTATGGATTCTTCAGCTGGTTTTAGTTTTGAGTTAGCTTACAAGTCAGAAATTGAGGAAAGGAATAAATCCCAAAAGAAAACCACCACCAGTATCCTGAAGTTTAGAATTCGGTAAATTCAACAACACAGATAATAGAAATTCATTATGCTGTTTATGGAGGGTTTGGGCTCCCAGATATTTATTAAGTCTCAAGAGATAACACAAACATCACTCTACTCCCCCCACTGTCAAGGCACATCTCCACAAGGATGTATTTCCTGGTACTCTGGAGCTCTATCTTACTAGACAGTAAAGAAAGTCCTGTATAGACCATGTTTGCACTCCCTCCTTCAATAAAGCAAGATGGACCAAGTGGTTAAGACCCTGGAATAAGGGGGATATGTGAAACCAACCCAATATTGATGGTTTTCTGCCTACCGTTAGGTGAAGGAGTAGAGATGTTTGGGAGAAAATCCCATGTATACTCTGTATCATCATATCCTCTCTATAGGAGATGTGCTAAAGTGATTTTACACCCCTGCTTTTGAGCTGAACTGAATTCCCACAGGTTCATTCATTCCCTTTCATTTTCTGAGAACACATCTAAAAGCACTTTGTTAATTTTAGCTTCAAGGTTTCCCTCAACATTTGAAGCTTATTCCCATTCCCATCAGCAGGTCAATACCGGGAAAGGTACTTCTTTAAAAAAATAGAATTGCTGCTTCATAACTTGCTTCATAACTTGTAACCTTCCATTACTATTACTATAAATAAGGAATACAAAATAAACATAAAGAAGACTGAATATGCTTTGAAGAGGTTATGTATTTGGAGAGGAATAGCAGAGCGCATGATACCTCTGAGAGGACTGCATCATTTTCCTCACACCTTACCAAGATGGGAAATGCAGTCCTACAATATCTGAGGAGCCACAAGTTCCCCAGACCCGTATTGAATAGTGAGACAAGTTACTCACAGGCTTTCATAGTTGTCGGTGATGAACTACAAGAAGAGTTAGGAGGGAGAAAATGAGCTATATAATAATACAGTAGACGCTAAAATATCTAATGCACACCCCTAAATAGAATAGAAAATGACAGTGCTGCCAACTTAAATACTATGACTAATCACCAATTTTATAAATGGCTTGACGTAGTCCTAATTTTAAAATATCACTCCAAGCAGGGACCTACAAGGCAGTCATTGGGAGGTGGGAGGAAGGACAGGGATATTATTACAAATTCCTCTTGTTTCAGTTAAGGAGACACTAAGGCAAAGGAAAAAGGTAATGGGCTGAAAAGCAGGAACCCAAGGAAGCAAAGGGAGATAGAATATGACTACTGGGAACTGTGGGCCAGGAATCCAATGGGATTTAGAGTTGAAGAGAGAGAGAAAAGGAGTCAGAGAAGTCCAACAATATCTCCACTATGCTTTTCTCACTCAGTTGTCACTTTATTTTTAGGAAAGTAAATAATTCAAGAAATGAAGGAACACAGAGAGAGCTTGTGTATGAGAACATGGCTACAGTTCATCTGAAAGGTTGTGGAAGCGGCATCATTGTATACTTTAAGCATTCTGGGCACGAGGATGAAGGCATCTGCATTGTCAGCCAGAAACATATCTATGCTTGCGGAATTAAAATAGAGTTTACTACTATATATAAAGTTAATGTACTCATCATTAGCTAAAAATATAAGAGCTGGTACCTTGCAGCATACCTTGATGCTTGAGAGGTCACAGCATATATAGCTGCATTACTTCCAGCTAAGTACATATTCAATCCTGCATGTTTGACCTAACTGGAAATCCTTTCACTGGATACTTAAATAGGATTTCTAGAAATATTAATCTTTCTTTGAATTGACTCATGATCTGAAAATACAACCCACGCTGCTTTGTGTGCATATATCCATCTCTATCACAGTTGTTCATGGTTGAAGACTTTGATTCTGATGAAGCATAAAGGAGCAGAATATATTTAACACATAAACCTCCCATATCTCCAGCTATCAAAATATATAAGGCAATAGTAATATCTAAAGGAGTCCCACCAAATTTGCCAATAATAAGCAATGTACTTGTTATATATTCTTATGGAGTTATTTTGAAGAACAAATATTGCTATATTCTACCATATAAATGCTCCAATCAATTCTAAAGAGGTCCCCAAACTGGCGTCCCTGGGTGTCATAGTACCCATGAAGGCTTCCAGTGGTGCCCCTGGGCAGGTGCCCCAGATTCTGAGTTTTCATGGTTACCAGAAGACTGAAGTATCCTCAAGAGCAGATGATGGGGTTGTGCAGGGGAGTGAAGGGAGATGCGAGAAAGGAGAATCCCCATGGGGCAAGTAATTTTCTGTTGTGAAAGTCTGAATAGCAACACACAAGAACAGCACACAAATATGATGCTATCCTTCCACAAGATTGCTGTCCTATCTGGGTAGACAGCTGCTTGCCCCATCACTCTTTCAAAGTATGCAAGTCATGCATTCTGATCTCCTGGAGATTTGGTGGCCGAGAAAACACCACTGGTAAGGTAAGCATTAAAAACCACCTAATGAAGAAAATCCAGGTCTGGACACAAGGTAACCTTATACAAAGAATGGGACATTATACCACAAAGCACAAAACTCACAATAATGCCTGCCAGGACCTTATGCTAGAGAGGCCATTATGAATAATAATGAATAGGTTGTCATGAGCTTGCACATTAAAGCAGACAGTGTCATAAAAAAGTTGCACAAACAGACCTGAGGCTTTATGGAAGTGTATATAGAGAACTAAATGAGACAACACTTGACACACCCCTTGATACATGCACATATGCTCCATGTCTCTCTCTCTCTCTCTCTCTCTCTCTCTCTCTCTCTCCCCCCTTTTTAATTGTTTTTAAAGATTTTCTCCATGTCTCTTATTAAAGGAGTTTATAAACACCAACTTTCTGGCTAGAGTTCTACAACATGGGTCTTCAGTTGGTAGATTAAGTTCAGGACCCATTACTGGACTGCTGTCTGACATAAGGCTGGTTGCAACAGCAACAGTAACATCATACAAACATGTAGTAAAAGATTAAGAAGTAGATCCTCAAAATGCATGTTTGAGCTAAAGGTGGGTTCTGGATTGTAAAAAGCTAAAGTTCTATAATATTCCTAGAGCAGGAAGACAAACGCAGAATGGATATCCGGGACTGGACAAGGACCCCAAAAAGGAGCCCTATGCTGAACATATTGCTGCTTATGGCAAAGCAATGGAGTTTACTTTTTAGCACTTTTCCTTATGAGCAAATAAGAAAAGGAGAGTGTGTATGCATGCGGTTACATGCTAATTTGAAGTTATTATTACAGCATCTTGGGAATCTACAAATTAGATCCTGCAGTGTGTGAGAAGAAGTTTGCTCTTGCAATGGGTCTATTGTCATCATAGCTAGATCAATTGGTAGAGCATGAGACTCTTAATCTCAGGGAAGTGGGTTCAAGCCGAACGCTGGGCAAAAGATTCATTGATGAAGCCACTGGACTACGTGGGATGAAAAACAGAGAGCTGCAGTAAGAGGTGAAATCACAGAACCAAAGAAAAGCTATGCTGGATCTGACCAGCAAAGGTCGATTTAGTTCAGAATCCTCTTTTCTGCAGCGGCAAATCAGATGCCTTTTGTGAAACTCACTCTCCTGCTGTTATTCCCCAGCAACTGGAATTTAGGGAAATGCTGCCTCTGATAATGGAGGTAACATATAGCAATCACGATTACTAGCCATTGATAGCTTGGGGAAGGGTCACTTTGCAAAAAAAAAATATTCAAAAGCAAGCTTGCTGGTATATACTTGCTCAGGAATGAACCGTTAGCATGCCAAGTAAAAACGTCTGATGCAAGAATCTCACATACAATGAGATCTTAAAATTAAAAAAATTCAAACATGTAACCCTGCATGTGAATCTCTGGTGTTTTACAATGCTATCAAGAATAGCATGTGCCCTATTGAACATCTGCATCAGCTCTCAGAACCTAGTCTTCAAAAAAAAGTCTAGGGGAGGTCAACTGACATATTTGCAAATAATCACTGAAAACTTTTCTGAACAGAAGGTCTTTTCCCAGGGAAGAGATAGCATGGTGATTATTGCTTTCATTAGTAAATGTTTCCTTTATTTTAGACATAGTAAGTGATATCACTCTTTTATTTATTTGTTAATTTGTATCCCTCCTTTCTGTACATGCTTAAAACTTGAGGCAGCACATAAAACTAAAACACAGTGCAAAAATTAAATACAAATTCCTAAAACATTCAGCAACGAACAGCGGAAATAAAAGCACATAATCGTCAACATAATGGAAGAGGGTGGAGCTCTAGCCTTGAGTGTGCTGAAGGCGGTAGTGATAGGAATATTAGGATTGCTCAATGTTTTATATATTCAAAACATTTTACCACCCTTCATCCTGTTTAGTACTTCAGGGCAGTGTACAATCAATTCTTTCACAGTGCAAATACAAAGACAGAATAGATAAAAATCTTTAAGACAACTAAAATTACAAGCTAAAATGAAAAAGACCACTTTTGCCTAGTGCCAATAAAGACTGTAATTTTGAGGTGAGGTGATCCACTTTAGGGAGGGCATTCCATAACCAAATTTCCATTGCCAGGAATCCCCCCTTTTTTGCCCTTTCTTATTCAATAATACACCTCTGAAAAAAGAGACAACTGGAGAGGGCCTCACCAGATCATAAAGCCCCAGATTTATTTTCTTGGCTTTTAACTTGATGGATTTTAAACTTGTTGCAAAGGAAGGGGTGCTCTGAGCACATAGGTATGACAAGAGGAGATCCCTCAGGTATTTGGGTCCCAAGCCATTTACAGCTTCAAAGTTAAATACCAGCAGCGTAACTTCCTTCTGGAAGTTATTTTAAAATTGGCAAGATATACATAAATCCAGCTATACCAGTTAAGATTCTGGTTGCTTCCAAATCACCTTCAGGAACAGTCCCACATAAAACGCACCAGAGCTTTAATCACTGTAGTCGAACTGTCCCTGTCCAGAAATGACCACAACTAGTAAATCAGCTGGTGCTTTGTGCCAACAAGGGCAGGTGGGCCTCTAGAAACAAAGCTGGATCTAAGACTATTCTACATGCCCACCTGCTTTTTCAGGGGAAGGAAGAGCAGCCACATCCAAAACAGATCAAATGCCAATTCCTCAGCCCAAAAACCACCTACCCACACCACTGTATTATTAGTATTCATTTTCAGTTAACTGCTGAATTCAAATGGCAGCAGTCAGGCTTGATATCATACTGCTTACCTCTGTGCAAAAATATGACCCCTGGAATGAATATTTTAAGAAGCGGCTTAAGATATTATTTTTAAAGTCTAGACAACACCTCCATCTATGGAGAGAACTTGAACTCAAGATCCATGTCTTAAGAGGCTTTAAAATTTACAAAAATATGGTGTGGAAGCACAGAGAGGGGGACTATGAGGGTTTATCTGTTAAACCAGCTTTGCAATTCATCTCACAACAAAGGCTCTTTGCTCCAATCTCTCTAGGACCAAAACAAATTAGGATCCACTCTGGAGTCTTTATAGCACATTCTTAAGATAAAATGTAGCATCTATCAGCAATGTGACAGCAGAATAAATATTTTTCTGAATAATGCTTTTAATATCCACTTTCAGAAATGGAATCATATATGGAGCGCCTTTAAAGAACTAAACTACCAACTGTTTTCAAAGTCAAGGCAACGATGAATTCCCCCACCTCTCCCCCCCCCAAAAAAAAAGTACTTTAGTGGGAATCAAGTTTGAAGTTCTCTGCTTTTCAGTAATAGATGTAATGGAAAATATTTTTTGAATTAGACACTGAACAAAGTGAACTCATGCTCCAAATTCCAAAAAGGAAGTTTGTCATACCAACACTTTTGACACAAGTTAATAGTTTTGTTTTTTTAAGAGGCAAACTAATCCTTTTCCATCTTGTTGTTTTTACAGTTACATTTGTGGTTGTGAAAATAAACTCTCTAAGCTTTCATGCTAAGTCTTCAAAAGCCTACATTCAAATCCTAACTAGTATTCTCTGAATTCTGCCTCAATGACTCCAATGGCTCTTTCTATCAAGGATATATGTTTATAACAGCATTTAAGCTTCCTTACAGCATATATACACAATAAACCCATACCTTTTTCTCGTTCTAGAGCTGCCTTCTCCAGCCTGGTGCCCTCCCCGATAATCACAACTCTCCTCCCCTAACCCCTTCAAATCTAGGAGTTACCCCAACCCCCTAGAGGAGAATTTGGAGACAGGGCATGGGGGGGGGGGATTCTGCTATGCTCCTGGAAGTTGTTCCATATGCACAGTTATTTAGTTGAATACAATATTTAACTTTTTAAAAAGCAACTCCTAAGAGATTTTATCTACACTGATATTAGTCTATCAACCTGAGATAAAATTCCTTGCAACAAATACAAATGAAAGGGGGGATTCTCTACAAAATATTCTACAGTGCTGAGCTGTGTAATTAGTTTGCACAAAAGTCCTTCACGGCATAGTATTGCATTTCCTGACTAGGCTCAAACTGAAAAGGGTTACATAAACATTGTATTGCTTTTCAACTGGCTTGCTGTCTGTGTCATCCACTCAGCAAAAATTTACATGCAACCCAGGAACCTCTTTAGCTACCTATTAACAGAACATGCAAAGCACTGTTGAAATCTCACAACACAAGAATTTGATCCCTGTCTTGCAGCCTGTGTATATCTATAAAATGCTAGTCATTTCACTATGGGAATGCTGACAATATCAGTACTATCTCCTATTTCCAAGCCAAAGAATACTAACTGATGTTTTGTGGCCATTGCTAACTTAACAAAGCTATAAGTTTGCTATTAAAATGAAGAGGCCCATTTTATCCAGCTTCTAAATTAAACAGTCAGGGAGGTCCAGCCATCAAGATATGTGTCAAAAACATTACGTACCTCCATGAAAAGTGCTATGGAAGTGTCTTCAGGCACAGGATGTCAGAAACAAGGACTGAACATAGGACCACAATTCCCCAGAACTGTTATACATTAAGACAGCCTTTTTACTCTCCACTCATTCAATATTATCATGAAAGCAGATGTTAATACATCTACTATAGAAAAATGACTCCATTTACCTATAGTTTGTGTTCCATATAAACATCCCCCTTAATCACTGGCCAAAACTTCTGCCAAATACAGAAGTAAAGGGGGCAATGTCAAACTCATATACACTGTGAAGGAGACACACTGCAGGTACAAAAGCGAGAGAGAGAGATAGCCAGAATATTCCTTGCTTTTATGTAGCCCAGCCTACTGTGGAGACAGAACTAGAGGAAATGGAGTAGCTTAAAAAAGGAACTAAAATGTATCTCTGTATTTCCACAATGTTCATTCATAAAATTAAACAGTCTCCCTAAACACAGTAAAGTTGTAAACTATTTTCTTTTTAAACTCTGAACCTTGCAACATATTCACACTCCATGTTAAGTTTGGCAAAACCTGGTGCTTTATGGGAGTGTCCATTACTATTCAATAACTGGTCCCAACTACCTAGGATAAATAGCCCTCTGAACCAGTCCTGCTTTCTGTTTATTTGAACAAACATTTCTAGCTCATAGTGCAAACTAACAAACTAATTAAGACTTTGAGCCCATATTTTCCCCCAAATGCACACAGAAGAATGCAACTGCAGAGAAGAACTCAACAGCATGATCATGGCAGCCAACCTGCCCACATACCTCCAGTTCACACACTGCTTCTCTAGGGTAACTGCATGCAGGGCTGGGGGAGGGGAGTCAAAAGAATGTCTGAGAACCGGCCTTTAGACAAGAACAAATGTATACCCCTAACTTGGAATCTCAATTTATAGTACAAACTGCAACACACATTTGATACTGCTTTTAAATGAACTGCATATTTTAAATAGCCCAGAACTGAAAATTATTTTCACTAAAACTGTCACATATTTTCAGTATACATCTCAAGTAACAATCTAGTATCACTAGAAGTGGTATTATTGTCTCATATAAATGTAGCATAATTTGCTGAGTTGCTTAAAAAGAATTCATACAGCACCACCATCACATATCAATAGGTGAGTTTACATAAATTCAAGGGTTATTTTTTTTCCATGGGGAAACAGACTGCAAGAAGTTTATTTTTGTATTTTCCTGCCATAAGAATCAGGAACAAGCACAAGGGAGAGAGAAAGGGCGGGGAGTCACATCCTGATGCAAAATGAACAAATAAGGCTTTCTGGTCCTCTCAGACTTCCTCAGATTACAACTGGAAACAGTCCCATAGTTTGCACATAATCTTAAAGCCAATATCCTTTCCCACACAACACAGCCAGAGTTAACTGGAATAAACAGATGCTTAATTTATACATTTTTTATTGGGGAGGAATCAATACTCTGTATTTAACTTAAAAGAAACATCTAATTTACCTAATGCTAAGGACTGCATCACACAAGACATTTTGCAGTACTGTACATGCAAAACAGTCATTCCACATTGCTTGCACAGACAACTATTACATGTGAATCTGCTAATCAGAGTTAACAGCAGTGATTTCTGCAATCATAGCAGCACTTTTTCAAACTACCACAACACTCATTGAAATTCTTGCCAGTTATATTCATGATTGATTTACACCTTGCATTGACCACAAAATGTATTCTTAAGGCAGTAGAGACCACTTGTATGGGGAGAAAGAGAATCTGGGAACTGATTTAACCAATACTGCTTGAAGTTGACAGTAAACCTTTAAGACAAATATGCAATAAACAGTTTGACTAGGTAATTCAGTCAAGAACTGCAAAACTAAGGTGGACCAAGAGTTTCTGAATATGTGAGTTCTCAGTTTGTATTCTGAGACAAGAGCTATTTGCTAAGTTGTGCAGCAACATCCTCCATTAAAATAAGGATAAATCCCTTCAAAAGTGGAATAGCTGTTAATCATAGACTTCTCTCAACAACCTATGGCTTCTTTAGAAAAATTAACTTTTTGCAGTGTTTTTTTAAAAACATAAATAAAAGCATCCAAACACAATAAAACTGTAGCCACAATTAAACTGGTTAATGAAAAGTGAAAAATTGACAGGACACTTCAAAATTAAGGCCCTACACATTAACACTTCCTACAGAAGGTGGCATTTGTGACATTTAACTATATATTAATTTTAACATGTGAGCTGTCAAAGTGCCAGTGTTGAAGAAAGTGAGTAACCATGTTCCTTGTGACTCCCTACAAGTATGGTGTGTTTTCAAGTGTACGGAACACTGGTGAGGGTATAGCTCAAACTTTATGTTTCATAATCACCCATAGTTCCAAGGAGAAAAGAAGCAGCATGAGCTATTTAAATAACCACATCAAGATGATACAAGAACAAACTGTCAGCACCTCTCTGCTTTCACAGGAGAATATATGTTATTTTCATTCACCCATTGCACAAACAGTAGGAGAGAAAGAGTCAATAAATTACAAATCTTGTTGATGTGTGAGCAAACCATACTATAACATTGCCTTAGTTAACTAAGTCAGTGTACTGGAAGAAGCGAAGATCACCAGTTTCGAAGCAATGATTCTTCAACATCAACTCTGTTGGACTATCATGTTGTTCAGATGCCTGATTGTAATAGAAAGTATTCTATTCCTAACTTAAGAATGGAAAGTGAAATATTGATGGACAACAAAGGAAGATCAAAGGCTCTCTCAATGCAAATCTTAAAAAATGTAGTATAAAAACTGATAACTGGGAAACACTGGCCTGTGTGCTCCAATTGGAGAACAGCCTTTACCAAAGGCATTCTGGACTTTGAAGAAGCACAAACTCGGCAAAAAGTAGAAACGAGCTAAGAGGAAGGCACATTTGGCAAACCCTCACCCTGATCAACTCTCACCCAGAAACCTATGTCCTGACTGTGGATGTGTGAATTCAGAATTGGCCTCCAGTCACTTACAGACTCACCGTTAAGACCATATTCAAGGAAGACAATCTTATCCGGCTACAAGTGATCGCCAAAGTCAGTTAACAATTGACTGCAACAGTGCACCATCAAGTTAACCCTGTTTCAGAATCGGTGCCCAATAACACTTTCCCTTAAATCAAAACACGACCAAATAGTCTCAAGACCCTAACTGGTTGGCAGAGAGGAACACATTGAAGAGGGCAAAGTTGCTGTCCGAAAAGCTGTTTAAAAATGTGATTTTGCATCAAGGATTTATTTTGTGTGCATCTGCTGAAGGATGTAAGCTGTATTTTTGAACAGAGACAGAGAAATGTGAAGTGTAAATCAACCAGATAACACAAAGGAACCACCTGTAAGCAGTCAATTATGCATTTTATATGTATGTTATCTGCTTGATTGTTTCACAACTTTTTTGTGGGGGGTTTATTGGTTTGCACAGCACAAGGATATTTATGGAAGCATTTTTTTGCATACTGCTTTTAATCACTAGAGAAGATGGTTCTTTAATAACACACTAACTACAAGGAGACAGGTGAATTAATAGAGGTTATTATCATACTGTATTCCTAGCTCAAGGGCAAGATCATTCTCCTTTGGCAGCATAGAGTGCAACTGAATCTCAACTTATCACAAGTTATATCTTCATCAGAATCTGGTGGAAAAGTTGTACTCCACACTACAGATAAGGAATCTTTCAACTCTTTCCCACAAAAAATAAACTTCCCTACATGTTGAAAACTAAGTATCAGAGAGAAATAACCAGCTACTGTAGTTTCTTCCAAATTTGCTACTTGTTTTCAGGGTGGTGGTGTGGCTGTTTTGTATGCAACTAAATTTTACTCAAAACAGATCCAGTGAAATTAATAGATCAATGTTACATCATGTCTATTCATTTAAATGGGTGTATTCTATGACTAACATTGGATACAACCCATAGGTGCTGTTGAATGAATGACAGCTCCACAATTTTTAAATTACAAGGCCAAAGACACTTTGAGACCAATTAAAGCATTTGTCTGGATATGTGAGGGTTTAAATCTGAAGGCAGCCCTGTTTAGGGAAGCGTTTAATGTTTAACAGACTATTGTATTTTTAATATTTTGTTGGAAGCCGCCCAGAGTGGCTGGGGAAACCCAGCCAGATGGGCGGGGTATAAATTGTTGTTGTTGTTGTGTAGTGGAAATCTCACCTCAACTTCCCCAAGTGTGTAGGTTTCCTTTCAGACCTTTCTGTGTTTAGCATGAAGATCTGAAGGTTTCTATGGGATTTCAGTGAACATGCTTAGAAAACATCCCATAATCAGGAGCCCAGATAAGACAAACATGTTAAGGTCTGAAGAGCAGCCTGTGCAATCAAGGATCCTTGGGGTGGGAGAGCACTTTTAAAGCCTTCTCACATCTTGATAAAAATCTGAATACAGCTTTGTACAAAACAGAATCTGGATGACAGAAATGCCTTTCATTCTAGCCCTATTTGGGCAATCTGCTCAGCTGCAAACCTACACACAACTAGGAAGAATGAGGGCAAGCCCACTTAAGGCCCTTGACTTATGGAGGTTAAAGGTATGATTTTGAAGCCTCCTTTACTCGTGGAGGCTCCCTGTTTCAGACTCTTGCTCTACATGTATTGGAAGGAGACAAAGCTGGCCTGGGGGAAGCAGAGCTTAACACACCCATCCATGCTTCCATGTAAATTTACACATGAGCAGAACACCCAAACAGCATGTAGACTACATGTAAGTATAACAGCCAAGTAGGACTTCTGTTATAGTGACACACCTGACGCTAGATGTGTAGCTTCTGGGCAACAATACATTGAGAAGCCAGAATTCTCTAACTCAGTCTTTCTATATATAGTCACCAGCTCTCACCTCAGGGAGCAACTGTCTCCAAGCAAATATCCAAATGAGAAATGGTATTTGCCCAAGTTTCAGGAAGAGAACCATGTGTATTGCTTCCACAATGTTATGCTGTATTTACAACAGACACAAACTCTTAAAGTCGAATATGCGGCATTTCTCCATACAGCAGATTGCAACATGTGCAATCACCACATTGCAACTCCGTATTTTGCATTGGAAGGCTGTACACAGAGCACTCTCTCCTGCAGAATTAAACAGCTACTAATCCTGTCGGGGAAAGTGGAAGCTACACTGGGGGACCTACGCCAACAACAGCCTCATCCACGACTGCTGCCTGTCCTGACTGAAGTTTGGATATATGGAATTCTGAGCAGCACTATGATTATCAGGACAGCTTTGTAGCACAGACAGTATTTGGGTGGCCTGGGCAAGTCTTAGGTGGAAAACCTGAGGATGGGAGAAGAGTAAGACATTGGGCCAATTAATTACTACCACTGTTTGCCTCAGCTTCAGAGAAAAGCCACCTGGATGCACTTCACCTGTGATGTTCTCTTCTCAACCAGTAGCATATCAGATTTCCATTTTTTCTATAGCCAGGATAGGTAGTAGAAGGGGAAGAGTGAGGAGTCATCCTTCAACCTGTCTCCCATACAGCAGTATGAGAGATTCAGCCCCCAGAGTCCCTATTAGCAATAAACTCGGTGTTGCACTGAGTGTTGCTGTCTTTCTTGCCGCTATCCTGGCATTAAAGGATCGTGGCTAGTCAGTGGAGAGTGAGAAGAAGAGAAAAAATGCTTGTGCATTCTAGCTTTAAAAGCTCATAATGAGGAGAAAATGAAGGTTTATCAGAGCAATGGATAGATATGGATCGCTAGCCAATGGATTATTAGACCAAGCTTGTACACCAGTGGTTTTCAACCAGTGTGCTGTGTCATCCTGGGGTGCCTTGAATGGGCAGGGGTGCAGTGGGCAACACTGGCCTCTGTCCCTCTTTCCTTCTCTCCCTCCTCTGATGCCCTCTCACGTCTCTGCCTCCCAAAGGCTTATGTGGCTGTTTGTTGCAGCAGTCCTAGCTACAAGCTACCCAGGCGAATGGTGCCTCTGGGGCTGGCGAGAGAGGAGGCAGCTCTCACTGGGGTGGGGGGAGGCAGCTCAAGAGACCAGGGCAGTGGTGACCAGGGGAGAGGAGAGGAGGCTGAGGACACACTCCACTACGGAGGGTGTTCAAAAAGGGGTGCGGGGCTGCCGGCTCTGCAGGCAAGGGGTGACATAGCTTGGCTTCTGAGGCTTAGAGCATGTTTCCCCACAGGGGAAGCCGTGGACTCAAAAAGGTTGAAAACCTCTGTTGTACACTATTGTCGCATTTGTTCTTAGCTAATCCTTAATCAAATCAATTCTATTCAGAGTGGCTTTTTATGAAAATGTCTACTTGCCTTACTCTCCGTCAGCTCAAGAGATTGTGACGGGACTATAGGCCCTTTACTCTCAAATCCATACAGATGAACCTTCAACAAAAGGTAAATGCACTTATTAGCTCCAATCTGCATACGAAAAAACTTCGTGTTACTAAACCTCACCTAATTTCTGTGGCACACGCTATGCAGATTTCCCACTCTATTGGCAACACCCTCAATTTCTTTAATACATTCTTACTATTACCATCATTTGCATTAGCCCATGTTCTCCTTATATTTTATTTAATAAATTACCTCTGCTCCGGCCATGAGAGGGAAAGGAAGAACTCCCACCTCTCAATGCAGCTGCATTCCATTCTCATAAGCACCAAGGGGCTTTCTGAACCCCAATCTAAGGCCTTGCATACCAGTGATATTAAATGTAAATATTTGTAGATTCCCAAGTAATATAAAAATATGTCAGGAAGTTACCAATCACGATTTCTGTGAGTTTTGTTTGAGTGCCAAGTTTTATGAGCTGAGTCCTTCAATCTTCTCAACAGGAAGTACATGGAAGGCATATAGAAATTCACAGAGTGGACTTAGGCTTGCGCTCTTATTTCATAGACACCATGCTCTTGGGCATGTTACTCTCTCACCCTTGGCCTGTCTGCACAAGAGGAGTAGGGATTCCTATTATCTTTCATAAAGAGATAACTTTTTTCTATTAAAAATAATAATCAGATCCAGAATAGTATTTGTTGAGTATCAGTTTGGGAGTGCATTTCCCCATCTACCACAACAAATAATGCCTTTAGATCAAACCCTATCGTCAAGAGGAGGCATTGTGCAGCAGGTCAGACCTTGCATTAAATTCCCCTGGCACCAGGAGCATTTTGCGACTGGCACAGGCCTAACTGTGGCCCCGTGGAGATCTCCAAATGCCAGGTTGGTGACTGACATTTCCAACTGGCTAGCCCCTCCAGCTTTTTAAAGCAGGAGAGCAGAAGAGCTTATTTATTGCATTTATATCCCACCTTTTCCTCCAAGGAGTACATGATTAACCCCCCTCCTCAATTAATCCCTACAATAACCCTGTAAGGTAGGTTAAGAAGCTGTGACTGACTCAAGGTCACCCAGTGAGCTTCGTGACTGAGTGGGGCTTTGAACCCTGATTTCCCAGGTCTTAATCAGACACTTTAACCACTACACTACACTGGCTTCCTAGAGTACTTCTGCTATGGAGTAGCTATATTAAATTAATATTAGAGAAGGATCTGAAATATTTTCCTTGAAGCTTGAATTTGTTTTCTTCTGGATTGTTTTCTTAGATGTTTTAATGTGTTGTAAACCGCTTTGAGTTTTTTCCTTTAAAATATAAGAGTATAGAAATGAAATTAATAACAATAATGGTGATAAATGTCACTGCAAAAAAGGTGCCTAGACTGTCCATGGCAACTAGAACAAGACTTCTTTCCCCTTATACTTAGCCAAAGTGCAATAAAAAACTTAGAAAGGTATGAACTTTGTTAAGATCAAGCTGGCGGTATACCGTAACATCTTGTGTGGCACTGGCTATAAAAATTCCTATAAAAGGGGGTTACAACTCTTGTACAAGTCTTTGCTTTTCCTGAGTATTACAGTTTATATTGAGAATTAATACACCTTGAAAATGCAACCTCTCCACACAAATAGTACAGTTGGGAGTTTATTCATTTGCTAAATACGTCAAAGTCTCGACCATAGATATCAACAAACAATGCCATACACAGAAAAAGGCTATACTGACAAATTACATATAAGGAAACACACAACCATCCTTTCTACTACTAGAGTTACTAGATGAAAACTGACACAGGTGCAGATGAAAAGCAGCTATACATGTACAAACAAATGGCAATTTATGAATGTACATGTATGAAGAAAGTTTACTTGAAATGTCTTACTTTGATTATATAAGGTCCTACTCATACAACAATCCAACAGTTAACAACTGTAAAAGATTGAATTGCTGAGGAGGGAAGAAAGAGTCATCCCAAAATCAAGTATTTATTTGAAATTTATCTACTCTCATAACTGCTTCTGCTTCTGTAGCCAGAAGGCTCACTAAATGAAGAGGAAAATAAGCACATGGAGACTGGATGCTGAGAAGCAGCATTCTTTGCTGAACACAAGCATAGCCTACTGAAACATTCTGCAATACTTTTCAAGTGTCATGAATAGCATCAGTACACCCTGAAGTGGTCTGTAACAAGCATAGATCCCTACTGCCTCCGGCATAGACAGACACACACACAGTTTAGTCAGTTCCTGTACTTTGGCCAAGCAGGACTGAGTCATTTTTGCAAATGACTCCAGCTGCTTCTCCCTGCCCCCCCCCCCAAAAAAAATGTCTGCAGAGAGAAACTCTTGGAACAGAAACAAAAATCCCATTCCTCTTTCTCCAAGAGGAGGGATAAAGTATGTGATATCCCAAAAGCTATTTTCTTATATAGGGAACTTGCTTATTGTACCGCTCACACCACATGTTTAGAAATGGAAAAATCTCAGACCTACGGTATATTTCTTCCTTAATGGGCTTTCCAATGGAAAGGAAAGGGTTTTGTTTTTTGCAAAAACATAAGGCTAAAGAGAAATGCTTATGTTTATGTAGCTAATGAAGTTAATAGCTCCTACTAAACAACCTTCCCAAAATAGATATTCCCAAAGTACGTCCATAATTTTTTGAGTACTCTGCACAGTGCTTGGAAGCAGAATGTCAACACTGGTTTCCCATTAACAAAGTTTATTGGAAAGCCAAAGACAAACGGATCAAAGATGACACTGAGATGAAACATGGACTAACATCTCAACACAGGCATATTTACACCAAACTATTTGCAAATCATTGAATGAAACATCCAACATGAAAGTTTAGGATCAAAGTGGACCCCTGCATCCCTAACCAACACTGAGAAGCAAGCTCAGCTGCGACTTCACCCTCCAAATAAATATTGTACATTCAGGAATGATGTGAGAATCATTCCTAACCACACCAGACTGAGTAAACAAAAAGTTACTCTGCGACACATAAATGTTTCTCTCCCCACAACCCTTGCCTGCACCCTCAATGGCATGTTTCTTCTTTACTTCTCTCCCACCCGTCCCCCTTCCCAGCTTTCTAAGGTGGGGGGGAGGGAGAGCTTTCATCAGGCCAAACTGAACGCGACTGCCAGCACCCTTCCCCGCCTTCACTCCTCCCTGAAGAAGAAAAGAATGTTCATTAGAACTGCACCGTCCATCCAATCAAGTATCTCAACCAAAAATCCCTCGCTGCCGCTAGATTTTGGGGTGTGTGGAGAGGGGCGGGAGGAAGAGGACAGAGACAGCGATTATTAACCCTTGCTTTATCTAAACAGGTCCCTTTCCCAGACCAGCCCGTAGCGAAAAAGCTGTGCCTCTTTACATCCTCTCTCCCCCACCCAACTCTTCCCTTCCAAAGCAAAAGTGGGATCCAGGCTCCCAAACACCCAAGGCGGCCAGCCTCTTTCTTCAGTCACTTAAAACGCGAGGGTCGAACTCAAGGCACCCCCACCAGATAAAATCCTTTCCTTTCCACCCCAAACAACAACAACCCAACCCACAAGTTTCTCTCCCATCCTGCCCTTCCCTCCAATATTAAGCTACCCCTCCAAAACCTCGCATCTCTTTCTCCCGCCGGCGAACTCACCAACAAACTTTCCACATTGACTGGAGACCTGGGGTCCCGGATCATGGACTCCAGCTTCCTCTGGCGCCCCGAGATCCCTCCTCCGGATTCGGGCGGCGGCGGCGAAGCGGACATTTTCACCGCTTGCTGCTGGTGGTTCATTCTCCCGCTCCCCGAGGGTCCCTCGTTGCCGCCGCCTTCTTTCTCCTCTCCCTCCCCGGGCGCCTAGGGAAGCCCGGCGGCGGCTGTCCGGCAGCGGGAAGAGAGGGCGGCGGCGGCGGCAGCAGCAAGCGAGGAGCGCCTTCCGCCGCCAGCGCCGCCGATAGGTATCTGCTTCGGGGCCTAAGGAGCGGCCCAAGGGGACCCGGCGGGGCCGCTCAGTCCCGGCCCGCTCCGGCCAGGCCTGCCTGCCTCAGGAGCAACAGAGAGCGGGGCGCCCGCGGCCACCCTCGCCCTCCTCCACCAGCACCGCCGCCGCCTCCTCGTCGTCCCCCGATTGGGGCGGGCGCTGCCGCCGCTGCTCCACCCGCCCGCTTGGCGTCCCCCGCCGCCACCTCCGCTTCCCAGGCATGAACGGCCCGCGGAGGGGGGAAGGTGGGCGGCGGAGGGGAGGGCCGGTTCCCGCGGGAAACTGCCGCCGCCTCCCTCGCCCCCCGACTAGGCGGGAAAACCAGTCACGGCCGGGCCCCCCACGCCGCCTCGGCCATTTTGCACCAGGTCAATACCCGACGGGGAGAAGGCGAGAGGCGGGAGGGTAGGAGGGAAAGAGGGAAGCCAGCAGCAGAGGAGCCCGGCTTCCTCCCCCCTCCTCCTCCGTTGGAGGGAGGGAGGGCTAGGCCCGCCTCGCTGAGATCGGGCTCCTCTCTTTCTCTCCGCTTCTGTCACTCAAGGGGTCCCCCACACACTCCCTTTCCAAGTTCCTGCCCCTTCACTGGAGCCACCGCGCCACCATTTCCCTCCTTTCCCCGCTCCCGCCTCAGGGAACTTATTCCTATCGCTGCTCCGGCTATGGCCTCCTCGTTACCCACAAGCCTCCGCTCCTCGCCCGAGCCCCGCTCGCAGGCAGGCAGGCGAGCGAACGAGGGAGGCGAGGAAATGGCCAGGAGGGGTCTCCCACCCACCCTCCTCCTCCTCCTCCTCCCTCGCCCTTCGCATAGCTGGGCAGCCAGTCACCGGCTCTAACTATGGACTTTTTACCTCAGGCGGGGAAATGGGGTGGGGGGGTCGGTTGGCGGCGAGGGAGGGAGGGGGCGGGAGAAATCCGAGGGGCTGCTGACGCGCATCTTGCCCCCGCCGCGCAAAGCGGGCTGGGGATGCGCGCCCGGCTGAGGCGCAGGCATTGGGGGGGGGCGGGAGGAAGCAGCAAACGTGCCCTCAGGCGATCCGAAATAGCAGGGTGACTCCCTTGCCTGCCTGCCTGCCTGCCTGACTCAATCAACTCAGCAAAACCACCTCCGCTCCCCAACTCACTGCCCGGTGTGGGAGCGAAAGGACATACACACGCGCAACAGGACGGAACGCGCAACTGTACACGCAAAACGCGATAGCGGGGGTAGCGCAAGAGCGGTGAGCCTCCGGGAGGCGGCGGCACGCAAGACCATATAAAGCTCCCGAGGGCGAGGAGGGAGGGGGCAGAAATTGAATCCGCCGGCCGCTCTCGCGCCCGCCAACGATTTGCCCCGCTTTGCCCAACGGCCAAGCGAAATTTCTCCAGCTGCCGGGTTAAAGCGAGGCGGCTCTCCTCAGACGAGGCTGGTCTGGAGTGTCATGAGAGGGCGGCAAGCGGCTATTCGGTTTCGTTCCTAGAAGGTGGTTCTGGTGGGGTTTTTCTGCATCAGCAGGTGCCAAAATAACTTGGGGTCAGACTTGTTGTTGTTGTTGTTTAGTCGTTTAGTCGTGTCCGACTCTTCGTGACCCCATGGACCAGAGCACGCCAGGCAGGGGTCAGACTAGGCACCTTGATTTGAGGGTGGGGGAAGGAGGGTCACCAAGCCTCAGATTGCGGGGTGAGGCCTAGGGCTACGGTCTTAAATCCAATAAATAATAATAATAAATACAATTTATAATTTCAATACTTCTGCTCAGAGGTTTTATGACAACCGGGAGGTACTTAAATTTATTAAATAAATACAGCGGTGGGCAGATAAATCGTAAATAAATCAAGCTAACTCCGGTGATCTCAAAGACAGGGCAAAGTGCTGACGGGTTTGGATCTGCTGGGTTCAAAGCCCTGCATCTCTCTCAAGGGGCCTCATCACAAAGTAAAAAAAGGAAATAGTGAATGTCCCCACCCAATTTCTACACTGGCCAGTACAAGCGATTAGAGCTTGGGATGCAGTGGTAAATCCACCGCTCCACTGTGGCCCCTCATTAGGATTGCCTTTTAGGACTCAGCTCTGGTATTGGAAGGAAAATTCCGCTCAGCTCTGGCACAGATTCAGACTTGCCCATAGGAAAGCTCAACAAATGGGGTCTTAAAAGAATTCCCAGTTGCATTAAGGTAGGTTCAATAATAATAATGATGATGATGTGTAGGAACTGTAGGACTAAATCGGCAAAGGGTACTAAGAGATAGCTTGCTAATTCCTAAATCTCCAATAAATTGCATTGGTTTCCCATTGAGCACCCAGACCCACTAATTACTATTCCACTACCCATGTAGCACCAAAATGATATTGCTGTTTAAGCATAAGTTTCTTCCATTATTTCATTTATTAATATTTTTATTATAGCAGATTCTGTGGGCAAGCTTACCTCTAGTGAACACAACTTCTAATGTTACTTTATATACATAGGCTGAAATGTTCCGATATAATCCTGAGCACACTTACTTTCAAGTAAGTCCCTGTGAAGTTAATAAACTCACTGTGAAGTATTTGTGTTTATTAGGTTATTCTTCTACTTTCTCCTGCAGCTATCACAGCATCTCCAGAATCCCAACTCTACGCAAAGCCTCACATGCACCCTCTCAGCACATCTAGTTGCCTCAAGTGCCTGAAGAAGAGGTGGGGGGTGGGGGCAATGAACAACAGGACAAGAGCTGAGAATATCTTTGATATCTCTGGATCATCCCTATACCTGGTGTGCATGTATTTGCATTACTACCGTAAGTTAAAAGCTTACCCAATTCTTCCAGAGCTTGTAATTCTGCAGAGCAGCAAGGCATCTCTGGATAGAACATGTAGCATTCTTCTTTATTTTCTGAGGAAACAAAAAAAAAATCTTCAGAGATATGCTTTCATCTACTTACCTTTGCCCTGGAATTTCTTTATCAATCCCTGGATGAAAATCTGTCACACACAATGACAAAGACAGCTATAAGTATATAGATAGAACCTCTGATATTTCTAATAACTGAGTCTTGGGACCAACTGGCTCCGTTGATGGGAAGCCTATCTTTTACCATATGCTGCTGAAAGCGGCTGGGGAGTGCGGGCCGCCAACCAGCTGGGAGGTGGACGTGCAGCTCCCCTGCCACCGCCAAGATGGAAAGGTTTCAGCATCCCCTTTATCATCTTCACTGTCATCAAAAACACTGTGTCACTACTCAGCTCAGGTACAACTGGAAACTGGTGCTGCAGCTTAGAAAAATGGAAAAATAGTTATTTTAGATCAAAATTCTTTTTTTCCACTTCCGCAAAACCAATTTGCACAGTATATACTTGGCAGTGGCTGGGGAAACTGCACGCTCGCCTCCCAGCTAGTTGGTGGCCCGCTCTTCAGCCGCTTTCAGCAGTATATGGTACTCCTGCGGCTCCTGTGGACTTTTCTACGAGGAGGGAGCAGGGACTGACTTGCTGCCTCAGTCCCTTCTCCCACCTGGGGAAAAGCCCGCAATAGCCACGCGGAGCTTGTGTGCGGCTCTTGGGGGCTTTTCCTGCTTGCCTCCCCCTGTTTCGCTCCATAAGATGCACACACATTTCCCCTTACTTTTTAGGAGGGAAAAGGTGCGTCTTATGGAGCGAAAAATACGGTAATTAATTCTAGTTAGTTTAGGTTTAGGGTTTTAGTTACCGGTATATCGAAATGATTGTAGAGAGCTGCACACACGGCCAACCAGCTGAGAGATGGGCGCGCAGCTCCCTAGCCTCCAGACTGGTTGGTAGCCCGCACTCCCCAGCCACTTTCAGCAGTATATGGTAAAATGTCGCGAATATAAGCCGCACTTTAACTTTTCAGGGTCTGAAATTGGAAAACAGTGCAGCTTATATTCGGGGGTACTTCCTTTTATTTATCACTTACCTCCAAGAGGGCTATCAGCATAGAAAAGATAAAAATAAAGAAGACGACAATCATTTTTATAACGTTGATACTGGTACCCTCAAGCACCAGTAGTCAACTGCCGGTTGTCATCTGTTGAGCAAGCTTTGAATCATAAGGGGATAGAGAGAAGAAAGGTGATTGGCTGAGTAGATGATGATATCATAGGTGGATTCTGTTAAGTCATTGTATATTGGGGGTGGCTGGGGGAACAGCACGCCCATCTCCCAGCTGGTTGGCAGCGTGCGCTCCCTAGCTGCTTGGCAGTGGGGGTGGGGTGGCACATGTCCAACCAGCTGGGAGGCGGGCACACAGCTTCCCCAGCCACCGGCAATATACAATGCCTCAACACAATCCACCTATGACATCATTACTCAGCCAATCACCTTTCTCTCCGGTTATGATTTGAAACTTGCTCAACAGATGACAACTTGAGATTTTTTTATTGGCGAGACCCAGGAGTTAAAGCAGGTTTCATCAACCTCAGCCCTCCAGATGTTTTGAAACTACAATCCCCATCATCCCTGACCCCTGGTCCTGCTAGCTAGGGATCATGGGAGTTGTAGGCCAAAAACATCTGGAGGGCCGAGGTTGAAGAAGCCTGAGCTAAGGCATTTTTGCCTGCAACACTACTGGCTAAGGATCTGTTTTATCTGCTTATTAGTTACCGTATTTTTCACTCCATAAGGCGCACCTAGTTTTAGAGGGGGAAATCAAGAAAAAAAGCCTGTCCGCTTCTCCCAGAGCTTCTCGGGGCTGCCAGGGGAAGCCTGGGTCCACTCCAGCCCCAAAGAGCAAAGAAGTCAAGACAGCGAGCAGGATCCATCCCGCTGGCTGTCTTGGCTTGTGCCAAAGCCGCGCGCAGCCTCTCCCGGCCGGAGGGGCTGCGCACGGCTATAGCAATTCCCCCATCTCCCGCAAAAGCCCACAGGAGCCGCACACCCTTTAAGGAGCGTGCGGCTCCTGCGGGCTTTTCTACGAGGAGGGAGAAGAGACTGACTGGCCGCCTCAGCTCCCGCCAGGCTCCCAAGGCTTGCAGAGAGCTTCCTGAAGCCCAGGGTGCGCTCCGCTGCACTCCCCGGGTTTCGGGCTGCAGGCTGCTGTCCACAAGCCTTGGGAGCCCGGTGGGAACTCCCGCTGGGCTCCCAAGGCTTGCGGATAGCTTCCTGAAGCCTGCATTCGCCCCATAGGACGCACACACATTTCCCCTTCATTTTTGGAGGGGGGAAAGTGCGTCCTATGGGGCAAAAAATACGGTACTTTAGGTTTAGGGTTTTAGTTACCAGTATATCGAAATGATTGTAGAGAGCTGCACACACGGCCAACCAGCTGGGAGATGGGCGCGCAGCTCCCTAGCCTCCAAACTGGTTGGCAGCCTGCACTCCCCAGCCGCTTTCAGCAGCATATGGTAAAAGGTCGCGATTATAAGCCGCACTTTAACTTTTCAGGGTCTGAAATTGGAAAACAGTGCAGCTTATATTCGGGGGTACTTCCTTTTATTTATCACTTACCTCCAAGAGGGCTATCAGCATAGAAAAGATAAAAATAAAGAAGACGACGATCATTTTTATAACGTTGATACTGGTACCCTCAAGCACCAGTAGTCAACTGCCGGTTGTCATCTGTTGAGCAAGCTTCGAATCATAAGGGGATAGAGAGAAGAAAGGTGATTGGCTGAGTAGATGATGATGCCATAGGTGGGTTCCGTTGAGTCATTGTATATTCATATCTCAACATCTTCAGAGAGTCAGCAGAAATTGTAGTTTGAAAAAGAGTCAGGGTTGCCAACTGACCATATCTTGGCCTCCTTTTGTGCCTTTCAAAAAGGACCAGCCTGTGGAGATGTACCAGTGAAATACCGGTATGTTATTTGCATGGATTTAAACATGATCATGTACTCATTACTGGAGATCAAACTACTGTTAAGAGTTATAACTACAAGGCCCCTAGTTCAAAATATGGCAACCCTAGGAACGGTTCTTTGTAACTACATACCACATTGTGAATTTTGGCCCTAATAAAGTTTTCAAGTTGCAATTTCTCTACTGTGGTGACTGCCTCCTATTTTTGGTTTTGGTTTCTATGCCTCAAACATGCATGAAATACAGAAATGCAAAAAAGAAGCTTTTTCCAAGCATCAGGTGGATGAAGAAGCTGTATCTGTTGAATTTCTTGGGGTTGTTTTTTCTCCCCTTCTTTCCTGAAACATTCCAATACAGTGCCACAAGGGGAGATTTTAAACCTCCTGTTATGTGTTCCTTCAATTTGTAATCCTCATCTCCAGAATACAATAAATGGAGGCTCAAACAATCTCATTCTCTCCACCTTTGCAAAGCAGAATCCACTTCTGACCTTGAATAACGTATGTACAATGTTAGAGTTAAATTTTTTTTGTTTCATTCCACCCTGTGTACTGAGTAGAAAACTTGCCAAAATGGTTTGAGGCATATGTACATCCGTGTGTACATACTCGGATCTCATGTCATTGTGTGGAGATTATCACATAATGTGTGATGCAGTCGACTGCTACATGCAAGAATCTTCTGTTTTAAGATGATTAAATATTAAAAGGTATTGACATGAAGGGCAGACATTAAATAGTTGATTTCTTTACATACCATAGTTGTTGCTGGCCACAAAGAATATCCCCAGTGCCTTTTTATGTTCTCACAGCAGTGAATCATTTCTCCCCTATGTTTCAGGGTTCCTGGCCCATAATTTGAACCCCTGGGCATTAATCTTCTTTTCAAGCAATCATGCAATCTAGTTGTGCTTTGTAGCAATCACAGTAACTTCACAGTTTGTAATGTGACCCTGGAGAGGTCATTTCAGTACTGCTAACACACGGTTTGAGTTCATCCCTGGAGGTGCATTCCATTGTCTCTCAAGACAGACGGATGCCAACAGCATTCGTTGTCACTTAGTAGTAGAATCATAGAACTGTAGAGATGGAAGGGACCGCGAGGGTCATCTAAGTCCATCCCCTTGCAATGCAGGAATCTTTTGCCCAACACGAGGCTCTAACCCACAACCCTGAGTTTACCTCTCCTAGTATTGTATGAGATTAGCTTGGCAGTTAATTTTATTGTTTACTTTTTAAAATTACTTATTTAAAGCATTTATACCCTGGTCTTCAGTTAGAAAAGTTCCCACAGCAACTCACAAACCAATAAAAATAACATAGTCCCTATCTTCAGGTTTACAATCAAAAGGACATGCAAGAAAATAAGAATGGGGAAGGAAAAGGAAAACAATAAAACTTAGGCACAACATTCTAATTTATAAATAATTTATAAGGACCACCTTGGATGGAAATGGGCTGATCACATTTTTTTAAAAAACACATCCACAAATAGGCCTTAGCAGCCTCTGAGAAAAAAATCATGGTGTCATAGCTCCTGGAACTGCTGTAATACAGCCAGTTGTTGTTGCACTTACAGGGCATGTCTGAGACCTAGGCAGAATCTGCCACTTTGTTGTGGCAGGTAGGCTAATGTGGCCCAAATTGATACCATCACACCCAAAGCAAATGGGGTTCATCCTCACAAGGCAGTTGGTAATAATTGTCTCCAGAAGAGGGGCCTATCCCAAATGTTGAAAGTAGCCGTGAGGGCAGATGGCAGTTCCTCACTGCCTGCTTCCTTAATACAGTACAACTTTCTTGTTACACAGATAGTTACGTAAGGAAGATTTTGTAAGCAATAGTTTCTGTTTCTGGATGTAAATTGTAAGCAGTTACTGACTGGCATACTGCATTATTAGTTGAATGCCAGGGAATAGGATGAAATCATGTCTTATAATATATATAAATTGAAAAGATCTGGATTGAAGCCCACTTTTGGAACGATGCAGTCTCAGTTTAACTGGCTTGGTGCAGGGATACAGAATGACTGCCCTGGGCTTTGGAAGTACACAAGGGCAGGATGCAAAAACAGTAGCTGACAAGTTTTGCATTAACTCGGATAGTTTGGGGAGCCTGGCAAATACACAGTAATGTGTTTGCTTTGTGAATGGAGTCTGGTCTAGCACAATTACAGATTAATTAATTTGCCACTTTTCTAATGAGTCAAACTGCAGAACTGAGAAGCAGATGGAAATTTAATTAGTAGGCCTCACAATGGTTCTGATCAAAAGATTCATGCAATTGTCCCTAATTTACATGTTATTTGCAGGGAATCAGTTACCACCTGATTTGCTCAAGGTCACACAGGACAGCCAGTAGACTATAATTCCGTTCCAGATAAACATTTAAAAAACAAACCTTGGCAGTAAAGCTAGAAAAAGCAATCAAACTAGTACCCAAGCCAAATAATTTGCCTTGAAAGCTGCCAACATTAAGCTGCGTCCATCACACTTGCAGGGACAAAAATATCCCCAGGCCAGAGTGTTAAGAATGCTTTCCTGCTATCCCTGAAGGGTTCTTTTCCTAAGTTTTTGGGTGTATCTGCACACCAACTTCTCCATGCCTCTGGTGCTAAAGCATATCTAAAAGAAAAGTTGCCCCACGCAGGTGCAGAACTTAAGAACCTTGCATCCATTTCTGCAAGCACTACACCATCAGGGCATTCTTAGCAGCAGAGCCCATTGCACCTAGTTTCCTAAACCACTGAGTTACTGGCCTAATCTTTGCTATGCTGCAGCCCAGCTGCACCAGAAGACTTGAGTAGCGGCTTGGCAGACCCTATATAAATCTTACTTCAGGCTTGCTTGGTGTGTAAGTCTGAGCAACTTGACGCTAAGGCTCCTAGTGACTTGCTTCATATAGTTGTTTTCTCTGGAACTCAGCCTTCAGCCTAGCTCTTTACTGTGGCTCCTGGAACCCTGATCCCCTTGCTCAGTCCGAGCCACCAAAAGCCAAGAGGAGAACTCTGCGGGAGCATAAGAACATCAAACACATAGTTGTGTCTATTCCGTGATTCCTCAGAAATACATATAAGCTGCAGGCATGCTACTGACTTTCAGTGAAAAAGAACAGTACAGCAGAGCACTTGCAGTTGCAGATATATTTTGGGAAATATGTGGGCACATGCTGAAAGTTCAGAAGCAGTCAGTTGTTGGCATCCGTTTGTCTTTAGAGACAATGGAGTGAGCCTCCAAGGGTCAAATCAAACCAGTATGTTAGCAGCACCAAAGTGGACTCCCCAGGCCTGGGCAGTGTGCATGGAGGTCCTGGGCTGCCCAGACAACAGCCATCCTCCCAGCCTTGTTGATGTGGTCCAAAGGAAAGCATAGCAATACACGTGGCAACAGTTTGGCTGCAGGAGTTGCTGGAAGGAGGCATAAAAGGCACCATCCAACTGTCTTAAGCTCTCCACTTGGGATTTGTGTAGGGTTTGCTCCTGAGCCTTTTCTTCTTCTGCAGATATCCTGCAAGGCAGCAGAGGTTTAGCATCAGTTTTCCTTTTCTAGATGGGCTACCTTCCCAGGTTGATGAGCCCCAGCTGCCCCTCACAACCCTCTACAGCTCATGCACAAACCACCTTCTTGACTCTTGGACCCACTATTGGTCTCATCCACTCATTGTGGCTACCCTCACCTGGTTGATCTGGCCAGTTGAAGATGTTCCCAGGGTGTGGCCGCTGCCGCATGCCGACAGATTCTAGGAGTCAAAGATGAGAGCCAAGTGCCAGGTACAGACCAAAGGTGGACAAACTACCCCAAAGAAGAACAATGTTAAACTATATATACAGAAACTATACAGTGGTACCTCGGGTTACAAATGCTTTGGGTTACAAACTCCGCTAACCCGGAAGTAGTACCTTGGGTTACAAGGTTTGTTTTTCAAATGTTTATCTGGAATGGAATTATAGTCTACTGGCTGTCCTGTGTGACCTTGAGCAAATCAGGTGGTAACTTATTCCCTGCAAAGAACATGTAAATTAGGGACAATTGCATGGATCTTTTGATCAGAACCATTGTTTGCCCCAGGATGAGAACAGAAATCGTGTGCCGGCAACACGGCGGCAGTGGGAGGCCCCATGAGCGAAAGCGCACCTCAGGTTAATAATGGTTTCGGGTTATGAATGGACCTCCAGAACGAATTAAGTTCATAACCTGAACAATGAGTTATGGGGCTGCAGTAGGAGGGAGATCATTTGGCCCCTGGTCATTTGGGTGGCATCTTTGCCAGTTCTAGAGTATCCCTTTTGAGGTGCATCAAACAGAACAAGAGATACAGTATTCCAAGCACCAAAGATTTGTGTAAAGGGATTATTACAATGTCAGCATTTTTATTTTAAATCCCTTTCCTGGTTATCGCTGGCATGAAATTTGCCTTGTACACAGCCACACACTGCGTTGTTGATGTTTTCATGGAGCTATCCACCACAACGCCAAGATTTATTTATTTACAGCATTTTTACCCAGTTCTTTAGCCAAAAGACTTGCATAGCAGCTTGCAAAAGGTCACTAATAGGACAGTTGCTGTCCTCAGCCTTTTCCTGAACAATTACTGCCAGCGCAGATCCCATCAGCATATCTATATGTGGTAGGATTTATTGCCCCCCTCTCATTTTACACTTAATAGCATTAGGCATGTTCATACCCATTGACTTGGTTTGGAGAAATACTTTAGGGGCGCCTCACAATCCCATTTTGTTTTTCATACCCCTGCATAATGTAGGCTTATCTGTAGCTTTGGCTTACCCATCTCTCCAGGCCATTTGTGAACAAGTTAAAAAGCATAGGCCCGGTACCTTCCCACAGAATAGATACCTGCTGCTTACATCCCTCCATTGTGAGAGCTGTCTCTGTATTCCTCCCTTCAGCTTCCTGTTTTTTAACCAGTTGCCAATCCATACGAATACCTCTTCTCTTATCACATGACTGCTAAATTTACACGGGAGCCTTGGGTGAGGAATTTTGTCAAAAGCCTTTCAAAAGGCCAAGTACACAATGTGCTGGATCACCCTTATCCACTTGCTTGTCATATATATATATGGATTCTACTATGCGCTCTCTCTCTCTCTCTCTCTCTCTCTCTCTCTCTGTGTGTGTGTGTGTGTGTCTGGTTGGCTGAAAACTGCACTGTTAATTTTGCAGATGAATACAAAAATCCCATCTTAGCTCACATCACTCCAGCTTGATTTATACTTTTGAGAGAATCAACTACTCATTGCTGCTGTAGAGACAGCAGAGGGAACAAAACAAAAAGCAAAACACATACTTTAAGCCGAGCTATAGGCAAGCAGTTTGTGTTGTCATTTGTTGATTTCCAAGCAACTACATTTCCAGAAAGTTTGATATATTTAGAATTCAGAGAACATTTGGACATCTCTGTGTTGCCTTCCAGCTGCATTCTTACAATCTGAGACACCATAGCTGAAATCTTAAACCAAAACTGTGTTGTAAAAATGTAACCTAAAAACAGGAGGTTGAATTTTAGGCACTTAAATCTTTCGTTCACACCAAATGACCCTTTTGAAGGCTTAAACTTTTTATTGTCTCCCTCACTGCCCCCCAGCTATTACAAACAGAGGAAATGGTAGTTATATAGCTGCCCAGTCTCAGTAGCATTTTCTTGAACATGCACTTGAATTGCAGTCCACACATCATCAGTCTGCCAAATGTTCAGAGGACTGCTGCTAAAATTTATTCACTGTGGTTGTCCTTAGCTGAAACAAAATCTCTTTCCTTAGAGAGGATATTCACATATATTATACAGTGCAACGAAAACTTTAGCATAAATATTATACAACCTAAGAATTGCAGTACAAAATTGTTGTTGTTTAGTCGTTTAGTCGTGTCCGACTCTTCGTGACCCCATGGACCAGAGCACGCCAGGCACTTCTGTCTTCCACTGCCTCCCGCAGTTTGGTCAGTACAAAATACAGAGGCCCAAAATACAGTACAGTATCTTGCTTGCATTATAGATTTGTATGAAATTAATTTTTAAAGTGTGGCTTAGATATAGAACTAAGCAGTTTCATTGAGCAAATGAAGAGAGAAAGGAAGGGAGAAAGTTATATGCATCTTAATTTGGTCCTAGTCCAAGCACACAGCTCATTGCATCATAAACTTATTCTTGGAATGTACCAATTCAGACTACAGACTACAGATACAGTACAAGGGAACTTCTCTACAGTGAGAAAGTAGCCTGTTAGGGAGACAATTTCCAGCCTATCATTCGCCTTACTGATTGTCTAGTTTTCTATGCACAAGTTTTTAAATGGTCAGGGCAGCCATTCATGAGATTCCCCCACCTGCTGTCTGAATTGGTATAGCCCAGACACAGTTTATTACAAACTATCTAAGCATGACATTGGTCATTGTGACTGACAAATCCCTCACATTTCAGCAGGACTTAGGCACATCCCATCTTTGTGCCCAGGGTATTTAGGAATTATTGTTTTGCCGATCCGAGTACTTGTGACAAAAAACTCACAGAAAACATGTGACAGAGATGCTCAATATGCAAAGACATTCCTAATATCTCAATTCTCATGATAAAGGACAATCTAGAAAAATACACACAAACACTGGTTTGGTTGCAGTTTGCTCTCTAAATAAAGATTAAAGATGCTTCCATTCACCTTTTTTTGGGACAGGGCGTTGCTGCTGCTGTCTAGTTCTTTTACCCCAAATGTTAGGTTGATGTGGTTCTACCCAGTTATTTTAGATGACTGTGACTTCAAATATAAACAATGTCTGATCTGCATGAGTAATGGAGTCCCAGAACTCTTTGGAACTAAAGCTGTAGCAAATGCTTGTTGATATATTTCTCCTTGTCATTCAAGTCAGCTGATGTTGTGGAAGGGCTGAATCAGTGCCTGGGTTTGGTAATAGACCTGAAGGGGGTCAACAAACTGAGGCTTTATCCTGATAGATCAGAGGCCCAGTGTCATGTATGGAGCTGCAAGTGTCCTTGGAGCATGGAGTGTCTTTCACCGGTTTTGAGTGGTACATTAGCAGCATCCATTGTCCAGCCATGGTTATCCATGCTCTTTTGGACTACTGCAACACATTATGCATGGGGTTGTCTTTCAGAATTGTTCAGAAGCTTCAGCTTGTGTGAAGTGTGGCAGGTAGACTTTGGGTTAGTGCTCCCGTTTCGAATTATCTCACTTGTTTAGAGAGACTTTATGGGCTGACTATTTGTTTCTGGGCTCAGTTCAAAGTTCTGGCGTTTACCTTTAAATCCCTAAATGGCTTGGCACTGCGGTGAAGGAAGAAGGGTATTCCTATTTTAAAAACCCCCAAAACTTCCCCTCCAGTGGTTCTTCAAACCGTATTGCTGCCACCATTTAAAATAACTTATACCCATTGCACCCTTATCCTGCAATTAACCCTAGAGTAACTGCGGAATATAGGCATGGTACAAAGCTCGTAAAATATAATTACTATAGTCAACAAATATATCAGTGCTTATTTATTACAAGATTAGGTAGGGCACAAGCTTATGTGGTTACTTTAATATAGCACTGTCTCTTTAAATGCGTCAACTTGCTACTGTCACTTTAAATACCAAAGCTTTATTTTACACCACTACTAAAACAAGACAGTTTTGAGGAACCTTATTAAAGCACCTTTCCCATTTGCACTTGCATTTCCTCCACCCCACTTTAGCCTCACCAACACTATATAATTACTAGGATATTTTGTTGAAGCCTCTGTTTCAACCACTACCATCAACCTACTGAAGCGCAGATCTGTTTTTGCTGTCCCATCATGGAATCTACAGTACCTCTAGCTTTCCTACCAGAGCCTAGATTTGCAGACTGACTCGCTCACTACTTCTCCCCTCTCAGCTCTGTAAACAAAATTGACCCCTCTGTAAATATGTTTTGCCCTCTTCAGCTAGCCTTTAGCCACCAGCAAGCCTTGGGCCACCAAACTCCTCAGCCTCCCTTTCAAGTCTCTTCTCCCTTGATCCTCTTCTTATTCTAGGTGTCACCAAACACTAGCCAAGCCTGACTGATCATTGCTGACTAGCACCCAGCCATATTCACTTCTTCTGGCTCCCCTAGTTTAGCGCCAGTTGATTGCTTAAAATTCTAAAACTGCAGCAGTCAACCAGAATGTGTGTATTCTTCTGTTCTTCTGCATACTTCAGCCTCTGCTTAGCTGTTAATTAAGGTCCCCCAGTGACAGTTAAACCAACGTTCACATCCCTAGGGCTGCATATGGGAAGATGGTTGAGATCACCAATACCAGGGGCACGGAATGAGCTTCACCCTTATGCAAAGCGCAGCTTCTTTACTGTCTCCGGTAGAAGTTGTACCCGTTTTGCCTTTTAAAATAGGAAGTAATAACCACTTGACTACACAGATTTATCAATGTGTCATCAAAATAATCCGTTCGCGCTGAAAACAAACATTTGGCTATCTCGACACCACAGAAGCACTGCCGGAATCATCATAATGCATAGAAAGGGAGAGTCTGATTTCTCTCAAAAGCACAAGACTGCCACCTGGAGTAAGAAAGCAGTTTGTTACATGACAACTGTGATTTTGTACAATGATTTATATAGCAGAGTCAGTCAATGAGCCACATTGGCTGCCAAGGTAAGTTTTGCACTCTTCAGAAAGACATGGCCACAACAGCGAGTTTCTCACAGGGCGACATTCCAGGATTTGGGAGTAACTGCAGTAAAGGCCCTTGCAGCTGATGTCCCTTTCAAGTTTGAAGTTCTACAGTTCTACAATTCTACCGCTGTGAAGTAACAGGGCCTGGGCAGCTGACTGAAACTGCTGTAAGGACTAAACTAGAAAGCTGTGTCTCTTAAAGTGTGTGAGTATCAGACCAGGAATGGATTTAAAAGGTAAGTACCAGTACAGTGGTACCTCAGGTTACAGACGCTTCAGGTTACAGAGACTTCAGGTTACAGACTCCGCTAACCCAGAAATAGTACCTCGGGTTAAGAACTTTGCTTCAGGATGAGAACAGAAATTGCGTGGCAGCAGTGGGAGGCCCCATTAGCTAAAGTGGTACCTCAGGTTAAGAACAGTTTCAGGTTAAGAACGGACCTCCAGAACGAATTAAGTTAACCCGATGTACGACTGTACCTTGAATTCAACCCAATATAATATGCAATTATGAAAGGTGAAGTCTCCAGAACAACAGCAGTAGATGAGAGACTAATATTTATGTCCAAACTTCCTCAGGAAATACAGTAAGAAATCCTCACTTTAAACACACAAGATATTACAGCACCATATTTTCCATACATTTCCTAGGTGGAAGCCCTTCTAGCTTCTGATGAAATTCCGACCAAATACATGCATATATGTCTATGTTGTATGTCTCTAGTGAGCTTCTCCTTAGGCTGTTTTACTCGAGTCGCTCCACAAACATGATATAAAACACAATGTTGTGGGATCTAGAGAGTCTTATCACCTCAACGATATGCAGAAGTTTGGCTTCTGTTCCTCCATCGTTTTTCATTTTGAAGGCTTATCACTCATAACAATTGGTAATGTACAATTAAAATGTTTTATGTTGTACTGTGAAGGTTTATTGTATACTTTAAATCGGCTGACTGAATTCAGCCAGGAAGCAAACTAGCAACTAATACATTTCTTCAAAAACAGACTGCAATATATAACTGAGCACACAAAATTGGTCAGGAGGTGAGAGCAGCTCCACGTACAGCACATTCCAGCAGCAAATTGGGTACAAGGTATGGATAAGCATGACAAGGTTTCTGTTCTGGAGCCTCCACAAGAACTGCTTTTGGCAAGGTCCCCTGGCTACTGCCACCACCTGCTTAGGCTTGCATAGATTCGATTTCTGGTTGTTTAACTGGCATCACATATGGTGGATCAACGAAACACCTAACACAGTTTCTCTTCTTCAGCCACAATTTAACTTCAAGCCGTATGAACTGTAATAGGAACAGGGTGGAGGGATGGAACGGAGAAATTTAAGCTACCAAAACCTCTATTGAAAGCAGAACCAAGACCCTGTGGGATGTTATGATAGCGAAATCTGGGAACGACTAGAGGAGGTGCCAAGGTAATTTCTCTTAGATCTTCTTGTCCCTTGTTCTCAAATGAACTCCTGAGTGTTAAGTCCAGGATTCTCCCAAACGGAAACACAGGCTGCGGAAGTCCTGTTCTACATACAACCAACCTATGAAAATGCAGCCCCAGGAAACTTGATTGCTCCAGTTTGTCTGCATAGGAGAGCTGAGTAAGGAGGGAGAATTCCAACCATTACTTCTGAAGAAGAAGAAGAAGAAGTAGTAGTAGGAGTTTGGATTTGATATCCTGCTTTATCACTACCCAAAGGAGTCTCAAAGCGGCTAACATTCTTCTTTCCCTTCCTCCCCCACAACAAACACTCTATCATGGCATAGTCCATAATCTGTACTTCTATTAACTTTATTTATGGAAGGAATTACTGGGCTACAACCCAGAGAATTTTTATTACTAGTTATGAAACTATAAGGTAGTGCAGTCCATGTGTTCTTTGGCCCTGCTTGTTGACTTTTCTTGGAACTAGAACGATCAGGACCAATGCCACCAGCAGTGACAATGGAGCCACCTCAGAATCTAACAGAGCCGAAGCTAGCTCAGCCTTGCCTCCCATTTTGGCACGTCTGCTGATAGCTGGCACTTCCACTCGCCCACACATTTGACGGACTGATGGGAGAGCGCCACGTCAGTGAATGGATATGCCTCCACGCAACCCAAACCCTCTTTTCCAGCCCAGGGCAAACTGGGATTAGACTGCTCAGTTACCCAATTTGTAGTACTCCTACATTTCTGAAATTTGAGACAAGATAAAATATGTTAATTATGCACCAAGTTAGAAAAACAAAACACTGTTGTAAAGCAATTATGTTTTGATACTACATGCAAAAGGAGAAACCGCAATCCCATGTACACTTAACTCCCTTGAATGCAGTGAATCTTGCTTCCAAGTAGCTAGACCGGTGACTGGGAATGGCCACCAGGAGCATAGAACACCGGTCCTAAAGGATCTTCACTGGCTTCCAGTGCTGACCTTTAAAGCCCTAAACGGCTTCAGCCCAATATACCTGAAGAAGGGTCTCCACCCCCATCGCTCAGCCTGGACACTGAGGTCCACCTCCAAGGGTCTTCTGGTGGTTCCCTCACTGCAAGAAGTGAAGTTACAGGGAACCAGGCAGAGGGCCTTCTTGGCAGTGGTGCCCTCCCTGTGGAACGCCCTCCCTTCAGATGTCAAGGAGATAAAGAATGACACAACTTTCAGAAGACATCAGAACGCAGCCCTGTGTCAGGAGGTTTTTAATGCTTGATGTTTTTATTATGTTTTTAGATATGCTGTAAGCCACCCAGAGTTGCTAGGGAAACCCAGCCAGAAAGGTACAAATAATAAAATTATTATTATTATTATTATTATTAGTAGTAGTAGTAGTAGTAGTAGTAGTAAACATGTGTAAGACTTTGCTTCATTTATGAAAAGAAACATCCCTGTTGTAATGTATGTTTTAGTTTAGGAGAGGGCAGATTTCAAGTGTATAGGATCCATGTTATTTTTCCTAGAAACTCAAGATCCATGAGCTGCTGCCAAGTGCAGAATAGTGGTGGATGCTTTGAATTTGGGAATGAAGATGGTGCTTTCAAGTAAAACCATTCCAGGTCTCTCCTTTTCCCCTCCCCATTTCCTTCATTTCTGCAGCCTAATTAGGCAGGGCTGGGGGAAGAGTCACCCAAAACTCATCTGATAGACCTCAATCTACCTTCCGACTGCTCCTGCAATTTATAGTTCACAGACTATAAATTCATACATGAAAGGTTTGAAACAACTGTAAATCAATGGACCTTCAAAGTCAAACAAAAATGACAAATACTTTGTATGTGTAGTATTTATCAGTTAGTGTTTATTTGAATTTTACTGTACAGAGGCAGCCCAAATTTCCACTGATAACCATTTAAACATGATATACATATATACACATGAACCAAGCAATTTCAGCTTCTTGAGGACTTCAAGCCAGTTTCATACAGAGTTCAAGGCATATCACATGAACAACATCCATGAAATGAAAATAAAAATCACCTTGTTTTCTGTAGTCTTGTTCTTGTGTGAAACATTTCCTTTTCCAAATCTTTACAGTGGAATAATGGTTTAACAATTCCACTGGGCAATAGTGCAGCTTCAGAACTAAAGTGCATTTCTTCAAAAATGGTCCCTTACTGAGCATGTTTTGTTCCAGGGTCAGTCAGTTCTGAAGAGCTAATATTTTTTTATTAAGCAGTTAATTACAACTTCATGTTCATTGCCACTTCCATGTATGAAGATGAAAGAGGGGCCCTTTAATGACACATTAAATAGTTTAGGGTGGCTATAATATGCGGCACACAAGACCTGTATAAAATGACAACCCTAATCCACGTTTTCACATTTTTAATTTAAGAATTTTTTTTTAGCATGACAGCACAGTATAACTTCGTCATTTAGTTGTGAACACATTATTCCAGAGCAAAACCAGCATGAAAAGGGGAAGGCAAGATGTGACTTTACCCTCAACTTCTGTGCCAAAGGAAAGGTTAGGGGGGAAATATTAGCTCAAGGCAGAGAGTCCGCAAATCCAGTGCCTGCTCTTGTTCTCTTAACTGTAGTTGAGACAGAAATTTGTGGTGCCTGCACTGGCCCTCCATGAAGCACATCCAGGGAAGTCCATGAAGTGGAAGCTCAGTAATCAAATGCCTCAGTAATCTAGCAGTTCTTCGTATCTCTGATATTGCTCACTGTAGAGGTGGACACAAAAGACAAGCCATTTGAAGAAAAGGAATATACTGGAATAGCAAACCACATTCAGGTAATCTGCTGAACATATTTTGGTATGGGGGTAAAATCCAAAAACAACTTGTGCTTTAAATCACATTGAAACCAGTGGGGTGAACTTGAGCAGTAAAAACTCAGAAATGTAACAGATATTAATGTAACCTAAGTGTTTCGCAATGTTTAAGACTAAAACTTTAGATAAGGGGTGGCTCTTTCTAACCCAGCTTCTGTCTGCCCACTGAGGTTTTTTCCTAGTCCATACTGAGCCTCTATTTTATTCCCAGATGTTGAACTGTCACCTACCCTAAACTCCTTAATCATTTTATTAATTATATTGAAATAATTAAAATAAAAAAGTAAGATTCCTTATCACACATCTGAGACTAGGTGTATCTGTAGATTAGCAGACAACATGCATTTATGCCGATACAGGTTTTAACCACGTTTCCAAGGAGCAGGAAACTTGTAATTGCATGTCATTTTTATAAGCATCCATACCATTACCATATTTACCTCCATAATCATCCATTGCCTGTCTACTTTCACGCGAGATGTTATCCATATTTTTCAAAACATCAGTATTTGGATCGTCCAACGGCACTTCACATAAATAAACATCAATGGGTCCCTTTGTGCTTTTGATGCGTACTTCTATGCAGTCCTGCAAGACACCAACATTGGCTGAGAGAAGGGTTGGACCCATGCTGTAGTAAACATTCTCATAAAAGGTAAAGGTAAAGGGACCCCTGACCACTAGGTCTAGTCGTGGCTGACTCTGGGGTTGCGGCGCTCATCTCGGTTTATTGGCCGAGGGAGCCGGCGTACAGCTTCCGGCTCATGTGGCCAGCATGACTAAGCCGCTTCTGGCGAACCAGAGCAGCGCATGGAAACGCCGTTTACCTTCCAGCCGGAGCGGTACCTATTTGTCTACTTGCACTTTGATGTGCTTTCAAACTGCTAGGTTGGCAGGAGCAGGGACCGAGCAACAGGAGCTCACCCCGTCGCGGGGATTCAAACCGCCGACCTTGATTGGCAAGTCCTAGGCTCTGTGGTTTAACCCACAGCACCACCCGCGTCCCTCTCATAAAAGGTAGAGATGTTGTAAAACTCAAGGCCTTGACATATTTGGAAAAGAAAAAAAAAATTAAGGTCCTAGACAGTACAGTGGTACCTCGCAAGACGAATGCCTCGTAAGACGAAAAACTCGCAAGACGAAAGAGTTTTTCGTTTTTTGAGTTACTTCGCAAGACGAATTTCCCTATGGGCTTGCTTCGCAAGACGAAAACGTCTTGCAAGTTTGTTTCCTTTTTCTTAAAACCGTTAATACCCAGGGTGCATTGCTTGAAGAGGTGCAGTTCCGTGCTTTGCAAGACGAAAAATTCGCAAGACGAAAAAACTCGCAGAACGAATTAATTTCGTCTTGCGAGGCACCACTGTAAATTGTTTTTTCACACAAAAAGTTTGAGAAGGGTCCCAAATCCCAATTGCTATAGATGCTGCTCATCTATAAACTTACTTTACTTCTGAGGCTGGCAGGTTGGTGGGCGGGGTGGGAGAGGAACATGATACCACTCAGGGAGGAGATCTGGTTCAAGTGCCTGCCCCCTACCTTAAGTTTGACCTTAAAACATGTGTAGCTAGGTCTGTTAAACTGCCATCCAACCCCACCCAGGTGATTTATAAAACATGCCAGGATGCACTTACTTGTTTAGGAGCTGGTACCTCCATTTTGGTTTCTTCTGGAGCCTTGATTGCAATAACAATCTGTTCTTGAAAAGTCTGAATGCTACGGATATCTTGGTAGGTTACATAAGCTAGTGTACGTGATTGTCAAGGAATTTCAATAGCAGTAGAATGTATGTTTTCATATGAAGTACTAGCACTATTTTAATTGCAGTTGCTCAACGCCAGCAAGTCAAAACTCTTACAAATGCTTCAGAAAAAGGATATCTTGCCTTTTCTTTGTCATCTGTTAAATCATACAATTGATGAGCACTGTCCTTGATTAATTCATCTAATGCTTCCTCCATTTCTGTTAAGTCATAAAGTTCATCTCTTAACTTTTGATGCTCTGGTGTCCTGATAGTAATATGCTTAATATCTGATCCACTAAAATAGAATATGAAGTTTTTTAGACTTTCACACACCCGCTAAAGAAAGAAGCAGCATTGCATTACATACCAATATCTAGAGGAGCTTTTGGTAAGAACATGGTCAACTCTTGGAAGTGAACATTTATCAATTGGCAGCTACATGTTTCATAAAAGGAAGCCAAGCCCTAGAGAATACTTACTAATAGCCTAGTTCTCTGCAGAGTTTGGCACACCTAAGCTCATGAACATCTGGAAAAGGATCAGACTATGTATTTGTGTGTTATATGCTATATTTGTATATTATATACAGAATCTACCTTTGTTTAATAATATGAGTTGCATAAGGTTGCATAATTAAGGCTACAATCAAATACCAATGTATAAACAAGTGCCATTTTACTCAATTGAGATTATTTATATCATTTCTGAATTGCTTCTCATAAAACATCCCAAAGTGATTCAACTATAAAAACAGAAACAATGAAACATGTATAAAAACAAACAATTTGAAATCCAATACATAATCAGACTTGGATAAAAATCTTTACTTGGGCTTATTGGGAAAGGAAGGTCTTTGATAGGCACCTGTGATGGGATGATGAGCTGCTTGTGCATAAAGTCCTAGTCCCTCAGAGTTTGGCTAAGTCCACAAACCTCTGTCTGTGACGGAGCTCCTTAAGCATGGCTCCGTCAGTCGCTTGTAGAATCGGACAGTGGGCGTTTACGGAACTTCTTCCAACATAAAAGTTCCTTAACGGAAACGCGTCTTCTGGACTCTCGGCGTGACAGTTTCCGCCGAGGAGTGGGTGTCCCTATGGGAGGTCCTGAAACCTCCCCGCTATTTTCGCTGGAAGTGTCTCTGAGCCCTCCCTCCGACTCACTTTCCCTTGGCGCTCCTCCTCTCCCCCTGCTGGTTCCCTCCTCAGCTGATAAGTCTCTCTCAGCCTCTGTGAGCCCTTTCACCTCCTGTTTCTCCGATGGCAGTTCCCTGACAGCACCAAAAAGATAATAGTGATACCACTTGTCTGATATGCAACAGGAAGGAGTTCAGAAGGGTAGGCATTGCTCTAGTACATGTCCAATCCATAAAAAGTACAGAGTAATGCTGCACTTAATTAACACAAGATCTCAGTTCTTGTTTTAAAGCTATAATGGAAAATCAACTTACACCCACTGGATAAGGTTCTTGGACCTTTTCTGAATAAGATGTATTCCATCCAGCACATTTGTGATATCATACACTCTTCGCTTCCGCACTCCTAGTGTCCGAGAAACCTCATTTAAATCAAGAACCCCTTCTGGTGAGACTTTGACAAGGTCCATGAATCTCCTGGTCAAATGAACCAATGATCCATCATAGCGGGGCTTTCTGCTGTTTATAGACTCTGTACAGGGTTAAACAGTAGTTTGTTAGCCTATGACAACATGGTGATCAACATGGTGATGAATTAAACCATCCTGCCTGAGATCAGTCACTTCAACAATGAAGCAAGTTGGAATTTGGTTGCCTTCAGATTGCCAGATCTTTACAGGAGGGGCCTAATTGTTATAAAACAGAAAATTAAATGGATACTGTATTTCATTTCATTCATTTCTTTAATAAAATTTCTATACCACTTGTTTGTAAAAAAAACAACCCTCAAAGCAGTTATAAACGTTCACAATTATCAGCCAGTATACATTTGGCTTTTATGCACAGCCATAAATTTGCTCAGGCCCTTTTCGCTGTGCCAATTCATATGTAATGGGGAACCATTCTTTCCTATCACATGAATGAGCCTGCATGAGCCCTGGGTTAATTTGCTCCCCATATCCTGCGTGGTTACAAAGATAACACGTCTATCGTTAAACGAACAATATTTCCCTGTGGTGCCAAACCTGAGGAACGGTGGATTATTAAACAAAACCCAGTAACAACCTGGTTTGGACGCAATTATAATCAATGAATTGCTTTTGCCTGGCATGGCCCATGACTGGTGGGCACTGGTGGTGGTGTTCCATTCTGTGTTTTTCAGAGTAGTGGGTTTTCCTTTTCCCATTCAGTGATGACAGAATATGGTCATCATTGAGTATGGTGGTTGCCTTTACGCCAGTCCCTTACCCCACAGTATAGCTCATTCAGTTAAAAATGAATAGGCAAATTTTTACAACAATACCTAACTGTGCCATTTGTATAAACTTATCATTACTTTCACATGGACTAAACTTTAGAATAGAAAGTTGCAGGGCAGCAGCTTCCTACTCAAGATTCTCCGAATTTTAATCACAAACATACTTAGATGTAGATTGCAGTATATCAAATGAGTTTCTGTTGTAAGAAATTCCATCAGGTGTTAATGGGAAAAATGAAAGAACTTACTTTTAACTTTCACAAAGGGTGTTTCTTTGCGATTAAAAGACACGAAGTGTACATCATCTTCATTTTCAACTTTAATGTGTGCCTATAAGAAATATGTAGGTAATTAAATATTATTTCTTCTTAGGGACATGACCAGTTCACATAATAAACGAACGTTCATCATAGGTATTTGGTGTCAGCTATACAACCAAGTTATATGCTGCTGAAAATACAGTCTCCAAAGCGTACTGAAAGAAGCTTCAAGGTTTCTCAGTATCTTACAAGTAATGATGGTCAATATTTCCTTAAACACACTTACTTGTTCAGCCATTACCCATCTTCTTTGTAATTCACAGGTGAAGGGGAATGTTGCTGTATTGTTTTTGTTTGTCACTATGTTATGCATTTATGAGTTTTTATATTGTAAGCTCTTTTTTGGGTTTTTAAAATTGGGCTGTTGTTTTTGTTTTGATTTTATGTATTTGATATTTTATGTGAACTGCCCTAAGACCTTCAGGTATAGGGAGGTATAGAAAGAAAGAAAGAAAGAAAGAAAGAAAGAAAGAAAGATCGCCCTGTGATCCTTGGATGAACGGCAGAACAGAAATTCAATAAATATTATTACTTTATTCATTAAATATAAAAAACACAATTTGCATAGGGATATGAGAAATGGCGCAATGGGCAAATGCTTCATTCAGCACCATCTCACGAAACACTATTTTTATATATTTTACATATTTATTAACTTTGCGTTCCACCCTTCACCCAAGGACCACACGGCGGTTCAAAATACAAAAACGCGTGGACACAAATGACCCACGAAACAAGCAACCGAAGCAAAAAACGTGCACGCCTCAACACAGAAGAATGTGCGAGACACCCAACATTATCTTGAAAAATCACAAAAGGAAAAAAGAGGACCGAAAAAGGTTCGGCTTAGTAATGGTAAGGCTGGGGTTCAAGATGCAGCCACAGACCAAGTAGTAAACGCAGCAGCAGCAGCATGGTTTTAACTTGAGGGAAGAAGACACGTGCATGCGTGTGTTTGTGTGAATGTGAGCGAGGGAAACACGTCCACCATTCTACTCCATGAAAGGTCCTAAACCTATTCCTTTTTTCTTTCTTTCTCTCGAACTTGTTCTTTCACACAATCCCATCCCGTCCCCTTCCCCACAAAAACAGCGACCCCAGGCCCCTTCGCAGCACAGGCCAACCCGCCCGCTCCCCGACCTGGAGTCCCAACGTCAGCCCGCGATCGCTGCCCCGAGCTGAGGTGAGGGGACGACGACGAGGATTACCCGCCGGGGCTCCTCCGGCCTCAGGACCCCCTTCTCTCGCCTTCCCCCGCCGCAAGGACCCGAGAGCCCCGTTTCCAGAGCTGGCAAGCAGCCGACGGAGCCGGGCCTGGAGAAAGCGGCGCACGAAGCCGCCCGCTCCGCTCCCCCGCCTTCACTCACTTGCAGCAGGTCCATGGAGAGCTGCGGGAGCAGCACCGACGACTGCTCGGGGCTGTGCCCCACAGCGGGAGCGGCCATCTTGGGCGCCCTCTCTCCCCAGAGGCGGAGTCTCCGGCGGGGCCTGAGGGGCGGAGGGAGAAACCGCCGGGCGGCCTTGCGGTGAGGAAAGCGGAAGGGCCGGCCTTTCCCCGGCGCCTCTGCCGAACAGGCCCGCCCTCACAGCCTCCCGACTGCCTCACGGGGGCCGCTCCCTGGGAAAGGCGACCCCCCCAAACCCTCCCCTAAAAGAGCCACCCTTGTGGGGTTGCGCCGCCCCATTAAAGCCCACAATGGCCGTTTCCTTTCACCGGTGCCTCAGGAACTGTTATCCTTATATCCACCCCCCACCCCCGGTCGTAAGAGGATACATTGAAAGGGATGGCAAGAATTGGCCCACTTAATAGGACAAGGTGAGTACCAGAGAAGAGGTTCGCCGCCAAAATGCAGGGAGCGGCGCTTGCTTGTCCCCCCCCCCCCGTCTGGAGGTGCAGGACTCGAACCCATGGCTTCAAGTGACGGGAAAGGAGGTTTCCGAATAAACGTTCAGGGGGAAGTTTCTGAGGTGGAATCTACACCACACACACACACACAGTCCTTTTTAAAAAAGCATTTTAAAAATAATAATGATACTGTACATTGAATTTCCCATAAGGCTCACCATCGCCCTCTGGTGTATTATAGCACTTAAAACACGCTTAAAATGGCTGTATAGCTGACAGTTAAGAGTTGTTCAACATCGGAACTGGGTGGTGGACTCTCCTTCCTTGGAAGTTTTAAAAAGCAGAGATTGGATGGTCATCTTTCAGGGTGTTTCCTGCATTACAAGGGGCTTGGCCTGATGACCCTTGGAGATCCCTTCCAACTCTACAGTTTCTACGATTCCATATACCGCTTGATTGTGAAAACAAACAAACCCTCCAAGCACTCCCCCCCCCCCATATCATCATGTACCCCATGCACCTCATGGCATAATTTAGAAACGCCGCTTATAACCACCAATGGCACATGAACGTTGATTTTCCAACTGTGGATTATTTTCCATGTCGTTCACCCTCTTCACCCAAGTGCTACTTTTGACATTAAAGCAGTATAACAGCCTCTGTATGGTATTGGTGCCAGCAGAGGGGGATGGGGCCACTTCCCCAACAGATTCTGTTTCTATAAATTAGGATTCTCTGATACCCACCTGCCCATCTAGACAGCAGTATGAAGCCTTTGTCACTTCAGGCAAATAAAGTAGTTCTGCACACAGCACACAATTGCTAAGGAATATGTACCCACAAGATGTAATGGCAGCTAGCTAGGGTGGCTTGAAAAGAGGATCAGGAAAATTCATGACAGGACTTCCAATGACAACTAGTGTCAGAAGTAGTATTCCTCTGAATAGCCAGTGCTGGAAATCAAAAGCGGGAAGCGAACCTGAGAGCAGGATGCTGAGATAGCTGTTCCTTTAGTCTGATTCAGTATGACTCATCTTAAAAGACAGGAGACCATTCCTAGCAACGGGCCTGGAACCAGCAAATAGCATGCTTTGGTTTTAATAAATTAGATTTGGTTTTAATAAATTAGATTTGCAGAGTGGTCCACAGCACAAAAAAAATACAAAATACATAATGGAGCAGGTCATCCTGCATCAAACGGTGGGTCACATCACTTTAGTTCAAATAATTTGCTTCCTTTTCCACCAGATGGCGGTAATTTCACTCCTGAAAAATACTGTGCATTTTATTCTTCTTTGGCTACCCCAGTCATGAACCCCATTCCCAGTACAATCTTTGTGTGTTTACTCAGATGTAAGTCTGAACTTAATGGGTCTTGCTCCAAGTAAGCCTATATAGAACTGCAGCTTTAGTACACTTCCAAACACGAATGTATCCCTATACTATGTATATTTATTCAGAAGTATATCCCATTTGAGACGCGGGTGGCGCTGTGGGTAAAACCTCAGCGTCTAGGACTTGCCGATCGCATGGTCGGCGGTTCGAATCCCCGCGGCGGGGTGCGGTCCCATCGTTCGGTCCAAGCGCCTGCCAACCTAGCAGTTCGAAAGCACCTCCGGGTGCAAGTAGATAAATAGGGACCGCTTACTAGCAGGAAGGTAAACGGCGTTCCGTGTGCTGCGCTGGCTCGCCAGATGCAGCTTGTCACGCTGGCCACGTGACCCGGAAGTATCTGCGGACAGTGCTGGCTCCCGGCCTATAGAGTGAGATGGGTGCACAACCCTAGAGTCTGGCAAGACTGGCTCGAACTGGCAGGGGTACCTTTACCTTTACCTTTATATCCCATTTACCGTATTTTTCGCCCTATAGGATGCACTTTTCCCCCTCCAAAAATGAAGGGGAAATGTGTGTGTGTCCTAGGGGGCGAATGCAGGCTTTCGCTGAAGCCTGGAGAGCGAGAGGGGTTGGTGCGCACCGACCCCTCTCGCTCTCCAGGCTTCAGGAAGCTGTCCGCAAGCCTTGGGAGCCCGAGGGAGTTCCCGCCAGGCTCCCACGGCTTGCGGAGAGCAGCCTGTTCTGGGGGCAGCCTGTTCTGCAGCCCCGCGCCGGGGGGGATTTTTTTTCTTTATTTCCCCCCCAAAAAAACTAGGTGCGCCCTATGGGCCGGTGCGCCCTATGGGGTGAAAATACGGTAGTTCAGTGGGACTGTGTGCACAGGAGGTTTTCAACTTTTTGGGGTCCACGGCTCCCTTGACCAACTACATTATTTCTGTGGCACCCCTGTGGGGCTCAGGAGCCCAGTTATGTCACCCCTTGTCTGCAGAACTGGCAACCCCTCACCCCTTTGCAAACACACTCACTTGTGGAGTGTTCCCTCAGCCCCCTCTCCTTGGGCAGCTGCAGCTACTGTCCCTGGTCTGAGCTGCCCCCTCCCCCTCCTCAAAGAGAGATGCCTCCTCACACTGCCCCACCGGGGCCTGGGAAGCACCCTCGGGCCAGCCTCAGAGGCACCATTCGCCTGGGGAGCTTGTAGCCAGAGCTGTTGCAACAAACAGCTGTGTAAGCCTTTGGGAGGCAGAGACACACGAGAGCATCATAGGAGGGAGGGAAGGAAAGAGGGGCAGAGGCCAGTGTTGCCCGCCACACCCCTGACTATCATTCAAGGCACCCCAGGGTGCCACGGCACACTGGTTGAAAACCACTGGCATAGGGCCTTGCTGGAACGTGTGCTTTCACATCCTATGTTTAGGAAAAACACATGTTATTTAGAAGGTATGTGTGGGTGTGTGAGAGGTGTTAACTCAAGGCAGTTAACAAAGAGTTTAAGGAAAAGAAAGATAATTAAAATACATACTCCCTGTAAAAATAATAATTTGCCAATAGTGAATTTATGAAAAACTCAATTTGCTAAAATAAAAATCCTAATATGTAATAGCTACTATTTCTGTTTTAAGAATTTTTATTCACATTGCATGAGTTTATTTCACCTTTAAAGCTGAACTCTTCCCAGTGCTAGTTTTCTATGCGTAGTGATATTTTTGGTTGGGGACACTTTCATAGATGCATTTCCAGGAAGAAGCATATGCCCCACCACCCCTTTATTTTGAAGTGGGATTGTCCATTAGAAGCTTTTCCCCCTCCTCAATTTTGCTCAACCAAAACTTACAACCAGTGCTATTTTTCTAGAAAAAGAGGTGCCAGAATGAACACCTCCCTTGTTTTCTTAGAATGGCAATGGTGCCTACTGAGCAATAGTCCCTGTGAGTTCCCCCTGAAAAAAGCCCTGCTTATGATGTTCCTTTTATCCCTTGACAGGATTACATATGAAAAGGGCTTATAGCATACTGACATGCATTTCAAGACTGGGTGAATAGCTGGCAACTTGATCATTCCCATTTGCTTAATGGTTACTTTTCCTAAGCGCTTAACTATAATCACTCTCTATTACTTGTTATACAGCTTTCTGCAATGCTTCATTGCATCTGAGCAACCATTTGTGATTTTTTAAATGTTTCACTCTAACCCAGTGTGTTTCTAGCATTGGATCGGAAAGTGGAATATAAACATGATAGATAAATAAGCCATACATTCTGCAGAAACACATGATTGCTAACATTTCTTCTGCCACGTTAAAACGACACACAATTTGCTTTCTGAGTTATTGCAAACTGTTAGATATTTGTGGCAATTATCTATGAATTGGAAAGCACACAAAAGGCTTCAGGGCCGACTGCTTACCATCAATAATGTAAAATAAACATTGATTTAGGAATGGGTAAAGAATACAGTATTTCTTATTGCACCATGTCAGATGATAAAGGAACTGAGCAAAATACTCACCCCATCCCTGAAATAGAAAACCATAGCAGTTTGAAAGCAGATGTTACATAGACTGAACTGTGATTCAGAAAGTTCCTGATGATTAAAATGTTGCGGCTGCTACAGATTTGCTGAGAGACTATCAGCAAGCTGCTGGCACTCAGCCCTGCCTGCCTGTAAGATGGAGAAATAGTCCTGGCTGACCTTACACGGTTCTTGGAAGTAATTTCTGAGAGACTGTATGTAAAGCCCAGGGAGCCCAGGCGAATACTAGAGAATCCATGGCAATGTCTAAGTTTCAGGATTTGCCGATTAAAAGCCATACAAATACACACACAAGTTCCTTTATTAATCACTCTAGATCGGGGTAGGCAACCTAAGGCCCGGGGGCTGGATGGGGCCCAATCGCCTTCTCAGTCTGGCCCGCGGACGGTCCATGAATCAGCGTGTTTTTACATGAGTAGAATGTGTCCTTTTATTTAAAACGCATCTCTGGGTTATTTGTGGGGCCTGCCTGGTATTTTTACATGAGTTGAATGTGTGCTTTTATTTAAAACACATTTCTGGGTTATTTGTGGGGCATAGGAATTTGTTTATTGATTTATTTTCAAAATATAGTCCGGCCCACCACATGGTCTGAGGGACGGTGGACCAGCCCACGGCTGAAAAAGGTTGCTGACGCCTGCTCTAGATGTATATTCATGTACACACACACACACTGATTGAAATGAGAGCCACCTTAAGGACAGTTGCACTCCAGTGATAAAAAAGAAAAGCTCATTAACAGATGTATGCATCAGATTTCACTATCTTAATTTCCAAACTCTTGTCATGCTTGTGGAGAAATTCATATACTTCATCTCCCTGCACAATGTTTCTGAGGAGAGTAACCACGTGCTGCAACCTGGTGGGGGGCTGGTGGAATCCTTTTAAACAGAGTTGTCAGGATGTAAAACAGCTCTTCATTTAGAAAGGCATCTGGCATGGAAGCTTGGTAGATGAAAAATAACTTCTCACAGGAGCAGTTTCTTTCTTTCTTTCTTTCTTTCTTTCTTTCTTTCTTTCTTTCTTTCTTTCTAAGTGTATCTGTTATCCTTCCTTTTGATGCAATTTACAACAAGACGTATTGATCCTCAGAATTCTCTTCCCCTTAAGATTCATCCAATCCTGAGTTTGTGTATCTTGAGTAGTTTGTTAAAGGTGTTGAGAATTATAACCCTGCAAGGGTTAAACCACGGTTCCCAGGATTCTTTGGCTTTGGAGGTGCTTTAAATATGTGATGTAGACATGACCACAGAGGCATGTCTGGCATCTGCATTAGCTTTCAGCAAATGCAGAAGAAGATACACCTCTTTACCCTGGTTTTTGACACCTGAGATGTATAATTTTTAGGCCCAACCTTATTTGTTTGAAACTCTTCAGAATAATGTGTTTTAGTGGTTGTAACTTGCCCTGGGACCTTAGGGCAGGAAATTGCTACTACTACTGCTGCTACTGCTACTGCTACTACTAGCTTTAAATATATTGCAAGGATAGCAAATGGGGTGCACTCTATATATTGCTGGACTGCAACTCCCATCCAGTAGCAGATGGAGTGGTGGCACTCAACTGACCTTCTGCCTGGTGCTTACTAGGAGATAGAGGAGGCACGGCAGCAGTCACTGCATAGCAAATGCCCTGGTGGAGCCATTCCAGAGCTCCCACTGGTAAACTTTCACTACCCCAACCTCACCACCACCTCACCCTTCCCTCTAAGTTAGCAGCAGTGATGCAACTGACTGGAGGTCAGGTGAGACCACTACCCCACCCTAACCATCCACTGCTGCTCCCATCACCCCTCACTACTAGCCATGTTGGCTAGGGGTAGTGGGAGTGGTGTATTTTCCTCCTAGGGAACTAAGGGTTGACCCCCATCTTTGTCTAGTTTTGGACAGGCTGCAACAGCTGTTTTGTTTGGCTTTGTGAGATTGTGAATTCCACTCTCTTGCTCCGCTGTAATGATGTTTCTCCTTTGTGTATGTGTGTGTTGTTTTTAATTATTGTATATTACTATACATAACATGGCAGGCAAAGGCAAGTCATTAGTATTTTAAATAAACAGTAAATTATAATAACTGCGCCACCCATTGACATTGAAAGGGTCTTAGCAGGAAGTCCCTGGTCCAATCCCTTGCATCTCCATTTAGGACTGAGAATGTCTCCAGTCTCAAACCCTGAAGGGCTGTTGGAAGTCAATTTGAACGATATTGACCCTGATGGTCTGACTCTGTATAAGGCAGCTTTCTATGCTCCTAAGGCCAAGAAATATATCTTCTTCAACTGTTGGGAGCACTGCTGTCATTTGGTATAGACAGCATTTATGCTAGGTTGACCAATCTGCAATGTAAGGCTGGTTCATATGTTCATATACAGTGGTACCTTGGGTTACATATGCTTCAGGTTACAGATTCCGCTAACCCAGAAATAGTCCCTCGGGTTAAGAACTTTGCTTCAGGATGAGAACAGAAATCGCGCGGTGGCAGCACGGCAGCACCGCAAGGCCCCATTAGCTAAAGTGGTGCTTCAGGTTAAGAACAGCTTCAGGTTAAGAATGGACCTCCGGAATGAATTAAGTACGTAACCAGAGGTATCACTGTACTCCATAAGGTGCAGATAGTTCCAAGTTACAACACAGTATTGAAGCAGGCTAAATTCAGTAACAGAATACTGAAAGCGGTGTTGCACAGCAAATGTGTGGATGAACTTTTTATGAACTAAAATGTTCATTTGGATGAATGTGAACTGGACTACTTTATTTTGTAAGATGACAAACTGGAACTGGAGCTAGATCCTTTTTGGACAGGGTGTCTTGAACTAGACTTAGTTCAGTTTTAAAATGAACTTCCCAAGCACTGCACGGGGATTGTGAAATAAAAATCCAAGAAACTGAACTAGCTAACAGCAATACTGCAGCAGATAGAATAACATATTTAAAAATATAGCTTTAAGACAACACTGCAGTATGCAAGAGTCCAGCACATTAAAACCAACTACGATTTCAGCTGAAGGCAAATGTCAAGATCAGCAGCAGTCCAACTCATAACCTGGGTAAACAAGCAAGTGTTTTTACCTAGTGCCAGAAATTCAGCAATGTAGTTACTGGATGTGCTGAAGCCAGGAGGGCATTCCAGGGACAAGAAAGCCACTGCAGAACAGATCCATTCCTCTCATGTCAGCAGGTGGGGGCCCCATAAACAGAGCTTGAAGCCCATGCAGGTTTCTATTGAGTTAGGTGTTCCTTGAGGTATATTGGTCCCCAACTATATAGGATTTTTGTAGCTCAATGGCGCCTGAAATGGTACTTGGAAACACATGGGAAGCCAGTGGAACTATTTCAACATCAGTGAGATATCATCCATATAACCCAAGTTTCCAAAAGCCCACTTGATATTTCTAAGAAGTCTTCCAGGGTAGTGCCTCTGTTATGTTACTAGGGCATTCATTTCTGTTCAGGAGGGGTTGCAGTTGGTGTACCAGCTTAAGCTAATGAGAAATGGTTTATACCACCGATACCATTTGCATGGTCCAAACCTGATCCTTAAGGAAGTCTGGGGTGGGGGTGGGGAATGCAACCCCATCCAGAAGAGAACTCTTATCTTCTCAGCCCAATCCCCTGTTGGTTCACAAATAGGAACCCCATTTTGTCTGTCAGTTGATTCAGCCACACAAACTAGTTTGTGCCATGGTGCTATCAGGCAAGGAATGTCCAGTGTGAGGAATTACCGCATTTTTCGCTCTATAAGACGTACATTCCCCTCCTAAAAAGTAAGGGGAAATGTGTGTGCATCTTATGGAGCGAATGCAGACTGCGCAGCTTTCGCTGAAGCCAGGAGAGCAATGCAGGCTGCTCTCCTGGCTTCAGGGAAAGCCGCCCGAAGCCTCCTGGAAGGGGCTCCATTTCTCCTCCTGCTTTGCTGGAGAAGCGCTGAGCAGAGAGGGAGAGAATATTATTTTTCTTGTTCTCCTCCTCTAAAACTAGGTGCGTCTTATGGTTGGGTACGTCTTATAGAGCGAAAAATACGATAACTCTATATTGTCAAAAGTGCACTTGCAAGTTAGGGAAAGGCACGTCCATCAGTCCTGTGTCTCTCAGCTACTGCTAGGTGTGCATCCGATGAGACAGTTGCCTCGACAGAGAAGGTTTGTCCCCACCCTTAGCTTATGTATCTCCCCCACCTGAGCAGGCAAAGATTGCATCTGTGTGTAGCTTGCTTCAGCTCCTCCCCTTCAATCCTCTTTTGGTCCTGGGAGAGAGTGGAGCAGGAGAGGTAGGAGCAGGAGGAGGTGGAAGCCCTTGACTCTACGCCAGCCTGACTTATCTCTCCACCCTCCTGTACCTGTTCTTCATTCTCCAATCCTTCAGCTCCTCCTGCCTCTGACACTCATCTCCTACCTGTTACAGGCTCCCCCAGAGCACAGATCCCTTCAAGTCCGTCTCCATCCCTCTCCTCTTCTCCCAGTGCCCACTCATCAGAATCTAACCACCACTCCCCAGTGTCCAGCCAGTTAAGTCGGAGCCATAGCCAGAAAACAAGTCGTGAACTTACTGGGGAATGGAATAGATTCACAGAACCAAGCTGTTCATCTGTTTCAAGCCAAGCTGACTTTATCCATATGGATTGCATAGGCAAATGGAGTGAGATCCAGCTGGTGTCCGCTGAATGAACGGAATGAGTTTCATCTCATGGCACATGTATCTGGTGGTGAATGCCCATGGCTGTATTGGAACAGGAGCAGTCAGTTTGCACAAGGTGAGTGGTGGGTTAGAAAAGAATCCATCAATTGATAAAGGATTGCACACACTGGTATAAGATCTAAAAGTGGTTATGTGAATAAACAACCCAGGATAGGCATGCTTAGATTGTGGTGTGCGTTGCCCTTCCAGTGGTGGTGCAGAAGAGGTGTGGGCAGGCTTTAGGCTTGTGGGATCTACTTTGTTATTTTTTATTAAAACTACTTCATTATTTTACTAGGTTTGCCAACCAGAGCCAGGTGCAAGATAGCAGCGCGGCTGGGGAGATAATACGCTAAGAATGAAGGAACAGGGTGCCTCCGAGCACATGCTGCACCCAGGAATTTCTAATCGGTATCAGAACCAGGTATCACAAGGGCTTCCGCACACAAAATCCACTTCTGTCCCCTTCCTCTTGCTCTATTTCCCAGTAGCCTAATGATTGAGAGTAAGAAACTGTGCCTGTCTACTGCGTCTCTCCCAGAAATCTCCCAGTAGCTCCAGATCTGCCTCTTGTCCTGTGCTGTATAACATGGGGAGACAGAAAGTGAGCGAGCTAGGAGCTGCAACTTCAACAGGCAAGAGAGGAGAGGAAAGGAGACTTTGATGCAGGAGGTCAATGGTGAAAAGTGACTTGAAGCAGGAGGTCAACGAGAGCTGTCTTTCAGGCTATGGATGGGAGGGAGCATGAGAGGCGGAGGAGGAGAAGGAGGAGGAGGGTGGGACAGGGAGGAGAGGGAGGAGACACAGAGCAGCATCCCTATCCTTTTCTTTAGAGCACGCTGCTAGCAGTAAAAGGAGGTGAATGCTTCCCTAATTGTCATTCCTGCCTGCTTCCAAGCAACAAAGGGAGCCTCAGAGGTAAGATTTCTTTTTCTCCCCTCCCACCTTCTCCCCTTTCAGAATTCTTTTCCACTTTGCAAATCTTAAGGAAGGAAAGGCAAAGCAAGAGTCACTAAGGGGAAGATAGGAACCACTCAGAATACCCAGGAAGGAGAGAAGGTTGAATTCTAGTCCCTTGAACAGAACTGGGGGTGGGTGGGTGGGGGTGGGTAGGGGGAGGGAGATAGAGACATGAGCAGAAGCCATGTAAGAAGGGAGGGGGGGGCGTCCAGGTCAGAAACCAGCATCAAAAGAGGGTAGGGTTAGCATCTGAAGCACTGCTCCAGAGAGAGAGAGAAAAGACTATTGCTATCCAGTGATTTCGGACCCACAGAAGGAAAATGAGTATCTTAGCTGTATGGTAGAACCTTGACTTTTACAATGGTTTTTGTTTGCTCATGTTGTGTTGCCATATATTTAGTGTAAGCTCTTTGGGGCAGAGAGCCAGTGTTTCTGGATGCCTGTGCCCATTTATTGTGTGTGTATGTGTAGATCTTATACTCTGCAACCTAGAAAGAATAAGGGGTGGGGGGAGAGATTGTAAAATGAACTAGACGAACCTTTCTTGTCTTACAAAGTGGTCCTTGCAGTTTTATTGATGAAATTGAAGTGCGTAATCTCGGGAACCTGGAACATAAAGCTATGTTCCCTTTTGTAGTGTTTTTCTTTTTCTTTGAATGAACTGAGTTCTCCTCTCTCAGCCCAGATTCCAACCTGCCCCCATCCCCCTCCTGAAACAAAACTTTAAGGAAATGGTGGGGAAATCAAACCTTCCAAGGTAATTGAGCGCAGTAAAGTGGTAAACGGCTGCTGAGTTTTAGGGAGCAGATTGCTGGAGACCCTGCGCTGAGTAGCTCTGGGTGTAAATAAAGGGGCTGATTCTTTCCACTCCACCCCCCACTTTTGTGTTTTTTTGTTATAAAGGAGAAGGAAATCCACAGCAACTGCTGTTAATGCGTGTGTGTAATTAGTGTCAGATTGGATGTTGGTCTATTTCACTGTCACTCCTTTCCATTCATCTGTGAACATTCCTAGAATAGGGAAACCACTTAATTTGTGACAAGTCCACACTCACACACCCAGACTTTTACATTTCTTGATTGCATTAATATTAACTGCAGTGTGTAACTGCACTACCCCTTTGGACTTTTGCGCCACCCTCATTTTGCTGAAACCAATGGGAGTTTTGAATGCATGTGGGGCAAGAGCAAATCCTCTATCTTACAACTAAGGCAAGGCACTCTTACTCTTTGTTTACTCAGAGTTAATAGAGGTGTGTGTGTGTGGGAGTTTCTCTGACACCCTCCCCTGGCTTGAGCTTTGTAATCAGTGCAAGAAATTCAAGGGCATTCTCAGAATCCTGATTTATTTTCCTGACTCCCATTCTAACTTGCTTTACTTAGAATCATGCAAACTGTTTTAATAATAAAACGGAGTGAGAAACAGAGAATGGAATAATTTAAGATATCCTTCAACAGTTAACAATGCGGTTTTCTGTTACTTTTCTGCTTTCATACAGAGTGTTCCATGAACACAGACACAGAAAAAGCTCACATTGAGAGTAACCTGGTTTGTACAGTCGTTCAGTTGTAATACTGCCTTGCAGTCAGGTCAGCTATAAAGGGAGCTCCATTAATGAAGGCTGGATTCTCAGTCTTATTGCCATTGTCCTATTGTTTCAAGGTGCCTGCTTGTAATTATTTATTACACGTTATTTTATAAGGGAAGTTGGGCTAAGAGATGCTGACAGAGATGCTGAGTATTATGACTAAACAGAGATTTAGATTTAGATATGTCCGGCCCAAAACTGATAGTAAACTACTTTGGCTCACATTGGAAGTGCATTTAGATTGGACATTTTATCATTATTGTTTAAATCCAAACACTCCAACTTAAGGCTGTATTCACATTTGAGTCTAGCATTCTTGCATCAGATGGGCACAATTCACTGTTGTTGGTTTCCTATAAGCTCTTATTTTTGCTTTATTATGTGATTCGGTATTTAGACATACAGGCTTAAAAATAAAGTATCTGCAGTCCACTTGATACTTTAAAATACTTTTTCTCATTTTATTTTTTACAATAAGGACCATTTCTACTGTATTAGTGTTTGTGATACTACATGTTCTTTGCTTTTATGCAATTATGCACTAAGTGGCATTCAAACAGCAGTACCTTGTTCTAAAATGAAGACAGATGCACTTTAAGAAAAAATACCATCTAAAATTATAAAAGCAAACAGAAGAATAGAACCTGACTGAGCTACTTTTTAGTGATTAAAAACTCTCTGAAGGGAAAATCTATTCTCCTGATGGAAATAAGAGCTAACAGAGAAACATTTCCCTAGTCATGGTTTCTGTAATGTAGGTGTAGCAGCAGAAAATGTCCTACTTTGTATCAGGGATGGGGTGAAATTTGATTCATTTCACAATTAAAGGTGAGTCTACCTAATTTGCACTTTCTGAAGTAATACTTGTGAAACATAGCCATCCTTTGAAATTTGCAAATCTCTGAATTTTGCAATGCAGTTCTCTAGCTAAGTAAGGTGTACAAAAATGTACATGCTAGGGTAAAATGTGCATAAATTGGCAAAAACTAGTGAAAATAGCATATGAAGATGTGTTATATTGGAGGGAAATGCTTTGCAAAAATGTGTATATTAGTCAAACATGCAGATATTAGGAGAAATTCACAGCAAAATACTGATGAATTTTCATGAGGACCTTAAAAGAAGTTGCAGATTGATGTAGAAATGTGGAGAACTAAATCTAAGATCAGAAAATGAGAAACTGAGAAAAACAAAATGGACAGGTCCACCCATCTGTATCTGTGCTGCGCCCTAATCTAATGTAGATAAATAAAAAGGGGTGCATAGAGCAAGGTTGTATTCACAGATCTTAAGACCTTTCTATGTTATGTAGGGGTTTAGGGCCGGCTCACTTATGAGGCAAGGTGAGGCTACTGCCTCAGGTGGCAGGATGCACGGAGCAGCAGATCCTGATGTAGATCTTTATTCCTCTCTTGTTCCTGGTGTAGGTCTTCACTCACACCTACCTCCCTGGCTGGAGAGGGGACGCCATTTTGTGGTTCATCTCAGGTGCCAAAATGTTATGGGCCGGCCCTGCAGGGACTCTACTGCAATTCTGTGCACGCTTATCTGCAGGTGTGTCCTTTTAAGTCAGTGGAACTTAGTAGCAGATGACTACACCATAAAAGATATTAACCGGCACCTTGAATTAGGCTCACAGGCTAATAGCTAGAAAATACAGAAGGCCCAGATGTGGAATGATATGGCCCATGTCGCCCATTTTAAACTGATTTCTCAAACCACTTGACTTATTGAGAGAATTTGGAAATTCTGATGGATTTCATTATTCCTAAACTAAGAAACCACTTGCTGCCATGCTATTATCCAGTCAATGACTTCAAGAGGCAAGTAAAATTAATGTCCAGTATTGTTACATTTCAAAAGTTGTGCTTCTAAAACAGACAAAATACCTTTGAATCTGGGAGCCCAATTCACCAGGACGTTTCTCTGTGCAATCTCCATAGTGTGAAAGACACCTACACAAGGTGTCATTCTTCAGTTCATTTCAGTGGGGCTTGCATAAGAGAAACTCTGAGTGGATCTTTCCCTTCATTTGTGATCAGCTGTTCAGTTTTTTCCTTAGCATATTATTGGCTATTCCAGCTTTTCATTAAGGAACATTATTCTGAAAACATTCTTTTTGAATGGTAGTGTAGAATTAATCATATGCCCTTTCCCACTAGTGTGTTCCCAGTTTCTTCCTTGAGATTACAGGCCCCTTCAGACATCCTTTCTATTGGGCATTCATGATTATTTGTGCTCATGGTTTTATGATCTCCTTTACAAAATGCTTTGTGCCTCCAAAATTTTTGGAGTGGACTGACAGTGTTTTTAAAATGTTCTAATTTTGGTCCCTCTGTTTCATTTTTGTTGGATTGGTGCTGGTTAAATGTTTAGTTGGGGTTGGAGGTTACTTTAATTTGGGCATAACTGTAAACTATTATTATTGTTATTGTTATTGGTTTTTATTGATATATTGGTTGGTTTCTTTGTTGCTTGTATAAGATATCTTGTTTTTTAATGTTTGATGTTTTGTTGTGTTTTATATGTTGTAAGCCACCCAGAGTGGATGGAAAAACTCAGCCAGATGGGCGGGATATAAATGTAAAAAATATTATTATTATTTAGTACATGCCCTGTAACTTCCTACTGAAATCCTATAACCTTTTATACCACAAATGTTCTGGTTTGTTTTTTGGTCCTGCTTTTACTGCACTGTGGTGCAGGAGTGCCCCTCTAGATGGCAATAATGAGGTAACTTTGTGGAAGCCTTGCCGAACAACTAATAAAGCGAAATGACTTGTAATTTCACCAGTGCTCCTCCACCACTGGAGTGAGCCTGCTATAGTCTGGTAGTTGATATTCAGTATCCACTATCAGCGTGGTGTAAAAGAAAGCAAAACACTCAAACACAACACGATAAACAGTCAAAGTGCAATCGGAGCAAAATGAAAGCATATTAACATTGTGTTGCTAAGACGTAAAGCAGGGGTCAGCAACCTTTTTCAGTCGTGGGCTGGTCCACCGTCCCTCAGACCATGTGGTGAGCAGGACTATATTTTGGGGGGGAAATGAACGAAGTCCTATGCTCCACAAATAACCCAGAGATACATTTTAAATAAAATCACACATTCTACTCATGTAAAAACATGCTGATTCCCGGACCGTCCGTGGGCCGGATTGAGAAGGCGATTGGGCCGCATCCGGCCCATGGGCCTTAGGTTGCCTACCCCGACGTAAAGCCTACTGGTTTTAGTGGGGCTTCCTTCCAGGTCATTGTGTTTAGAATTTCATCCCCTTGTCCTTATCTTACACAAGGTTCCTTTAAAAAAAAAGTGTGGTGGTGTTACAACCCAACAAATCAGGAGACTTGTGACACTTTAAAGACTAGCATATTTATTGTAGCAAGCCTTTTTTTTTTTAGCGAAAGGGCCTGTTGCATTGGTTGAACTGGACTATGAGGTTGCAAAAGCTTATGCCACAGTAATTTTCTTTGTTCTGAAGGTGCCACAAGATTCTTTGCTTCTTTCGTTCTGCAACAGTGGGACCCCTCTGATGACTTGTTTCTTCGTATGCACATTTGTCTTCAAGATGCCACAAGCCTTTATTTGTTGGGTTTGCTGCAGCAGATTAAAGTGGTTGCTCTTCAAGAATTTAGTGTGCCCAAAGTATAGAAATACTTCCAAACAAGCAGTTTTGGTGAGATGAGCCAAAAGAGTGATTGGGGCTACAACGAAGGGGTTAAAAGAGCTGTCTTCATAGCCTGGGAAGGAAACAGGCAGGAACCCAGGGCTCAGTAATATGTGCTTAATCCTTGGGGCTTAAGTGTGCATAACTTTGCAATGGATTGAAGCCATTGTCTTCAAGAAACTCTAAATCTTTGTCAGCCCAAAGATGTGAAGTGATTTAGTCCAAAGGCTTCTAAACCACAGAGAAGCTCTAAAATATGCCCCCTTTCCTTTTGACCTGGAAGAGCATTCTTTCAAACACAGGACTGTGGTTGGCCAGTATTATTTGTACAGGCTGGCATTCAGTAAATAGTCAGCTTAAAGTAATGCCAGATCATTGGAGAAATACACAGGAATGAAGTAACCATCTGCACAGAGTGGCTGTCTATTCTCAATGCCAGAAAATGGCTGAATGGCGGCAATACCTTATGACCATTGGTGATTGCGTATTCTAACTTTATTTATGTGTACGCAAAGTCAAAATTGCCCACTTGCTAAGACAGAAGGTGGTTTAAGTTAAACTCATGGGAAGCAAGGCAGCCAGTTTAAAACTGACTAGGGGGAAATCTAGTCTGTGTGGTTCCAAGATCTGGGAATCTGGAGAAAAGTGCACAGATTGTAGCACTGCCTTGAACGAGAATGAAGTCATGAATTTGCAGACGTAGTGTAATGGCTTGTCTACACAACCCTACAAAGAGCTCCCCCAACTGTGGGGAAAATACTTTTTAAAAACAGTTTTGATAAACCTAACTTAGCTGGTATTAAAGACCTTAGGGATTAAGTCACATACAGTATATCCAAAAGTAGAAGACACGTGCTGGGAGTGTGGAGGTGCAAGAGCAGATATTTGAGAGGGTTTGTGTGAATATTAAAGCCTATTGGGAGATGGCAGGATATAGCTGGACAGTAGGATTTAGTTGGATATAGTTCGACAGTAGGGATGTGGGTGGCGCTGTGGTCTAAACCACTGAGTCTCTCGGCCTTGCCGATCAGTAGGTCGGCGGTTCAAATCCACGCAACGGTGGTGAGCTCATGTTGCTCTGTCCCAGCTCCTGTCAACCTAACAGTTCAAAAGCATACCAGCGCAAGTAGATAAATAGGTACCACTGCGGCGGGAAGGTAAACGGCATTTCCATGTGCTCTGGCACTCGTCACGGTGTCCCATTGCACCAGTTTTCGTCATGCTGACCACATGACCCGGAAAGCTGTTTGTGGACAAACACTGGCTCCCTTGGCCTGAAAAGCGAGATGAGCACCGCACCCCATAGTCACCTTTAACTGGATCTTTACTTTACTTTTACCTTAGGTGGACAGTATAGTTATTTTATTTGGCAATATCTAAACTAGAGTGTTTGAAGAGAGAGAGGGGAATAACTATCCACCTGCTAAAAGTGGCCAGAATGGTGGTTAACCAAAAATGGAATTAGAAGGGTCCTTCATCCTTGAGGGATTTGATGATAAAGATTTGAGATGCAGCTGTAGCATACATGTTAAAACTCACAAATATTATTAGAATCAGAGGAGGAGAACAAAAGCTTTATTGAAAAGTGTTCAGTCTTCATTTTGTATTGGAACAACAAGGTACAGGATGAAATCAACAATATAAATTATTGGGAGTTCAGTATTATTGAAATGTAAACTGAAATATGAACCCAATATCAAAATAGCATATACTTTTTTTGTTTTGTCTGTTTAACAAAGTTTCTGTGTTTCTGTTGATTTTGGGCTGTATTCAACGAACTCATTGTACTAGTGGGAGGCAGCACAAAAATTTTCACTAGCGCCCTCCTCAGATCTGTGCCAGTGGGTCAGGATAACCCCCAGAACAGCACACAGGCAGAGAGAGGAGATCGTTCTGTTGGGCAAACACAAATGCATGTGCTGATGGAACAATCTCTTAAGCACATTGTTGGATGCAAACCTTTGTATTTTAGGTGTCTCGGTGGTGGTAATAATGATGATGATGATGATGATGACATTTAAAGGACACAACTTGGGTGTTCCCCAGGGCTGCCAGAAAGGCATCCGGTGGAGCACCAAGTTGTGGGGAGGTGGTTAGAGAGGGTCTGATCCATGCGCTGCAGATTGCAGATTCTGCAGCAGAGGTCCAGTTTTTAATATTTTATAAAAATCGGATACTTGGGTGAGAAAAAAGCCCAGGGTGAGAGGTATTGCTGAGCCCAGCAGACTTCAGGTGGCCCAGTGAGAAATTATAGGAATGACTCAATGGTAGGTTATCTGCTTTCCATGCATAGTAATCCAAGAAGAGTTTGGATTTGATATCCTGCTTTATCACTACCCGAAGGAGTCTCAAAGCGGCTAACATTCTCCTTTCCCTTCCTCCCCCACAACAAACACTCTGTGAGGTGAGTGGGGCTGAGAGACTTCAAAGAAGTGTGACTGGCCCAAGGTCACCCAGCAGCTGCATGTGGAGGAGCGGAGACCCGAACCCGATTCACCAGATTACGAGTCTACTGCTCTTAACCACACTGGTCAACCCACTCTCTCCAGTTAAATAATTTCAAGTAGTAGAGCTTAGAGAGACTTCTGCTTGAACCACTGGAGAGCTGCTATAAACTCATGACCTTGACTTGTTTTCCGGGGTCTTTAATCTCTATGGAAAATGTTTCAGAATTGCTATATTACCCACAACTCCTTAATCCAGTTCTAGGAATGGAAATGGACCAGCCTGTTGTAATTTAGCAAAACCATTCTGCTTCTTACAGTTACCTCATGTCCTTTGCTAAAATAAGCAGAACATCTCCCAGTATTTTCGAACTCCAAACTTGTTTTTGTTTGTTATTATGTCATTTATTTTTGTGTACTGTTTATATTGTAAGCCACCCGTAGACCTTCAGATGAAGGGCGGTATAGAAGTTTAATTAATAATAATAATAATAATAAATCTCAGATGTTACCACATGGGGGTGCATTTGATTAAATTATCACCGAACCAGGAGAAGAGATTCAATTGTGATGACTATACCATGCTGAAATCTAAAGTGTGTGTGTGATTTATTTATTTATTAAAAATGCTACAATATAATACAAAAATCTCCACACAGTTTACATAAAAAACTCCCAAAATATAACAAATTAACAGCCAAACAATTGTGTATCACAAACAAAACTCACCAGTATACAAAACCAAAAGAAATGTAAAATTAAGAATCCAAGAAAACTTGGGCAAATATATGTATTTCTAAGAGGCTTTTAGAGGTCATTACTGTCTCTGCCTTACACATTACCCTAGGAAGGGAGGGCATTCCAGGAGGTGGGTGTTATCACTGAAAAAGGCCTCTTTTGTAACTAAGCTACAGGTCACTGGTTGATAAACTACCAGCAGGGCTTCCTTGGAATTTATTGAAACTCATCTTAGTCTGCACGGGAGAAGGCAGTTTGCTACGAGTTGCTGGTATTTAACACTTAAAAAAAAAAGAAGAACTTTGGAGATGCAAACTTTATGAACTGCAGAGTTAAAGCATAAAGCCATAAAATGGAATAAATGAGGAATTGAGTAACTCTTGTCCTTATTGTCCCCCAAAACCATATTAGACCAATGAACAGGATCTCTCATGTTTTTGTTTTTTGAAAAAAATATGTATACCAACTACAAGATCAGGATTCAGATCAGGACTATTTTATTGGCTAACCATTTCCATATGTGCTATTTTCCTTACTGAGCATCTCTCCCTAGACCGCAGCTGCTGTTTTCTTGAATCTCAGTCTCTCCAGATTCTGGTAACTTGGGTGGAAGGGATGGCAGACTCTTTTTTTGTTTTTTTTATAGCAGGGCCAGGGAATCTGCAGCCTTCTGGATGTTGCGGGACTCCAACTCCCATCATCCCCAGCCAGCATTGTCAGGAATGATGAGAGCTGTAGTCTAGCAACATCCCTGATTTTGACAAGGAGCTCAAAGCAGCTTGCATGAGCTGATACGTTTTTAACTATGCAACAACCATGTGAAATAGCTCAGGCTGCATTTTAGGGCCTAGTCCAAGGTCAGCAGAGGAGCCAAAGGGAGATTTGAACTCAGGTCTCTCTGCTCCAAGTTCAAACACATGCTCCAGCATACCACACTGCCTTTCAGAGTCAAGTTTAATTGGATCTTCCTCTCCTTTTGTCTCCCCAAGACATCCTTCAGGGAGAGTCTTGAAGAGCCATAGTCCAGTTCCTTGTCACCTAAGTCTCTTCTCAAGACTAGCTGTGGCCCCCACCCCAACCTCAGATTTATAAATAGGAGTGGTCAGTTGTCACAGATGGGAAACCGCAACAATGTTTTCGGGACAAATGACTGGAACTCCTTTCAGCCCCCACCTCATGGGTCAGCATGCCTTCCTCCCCAAGGCTATCGCTCTGGTAATTTATCCTCTGAGGATTACACAACAGCTGCAGATATTATTCTCATCTTTGAGACCCCCCTCCCCCTGCGGGTGAATTAAAGCAAATGTATGGAGCAATCGAGAAATGCATCCCAGGAAGTTAGAATGCATAACTTAGAATGTGAGTATGGCGATGGTGGTCTCTCGCAGAGAAGAAAGACATAATGAATGCATATGTCAGTGAGAAAAGAAATCCTGCATAAATTAGAAACTCTTAAACCAAGCATCCATCAATGGTTTACTGTGTGTCTAAAACAGGTTCTCTCCCTTGTAGGAAGGAAGGTGCATTTTGAGTCTTGAGGAGTACATTAAAAGAGAATGGCATGATGGGAAAAGTAAAGAAATCATTTGCTGAATAGCTGAATTTGGAAAGAATTTTTGACACGGCTGACAACTCTTCCAATGAGATCTTTGTGAGGGAGAGCAAAGGTCAGGGTATGGGACCCTTTGGGATATCAAAAGGTGCTGAGAAGAATAGCTGGGAGCTGCAGCAGCCCAGAGAGTCCTCTTTTGTTTTCATTGGTCAGTCGCTGAGGATGATGCCTGTGGACATCAAAGCAACAGCGAAATGCTGTTATCTAACTCCATCCTTTGCCCCCCCCCGCCATGTAATTGGCCAGGGTGGGGGTGGGGGAGAAGAAACAATGGTGGGGGAAGCTGTGAAAGTATTGTGTGCTGGAGAAAGAACAGATAAAGAACATTTGTATCAGCCAGCAAAACTAGCTCTGCGTTTGTGAAAATAGAAGCTGGGGGAACAGCGTATAGCTTTTGTGGCATTCAGTGACCAGAGTTTTCAGAAAAAGCAAAGGTTCTCCATTTGTAAATGGTTTAGCAGAGGTCTGTACCACTCCAGCGAAGGTGGCATGCTGAGAAGGCACCACACAGCTATATCCCACCCCACCCCACACTTTGCATTTCAACTATGTATTTTAAACTAGTCAGGAATTACGGGACTGATCTGAAGGTAGTTTGGCTCTCGCTCAAGAGCTAGCAACTATTGCAAGCTGCATTTCCTCATACTCTACTCCCTTCCCTGAGGCCAAAAATGCCTCTTTCAGGTCACAGATACAGATGGTGCTGCTCTGACCCAGTGATATTAAAGTTGGGTTTGGCTTGGGAATCGTCTGATAGATCTTTCAAGTTGTTGCCTCAAGCACAGTTACTTTTGGCAATGTGATTATCATGAGCTGCACTGTTTGCTGGCAGCATGGCACTGCAAAAATGCAATGTTATGCTAGTGTTGTCAGTAGTGTAAAAATGATGGGGGGGGGCGGGGGGTTCACCATCTTCTGTCCAAGAGATGGCTCATCTCTCAGCTTTGTGAGGTATTGCCCCAGGTGTTGCCAAACTTTGGGGGGCCCGTGGGCACATTCAGGAACTTGAAAGAGAGCCATGAGCACCACCCCAGCTTCCCTCCCCTGGGACACCCTGACCTCATCCACACTCTGCAAGGCAGATAGAAAGATTCACAGCATGTGCACACATGCCAGTACACACAAAAACACCTGCATGCTCTTCTTTTCTGTGGGAAGTGAGTAAAAGTCAGATCCAGCAAAATTAATTCATCCTATTGATTTTGCTATTCATAGAATCATAGAATCATAGAGTTGGAAGAGACCACAAGGGCCATCGAGTCCAACCCCCTGCCAAGCAGGAAACCCCAAACCACCATCTAATTCAAGCTTACATTGATAGACTGCACAGTGGATCTGGTACTTGCCAGCACCATGAAAGCATTAACCCAAGGTACAGATCCTCATAGATCCTCATGGTTTTTTTGTTTTTTTACATAGGATAACAACAAAAGCACCAACAAATTGCAGAACATATCTGTGGACAGATGATTTTGTGGTGGATTTGATGGAGTCCCTTGTAAAAATAAGGAGGATCTATAAGGAACTGTGCCTCAATTCCATGTTCAGGTATGAAAAGTTGCTAACTTTGGTATTCTGGTGGCAATGATTTCATCTTTGTTGCCTTTCATTATATGTGATGGATTTTAAATATTGTACTTGGCACAAAAAACCGGCAGTGTAAAACTGCAGTTCATTCACCATGAATGAATAGTTAATCATTAAAGATAAACGTAAGGCACTTAATCTTTAACGCAGCCTCAAACTAGGCTCAGACTATAGCAGGTTGGCACTGATTCATGGAATGGTTTTCTTTTGGCGCCTGCTCTGTAATCACCCCCTTCAGACTGTATTTTCTTGCTGTGTTTGGTACTAGAACTCTCTGGCCAGTTCTGCTGCTAATGGACAACACAAGGTGCTGAGCTGTGGTCTGTGAGGCAACAAGTTGTGCTGTACATGCTGTCTCTCCAGAATGCTGTTTCATTCTTTCCTCTGTTTATGTAATTTTTGTCCTCTCTCTTTCTTTCTCTCTCTCTCTCTCTCCCCGTTTAAAGCTCATTTCTTATACCCATGAGGCTGTTCTTCCTTAACACGTCTCTCAGTTGCTAAAAAGGCTTCCCTAGGAAGCAGCAGTGAATTTGGAGGACTTATAGTGGATTTGTTGCTTAATTAATGAAGAGAGGTTCTGGCCTTGGGGCCTCTGGTTATTTTCAGAACCCAAGAACGTAACTAAGGTTACATTTAACACCATGCATTTTAATCACTATGGCACCACTTTCAAAAGTCACAGCTTCCCCCAGAACATTCTGGAAACCCCTATTCCCCTCCTAGAACTACAATTCTCAGAGTGATTTAGCAATCCCTTATCACAGGGAACTTTGGGAATGGCAGCTGCATGAGGGGAATGGAGGGGGGGTGTCTCCTAACAACTCTCAGCACCCATAGTGGCATTCCTGTATCAGGAAATTTTTAATGTCGGATGTTTTACAATTTTTTATATATGCTGTAAGCCACCCAGAGTAGCTGGGGAAACCCAGCCAGATGGTAGGGCATAAATAATAAAAGTATTAGTATTATTATTACAGTGGTACCTCAGGTTACATATGCTTCAGGTTACATACACTTCAGGTTACAGACTCCGCTAACCCAGAAATAGTGCTTCAGGTTAAGAACTTTGCTTCAGGATGAGAACAGAAATTGTGCTCCGGCGGTGTGGCGGCAGCAGGAGGCCCCATTAGCTAAAGTGGTGCTTCAGGTTAAGAACAGTTTCAGGTTAAGAACAGACCTCCGGAACGAATTAAGTACTTAACCCGAGGTACCACTGTATTATCACTATTACTATTACTACTACTACTACTACTGCTACAGCTCCCATAATTCTTTGGGGAGAAAGTCATGACTGTTTAAAGTAGTATCAGTGCTTTAAATGCATGGTGTGGATGTTTTCTCCTGCTCTCGAGAATAAGACTTGAACCATAGGCTTCAAGTTACAAGAAAGGAGATTCTGACTAAATATCAGGAAAAACTTTCTGACAGTAAGAACTGTTTGGCAGTGGAGCAGTCTCCCTCAGGAGGCTGTGGACTCTCCTTCCTTGGAGGTTTTTAAGCAGAGGTTGAATGGCCATCTGTCATGGATGCTTTATCTGAGATTCCTGCATTTCAGGGGGTTGGACTAGATGTTCCTTGGGGTCCCTTCCAACTCTACAATTCTATGATTATATGTGGCCGAAGACAATAGGCACTTTTGGTAGGCAGAACATAAAGAAAAAGCAACCTCCAGCATGTTGCTTAGGGCTCAGGGAACACAATGGCTGCTTACCGTCCTTCCTGGTGAGTGGCAGTCTGGCCCCATGAGGTGCCTCCTTTCCCTCCTGGATGCGCCGTGCCATCTTTGCTTGTTCCCCATCCCCCTCGGCCACTGTGGAGGCTCACAAGTTCCCGCCAAACCCATCCATTCAAATTGGTCAATCCGTGGCGGCCGGGGGGAGGGGGAGGCATGACAAGCAGACCTGAGGGAGGCAGACCCTCCCTCCATCTTTTTAGCCTGGCCGGCTAAATTCCAGTTGGCTGGGAGCGTACAATTCAAGTAGTTAATCCCAGTCCCTTGGCAGACTGCGTGTAATTTATTCAACGCGCTGTGCTTTTCACACATTTTCACCCATGGCTGCCGCACTATACAAAAGCTGGCTAACCTCTTAGTGGTACATGTGGCATGTTAAACCATAACAGTCACCTCAAACCTTTAAAGCAGGGCTGTCACCCAGCTGAAGTACTTCTGGTTCACTGGTGAATGGCGAGAGAACTATGCACTCCAACTCCCATCAGCCTCATCCAGCAAAGATGGTTGTCAGTGACAATGGGAATTACAGTCCAGCAACATCTGCAAGGCCCCGGGTTTCCCACCACTGTCTCAATTCATTAACCATATGGATTTAATTAAATTAGCCAATTGTGTTTGTGAGTGAAAACAATAGCTCAGAAGAAAACAGCATGCTTTCTTTTGCTTTCACAACACGAGCAAGCCATCCTTCCTTTTTAAAAAGCTAAGTGCTAAGGCTACAATCCTATATGCGCTTACCTAGGAGTAAGATCCACTGAATGCAGTGGGACTTACTTCTGAGTAAGTACACATACAATTGTGCTGTAAAATTTCCATCTCTGTTTTGTTTAGAAGAGATGCCACACATAAATTAAAATGGACATGTTGGCGCTTCGATTAATTAAAATTAGCATGTTGCTGCCTGCTGCTGCAGCTTCAAAACCTTAATATTCACGTTGAATGTAATTGCTAGGAGTGTCTGTTGGGGTGGGGGGTGGTTTGTCCAGTGGAGAGATATAGGAGACTTGGATGCAGGAGAATTGATATCAAATCTCAGTCTTGGGCTTCTTTCTGGCTTTGGGCAAATCGCAGATCCTCTTTCAGCCTTAGTTAAGAAACTGCATATCCTATTACAGGAGTTCCCAAACAGTTGTCCATCGACCACCAGTAGTTTGTAAGCTTCATTCATGTGATCCACAACATGTTTGTGGATTTGACGCTGAAGGTGAGAGATGGGACACTGGTCAGATTAAATATTGTACCTATTATTAATTCTATTCTTGTTGCTTCTTTTATTTCTTATGTTGTGTTCTGCCATTTGAATTCTGTGGAATTACAATTGCTGCAACAGGCAGGAAAGTCATTAAGGGGGTCCATCAAGACCCTCTGCCAATTAGTTTCCGGACCCAATTTAAAGTGCTGGTTTTGACATATAAAGCCTTAAACGGCTCAGGACCACAATACATGCCTTTCCCAATATAAACCATCCCATACTCTGCGTTCATCATAGAATCATAGAGTTGCAAGGGACCCTGAGGATCATCGACCCCCTGCAATGCAGGAATATGCAGCTGTCCTATGTGGGGATTGAACCTGCAACCTTGGTGTTCTCAGCAGCATGATCTAACCAACTGAGCTATCCAGTGCTGTAATCATCTGAGGCCCTTCTTCATGTGTCCCCTCCTTGTGAAGTCCAGAGGGTGCCAGCACTTGCATGAGCCTTCTCTGTAGTGGGCCCCTGTTTGTTCAATGCCTTTTAAATGTGTCTATGGGAAGGGGGCGGGTCTTGTTTTGCTGTTTTGTTTTACTTATTTACTTGCTTTAAAAAAAATTAATCTATTGGTTTAAATCAAAACTTACACAACGAAAGCTTGAAAAAAGAAAAAAAGAAAAGAAAAAGAAACAAAAGAAGCACAATATATCTCTTACAAACAAAAAACAATAGAACACTACATCACAAATCACAAAAATGTTCCATCAACTTCTGACTTCCTTGATATGGGTTCTTTGTTTTCTTAACTACTTGCCTCTATTTTTCAATAAACTTTATCCTTATTAAATCTTGTTTGACTTCATTATACCTTAATCAGTTCCGAGAGTTATTTGAAGCATTCTAAAGTTTTTATATGGGGACAAATTTCTTTTAAATATTTTCTATAGATTTCCCATTGCCTTTTGAACTTTTGGGTTGGATGATCTCTGATCTTTTCCTTGCCATTCCTCTTTTGATGGAGTTTTATCTCATTTCCATCCCCTGGCAATCAGCATCCTCGCTGCCGTTGCATAGAAAAAGATCCTTCTTTTCTCCCTTGGAATGTTTGATGCCATTATGCCTAATAGGAAGGCTTCAAGTTTTTTTTATTAAACTTTATTTTGAACAGATTTTTTTAAATTCATTGTGTATAAGTTCCCAAAAGCTCTTAATTCTTTTGCAACCTCACCCACCTGTATTTTAGTCTGTGAACTGCCCAGAGATCTGACAATGAAGGTTGGCATATAAATCTAATAAATAAAATAAATTATTTTCAAGTGGTCCTTGTGGAGGTGGGGGGAGTCTGGGAACTTTGGTTCCAAGTACAGGGGCAGAATAACATGCAGTACGGTCTGCCATGATCATGCATAAAATAAGGGCTGTGGTCTTATTTTTAGATTTTTTGGCACATGCTGGTGAGAGAGTCCAGTCCTTCCTAAACTACCCTCTTAACCTCTCCCCTCAAGTTATTCTCTGCAGCCAATCTTGCTTCCGAGGAGAAAAGGGACTCAGTGAGAGCAGACTGCAAGAAGGGTAGCCACAGGCAGGGGAAGATTTAGCGAACCCCATCTGTTTGCCCTTTTGGCTTTAAAATTAGGTTGTACCCAGTGCTATTTTTCTAAAAAAGAGATGTTTGGATCTCACCATGAACACCTCCCTTGTTCTCTTATAATGGCAATGGTGCCCACCTAAGAGGTGCCAGAACTTTCTGGTGAGTTCCAGCTGGAAAAAACCCACCCTGCTTTATATGTGATTTGGGCAGATCAGCTGCTGTCATGTCTAAATTTGCCCTTAGCTCAGTCTCACACTTGGTGGGTGGCCTTAGGCTAGCCAGTAACCTGCAGCTTCCCGCTCAGCCTAACTATCACACAATTTACCCTTGCTGCAAGAGTCAAGCTAATTTTCCAGGGTCATTATAAAGATTGCTATCTAGGTGAAACACAGCATTGATATAGAGCTTTTATGTCCCACCCCAGGGTATTATTTAGGGATGAGGCATTTTGTGGGTTAAGTTTTTTTTTTTTGCCTTGGATGATTTTTATGTGTATTCATCAGAAGTTTTAATAAATAGGTTGGCAACCTCAGGCATACCTCAAAACCCACAGCCAGTTTTCTAAGCCATTACAGGTCAAGAAGTCCTTTCCACAAACAGAACGGTATGTCCTTTACCATTTTTACAAAAATATATTTATCCTGTGGGGTTGTTGGTTGGTGTTTTCTCCCCTCCCCACCCCAGTTTAAATCTTATTTCTTTCTGTTCTTTTTTGCGGGGGAGGGGGATGATTCAGGGTGGAGAATGAATCACGAGGCCTCTCAACCACTTGGGCTTTATGTAGTATCCTGAGGCACAAGGCTCTACAACTCTAGCTGTTTATGCCCTACCTCCTTGGAAGATGGTCTCTCCCCCTGTATCCTGTTGTGGCATGATACAAGTTGTGGCATGTTGTGGCATGACCAAGAATGCCACGCAAGTGCTAACTTTCTACCACAAAGCCACACACACACATCCCAACACAGAGAGGGAGAGAATCTCAGCGACCTCTCATGACTACGGAAGGGTGTTGTTCTGGAGAAATGAACGTCTAGTCCCATCTTGTTCCACAGTTGGGGTCCAGGGCCGCTAGCTACAACAGATACCAAACTTGCTTGTACGTTATGTACATCGGAGAAGCCGGCATTTAAGCTGATGCACTAAGTGTCACGCTTCGAAAGCAAAACGACCTGAGCGTTAGGCCTGCTTGCTTGGTGGTTCTTCTTATAAGAGAATTAAACAGATTCACGAAGGATAAGTCTATCAGTGGTTGATTTCTTCCTACACAGTTGGGAATTGTCAGTGCTATTGCACTCATGTCCCACATGTGGGCTTCCCAAGGCTGAAGTTGTGAGGTAAAATTCAATTTCCTCACTGCCCACTGTGAGAACGGAATGCTGGATTGACCCAGCAGACTTTTATCTTCTTTTGGTATTGTATTGATTTGAAAGGATTTGAAATTATGACACTAAATTTTGCTTCACCGAAAGGCTGGACTTTTAGTGATTTTTTTTAAAGCAATGGGGAAAATGCATTGTAAAGTGTGGGGTAATTCTTGCTTCAGTGCAGTGTCATCTAACCTCCCCTCATACATTGACAAAGAAAAAGAAATGTGTGTGTTGCGGGGGGGGGGGGAGAGCAGGGAAAAACTAGGGAAGGAACATAAGTAACTAAGGCCCAGACTGGATCAGTCACCAATGAGGGTTTCCCTTGAAATGCAAACAGCAGCTTTACGGGTCTTGGAAGGGGAATACACTGGTACCTCAGGTTACATATGCTTCAGGATACGTATGCTTCAAGTTACAGACTCCGCTAACCCAGAAATAGTACCTCGGGTTAAGAACTTTGCTTCAGGATGAGAATAGAAATCGTGCTCTGGTGGCACGGCAGCAGTAGGAGGCCCTATTAGCTAAAGTGGTGCTTCAGGTTAAGAACAGTTTCAGGTTAAGAACGGACCTCTGGAATGAATTAAGTACTTAACCCGAGGTACCACTGTATGGCAAGGAGAGCACAAATTCCCCAGCCAGTCCTCTAGATGCTCAGGCTTCCCTGAGGGTAAACCACACACACACATTAATTACAGTCATGCAATTAACGTCATGTTTCCTTTGGCCCCGAGGGCAATTTGTTAGTTATTGTAAACAGGGAAGGGCATAGCTCCATGGTAGAGAAAATTTGCATTTTATTTTTTTTGCACCCTTTTGCACAGGTGTTGGATATGGAAAAAAGGAATGTGTCAGATAATTGGAATGTATGTCCACTGAAATATGTTAGACTATTGATTGGTGGGTAATGTGAGCCTTTTTGCAAATTTACGGGCTTATTCAGATGTATATTGGGATCCATTGTCAGATATTAATTCATCACAAATGCCATGCCTTGACAGTACTATCTTTGGGTGGGTTATTATAGCTCCGGATGAGGTGTTTTTCAATTCTGTTACTTCAAATTGACTTTAAGTTTGTTACGTTTTCCTTCCAGTTCAAATAAATCTGTAACCAGTTGCTGCCAGGCTCTGCTGGGTACCTCCCTAGTTATCATGTGTTCTTTTTTGTGTTTTTGATGTTTTGCACAAGTGTTACAGGTTCCGACCATCTCCTCTCTTTGTACATTAGGTCAGTAGAAGGTGTGCCTTGGCCTTCATTTTCACAATACCATCTCAAGGTCTTCTTCATGTTCCAGTATCTCTGGACACATTGCCTTTGAGGTCACAATCCTTTCCCCTTTCAGAATCAGACCATTTTCTACTGTTAGCTCTATTTTATCATTCCAGATATACAGTAGACCACCCCACACTTATGGTTTCTTTAAGGCAGACAATATCCTGCCTCTCTCTGTTTTGTGCCTAGTTTCTTCCAGTTTGTTTATGATTGCGTTGAGGTCTTTCAATAGCATGTACACCTGCTCTTCTAAGTCTTTTTTATCTTTGGCATTTCTGTGGGTGGCATTTCTCTTAAAGGGGCCACATGCCAGATATTTAATTGATAATGCATATGTTAAATGTCAAGGGACTGCTGACCATTAGGTCCAGTCGTGACTGACTCTGGGGTTGTGGCGCTCATCTCGCTTTACTGGCCAAGGGAGCCGGCGTACAGCTTCCAGGTCATGTGGCCAGCATGACTAAGCCGCTTCTGGCGAACTAGAGCAGTGCACGGAAACGCCGTTTACCTTCCTGCCGGAGCGGTACCTATTTATCTCCTTGCACTTTGACGTGCTTTCGAACTGCTAGGTTGGCAGGAGCAGGGACCGAGAAACGGGAGCTCACCCTGTCACGGGGATTCGAACCGCCGACCTTCTAATTAGCAAGTCCTAGGCTCTGTGGTTTAACCCGCAGTACAAATAGTATATTTCTGGAACATTTATGCTCCTCTGACATGGTAACCCTCAGGACTGCAAACTCATACATTTAAAGCACCCTGCTCCCAAGAATCCTGGGAACTGTGCTTTACCCCCCATGGAGCTACAATTTCCCATACTCTTAGAAAACTACAGTTCCCAGGATTCTATGGGAGCAGGGAATATGCTTTAAATGTAAGGCGTTTATGCAGTATTTCCAGAGTTGAACCTGACAAAAAGTCAGCAGGGCACTGCATCATATGTTTCCTTCTTTGTTGCCTGAAAATTGTCCAAGGGAAATTGGAGTTCTTGTACAAGTGTTCCAAAGTTGTTTTTGTCGCTGTTTCTGATTGCATCCCACCCAGCCCCATAAAACAGTGCACTTGGCACATTCGAACAATAAACAAACATTCAATTGCACGGAAGACCTTTGGTTTGAAACAACAGACTGGAGACAAATAAAGTGGCTTGTTATATTTGATACTTGATAACATGCTGATAACATGCTGTAGCTTAACATTATGTGCCTGATCAAAATTTATTCTGACCTGACCCTAGACATTCATTTGGAACTAATTTCTGTTGGCTTCCCATAAATGTGCTAGCATGCAGCCTTAATATATTAATACAGCAGATCACAGTGCCAGCAACCATGGAAAAGCTTGTCAGTACAAGGTCCACAACTTCATGACTACATAGTTATGATTCAGTGTTTGCTTGAATTGCAAATAAAAGTAGTTTTGAATATACTTCTTTTCCCACTGGAACCTTTGGGGTTGGGGTTGTGATTTCGCACAGAATTCTGTGCTGTATGTATGAACCAATCAGCCAAATTTTGTTGAATTATCCAAGCTATATAATTTATTCATCATCACTTATTTGAATGTGGGGAGGGGCAAGCGTACATTCAAGGGACCTTGAAGCTGCCTATCTATTGTTAAGTACACGGGCAGCAAACTGAGCAGGAAGACATGGCCCCTGACCACAATCTTCCCCCGTTAGAGTGCATTGAATTTCTATTTAAATTATGGCACTGTTTTGTCCACATATGTAGAAATCAGCAGATGCATTTTTATGCAAATCTACTTCACACTGGGTCTTCATATTTTCTGGAGAAGCATAAAGAACCATCTTAACCAAAAGCTGCTTTGAGGATATTTTTCTTTCTTTCTTCCTCTCCCACCCTAGCTACGATATCTTTTTATCTTGTGATATCAGAGGCAGGACATGGGACCTTCTATGAAGCAGGTCCTCTAATACTGATGCTGATTATTCTTCTCCTAACTGTGGGGCTAGGAAAGGTAGAAGCTTCAAAACCTGGACTGATCCCAAAACAGCAGTTCGCCATCCCAGGAGAAAACCAAAAGCTAGAAAAATCCTGGCCGTCCTGAAGTTGCCAGAACCCACCTGTCAGCTCCATGTCCACCACCAGAAGTGATGCTGGACTCAGGTTCTAGGCAGCTTCCAGCAGTTGCTAGCACATGCTCCTATGTTCTCCCAAGGAGAGGGTTTGGAACTGGGTAGAAAGGGTGAAATGAATCTGGAATCTTTCTCAGCAGAGCTAATCCAGGCTGTAATCATATTATGGCCTGTGCTAATTAATTGGGCAATTTTTCATCGCTCAGAAAGGCTTTGTGGTACAGGTGACTTGGTGAAAGGTGGTCATCCTAATGCTAGTGATGATTTGAAATTACTTGTGTATTAGACAGCGTTATTGATGCTCTTTGGAAAGTTTCCAGTCCCAAATCAGTTGATGCGGCTTGTACAAGGAATGCATGGGGCAACCCAGCCAAATGGGTAGGGTGGTATTATTATTATTATTATTATTATTATTATTATTCACTAGCCTCACTCCCAACTTCCTGTGGTCATTAGAACATCTGAGCAGAGCATGCAAATTGTATGGGTATAGGCTTTTCCTGCTATACTCTAGTTCACCAGATGCCAATCATATATCTCAATATGAAAACAAGCTCCACTTTCTTGGCAAAGGCTGCATCATTTGTAAAATAATCTGTCTGTTTAATAATGCATTCTATTGAAAAGGAATGGGAGGATTTGCTTAGGCATGATTCATCACCGTCTGTTACAATAATTATAAGGTTTTTTTTTCTTGCTTCCCCGGTCAAAACGACCTTATTTTTATAGGTTTTTTTCAGTGCTTGTATGCTTTGCTTTAGGGTTTTGAAAATAAGTTTAGCAACAGAGACACACCTAATTCATTTGCAAGAGGCACTAATAGCCTGTCTTGTTTTCTTCCACATTTCTGTTTGCCATGGTGCCAGAACAGAAACGTTTGTACAACTAAGTTTGATAGGTGACGCAATTGCAAGTCCAACTCACATTTTGATTGCTCAGTGAAATTTCCCATCATTTATGAGTGGGGTGCAAAGTGGGGGCTGTGATTCATGGTAATAATTATTAGCATTTATGTCACTCTTACATGGGACGCGGTGGTGCTGTGGGTTAAACCACAGAGCCTAGGGCTTGCCGATCAGAAAGTCGGCGGTTCAAATCCTTGCGATGGGGTGAGCTCCTGTTGCTCGGTCCCTGCTCCTGCCAACCTAGCAGTTCGAAAGCATGTCAAAGTGCAAGTAGATAAATAGGTACCGCTCCAGTGGGAAGGTAAATGCCGTTTCCATGCGCTGCTCTGGCTCACGAGAAGCGGCTTAGTCATGCTGGTCACATGACCCGGAAGCTGTACGCCTTCTGCCTCGGCCAATAAAGCGAGATGAGCGCCGCAACCCCAGAGTCGTCCGTGACTGGACCTAATGGTCATGGGTCCCTTTACTTTTACCTGTGTCACTCTTAGAGCAGAACCTGTGGCCCTCAGATGTTCCTGGATTCCAACTCCCACCAACTCCAGTGAAATCCTGTACATGTTCTATTAAGAAACAAACACCTGGGACTTACTCCCAGGTAAATGTGTACAGTGTGGCAACCTTAAGTAACCCATTATTTCTCATTCCTGTCCCACTCCCCAGTCCTCTATCTTCAATAGTGGGATGATATAGGTCTACCTCCTTGGCTCCCAACTGCAACATTTTCAAAAGTATGTGTTCCATGGTTTGGCTATTGAAAAACGGGGTTCGCAGTAGCTAATTGGGAACTACTGGCTTACTTTACAGGGTTGTTGTAAAATTTGCCTAGTTAATGTATGCATTTTTAATCCCTAACCGTTGGACAAGCTTATGACTAGCAATGAATGGATGCCAATTGCATATACAATATTAGGCAAACCTGACAGTCTCAAAGTTGAAATCTGTTTTTTATCTTTTGATTTTTGTGTTGTGAACTGCCCTGAGATCTACGGATGGAGGGATGTAGGGTGGTATACAAATTTAAATAACAACAGCAGCAGCAGCAACAACAACAACAACATCATATTTAATTTTCTACAAGTAGCCCAGTAAAAATGTCTAAATAACACAACATTTCATTCCTGTTAAGGCTGCAAAGTACTGTAATTTGCATAAGAATATTTATGGAAAACCTACATAACTAGAAACAGCACGAAGAAACTTGCATATATATATTTTTGACAATAGACTACCCCAAGCCAAATTCCAATGTATGTCAGAGTAGTAAAATATCCCAAAGCAAATTCATGCATGTGATGTCAGAAGGACTCTAAAACTGTTTCTTTGGATTAGTTTTGTTTGAAAAACTCCATCAGACTTTTTTTTTACCTCAATACTTTCCACTGGTTGTGACAAAAAAGCACTTCAGTAGCAAAAATATTGGGATATTTTGTGTCTAAGCAGTTTCGCTTATATGATAGAAAGAAAACGATAAATAAAAAGTGACTGAAATTGGAGGACATTGTTTATTATTGCACAGGTGGCAATGTCCCAGAAGGACTATGTTAATAGGTCAACTTGTGTGTAAATTCTGCAATGAAAGGTGCACCTGGAGTTGAATTTTCTCCCAAATTACCAGCCACATCCGTTACAGGGGGTTACACTATTTTTTTAAACAATTCATTACTACTACCATTACCGTTATGAAAACTGCCTATAATTACCAATCAAAATTCCAAATCAGTAACTTAAGATTATTTTATTTATTTAAGCAACACATTGATATACAGCCTTCATAACTGCTTATCCCAGGTGGCTTACAAAAGCAACAAAGAATGCAAATAATAATTAAAACAATAAAATTGGTAGCAAAAATAAAATCCATTGGAACAGCAGAGCGACAAAGTCCCTTCGTAGTGTTTAAAATATACTTTTCTTTACAGTGCTTAATATCCAGTTCATTAAAATCCCCGTAATTATGAACAGAAGGTGTAGCCGCCTCTAGGAACATTCTCGTGTGTGGGTTGGCCGCTTCACTAAGACTATGAGCTCAGCTTAGTTCAGGAAGAGAGCAGTTACAGAAAGCATTTGTGGTATGAAAAGTTATGACATTTCTGTAGGAAGTAACGGTTTCCTTGGTAACCTCTAGATTAGATTACTGCAAAATGTTATATGTGGGGCTGCCTCTGAAGATGCTTTGAAAACTTTAGCTGGTGCAGAATTCAGCAGCCTGCTTGTTCAATGGGACAAGATGTTTTGAGCATATAGCACCAAACCTGGCCCAGCTGCACTGGCTGCTAATTAATTTCCGGGCCCAATTCAAAGTCCTGGTTTTGATCTATAAAGCCATAAACGGCTCAAGAACCACAATCCCTCAAGGAGCACCTCTCCCCATATGAACTGACCTGGAGCCTGCTATCACCATGTGAGGCCCTTCTTTGTGTTTGCCCCTCCACAAGAGGCCGGGAGGGTGGCAACACGAGAACGAGCCTTTTCTGTGGTGGCTCCCTGTGTGTGGAATGCTCTCCCCAGGGAGGCTTGGCTGGCACCTTCATTGCATACCTTTGGGTGCCAGGTAAAAACAGCCCTCTTCTCCCAGGCCTTTGGCAAATCAAACTGGCCTTTAAAACTGGGGTGTGTGTCTGTGTGTGTGTTTGTGTTTTACTATTTTGTTTGCTTTGCACGCTGTGCATTTTTGTGCTTTTTATACTGGAAACTGCCCTATGATCCTCGGATGAAGGGTGGTACATAAATTTAATAAAGCAAATTAGGTTTTTCTTTTATGTGAGTGTCAGGTCTGGTTCTTCCATGTGCACATCCCCAGGTAAGGCTGAGAAAACATAGAGGTCTGATTTGGTGTAAGAAAGCTTCCTAGGTTCCCTCACACCAGATACTCACTATATATCAGATCCACACGTCAGCTGGCTTGAGAGCCCTTTCCTCCATGTTATAAGAAGAGAGCACTTTAAACAAACACTCGCATCAATGAAGTTTTAGTTTTTTGAAACCGTACAGTGCAAAGTCCAGCCCTCTGCCTTCCAAAAGGGAATAGCGGCTGTGTTGGGGAGGGGGGTGGGGGGGGAGAGCTGTTGACGTTAATAGTACCTCAGACTGACAGACTGGTAAGTACTTGACTGGGAGCAACATGACCTAGCAAAACACTTCAGTGTTAATAAGACATTAGGGTGGGTGGATGCTTCCATTTATCATCTAGCCCATCGGACCCACAAGATTCTGGAACAGCTTGCTGGGTTATGGTGTAGCCCTTATTTTGTTTCCGTCGTGGCCACAGAACATAACAGAGATAGCTTTGAATCCTTCCTCTGTTCTGCTGTCACAGAAGAATGTTCGTGTCATGATGACCTGACCAAGTGTTCAGTTGCACACACACTGCACTGTTTCCAGAGGGTTACTCAGTCAGGCTGACAGGCTCTCTCTTCTGAATCAAAGGGAGGCAAACTCCAGCAGAGCTGGAGTTGGCAGCTATCAGCCACCTTTGCAAGTGCTCTGGCAGTGCTCAGTTCACGATGATTCAAATCACGAGGCTGACTTAGGGACATAATTCTGGGAGCCTGAACACCTCAGCTGTGTAAGGTATAGTGTATGTTTTTTTTGTTGTTTTGTTATGTTGGGAACATTTGCTTATTTCTTCCTCTTGTGTCACTGAGATTTTTTCCCCCCAGGTGAGATTTATTGTGAAGAGCTACGTTATCTAGCCCTGGTGTGGGCTGACTCCCAATTTTCTGTGGCCTCTCTTTTTTCCTTTACTCGGATCCCTGTGGTCCAACAGTGTGTTCTAAAATCACTAAGTAAGAGAGTGCCTAATTGGTATTTCTCAGTGGTTGAACATAACTGCTTTATTTTAAGTGGTCCTGAATGGGCACTCTTGACTTGAGAATATAAGTGCTTGTCACTTAAACCAAGGACTATGTAGTTCTACATTATTTTCAGGAATCCCAGCTACCAGCAAGCTTTAGGTAGTCTACTGAGGAAATGTCCTATAGTCTACCTGCGGATACCTCTGCCCATCCTTAACTTAATTACATGGGCTATTGAAGTTCATAATTCCATCATCTTTTTTTCAGAATTACGATTATACTCACGCTTCTGCCTTGTTATAATGGCACATTGTTTCAAATATTCTTTCCTATAACATCTCTTTAACCGTTGCTCGCAGAAGTATTACTTGCTTTCTAGCTCTGCTTCATGTCATAGGAAAGAAACACGGGCTTTTCAAAGGACAGAATGCTTGAGGGGAATTTTCATTTCACAATACACATGTTCAGAAAGTAATGCCTTTACTGGATTTTATTTACTTTTTTAAAGCTCCCTCCTTTTGCACCAACCATTTTCTGGAGTTAGATTTGTATGAAACAAGATGAAAGCTGACACAGAGGAAATTGTTTCTAAGCCCCAACGTTGTCCTTGTACAATTTTGGTTTCAGGTTTCCAAGAGCAATTGGCTCTATAAAAGGAATGTTTTCCCAGTTTCGAAAACCTGGGTATTTTTTGCTACTTTAAAAACTTTATTTTTAGGGAAGGTGTGACCATCTACTTCTTGGTCCTGATGCTTTGAGAAGATGGCCCTGGTGCTCCCTCCCAATTCTACAATTCTGTGATTCTATAATTCTATGATTCTATGTCTAAACTGCAAAAGCAAACTACTTCAGTTGCTGTTTCCCATCCCTGCCAATGGGAGTCTTGTCAGGGGGTTGGGGACCTCTTAGCCTAGAAATCTCAACACTCTCTCAGTGAAACAGTTCCCAGGATTATTGGAGGTGTGTGTAGGGGTGGAGTTTGAAATGGCTAAATCAGTTTCAAATAGGAATGCTTACAGTATCAATGTACCTTGTGGATGCAGAAGGCGCTTGTCGGAGGAACTAATACCTCAAGGTCACCTTTGCTTTGCTTAGAAGTAGGATTACTTGGATTTCAGTACACCGGCTGCCGCTAAAAGCATACGCAGTCATAAGGTAAGTGCTAGAAATTATGGGAGTGATGTGTTTAAATCGAGCTAGTATCAGCATGGTCCTCATCTTGAATTTGTATGCAAGTTATTAATAGAAAACTAAGAACAGAAGGAAGGCAGAAAGGCAGACAATTCAGTGCTCCTTAAGGAAGATGTATTTGTTTTTAACAGGTGTAGATTATGCTCTGTTTCCCCCCCACCCCGTAAAGACCTGCCTGCCACAATGCTAATTTGCAGAGTCTCCCTCTCCTCCTGCCTCCAGACCTTTATTAAAAGTCTAGTCTACACCGCTAGAGGAAAGGTCTAATGTTATTATGATGTGCCTTAAGAGCTTATAAAGTAAAACACATGTTTAATATTTCAGGTTCCCCCCCCCAAAACTCATGCTATCCCAGTTGCTACCTTGTAGTTGACTGAGAATGCAACCCTGTATGGCTTTCTACTCAAGAAGTAAGCCCTGCTGAGTTCAATGGGACTTCCCAGCTCACTTTCCCACTGCCTCTTGAGCCTGTGTTTTATCCCCGTGTGGATCACATCTCTGTGGGGCTTCGTGCTCTGAGGCAGGTCATCGTTATTCCCTCATGCTTTTTTAAAGGCGTCTAGACCGAGGGTGACTTTCCAGAAGCCACTGTTAAAGCCTAGATGAAATTTGACCTTATGTTTTAAGCCTGCATACGCAAACACTCTGCACTGAAGTTGCCATACCAACTGCCCAGTGAAGAAGCGTAACACCCAGGAACCTGGGATGCTGTTTCCTTTTTTTTTTATAATATTTTTATTAGAGAATTTTTTATAACCACAAAAACATAACATAACAATACAATAAGCACAACAAATACATAAACAAAAAAAAACAAAAAAACAAGTACAATTTCATATCTTAATTTCTTATACCTTTCTTCTCCGACTTCCTCATGCCACCCTTTTCTGTATTCCAGATTCTAATCAATTATTCAGCAAATCTTCCCTTATTTTAATTTAATTTAATCTCCTGGGATGCTGTTTCCAGAGGCAGAGGAACTGTGCCTTTGTGTGGGTTGGAAAAAGAACAGGCTCCTTGGATTGGTAACACTGGAATTACAGATCCTCAGCATCACAATATCAAGACGGAGCGGGATCCAAAGTATGTTTAATTAGTAGTAAGTCCTACCGTATTGAGTCCAGGCTTACTAGTCCATTTTAGCATTATATAGTCTTAAGGGCATGAAGAGGCACCGTGACATTGAAAATTAAATATAAAGAACTAGTGGGCACCATTCGCCCAAAGCCAAGCACACTTAAATCCAGTTGGGTTCAACGCATGGTTAAAACCCGTGGGATGTGAAAATGTCACCCTACCCACGGAGTGTGACCCATGTTCTCCAGTGCCGATGGGGCATTTTTGCAAGTGATGTAATAAAACCCACACCTTGCAGTCAAGCTTGATAGTGTGCAACTGGAGGTTATAAATAGGGGGGGGGGGAGATATTAACCTGAGCACACATTTTCCAGCTAATGCTCATTTTACATTCACCTCGCAGATGCGGGGAATGCCAAAACCAATTTAGGAAAACTGCCTCGGATCCAAGCTCTGGGAAAGTAGAGTCCCAAAGCTAGTATGCACAGGAGATTACTGAGGAAGTGAGTCCTCCTCTTCTCCTCGGGACTATAACTGCAGTGATTCCCTCCTTATTTTTATTTGCTAACACTGCCTCCTTCGCTTTCCTCTCCTGCCTAACAAACTCCACTTATTTAAAGTTTGCCATTCTTTCAGACGCAGCTTGATTGTGGTCTGTTAACTCAGAGGCACTAAGTTCTTCCAAAATATGCAGACGAAGCAAGGGGATGATGGGGGGGGGGCAGAAACAAGCTGCAGGATGGCAGCCAAAAACTCTGGGATCTGAGCTAGGCATTAAAAGACACTGCCTGGAGAACTGCGAGCTAGAGACACTTAACGGAGTTATTTTATTTCCAAAGTAACACCTGCAGCGTTTATGAGATCCTGTTAAGAAGCAGAAGAAATCTGCATTAGAATACAGTGTTTCCTGTAGGAGAGGAAGAAAAAGACACTTACAGGATGCAGCTCGGTTACCTAATGTATTTATTGCCATATCATATATTAGGCGTTAGCCTGCAGTGTTGTTTCTGTTCCAGACTTGCAGCCAATTGATTAGGGAGCTGTTCTCCACGACTCAAGGGACAAAATAAAGAGTAAACACAATGGCTGGGTGTCTGGGAACTGACAGTCCTCACTTCAAGGCAAAAGATGGCTCACTCTGCATTAGTAACGCTTCCACTTTGAAAATTCACAGTGTCTGATGCTGGGTGCTTTTGAAGCATTGCTGCTATTTTGGTGTGTGTTTGTGTGCATAAGAGGAGGTATTTTCTGTTATTTAGGCTTCCTGGTATAATTTGAAAAAACATACTTTGTATTTCAAGGGACATTTATCAGAAACGCAAGGAGACGTGTCCCCTAATTAAGGACATTACATATGACCAGAATGTTCCCTCAGGCTGAGATTCTAATCTGTGAACTCTGGTTTTCAGCATTACGTATGTTACAACTGCACTGTAAGGCCGCATATATGCCATACAGTGAAACGATGTGACTTCTACCAAAGAATCCAGGGAACTGTAGCTAATCCACCACAGACCTACAGTTCACAGCGCCCTTAATAAACTAAAGTTCCCAGGGTTATTTGGGGAAAGTCATTGCTTGAGGAGGTGGCCCAAAACGGCAATCCAATTTGCCTTTAAAAATGTGGATGAGGGTGTGACCAAACTTTGTGATGACTGAACTTGAATTTGGCTTCCTTGCCTGCTAGGAACAGCATGGAGACCGGTTCAAAATCTGATTTGAACTTCAGTTCAAAACCCCTTTCTTCGCCTTGCAAAATCACGTTCTTCACTTACTCTGCTAGTTACTTTCATGCCTGCAAAATAATATTGTGTGATCTCTGGTGTATTATCCTAAACTGCTTTTTTGAAGGGTAGATTTATTCTTTGAGTTGCTGATGAGCTCCAGTGCAGTTTTCATTTCCTATCCCCTTCACTAAGTGATAGAATTGTAGAACTGGAAGGGAACCCAAGGGTCATCTAGCCCAACCCCCTGCAATGCAGGGATCAATTTAAATTGCTCTTCAAGCTCTCTCTTTCTTTCTCTTTGTAGAATTCTTAAAAAAAATAAAATGCAGTGAATAGCATCATGATAGGGTTCTGTCATCAGACGTTAGGTTGCAGACCTGACCACCCTCCCTTCTCACTTCCTGTTAACATGGAGCCTCTTAACAGAGCCTGCCAGTATTTTTTCTGATCATTGTTTGGAATTTCACAGACATTTGAAACCTGTGCCACCCCCTTGTGTTTGTGAGCGACTGAAAGGCATCAGTCTGCACAGCAGCAGATCTAGAAGAGTTCAATAGCACAAGAAAACGAGGCCCAGCACGTCAAGCTTCCTGTTGCCTATTTTATTACTCACTTAGCACATTCAGGGTCACCAGCTTGTAGCTGTCACCCAATACTGGTGACAAGAGATTTGCAAGCGCTTTCGAGACCTTAGCTTCCACAGTATAAATGCAAGCAACCATCTCGTATGGTTAGAAATAGGGATTTTTTTGTTTTTTATTTGCTCCGCTGTGCCAGTGCCCTGCTCATTTTTCCAAACAGCAAAATAATATGTCAGATAATCAGATGCTTGGGTGTACTATATTTTGTTTTTATTGTTAGGAACCCCCTAAGCCTGAAGAAAGTGCAACAGGAAATTAAAGCCAGCAGGCATTAATCTGTGTCTCAGGGTGCTCTGCACAAACATATGTGCACGCCAGCCAATTGCTCATCGCTCAATCATTCATCACCTGTGAACTCTGTGTATGAATGGGTGGGCCAGCTTCCTTGGCAAGCCTTATGTTTTGAGCTGATGTGAGGCAGCATGACAAGTCTTGCCTGTGGGGTTCAATATTGGAATGGCTCCTTCAGAGATGTGAGTCATCCCTTGATATATGGCTGTCATCAGACGATGCCTTGAGGGAGGTGGGATATATATTCCACAAAGAAACTGGACACAATTAAATGATGCCTCTGCAAAGTCTGCAAAGTCTGACTTTAATCCATTGTTTCCCAAACTTGGATCTCCAGCTGTTTCCGAACTGCAGTTTCCATCATCCCTGACCACCGGTCCTGCTAGCTAGGGATGATGTCCAAAAGCAGCTGGAGACCCAAGTCTAGGAAACACTGCTTTAAGCAACGGGAGGTTAAATCTGGCATCTTGATTCACCCAGAAGTAAATCCCCACTGAATTCAGTGGAACTGACTCCGACATCAGCTTGCATTTTTTTCTGAGTACTCTCACCCTCTGAGGTAAGGCAAGAGGTGATCAGAGAGAGGGCATTATTTGCGGTAGCCTCCTTTCTTTGGCATTGCTTTCCTAGGGAAGTTCACCTGGTCCGGTGCATGTGTTGTATCTTTCTGGCACCAGACAAAAGTCCTTTTACAAATCTGTTTCAGTTTAAATGTTTTGATTGCTGCTGCTATGCCCTTTTGAGCCTGTCAGAGTAATTACATTTACATCTTCCATTAGTATTTTTTTTTAATGATGTTGTGCTTCTTATTTTTATGTAAGCTATAAGTTATGTAACTTCCTGTCATTTACCTGCAGGATCTGCTCAGTGAGTGCTGCCAACTGCCCATCATCTTTGCCCTGTCAAGAACAATGTCAAACTCATGGATAGATGCCTCTTTGGCATTCTGAGTGGTTTCCTTAGCTTGTGAGGACAAAACTTGATTTTCCTCTCTTCTCTTTCTCTTTCTTGTTTCATGTGGAATAGTAAATAAATAAAACAAGCCCTCCTCAAACTGCAAAGAAGATGGGGAATTCTTATGCTGGGCAGCTCAAGACCACACGCTTTGAAGAAGTGCTGCATAATTCTATCGAGGCTTCTCTCCGGTCCAATAATTTAGTTCCTAGGCCGGTTTTTTCACAGCTGTATTTAGAAGCCGAACAGCACCTTTCCTCTCTAGAAGGTAAGAAACGTTGATTTGACATTTTTATTCAAGTAGAAATTGAGCCTGTTTTGTTTTGAATGATCAAGAGATCATCCTGAATATTCAGTCCTCAACCAACACAAAGTTGGCAGAGCCGCCACTGGGTGCTGCCTGGTTGGTGTTGACCTGCAACGGAGCCTCGTTGGTGGTGGTTTCCCATTTATGGAATGTCCTCCTTGGTTAGGGGCATCTTTCTCCCTCGTTATTAACACTGGAATTTTAAATAAAAAACCTTCCTGTTCACCTAGGCATTTGATGGCTGGAAAATAACTGTTTCTGGCAACCTTGAAATGATATTTGATTGCTTTTAATTTTTTAAATTATTATTTGTTGCGGTGGTTGCTGTTTTATTGTTTGCTGTCCTTGGCTGCTTTGGGAGGAAGGGTGGAACAGAAAGTTGATTAAATGATGAATAAATAAGCGTTCAAGCATGATATTCCTATCCCCCAAGCAAAGTCACTGGAATCACTTCACCACCCACCAAGCCAACTTGTTTTACTGCTAAACTTCAGGAACCTCTGTGGATCTGACAGTATGCAGGCATCATTATTCTTCTGGTGCAACTATTTCCTCCTGTTAATTGCTGGTCTCTCTTTATTGGCTTGAAGGGCATTTCCTTTGTATCTTCTTTTCATGAGCACACTTCCTTTCAAAGCAGTCTAATTACGGCATGGAAAGAATAATTATCAATGCAATATGGCGGGGTCTTTAGGCAATTGCATTGAAACGTAATTGAAATATTATTCAAATAGTTTTGAACGATATAGCTACTCACCACCTATGGAAAAACCCTATTTAGGAACAAATCTGTGGCCATTGCACACATATTTCCCTCTCTCCTTCCTTTCTTCCAAGTTGAACAAGGGCTTTTTCATTTGCATGAAAAAAAAATCACCATTGTTTAAGTGTCCATCTGCTCCCACTGCTTGCTCCCCACATGGAAAACCTTAGATTTCATGAACCTTAGATTTCAACAAAGTCTGATGTCACAAAAGTGGGTTATGACATCAACTGGGAGAAGATGCTGCCAGAACATGGTCTTTGTTTTAAAACAAAAGAACTCTTTTCACACTTGTTAATGGATTTAACAAATCGCTGGGTCCTAATCCTGGTGTTCTTTGTGTGTGTGTGTTTATATATATAATTAGCAAGAACTAAGTGCGTTTATCCAGATTATTATTATTATTATTATTATTATTATTATTATTATTATTTTATTTTAAAAAGCATGCACGCCGACAGGGCAGAAAAAATATTTAATTATTTCATTTAAAATGTGTATAAATTGCCCATTAGCTTTAATACTGCCTAATTGCTATTGTGTGGCTGGAGAACGATATCCTATTGAGGTGCAATATGGGAATAGCCTTGCTTCCAAAGGGGAGGCCGTTTGCTATTTCTTTTACCAAAAATAACAAGGGGGTTGCAAAATGTGCCCTTCCATGAGAGGGGGGAAGGAAGTGTTCATACTTCACAAATAGTTTTTAAAATTATAAAATAAAATGTCCACAAAATGCCAGGGCACCGCTATGTGGAATAGCGTAGTGGACTTCCTAGTCCCACCTTATCATCTTCTCATTATTAAAGGGCCAGAAGACAGTTAATGCTTGTAGCTAGGAGTAATAACCTTGAGCAAAATAATAATGAGAACAACCCAGCCATAAAAGTAATTTAGAAAACCATTGATTTCACTGGAAGGGATTTAAGCACATGTTTAATTCTTATTGAAATCAGTTGGACTTAAAATACTGCCAATTCTTGAAATGAAAACTTCTGGTAGATGGGCAGAGTCTAGGGGCAATCACAGAAGAGTTTCAGGAACGGAGTTTGGGCGTATCCAACATTTTTAAAAAGCAGATAGCTGGGTGAGATAGCTCAGTTGGTTAGAGCATGGTGCCGATAACACCAAGGTTGCAGGTTCAGTCCCCGTATGGAACAGCTCCATAGCCCAGGGGGTTGGACTAGATGATCCTCAAGGTCCCTTCCAACTCTACTGTTGGATTCTAGTGCTTTTGAGAGGTCCACGCTGTAGCCAGGTGATTTTTGGTGTGCCTGTATACGCAGCCTAACACAAAAATCAATATCTGGACCGATTTTATTCTCATTAGCTAACCATTTATTTCATTGGCCGAGAGGGGATGTGTTCTTGCCCTCTTGAAAACAGACACAATAAATTAAAAATTGCGTAGTTAACGGAGAGGCAGTATTTGTTTATATTCTCCCAACAATTTCCTCTGTAGTCTGCCTATTTTATTTATATGATTGCAGGCTGAAAGTGCAATAATAAAATAGACTAGTGCTTGTCATCGTTGTTTGCCATGAAGTCTGCTTCTGAGCCTTTTCAGGCAAAACCGTTGGAACAAAAGGGCACTCCTAGACTTCAGACCGCAGGCAATGTCTTTCTTTTGCATTACGCTGCTCAGCAAAACAACTGATGTTCAGAGTGGTTGTGATCTTTGCTTGGATGCTTTTGCTGGACAGCTGTGTTATTTCCATAGATTTTCCTGCCGTTTTCCTTTCGGCATGTAGTCAAAATTTATGTGACTGCTTCGTACCAAGTTAACTAAATTCTCTGTGGCTTATATCGAACGTGTGCTTTATTCATGCTTAATGTATGCCTTATGTTTAATTCAAACACTTAACACATCAATAGCTGTAACCTAACTGAATATATTAAGCAAGGTTTTATTTGTCATCTGAATCTGGCCCAGTTTGCTCAGTGCCTCAAAGCATGTAGAGCTTAATGCAGCTCTGGACAAAAATAATCATGCTTTTATAATGACTGCCCTTTAAAGGGTTGTGCATGTATATTGAAGTTTTGAAGAGCTGATCTACAAATATTGGTTTAAGCTGGCACTATGAACACACCAAAGGCATCTCAAAATCATAGTTTGCATACATCTTGAGTATTTGAGGGCCTTGATCCAGTGCCGTGCAATTGTCCTCATCCCTCACATCCCCCAATGTGAGTGTAAGCAGTGCAAGCGTTCATTATAGTGAATGGGAACTTCACAATCATTTAATGTTGCAGCACCTAGACTTTTGAAACTCCCTGCCTATTGATATCAAGCAGGCACCTTCACTGCACTCTTTTCAGTGCCTGCTAAAAACATTTACATTTAGACAAGCCTAACTACCCTTGGGACGCGGGTGGCGCTGTGGGTAAAAGCCTCAGCGCCTAGGGCTTGCCGATCGAAAGGTCGGCGGTTCGAATCCCCGCGGCGGGGTGCGCTCCTGTTGCTTGGTCCCAGCGCCTGCCAACCTAGCAGTTCGAAAGCACCTCCAGGTGCAAGTAGATAAATAGGGACCGCTTACTAGCGGGAAGGTAAACGGCGTTTCCGTGTACGGCTCTGGCTCGCCAGAGCAGCGATGTCACGCTGGCCACGTGACCCGGAAGTGTCTCCGGACAGCGCTGCCCCCCGGCCTCTTGAGTGAGATGGGCGCACAACCCTAGAGTCTGTCAAGACTGGCCCGTACGGGCAGGGGTACCTTTACCTTTAACTAGCATGCTTAAAGGGACGCAGGTGGCGCTGTGGGTTAAACCACAGAGCCTAGGACTTGCCAATCAGAAGGTCGGCGGTTCGAATCCCCGCGACGGGGTGAGCTCCCGTTGCTCAGTCCCTGCTCCTGCCAACCTAGAAGTTTGAAAGCACATCAAAGTGCAAGTAGATAAATAGGTACCGCTCTGGCGGGAAGGTAAACGGCGTTTCCGTGCGCTGCTCTGGTTTGCCAGAAGCGGCTTAGTCATGCTGGTCACATGACCCGGAAGCTGTACGCCGGCTCCCTTGGCCAATAAAGCGAGATGAGCGCCGCAACCCCAGAGTCGGTCACGACCGGCCCTAATGGTCAGGGGTCCCTTTACCTTTACTTTAACTAGCATGCTTGGGAAGTTGAGATGTTTTTTAATCTGATTTAGCATTTTAACTTTTGCATGTTAAAGGACTGTTGTAAATTTTTATTGAGTTTCTTGTTTTAGCTTTTTTTCTAAACCGCTAGAAGGTTTTCTTCCTTTAAAAAAACAATCACACGGTATGTCACTTTTATGAAATAAATAATAAAATAATATCCCCAGACAGTTCTCCTCTCTCAGTGCCATGGAATTATTGCACAAGCAACTTGCGTGGCAAATGGAGGACAGGGCTGGAAGAGGATATGGGAAACACGCCCAAGATCTCCCATTCCTTTTGGCACCCCCTCATTCTGCCCGCGCATGTACCTATGATCTTGCACTGGTGTGGGGATGAGGGAAGCAGGGTTCTGTTGGACTCTGTGTTTCTTAGTCCTGCTCCACTAGATCAGGTAAATCGTATAGGACAAGATATAGTGGACCAGTTCACAAGAACCTTAGGTGGGAAGTTGGTGGATTTGCCCCCGCCCCCTTGGGATGCTTGTGAGTTCACACAAGCACGTTTGTCACTCCACAACTGCAGCTTGACTTGATTCCTTGTGTCTGTGAGACAGTCACCATGGTTCAAAAGTCACAGGCCACTTTCATGTCACCTGAACATGCTGTGTCTCTTGGTGGAGGCAGTTCACATGTTATTTGTTGTGAGTTGAGTGACTTATTATTCCGGAAAGTGCTGTGGGTGCTTTTCTTCTCTTACACCAAATTCACACCTGTTCCCTTTATTTACCTGCTTTTCTGTAAAGTCGGAAGCTACTGTTTAGCTCATTAACTCAGCGCAGTCCTCACTTCCGTATTTGAAGCTTGGTACCTGCGGCTGAATTTGCGAAACAGCTCTCACTGATAAAGGGGGAGAAACGTTATTTCCTCTCATCTGAATGCACCATTTACCTGACCTCTGGTGACTGTGCTCACGATACCTTTTAGCAGGCAACAGAGTGGATAATGAGGAAGATGAGGAGGAAGAAGAGGAAGAGGAGGAAAGTTCAGAATCAAGCAGCCCCCCTATCACTTATCAGATGAAGCCGCCTCCTGAAGGTGGTTGCACTACTGACGGTAAGAAATTCATACAGCCGGGTGGCACGTTTAGAGGTGCACGCAGATGAAGCGGCTTCTTCACACCGATGACTGAGAGCACATGCGCCGAGTTGCACCCAGCATTGCGTGTGCACATGACGACTGTTGCATCAGGAGAGGCCGGCCAGGTTGCGCCCGGGCTGACATCCCGCCAGGCCAACATCCCGCCAGGCCACACCACATCCGGGTGACATTCCCTTAGGCCTTCTCTGCTCCCTCAAGATTGGGGATGCTGAGCCCTCTTCCAGTGGACATGGCGGAGGGCTGTAGAGGCTTCAGCCCCACAGAGTTGGCACGCCTGACTGAGAGTTGATCCTTTCACACAGAATGAAACCTAAGAGTTCAATCCAGCAAGCCTTAGGCATGGCTACATTCAGTCGTGGACTTAAACTAATCAGGACTGCGTCATTTCTGCTGCTTTCACTGGGATCCATGCTTAATTCTGAGGCCTAGTTGATGTTTAGGCTGTGCTATTTGGGACTGCAAGTGGAAGCCCCCATGATTGAATGTCTTGCTGTGCATTTATTTCTCCACATAGCAAAGTCAGAGAGAGTGGTTCTAGTCTAATCTTCTCCCCGAGATTATCACATTTGTCTTCTATTTACACCCTGATTTTCACTTAACAGAGTAGCACTTAGAGTTTTATTTATGAAGGAACATTCAGTTATGTGAGCCCCCACCTGAAGTCTGAAATGGTACTGCTCAGAATTCCTCAGTGAAAAATAGGATGTCACAATGAACTTTGCAGATTGAATTTTGCATGAAAAATTACCTTTAGGATAATAAGATTTTGGGGGAAATGATAATAATTGTGGATTGCTTTTAATCTGTTTGGGTCAGCTTGTTTTAAAATGTTTGGTATTATTACAACTTCTAAAGAAAGTATTAATCCGAACAGAGATTTTTACAGTTTGAGAATGGAGATACTATTGTATAATTGTTAGCAAAACATGACTCAGAATGGCACATTCCAGAACATCTATGGATGATGTACAGAGAAATTTAGGGTATTTTGAATGGTAAGCTCAGATATTCGTTTTTAATGAGCATTTGCATACCAGAGTTGTTTTCTATAAAGTGAAAGAGTAGTCTTTATTTCCAATTAATTCAATGTCCACCTTTTTGACTTGAAAATTACTTAGCTCCTTCTGGACGGGATGCCACATGTACACTGCAAAAAGTAGAAGCCCTGAGTTGCATATAAAACTGCACATGTTAATTTATATGCACAGATGCAAATTTAGAAATAATTACTTTAAACAATTTAAATAGAAATACAATACATCTCACCACAGTGAAGAAGACTGAGCAGGTAACCTATGCGCCTGATTGGTTTGCTGCCCAGGGGCTCCCTTTTGATGGGCAATTCCTGGTTCTCTCTTCTTATGGTTCTTCATCTTTAAACTGGAATTAGACCTGACAGCTCTTCAGCTAAGAGGACTGTAAAATAGGATACATTGCCACCTTAGACTGAGTCCTGAGACTGGCTAGCCTACTGAAGTCCCATGTTTATGTTGTGCCACCTTAGACTGAGTCCTGAGACTGGCTAGCCTACTGAAGTCCCATGTTTATGTTGTGCCACCTTAGACTGAGTCCTGAGACTGGCTAGCCTACTGAAGTCCCATGTTTATGTTGTGCCACCTTAGACTGAGTCCTGAGACTGGCTAGCCTACTGAAGTCCCATGTTTATGTTGTGCCACCTTAGACTGAGTCCTGAGACTGGCTAGCCTACTGAAGTCCCATGTTTATGTTGTGCCACCTTAGACTGAGTCCTGAGACTGGCTAGCCTACTGAAGTCCCATGTTTATGTTGTCACTTGCACTTTGCTATTTATTGAGATATCTAGTATCCATGTGTACTAATTTCTTTTCTTTCTTTTTTTTTTAAAAGGATGTGCTTCAGGGCATGTCTGTAGCAGCTCCTTTTTTGTGCAATCTGGCACCGAAAAGAGCACATGCCGTTGGTTTGGCTTCTGCCTCATTCCAATGTCTCGCCAATTATTGTCTCTCGGTTGTTGCTCCATTTCCTGGTTTCTCTGTGTGAAATTTAGCTCCTCATTAACTGGGTACTAACTTTCCTGTGATGGCCCTTGCATATGTTTGGACAAATGCCGCTTAGTGTGTCCCTCATCCTTGCCATTGTCCTTCCCATGTACTTTCACCACTGCAGCTTTTTACCCACTTTGGAATGCTGAATTTGCTTATATTAACCGGATTACCACTTCCTGCTTACTGTTTTGCAAAAGGTGATGCACAAATCTTCAGACAATATAATCCAGAATTTCCTTCGTAGCAACTGTCCACCCGTCTCTCTGGGTGACCAGAGTCCATAATAATAATAATAATAATAATAATAATAATAATAATAATACCCCACCCATCTGGCTGGGTTTCTATTCCCACATCACACACACTTCATTATTGGAGCCATTTTCCTTTAAAAATGCATATGCCAATATTCCCCTCTCGTTTGTTAATTTATTCTGCTGTGTTACATTGTAAGGAAAGAATGCGATTGTTTCTGAACTTGTACAGCTTAGGCAGTTTTGCTGTCCGTACTTCTGCATCAATCCCTCACCCCTTTACACATTTGAATCAAAATACAGTGGTACCTCTGGATGCGAACAGGATCCGTTCTGGAGCCCCGTTCGCATCCTGAAGTGAATGTAAGATGCAACTGCGCGTGCGCGGGTCGTGTTTCGCTGCTTCCGCGCATGCGTGTGACGTCATTTTGAGCGTCTGCGCATGCGTGAGCGGCGAAACCCAGAAGTAATGCTCTCTGTTACTTCCGGGTCGCCACGGAGCGCAACCTGAAAATATTCATCCCGAAGCTACTTCAACCTGAGGTATGACTGTAATGAGAGATATGTAGATGCAACCGTGCATATTCAGTGGGGATTTATTAATTTTATCCTGGACCCACAGTTCCGAGAAGAATTTATTTCTTTAAAACACCTTGGCTATTGTCTTTTCTTTTTTTTCTTTTCAAAAATTTCAAATTTATTCCACCAGTTCATACATAACCTACGGTATATGATTTGACTAAAATAGTGCTGTTGTTTTTCCTCCTCCAGGTTTCTGCCAGGCTGGTAAAGATTTGAGATTAGCATCGGTTTCAAACGACCCAATTGAAGTGCCTTCAGGGTTTCTACTGGTTGGCGCCAAGTCACCAAACTTACCGGATCACCTTTTAGTGTGTGCCGTAGATAAGAGATTTCTGCCTGATGACCAGGGGCGCAATGCCTTGCTAGGTAAGTGGCGGCTGTGATCACAGCATTGCTGTAAGTCAAGGACCCTGTGGCCCTCGTAAGATTTTGTGGGATTATTGACTGCCATCATCCTTGACTACTGCCATGTTGACTGGAACTGATGGGAGTTGGAGATAAACCATTTCTGGAGAGCCAAGGTTTCCAGTTTCTGTTGTCAGGGAGAAATGACAAGATTAGCCCCATCTCATTTTGATTCCTGGTATTCGTCCTTGTTTTGGAACGATTTAACCTTCTGTGCAGGTGGCTGAGCTTAAGGAAAGGTACGGAGTGAACCTCTATTTTGCAGATGCCGCGTTACCTTTAATCCAATCCAAGGTTATAATCATTGTCAGATCAGTTTGCATTTACAGTTGCTCAGGCGACACCTTGAATTACTAGGCCATTTATGGACATTTCCAATGCCAGCTGTCTTTGATCTCATCTTGTGTTGATATACAACCTGTTCCTCTTCTCTTTTGAGATGTGGTTTGTGATAGCAACCCATTAGTGAAGCTGGCTGCACAGAAACAGAGGCTCCCTAGGGTTGTCATATTTCTAAAAGTGAAAATCTGGACACAAATGGTTTTTTTTCTGACATGGGTTTCCATATGCCTAGGTTTCCCTGAACATTTTAACCGATCCTCAGAAATTCTGTCAGGACACTGTTTTTGACGGACAAATCCAGGATATGCCTGGGAAATGCTGGACATATAGCAACACTACTCCCTGCTGCTTTCTCAGTCTCATCACCTTCTTTATGAGATATATATATATATATATAGGTAAAGGGGACCCCTGACCATTAGGTCCAGTCGTGGCCGACTCTGGGGTTACGGCGCTCATCTCGCTTTATTGGCCAAGGGAGCCAGCGTACAGCTTCCGGGTCATGTGGCCAGCTTCTGGCGAACCAGAGCAGTGCACGGAAATGCTGTTTACCTTCCCGCCAGAGCAGTACCTATTTATCTACTTGCACTTTGACATGCTTTCGAACTGCTAGGTTGGCAGGAGGAGGGACTGAGCAACGGGAGCTCACCCCGTTCCGGGGATTCGAACCGCCAACCTTCTGATCGGCAAGTCCTAGGCTCTGTGGTTTATCTAAAACCCCTATCCGGTGGGTTGTAGTGGTTAGAGTATGGGTTAGGACCAGGGAAACTCAGGTTCAAATTCCCACTCACCCTCTCCCTGAGTAGTTCTACTGGGAGAGAGCCTCTGAGCTGTGGCTCCCTGAGGTCCAGTCCTAGCTGCACCAACTATTCAACACTCATGCCCCATAACTGCAATTCTAATTATAGTACCTTGGAAATATGGCAGACCTGTTTAGGGCCTTTGTGGCGTAGATTGAATCTAGGGCTGTGTGCATGCCCTAAATTTAAAGCACATCCCCTAACAAGAGAAAGAGTTATGGGAACTGGTTAGTTAAGTGTGCTGGAAATCGTAGCTCTCTGAGGCATAAGCTACAGTTTCCAGCCTTCTTTGGGGGCAGAATATATGCCTTAAAATGTGTGGTGTGTATGCAGCCTTGCTCTTGGACTTGAACTAGTTGTGAAGGGTGACTTTGGGTCATCCTCTCACTCTCTTTTACCCAACGTACTTTACTGATCTGTGAGGAGAAGAGACAGTGTTAATCTTACATAGGCTGCTCTAAGCAACTGGAAGGAAAAGTGAGATACACATGTGATGGATGAAAAGATGATTGTCTACTGTGCTAGAATTAGTGTGAGTGGGTTAGGATCTTGGTACAAAACAAACTCTGGGGAGGAAAAAAAGTGTGATGAGCGCTAAACAAGGCAATTAAATAACATTTTCCCAAGCTACTAGTTAGGCCTGGTGTTTAACTTTGAAGAAACTCTAATTACTTTGTGCTCTGTCACACACAGTTCTTGAGAGCTTCACATATGGTGTTCCGCACCATATTGAATTCTTATGTATTTGAGAGTAAATGCATTTGCTGTTAGGGTTGCTCCTAACAATATTGCCAGGCAACAAGGAGCTACAAAGCGATGCCCATAAAAATCAAAAGGATGCAATGTGAGCCCAGTATAAATAAATTTGGGATCTGAGTTTACAACCAGCTTTGTGAGAAGCGGTGGAGTATATAACTTCATCTGGCAATAATGTGTCTTGCCATGAGATCTTGCTGACTTTGATGGGTCACAGTACAATTGGCCTGCGACCGTAAAGGAATTAAAAGGGCTGTAAATTTGTGGTGCGTTGTCATTTTAAAGATACAAGCAGCAATGTTGAACCACTCAGCCCATTCATGGCTTGCGCTATTAACAGCCTAAGGTTCCTAAGGCTGTTAACACAGAGGAAGTAGTATATGTGTTAATTGCACGCTAAACCAGAAGAGGGGGGAAAAGTAGTAAGAAACATTTGGTAATAATAACGCTAAGCCTACAATCCTGTGCACACTCACTTGGGAGTAAGCTCCGTTGAACGCAGTGGTGTGTCTTCTAAGTCAATACACAAAAGGATCAGGTTTAGCAGTTATTTGCAATGCTTTTGTGTGCAGCTAAAACGTTGGATTATTGCCCTTCAAGTTATTTCTGTGTTCATTTCTAAACATTTAAAATTATGTTTCAGCACCAACTGAAGCAGAGGTTCCCCTTGTGCTGGCAGAATTTCTGGTGGCAAGTTTCTTGTGCTTTGCTTTCTGCTTTTAAAATGCATGATTCTGTCTAGTAGCAAATCTTCAAAGTCAGTTCTGTATAAAACATCTGAAGGTGCATCTTTACATGTTTCCTTGATAATGCGTACCTTCTTCATCAAGGTGCATATGTAATATTTGTGACTAGGATATTTCAGTTGTCCTTAGGGGACCAAGCAATGATGTTATGATGACACGAGCATTTCCTTGTGGCAGTCTGACCGCACACAAGAGAACAATGCCATATCAGATGCATAGCAGCAGGGATGGAACAGTCAGTCTATTTCCATCTGTGACATTTTCACATGTGCTCATCCATAACTCTGTTCCAGCTTATTTCTGCATTAACGGGTGGCGCTGTGGGTTAAACCACAGAGCCTAGGACTTGCCGATCAGAAGGTCGGCGGTTCGAATCCCCGCGACGGGGTGAGCTCCCATTGCTCGGTCCCTGCTGCTGCCAACCTAGCAGTTCGAAAGCATGTCAAACTTCAAGTAGATAAATAGGTACCTCTCTGGTGGGAAGGTAAACGGCATTTCCGTGTGCTGCTCTGGTTTGCCAGAAGTGGCTTAGTCATGCTGGCCACATGACCCAGAAGCTGTATGCCGGCTCCCTTGGCCAGTAAAGTGAGATGAGCGCCACAACCCCAGAGTCAGCCACGACTGGACCTAATGGTCAGGGGTCCCCATTACCTTTACCTAAGAGTTATCATAATGAAAATTTGCATTTACATCTCCAATTCCTTTATCTCCCCCAGAGATATTTGATTTCTGGAAGAATTTTCATGTATTTGATCTAATAACCATATTGAAAAATTTAGGGAGAGCAAAAGCTGGCGGATGACGAAGTTTCAGCCCACATATCTTTCTGGGGAGTTTAGATCTCAGCAACTTGTGACTGAATTTTCAAAGCTCAACAACTTCAAGGATTCCTAATTTCTCTTGCTTCCTCTTGTTGCTGCAGACCACAGTGACATGCACTACACAAGGATGGTCACATGGGATATAATAATGCCTGCCTCGAGGGATGTATGCTTGTGTGTGTGAACTGACCCACATCTCAAATTGCTTGCACAACAAGAAATGTCCGTATTATTGAAATTGGTGATTCATAGCATGGTGTGCTTTGGTCTCTGTCACTCTCTGATTGTGTTGCTCTGGAATCTGGACAGTGGTGGACCTTGGCGTCTCAGATTTCAGTGGCGCCCTGTGTGATGCCATAATCCAGTGGTGAATTTTGCCTTCCGTTGGATGTCACGGTTTTGGCCTTCTGCAGCACCCCAGAAGCCCCACGCCCAGTGCAACTGAATTGGTTGCACTCCCCTAGATCCGCCTTTGATCTGGATGGTAGGAATTCATTTCACAGTCCATCCAGCCTGCTAAAGCAGTGTGGAATAAGTAAAGTGGATTAATAAACTGGGCCATGCTGCTTTAGAGTAGAGTAGAGTAGAGTAGAGTAGAGTAGAGGAACAGAAGCTGGTTGTTGGGTGGGATCCTTGTTTCTCTACTCTTATTGGGCCATTTTGACCAGTGGGCTTTGGTCTGCCCACCTCTCAATTGTCTGACATCACTACGATGGCAGATGACCCGTTTTCCCTTTGTAGCACCGCAAGCTGCACTAAAAAGAAGAATCCAATCCCAGCCAAGTGGGGTTGGGATTGCCTGTGCTGTGGAGTACCCCGGGCAAAACTCCATAGCATAGCCAATCCCAGCTGGCTTGCCTCACTACCAGTTAGCTGATTGGCAGTGACAGCGAGCCTCCCTTGTCAATACATAGTTGAGAATGCACTTCAAGGCTCCCTATTGTGCATTGGTAGCTGTCTGCCACCTGTCTGCCACCTGATGTTACAGATGACATCAGGTGTTTGTAGCTTGGGGGATCTGGCCTCGCGGGTCATATTGGGATTTATCCCAGGCCTGATTACGCCCTCAGACCAGAATTTTCCCAATCCTGGCCTATAGATTAGGGAGGACTATAATATGCTTCCAGATGGGTGCTTCATATTGAAAATAGTTTTTTTTAGCTACTGCAAACAGATAGAGTTATTAACTTATTGATTTTTCCTTAGGGAGGTTAAATCTTGATTAAATCGGGGTGGGGATAGTGACATTTTAATGCCGAGGACATTGTGCAGACTCTGCAAAGAAACTTGCATGCAAGAGCAGCACTGATCCCACAATAAACATCTACCTGGAAGCACCCAGAGTACTGATAACAATAAAAAATGCTGCTGAATTTTGCATAGATGCACCTGTATTTGAGGCACTTGAAGGAAAATGGTAGTTGGCAAACTGTTGCATACATCCTTTGTTCTCACGGCCACCTCTTTGAGGAAGACCGTCATTATATCCCCATTTTACATAATTGAGACCAAGAGAATGAATTCTGCCCAATCCATGAATGATTTGGAATTTGGAATGGAGATTTCAAAAATTCAAATTCTAAGTGAAAAGCATTTTCTTGATATTTCCTAGCCATCATTTTTGAAAGGAGGAAATGACAAGTATCAGACCCGACTTGAATGTCCAGTCATTCCACCCCTGCACTTTGGTGATAGTCATAGATAATAGAACCATAGAACTCTAGAGCTGGATGGGACCCAAAGGGTCATCTAGTTGTGACCCCCTGGAATTCAGTGAAGTGGGAGATAAATGTAATCAAATCAATAAATGGGTGAGGAAATAAGTTCTGCAGATATTCAGAGATGCTCTTAAAAACACACACAACCATTTATAAATCTCAGGGCAGAGTTCTTGCAGTGGAACAACTGAGCTCATTGACTCCTATATAGACCCTAACAGGTACTGCTGAGCCAACTCGGAAGTTATCAGGATTTTCTTTAAGACATCCTTCAGCTGGAATAGGCTTGGTAAGCTTGGCTTCAGATCAAGCCCTGCCTGCAAATAAGCTCAATATTTGTAAATTGATGGAATCAAATTTTATTTATCTACTTTGGTATGGCTCTCTTCCTCTCTCTCTCTCTCTTCCTCTCTCTCTCTCTTTCCATCCATTTGTTTTCATAAAGCAGGGGACCCTGTTTCTTCCTTAATCTCGTTTGATAACCTTGAAGGAAACTGTTCACAAAAGGGAAATGCACCCCATCCAAAAGTGTCTTAAATGGTTTCCTGAGCATTTCTGAGCTGGCTCCACCACTGTCTGTGGAGATGCCCACAGGGCATATATAGGCTCGGAAGGAAACATATCTGTGCATTTAGTAATTTCCTTAGTAGCCTCTTTGACTTCTGTTTCATATTCATGACAAGCTAGTGAAATGCCTGTGGGGCATAAATCAAGTCCGTTTATTGATTTTGTTTAGAAGGTTGCTTTGGTGGTTCCAGCTTGCTTGCCTCCATGACTTACTTGAGTTGGTCATATTGGAGGTTTCTTCTTCTTCTTTTTTTAAAAAAACACCATTCTGTCTAGCCTTCTTATGCAAAATATTGGCACCCTCTCCCTGCGAGGTGCAAGTATTCTAGCTATTAAGTAATCTTTGTTCATCAATGTGAGAGAACTTCCTCTCCGAAGCTTTTCACGGTACTTTTAGGAAACACACGTCCTATGAATCTCTAAATCAGTGCCATACATTAAGACAGAAAATATTGCCGCGCTCTGCATGGGGCGCTGAGACCCCTTTCCTGTTTGTTTTGTTGCCTCCACATAACAGCCTCCCAAGCTTTTTGCAACAATAACATTCATAAACTTCTAAATCTTGCAAACCTATTAATACAGTTCTTTAGAATGAAAGAAAGGCGAGGGTCAACAAGGGATAATATTTTTCAGTAATGGCTGATCAAAATTAGAAATTAATTAGGGATGGGTAACCTGTGGCCCTCCAGATGTTGTTGGATTCCACCTTCCTTCATGCCCAACCAGCCTGACCAATGGTCAGGGATGGTGGGAGTTGTAGTCCAACAGCATCCCGGAGGATCACGGGTTTGCCACTCTGTATTAGAATAATGAAAAGTCTGGATGAAAACAGTGGTTTATTAACCTAGTGGGTACATCCCTATCTTGCTGAGAGGATATTCTGTGGAGTCGGTTGCAGCGTCCTGTGGCAATTTAAAGATCATAGCTGCCACCTGAGGATTACATTTTATGTATCTGATGAAGTGAGCGCCCATTCACAAAGGTTTATGCTGTAGTAAACTTCTTAGTCTTTAAGGTGCCATAAGACTGCTTGTTGTTGTTTCTCCAGGGACGGCGCTCTATAAACCGGACACCCTCCTCCTGCCATTGTTTCCCTGCCCTTCTCCCCCAGAAGGCCTCCTTATTTTTCCTTTTTTTTTTTACTTCTACTCTCTTGAGGAAAGTCCTGACGTATAAACAGTGCAGCTCTTGTCTCTTATCATCTTCCTCCCTTTTGCCAGAGAGCTGCGTTTGCACGGTTTATCTCCATGCTCACTTGTAGGAAGGCTTGGTAAAATTCTCCGGGGGGAAATGAAGAACCAGGGTGGGAAAATATCAAGGATTCATTCTCTTTTCCTGCTAGAAGAGCATTAGAGGCTTTTTGCCTGCCATGCAGAACCAAGCACTGTCCTATTATTCCAAGGGTGCCCCAACATGCCATCTGAGGAGAAACAGGAATGTGCCTCCCTCTCTTCTGCCCCCTGCCACCTCACCACTTCTGCAGCTGCCGGAAGAACCCCCCTCTTGCTGAAACTTGGCGACGCATGGTGTCGCTCTTCATCTTCCCCATCCCTAGGGAATATGGGATAGTACTTGTTTCTGCCCGGCAGGCTGAAAACTTATAACACTCTTTTGGCGGGAAAAGAGAATCCTCAATTTTCCCCACCCTGCTTCTTGATTGAACTCAAGAGAGTGGGGGCGGCATCTGCAAGGCTGTTATGTTTTTCTTCTTTGCTCCAGGGGCTACAGATCAAATCCCCATTACAGGGACAGCAACTGGAATGACCATCCCATATTATATATATTATATATATTATATATATTATATATATGTAATAAATAATAATAATAATACACTGTCCAGCTAACTAGGTTGCCACAGCTATTCCGAGCAGCTTCCAATATATATAAAAGCACAATAAAACATTAAACATTTTAAAACTTCCCTATACTGTCCAAGGCTGCCTTCAGATGTCTTCTAAAAGTTATAATTTACTTATCTCCTTGGCACGGGGGTCCCATAACTCCATACCCACCCCCAGCACTTCTCTGATGAAAATAGGCACATCCTAAGGAAAAGGGCATTCTAGGGGCATTCTAGGATCAAATCAGAAACCGGGAAGGCTTCTGTAAATCTGGGACTGTCCCTGGAAAATAGGGACACTTTGAGGGTCTGCCATGTTAAGATTCAATATCCAGAAAACGGCTAAAATCACACACATCTTTGTAATGTCCAGAAGTCAGGGTCAACTATGAAATGTGATCCTTCCATTTTGAATGTGTATGGCCATTAAGAATATAAGAGGGACCCTGCTAGATCAAACCAAAGGCCTATAGCAGGGGTCTGCAACTTTTAAGACAAAAAGAGCCACTTGGACCCGTTTCCGAAGAAAAAAAAAAAAGGGAGCCGCAAAACAAGCCAAATGTAAATAACCGCACATTCTTCCCCTTCCCCCATTCTCTCTCTTTTCCCTGAGTCTATTTCAGATAGCAAAGAGGGGTATGGTACCTCTCATATCCAGTGGCGTAGCGTGGGTTGTCAGCACCTGGGGCAAGGCAAGTAATTTGCGCCCCCTAACCCGTGGATTTTAGCAGGGGCAGAGAGCTGCGAGCGTGCCCCCCAGATGTTGCACCCGGTGCGGCCGGCCCCCCCTGCACCCCCCACGCTACGCCACTGCTCATATCCATTTTTTGCAAAGCACCATGTGCATAGAGGGCATTATACAAATTAATACATAGGAAAGTGTCTGTCCCTCCCTGCAGTTCAACTCCCTCTCTTTTTACTAACAGAACATATCCATTCCTTCTGCTGGTGCAACTTTCTCATCATTTCTACATAACAGCATTTATAAACCAGTGCCAGAGAAACTGGGTGAAAGGAAGGTGAGAGGGAAGAGATATGAATATTTATGTGTATATATGTATACATACGTACACCTACACAATTACAGGTTTGAAGCCAACTTAAAATAAAAAGAGCTGGTAAGCAAAGGAATCTGTAGTGCTTTCCATGGGATCTGGGGACATGTCAGCTAATACTCTTCCCTTTCGTCTTCATTTGCTTGTCTCTGCAGCAAATCTCGAGGGGGAAGGGAGAAGGGCAGGAATTGCATAGGCACGAGAGAACGGGGGAAATCCAGCATGCAGGATTTTGGTGCCTAACAGCCCCCCCCTCTGCAATTGCTCTTGTGCTCCCCCGCCTCTGGACCCCCTCCTCGTCACTGACGTAATTCACCCCTTCCTCCCTGACAGGGAGGGCGGGCCCATTTTGTGGTTCACCTCAGGTGCTCTCCCTCAACTCAGCGGCCACTCAGAAGCAAGGCACGGAAAAGGATCCCGAAGCACCACCGCCACCCCTCTCACACACACACACACACACAAAAACCCCGCCCCGCCATTTCCCTTGAGCGTGCGTGCGCTCTCTCTCTCCCTCGCCTCAGGTGCCTCGCGCGCGGGGCTGAGGAGAGCATGGCCTGGGAGAGCGTTTCCCCTCACCGCCGCCGCCCGTCCTACCCCGGGGGAAGCTATGAGCCATGAATCTGCCTGGCAGAACTTCCCTCCAGCGGCGGCAGCAGCAGCAGCAGCCCTTCTCTGGCCGCCGCCTCCTCCTCCATCCCAGCAGCCGCCGCCTCTCGAGCTCCGCTACCGCCACCACCTTTCTTTGCCCGGCTCGGCTGCCCAGCTCCATCCCCCTCCTCTTTCTGGCGCTTCTGCTTTTCTGCTCAGGGTCCCCGAGGATCTGCGGAGCCGCGGCAAAGGTGTAAAAGAGCCGCATGTAGCTCCGGAGCCGCGGGTTGCCGACCCCTGGCCTATAGAGTCCAGCGCTATTTCGCCCCATAGTGACTAAAAACAGATGCCCCTATTCGCGGGTGGCGCTGTGGGTTCGCGGGTGGCGTTGTGGGTTAAACCACAGAGCCTAGGACTTGCCGATCAGTAGGTCGGCGGTTCAATTCCCCGCGACGGGGTGAGCTCCCGTTGCTCAGTCCCTGCTCCTGCCAACCTAGCAGTTCGAAAGCACGTCAAAATGCAAGTAGATAAATAGGTACCGCTCTAGCGGGAAGGCAAACTGCGTTTCCATGCGCTGCTCTGGTTCGCCAGCAGCGGCTTAGTCATGTTGAACGCTGGTTCCCTCGTCCAATAAAGCGAGATGAGCGCCGCAACCCCAGAGTCGGTCACGACTGGACCTAATGGTCAGGGGTCCCTTTACCTTTACCTTTAAAAATCCTATAAGTAGGAGATGAGGGCAATTGCCCTCTCCTGCTGTTATTTCCCAGCAACTAGTACGTGCTCTGTCTGATCCTGGTGCCAACATATAGCCATTGTGACTGGTAGGCATTGATAGTCTTATCCTCCACGAATTTGCCTCGTTGTTGTGTAGGTTGATGGCCATTACCACATTCTGGCATTATATCTTCAGACGTTTGTAAAGCCTGAACAGGGAAATGGAACATTGGAAGCTGACACAGAGGGACCAGATGTAATATAGAGGGCTCAGTTGTTCTCCCTCTCCGTAGTTCTCCCCGCCCCCACCTGCCCTTGGCCTCCCTCCTCCAAATGTCACAGCACCCAAGAGGGATGCTAGTCTCTCAGATGAGGTCTGGTGGAGTCAGCCAAATGTAATTAACATAGACCACTGAACACTCATCAGATTGTAACAGCCTTCGGTCACTCTTGATGCAGGTTGGTTTTGAACTGATGACCTAGAGGTGAAAGGGCTTTATCTGTCAGACTACAAATATTGATCTCTAGCCATCTTGCAGGCTCAGCCTTGTGACATAGATAAATTGGAACGCATACTGGATAGCTCAGCTCTCCTGACCTTTGCCATATCTACAATGTATATGGAAAATCTGCTTTATTTAGCTTGCTTACAGAATGAGCAGCCCTCTCCTATTATGTGTTAGGTCCAGATGTTTGTGTATAACTGAGGCATTACGTACAATGAGCATCCCATTTATTGAGTTGCTGGTAAGATTAGTGTTGTGTTTTGACCCCTGTGCTTGCTGTAATATCATAGTATAGTAAGGCTGCCCCAAACTCACCCATGAAAATATTTCAAGGTGAAAGGGTGTGTTTCACAACCCCCTGCTTTCACATACCGTTCATTGCTTGTTACCCCCTGATATACAGATTCAGTGCAAGTTTATTTGAAAACCAGAGGTTTCTACGTCAGACAATCCTATTATTATTATTATTATTATTATTATTATTATTATTATTAAACGTATATACCACTTTTCATCCATAGATCTCAGGCTCACAACATAAAATTCACAACATTAAATTGCTATCATGATTGATAGCCGTTGATAGTCAGCAACACAATGACATAATGTAACACATTATGCCAAATCCGAGTGAGGAGAGAAAGCATGATGCTCACTCCAAATAGGTTTCCTGACTATACTATGTAGTCAATCAGATTTGGCTGTCGGGTGATGTCACAAAACCCAATCAAATTCTATGTCATGTTTCCTGCTCATACTTTGAATGCAGGCCTCCCCAAATAATTGCCAAACTAAGGAGGGTATGTGTGTTTCATGAGGGTGATTTTTTTTCATGACATGTGCTTTCCTACCTGACTTTGACTCAGTCCTGAATAAGATGCCTGCAAAATAGAGGCAATGTTTGGAATTTGAAATATGGCTGCAGATTTCTGAAAAGCAATATTTACTGGTGTGTCCAAAGCCTAATCCTAGTGGAAGCACAGGACAAGCAACCTGAAAGTTGAAGCAGCTAGAAATCAATGTGAGAACAAATTTCCCCCGAGTTACTCACATGCTAAAAGGGTCCTGTGAATAGGTGTTTAATTGTTCTGGTCACTATTGTTAAAAACTAAAACGTGTAACCGAGTTTTGTAGCCATCCCATAACATCAATTTGTCATTCTTTCCCATTTCCACCACTCTATTGATTGGTCTGTCTGGCATTCTTAACAAAGAGAAATGGGATTTCCATCCCTCTCCAAGATGTCATTAAAACTACAAATTAAAGAGATGGGGGAGTTAGTAAATGCAGGCATTTATTTAGAAACAGTTGACACCCATGCAACATTTATGTGTCTTTTTGTGTGTGTGCACGCGCAAGGAAAAAATAAATAAATTCCCAACAGCCACGCCAAACAACTTGGAAGTGCATTATCTGTACTATGTCGCTTATCTCTCTCCCATCTTTGTGTATGTTTATTTCATCAGGTTTCTCTGGCAATTGTATCGGCTGCGGCAAGAAAGGCTTCTGCTACTTTACTGAGTTTTCCATTCACATCAATCTTAAGCTGACCACTCAGCCCAAGAAACAGAAACACTTAAAGTATTATCTGGTGAGGAATGCACAGGGAACTCTTACCAAAGGATCTGCAATCTGCTGGAAGGGGGCAGGTGAGATAATGAACCTGTCCTGTTGGAGCTCTGGAATTCCTCCAGAGGTTTAGATATGCGACTCCTTAGAAATAAATCTGAAATTGAGGGAATCAATGAAAATTCTTTAAAATCCCAATAAAAATACTTAAAAGAAATGTATGCATTTACTCTGAACCAACTAGCCTGATAAACCTAACCCTGCAAATCTCATGTCCCAATTTGCACTTTTTGGGGTGAGCAAATCTGCTGTTTGTATATTTACTAGCTGCCTTGTGCCTGGCATTGCTCAGGAATTCTAAAAAACTGAAAATTCAGTCTAGTTTCGAAAGGTGCAGTCTGCCATCTTGATTCAAAATGGTGTTCAATTTTATCCAAGCATAAACGAAAAAGTCTGCTCCCTGACCTTAAGAACTATTGTGCAGCATTTGGTTAGAATATTAACAGATGTCCAAAGGCAGAGTGAACAAACAACTTCTTGAAATATGCTGTAGATTCATGCTTACATTGGCAAACATTGCAGGGAATGAGACAGAGATGCATGTGCGGCAACCCATAGGGACATGTTGTACAAGCACATCAAGGGGCAGCTATGGCACCATGGTACACACCTGCTGTCAATTTCTAGATGTGCATACTTATTTTATGCTTCATAGAGTTTACAACTGCAAGCAGTATCCAACAATTGTTCTACTCGGCGTTAGCCTATTAAAATTAACGGGCATGACAAACTTAGATCCATTTATTTTAGTGGGTTCATTCTGAGTAAAACCTTGTTAGATACAACCCAGATGTTTATACGTAAGAAATATGAATTGACCTTTGTTGGCTAGTCTTAGGCAAAGCCTAACTTTCCTTCATCTAACCAACCTCACTGAATTGTCATGGAGCTAAAATGTTGCTTTGAACTCTTTGGGCAGAAGTGAAATACGTACAAACGACCAGATTGATGTAAATATCAATTATCAGATATGAACAAAAATTGTCGTCCCCCCCCCCACTTTGAACTAATAATATATGTGAATCTGCCTTGTGCTAAAACAACAGAAGTTCAACTTTTGTAGAAGGTTTGCAGATTTAAAGTGAGCACTTCTCACAGAATAAGCAGCATCTTGTTTGTTTTTTGCTTTGATAGAGTTCAGAAGCCGGCAGCCCTCATCCAGCACTTTTTCCAACCTGTTGTTCCAATCTCCAGAGAATACAGGCTCCTCAGCACCTGTCATGAATGAGCCACTTATAGCCGCACATCCCATAGTTCAAGCAGGGATGCAACAGATGGGTAACTGAATCTTCTCTAGCATGTTGCAGTCTCTCATTTTCTTTCCATGCATGCAAGAACCAATTGGATTGGTCGGTCCCAGCTTGGTGCCCTCCAGATATTTTAGAAGGCTGAAGGGAGTTGTAGCCCAGAACATCTGGGGGGCACCAGTTTGGGGAAGACTGGCTTGGATAGCTGCTGGTGGAGATACAACAAGATGTCTTTGTGGATTGCAATCAGCTGCCATTCTATGTGTGAGCATGAGCAGCGTGGTGGAGTTCAGTTATATGTGGTACATATGCAGCCCTTGAGAAAGCCTCTTTCTGTGTGGGCAAGCCCTAAAATGATGATGCAGGACAGGCTGGTGGCTTGCAACTGCCTTTTTGGCTATGTTAGAAAGCAACTGAAGTTCCTCTTGTCGCTGGAGCCATTTCTGTTGACGAGAGCATGAAGACCTTTTCTGGATAATATCCATTAGGTTTTTAAAAAACCAAATTAGCATTTCAAGACGGCATTCCTGTGCATGATTACTTGGGAGCAAATCACTTGAATCCAATGGGATTTACTTCCGAGTAGAGAAATGCAAGATTGCAGGATGCTTGTCAGTGTTCAGTCCTCGGCACTCTTTTCCAGCACAGAACTGTTAAGGCAAGTAAGGGCTTGCTCTGTTGGATTATTGAAAGCCATGCATTTTTACCTGGATGAAGAAAGCCCCTCTAAAATTACTCTTTCTCATTGACCTAGCGCCTGACCACCTGCCAACAACAGCAAGCCTCCCAGTTTACAATGGCAAAGACTCTCCCCAGCAACACTCGATGAAAAGCAATGTCTCTTCCATGACGAGACCAACAGTATTAGGTACCTTTGCTTATGTATTTAATATATTCCCATCCCACCCTTTAGGGCAAGGCCTCACAAGGCAGTTTAACAATAAACATGTTAAAAACAAAATGGTTGAATAAATATAATAAAATGTGAGGTTTAAAATGCATAGAGGGCCCAACAATAAGATCAATTAAAAAACTTAGTGGTGTAAAACGAATCTTTGGGAACTACTTAAAGGCAAGGTGGTGTTTGTTCTCAAGGGAGAAACACGGCAACACTGCAACGGCCCTGTCCCTGGTACTGATTTGTCCATAGAATTGCTTCATACCTTAACAGCAGGTAAAACACCTGCATGGCCTATGCCTATGGCGCTATGGGTGGCCTTTTATACTGCACATACAAGCCTCAGCTGAGCTTGGTCTTGAACCTCTTTGTAATATATGCAGGGATATAGTTTGTGGTTGGGCAGTGTTTACTTGGAGAACTGATTCCAGAAGGTGCTTCTTGAAGACTACTGCTCAGCCCCATGGCATTTGTGGTGTGGCACAAATTTCTTCTTGGGCAATCTTCAAGGACCACCTTCTCTGGGTGGGACCAGAGACCAGAGCAATGGATGTTCCCCACTGTTGGAAAGCTGGCCTTTTAGAGGCTTGCTTAGCCCCTATTCTGATGCCTTTTCAACACCAGGCAAAGACCTTTCACTTGCAGCTATCATTTTATTGTTTGAAGTATTTTGTACTTTTATTGCGTATTTCCCTCTTTTATTTTTTATTTTGTTGTAAAAGTCTTACAAAGCGCACAAAGATAGACATTCTCTCACTATCAGTTGATTGGAGGACTAAATGTATACGAAACTTATTTTAAAAATAATGTACAATTTCTTCTAGGCGTCAGGAAAAGCAACTATGCCACTTGGCCACCAGATATTCCTAATTTCTTCATTACATAGCTGGTTAATAAACTTCATTTACCTTCTTCATATTGTTCTCTATTCTTTAACATTGCCGTTACATTCAGTTTTTCCTAAGTATTTCTAGCTTATTTGGTTGGTGGGTGTTCATTGAACCTCTAGCACAGGGTTTCCCAAACTTGGGTCTCCAGCTGTTTTTGGACTACAATTCCCATCACCCTTGATCACTGGTCGTGCTAGCTAGGGATTATGGGAGTTGTAGTAAAAAACAAACAAACAAACAAACAAACAAACAAACAAACAAACACCACCTGGAGTCCAAGTTTGGGAAACCCAGCTCTAGCAATAAGAAACTTTTGCTCTGTTATTGTGACATGCTCTGGAAATACTGCTGAAGGGCGGTGTATGAGTCCTTAAAAATAAAATGCAGTTCTTTGATTTCATGATGTGCATTAATTCAGCAAGAAATATCACAGTGGGGATTTCAGCCACTGTCCCTACTGTTACAATGCCACCTGAAATAATAGGTATATTTTGCAACCATTATTTGTACGGCAGCCCCATTGAAACAGATGAGACTTAATTTCTAAATAGATGGCTTTAAGGTCAGCTGAATCTTTCTGAAACGGATTGCCCTCCCTGCATTGAGAATTATTTTAAATCAGTACATGTGCCAGTTCTGAACAAACTTAACAAGGACACAATTTAATGTTCTGGGCTGCCGGAATTAAATCTACCACTTTCGGTGAAGAGCAACACTTCTTGTGCTGTAACTGTTCCACGAACATAGTACACAGTGCCAGGAATCAAAGTCTCCTATTCATAGAACAAGTACAGGACAATAAACATTAGTGCAATCTTTACTAGACAGCTCTGGCAAGCTGCTTCATTTCTTCATCTGCTTAGCCAGGGGTTAACTTTGCTTTGTGGACAGAACCAAATCACTTGCTCGTTTGGGTAATTGATTTCAGTCCTTTTTAAAAAGAAGATAGCTATCAAATTTGCTTACATACATAAACTAGAGACCCTGACAGGGGATTTACAGTACTTGTGTTTGATTGACCCTGGGGTTTTTCCCTGTGGGTTTGCTAGAGAAAGATAAATGAATGGCTGAAAGTGTTCGTGCTGCCATCGTGTGGTAGAATTTTAATATAAATAAAAGAGCCCCCCCCCCCAATGTTTAGCATAAGGTCCTAAACCTGCATTTGTTAAAGGCCAAACTAGTCATGGAAGATTTTTTTGGTTTTGCTGGAGTTTTAACAGCTCCATGTGACTTCTTTGAAGATTGGAGAACAGGTGTTTCACCACTTCTGCAATCTAAATACAGCGGTACCTCAGGTTACATTTATACATATATATGCTTAATATATTCCAATAATTATAATAGAAGCAGCACGGTGCCAGCCCTTTAATTAAAAGCAGCCAGTTCCCAAAGGCCTGTTGAAACAGGAATGTCTTTGCCTGTCAGCGGAAGGACAACCAGGAGGGAGCCAGTTTAGCTTCTTTAGGGAGGGAGTTCCAGAGTCTGGGAGCAGCCACCGAGAAGGCCCTCTTCCACTTCCCCATCAAATGTGTGTGAGGTTGGTGAGAAAGGGGCCTCCTTCAAAGATCTCAAAACCCAGGCAGATTTGTATGAGGGAATATGGTCTTTCAGACAGCTTGGACCTAAGCCATGCTTTACTCAAATAGCCATCAAATAAGGTTGAATATTCACAATGTAAGCCATTCCCTTGCCCAAGAGGTAAGGCAGGTCATATGAGTGTGCAGCAGACACCTGATCTTAAAATAATGGTGTTGCTATCTGGTGCAGCATTTGGTGTACTGTGTTTCTTTTTCAAATGCTACTGTCCTCACTTTGAAGGCAGAAATGGACAGTATAAACAATGGAGGTCTGCCAGTGAAAATGGTAGATCCAGGTCTTGTTCTCCTTCATATTGTCTATGATACTGTTTAATATCGTTGTGCATTCTTTGTAACCAGTAGCAGGCAGTGTGGAGGGGTGGGGAGGTGTTTACCTGACCTCCTGGCAGGGGAGTTGCTGCTGTTTTCCTGGGAAGAAGAGGAGTGAGGTGGCAGGGAGGGTGGTGTGGTGAAAATGCACTGGCAGGAGCAACAGATTGTCTTGGCTGATGAGTTTGCACCAAGCTAACCACCCTGCCGCCGCCTTCCTCTCCTCTTCCCTCCCAATAAGCAGCAGGGACTCACCTGTTGGGAGGTCAGGTAAGCATCTCCATCCTCTATTGTTTGCATCTTCTAGTACTTCTCTAGGAGTTGCTGTGGACCTATGCTCTTCTCTGCTGTTATTTGCTGGTGATGCAATGTGCCATTTCTAACTTTTGAAAATCTGCTTCATGGTTTGTTGAACGAACATAGATTGAGTACTATTGATATTGGCTGGGGTTTTATTTTTTGTATGTGTTTAGTTTTTGCATACTGCCTTGGGCCTGTGCAGAGGCAGAGCAATATATATATATATAGAGAGAGAGAGAGAGAAAAAGAAACTATTTCTGTGTTCAGGCATGTGCTTTTCCTGAAAGATGTGGGTCCTTTTAAAATAGTAGTTTCTGGATTGTTTATGTTATTTAGGCACTTTAGCAAACCCAGGGCCTCCTAAAAAACGCCACAAAGGATGGTCACCTGAGTCCCCATCATCCAATGAAGCCTGGAATTTGCAGCCCAATCCACCACTCACAAGTAGAAGCAAAAATGGTAAGTGATGATGATGATGGAGATGATGATTTAAATGCCTCTGGGCGCATGCCTGCTTGTAAATTAGCAGACCTAAGAGCTCTGACAGCTGATATATTAAGTTGTTGGGTTGGGAAGGATAGCATTGACAGGAGCAATCGGTGCTGTGACCAGGTTTGAAAGTGGAAGTGGATTGTTGTCCTTCCCCCTTCATCCAGCACATTTTAACAAGTATCTATGCTGCAGTCATTTATTTCTGGTTAAACTCTCTAAATTGATTCATAGATGGAGGAGGAGGAGGAGGCGGCGGAGGGCTGTCCTGCTTACCTCACACTGCCTTGGCAGGACCAGTGTCTTCTCCAATGGTGGCCTCCGGAGAGCCAGTTTCAGTTCCTGATAACTTGCTTAAAATATTTAAAGCAAAGCCCGTCATATTTAAAGGTAACATGTCACATAGTGTATACAATAAGCACTTCAAAACAAGTGTGGCCTACTTTTTTCTTTTTTAAAAAACCCTAAACTATTAAGACATTCAGTTATCTTGCCTTGGATACCTGGCATCTAATAAGTTGTCCTTTGTTTCACAGGGCATGGAAATTTTCCTTACCTTTGTGGGAACCTTAGTGATGTCGTAGTGAGTCCTCTTTTGTATACATGTTACAAGAATGCGCAGTCTCTCTCTAGGGCTTATGAACAATATGGTGCCTCCACAATGCAGCCAATTTCAGAGGAGATGCAGCTCTTACTCACAGTCTATTACCTCGTTCAACTTGGTGAGTTTTCCTCCATCAAACGAGAGCAAATATTTTGATATGAATAGGCAGATCTACAAATGGTAATTGAAAAAGACATTGAGGGGGGCACTCAAAGTAGAGTCCTTTCAGATGTGCAAGCTTGCCAAATGGAACAATCCTCCTTTCCTCCCAAACGTGTGCTTTTTTGGGGGTTCTCCTGAACCCTCCCTGACCCAGGAGAGGGGATCACCCTGTTGTACAGGCAGAAGTCCTTGCACAAGGCTTCTGTCAACAGTGAATCCTGCCGACTACTTGAAATTCAATGTTGCACTAAGTTAAAGTCCCTTAGTGAATAGGCAATTGCGTGCCAAGACCCCGTGATCCCACAGTTCCCTAGAGGGATGAATAAACACACTCAGGACAACAGCATTTTTGGTTTTTGGCTTGAATATGCCCACAGCTTTATTGGTTACAGTAGAGATTGGTTTGGCGTAGGCATTGGGTAAGCAGTTCCTATTCCACTCCAGCCTGTCTGCTGGGAGTGTGTCTAAGAGTAAACCACAACCAAGGGGGGAGCCCTATGACTTACATCAATTAGGGGTACCCCCGCGGGTCCCCATTGGAGGAGTGGTATGCCCTAACCTGGGCATCAGACAGAGCCACTCCTCCTGGATCCTTTTAACAGGATACCCTTTCCCAAGGAGGGGCAGGCAGAGGTTCCAACCTCCTCTCCACCAAAGATCTGGGTTCACCCAGTGCCTTACCACCACCCAAGCCAGAGTGTTGACTCACCTAATAGGCACTTCTTCAGGTATTTGTATCTTGAAACTTATAGGTAAGCATCAGCAACGTAAATATGTCTTGGAAGTAAATAGGCAGCCAGTGCAGATTTAAAAATGAGGGCAATATGAACAAGTCTGATTGTATCTGTCAAAATTCTGGTAGTAACTGCATTGAAATTAGAAATAGTAATAGTGGAACCTCTAATGAGAAAGATGCAAACTTTCTCGAAGCAATAATAATAATAATAATTTCTAAATGTATCTCCATATTTTACCAAGCATTATGATCTCCTGATATTATCCATTGGCATGTGGACAAGAATTATCACTTACAAAAAGATGCAAATTGAACACTGTGGAGTTCAATTTGAGTTACCTGGGGATTGCATATTTTGCCTACAAAAGACATAGAGAGCACAAGATCTGCGGGTGGTTTTCTCATGCTGCAGAATTTGTCTTGGCTGGTGCAAAAGCAACAGATCATTTCTGCCGTAGTTTAGGAAAGTCTGTGGCGTGACATGCGTGAACCCAAAACCATTAGTCCTTTAATTATGCTCAGAGCACGGCAAGGGGAGACCTAGTTTTGGTAGTAGATTTAAGTCCTAACATTTGCCTGCTTTTGATGCCATGTTGATGTTTCCATAGCTTCAGACCAGGTGCCTTTGATTGAGGACTTGGAACAGATCTTCATGCGTTCATGGCGGGAGTCTCATCTTTCTGAAATTCGTCAATACCAACAGGCCATCCCACAAGCTTTCCCTCAGGTTCCTGGCCCAATTGCCCCAGTGACATCAGCTCAGCTTCCCTGGCTGGCGGGACTGGCAGCCAGCTCATGTAATGACAGTGTCCACATCATTGAGTGCAACTATTCTTTAGCGGAGGGGCTCTCAGAAATGTTTAAGATGCTCGTTGAGGGAAAGCTAGTGAAGACCAACTATGTGGTGATCATATGCGCATGTAGAAACAGAACTATTGACTCTTGCATTGCTGTAACAGGTGAGCTGCTAAAGCAATACGTGGACCTTTCTAGCATTCTTGTTATGGAGTGGCTTTTGCCCCAGCTGTTAGCAGGCTAATGGGCAAAAGGCTTTAACTGTTGGCATGTACAAAGTAGAATTTCATATACCTGGTGATGTACGAGAGCACGTTTGCATACCTTCCAACATTTCTCTGATGAAAATAGGGGTGTCCTATTCAATCACCACCACCACCACCACCATCATCATCTATTTTTTAATTTATACCCCACACATCTGACTGAGTTGCCCCAGCCACTCTGGGTGGCTTACAGAATATATAAAACATAATGAAAAATTGGACATTAAAAAACAACTTCCCTATATAGGGCTGCCTTCAGATGCCTACCAAAGTTTGTACAGGTTACTTATCTCTTTGTATGAGGTTACTTATCTCCTTGAATTGGAGATCACTTAAATCCATATCCTTCAATTTTCAATGAAAATAGGGACATCCGAAGGAAAAGCGGGACATTCCAGGATCAAATCAGAAACCGGGCTAGCTTCTGTAAATCTGGGACTGTCCTTGGAAAACAGGCAGTTGGATCCAGTGATTTTATATAGCAAGCATATTCTGTCTTTGCACTGCACACATATTTGGGTCTTCAGTCTTTTCTTTAGGTTTGCATTCGACAAAGGGCTCATCCAGGCTTCTTTTTGTGCCACGCATAGGTCTGCACTCTAAAACTACACGCCTGGGCACTTTTTTTTATTGCCCTGCCACTTTCCCTAGGAAAAACTCACTCTTTATCACTGAATCGGAACAAAGGTCAATTCGGCTTTTCAGAGGATTGCTATTTGCTCTGATTCAGTGGTAAAGGAAATCTGGATGAGCCCTTAATTTTACATTTATATACCACTTTTCCTCTGTGGGTGGTGTATATGGTTCTCCCTCTGTTGGTTTTATTCTCATAGCAACCCTGTTCAGCAGTAATACAGTAACTGGCCCCAGGTCACCCAGTGAGCTTCATGACTGAGTAGGGATTTGAACCCTGATCTCCCAAGTCCTAGTCCAGCTCTCTAACCACTACACCATAGACTGCCTTTACTACCCCCTTCATCCAACTTTAGCTTGGCTGGATGACACATTTGTGGTGGGGGACCTAATTGTGTACCTAAATTAAATTGTGATCCTAAAGATTGTGTTTGGCCATTGCTTTCCTTAATTTTCTTTGAGTCTCTGACAAAATCTGTGTGGCCGTAGTATATGATATTGCAGATGTTAGTGAGAAAATTTCACCCTCCCCACCTTTCTTCCAAGGAACTTGGTAGCTGATGTAATCTCCCATCCAGAAACCAACCAGACCCAGATTGGCCTAGCTTCAGGAAGATAACTGTATCATGTGCCTTTAGGTGTTTAGATCAGAGGTTTCCAACCTTTCTGAGGCCACGGCTCCCTTGACCAACTACATTCTATCTGCGGTACCCCTTTGGGGCTCAGGAGCCCAGTTATGTCACACTTTGACTACAGAGCTGGCAGTTTCTGACACTTTTTTGAACACTTTCCCTTGTGGAGTGTTCCCTCAGCCTCCTCTCCTCTCCCCTCTCCTTGGGAGTCCTCCGGGCAGCTACTGCTGCCATCCCTCGTCTCTGAGCTGCCCCAGTAGCCATCCCAAAGGCATCATTCACCTGCGGAGCTTATAGCCAGGGCTGCTGCAATAAACAGCCATGCAAGCCTTTGGGAGGCAGAGACATGAGAGAGCATCGGAGGAAGGGAGGGAAGGAAGGAGGGACAGAGGCCAATGTTGCCTGCAGCACCCCTGACCATCATTGAAGGCACCCTAGGGTGCCCCAGCACACTGATTGAAAACTCTGGTTTAGATGTACAAGTGTCTCAGTTACATGTGAACCCCTTCCCCCTTTTTTATGTCTCTTAGGGAAGTACCAAGCAAGAATACTATCTGAAAGCATGCTCAGTCCAGCGGAATACCAGAAAGAAGTTAGTTATGAACTCGCTACGGGGAAAGTAGAGGCTCTGGGGGCCTTCTTCAGTACTCTCTGCCCAGGTACATAATGGGACATTTATAAAGAGGCATTTGTCTGAAAGACTTTCTGAGAACTTAGACCATATGTGTCTATGTATAGACAAGGTTTTAAAATCCAGTCGTTAAGCAGTTGCCGCAGCTTGCACAGACTCAGGATTCAGTTATCAAAAATCCAACCAAATGCCACGTTAGAATATTCGCACTGGGTTTCACATCCTGCACTTGCAGGATTTCATGCCAGAGCCCGTCCACAGTCTTTAAATATTTCTCTTTCTGTGTAAGGAACAGGGACCTAGCCTTTTTGTTGGCTGTCATGCTGCTTTGCACAGGTTACATGGCTTGGGAGATGCTAAGATTTAAATGATTTCCATAACACAAAAAATGGGGGCCGTTTCTCCCCCCTTTCATTCCGCCAGATGGTGATGTCGATGTGTTGCTGGACAAATTTTATCAAGAAAACAGGTCCCACATTTCATCGTCGCTCTCTGGTTTAGTGAACAAACCAGCAGCGGGGGATGCAGCTGGAACAGCTGTTTGCGCGAGTAAGTGGATTGTGCATGTAACATATGAGGACGTTTGCCTTTTCAGAATTGTGTCCCTCTCACTCCTTTCCACCAAGGCATTTGGAGTAGAACGTTTGCCTCGCAAAGACCCTGTCTGTGTACACACTCGCATTTGCTCCACGTCCAGGGTGCTCCCACCCTTTGTTTGGGAAGCAGTGGGTGGAGAAATTGGGGCCATTTCACCAAACCTCTTGGTGATGGGGAGCAGGTCGCCAAGAGTTTCTTGGAAGAAGGGCCTGCCATTAGTTGTGGCGAGAGCACAGCTTTCCCCCGTAAAAGATTTGTTCAACTAATGGTGATGGAAGTGGCAGTGGCAACAACAACCATGTTTGCGCCCTGCCCACTATTTTGCATCTTCCACAATGTCACAAATCTGGTGTTATTCTGGAGCTTTGGACAGGGGAAACAGGGGCCGCTACACACACACAAAATGGCAGGGAATATTCAGAGAGAATTCTGCAAACAGGCCTTCTTTAGAAAAAGGCAAGAATGAAGCAACTCTGACAAAAGGGCAGACTACAAAATGCATGGGGAATAGAGGGCTCATGCTTTCCCCTATGTAACTGGGTCTTTTATTTTTCTTGGACATACCTTGCAGCTCTTTGACAACCCTCCATGCGTGCCCAGCTCCTTGCTCCAAGCCAAGATCCACCATGCATATCTCCCCCTGTGGAGTCACATGATCAGATCATGATGTTCTAGAGCAGAGAGCTGAAGCAAACTTAAGTGTGCTGCTCCATTATCTATAACATTCATGCTATAAATAAAGTTAAGGTCTGACTCTCTTTCTCTTTCACCCTTCTTTTCTCTCTCCCCCTCTAGGTTATAACCTTGAGCACCATCAGATCCGCCCCTTCCAGCTTGCAGTGGCTCAGAAATTGCTTTCCCATGTTTGTTCCATCGCAGACTCCAGCACTCAAAACCTTGACTTGGGTTCCTTTGAGAAAGTCGATTTTCTGATCTGCGTCCCTCCTTCGGAAGTGACTTATCAGCAGACGCTGTTCCACCTCTGGCATTCAGGTACTGGTTGCCGAAAAACGCGTACAAAAATCACAGTTGGCAGCGCTTGCTTTTCGACTGTCCGATAGTCATTCGTTGTCTTCCTTTAGGTGTCTTGTTGGAACTTGGTTTGGAGAAGGAGCACCTTACCAAGCAGAGGGTGGAGCAATATGTGGTCAAACTCGATGCAGAAGCCCAGACTAAGTTTAAAGCCTTCTTACAAAACTCGATGCAGAATCCGCACACGCTCTTTGTGCTGATCCATGACCATGCTCACTGGGACCTTGTAAGGTAAGAAAGAGTTCACTTCCCAGATTATGATGTTAGCAGTGAGACACCGGTTGCAATAGACAATTATATTGCATTGTACAATCATTTCCAAAGACAAACCTGCTTCTTTTGACACTGGCTGTGTGATGCCACAGCTACACTACAAATAATTTTCCTTAATACAACTTCAGTTCTTTATATTACAGTCATTGTCAAAAATGCATCCTCAGTGTCTGAGTAGTAAAGTGCTTTTTTAAAAAAATAAATAATAATAATAATAATAATAATAATAATAATAATAATAATAATAATAATTCATTAAAGGTGACCCAAAGATCACTCTTTTGATAGTTGTTGTTTTTAATTGATGCATATGTATCAATTTTACCCTGCGTCAGGGATGGGTAACCTGTGGCCCTCCAGAGGTTGAATTCCGTCTCCCATCACCTCCAGGCAGCATGGCCAATGGTCAGAGAAGGTTGGGATTGCCATATATAGGGCTTTTTCCCCAGGGGGAACTTGCCAAAACTCAGTTCTGGCAACTCTCAGGTGGGTTCCATTGCCATTCTAAGAGAAAGAGGGAGGCGTTCATGGTGAGTTCCGGCACCTCCTTTTCTAGAAAAAGAGCACTGGTCATATAGTAACATTGTGCACTCTCATTTGCTTGTTTTTGTTTTGTTTTGTTTTGTTTTTTACAGTGCAGTTCACAGCCTTTATCCTCAGTCTGATCCTGCCATGGGGCTCGTGGACAGGCTGCTCAACTGCAGAGAGGTGAAAGACGCTCCAAATATCGTGACGCTTCACGTGACTTCCTTCCCCTATGCCCTGCAGACGCAACACACCCGCATAAGCCCTTATAATGAAATCCACTGGCCGTCATTATACAACAATGTAAGAAGTTAACTCTTAGGATCTATGGGAGCTTCTTCTTTTTTCCCTTTAATGCCTGCTCTGGCTGTTAACGACCACAGCGTTATGTTCCAAAGAAAAGCTGTTATGCAGAATGATGGGGCTCACATCCCTGTTTGCTGATCTCCGGTCACTTCTCTTGGCTCTTCTGAATCCCTTTATCTTTTCCTTTACCCCCTGATTCTCTCCCCTCTACTTTAATTCCTACCAAAACAGAACCTTATTGAAGGTGCGATTTGGGATCTGTTGATTACAAAACAACACGTAATATTATCTGTGCTCTAGTACATCTGCAGTGCCCCCAAAATGCTGGGGTATAAAGGATAACAGAATTGAAGAGTTAGAAGGGACCATGTGGGTCATCTAGTCCAACGCCCTGCAATGCAGTATTCCCCCCCCCATGTGGAACTCAAACCCACAACACTGAGGTTAAGAGTTTCATGCTCTGCTGACTGAGGTATCCCAGAACAGATTCTGTAGTGCAGAGCTTGTGCCGCAACACGTTAGTGTGTCCGCTGCAGTGTGTAGGTGTGTCGCGTGAATGAACCCGCGCTCCTCCCAGGCCTGGAAAGGGGGGTCAGTTTAATCTCTGGTTTGCTAGTAAAAATGAATTACTGTGTTACAAAATGATAACATGTCTAAAAAGTGTGTCGCTGACATGAAAAGTTTGGGAAGATCTGCTCTAGTAAGTGAGGATGCTGATTGCATTAGGAGCAAAAGGCAGAAAAGCTTGGGTCAGGATTCAATTAAACAGTTTCTCTAGCTTCTCCACCCTCTTCTCCATCCCAGCCCCCCCCCCCCGAATTGGCTGGTTGGGGGTCAGAACAACTTCCAGGTGGGAGGAGAGGGGAGATCGTTCTGTCTGGCAAACAGAAACACTTGCACTGATGGAACAATTGTAATAGTGCAGTGTTGAATTCCACCCCAACATCCACGCCGTGTCTGGCACAGCCGGCACTCTGTGCATTGTGCTGCCTAAACTGCTTGCACAGTTGATCCGTCCCTGAGTGGGTACTGGTGAGGATCATGGTGGAGGAGGTAAGTAGGATTGGCCAGAAAGAAGGGACAGGGTCTTATTCATAGCCCTGTGTATATTTGCGATAACCGGATTGGTGAACTGTTAAATCATCATCACGGACAACCCTGTTAATAGTCACTGTCATTTCTTTCAAGGGTGTGGACTTGTACCATGAAAACAAGAAGTACTACGGATTGTCTGAGTTTATCGAATCCACTCTTTCCGGACACAGCCTTCCCTTGCTTCGTTACGACAGCTCTTTTGAAGCAATGGTCATGGCTTTGGGGAAAAGGTACCGTTTTTGCCTTGCAGTGTGGTTAAAATTTTAAAAAAGCAATATAGTTTGGTAGGTAGACTGTAGGTTTGAATGGCTGATGGCATTCTTTGTTCCTTTAGATATGCCCCTGATATATATTGATATATACATGCATTGCCATCACAGTTCTGCTAAGTGGCTGGATTGTGTCAGGCAGATTATCAAAAAGTAATTTAGGGCATATTCACACTTACCTTTCTTCCATGCTCTCCAGGCATGGCCTGCCCTTTAAAGCTCCTTGGCTGAGTGCTCTTGTTTTCTTGAGCATTCCCCCATATTTCTGCATACTGAGGGGGTCCCCCAAGTATATAGAAGCCACAGCCTTCTTTTTGGGTGGATCCATTTCACTTCCCAACCAATAAGCATTCAGTCATTCAAGTTTGCCACCAGAGGGAATAACAGTGTCCTATGATCAGCCTTGGGCTTGCCGATCAAAAGGTCGGTGGTTCGAATCCCCGTGACAGGGTGAGCTCCTGTTGCCCACCTAGCAGTTCGAAAGCACGCCAAAAGTGCAAGTAGATTAATAGATAATTCTCTGGCGGGAAGGTAAACATTGTTTCCGTGTGCTGCTCTGGTGTCAGTGTTCCGTTGTGCCAGAAGCGGCTTAGTCATGCTGGCCACATGACCCGGAAAAACTGTGGAGCGGACAAGTGCCGGCTCCCTCAGCCTGCCGGCTCCCTCAGCAAGATGAGCACCGCAACCCTAGAGTCATTTGTGACTGGACTTAACTGTCAGGGGTCCCTTTACCTTTACCTTTATGCACACCACAATGCTGCTCAATGGGTCCATCACTTTTTGCAAGCAAAGCATCCACACAGGCTCTCACTGCTTTCTGTTTTGTTTCAGGTTTCCTAGGCTGCACAGCGCCGTGATAAGGACCTTTGTGCTTGTTCAGCACTACTCCGCTGCCATGATGGCGGTGTGCGGCTTGTCCCAGATGAAAAACTACACCACCGTGGAAACTCTAGAGATCGCTCAGAACCTCATCAATTCTTCGCGCCAGTGCCCCAACGGACACGGGCTGATGGTAGTCCTAAGGATTCCGTGCATACCTTTGGCAGCAGTCGCTTATGAGCGCCTCAACCACGTGAGGGAAAGGCTAGCCCTCGAAGACCATTTCGAAATCATCCTGGGCAATCCCAACTCTGGGATCACCATAGGAAAGCACTTCATAGAGCAGCTGAAGGTAATAAACAGAACAGCTCTGCTCAAACTGGAGTTCCAACCTCAGCTGTACAGATTATGCCCGTGGTGGCTGGTGCCCATTGGGACTGCTGGAGTGGAAGGCAAGGAGACCAGCAGTAGGTGGAGCCAGAGACAGTGTAGGCGGGGTCACATCCTGGACCAATGGCAAGTCAGAAGGCAGGCGGGTGTGGGCTGGCTGAGGGCAGATTGAGGCTGGTGTGTCCATGTTCCATTTTCTCTAATGGACTAGCCACCACTGCTGCTGTCACAGGAGCCTGCAGGTCATTAATAACACAGCTCAAAGTTGGAGCTAACTCTTCATTAGCAAAAATATGATCTCCACAGACTTGGTTGAGTGTCAGGCCTAATGAGCAAAGCGGGTCATTCCCAGTGGTCATGAAAACCAGTTGCCGAAACTGAAAGTCCCTGCCTCCTCAAAGCCATCTAAGTCCCCTTCTCTCCAGGGCTTTCTTCAAGCAATAGGAGACTGCGCCTGTGTGCAGCCAACTTCTCCTCTGCTCTTTTCATGCCTCTTCTAGTTCTGGGAGACAAGGGAGGAGGGGAACTTGTCACAGCAAGAGGGGGAGGCATGCATGACTCTTCACCAGCCTGACTCATCTTTGCCTCTTGGCCTCCCTCCTTCCACTCATCTGCTTTAGCTTCTGCCTCTGATTCTGGACTTCTCTCTGCCACAGATTCTCCCAGCTCACTAAGCCCTGTTACCTCTTCAGCTTCTGACACCTTCTCCTCCCAGTTCCCCCCTCTTTTCCCTCTGACCACTCATTGTTGTCCTACCACCACTCCCTGGATTCTGACCTTCTTCTCTTGGTGGTTCCCCAGCTGGTTCCTTCCACCATTCCTCTGCATTCAACCACTCCATGACAGCTGCTGGTTAGCAGTGTCCATTGACAAAATGTGTTCCACACCAGAGAAAATAAAAGTCATTCGATGGGGCTTATTTCAGAGTAGACATGTCTAGGGTTGCCCAGTGCCTCTAATAGTAATAGTAGTAGTAGTAGTAATAATAATAACAATAATAATTTATTTATATCCCACCCTCCCCAGCCAAACTGGGCTCAGGGCGGCTAACATCAAAATCTAGAATGCATTAAAACATAAAATCCAGCAATTGACTGAAATACAGTTTAAAATCAGATTAATATCAGAATAAATCAGATGGCAACCCACAATTTCTGATACATATTCTGATATCAGCATCCAAGAAGGGATGTACTCCAGCGGCTGGCTTGTTGCCTTCTGACTCTTCATTATCTCTCCTGTTTACTTGGAAGTAAATTCTATAGGAGGAATTCAACATCGCTGTCTTCTGATTGTTCCAGCAGCACAAGCTTTTCAGTTTGCCAAATGTAACAACTCGCTCCACCTCTCCTCCCGCTGCATGCTCTTCCATGGGAATCTTGTTATTATCGTTGACTGTATATTTTTTAAGGTTATCTGCGGATTTGCATTTTAAACATGTAAGCCGCTTTGTGGAGGACTTTGTCAAAAGATGGATTATAAGTACCGTCAATAAAGAGAAAAATAAATAAATGTTACTCTCTTAACCGTACTCTTGACTGGGAGTAGAGAGTGAATGAAGGGCCACTCAGCATGTTCTTGGCTCAGCTGAGGTTTGAACCAAGGACTTGATGGTTCACAGTTTTTAACCACGACTCCACATTATGACAGCTTGCATGTACAGCAGCTCTTTCTCTAGAGTGAGCTGTAAAACAGTGTGTTTCAAATGTTTTGGCAGATTTGGCAGAAGATTGAAGATGCCGAATGGAGGCCTCAGACTTATTTGGAACTGGAGGGACTGCCTTGCATATTGATTTTTAGTGGAATGGATCCCCAAGGAGAGTCACTCCCAAGGTAATCTCTCTCTCTCACACACGTATGAATTGAAAAATAGTTATATGAAATATACACATGTCCCTCAGGAGAGGGCTTTCTTCTTGTTCCACAGCTGTGCCTTGCAAAATTCCATCCTTGCCCACTGAATTGAAGCTTGGTTAAGATTTCCAGATAAGATCAGATTCAGTGGAAAAGACTGGATTTTTGCAAGAAACAACCATGGAACAAGGAAATCTCTTGGACCCAGGGGAATTAAGCAGTACACATAAAATAGGGTTCAAAATAAAGTGTGGATGAGCCCTAAATTGAAGCAGTCAAGGTGTTATTGATATGCAACAGGATTTTGTCACGCTGCTTTACCTAAACGTCCCAGATGGACAGGAAATGACAACAGATAAGCACTTTCAGTTATTATCTCAGTAATATTGTAGAATTCACCTGGTCTTTCAGTCTGTCTCTCTTCCTGTCTGTCCCACCAAGGTCCTTGAGGTACTGTGACCTACGTCTGATAAATTCCTCCTGCTTGGTGAGAACAGCCCTGGAGCAAGAACTGGGCTTGGCAGCCTATTTTGTAAGTTCTGAAGTCCCCGTGGAAAAAGCAGTAGGCACAAATGATGTCCTGGAGAGTGACCCAGAGAAGCTAAGCAGTACTGATAACGAAGATGAAGAAACAGTAACAGAAGGTAAAGGGATATCCATAGGACCATTGACTTGAAAAGGGGGCGGGAGACATTTGTGAGCTTCCATCACCCCTGGCTGTTAGCCATGCTGGCCAAGACTGATGGGAGCTGGGAGTCCAGCAACATCTGGAGGAGGATATAGGCTATTCACCCCTACTCTGCTTCTCTAGTCTTTTGCATTTTTAAGTTAGATGGATCATGTCCAGCAACTGTAAACACAACTTCCATTTCTTCACAATTGTGGAATAGGCTCCTCTTCGGAAAAGAGAAGCCCCATCAAAAGAGAAAGGTCTGGCTCACACGATTCTGCAGCTTCCTCTGTCTCTTCTAAAGCATCAAGTAAGACATCAGCATGACTCCTTTACAATATGTACATTGGGGACCGAAATCCTAATGATTTAACCCATGTTGCTAATGCTGTGGATGCTTGGCTTTTGCCATCACTAATACAAAAAACAGGGGCCAGACAGACAGACAAGATAAAGGCAACACTCAACTCTCCCTGAGAAATCTCCACTTCACTGCATTTGACATGGTTGTGTGAATTGCGTCTTAGCTTTTGTGTACTGAAGGAAGACTCACTGTGATGCAATAAGGGAAAAGCCACTCTCTGGGCTCAAGTGGAGCGGTGCACTATACAGTCTACCTTTCCACTTGTATTTATCACTGATAAATAATTATCTCTGGGGTTATATATTGGGTCAGGGGGATATCGCAGCCTTCAGTTGCCACTAATGATTTAACAGAGCACTCTTATTAAGTTATGGATTTTGTCCATAGGCACAGCTTTCTGCAGCGAAACATCTCCTCCTTTGGTAACCGCAGGGGAGGTGGGAAAGTCTCCCCATCCGGTACTCAGCAGCAGCACTGAAGAGAGTGTGAATAACTCCGAAAAACAGAGACTGAAAGCAGACAGAGACTCAAAGCTGGAAGCCAAAGCTGCTCAGGCCTCCATCACTTCGTCGCCTCCACCCCCTTTCTCATCTCCCTCCGCCTCTTCAGCACCTGCCCACAGCTCTTTCGTCCTGCAGGCCTCTCAGTGCTCCATGACCAAAGCATCCCAGCAGCCCCCCATCGTTTACTTGCCCAAACTGGTGCATGACATGGTTACTTCTGCAGACAGCACAGGACTTCCCAAGTCATCGTCCCTCTTGCCTTACCATTCGGTCATGTGGGCCAGTTCTTTCCGCCCGCTCATGAGCAAGATGATGACCTGCACCGAGCAGTCTCTATATTATCGCCAGTGGACCGTCCCCAAACCGATCCATATGGACTATAACAACAGGAATGAAGGCAGGATGGATACCTTTCATCCAAGGAGGCTGCTACTGAGTGGACCACCACAGGTAGGTAACAAGAACAGGGACACCGTTTATTATTATTATTATATCATTGTGCATTTTGCCTCTCCGTTTCATGTAGGAGGAATGTCATCATACCTGGGCTTTGAATCAAGCTGCACTGGTCACCTGACTTTTCAGGCACCTGAAATATGATACTTTAATGTGCTTAGATTTCATAAGCTACTTCTATAAGTTTCTGATGTATATCTTCACAGATAGGAAAGACAGGTGCCTATCTGCAATTCCTCAGTATTTTATCTAGAATGCTGATTCGGTTGACGGAAGTAGACGTTTATGACGAAGAGGAGATCAATGCTGGTATGTCCTACATGTCAAACCTTGGATGAATAATTTGTAATTGTTAATGAGAAGTTGAGTGTTTTATTGCTGTGCTCTTAACCCCCCCCCCCAATGTTCATTTATTTCAGTCTTCAGTTAACGCAGCCATTACCAAAGGCTGGCAGTCAGGCAAAGACAATAAGAATCGCCCTTCCTTCCTTCAATATTGAATAGTTAATTATTTTTGAGTTTGCATTTTTGAATGATGAAAAGGGTATAACAGTGTGCATAGCATGAGTTTGTTTTCCTGTGATTGTAGATCTTAAAGAAGAATCAGAGCCGTGCTATCATCAGTCAGGGGATGCGTGGCCCGATCTGGAAACATTCAAGAAAATACCTTTCGACTACACGATCCATGATCCAAAATATGAAGATGCAAGTCTCATCTGTTCAAGGGTCCAGAAAACAAGCAGCGAAGGTCAGGGTTAGTTATTCAGTTATTCTGACCAGACACCTGTTTGGTAATGATCTTTCATGCCATGAAACGGTCCAGTTAGAATGTATTGATCAGAATCTGGTTGTGTGGTTTTTTTGCATTCCATTGATGAGAAGTGTGGGGAATGGCACTCAGTTTGGATTATGGGCATTCAGTACAATTCTGAATTAAGTAATTATGGACTTCAGTGAGACTACTAATCTCTAGCTAGTTTTGCTTTCTAATCTGGCCTTGATTGCTGTAGTCCTAAAACTCATATGACAGGGATGGGGAAGCTGAGTCCCTCCAGCCATTTTTTGGATTTCAACTCCCATCAGCCCCAACCAGCAGGACCCATGGCCAGCAAAGATTGGGAGCTGGAGTCTAATAATGTCTGGAGGGGTGTAAAGGGGTACACCCTGCTCACAGCCACCTTTTCCCAGTATTTGCCTTTTGATTCCTCAAGCCCCCAGCATATGGCAGAAATTGAAAAGAAGAAGAAGAAGGGAGCAATGGGAAGTCTCTTTCTTAAACTGTCACAAAGTATGGTTGGTGAACTGTTGAGACTGATGAGCTGTAATTTGGGCACTGGTGTTACCATCAATGTAAAGTGCTCTATTAGAGTCATGGATTCTCCCAAAGGTTTCATGGGAAATGTAGTTTGTTAAGGGTCTTCTTACAACTTTCATCATCACCCTATGTTTCCCAGGAGTCTTTGTGGGGGGAGCCATGTCTGTTACATTGGTATAAGAGCACTTTAAATGTGTGGTGCGGGATGTGACCATAATCTTGCTAAAACTACAACAATGCTGTGACTTATTTTGTGTGTGTCTGTGTGTTTGTACACACACACACACACAGAGAGATGCATATATCATGCACATATTTATTCTATTTATATGCATCCTTTCATCTGAAGTTGACAGGGAGGTTACAGCATAAAGCAGTAAGAAGCACACTCTGAGGAGGACTTAGCAATGCCACTAGAGGGTGCTAGTGAGCAAGTTCATAGTATCATAGAATTGGAAGGGAAATGAGAGTCATCTAGTTCAACCCCCTACAGTGGGCATAGGCAAACTTGGACCTCCAGACGTTTTGGGACTACAATTCCCATCATCCCTGACCACTGGTCCTGTTAGCTAGGGATCATGGGAGTTGTAGTCCCAAAACATCTGGAGGGCCGAGTTTGCCTATGCCTGCCCTACAGGAAAATTTGTGATTTCCAAATAATATTAATATTTATAATAATCTTAGCACACATGTAGCACCGTAGAGCATTCAGAGCACATTACGTTTACTTCCTCGTTTGTTAACTTTAAAGCTGAACTGAAATGGAAACAAATATGTCAGTTACAGTGACATATGGCAGTGCTTTATGTCAAACAGCATGAGTAATGTTTTTCAAAGATGTTGGTGGCTACAGAAATTATTTACATATAGACAGACGGATAGATTGAGAACAATGTTTACAGTAAACATGTCAACACTCCCATGAGAATAGCAACTTTTTTTCAGATTCCTTTTTGATTGCAACCAGTATAATTTTGCATTCAGAAGATACTCAAGGATGGGGCAATTCCTTTGCGCTGGCCAGTGCTCACTTAACTGACATGATTAAAATACATTTGTACAGATAGTACAGCAAGCAGAAAACAAGAGGACTTGTATATGCGTCGTCAGACAACACGGATGAGATTATCCAAATACGCTGCTTACAACACTTACCATCACTGTGAACAGTGTCATCAGTATATGGGCTTTAACCCCAGGTACCAGGTAAGACTGATAGAGCCCTTTTAGTTTTGTTTTTGTACATTATTCTCTGTCAGCTGTTCTCCCATTCATCTTGGTTTGTCTTCTGATTTTTCTAAGGGTCAGGCCAACTATTTGGATGATATCGAATATTGGCTGCCCTGTTTTAGGGCTAGATTTAATTTCTGCTGTACTTGACGGATGCTTTTACACTACTCTATAACGAATGGCTCTGCCGTTGTGGGAATAGAGCAATAGAAACATTAACTCTTTTTGGAATATAACTCTGTAAGAAGATCAAAATACCTTATTTTACTCCCATCCTCTTAAGATATGCAGGAAGGACAATTGAATGGCATTTAGCTGACTGCTTATTGGCTAACCTGAACAAAATATTAACGGAAAGAGCTGCTAGATTTTTCTTGTCTGCTGCAAAGACCCCTGAAGAGATTTTGTTAATTTAGTTGTATCTTCGTTTGTTCCTGTCCTTAGTTTATATAAGTACTATATCTTTTAACCTGATATATGTTAGAAACTTTGACCAAACTGCGGGAGGCAATGGAAGACAGGAGTGCCTGGCGTGCTCTGGTCCATGGGGTCACAAAGAGTCAAACACCACTAAACGACTAAACAACAATAACAACAACAACATGTTAGAAACATAGATTGTCTTCATCAGCATGGCAAACTAACCAAAGTCCAACCTTTGACCCTCGAGCTAGAGCATCTGTGTATATAATCTAGTAATTTTTTAAAGGATGCAGTAGAACTGTGGTAGAATTAGTAAAACCCAAAAGTATCTAGTACACAAATGCCAGACGCTATTCCGTCAGAGTCTGCATTCCAAATACATCAGCATAAATGGCCACTGATCTCTACATAAATGGCACTCCCTGCCCCTGTTAAGATTTAATTTGCTACTACATGTGCACCAGTGCCATAGCTGGCGAGGTGAATTATGCTTCTATCATTCTCCCTCCTCAGCTTTATGAATCCACCCTGCACGCTTTTGCCTTTTCCTATTCCATGCTTGGAGAGGAAATTCAGCTTCACTTCATCATCCCTAAGTCCAAGGAGCACCATTTCGTCTTTAGTCATCCGGGAAGACAGCTGGAGAGTATGAGATTGCCTCTTGTCACTGATGAGGTAGGTAAATATCAGTGCGAGCCATTTTGCATTTGTACGGGGCCATGATATAAATTGCCTTCTCTGGGTTGGCTCTGCTTCTGGATAATGGTAAAAATACCCTGCTTTTCTTTCTGTATAATATCTCTGCTGCGCAGGAAGACAGCATGCAAACTGTCCAGTATTGAAATAGGCCTTTAGCAGAGCTGCAGAGCTCTTTGGAGCATGTCTTAGGATCACCAAAGAGACAAAGCTCCCCATATGTTTTCAGATGTGCATCATCAAAATATGCAAAGTTGTAAAAAGTTACTGCCGGGAGAACTGTTTGCCAATGGTCTCAAGAAGAGAAGCTCTTTTTTTATACTGACTTTAGCTGGATAGCTCGGTTGGTTACAGCATGGTGCTGACAACGCCAAGGTTGCAGGTTTGATCTCCGTATGGGACAGCTGCATATTCCTGCATTGCAGGGGGTTGGACTAGAATGACCCTCCAGGGTCCCTTCTATGAGATATCTACCTTGAAGGCAATGGTGTAGTAGAGGAGAGAAGGAGTGATGGGCAGGGACAAAGTGGCACCCCTTATTTCACAGCAGGGATGACGACTTCCTCCTCCTCAGGTACAGTTTGCCAGTCCTCTGCCTGCCAAATAAATAGGCTTTTTATTGGAGAGACACCCATCCATAAGCTAAGCATTTGGAATATTACATTAACATGCCTGGCTAAGCATTGTACCGCCACTTCTTTTTGGGGGAAATTATGAAGACCGTTTATTATGACCACCTGCAATGTCACTGAAAACAGGAAACTTTTGAGTCTACCATAATATTTCATCAGGCTGAAAATTAAGCAAAGCGGGAGTTCAGGAGATGGGGGGTGAGTTTGGTATTGAAGCGATAGTGTCTGGATTGGTCAAAGTTCAGTTTCGTTGTATAATTCTAAAAGGGTTTAAGGGCTTCGTTATGAAGAGCACTTCAGAATTTATTACTTCACTCTGCTCGGTGTCATGACATAGTTAACTGTACAGTCCCTATCTCTTGAAGGAGGATAGAGGATGGTGGAACCATTGCCACACTCAGTTCTCCCAAGGAATGCTTTAAGGCAAACCACCCCTGCTTCCTTCAGACACCTCTCTGGCCTTTGGCTTGGCAGCTGGGGAACCAAATGCTCTTCAGAGGGCTCTGAGACCTCAGTTCATTTGTCTCAACCTGGGGTTGTATCAAATTGCGCCTCTTCGATCCAGCAGAGGCTTCCATGACACAAAAGTGGGTGTTCAGTACAAAATTCCTGAAATGCTCATCCAACAATGAATGCAATAAATGAAGTGATCCAGGCATTTATAGTCATACCTCGGGTTTAAGTAGCTTTGGGATGAATATTTTTGAGTTGTGCTCCGTGGCGACCCGGAAGTAACGGAGTGTGTTACTTCCGGGTTTCGCTGCTCCCGCATGCGTGGAAGCGGTGAATTGCGACCCGCGCACGCACAGACGTGCGGACACGGGTTGCGTTCGCTTCTGGATGCGAATGGGGCTCCAGAACGGATCCCATTCGCATCCAGAGGTACCACTGTATTTCATTTCATTTCATTTGGTTTCTCATGAATGTATTGACATTTTTAGCTAGCAGGTAAGCTGTTCAGCTATGTGTAAATTGGTGGAAGCCTGTTGATTACAATGAAACAATGCCAGTATATTTAGTTGTTGACCCTCCTCTCTGTCTAGCTTTTTTGTTGTTGCTGCTTATATTAACCACCATAATAACACAGATTCCTAACTTTATAGAGCCAAGATTATATAAAGAGCCCTACTTTTACTCCCACAACTGGACGTCACGAACATGGACTTTTTAACCTTTACCATGCAATGGATGGGGCCAGCCATTTGCACGTCCTAGTCGTCAAAGAGTACGAAATGGCAATATATAAAAAATACTGGCCCAATCACATCATGCTTGTTCTGCCAAGTATTTTCAACAGTGCTGGAGTGGGTATGTATATGGTGAAATTCTTGGCTGCGTGAATGCAGTGAGGTCTAAATGGCAATAATTTTTTGCATAATTAAATAAAGCCTTGGTTGGTTATAGGAGTGGCTTGCCTGGTGGGATGGAACCAAAACAATAGCTTCCTGGCACCTTTTTGGAGGGGAACGTAAGAACGAATTAAGAGACTGGCTGCTGGATCAGACCAGTGGCTCACCTAGTATTCTGTTCTCACAGTGGCTAACCAGCTGCCTATGCGAAATTTTCAAACAAGGTATCAAAGTGGATTGTGAAATATCAAAACAAGCATGGATAAAACAATAGTCCACCACTGAAACACAATCACCAGGCTAAAACAGCATCCAAGTGCAGGAACGCAAAGAGTCGAAAGTAACATGCAATAGATTAAAATCAGCAACAACAGAATCAAAAGCTTATTTAAATAAAAATGTATTCAGATGCCAGCAAAGCACAAAACAGAGAGGAAGATAATCTAACCTCGCCCTTCAATATGTCAAAATGACATACACATATTCAAATTTAATCAAGTAATGAATCAACTAAAAGGCAGGTCCTTAATCACTAAGCAATGCCATCATTTACATGGCTACTCAGAAGTAAGCCCATTACATTTAGTAGGACTTACTTCCAGGTTTCAGTCTAAAAATACTTGAATTTGCTGTCAGCCTTAGAATAAAGCAAAGTCGAGTGTGTGGGTGAGAGATACAGCAAAAGATTTCTAGATAAAATGTTGATTTCAGTTCTCACGTTACAGTGTGTGGTTTGCTTCTCTCTTTTCTGGCGATTGGTTTTAGGCGCTGCTCACTTCCTAATAAAGGAACTGTCCTACCACAATCTGGAGCTTGAGCGAAATCGGCAGGAGGAGCTAGGCATTAAGCCCCAAGACGTCTGGCCTTTCATCATCATCTCTGACGACTCCTGTGTCATGTGGAATGCTGTAGAAATGGATTGCTCAGGTGACAGAAAAAGGTAACGCGCAGTTTCTTTGGGATGGCATATTGACTGGGCTTCCTCGAGCGATCAGATTTTGAACTGTTTCTCTGGCCACTTGCAGTGAATACACATGGACTGAAAGGAACATTTCATTGAAGCAAATTCTTCAGCATATTGAATCAACTCCGGATGTCACCCACTATGCCTTGATTGGGATGAGGAAGTGGTCAAGTAAAACCAAGAGCAGAGAGATCAAGGAGCCGTTCTCTTGCTGCCATGTTCACGATTTTATCATGCTGAACGTGGACCTAACGCAGAACGTTCAGTATAACCAGAACAGGTGAGGCAAGGCTGATGAAGTAGATTTTTGTCTCTGATAGCATAAGCCACACTATATTTGATAGTCCCTAAGGAGCTATAGGGATGCGGGTGGCGCTGTGGGTTAAACCACAGAGCCTAGGACTTGCCGATCAGAAGGTCGGTGGTTTGAATCCCCGCGACGGGGTGAGCTCCCGTTCCTCGGTCCCTGCTCTTGCCAACCTAGCATTTCGAAAGCACGTCAGAGTGCAAGTAGATAAATAGGTACCTCTCCAACAGGAAGGTAAACGGTGTTTCCGTGCCCTGTTCTAGTTCGCCAGAAGTGGCTTAGTCATGCTGGCCACATGACCCGGAAGTTGTACGCCGGCTCCCTCGGCTAATGAAGCGAGATGAGCGCCGCAACCCCAGAGTCGGTCACGACTGGACCTAATGGTCAGGGGTCCCTTTACCTTTACCTTAAGGAGCTATAACCTCCCTCTGTTGTTTTAGAGTTTCACTGACTTCTAATGCTTTTCTAGGCCCTGTTTATAGGTCAAAAGTGATGGTTTTGACCCCCAAGCCCTAAATGGCTTGGGACCCCAGTACTTAATGGAATGGCTTTTCTTAGAAGTACCCACACATACCCCAGATCATCTACAGAGGCCCTTCTGTGTGTGCTCCCTCATTGTGAAGTAGAGAAGGTATTTGCAATGATACCCCACATTTGTGGAATGTTTTCCCTAGAGATGCCTGTTTAGCACCTACCATTAATGTCTTTTCAGCACCAGGTACATAATCACCTGTCCTTTGGGGGCTTCTGACATCTTCTCAATATCTTGCTTTTAGTCTGTATTCAGTTGACAGTGAACAGTTTTAACTGGTGTGTGTGGGGGGGTGTCTTTTAATTTTATATGATTGTGTTGGTGTCAATATTCATTTATTTCTGTTGCTTCGCTTGATTAATATCGTAAGTTTGTATTTTGACATATTTCTAATTCTTCTTTTGACGTGCCGTCAATTCTTCCTTTGCACATCGCCTACAGGCTTGTTGCACGAGGCAACGGAGACACATAACTAATAAAATGAAATAAATAGGGCCAAACTAGATGTGATGATTAACGTGTCTTTGCATTTAACTTGCATGTTAAAACAAATGCAAATGGCAGTTCTTAGGGGAGGTGACAATTACCAGGATCTTGGCAGGTGGCGAGGAGGAAGTTTTTACTTTTCCTCTCCTGCTGTGGTCCTGATGAAAATAGCTTCTTTGAATCCCTCACTGGCATCATGTGCAAAAGTTTTCCATATCACACCTGGCTAATTTAGAATATATATATATAAACAGCTTATCTATGTGGGGCTTGGTCCTTAATCTCACAGCGGCACTGCCCGCCAGAGCACTGATTCCCCTTTTCTGTCAAATGTCATGCTTGAACCAGTTTCCTTGATGTCTTGGTTTACACTCTTCCTTTTAAAACTGTATCCACCATTGTGATTTCTGTGCAATTTGAAACACTTCAGCTAATGAAGGCCTATTGCTTCTTGCATACTGCGTTCCCCTCCGCCTGACAGGTTTGTGTGTGACGATGTGGACTTCAACCTGCGTGCCCACAGCACTGGCCTTCTGATCTGTCGGTTCAACCGATTCAGCGTCATGAAGAAGCAAATTGCCGTTGGCGGGCAAAGGTCCTTTCATATTAAGTCAAAGGTCAGAATTCAGAAACTTCTGCGAAATCTCCCACTTTTTGTTTCGTTCTTATAATACAGTGGGGCGGGGGGGGGGGGGGGAGAGAAAGGAAAGACGTTGGTGCGACGGGCAAAGTCACTCATTTGTGCATGTTGGCTTGTTTTCAATTTTCATTGGGAATATGTGAAACAGATAGATCCTGTTCCGCCTTTCCAAACCTCCCATGATGAGGGAAGAATGCAAACTCTTATCTGCTCTGTTTCATCCTCCTCACTTGCCATGCTGCCCTCTATGTTTCAGAGCAGCCTTTCTCAACCTGTGGGTCCCCAGATGTTGTTGAACTACAACTCCCATCACCTCTAGCTAGCAAGGCCAGAGCTCAGGGATGATGGGAGTTGTAGTCCAACAACATCTGGGGACCCACAGGTTGAGAACTGCTGTTTTAGAGGATGATATTCTGCTGTGGGAAGAGCCTTTGTATTTATTTAGAATCCAGATTATGTAGGTCACAGCAAAGAAGAAGAATGATAAGCATTATTTTATCGTTGTTTTTCTTTGTTGCATGCTCTGTAGCAATTGATAAGAAGCTTATTATTTGAGAAGTTGTTGTTTTTGTAAGTGTATACAGTGTTACCTCGGGTTAAGTACTTAATTCGTTTCGGAGGTCTGTTCTTAAAACTGTTCTTAACCTGAAGCACCACTTTAGCTGATGGGCCTCCTGCTGCCGCTGCGCCGCCAGAGCCCGATTTCTGTTTTTATCCTGAAGCAAAGTTCTTAACCTGAAGCATTATTTCTGGGTTAGCGGAGTCTGTAACCTGAAGCGTATGTAACCTGAAGCGTCTGTAACTTGAGGTAGCACTGTACCATTCCAGGAAGAGGCTGGTTCCCCCCTCCCCAAAGAAAGCCTGAGTGATTCTTAGAGGGGAGGCTGGTGGCTTCATGCTAGTGCACCAGCACTGCTTGCAGAAGCTGCCAGGTTCAGTCCTCAGCACCTCCAGGTCTGAAATCCCAGAGAGCTCCAGCCCGTGAGTGTGGACAATACTGAGCTGGACAGATGCATGGTCTGACTCAGAACAAGTCCGCTTCCTGTGTCTCCCTATGGATGGTTCTTAAGTGGTAGTGACACAAGTAAGGGCCTGTGCTGCTGAAGTCAAAACTCTCATCGGTAGGACATTCTCCTGCTGACACATGCTTAATTAGAAGGGCACATGCGTCCAAATGATGTGAAGCCAGATTGTACGAGGTTCTAAGTCACGTGGGGAAAGCTGTGCCTGAGTGGAGGCTCCCCACTGCATAGCTTCACTGCACCCCACACCCTTAATACACGGAGAGCACTGCAGCCAGGTGGCAGGGAAGTGGTGGAGGGCATGGATGATTTAGCAAGGGGTTGGACTAGATGACACATGGGATCCCTTCTAGCTCCGCAGTTCTATGATTCTACAGGCCATCTAGTCATGTCTTCTTCGCTCTCCCCTCTTTGCTATACTAATCGAGAGAGGTCTTGAAGACCTGAACAGGACCATATATTTGGTTGTTTTTTATTAGAAGAATTTCATTTATAAAAAAGATACAGAGTGAGAAAAGAAAGAAAGAAAGAAAGAAAGAAAGAAAGAGAGAGAGAGAGAAAGAAAGAAAGAAAGAAAGAAAGAGAGAAAGAAAGAAGGTGAATGAGAATGAAAGGGAAACAAAATACTGTCATGTTACCATATATTAATATACAGATGTGTATATCATCATTATCCTAATACACATATAATTGTCAGTAACCTAATACATTCTGTGTAAACTCACTCCAAATATCATTGTATTTATCCAAAGAAAGTCTGTGGTTAATAAACTGTCTGCCCAAATGTGGCCAGTGTTGTCACTGGTGTTAATTGTATTAACCTGTAGGGAGCTTTCCCTTGTGTTTTTAATCTAAATGTCACACTCCCCTGTATCGCACGTCCCTTTTAGGTGTCGGATAACCCCGTTTTGATTGCCCCAGCTCAGTACATATGCGCTCCCGACAGCAAGCACACCTTCTTGGCTGCTCCTGCTCAGCTGCTGCTTGAAAAATATCTCCAGTATCACAGCCACCGCTTCTTTCCTCTCTCGCTGAAGAACTACAGCCATCCAGTGCTATCCGTGGATTGCTACCTTAATTTGGGACCCCGGGTAATGCATTTTGTTTGTTTGTTGAGCATGATAGACAGCTTCCTTTGTCTCCCCGTGCATGATTATTAAGTGGTCCAAGTGAAAGCATGTGCTTCAGCAATTAAAACTCTTGTCTGTAGGACGTTCTCCTGCCAACGCATATTTAAGTGGAAAAGCACATGTGTCAAAGTGGATCAGGTTCCAGTGCAGGTGCAAGGAGGATGAGCTGCTCCTTCATGCTCCTCTGAGGAACCTCATGCACATGCTATGAGCTGCAGCTTCAGTGCCATGTGGCATTGGGAAAGGCCATCACTTACAGTTGTGATGGGGCAAAACAGATTTTATTTTATTCTGCCGTACTCCCTTCCTCTCCCCCCCACCAGCAGACATTCAGAACCCTCTCAATGAAAAAGAAAAACCCAGAAGAAACCAAAGCTGGGAACAACCCAATACCCCTTCGGCTCCAAGGTTTACTTAGAATGCCATGGAGAGATGGACTGGGAAGTCCTAGGAAAAGGGATAATATATGGATATTGGATGATGATAATGATGATGATGATGATGATGATGATGATGATTTATTACTTATACCCCACCCATCTGGCTGTGTTTCCCCAGTGTATATGTCATAAAAATGCATAAATGATTTTTTGAAAAATAAAACAAATTTTATTTTATTCACCACAATAACCCCCAAATGGCATACATTTGCTACGAAAGAGTCACACAGCGTTTCAAAATGTTCATATTATGAATGGTTGCAGATGTTTCTTTGGGTGCAGTAGTTTGATCATGCTAAAATTAGCTGTGCTTTAGACTGAGGGGACTATAATACCTGCCTTTGTTCCCCTTGCAATCAGATTGCAGTTTGCTATGTCAGCTCCCGACCTCATTCTCTGAATGTGACTTGCTCTGATATGATATTCAGTGGACTACTGCTGTACCTCTGTGATTCCTTTGTGGTAGCAAGCTTCTTGAAGAAATTCCACTTTCTGAAAGGTAAGAACCAAGTATTGCTGACACACCAAGCTATGACTTGTTTCTGACATCTTTGCTGTGAGAAAGAGGGCGGAGGGGACATTCTGATCCATGCCTAACTAACATTTGTAGATATATTGATGCCAGTTTTGTTTTTGTTTTAGTTATTTAAAATATTTTGATGTCATAAAATGAACAGGTCGGAATTTTGTGCCACCATCACTCCCATTCACAACCTTGCTGCGGTTGGGAAGACTTGTATGTGTGATCCATAAAAAAGCTGTCTTCTACCAGGGCAAACTATCTAGCCCAAGGTTCCCCAATCTTTGGGTCTCCTGCTGGTTTTGGACTACAACTCCCATCATCCGTGACCACTGCTCCTGCTAGCTAGGAATGATGGGAGCTGTAATCCAAAAATAGCTGGAGACCCAAGTTTAGGAAACCATAATCCAGCCCAATTCCTGTTCTGGCAGATGCTCTCCAAGGTCTGAAGCCAAAGTCTTTCCCATCACCTACCTCCCCACCTTTTGAAGTGGAAATACCAGTGACTGAACATAAACAAACATTTTTCTGGCATTCAAAATCCAGCAAACATTAAGAATTCAGATTTGCATCCTTGGTGCCAAACATAATGCTTATGAGAAAGAGGAGCTCCTGGGAAAAGGGGCTGTTCAGTGCTGGGACAGATATTGCCTGGGGAGAAGGGAAATGTTTAGCAGGAGCCAGGGCATGGCACAAGGCCAAGTATTCACTCCAGTTGTCAGCAAGAGCTCTGAGTGTTCCAAAGATAATTTCATAATGCCTTACTCAACAAAGGGAGGAAGATTTAATAGGAGTAATTACTTTGCAAATGGGGGAAAGTGTGATTCCAATCCTATGGCAGATGTGGGCAGAAGGAGGGGCACATTAGCCACTTTCCAGTGGAACCCCTGGAAGTTGTGAGCAAAAAACCCTGGGCGGTCTATCCCCTTTAAGACTGCTTTCCCCCTTTGAATGGCACTTGTTGTTTTAAATTGTTATTTAATTGAGAGGTTAGATTTTAGGCCTATGTTGCTATCTATACTGACCTTATTGTTGCATGGAAGCATAGAATTGTAGAGTTGGAAAGGACCCTGAGGATCATCTAGTCCAGCCCCCTGCAATGCAGGAATATGCAGCTGTCCCATAAGGGGATTTGAACCTGCAACCTTAGTGTTATCAGCACTACGCTCTCACCAACTTAGCTATCCTGGCTGCAACTCAGTTTTATTTGCAGTTATGCACTCTATGATTGTAAGCCACTTGGGGCCTCTCCAAATGTCCTTTTCATCACCCACTCATGATTACCGTATTTTTCGCTCTATAAGACGCACCTGACCATAAAACACACCTAGTTTTTAGAGGAGGAAAACAAGAAAGCAACGCAAAGCCTCTTGAGCAAAGAGGCAGGAGCGCTCCCGCTGCGCTCAAAAGGCTTTGCGTTGCTTTCACTGAAGCCAGAAGAGCAAGAGGGATCGGTGCGCACCGATCCCTCTTGCTCTTTTGGCTTCTGGGATAGCTGTGCAGCCTCTTCAGGGCAGCGGGATGAAGGCTCCCCACTGCCCTGAAGAGGCTGCACACGGCTAAGCCAGAAGCTAGAACAGCGAGAGGGAGTGCTGCGCAGCGATCCCTCTCACTGTTCTGGCTTCTGGCTTAGCCGCGCAGCCTGCATTCACGCCATAAGACACACACACATTTCCCCTTACTTTTTAGGAGGGAAAAAGTGCGTCTTCTAGAGCAAAAAATATGGTATTTGTGCCCATGATGCTATCAGGGAGGCCAAAAACAAGATCCCATTTTCATTACTATTTGTGCCTGAAAACGTTTGGGGGTGGTTATACTGCTTCATTTCCAGTTAGTGAGTATCCTGTGTGCAGTGCATATCCATGCTGTTCACCGTGTTCTGGGTTTTTCTTTTGTCTCACTTTGGTTGCAATAATGTGGTAGTATTGGGGAAGCATCACAGGACTAATAAAGCAGAATAAATCCACTGTTGATGCGCTATTAACTGTTGCAGAATATACCTGCAATAAAACACTATTCTGGGAGGCCTTTGCAGACAGTTTTTTTTTGGAGCAGGAAATATAGAAAGTGATGCACACATGACAAAAACAACAGCAACCAACAACCTATAATAATGATAATTTCCACAGGTGCCACTTTATGCGTCATATGCCAAGACAGGAACTCGCTACGCCAAACAGTTGTCCGACTGGAACTCGAAGACGAATGGCAATTCCGGCTGAGAGACGAGTTCCAAACAGCCAACGCCAAAGAAGACAAGCCCCTCTTCTTTCTGACAGGACGGCACATTTGATGGGAAATGATCACGCAGCATAAGAAGCTGTCTTTTCTCTGACCAAATAAAATGAGTTGCATGAAAGAAAAGAGGGAGGGGGGAAGGAGAACTGAGCTGTTTACACGATGTTTGCAAAAGAAGCTGCTTTGTAGGAACAAAAGTTAGGCAATTTTGAAATATTTGTATTAAAGTTATATTTTATTTGACCAATTTATGTTTATAATTCCAAACTTTTGTTCGTACCCTTTTTGTAATTTAATGAACTTGAGAAAGTAACTCCCGTTATATTGAGGATGGAGCTACTGCGTAATATTTCTGTTGTTTCCCCCTTTTTTGTTTTTGCTGTATATATATTATACAAACTGTTTCGGAACCAGACACTTGTGGCACAGCTTCAAAATTATGAGAGGTAGATGTAGATTCTCTCCTCCGTGTTTTTGTAAACCTAGGGTGCCAGCGTAGTAAAAAGAAAAGAGGAAGTTTCATTCTTAGAAAATTGCTGCTGATTAGCAAATATAGCATTGCTGATCTGCTCCATGTAGAGTGCTAAAGGCAAAATTAACTGGGATGTTCTCCAGTGCAAACCCCATGGAAATAAATAGAATGTGCTCAAGAGCATTCATTTCGTGACAGGTATACATAGGAGAACATCCCAGTGGAGAGTGCCTTTATATACTTATTATAATGAAAGCTTGCTTTCCATCCTAACCTCAGGACTGCTGGCTGCTTTGCATAATTTTTAAGAGGCAGGCTTTTTGTAATATGTAGAAATGTATTATAGTGACCTTTTCTGATTTATTGAGAATATTGAAAGCGGACGGTTGGAGTTGTTTTCAAAAGTCTGAATGTTTTAGTAGGTAGGAAGGCGTCTGAATGAAATGGTGATTAGCTAAAGGAAGTGTTAATATCAAATTGTTTTTTAAAAACAGATGGTTTGTTGCACTGCCCATCCTAAGACACCTCAGGTTTGCTGTGCAAATAAAAACAACACCTAGGGTGCATTTAATAGTTCTCTGATATTTAACAGCGCCCCTCATTAAGTGGTTTCTTGTTTGGGGTTTGAGGTTTCTTTTGTGGGAATACATAGAAATCAGTCTATCAGTAAAACTTTTCAAAAATAATAGTGAGGTAATACCTTAATTTTGAGTATGACCAACTAAAGCATCACAAAATATTTGTCAAACTTTCAAGTATCTCAGAGCTTTTTCAGCTGGATGTTAAACAAAACAAGTGTCCCCTTTTTGCCTTCCCCAAAATTGGGAGGAGGGATTTGGGGGGGGGAGGAGGGCCTAAGGGTTAAATACCATCTCCCCACTCACTTGACTCCTGGTCATGATTCCCTTGCCAACTTTAGAAAAGAAATGGAAAAGAAGAAATGCTATTGGAAACGGAACAATGAAAGTTGATTCTTCAAGGGGATAGAAGCGCCATAGAGAAGGAAATGGCTGGAGCGATCTATACCAGCCCCAAACATACTGCACCTGCTCTGCTGTCTTTTCACTATACTAAAAAAAAAGGGGGAGTTTCTGAGCTTGTGGGGAGGGGAAGGAAACAGGGGAAAGGTGTTTTGATCCTGATACCATGCAGATTCCCCATAAAAAGAAAAGCAGCCTTGATTTGATTAGATAGTGCTGGATGCGAAACGAGTTGCAGATTGAACCAAGAGGTACTGAGACAAAGAGGCAATGGCTGTCCCATCCCTGAAACTGTAGAAGTTAGCAGTGGTTCAGATCTGCCTCTTTCACTAGGTGGAACACATAGAGGCAGTAGGGGCCCATGCAGTGGGGCAGAGCTGCAGAACCACCTTCTTAACACTGGTACTGCCACTGCTTACCTGGTTGGGGACTGGGGTTGGAAGGTGGCAAGGTTGGGGGCGTGTGAGTGCAGCGGTAGGAGCATTCCCGAACATGCCCCCCTCCCCACCTTAGATAAGCAGCACCAATGCCAGTATTGGGAGAGCTGTTCCACTCTACCACATGTGCTGTAATTGTGCAGATCCTTTGTAAGGCAAAGAGCACAAGTAAGAGGGAAATTAAAGGTAAAGGTAAAGGGACCCCTGACCATTAGGTCCAGTCGTGGCCGACTCTGGGGTTGCGGCGCTCATCTCGCTTTATTGGCCGAGGGAGCCGGCATACAGCTTCCGGGTCATGTGGCCAGCATGACTAAGCCGCTTCTGGCGAACCAGAGCAGCGCACGGAAACGCCGTTTACCTTCCCACCGGAGCAGTACCTATTTATCTACTTGCACTTCGTGCTTTCGAACTGCTAGGTTGGCAGGAGCAGGGACCGAGCAACGGGAGTTCACCCCATCGCGGGGATTCGAACCGCCGAGCTTCTGATCGGCAAGTCCTAGGCTCTGTGGTTTAACCCACAGCGCCACCCGCGTCCCTTAAGAGGGAAATTAGCTGGAAACTAATTTTGAGCTGGCCTTAAAGCACACAAATGACAATTGTGAAATTGTAAGTAGGATCCTCCGTAGGTCGAAAGACATGCACCTGCTGCTTAATCCCTGTATTGAAACTCCTGTACTGTTTATGGCACTCCAACTTTGTCCAACATTGTCCAAATATCCGTTCCACTTGTAGAGGGCTTTCCATCATTGCAGTGACCTGGATCCTCAACTTTCCATCCTCCTTTGGTTCCTGAGAGGAGGGAGAGGGCTGAGGCAACATGCCTTGATTTTACATAAACCTGTAGATATTTTTAAAATGCTCTTTCAGTTTGACTGTGTGTCTCTTCCCTGCCCTGGCAGCTACTGTTGTTATAGAATATAGCCAAAGTTTGGGTTTTTCCTACATGGTCAAATCTTTTCTGTAGCAACTTTCCCCCCCAAAAGGAGTAATGTAACTCCCCTTCTCAGATCCCATGTTTCAGATCTGCTCTTACTGAGCCAGAGGGAAGACAATGGCATGGTTCCTCATCTAGGATATTGGCGTAACAATAAAAAAAAGAAATCCCTGTTCCTTCCTAATGTATTTATTAAGGGTGCTGGGGGTGGTTAGGACCATCTAGACAAGTACCATTGATCCTATTGTCACATATGAAAGAGCCTTCACAGTCATTGCATGGTTCTGACACCTATTTCATGTTGTAAATTCTCAGAGCTGGTGCAGTAGGCTTGGTCCAACAAAATTGGAGTTTCTTACTTGGCAGCATCTAGCCCAAGGGGGAAAATGAAGGGTCTCCCCCAAAGCTCACTATAAGTCAATGAACATTGACAGCTTTAGGTTTTGCCTGCTCAGATGAAATGTTATGGGTGGTGACTCTTCCACCTTATAAAAATGGTCATGTGGAAGTCTAATGGCTTGCTTTCATTTGAGGCTTAGACTTGGAACAATGAGCCTGCCACCGTGCCACAGATGGAAGTAGGAATACCCTGGGGTAACAGGGCATACCTCACAATGCACCAACTCATAGGAGGGAGGACCAAAACTATGTCCATGTGGTAGCTACTCTATCCAGCAAGCTGTTTTCGATCCCATCCTGATCAGCTTATGTAATGTGATTTGTCTTTTGTCTGGTTTGGTTACTCAGTTAATAAATATTTTCAGTTTTGGCTTTTGAAGTTGAATGCTTTTTTAACCTTGGCTCGCAAATAGTGATGGGAAGCCTTTCAAAAGAAACCAGAAAAATTGGGGAAAAACCACAGGTTTCCTCCCATTTCCCCCCAAAGGCTTTGGGGAAAAAAGGAAAAAGACCTGGTCGCCCCCCCCCATTTTTTCTGGGTTTTTTCCAGGTCTTCCCATCTCTACTCCCAAATCTTGATTACTCTTGAATGTGAAGTCAATAATGTTAAGTCTCTGTGCACACAAAAATAGGTACTTCTGAATATTTCTCCCACTCACCCCTAACCAATTTGATTGCACCACTAGTGGAGTTATTGCCAAATTAGGATAATATGGTTGTTGTTTTTTTAAAGTAAAATCAAGCTGAACTTGTTTGGGCATTGTGGTCAAATACTGAACTCCACAAAATGTATACAGTCACCATTATTTATTCAGCACTGACTCTGGGAATCAGCTTGTAACAGCTCACTATAAATAGTAACAGTAGTTATATAACCTGGTGGAAAGATTTCACATCCTTTACACATGGAACAACAGATGTATCAATAAAGATTAGTGCACCAGTCTGCATTTCGTTTCCATGAGTTATAATTATGGAGCTGACTTGATTGACTTAAGAGATGCATCAGGACAGAACGGACTGGGACATTTAACCAGAATTGGTGCAAAACAGAATCACAATGTGGGCATTTCAGCAGCGAGAGCTTTGACCCAGCGAGAAATCATTGCAGTTTTTAAGGATGCAAAGCATACTTCCAAAGGCAGATCTTAAATCAATTGTGACATTATTCACTCTGTTAGTGAAGTATTCTGCACATGCTAGGCTCTTCTTGAAAAAAATGAGAGGTTGGAACGAGCTCCTGCCTTCTCCCAACCAAGAGAGGCCAATGCAATGTCTGCATACATGCTGCCCTTGAGCTCCAAGGGAACTCTGGTAGCAGATTGAATCTCACAGGGTCAGCCTTTGGCTTCCTGAAATTAGTAGCTAAGCTGAAGGACCCATTGCTTGTTTCTTATCAGCCTGGATTCGTGTGTGTGTGTGTGTGTGTGTGTGTGTGTGTGTGTTTCATGATAGATTTCACCGCTTTTATTTTTCTACATTATCTGCTTTCTTCATTTGAAAATAGGCATGGTCTGTATTGCTCCTATGTTTCGTAACTTTGATTATGGGGTTTCTGTTTTTATTGCTCATTTTTATTTTTGATTTTGTGTTAATGAAGAATAATTATTAAAAAATCTGAGGGAAGCTTCCACCTTACAACTTAGAGCACTGGAGACTTGAATATAGAGGGTGTGCATCTTCTCAGTTCAGTGAACACGTCTGGGAATTGAGCAGCAAAATGGCGTCCGGGCTGATTTTTGCTGAATTGGCAAAATGTCTGGGGAAAGCCCAGACAAGTAGGACTATTATTATTATTTTTTTGCTGAGGCAAGGGGAGAGATGTTCCCCAACAAAAGCTCAACAACTTGGTCCAGATTTTCACTTTTGGGAATATGGCAACCCTAGCTAACAGCACACATTAATATTATGAGTGGCACTGCCCCCCTCTCATAGTTTACAGGATTGTGCCTGGAGAATTGACATTTATAAACTTTGCCACAGACATTTAGACAACTATTATGATGTTTAGTTATCTCTACAATTACTGTAGTTGTGGTGGTGCTTTTTATACAGGCCTGTGGGAGGAATTGGAGCAAATGGGATGTTGAGGGATTTATGCACCTGTGAACAGGCCCGTCAGAGACCTAAGGCCCTTTGCCTCAGGTTCATCTGCCATATTGGTGCTGGGTGTGTACACCATCATTATCTTTTTTTCCTTTTTTTTTTGAGGGGGGACTTCTTATTTTTTTCTGTGTTGTTTCTGGTAAGAAGGGAGACATGCAGGCAGGATCAGCTTCAGAACATGATGGGATGTTACTTCATGTTTTTGGGCACCATTGTGTGTGTTGGGAGTTGTGAGGGGAAAGTTGTTCCGAAACAGGTTCAACAGAAAACTGAGTCCCTGTGAATCCTTTTGCTAATCCTGCTTACATCGTTTCAGCAAAAAATGGAAGGGGAAAGCTCAACAGAAAGGGTTAGGGTTAGGGCTGCTTCACAGTGTACACCAATGAAACCAGAAAGGGTTAGGGTTAGGGTTTCTTCACAGTGTACACCAATGAAACCAGGAGGCTTGAGAAGAGCTTAACTTACAAGATCATGCTGATTATGCCTAAAAATATCCAGATGTGCTTAGGAAAAAAAATCTCTCACAGGAACTTGGCTGCCTGGACAGAAATGTGATTCTTCTAGCACATGAAAATGATCTGGATACAAGTGCCCTACCACCTGAGAATTATGGAGACCCAAATTATCAATTCCTTCCCAGTAGCAAATAATAATAATAATTTCTTCACTATCCCTAATATTCCTGTCAAAAGGAATTATGAAAATCATGGGCCCTAAATCAGCCTGCTGAGAAGCAAAAAAGGGGGAATGAGAAGGCTGCCAAAATGCTGTATTATGAAAACCATGGGCTCCATATCAGAGCTCTGTTAGCCTGCTTGATCATCTGGCCCTGGCTAAAATGGTCTTGATCTCTGTTGGAATAATACCACTAATAATAATAATAAAGTGAAGGGTCAATCTTTCTACAGACCACCTGAATGGACCTCATGGCCCATTGGTATGTGAATCTAGGCTAACTGAAAGCATTTCTGTTTGTGAAAGGTGGTCAGCCAATTTTTTATTTTTTGCTAACCCTACCCAGTGCAGTCCCTAAAAAGCTGCTTCTGAGTATGGAGACTCCAGGACAGTTTGCGACACAGTGCTGAAGGATGCAGTGTGGGCAGCGGGATCTGGATTTTTGTGTGTGGGAACCCAGATGCATTGCCTGATGCTAGCAGAAGTGTTTTCTGCCACTCCACAGAAGTCACCAACTGGATGATGCAAGCTTGCACCCCTTCCTCACCCCTAGTTGAAGTGTCAGTATCTGAACAGTCTAACTGAGGTGCATCTTACTGGAAGCTCCTCCCCCTGCATGTAGAAAGAAGAAGAAGATAAACACCTCCGTTTTTCAGGGAGGCTTATGACTTAACAAGGCTACTTGAGGCGTCAGTTGCGAAGTGAGTGTGCACCGGCTTACAGAGCTCATGTTTCTTGTCCTGGCTGAGGTTCCAAGAACTTGAGCAGGCTAAATTCGCAAGCAAACATGATCACAGGGAAATTACTTTCTCTGGATCTTTGTTGTCAACAACGCATTACTTAAAGGCAACATTTTTTAATTCCAACAGAAGCTTTAACAGCCACTGGGAAGAATATTTCTCTGGTAATGGAAGAAAGAGACCATCTCAAGATGCCATCTGAAGACACTGAGTCACCTTGGTCTTGGGTAAGGTCTTTAATCTAGAGTTTCAGGAATAGTGTGCTGAAGTTCGATTCTCCTCAGCCAGGTTTTTTTTTTTTTTAAAAAAATCTGATTGTTTACTTGGTTGTCTTCTTTTTTTTCCTGAGTAAAGATGGGATAATATAGTTGGGTGTAGTTGTTTTGTTTTTTAAGGTTTCCTCTTGGTTTTGTTTGTGATGCCATTCTTTGGGGCAAGCCCAGCTGTTGAAATGGCCCTTCCCCACACTTTATGTGGGGTAGATTGTAGTAGGACATCGCTGTAAGAGACATGCTGCATTGATTAGGCTTTAGACCGAATCACAAATTTAAAGGTTAGCAAGGCCTTTCCTCGTGATATTTGTACTCTTAATTTGGGAAGTTAACATTGCAGCTCTCTTTGCTCATAGAAGATGTGTACCATTCACACAGAAGAACTCTTCGGAGAGTGGTTGGTTGTGCATTGAAAGTTTTTTAACGTTTGATGTTTTACTGTGGTTTTATAATTTGTTGGAAGCCACCCAGAGTGGCTGGGACAACCAAACCTGATGGGCGGCATATAAATGATGATGATGAAGAAGAAAGGACTGCTCCTAGGTAATCATATGTGTTGACGTTCTCCATCTCAGAGAAGTGTGATCCTCTCTATCTATGTACCATTTATAAAACAGTCAAAGGAATGTATACAGTCCTGCAGCCTGCCTTCTTTCTTAGGTGGGAGAGCCACATTTCATTTCGGAGAGGGAGGCGCATAGCACCAAACCAGACTCCCTGCCACTCACAGGTGGAGGGGATATAAAGGTCAGGCCAGGGGAAGGAGAAGGGGAAGGCAGCAACGTCCCTGCTCATTCCTCCTCTGTGCAGACAGTGTGTTAGCTTACATAACGGGCTACTTAAGGGTCAAGTTAACAGAAAAATTAGTGTTTAGGATTTGGGAATGAATTAAGTTCAATCTGTTGAATTGTCTCACCTTTTTTGAGAGATCCCCAGAAATACCAGAGTCAGAAGTTTGACTTTGCCCAGAGCTATAGTTCTCTTTTACCTGTGGTTGGACTCCTTGTGTTCTGATTCTTTAGGAACTTAATTACTTTGGTAATGAGCTCCTGAGCTCAGCTCTGATACTGAATTACGTATCGCAGTTTTACACCCCTTAAAAAACAAAACAAAACACCACCTGTCCAAACTTGTCTAAGTTTAGGGAAAGAAGGAGATTTTAAAATGAATTTTTTTTTATATTGTTTGGATGTATAGTGCACCTAGGGAAGAACTGCTTGATTTGTGATGGTATTTAAACAAATAATCTTTTCCTTGTTAGAGATACATAAATAGAACGATCTACACATCAGAAACTTTAATAGCAGGTTGCGTATGACCACTCTTTGACTGTTCTGTCACATTTAGCAACACACCAACAACTGGAGTGGATTTTCACCAATATGGCAAAGTGCCATGCCCAGCTTTTAAAGCACAGCTGTGACGTCCAATTGTACAGATGCTTATTCTGCAACTGAAATGAATAGCAGTGGAGTCAGAAGCTTGCGCGTTAGGCTTACTCATCTCACTTCTATGGGGCTTTTCTTTGGAATGGCCGATGCACAATAACATAGCTCAGTTTAAGCACCTGTGCCTCTCACTTGGTTTCTTCATTTCCATTCTGGCTCAGGAAAACAGCAAGGGCATTTGGGTTGGTCATATAATATCAAGGTTCAGTTAAAGGGCACCGTGGACTTGGGCTGATTCATGTTCTAGGTTTAACATGTCTTTAGACCCTAAAACATGCGCTCTCTCCCTCTCCCTCCCCCTCCCCCTCTCCCTCCCTCTCTCTCTCTCCTCCACCCTAACAGAATTCAGACACAGAGACCCGCTCCTCTGTCCCTCTGTATCAGTCTTTGCCAACCCTGCACCCTCCAGCTGTTGTTGGATTATCCCCCCTCCCTGACTGTTGGTTGTGCTGGCTGGGGCAAATGGGAGTTGGAGTCTGAACAACATCTGGAGGGCACCAGCCTGGGGAAGGCTGCTCTGCATAACACAGAAATACCGAATCCCTATCAGAGGTGACCCATTTTAGTAAATGTACTGGCAGTGGGGTGAAGGGTGTGTGTGAGATAAAATCCAACTGACATTTCCACTATTTCTAAAAATATAACAACAACAACAGAACACAAGCTTTTAAACCAAGGCCCTGTCTAGACTTTGCATTTAAGCACTATTGTACCACTTTAAGCAGGGACGCGGGTGGTGCTGTGGGTTAAACCACAGAGCCTAGGACTTGCCGATCAGAAGGTCAGCAGTTTGAATCCCCGCAACGGGGTGAGCTCCCGTTGCTCGGTCCCTGCTCCTGCCAACCTAGCAGTTTGAAAGCACGTCAAAGTGCAAGTAGATAAATAGGTACCGCTCCGGCGGGAAGGTAAACGGCGTTTCCGTGCGCTGCTCTGGTTTGCCAGAAGCGACTTAGTCATGCTGGCCACATGACCCGGAAGCTATACACTGGGTCCCTCGGCCAATAAAGCGAGATGAGCGCCACAACCCCAGAGTTGGTCACGACTAGACCTAATGGTCAGGGGTCCCTTTACCTTTACCACTTTAAACATTCATGGCTTCCCCCCAAAGTATCCTGGGGGCCACAGTTTGTTAAGGGTGCTGAGCTCTATGATTGAGCTTTGGTGCTTTCACCAAACAAGCACTTGCTGCCCTTTAATTGTAACCCGTGACCAGTGATGAACCTTGGGGACTGAAATTTCAGTGGCATCCTGCGCGACACCAAAATTCGGTGCCTCGCTGCCTCTCCCACTCCATTCTAAATAATAGTTGTGGTGTCCTCTGAGGTGCCCCTGAGGCTTTGTCCCCAGTGCAGCTGAACCATTGTTGCTCCCCTAACTCTGCCTCTGCCATGGAACAGACTTCCCTACATTGGAGCTATAGGAGGGTTGACATATTCTGGAATTTTCCTGACATAGTGGGGATTAGGCTGTCGGAAACAGTGTCCAGGTAGAAATCGCTGAAAGTCCGGGAAAATCTGGACGTATGGCAACCCAAGTCAGAAGTGTAGATTTTGGCAAATTTCCTTAAAAGTAGCTCAAAAACTTCATTTTTTTTGAGATTTTGCAAAAAACAAAAACAAAAAACCACCCAAATTTTTTTTGTCTGGATTTTCACTTTTTGAAATATGGCAACCCTAAACTATGGCAAAGAGTTCTTCATTCCAAAAGATAGCCTTTGCATCTCTTGGGAATAGGACAGCTGAGAGCTGAAAGGTTATTTATAATAGTTCCGTTGTGCTGATCCAACCCACATAGTAGGAAGTATGGGCTTCTGTTCACTGTTTGTTGTAAATGACTGCCCCCACACTTAGGAGTAGTGATCACTGTGACACCTGTCGGCCTCAGCCTTATTTCAGCGTGAATTTTTGCATGATTGACACATTCTCAAATCATCGTCGTTTGATTTTCCATGGCTTAGATCTCTAGACCATGTTTCCTCCAACAGAAGTTGGGGTGGGGGTGCTGGACAGGTGATATTTATGGATTCCTTTTCCCCCTTCTGAAAATCTGCTCTGGAAAATAGAGGAAACCTCCAGAACAGGGCAGGGAGGGGGCTACAGTGTTAGGGAGATCCAGTGAAAATAACCTCTTCCCTTTTTTGACAGTGGTATCGTTCCACTGGATCAAAAGCCTTCTGTGGTCAGAAGGAGCTCTTCAGCTCACAGCTAAGTTTGGATCTAATCCCACATTTTTGAAAAATGATTACATAAAAGAAAACAACAACATTTGCAGTTTACGGATAAGGGTAAAAAGTGCTTCTATAAGACACGATTGGGGAAGTTGGCACTGAAGAGTACAGTAAACCAACCCAGCTAAAATCTCATGTTCTGTCTACAGAAAGAGATATGTTCTTCTTCTGTTAACATGATGACATGCTTTGGAAATTTAACTTGCTCCTCCAGGAACCAAGCAATTGCTCGAGAGTCCTCAGCATAGGTCCCTTCAGTTGACTCCATAACAGGTGATGCAGTATTGAGTTCCTGTTGCTTCAACTGTGACGAACGTAACCATTCTGATGGATCAGTAAATCATCTACTAGGAATTTGTGGGAGCAGGCTCTCTTATTTACAAACAGCATTGTAAATCAGAGGGGGGGGGGACATAGTTAAAGGCAGAGCAGTCATGGTATATAAGTGGAAGAGAAAACCCATTTCTCTGAACTGAAAATACCACACATACACACACACACACACGTTCTAGATCTGGTATAAGGCAGATTGGGAATCCATCTCTGAATGATTTGCATTTGATCAGTGAGAATTCTCCAAATTGTTCAACAATTGCAATTACAAGAAGGCTCCCGCACACCTTAAATTAGTTTGGTGAGATGAAGGAAGCTTGGGGAGAAAACCCAGCATGGATTTGTGCATGTGATGAGACTTGGAACTCAGTTTTGGTACTGCAAACAAATTCCTGGGCTGAACATGTAACTTGGAGGTACCAGGTTCCTTAACTGCAGTAGTATGTTGTATTCCCTCATCGCTCCATCCTCCATTTTGCATCTGGCTCTGGTTGACAGTCCTTAGGGTTCAAGTGAAAAGCAAAACTAAGTAGGCCCTGTGGGTGCCTGAAATCCGTCCATGCCATCCTAGACTGAGCAAAATTGTACACAAAGGGTGCTATTTCAGATATTAGGAAGCTGAAATGAAGATATTTTGGAGATATGGATTTACAACAGTGTTAAAGAGCACATTCTTGGATATCTTAAAGTTAACTGGGGGGAGGGAGAGGGGAAGAGATTGATCTAATACCATTTATGTGATTGAGCAATAATAATAGCAAGAATGCTAGCTGTGCCAACGTTGTCAGCTTACTGAATTAGTTATGACAATAACCATTCAGTGAATGGACCTATCAGATTTCTTCCGGAATAATTATATGTGGCCTGAAACACAGACTGCTCTCCTCTGCACATGGCTCTCCCTAAAGCATGCTGGTTAGGATAGAATTCCCTCCGCTCCTAGATTTGCTTTGCTGCCTACGGCAACTGTGGAAAAAAACGTGAGAAGTTGAATATGATCCTAAGAATATAAATACCAAATGGAAGAAGAGGAAAAGCAGGAGGGCGTACAGCTGTCCTTCCCAATTTATTTTTTCCGTCATGATTTATCACTACCTACAGAGAATTTGTATTTTTAGAGACTGACATTAGGTGAGCTAAAGGCTTTGAGATTGCTAGAGGTTAGGTTTAGGAAGCCACTTCCCACATAACTTGCTTGTTGATGCATTGTCTTCTGTGTTGCATTTTTCTTACCGAGTACTTGTTGGCATGGTCAAAAAGCTGCAGGCTTCTTGTCCTACGGACACTGTTCTCACTCAGGGTGCAAGAGAGCCTGACTTCCGATCCTGAACTATCTCTTTTTGCATGCCAGCGTTAGGGGAGAAGAGGCTGGTACTATTTTTGGCTGTTTTCAGAGGAGGTGACATAGCTCACTTTGCCATAGTCTCCAATTTGCCTTAAGTGAATCTGTAGTTGCGTTTCATTCTGTATTTGGCTGTGCAGAATCCGCTGTTTTCGTGGACATACTAGTTTTACACAGGGTGTTACGTAGCAGAAATGCTTCTTTATGAACTCAGCCTCTTGTCTGTGTCTGCCTTGATTTGTTTGTCAGAATGTTAGCAGATATGCTACAATGGAGAACTGTTGTCAACATCTAGAAACTGTAGGCAACGGCTGGGACTGCAAAGCCTAAGCAGGGCCTGGCACTGACACTGCCCATGGGTATATCTGGTAGGAGCAGTGGGGTCTGGGATGCCACCTACTGTTTTAAATTTCCCACAGTGCCGTAGAGCACACGTCATAGCAGTATGCAATGGTATTGTGAAGCATTTATAAACCAACTTCCCTGATTAGCCCTTTCCAAAACAATAAGAGGACTGAATCCTTTGAAATTTGCACTTCTCCGAATTCCCGAATTCTGCAATGCAGTTCCCCAGTCAGCGAATTTGTACAAAAATGCATATACTTGGCTCGATTGTGCATATAAATGCATAGATCGCTGAAAAAGACATGGAAAAACGCTTTATATTAGGGAAACCCGCTTTGCAAAATGGTGTGTGTTAGGGGAAATTGCATGCAAAAATGTGTGTATTAGGAGAAATTTGCACTGAAGTCCTGATGGATTTTCTTGAAGACATTTTTTTGGGAAGGCATGCACACGAAAGGAATCACAAACTGATGTGGACATGTAGAGAAATGAACCTAACATTTGGAAAATAAAAAAAACTGAGAGAAACCAAAATGCATGATTTCCTCACCCCTATTTGGCATGAACACGACATCAAAGTGAGCACAGACAAATCTCCCTAGGGAGAGCACTCCATAGCTGAGGTGCCATAGCTGCAAAAGCCAACACTTTAGCCACCCTCTTTCCCCCCCAAATGCTGGGGATACCTGGAGAAGAACCTTGGGTGTTAATCTCAGCATACTGGGAGATTAATGTTGGAGGAGACAGCCCAAGATATACCTGCAGAGGTCCCACACTAGCAAGCACTTAGACTCTAAAGCCTTTGAAAGTCTTGCAGACACAAACATGGCGAAAGCATTTGTGGTGGGACTGTGAGGTAAGCAGTTGAGTGAACAAGGTGTGTTTGCGTATGCTTAGAATCTCAGTTACAAACTTCAACGCATCCTGAAGTAGGCTGAGAAGATCATGACATCCTTCTATGAATGGTCCACGCTGCCTTTGCCACACTTGACCGGGCTATGTGGTATCACAACAACGGCAGATGATTACAACACACACACAGGAGTCTGAATGTTTACAGCTGTCAAAACTATCTAGTAATGTTTTATGATCTAGTAATGTTTATGCATGTTGAATTGGATGTAGGGTTGGAAAGACCCTGAGGGTTGTCTAGTCTAACCGCCTGCAATGCAGGAATCTCAACAAGATCATGCATGTCAGATGGCCAGCCAACCTCTGCTTTCAAAACTCCAAGGAAATGAGAGTGTACCATCTCCTGAGGGAGCCCGTTCCACTGTCAAACAGCTCTTTCTGATGTTTAGTTGGAATCTCCTTTCTTGTCATTTGAATCCATTCATTGCCTCTTTCTTTTGTTGTGCCAAAAGTGCCTAACATGAACAGAAATGGTATAGGTCCAAAGGCCAGTACAGACACAAACTCCGGTCCACAGAACAGAACAAAACACTCCAAGCAAAAATAAGTGAGTGAAAGGACACTGGATGAGAGAGAGGAGGGTTAACTAGTTTTGAAAGCTCTCATCCTTTCCCTCATAAGGCTTCCAGGGATTCTCAGCTTGTGTTGTGGCTGAAGTCCAGCTTTGATGTTACAAAGCTTGAAGATATGCTTTTTATGCCATGTCTGCAGCAGTCCACATTTCATGCGAGCCACGTGGTGTCCTGTTTGTTTGCAAGTGTAATTGCCCTGGAGTTCATTTTGGGTTTGAAGCTGTGGTTGGAAGCTTCAGTGAGACAATGGGCATTGGAATAATCTGGGATAAGGCTTTGAAGGGGGACATCTCAGCCACCTTAAGATGGAGCTTTAGTTTGGTTTGTTCTGCCTAGAAGGCACCCAACTATCTTAGAAGAGAACAGCCTGATCTCTTCAGACTCTGAGATGGCACCAAGAGGCATTCTCCAGTGATCTCTGTTTCTCAAAAAATGCCGGTAAGCTGGCTTGTTGTGACCTGATTTAGATTCAAATCATAAATTATTTCTCTCTCAGAATATTGCTGTGCTGAGTGTGGGTGGAATGCTAAGCCATTTATTGAGATTGCAGATACTTGGCCCAAGGCTTCAGCGCATCGTTGTGCTCTCTATAGAGATGCAGGAAAATAAGGATGGTTGGGTTGGATCAACACTTGCTATTTTTCTAAAAAAACAAAGAGGTGCCAGAACTCACCATGAACACCTCTCCCTTGTTCTCTTAGAATGGCAATGACGCCCACCTGAGAGGTTCTGGAACTGAGTTCCGGCTGGTGGGGGAGGGGGAGCCCTGCTTGCACCTATCCTTTAGGAAAGGGTGGAAAACTGCCACCAAACTGATGCATCGAAGCAAACTTGTGTAGCTTCAGTGAGAAGGAGTGCATCAGAATACTTACAGTGAAGAGTGCCATTTGGACACCCAAGCCAGCCCTCCAATCTGCATGGTGAGAAGCACCATCAAAGCTTGCATGATTTTAAAAAAAATAAATAGATGGGACTTCTCACCATGCACATTGGAGGGATGTTAATGCTGGGAATGCGCCACTGAAAAGCAACCTCACAGCTGCATGGATACTAGAGCCCTCTGCATATATGCAAAGCCACAGACTGAGAGTCATATTGTCCTAAGTTCCATTGATCCCCATAGTATGCATTTCAAAGTACAGTGGTACCTCGGGTTACATATGCTTCAGGTTACAGACTCCGCTAACCCAGAAATAGTGCTTCAGGTTAAGAACTTTGCTTCAGGATGAGAACAGAAATCGTGCTCCAGCGGCGCGGCGGCAGCAGGAGGCCCCATTAGCTAAAGTGGTGCTTCAGGTTAAGAACAGTTTCAGGTTAAGAACGGACGTCCGGAATGAATTAAGTACTTAGGTACCACTGTAGGTGCAAATAAGGCCAGAACCTGAACCAGGGGCCATCCATAACGGCATACATTTCATAAATCACCAGGTATATCGCTGTGATCAGTTCCCTGAAATTCCACCAAGTATCAAAGGAGGCGTGAGGAGGGCTTGAATGGCTGTGGCGTTGCCCCGTGGAAGAGGCAAAAAAGCTGTTTATTAATAGATGTTTGGCAGACATGCTGTACCAATATTTCATGAGGCTGCAGAAGCGATGCCGGATCAAGTTTCTCGTTCAATTCCAATGATGCATGCTCAATGGGTAATAGGTCAGGAAGGGTGGGGGGTGGGGTGAACTATTTATCTTAGATATTTCACATCACTCAACAATTCCAAGCAAAATAATAGTCTTGCAGCCCTATTCTATGCATCTTTACTCAGAAGTAATTCTCACTACGTTCAGTGTGCCTTAATTCCAAGAAAATGGGAAGATCAACGAGAAATCAGTAACAGGTGCAAATGAGTGAGCTCATCAGGAAAAATCTAAGGTGGAGGCACATAGGTAAGAGTGTTAGGAATAGAACGTATCACATGAGGTTTAATCCCCCTTGATTGTGCACCCCTGGGTAAAGGTGTACAAAACTGTAACATTAAAGTGCAATCCTATGCATGTCTATTCAGAAGTAAGTCCCATGGAGTCCAGTGGAACTCATTTCCAAGTAAAGGTGCACATGATCATTCTCTTAATGTTTTGTGTAGAATATACAAAATGGTGGCACCAAAGTCAAAGCCCTAAGAAGTATGCATGGGTCTACATGTTGTCTCCAGTGCTGTCCCTGCAGGAGTTAATGGTCATGTGCATTAACATCACTAATTTCATTCTGTAGTTGGTTCTTATGGTTCCTTTAAAGCAGTGGTGGCCAAACTTGGCCCTCCAGCTGTTTGGGGACTACAACTCCCATCATCCCTAGCTAACAGGACCAGTGGTCAGGGATGATGGGAATTGTAGTCCCCAAACAGCTTTGCTCTCAGGGACCATCCAGAAGGGAATGCACCCATAACGCATCACATGTGCCCCTTGCCCAGCAGTGGAGGAAGCCTCTTGGGCACCTGGGGTGAATCACCCATAGGGGCAGGGCGAACTACCCATAGGGGCGGGGCAGGGCATGTGGCACCCATAGGGACAGGGCGTGCGGCGCCCATAGGGACAGGATGGAACGCACGGCGTCCATAAGGATGAGACGGGGTGCATGGCACCCATAGGGAGGGACAGGACAGGGTGTGTGGCACCCATAGGGATGGGACAGGATGCACGGTGCCCATAGGGATGGGGCACACCATGGGGCCTCAGCTGCCCTACAGCGGGGGGGGGGGAGGCAGCGGGCCAACAGCGTGGAGCCTGCAGGCGCCAGAGACGCGTGGCTTGGGCGCGCTGCAGGCCCCTCAGTGAGTGCCACCCGCCCTTGCCAAAATTGGGCTTGTGCCTGGTCCCAAGTGTTTACCACTGGGAAGTCTAATTTTATCTTCCAGGCTCAGATAATATGTTGCTAACGGAAGACTGGTGCACTGAAATTCACTTAAGAGGGGCCTGCATCATGCATGCTCCACCCAGCTGAAAGCAACCCAGTTCCAGCTGTCTGTGGAAATCCACCATTGACAAACTTGCTTGTTTTCGTTGCCTGATTTGGACTTCAAAAAACAAAGAGGTTGCCAAGATCACATCTGGCCCAATACAGGCATCGAGCCAGTGTGGGTCATAACTTGTGTAGGCCTGACTTAAGAGGACTTCTGTTCAGGGTTACCTCAGGGGTTCCCAACCTCTTTGGGCCTGTGGGCACATTTGAAAATGAAATAAACTGTTGTTGGCACCACACACATCCTGCAATTTATTTTATTGGCAAAAAGCCTAATTTCAGCAGGGCACTACCCTGGTTGCCAGGGAAGGCTCTGTGGATTCATGTGGGTCCACAGGCATGGTGTTGGGAATCTATGGCTCAAAATATATGGTTGGCCGAGGTGAAAATGTATTTTGCTGCTCTCTTCATACTTTGTACAGGGTTGTGAGTGTACTGTGTCCCCTCACTAAAGGTGTTTCTGTCAGGAACAGCTTTAGTGAGGGAATATGGTATACTCACAAACCCAAATATGCAAAGATATGCTAAATATGCACCTCACTAAAGATGTTCTTGACTGCAGCCTTTGCTTTGTAAGTGTCTAGATCATGGGAAGGTGGCTCTAGTTGGGAATTGTGTGTGTGTATGTATATGTATATGTGTGTGGACAATCTTTCCCCTTTTGTCCCAAGATTCTGGAGCAGTGCGTGGGCACACCCTCCGTTCATCAGTGGCTCTTACATTCTGACACCTCAGACAACCACCAGCGCTGCCTATTAGGCTGGACTGGCCCTGTTTCTTCTGATAAATGTTGAGGCATCAGTGGGTCATTTTGTCTCCCTGAAGAGATTTTGTCTATTTTTAGCTACTGAGCAAAAACAATTGTAAATGCTTGGTAACACCCGAGTGCTTTTTTAAAAAAGGATTTGACCTTAGGAAAGAAAAAAAGATTAGTTCACTCTCCTTGTAACCAGACCTACCCGATGCCAGTATGTCACCTGACTGCTTCTCTGACTCATTGCAAGGGGACTAACTGTACATTTAAGGCATTATCACTCAGGATCAAGTGGACGTCTCAGTGTAATTGCTTTACGACTCTCGGGTGTCATGTTACATGCATGGATGACTCCCCAACCCTTCGTGCCTTAGAGAGCTCTGCAGTTGGCTAGTAAAACTGCTGATTAAGATTTCCCAATCTCAAAGCGGCTCTCTTAAGGGCAGATTCCCCCTTGGCCTTGTTGAAAACAATCCCAATACGTATATTTCACATCTGGCAACCAACACACCCCTTTGGTTCCAGATAGTACATGGGTAGACGAGTCTAAAAAGCCTGGGACACAAATGATCACGAACATCTAGCGACTATGGCAGGCTCATCTACCAGAAGTAATGTATTTTGCATTAACTCAAGAAATGTGTATTCACTTCTGACCAAACTAAGCCTTCTGATGTAGATCTTGCAGTTACAGTGGTACCTCAGGTTAAGTACTTAATTCGTTCCGGAGGTCCGTTCTTAACCTGAAACTGTTCTTAACCTGAAGCACCACTTTAGCTAATGGGGCCTGCTGCTGCTGCCGCGCTGCCATAGCACAATTTCTGTTCTCATCCTGAAGCAAAGTTCTTAACCCGAGGTACTATTTCTGGGTTAGCGGAGTCTGTAACCTGAAGTGTATGTAACCTGAAGCGTATGTAACCCGAGGTACCACTGTATCTTTAATCTGAAGGATGAGTTGAGTGCAGCCAGGAAGCTCACTCCTGACATGATATCCCATTCGCTAAAACCTTTGCTACTTTTGTTGACACTTGCTACTTTTGTTGTAAGTTGTAATGTGATGGCAGATGACCATCCCTCCCCATCCCTCTGGATCTCATTGAGTAAGAATAGGTGCGGGTTGATGGCAATTTAGAATGAGTTGAGGTTGACAATATGTGTTGACTTGGCAATTTAGAAGGAGGTTGAGACTGACAATATGTGTCGACTCTTTCCTAGGCTAAACATAGCCAGCTCCTTTTACTTATTTCTGAATTCAAAATTCAGACTCATTTCCCCCCCTCTGCCCCCCCCCAAACTGGGATGTTGTAGGAGTACAACCCCCAACTGCTCTGATCATGGGCCATGCTGGCTGGGGCAGATGAGAGTTGAAATTCAACATTTGGAGGGTCACAGGTTCCCCACTCCTGGCTTAGGATGTTAGCTATAGTCTTAGGAGGGGTGGTGGTCCAGTATTTGTTCTTGGTCTTTCTCACTTCAAAAGGCCAATGCTCCCATTTGTAAACCCCACATTCTGTCACTAGGTGCTGCTCTTTCAGTATTTTGTCAGGAACCTAACAGTGTTCGGTAATGCTCTGTTCAAGTTCTGACTGAAATTCTCAATCTCTCTCTCTCTCTCTCACACACACCTCAACACACAAAAAGTCCATGTGCCTCGAGATACACGTTTCAAAACCAAACTATAAAAACAGTATCAAACCCAGACAATTAAAAGCAGGAAGAGAACCATTCATGTCATGTAAATTTGAAGGTGCTTGAGTGGGGCCCCTGTTAATGACAACATTATATCAGGACTACATCTTCCGATAAGAAATGTGAACATATTAGCTATGGAACAATTATAGATAACCGAGTGGTTTGCCAGGGAAATTCTGGGCCATCTTTATGGAAAAGAGGAGACTGAGAGGAAATACGATAGCCACCTTCAAATATCTAAAGGGTTGACACAGGGCAGCGGCAGATTTAGGGTGGTGTGGGTTGTTCCCCTGCATAGGGCACCGAATCTAGGGGGTGTAAAATTGAGAAGACCCATAATTTAGAAGACTCATTTGGGGGGCACGATATTACAAAAGATGACTGACGTCCACCTTGTACATGGAAGATGAAGCAAGCTTGTTTTCTCCCCCTCTGAAGCCCAAACCAATGTTTTCTCCTTCTCCGAAGCCCGAACCAATGGCTTCAGATTACAAGAAAGGAGATTTCAACTTAATGTGAGGAAGAACTTTCTGATGGTAAGGTTTGACAGTGGAATGGGCTCCCTCGTAAGGTGGTGGACTCTCCTTCCTTGGAGATTTTAAAGCAGCGGTTGGACAGCCCTCTGCCATGGATGCTTTAGTTGTGATTCCTGCATTGCAGGGGGCTGGACTTGATGACCCTCATGGTCCCTTAGAACTCAACAATTCTATCTTTCTATTCTATGTGCTGACCAGGAGAAAAAGGCCTGCCAAGTTCAGTGGAACCCACTAAGTTCAATGGAACTGAGTTCAACGTGGTGCAGCCTGAAAGTTCCTTTATCTTGCCTTCTGATGTTTGCTTTCCTTAACACAGTTTGCCTCTCTGCTTGGATTGTTATGTATTAACTTTCTCCTGGCCTGAAGTGGTTTTGAAAACCTATTTACACCAGAGAGGCAAGGCAGCCAGTCAGCATATCTGTGTAAGGGGACATGGAAGAATGAAATATGTAACTGCTGTTGGCAGAGGCCACTCAGTGGGTTGTGTTATTTTGTTTTAAACAAGCCAGCAAAGTTGTGGTGTGCTTTGATTGGCCCGGATGAGCCACCTCCCACTTCTCAGAAGCCGTTCGGAACAGATTGTAGATACGTGGAAAGAAATGCAGGATGTACTTGGTCGTAAACTTGGAATTCTCTTTCTGCTTGAGGAATCAATAGCTAAAGGACAAAGTGCCTAAGATTCCTTTCACATCTTAAAACCTGGCAAACACACACACAAACACTTGTGTGATACAACTACAAAGCCCTTTTCTTTGACTGCAGCACTGCTTCTTTTAATTCAATGAGTTGTTTTGTGTCAACTTCCGCAGTAGGATTGCACCCGCTGTAGTTTCAAACGCTATTAATCTTTTCATCACCACTGCAGCTCATTTTCATGGTGTCTCTTTTAAACCAGGCCTTGGGGGGAATGTGCAAAGCTTGTTTACTTTCTGCATACGAATTTATCAGTTGGTTGCTATTTTAACCATTTACTGTCTATTCTGTCTTATTGCTTCTTGACGCGTTGCAACTCACACCGCGCTGGGCCTTTGGTGAAGTGTGGATAATAACTATGCTAAATGAATGCAATAAATGAATGCCCTCCCCCCGGGATGTTGATTAACAGCTGCAAGCTAATTGCACAGAGGGTTGAGGAAGAAGAAAAGCTAAGGGTGATTTCAGGTGATGCTGATAGCGTGCCCAGCCGCAGAGTCCCGCCCCACTCCTGGTGTGTCTAACTGCTGAGTGGTAAAAATGAATGGACACAACAACTGTCTGGGATTTAAACAGCCACAACTTTCAGTTGTAGGAAGCTTTGGCATAGGCATTGGTCGGGTATTCCTCTCAGCCACCCCGCTGGAGGACTGAGACATGACAGGGTCTTTTTGGGGGTGGGTCCATTGCAAAACGCAGGTTTACGTGGTTGGCCCCCAAATGCTGAGGGAAGCGCTATGCACTTGGCTCTTTGGACAGAGACTTCCCTCCAGACCCCTCTGACAGGGTACCCTGTTAACACCGCTGCAGGGACGAAAAACTATAGGATTCTGCCCAAGGCCTAAGTCGCCAAAGTTGTGACTAGTGCTATGGGGAAGACAAAACCTGCAGAGAGGGGGAAATCCCTTCCCGGCTCCGAATACGGCAACTGTCAGAAGACCACAGCAAAGCCCGGCTAGCTGAAAAGAAACGGTTAGAGCAGTAATCAATGAAAGGAGGGGAAGGGTGAGTGATGCTCTCGGCTGACTGGATGCTGTGCAGAGTGGTTGGCCAGGCTAAGTAAATGGCCATGCCCCCACCAGGGCTGCCACGGATTGGCTCGTTTGGTCAGTTCAATGCAATCCTAATCTATGCATTCCTTCTATGGAATTGAGAGTTGTTGCGTGAAAAGCACCAATGAATCAACATGTTTTCCAGGGAAAGCTGCTGAGCAAATGCAAAACTGCTTGAACCCATTCTTTTTAGGCACGGGACAAGGGGAAGTGTGGACGAACCCTTAGATGCAAAAAGGGCAGTGAAATATACTTGGAGTCGAGAGTGGATTTCATGCTCTTTATTCAGCTCATAGTGGTGAGGAGGAATGAATGTTTTCCCAAAGTATCTGCTTTATATACATTATTTACACAATGGGCTGCACGTGATTGGCTAATTCCGGAATTCTCCTGTAGGCCAATCAGGTTGTGGATTCACTTCCATCTGGAGCTGGATTGGGTGGCGCCTGCAGACCAATCACACTGCTGCATTGTTCTAGGACCAATCAGACAGCTGCATTCTGAATCCTATTGTTCTAGGACCAATCAGACTGCTGCATTTTGGATCCTATTCAACTCAGTACATAACAGGCAGCAAGGAAGATCAATTGCAGATATCCAATACACCATTGACTCTTTATTTCTGCTCCTCTTCCTGTTCTCCCAGTTTCAGAAAGCTGCCTTATATCACTAGCCCATCATGCTCACCATTGTGTATTCTGTGTTATCTGCAAGCAGCTCTCCAGGGTTTCCTTGCCCTGAAGTCATATTTCTGTCACAATGCATCTACTGCAAGTCAAGGATCAATATGAGGCATCTAAGAAAGGGCTGGCAAAAGGGCTGAGTCATTCAACAATTTTTCCACCTGGGCTTTATTGCACTGGCAGTTCTGTAGCGCTGCTGCAGGCCACAGACACCATCTTTCCAATGACTCATAAATCCAAGGTCTTCATTACTTGAGATGCATCAAAAATTGTGACATGTGGCTCCTTGGGCAGCTTCTCAGCTGAGTAACTATATTTGTCCCTTCCTTCAGGTTCTCCCAACTGCTTCCTTAGACATAAAAGCATTTTGCAATAGGCTAGGCAATACTGTAGGCTTACAGGCTACATTTCCTATGTGTAATATAGGTGCGTGCAAGTCTGTCTCTGTCAGAGACTCCGATGAAAGTAAAGCCAGACTTAGGTCATCAAGTTCGAGGCTTGATGACGCTCTTGTGGGAACAAGATTGTCTGAGTTCCTTGGAAGGTCTATGAGAGAAGTGATGGGCTTGGGTGGTCCAAAAGGGAGAATAAGAGGCTTGGATGACTTTTGTGCATAATTTGGCAGATATATGGCAATCCAATGCACTGCGTTCTAGCTGGGGGAAGAAATTCAAAGTTGTGTTTAAGCCCCATGGTACCTGAATAGGAGATTTCACTGGAAACCTGCCTTTCCAAATGATCATCTTAGCACATTACATAGATCGAGAGAGAGAGAGACTGTGTGTGAGAGAGAGAGCGAGAGAGATTTGGTTTTAATTTATTTAAATGTGTGAATTGAATGTTATGGATTTAGTATTTGGTGTTGAAATGATAATAAATATCTTAATATGAAATAAACGGAACACGAAGTGATTGTTAGTATTTTTTCCAGAGGACCACAATGTCTTCCCTCGTGAAAAAGCTTCAGTTTTGTGGAAATCACATTTCTCAACATTTAACTTCCAAATTATTGTTGCTAATAGAGAAAATGATTAGAAGAATATGACTGAAAAAAAGAGAGAGACTGGTTTAGACACAGAAGAAGGTGAGATGGGCCTTAGTGGAAAAGAACTTTCCATCTTTGGTTCTGGCTCTTTATTCTGAGATTTTACTCATTTCCTCAAATACCCAGAAAAGCCGGCTAAAACCTCAAAACAATTTCAGAGGATAGCACTCCAACACGAAAGTAACTCTGTACAGGAACTATAGGCTGAACTAATATTGCATCTATGATGATGAAATGCTGGGTGCAAGAGAGAAAAAATATGTCAAAGGCATCATGGGCCAGTCAAGAGAGTCATCCACAGATTATAAGAAAACGACATTTAATCTCTATTGGTGGGAGTGGTAGGGTCAAAGTTTGCTAGCAAGTTATGCAAGCTGCTGAAGGTGGTGACCAGACTCAAAAAACTGGTTTAGGCTGGTAAGGGGAACTCCAAATTCACACAATGTGATCTCAGGTCCAAAATACTAAAACTATAATTTGCAGCTTTACCCCTTCAGGGTAAGTGTGGTGAACCTTCTCTGTGCTCCTCCCAATAGTTCCTCATGCCCCAGTAAGTGTGGAGCATATCTGGAGGGGTCAATAGTTCCCCACACCTGGGAACTGAGCCTAGGTTCCCTTTGTGTCTGGTGCTTCAGTCCTCCCTCAGCTGCAGTAGATCCGATGGCTGTAACCAACTCATCATCCACAGGGGACTCTAGCACTGCTCTTGTGGTCCTTTACTGGAGACCTTTGAAAGTCACTGTCAAGTAACTTAAGGCTACGTTGTGCTCAGACAATTTGCCTAGAGGATGGCCTTCTCCATCTGTCCAGAGCTCAAGCAATGGGTGGGGCAGTGCTCTTACCTCTGTGATGTTTACAAATGTTTTAACAGGGGCTGAGAGGCATTGAATGAAAATACTGTTAGGGCTTTGCAAACGGCTGAAGACTTGTTCAGGTTTTCAGCCTCAGATCCATCTTCCTCTCCCACCCTGCTTTTCTTCCTTGCCAGCTTATTCCCATGATACATTCTTTGCCTGACACAATCGCAAAGAAATGTTTACAAGAAAACTGGGAAGATCTAGACCAGTGGTGTCCAAACTTTTTTCAAAGAGGGCCAGATTTGATGAAGTGAAGGGCCGTGAGGGCCAACCAAAGGGCCAACCTAAGTTGTTGAGCTTTTTTTTAGGACTGAAGTTGTTGAGGTTTATTTAGGATTTTACCCCAGGAAATATACTGCCACAGGGGGCGGATTAAACTGTCCGGTGGGCCGGATTAGGCCCCCAAGGCAGACTTTGGACATGCCTGATCTAGACAAACATCTCTCCCAGCCATAAGCTTCCGCAAGGCTTTTGTGCTCTGCTCATGGCCATATTTACTATCAAGTGCACATGGGCAGAAACAAACGGCTCACTGTGCTTGTTCCCAGAACAGTACAAGCTGAGTATTGACATTTGAGTGATGAATGCTTTTTGTTTCGCGTTCTCCTTGGTGCGTGTTGCCCGGAGATCCTGTGCCTGTGTTTTCACATCTCAAACCCATTCTTCGCAGCTTGTAAACATGAGCATTGACCTGAGGTGAGCTCAGCTGTCAGGCTTGTCTGGCCACAATGTATGTGCCAAAGTCAGATGATACATGTTCCTCTTAGTTTGGAATCTTAAAAAGAGATAGGAACAGGTTCAGCCTGAGTAAAAGCATGTGAAACAGGAAGAAAGATCCTGCAGTCCATCTATATAAAAGCATAGGTGAGGGGTTGGGAAACTCAGGCCCACAAGCTGAATGTGGTCCTCTAGGCCACACCCCTCACCCAGGCCACACCCCTCTCTGGTCCTGTTTTGCGTTCCAAGGGTTTTTGCCTGGCTGGAATGTGTCCTTGAACCCTGATCATGCCTCTTGCTTGCATGAATGGAGGATAAAGAGTAGCATGGGAGAAATGTGTAGGATGTAGAAAAAACTATACTACTATACAAAAGTGGAATTTTTTCCCCTTTTTCCTTTTTTTCCCTTTTGCTACTGGTTCTGACCACCAATGGCTTGTGATTTGGGGTGGATGCTGCCAGGTTCCCATTCCAAAACACAACAAGGACTCTCACTTGAAAGCAAGGAAGAGATTTCCATTCAGGCTGATAGTGATGAAAACTCCACAGCGAGCACAAGTTCCAGAAGATTCCAAGGAACATGACCTAAGCAAGAGGTTCATAATGTAACAGAAGATACGAAGCTGTCCCAACATTTCACACTGCCCTCCTGCCAAGCTGTTAAAGATGAGGCAGGGTGAGCTGACCCAAGAGTTTGCTGCGTGCACACATGCACGCTCCATTTGGGCTGATGTGTCTGATACCACTTATGAAGGCAGTGCCTTGTTCTTCATGACAAGACCGTCTGCCTGCAGCTCTGCTGTCATCTTCTTTTGTTCTGCCCTTCCCTCTGGCTGGTCGCAGTCCGCTCCTCTCCCTGCTGAGGCTGTGTGCTCCACTGGAGGGGCAGAGGAGAAAGCCATCAGAACTACTTTCCCCTCTCTGACATCTAGGGTCACAAGGGGAGGACCAGTCTTCCAGCCCCATATCTCCTCCACCTCCTTTTTTCTCCTCTTCCTCCTGGTCCATCTGGGGCTGCCAAGGGGCTCAAGACAGTTGCCCACCCACATTTTCCCTCTACCAAAGTATGCCCCCAAAGCAGAGTCGCTGAGCATGTGCATGTTTACATGTATACATTTTCTTGTGGGGTAGCCACGTTAGTCTGTTGCAGCCAAAGCAACCAAGACTATGTTGTTGTTGTTTAGTTGTTTAGTCGTGTCCAACTCTTCATGACCCCATGGACCAGAGCACACCAGGCACTCCTGTCTTCCACTGCCTCCCGCAGTTTGGTCAAACTCATGCTGGTAGCTTCGATAACACTGTCCAACCATCTCGTCCTCCGTCGTCCCCTTCTCCTTGTGCCCTCCATCTTTCCCAACATCAGGGTCTTTTCCAGGGAGTCTTCTCTTCTCATGAGGTGGTCAAAATATTGGAGCCTCAGCTTCACGATCTGTCCTTCCAGTGAGCACTCAGGGCTGATTTCCTTCAGAATGGATAGGTTTGATCTTCTTGCAGTCCATGGGACTCTCAAGAATCTCCTCCAGCACCATAATTCAAAAGCATTAATTCTTTGGCGAAAAGCCTTCTTTTTGTATATTCACAGGCTCGGGGCAGAGAATACACTAAAGGCAGGTCGTTTGAGAATGTTGTCACTGCTTCACCACCCTTCCCACATGTGTGTTCTCTGTATGCTGTTTGAACATCTGGATAAGACTAGACTCAGCGATTCTAGAAACCATGAACCCATGTTTGTTTATTTTAACCACATCGAGAAACAAAATATTCTGAGGTTTTCACTGTTTAGTGCACTTATAGATATTACTACCGTATAATTAAACAAGTCTTCATCATCTTTTAATTTCAGTAACAGCACCCTAAAGGATCCATAACTTCTGTTTAATGGAACTATATATTGTATTAGAGAAGCAATTTTCTGTTTAATTTATTGCTCATCCTAAAAGGTTTATGGATCTCAACTCTGTACTTCAATACATCATTCAACTCTGTTTTTTCTGGGTTTTTTTAAAGGACTATTAAGCCATGCCTACTTTGTTGGATCCCCCCCATGTTATCCACATGTTTCAAAAACATATTGCTAACAAAATTCACAACAATACTGTATAAGTAAATTATTGTCAGCCTGATAATCAGATCAGTTACCTCACTCACTCTGGGACATTTTTGAAACTCTAGGAATGTTATACTTTTATTCTTCTCAGAATGGGATCATTAATATAATTCATATCATTCTGCAACTAAACTGATTCAGCTGGAGTTTCATTAATTTCTGATTCAGAAGTTTCTGATAAACTTCATTAGTTTCTGATAAACTAATAAAATGTTAGATAACCACTATGCCAATATTTATTCACTTACTGGCCTACGCAAGGAGAGGATTCAATGAAACATCTTCAGAGGAATATTTAACTTTATGGCTGGCAAGGTTTGACAGTAGAATTTGGCAAAGGAATGTTTTTAATAAACTGGGAGAGATCAGTTTCCTCATAATGCGGCTGCTGTAACAAAACAAATGGATTTCTCAATGGCTATATGACATCATGTGGTCCCTACCTCGTGCTCAAATAAAACAGCTGCGTCAGAAATCAATAATTCAAAGAATTATTATGCCATCAAGTCCCTTTGCTTTGGTCCTCTGCGTCTCACTCTCTCCCCTTTCCTGGGCCGAAATCTAAACCTTCTTTGTGCTGGGCTTGTGCGTGTGTGTGCGTGTGTGTGTGTGTGTGAGAGAGAGAGAGAGAGAGAGAGAGAATTGGGAAGATGTCCCTCTACTCATGTCTGCCACTAGTGCTATCCATGTGTTACTCATGGAGAAGGCATTTGTGTTGAAGCAAGAGTGGGGCGTCTGTGTCTACCAACCACCGTTGCTGCGTCATCCCACGAGTGCCAATACACACAAGCAACACGTGACTACTGTCCAGGAGACAAGCTGCTGTTCAGTTTACAAAGCAGGTTGGGCCACATCCGCATATGGAGCTGTTGTGTAGAAACAAGATGCTGAGCTCTGCCCTTGTACCCAGGTCTCTCCTGGAGACACAAGACTCCTTTTGCAGTTTCTGATTCTCATTTTATTTCAGTTCTTTCCTAGTCAAACTTTCGATTGCTTGGGTTACTTTGTGCTGCCCATTGCTGCAGACAGGTGTTCCATGTTGCATACCCTCCAACATTTCTCTGATGAAAATAGGGGCATTCTATTCCATCATCATTTTATTATTTATACCCCAACCATCTGACTGGGTTGCCCCGGACACTCTGGGAGGCTTGCAGCATATATAAAAACATAATAAAACTATACAGGGCTGCCTTAGGATGTCTTCTAACGGTTGTATAGTTACTTATCTCCTTGGCTCGAGAGTCGTATAACTCCATACCCTCCGACATTTCTCCAATGAAAATAGGAATGTCCTAAGGAAAAACGGGACATTCCGGGATCAAATAAAAAACCAGAACAGCTTCTGTAAATCCGGGACTGTCCTTGGTAAAAGAGGAACACTTCGAGGGTCTGATGTTGCCTTTAAATCTATTTTCTTAGATCCTGTAATATCTACTGAACACGGATGTGTTTGCACAGTTGTTTGTGAGACATAAAACAACTCATTATTTTTTTAAAAAAATAAATAAGAACTGGTACTTGGTCACAACCTGAAATCCTGTGTTCTCTGCAACATTCCGGTTTCAAATGTGACTGTGTGGTATTTGAGTGTTGTGCTATCTGGATGTTATTTATAACTCTGCATTGCAGAGGAGTGTCAAGTGGCGTTCAACAGTGCCCTTGGCAAGGTGCCCAGCTTGTCACGGGCTGGTTATATCACTACATGAAGAAAGTTGTTTTTGAGACTGAGCATACAGTGTTGTTTTCAAAGAATTGCCATCGTCAGCCTGCTTACAAAGGCTGCGCGATTGCGTCACGTATTGTGACACGCTGCTCGGCTCCCAGGCCCAAACAGACTCCTAGGCTCAGTGCCTGAGCTTTAGAAGTACATTTGAATGGATGCACACAGGCCCAGCACATTGATGGAAGAGCAATGTGGTTCACTTTACCTTTCAACGCAAACCGACCTTATTCACAGTTCCTGAAAAAATACGCCAGCAGGAATGGAGCTTACCTCTGAATATTCAGCAGTCATTTCCATGTATATTGCAAACTAATTCCCTCCCTCCCTGGAATCAAATAACATGGAAATAAGCACTAAATTTGTGCTATATCCCAGTATATTTCTAGGAGTCCATTTTACGTTGTGTGAAAGCTCAAATATAATGAAGAAAAATGAACCATTATGGAAATGTTGAGGGAAAACGAATGAACTGCCATGAGAATACTGCTTTCCTGATGTATATTTTGCTCTAGGGGACTTAGTGTGGTCAGAATCGAGTTTTCACTTCCAGAGTTAACACTAAATACATTACTTTTGGTAAATGAGCCACCATAGTCGCTAGAGGGCCGTGAAAATTTGTGTCCCGGGCTTTTTAGACTCGTCTACCCATGTACTAAAGGTAAAGGTAAAGGGACGCCTGACTGTTAGGTCCAGTCATGACTGACTCTGGGTTTGCACGCTCATCTCGCTTTATTGGCCGAGGAAGCCGGCATACAGCTTCCGGGTCATGTGGCCAGCATGACTAAGCCGCTTCTGGCGAACCAGAGCAGCGCATGGAAATGCCGTCTACCTTTCCGCCGGAGCGGTACCTATTTATCTACTTCCACTTTGAGGTGCTTTCGAACTGGTAGGTTGGCAGGAGCAGGGACCGAGCAATGGGAGCTCACCCCGTCGCGGGGATTCGAACCGTCAACCTTCTGATCAGCAAATCCTAGGCTCTGTGGTTTAACCCACAGTGCCACCCGTGTCCCTATCTCAAACCATGTACTATCTGAAACCAAAGGTGCACATTGGTTGCCAGATGTGACTCCCCCCCCAACTCTCCTACCCCACTACCAGTGTTAAGAAAGTTATTCAGGAGGAAGACTGGATTAGGCCAATTGCCATCTTGTCAAACATCCTGTTCTTACAGTAGCCAACCAGATGCCTGTGGGAAGCCCACAAGGTAAAATTAGTGTATGCGTGAGAGACATTATAGAGGTTTTCTATAAATATTTTGAATAAAGCTTAAATCACATGCAGAAATAAGGCCATAGTGATTTCAGTGCTGGTGTGCATACAAATGCAACACGTTTACTCTTCTGCCTAGCCTGGTCAATCTCACATCATAGAGTCATACAGTTGGAAGGGAATCTGAGGGCCATCTAGTCCAACCCCCCTGCAATGCAGGAATACGCAGTTATCCCATACAGGGATCAAACCTGCAACCTTGGCATTATCATACTCTGACAACTTTACGTTTTACTTTTGTTTCAACTAAATAATGGGCATTATCCCACCCCAAAATTAAGCACTTTTAAGCCTAGCTGAACTGATCAGGAGAGATTTCTGCACAAGCATTTAACCTCTCCTTTTGAAATCAATGGGACTGGAAAGCTCTCAGTTTGCCTGGATTCTACTCAGACCATCTATTGACCCATTGGCATTTCAGCCTCCGCAAGTTGTTAGCAAAGCAACCTAATGATAACTTGAAATTATTTCATCAGAGTCAGTATTGGTACTTCCGCCTGGTGGTTCCACTGCTACCTCAGGGCAGTATGATGACTTTGTACAAACACATGATGAAAGCAGAGGGCTGTTAATTGGAAGGCGCTCGGGCCTAATTATTTTCTTTACAATATTGAGCAAGCTATTTAATATCATAGTTTCCTCAGTCTCCTTATCTGCAATACAAGGTCAATGGCCACCTCTGGCCAAGTGTTGTAAAGCTCATTACACTGATTTTTTTTAATTTAAAAAACAGCATCTGCAGTTGTACACAGGAAACCTCTGCAGAAATTTGTGTTGTGATTGGTTGATGGCAAATGACCCTTTACTAGACTTCAGTGGCCCATCGAAAGGCTGCTTGGCAAGTCGAGACACAACAGCAGAAAGAGGTAACCTAGGTATAACCCTCCAGGTGTCCCTATTTTCTGGGGACAGTCCCAGAATTAGAAAAGCCATCCCAGCTTCTGATTTGATTCTGGAATGGCCCTATTTCCCCTGCCAGTGCTGCCACCATGAAGCTCAGGGTGGAAGATGAGCTGGCACTTTTCTCGAGCAGTGGTGACACGAGGGAGCCTCCTGTTGCCTGTCCATGGCCAACGGCCTCCTCCTTCCTTGGGCAGTTCTTTGTGGCTGCTGGAGAGGCTGCCGCCATCAAAGGTCAACCCTGTGTGATGTGTCAACTCTGAGGGGCAGTTAGAGGTCAGGGAAGAAAGTGGGAGCAGAGTGGATTGGAAGGAGTTTTTTGGTGTTTTTCTAATGCTTCGTGTGCCCGCGTTTAATCTTGCCCCTTTCTAAAATTTATTTATTGGCATGTGTTTTCCTTTTTGTAGATCTACCAAAGAATCAAATCAAGTCAAACTGGGATTAAGGGGTTTCCTCAGGACGATGGAGGGCGTGTGTGCTCCGTCCCGTTGGTGGAGTAGCGGTAGCACTTGCCCATCTTCTGACAGGAAATGCTTTGTTGGGAGGTGACCAAAAAATGGGGGGGTTGAAGAGGGTCAGTTGAGGAGAGTGAAAAAAAGTCTCTATTTTCCTTCCAACTCCCATCAGCCCTGGCAAGCATGGCCAATGGCCAGGATGATGGGAGGTGGAGTTCCCCAAGATCCGTAAAGCTGCAGGTTCTCCATCCTTGCCCCGGAACACCTCATAGGTTGGTTTTAGATTAAATCAATGTATTTGCTCCAAGTATGACTGCATCTGGATGCAGCAATCCATGTTCTCCGCAGTTAATATCAGAACCTGTCTAATTACCCTACTTATCTCCCTTAGCTATGTGGCCTCCACAAAGCCCTGCTTTTTGTTACCCACAATCTAATTTCAGTGAAATTATGCCAGTATTTGTTTACTGATGCACTCTGAAATTAGATTGCAATTGAAGGCTGTGCCTGAAAAGTATTTAGCACATTGCTGAGTGCTCTTGAAATAAACAAAACAGGATTAGACATCTTTGTTCATTAGCTGAAAACCAGATGTGAGACAGACAAGCCCTGGTTGTGAACTTCTGAGAGGCAATCGGCTGCCGCTGTTTGAAACAGACAGACCTTTATAGTCCAATTCACCTGGGAAGTTACAGTGGTACCTCTGGTTAAGAACTTCATTTGTTCCGGAGGTCCGTTTTTAACCTGAAACTGTTCTTAACCTGAGGTACCACTTTACCTAATGGGGCCTCCTGCTGCCGCCGTGCGATTTCTGTTCTCATCATGAGGTAAAGTTCTTAACCCGAGGTACTACTTCCGGGTTAGAGGAGTCTGTAACCTGAAGCGTTTGTAACCCGAAGCATTTGTAACTCGAGGTACCACCGTATTATGTTCTCAACAGTCATCTATGGAGAATGGAGAGGCCCTTTGCAGACACTGACTTGGATCCTAAGTGGACTTAACATTTATGCAAGGAAAGTTCCCTTGTCTCCAACTCCCCTGAAGCAACTTCAATAAAGCCTGTATCGAGGTCAAAGGACCTGCCCGAACAATATGGTATAGGGTGTGAGGTAGAGGAGATGCCCCTGTGATGTGTGTGAGTGACATCTGCACCCCACAGGGCGTGCCAATGTGACGCACATGTGCACTTGCCGACGTGACATGTGCATGCCCTGGGCACCCACTGTCGTGGGGCAAGGTGGCATGCCTGTTTCTGCCCATTCCCTGCAACAACTGCCACTCTTTGTGCCATATTCTGTACCGTTCTGGAGGGCTCCTCAATCTTCAGGTGCAGCTGGGAGGGGGGCAGCTTGGGGGAGGGGTCCACAGTGCGGAACTGCCTTCTGCTAACCCAAGACCACCCCTGCACACAAGGAACCCAGTGTTTTCAAAGATATATGGCTAACAGGGCTTTCTTAGTGAACACCTGAGAAACCACTTTGCAGCAGAGGTAAAGATTTACAACAAATGTGTAGAGAAAATACTTGTGTGTAAGAAGAGCCAGAAAACTCCACAAGGAGTTTGCAGATAGGCATACTAACAACGGATTACATTTAGCTGAATGACTCTTTTTTTTTTGTTTTGTTTCAGATTCCTCTGATGAAAGATCCTGGCTGGATCCGAAATGTCTGGACTTGCAACCTGAATGTGAGTTATTTTTATTCTGTTTGCATTGATTTCATTGATTTCATTGGCTGATCTAAGATTTGTAGGCGCTGCATTCTGTGGTTAAGCAGGTGAGTTGTACCATGCTCAGCAGATCAAGAATAAGTAGATTCCACATAAAACATTATGGGGTTTTCCCCTCAGCGGCAATCAACTCACATTCACAAACAAGGGAGATTAGAATCTGCAAAACAGGCATGAGAAAGCCGCGAGCTAAACTTATTGCAACCCTCCATACTTAAGTTGTTTTCAAAATGAGTCATCTGTGCCACCTCATATGGTTCTTTGTATGGGCTGATTAGCTTATAGCCAACCACAGTGATTGTGTCACATGCCAGGAGGGAAGCCTATCAGAGGAGAAACAGTAGAAACAGATGTTCTCAGGTTATAATGCTCATGCTAAACACAGCTGGAAAAAAGCCACATACACTGGGAGGGGAAAAGCTGCTACTACATATCAGCAAATATGGACCTGCTTCGAAGGTTGATTATAAGTCAGTTTCAGTTTCTTTCAGTTTCCTGTTTCTCTTTTTCTTTTAAATAAGTTTTATTAGGGTTTATAGAGTAAAATATGAAGCTTAATATCAAATATCTTTCCCCCTTTTTATTTGAACCAAGACTTTGATCTAAATACAGTGGACCCTCTAGTTACATACTGCTCTGGATACGTAACTTTTGGGTTGTGAACGTGGCAAACCTGGAAGTGTATACTTCTGGGTTTCGCCCTGCGTGCATGTGCAGAAGCGCTCTGCGCGTGTGCACAGAAGCAGCGCCTCTGCCTACGGACTTTTTGGGTTGCGGACGGACCCCCGGAATGAATTTAATTCGTATCCGGAGGGTCCACTGTATAGTATAATAAAAACATAAAGAAATAAAGATGGGAGAAAGGAGTAGAAAAAGAGAGAAAGAAAGAACCACCCTTTTGGCTCCCCCCCCCACTACTCCACTGTTTTTGTCCCTCTACTTTCCCCCAGGAAAACTCGCTCTTTAACACTGGCTCAGAACAAATGGCAATTTGGGTTTTCTGTGGATAACCATTGGCTCTGATTCAGCATTAAAGAACAGGTTTTCGGAGGGAAATCACCGGAGCAAAAAGAAAGTGATTGGACACAGCATTTTAAAGCACAGACCTGGGCCTGGAAATGTGGCACAAAAGGAAGCCTGGGTGAGACCTGTGTTAGGGCTTATCCACAATTACCTTTCCTGCACTCTTTCTGAGCACAGCCCACAATTTAAAGCTCTGTCTGATCCCCCTTGTGTGTTTTGTTCCAGAGCTCTCCCCATGAAAACCTGCTCTTTAAAGCTCAATCAGAGCAAATGTCAATCTGCGGGGGGAAACCCAAATTGACGTTGGCTCCGATTCAGCTTTAAAGAGCGGATTTTCACAAAAAAAGGTTGGGGCAAAAAAAACAACACTCTGACACGGAGCGTTAAAGCATGGATCTCTGCCTGGACAGAACAGAGCAAAATATAAGTGTGGATAAGCCCTTAGTCTGTTGCAACAAAGGGTTCTGTGGGACTTTAAAAACATGCACATTTATTACGGTGTAAGCTTTTGTGGACTGCAGTCTACTTCATCAGATGCAGGAAAATATTATATTTGGCACACACAGCCACTCTCTGTCCAAGTCCATGTGGAAAAGGGTGGTATTCTTAGCTTGTGGGATAGTGCAAGTTTTGGCTTGGAATCCTAGGCACCCTTTATTTGGGAGTCAGCCATGCTAGAGACCGTGGAAAACTTCTGAGTAAACAGGCCCTGTATATTTCTTTTGTGGTTGTTCTATGGTACTCTGATATCTAAGTAATAGCTTTGGTGCTCTTAAGCAGGATTAGCAGTATCAGGAAATATTTTCTTATGCTTGCCATGGGAAAATATTCCCTGGGAAAACAAAGGCTTTGCTTTAAAATGTCTTTGCCTGGCATGTACTCAAGGTCTCCTAGTTTCTTCACCCCCTCTTTGATGTTGTCAGAAAGTATTTTATTTAAAACAAAAAGTTCAGGCTTGGGAGTACAGTGCAAATAATAGACTGATGGCACTTGTCTGAAGTGGAAGGAAGCCACCCTAACCCCTCAATCCCTCAGTGTTAGAGCTTTCAACAGTACTTCTGTTTTATGCACGGTTCTGAAACACGGGTCAGCATTTCAGCTCCCACATACATGTTGAGTATTGTTACTTTTCCAGGTTTTGGGTGGGTGTAACTAGGGTAAGGTCACTGGAAGTGGGATATCTAGTCAGCAGAGGCACCAGCTTCTCCAGAGGATCAGGGATTTTTAAAATCATCATCACCACTTAAATAGAGATAGCGCCTGCCTGATATGTAATGAGACGGAGCTCCAAAGCGTAGCTACTGCCACACTAAAAATCCCAATTTGCGCTCTGTGCAGAACAGACCTGCTGATGAGATGGTATCTGCAGAAGACTCTCTCTTGCAGAACCCAGTAAGCAGTTGGTGAGGCAATCTTTTTGGTATCCTGGTCCCATTTTGTTTTAGACATCCTGGTCCCCTTAGCCAACCCTCCTAGTTTTTTTGGTTTTTTAACGGGAGACCTGGAACATGAAGTTCCAATGGCTCCTCACTTTGGTCATGGCATGTGTCATAGGCACCCAGATATCCCGTAGTCTTATTCCAGCAAACATTACTTATTCTCCCATCTCCACTCCGTGCAGGTGGGATTTCTTGTAATCCTCATTATCGCAGCTGCCAAAGATGGCAGCCAACCAGGGCAGAGTTCCAACAGGAAAATGAAGTGCTGAACTGTTGCATAGCAACGCTGGCGCTAGTGTTGACGTGCTTTCTTACTGCTGGATGTCAGTGGTTCTTTTTTTCAGTTTTCTAGACCGGGCTACAGAAAGGCACATGCGTTCTCAACCTTAAGAAGTCGTGGTGGCAAGCTGTAGTTGGAGTTGCGAGTCAGGGAATGATCTTCTTGGTGTATAGGTGCGAGGTATCTGAAGGGTGTCAACTGCAACTACTGCCTGTACCAGAGATGTGGGGCATATGGTACCCCAGATGTGGTTTGACTACTACTCGCATCATACCGAATCACTGTCTATGCTGGCTGAAGCTGATGGGAGCTCAGCATCTTCTGGAGTGCCACAGGTTCTCCACTTCTGGCTCACCACCCTCTTTTATCAGACAAGGGCTGCAAACCTATATCCACTTACCTGGGAGTGAGCCTCACTTACTTCTGAGTGGACATGCTGCAGTATAAATTACCGTATTCCAACAGGTCTAAAGAGTCTGCCAATGCAAGAGTGTTGCTTGACGGTTTGGTATCTTACCAATGCCTTTGGGCTAAAGGGAAAGGCAGAAAAGCACTGTGGGCTGGAACCAGTTTTGCAGTTTGAATTTGGGAGAGGTGGAGAGACTAAAGAGTTTTAGGTGGAGCCAGCTAAAACCAGGATGCAGAAGCTGCCTGAGGTGTGCTGGGCTGTGACAGACAGGTTTTCTGTCTCCAGCTTCTATATTTGTTGGTAAAAAGAATGATAAATGTCACTATTAAGTCTTCAGTGAGGTCTTGTTCAAAAGGAAATTAACATAATACATTGAAGTCGGTAACGAAATAATGTATATAAATGTCTGTTAGGCAAAATAAACTGGGAGTGCTTTGTATAAAAGGAAAGTAACATAATACAAAAGAGAACATAATTCAGAATCTTACTCTGCTCCCACAGCTAATGCTAATTTAGAAGGAAGTACTTGTAATCCACAGGTGGCGCTGTAGGTTAAACCACAGAGCCTAGGGCCTGCCGATCAGAAGGTCGGTGGTTCGAATCCCCGCGACGGAGTGAGCTCCCATTGCTGGGTCCCTGCTCCTGCCCACCTAGCAGTTCGAAAGCACGTCAAAGTGGGAAGGTAAACGGTGTTTCTGTGTGCTGCTCTGGTTCACCAGAAGTGGCTTAGTCATGCTGGCCACACGATCCGGAAGCTGTACGCCGGCTCCCTCGGCCAATAAAGCGAGATGAGCGCCGCAACCCCAGAGTCGACCATGACTAGACCTAATGGTCAGGGGTCCCTTTACCTTTACTTGTAATCCTTAACTAGACCAGGAGTTAAAATCCCATTGATTCTCTCATTTTCCTTCCATATCTTCCCTTCCTCTCCTCACTCTCATTGAAAGTACTTCTGAAAACATCATTGTCTTCCTGTGGATGATGCCACAATGAAAGCTTTTAACAATAGGGGTTTTCCTAAGACAGGGGCAGCTGGGAAGGGTGGAGGCCAGGCTTGAAGGATTTAAGGGGAGAGGGGGCGTGGTGGAAGGAGGGAGAAAGAATAAGAGCCTGGAAAAGAAAAGATGGCCACCACACAAATTGGGAAGCCTACACTAGGCTAATTCAAATGGAGAGCCCCAAAGAACTTAAGACACCCCCAGTTCTCCACCCTCAAGAATCCAGGTACAGACAAGCCCATCCAGCATGTCAAGTCTCCCAGTCATTATCAATTACAAGCAGATCTGATGAACTAGACCAAGGTGAGAATGCTGTTTGAAATGGTATAAAATGAGATACGTATATGTCTTTTGTTGCTTTTAAGACAGTCAGGTTTGCCAGTTTCTTTTGGGGTGGGTGGGGGAAGCAGCCCTCGTTCTTGGTAATCTGAAACAAAAGTGAAGTGTAAAAACTTGGACGATAGACACATTCTGAAAGGGCACAGAACCAAATATAGTTCTGCTCTGGTGTTGGCTTGCATTTGAGAATTTCTGCTAGAAAAATGCCCCCCCTCCCAATGAAGGATTTCTCCCTGAAAATGTGTTAGGTGTGGAATAAAGCCCATTTCTAGTACCTGGAGTTCTTCCCCTCTTTTTCTGCATGTATTTAGATATGTCCAGAGCAGAACAACCTTTCTTAGATATGTGTTATATATGTGAAGGTTGGAAAAAAACCTATAAATGCAATCTGTTCTTTTGCATGCCATAGATAACTGGAATTGCTAACAGGTTCCTAAAAGCAAATGCTTGAGAACCTCAAGGTCTCCTTGTGACACTAATATTTGTTTCTGATTATCTTCCTTCTTCCCACTTGTTTACCGCTTCTGTCCATCTGTCCAGATTTCTGGCAGTATGTGTCTGTGCCTCTCACCTGTTTCCTGTATCGAGGTTGTCTTTGAGCAACCAGACTAACCAGTTCAAGAAATCATATTGTAACCTCCATGGCTGACCTAGCACAACAGCAGAAATGCAGAAAGTGTGGTTGAGGGCAAATGCAGAATTTATTTGACCTGTCTGTTTATGGTTATCTATGCATCTGGGCCAGCGCTGCTGGGTTATGTTAGCTGAGAAGTAAATCTCACTTGGTTGAAGCGAAATTCTAACGTATGGCAGTCAATTTTTCAGAAGGCCTACTGCACGTATGTGGAAAACTTAGCACATTTTAGGTGGGTTGGGCATGGAGCTAATTGTAAGCTCCCAGCTCCACCTGCTTCCATATGTTCAGAATGATGCCTAAATTTGTGCTTACCATGTGTGCATTCCGATGCATGGCAAAATTTACACACCATTTAGACGTTATGGTGAGTATGTCAATGTTGGTGAATTTTGTGTACAGGGCCTCTTAGAGGCAACTCTTAAGTTATGGAGCTGATTAGTGAATGAAAGGGAAAGTATGGGAAAAGTACACGTACAGGAAGCAGAAGTTCAAAGTTGCACTCCCCAACATCTCCAGTTAAAAGATATCTCGGCAGAACTGAGAAACAGCCTTGGAGACTTGGCCACCAGTCAAAACAGACATCAGTGGGCTAGACAGAGGAAATCGTGTGACTTTGTAAAAGCAGTGTTATATGAAAATACTGGGTCATTGTGGAAATGGCAGGGTTTTTAGAACACAGAACGCCAGCAGTTATTGATCAGAAATTCAGCTAGAGAAAACTTGTCTGTCAAAAAGAGGCTTTTGGCTTGTGAGGTTGAACCTATTGCCAGAAATGTCTGATGAATACAAACCTTTGCCTTCCCTCTGTAAATGAATATCCTTGTGTATGAATGATTGCTAGGAAAATGATAAAAAGTCAGCAAAAAGAATCTTGAAGCGTTGCTCTGTGGGGATACAGACACAATTCCTGGGATTCTAGCTGTCCCAGAAAGCATCATTCCATACAGTCTGAGCGTTTTATTTGATAACAGAGGAATTTTGCTCCATCAGTATCTTTATATTTGGGGAGGGGGGAGCAGGACAGTGGGGGCAGTGACCCTTCCTGAATTTCAGATCATAAAAACCATAATGTAAGAATATAACAAATGCCTTGCTGGATCAGACCAAGGTTCCATCTTCATTCAGCATCTCATCAATCTAATTTTCCCACTTTATTGTTCCAAAGCTATTGTTATTACGGGGCTTAAGGTTTCTAGCTAGATATACTCCTAACCTTTTTGGCTCACCACAGTTGTTATGAACAAATCCAGGCTGCCCTGCGTTGATAATATTGCCATAGTAGTCAGCTAAAGTAAGATATGAAGAGAAAATTATTGCAACAAATGCTCTTAAAGCACACTAATTTTCAATTTACTGGACCATAAAACCTTCCTGTGTGCATTCTTCTTCCCATCCATCCATCCATCCATCTGAAATGGCAGCTCTACATCCATCCCTAAAAAAGAAGTCCTAAAAAAAGATTACTTGCTGAATTACTGAATCACATTTTGTTCCCTTACAAATCTTACCAGAACCAAATTCAGCAATTCACCTGCTTTATGGGAGCTAATTTAAAAATAATGCCACGATGTCACTTTGTATAAGGTGCGTCTCCCCTAGTTTTTAAAGAAACAGGCCAGCAATTTTGCTCCTGTCAAAGTTAATAGCAAATCTCCCATTCATTTGAGTGGTGCAGGATTGCAACCAATTATCATGAATAACACAGGCATTACCTACCCTGGAAGATGCGGGTATAAAAACAGGCTGGTTCTTCATACATAATCTGGTTTCTACTGGTTCATTAAAGCTTTTCCTGTTGTGAAGTGTTGCAAGACCTTTTACCTGAATGTGCCTGAGCGCATTGCAAAGGACATCTCTATAAAATAGGCAAACTAAAACAAAACAAAAAAGAATTAGGAGTACAGGAAGCTGTCTATTTAGCTCAGTTTTGTCTACTACTCTGGCCGGCAGCAGTTATCCAGGGTCTCAGGCAGAGAATCTTGCCTGTCTGGTCTATTTTTGACCGCTGATGCCAGACCTTGATACTAGGTAGACTCTACTGCTTGCCAAACATAATGCTGTACCATTGAGCTATGTGGCCCTTTCCTGAACCATAAATGTGATTTATTAAAGTTGATTATTTACCTAGGGTCAAAATTTATGGAAGCTTGCTTGCCTCCTTCTTGACAAAAGTTGTCTTCAACTTCTGCCCTCAGAAGTTGGCACGGAAAAGTTGCATTGCTGATTACTGCACGGGTATTGTTGTTGTTTTAAAAAACACCGTGCTGTCCCGTCCTTGTTTTGTTATTTTTATTTTTTCGATGCGTGCATGCAGCTCCTCCCTGCCTTTTGTTCCTCTGCTTTAAACAAGCGCCCCTGCCCACACACATTCCTGTGAGCTTGGATGAGAGGACATCCCTCCTCTCCTTTCGTTCCAAGATTGGCTGCGGTAGCTAGGAACGTGCGTGGTCTCTCACACCGCCCGGGCCTTGTTTTGGCTTCCCTTTTACACCAGTCAAGGGAGAAGCGATTGCTCAAACGCGAAGCCAGCACGTGAAAGGGAGACACTCACAGGCAAATGTGTTAAAGGGTCGGCTGTCAAGCTTCCTGAACTCTCATTTATTATAATGAATTTGCCATTGATCGCGACTCCTCGTCTCTCCGCCTTTTCTTTTCACCCAGACACGTGAAAGCACGATCGTAGGTATACCTACGATTCAGTTGGAAGAGGCGTCGGTTGCAGAAACGCAAACAGGATCGTATACCCACGACCGTGCTTTCACGTGTCAAGGTGAACAACGGACTTCTGAGCACTTTGAAGAGATATCAGTTGCAGAAACGCAAAGTGCTCAGAAGTCTCTTCCTCCCCCCCGCACTGGTTTTTTTTTGGGGGGGAAGGTTAAGGGATATGAACGTGAGAAAGCCACCATCTTCCTTATAAGCCAAACCCCATTCAAAACCCATCCTTTTGAAATAAATATCCCTGTTTTGGGTATGTACCCTGCGAACTATTCCGTTTCCAGATCATGTAGCGAAGGGGAGAAGCGCCCCCCCAATAACTATAAACCCATAAAAATACATAGCAATCTGAGGTTCTGCTCCCCTAACAAAAGACGTCCCCCCCAAAAAAAAATCCTCGCTACGCCCATTCTTCAGATTGGTTAAATTCCCCTTTCGAATTTAATACCAGCCTGGGGACAATGGTGTTTACGCGACACGTGCCTCGGAAACTCATGCAAACAACATTCCGAGGCCCCGCCCCCTTGCGTTCTGCCAGCAGCGCGCGGACCCGCCCCCCCATCCGCGTTCGGCTGAGGACACGCCGCTCCCCGATTGGCCGCGGGGATCGCCTCAGATCCCCTCCTCCCCGCGCTGAGTCACAGCGCAGCAGCCAAGCAAAAAGGCGCTCAAGGTTCTACGGGAAGGGCCCTGCCAAGGGGAGATCCCGACGGCCAACTGCAGTCAGACGTCCAGCAACCGTTCATCATATTTCACCTTTATAGGCTGAAGGAGCGCGGTAGTGATCAGTCCGACGATAAACTCGCCACGGCTAGCCCAAGCACAAATCCATAACATCCGTTTTTTACTTGGTCTTTTTTCGTTAGGGCTGTGTCTCCTTAGAACAGTTGTTTGAGACTACAACTCCCATCATCCCTAGCTAGCAGGACCAGTGGTCAGGGATGATGGGAATTGTAGCCCTAAAAAACAGCTGGAGACCCTTGTTTGGGAAACTACTAGAACTGCAATCTGAGCATGTGCAGAGTACGTCTTCTTCACTTCTTTCAGTAGCAGTTGCAGGACTGCACACACCCGGAGTATGGGTTGTGTGAGACTGTGCAAAGGAGGGTAGGGTTTTGACTGATGTGCATAGGAGAGGATTTTGGCAGGTGTAGTTTATCAGGAAGGTTTTAGACATGAAACGACTCCAGAAATTTGCTGTTCTTTGTGGCTTCTGGGATGTGCAGGTGATTTCAGGAAAGCAGCTCCATTTTGAAATTAAGATATTTTACTGTAAATGCTCTTGCGGAAAAGAATATGTTTAGGTAGAAGAAACACAACCCAGTAAATAGGATTATATCTTTACTCCCAGTGGGGTGACATTTTGAATATATATACTTGATATTCTGGATTATGGAGCATCTTTTTTTTTTTTTAAATGCCAAGCACCATCTGTTTAAACAAGTCAAAAAATGCTGTCACCTTGGTCATAAAACCATTTTCATAAGTCATGCAGTTTTATTGCTTATAACCCGGAAGTCATCACAATATAAAACACGGGAGATGGATGTATAACAAATGAGAAGAGAAATACAATTAATTAAGTGTAAACCAAAGTGAAGGAGCAGCACTATTTAAACTGGATTGCATCCCTTGTGATATGCAATCTATGCGCAAATGGTGCTTACTTTTAATTGCATCTATTTATGCCTTCCTTGCATCTGTAATTTGAATATATGAATGGCAATAACTAATAATGTACATTTGATTTTGAAATATCTCATCTCATCAACCACAGTCATTAATCACACATTTATATCAAGGCTACTTAATATAGAGCCCACCAGTGTTCTGGACGACAACTCCTGTCATCTCCAGCCAGAAAGAGCAATAGTTATGCATGATGGGAATTGTAGTCAACAACATGTGGAGGGCACCATGGTGGCTACCTCTATTCTGGACTAAAACATATTATTTAGGGCTGGCACCAGACTAGAGAAGGCTCTGGGGAAATTACTGGGTAGTGAGTCATGCAATATTACTTGGCTGTGATGGCAGTGTGGGCGGCTGAGTTTATGTGTTGTTATTATTATTATTATTATTATTATTATTATTATTATTAAATGTGTATACTGCCCTTCATCTGAGAATCACAGGGTGCTTTACAATATAAAACCACAAAAATACATGCTATACTAAACAAAACAATAACAGTAACCCTCCCTCCAAAATTTAAAAGGCTGTAGATTAGCCAAAGGCCTGGGAAAAGATTTAAATTTTGCACAATGTCCCCGAGTGACACAAGTTTGGGGGCATTGTGGGAAATTACGAACGACTAGATTTAGCCAGTCTGATGCTGTTCAGAGTCCAATATAAGAGAAAAAAAGAGGTGGTTGGGAAGGTAAATTTAGCACTTCAGTTAATACCCCGATAGCTACCTAAAGATGCAAGATGCTGTTATTTGTGTCACTTGTAAATGCTACATTGGTTTATTGTTGCATTAAGCAACAGTCTGCTTAATCATGAGGTGACTGAAGTGAACTGAAAACATGACAAGTATATATTATATATGTTCAGGTGTGTTGACATATAATTTCAACGATCAACCAAATAAAGAAGATCTAAAACAAAACAACCCCCCCCCCTTGTGATAGCTAGAGTGCTTTACTTAAAGAGATACATACTTGCACATCAAACTTTTAAGCTACTCTGGGTTCTGGACACCCACATTTCCAGCAGTGTCCATCATGAGGACTATTTGCATGTAGGCCCATGCTCTTAAACAAATTAGAGCATGGTTTCAGTGTTTTCATATGCTAAGAACCTGATCAATCCAGTCATCCGCCATATATTCTCTGATGATCATCCCAAACATGTTATTACTGGCCGCAACAGGTTAGTTTCTGGCACGAAGGACTTTTAAATTCCTTCATCTTATGTACATCCTCTCACACCAGCCATCTGATGTTATTCCCATTTTACAGGTCAAGGAAATGTGACCAAGAAATTGCTGTTTGCCAGACAGGTCTGTAGGGATGCCCTCCATACTCCTAGGCCTATCAAAAACTGATACCCTCCCTCGCTCACTTCTGATGCTTTAGAAACAGTTTCCTGGTTATTATGGAGTTTCAAGTGCCTGCAAGTCATCAGATACCCAAGTCATAATAATAGATTCCAGCCCAAGCCACCAATGTAAAATATGTGTGGTGAACATGTGGTTCTCTATGATCCTGCTGGACTCAGACTCCAGCTCCCATCAGCATGGCTAATGGTGAAGGATGATGGGAGTTGTAGTCACAGGCTACCCATCCATGATGAAAGGGCCTCACTAAATAAGATAGTGGAAATTAGTGACTGAATCCCTTGTTGCCTTAAATTTTCACAAATAGCTACAAATAGCTATTTGTGTAAATTTTCACAAATAGCTACACACACACACACACACAGTAAAACAATAAAATTCCTAGGTCACGGGTGTCAAACACAAGGCCCGCGGGCCTAATCTGGCCCGCCAGACCTCGTCATGTGGCCCGTGTAGCCGCCGCCGGCCGCCAGCCTTCACCTTTTATTCTCGCTTTTTTTTTTGACACAAGAAAGCCGCCTCTTCAGCGCATGCGCGGCAGCCTACAAGCCAGAGAACGTCTGCCCTCTAGCGGCACCGGCCGTTCTACACAGGAAACCTCCACTTTACATGCATTCCTACAGATACAACCGGCCCTTTGAGGGTGACCAAACTGCTGATGCGGCCCCCGATGAATTTGAGTTTGACACCCCTGTCCTAGGTCATTAACTCCCTATCTGAAACCCTGTGGAGCAGATATTCCCCATTCAGCTGTCCCCCCTCCCCCATACAATCCTTAAAATAAAAGTTGTTATCAGAAGCGGTATGCAAATAATTTTATGCCTCTAAATTTCACGCACGGATATTAATTTTAGAACTTTAGGAAAGTGATTTGTGGGTGCCATCACAAAATGGCTGGCACGTTGGTGGGGGGCAACATAGCTAGTAAAAAAATGGCTGCCGTTGCCAAAACACTCACAGTATTTACGACCACAACAAGAGGTCAAAACAGTAATGTCTGCCTTAGTAAAAGGCAGTAAAAAAGCCACTTTGTCTGAACCCACAGTGTTCTGTTCTAACCCACTTCACAGAAGGCAAGCCAATCAATTTCTCAAAATCACATCTCAATAAAACTTTGTACTGCATACATCCTTTTTCTGCCCGGGCCCATCTTCCCAAGGCCCTGAATTCTCACCTCCCAACCCCTGAATCCTCCATTTTTTTGAATGGTGGCATTCAATTAGAATGGCCTTCTTTTCTTTTCTATACTGGTGGCATCTAATTAGGACTGTAGACTAGAGAGACAACATGGAAGAGTTCTAATTGGACCGTCTGCTGGTAATTTCCCATAAGAATTGCTCTTCACCTTCTCTCCAGTCTGCTGACCAAATGTGCTTTTTAAAAAAGTGCTCAAGCATTTTAAAGAGTTGAAGATGACATGCCCCTTAACACTTGTGCACGCTGAACTATATTTTGTGAATCTCTGACACATGGCAAACTGCAAGTGTCAAATCATTCACAAGACCGCTTCTGGCAATTTAAGCCGGAAGATTTAACCGTGAGAAAGGCAACTTGAGACATAGTGATCCTTATGCGGATGAGACCCATCTCTCTCTCTCTCTCTCTCTCTCTCTCTCTCTCTCTCTCTCTCTCTCCCTCTCTCTCGGCTCTATTTCAATTTGTATGAATTGAAAAAAAATAAAACAAAACCCACAAACGACCGCTCTTACAGGATCCAAAACCGCCGTGACAGACGCAAGACACTCACAATTTTGTTTAATGACTAAAACCCTGCTTGTTTGTTTCAGTTTGCAACCCAGAACCTCTGATTTTAACTCTTGCAAAGCTCTCTGCGTCCATTTCATTAGGGTAACCACCCACCCGCATTTTGGTGCAATTTCGCAAGCAGCAGACGGTTTTGCCACTGTTTTCAATGCTTGCCTGTCAAAAATCCCCATGAATTTACCATGCTAGTTTGGGCCTGTCTGTTGTGGTCTATGGCTTGCAGCAAACTCCTATCTACACCTGCAAGATATAGCTGGAGTGGAGTCAGAAGTGGGGCAAATATAGGAAGATGCTTCCGGTAGATCTAGCCTTGGGTAACCATAACCACAGCTGTTGCGATGGATGTCCTGATTTCTCCTTGATCCCCCTTCCTGCCTCCCTTCTCGAGGTCCCTCCTACAGGGCGGTTACCAGGCTGCCTATGTGGGATGAATTGACATTGCTGCAGCAGCCTGTTTGCATACAAAGCAAGGCTCTGGCCGGTGCCTGACCTGCCACTGCCTAGCGAGCCTCATCTGAAGCCCTTCATTGCTGCGGAGGAGAAGAGCAGTGGCAAGGCAGCTGTCTCTCTGCCTCCCTTGGGGAAAGTTGCTGATGTTTCTCATGGTTGACAGACGGTGCAAGGACAGGTATAAAGCTGACGAAGGATTTGGGGGGCAGGCGGGGGGAAGTTAAGGAGATGGGTTAAGTATTGGGGGAAATAGTACTATTGTGGCAATTCTGTAGGCCGCTGGATTTTTACCTGCACAATGTTTTGCTTAAGATAGTTGCAATTTTTCAGCTTGGGGACAAGCAGCCCTTTGTCTCATACTGTCTTGTTTTTTGCCTAAACGGAGTCCTTCTGGAAAAGTACACGTTTGTCCGCCAGGACCAAATCTCTCTGCCACATATGTTTTGGATATTAATCTGCATTTTAGCAAGAGCTCGCATCCTAAAATAGCCGCAGTGGGTGAAGTGGCCTTTCCCCTGATTCTTTGGGTTGATGACTTAAAATGACTTATCAAGGGGTATGTGGCGGCAAAGGCTCTGATGCAAGGCAGTGGTGGGTGGGAAGAAAGATGTGAGTACCCTTTTGAGCATGCCTATGGTGGCAAGTGGCAAAAAAATTTGCAAGGCCTGGCATAGATTTTAGGCCTCTCCGAAGCCTCGTTGGCGAGAAGAAAAGGGTTAAATGTGAATTCAGACACTGTGTCTCTTGTCTTCCTGTTTGCTAAACTGCTGTCTTGTGTAAAAAGACAGGCTCTTTTGGCCTCGGGAATGGAGAGTTGTGTGACCATTTTGAAGTTTAAAATCAGGTTTTGTAGCAGTTGTTGTTGATCTGTGAAACCCGGCTAAAAGAATGTGTTGTACTGCCACTTTTTCTTTTTTTCTTTTTGGTCTCCTCTTTATCTTTGCTAGTGCATATTCTGTTTTATTGCACAATTGTCTGATACAGATGTGCTTAGACAGTGTTGCTAAACCCAATGTTATTTCTGGGTTTTGAACCTCCGAGCTATATAGTCACTCCCATTTACTTTTAAACAGTGCTTTTTGTCCTGGGGTACGCATACCCAGAAACATTTTGTGACTCTAAGTTTGGCCTCATTGAGGGGCAATATTTCAATATGAGCAGGAAAATGAGAGTACCCCTAAACATTTTTTTAGGAAAAAAGCACTGCTTTTAAATACCTTTTCTTTGGCTTCAAACATCTGTAGAGAGACTTCATGTTTCACGCACATACACATACATGCACACACTTGTTTATCAGTATTACAGAAAGGGATGTAATCTTTAGTCCTTAGGTGAGGGATTGTTGCCAACAGTTCTAGTATAAAGTCAACTAAAATATTTCGGCATGATCCCCCTAAAGTTGTCCCATTGACTTCATTTGGAACACACTTAATTTAACTGTTGAAATCAGTGGGACTTTTTTTTTTTTTAAAGTGCTTACCTTTGATTGGAAATCCCCTTTTTTTCTTTTGGGAAAATTCATGTAGAACTTGGAGATAATTTAATTTGAAAAACATTACCGTTTCCTAAATAAATCATTTGCTTCTCACTGAGGAAAAGAGGGATAAGATACCCTTTTCAGATTCTATGTTTGAATTCAACTGTTTATATTGAAATAAATTAAACCACATTAATTGGATAGTACATATATAATAAATTATCATAATTAGACTGGCCCCCTTTTTCATAATGAAAATCGAAATAGGGATGCTTTTTCTGTATTTTAGAGACAAGTTCCACTGGAACTAATGGGGCAAGTTAATGGCAACTGTCATATCCTGTTGAGAGTCTGTGGTTAGACTGGGGGAGATAAGGTTCAAAGTTTACTGGATTGTTAGTTACAGTACTGTCCTGTCCTGCAAACTAACACAGCTGAGAGAGTTGTTGACATCAGAAGAATGGTATTGGTCAATCTGGAATGCCATGAACTCTGTTTTTTGAATCTCATGCTTTGATTTTTACTGTAAATAGAGTTTCTCATTGGAGATTCAGCAGGGCAGAATTCGGAAAGAATCACCACTACAAAAGTCCTTTAAAGAAAAGAATTGGGGAACTGTCCTTGATGGACTGTGCTCCTGTTTTCCATTCCAAATGTATTTATTTAACCATTTTCTGTGGGTTTGGAGTGGCCTTCTTTGTGCACTCAAATATGACTAAACAACGCACAAAGAGCTCTTTTGGAAGCACTTGGGACCGTTAGGGGATTTTGAAAATGTTAGTAATTTCAGCCATGCCCATACATGCTTTAAAGGTTGTTTTATCACATTGGTAAACAAAGGCAAATATTTGAACAACGGCATTCTTGTTTGATACATGTTTTGGCGTTAGAAATGGAACTGTGCAGAAGTCATCTGGGATCTTTACAAAGTTATTTCAGGTGCATAACTGGTCTTCCTTTATCAGCAGTGTTAAGGCTTGTGGCACATCATCATATACAGGGCAAAGGCATGCTTAGAAATAAGATAGAAATTAATTTCAGGCGTGAATGATTTGTGATTGCGGGTGCTGAGCTTTCCTCCTGGGGAACATCCTTTGCTGGAAAAGTATCTTTTTCCTTTGGCATTGACTTTTGTCTCTCTCTTCTTAAGCCATCAGAATGAAACACTCCCTCCCACAGTTAAGAAAGTGATGCTATTTGTGAGGATGAATTGGGCAGGAAAATGGGACCAGGCTATGAGGGGTGGGGTCCTGCGTACTGGTGGGTCCTATGAATTATGCAAGTTCTCCACTTGTTTAGGTATGCTCTTTCTATTCTGTTTTGTTCTGTGGAAAGGGCGAATGAAAGCAAAGTGCTTTTTATCTGTCACATTATCTATGATTGTATTTCTAAATTCCAGACACACCCTTTATTTAACCGCTGGAAAATAAACAGACTAATAACGTCTCAATGAAAAAAAAAATCTTTATTTTAAGACTCACTATTGTTCCCCCATGGAGCTGTCAGCTCTCTCTGAAAACTGAAACTGTTCATTCAAAGTGAGGAGACAGTGGCAATTTCAAGATTCCTTACCCTTTCTTGTAAATTGAGGAGCATCCAGTTTGCTTTAGGAAACAAAAGCAGCTTTAGGAAAACGATTCCCAGATTTTCTGCTTTTCTGCCTGTCCTCAGTATTTCTGCATGTCGGAATAGTAAAAGCACTTCCGTGCTATGCTTCAATTGGCTGCTTCCTCTTTGACACAAATTGTGTTTATTCTGACATCTGAATCTGGCTTGTAAGTTTACTAGCCAAGCCAGGGCTGCAAACCATGGTTTCCTGGATCATATGTAATGGCAAACTATGGTTTGTACCAAATAGGAATAATTTAAATCAGAATGTGTGAGAAGAGTGGCTGTGGCTTATCGACAAACCATGGTTCAGCTCTCCGCCTGAACTGAACCCATGTGATAAAATCAGGTTTCCTGCCATGTAATGGTGTGGAAAGATGCTTTACACAGCACTGTCATGTTGTGTGTGTATTTAGGGGCAGGAATGTATCTCAGTCACAGAGCACATGCTTCGGATGCAGAAAGGTTTTATTCCTGCCATCTCCAGTTAAAAGGATCAGGTTAGCAAATAGTGGGAAAGACCGCTGCCTGAGGCTCTGGAGAGCCAGTTCCAGTCAGAAAACATGGACAAATAGCCTGACCAGACGTAATGCAGTTCCCCATGTCCCACGTAACCAGCCAACATAGTATAGAAGATCATTGGATGACGTCTTCGAAGGACTGCCTTCTCATGACATGAGCTTGCCCGCCCACTGCACTATTCCTCAAAAGCCTTGATCTGTTTTCCACTGCCATCAGAGGTTCAGCTGGATGATAATGCATGACAGAATCTTTTTGGTTGTGGCACCCAGATTACAGAACTCCTTTACCCAGGAAGCCTGGTTGGCCCCCTCCTTTTTGGTTTTTCGGCGTCTGGTAAATATTTTCCTGCTTTGCAAAGTTCCTGTTTTGGATTCTCTAAAGCTTTTCTGGTCCCTTTTGTGGAACTGTATTTTAGGTGGCTCTGGATATTTTTTTTAGTTCATTGTTCATCTTGTAGCTTTAATTATTATGTTTTAGGCTGATGATTTAAGCTGTTTTGGGGAGGCTAAAAGGCAGACCCCGAATGATCTTGTAAATAGTAAATAAAACAATGTCAGTTCATTTCTGTAGGTCGGTCTTGTTATCTGTTATCTGGTAATTTTTATCCTAAAGCCTGAGTGAAGAGGGCAGAACAAACCATTGAGAAGATCTCAAAAACCATATTGTGTCACTTTTATAAATTACAAAAAGAGGAAGAGTATGGTTCTTTCAGTGGGGTCCCATTTTTTCATTGGAGACCACTGCTCTAAAATGTATCAAGCTACGTGCATTATCTTGTTCATCACTTTTGATAACAATGCTCACAAATTTACATTGTTGTATTTTGGGTCTAAACCTTTTCTAAACATACTTTGTGAACTCTCTGAGTTTGAACGAAGCAGCTATTATGGTGGATACTGTCAAGGCATGCAGCATTTAATCATCATTTTGAAAACACTCACCCAGGGAATGTCCAGAATGAAACATTTCCTTCCCTTCTGCATGGCTTTCTGAATTGTGGATAGATTTATGCTTAATCAGCTTTATTGGCAAAGAAAAGCATATAGGATAAACACAATTCAGAAGACTTGTAGAGGAGTTTGTGTTTAATAATGCATGCAACATTGATTTTGTGGAAAGAAAACCCAAGAAGGAGAGAGTGGTGGTCACGGACTAGCACAGAGTTAAGGATATTATTATCTTGCTCTTTCATTCTGACTGGGTTTTGCTATGTATGTTGGGGCAGCTGTAACCATTGATGTGACTGCCCTTACATTTAGGAGAATTCTGTGTGCCTCAGCCACACAGTGAAAGGGAGAATGTTAAGGGAGCGAGGGTTGTAGGCATGCTGTCAAAAGTACCAAGCAAAAGTGGGTTGCCAAGTCCTTTGAGAGGAGGTCTGCACAACTTGTGATCTATATGTTAATGACTGGAGAACTCTTTCCTTCCTGATTAGTTTTTGTCCCATGTTGTATCTGTTTTTTAAACATCTTATTTTGACTTACTGCCCTTCTCCCTCATGTCTGCTCCTGTTTACTGTTCTTATTAACAAAAAAATAATATTCCTCTCCCCCCAAAAGTTCTGTTGTGATCTACCAAGCAATATACGGTAGGCCACCACAAGTTTTTATAGGCTCCATACTTTACCAAACTGTGGCTGCGAAATCAGGGTTTTCCAGCTGCTCACTGGTTGCAATATACGGTTTGTGGGTCGCATTTGATTCTATAAACATGCTCAAATAAACTTATTCTACAGAATTTCTGAGTATCCATTTTTATGCTGAAGGTGCACAGACTTATTGCTGGCCTTCTGGAACACATTAGAACTTTCACATTTTATCTGCTAAAGTGTGAAGCTGTTTTTATAACAAAATCAGGCCAGTGGTCTTTCTTGCTCATTGTTACTATTTTAACTGCCAATGGCTATCCATAGCTTTTTTTGTTTTGCTAGCCCTGTTCCCCGAGAACCATATTTTCACATGCTGGGTATGGAGCCCAAGGCTTCCATCTGCATAGAAAGAAAGCATGTGATGTTCTATTGTGCCACGACGCCTTTTCAGTGCAAGAGATAAGGATAGGCTAATCTACCGTATTTTTCCATGTATAAGACGATGCCTTTTGCTAAAAAAAAGAAAAGAAAAAAGAAAGGCAAAAATTGGATGTCGTCTTATACACAGATAGTGAATGCAGAGGGGGGACGTGCAATTACTGGCAGCAGCAAGCAGGAGATTGGCTGCGGTGATTGGGTGGGTGATTGGTGGCTGCGACAAGGCCTGCTGGTGATTGGCTGTGGCTGTGGCAATTGGGCAGACAATTGGCGGCTGCGGCAAGGTGTGAGATCGGCAGTGGCTGTGGCAAGCGATCGGCAGTGGCGGGCAGGCGGGTGAGCGATTGGCGGAAGTGACCTCCCCCCCAAAGCTAAACAACTTAATTTCTTAATTTTGGGTGAAAAAAAATTGGGGGCATCCTGTGTATGTGAAAACACGGTATGTCACTACCAGACCGTTGCTATTTTGTGGGTGAGAATTCAGCAACATACCAGCAAATTCAGGTTGCGCAACTGAAGCAGAGTTGGCATCCTTTCACAACAAACCTGCTTCCCCTCCACCCCATTTCTGTAGTAAGGAAAGTGACCGGAAAATAGGCTGGAAACCAATTGCTTGGTGCAACAATACCGTACAACTTCCCTGCAAACAAACCAGAGAATGAATGCTCAATAAACAACCAAGGAGGTATAATCTCTCCAGGCACTTTGTTCAAAAACATCAGGATATATGTTCACAGGTGTGTGGAAGGGATCCTAGGAATGTATTACTGGTCACTGGCTCATTGGAATACAGGGAGAAGATGCTACTGTTAAGGACTGATTCTCACCCCCTCTCCCCAAGTATTGAAAATATGAAATATGAAAAAAAAAGTGAATGAGAAACAGGGACCAACTTGTTTTTGCAACATTCATTTGGGAGCCTGAACTGCTTGTGGCTTCTTGTTGAGTGCTGTTTTCGTGGCAAACGACCACGTGTGAGGAAAGTCCTCAAGTTGCAAGAAGCTTTTCCATGCACAACTTCTTTCAGGTGATGGCCGAAACATCCCTCCCTGATTTTACAGAGCAAATTCCGTAGCTTACGCATTGTGTGAAGAAGTACTTTCAATTGGAAATTTAAAGGGAAACCCTAGATAGAAATGTAGGTTGCAGGCTGACAGAATGCAAGTAGCACTTTATTTTACTGAGTTGGTTTGGTTTATTATTAGCACTCCTGCTCTTGAGATACCAGCAGGCAGGCTTTCTAGGATCAATCAGAACAAAATGTGTTATGCAGACCACATACAGTCTCCTTAGGAATTGGGGAACGTTCCTGGGGACTTGAATATTTCACTGGGAGCTAATGCATACTTCAGCAAGTTGCAAATGCAGTTTTAGCACTCACATTCCCTGTTCCCAGCACCCCTGACACTTGATTGGCATTTACCATGGATTGAGCCTTTAGTGTGGCAGCCTTTGTGTGCTTTGTGGAACTCCTTGCCAGTAGAGGTTTGGCAGGAACTGCTCCTCCCTTCTTTGAGGCAACTTTTGAAAACTTAGGTTGTTTCAACAGGCCTTCGATTTATGAACATTCTCTCTATAACCAATCAGTATTTAACTGATGTTTTATTGATGTTTCTCATGAAGTTTTCATGGATACTTTTGTTGATTTTATTCATATTTGTTGTATGCCACTCTGGTATATGAAACAAAGATACAGAATTAAGCTTTGGCTGGGATTATCGTGGATCTATTATAACCATTACGAGAAAACTAATTTTGTAAATGACTCTTGTCAGTCTTTTTTTAAGCAAAACATTTCTGCTATCCCAACCTGCTGTGCTGTGTGTATTGGCAGAGCTGTGTTTTTGTGTGTTTGTGTGGTGGGGGTAGGGTTCCCAGCCAGATTTTGATAATTATCATGACTGCTGTTTCCTTTGTTTTTTCATGTGCTCCCTTCTATTCTGTTTTATGATGACGTTTGTTGGTTTCAATTTATATTGTGTTCTACCCTACCCTGGTATCGCACTGCGATGAAGCGTGGGTTAGAAATATTTTTAGTTAATAACAAAATCATCTCAACCTAACAGGTGGGCCACTACAGTGACCCTCACTCTGCAGATGGGGAGGCGAAAGGCTGAGGGGTCCTTTCTTCCAAAAAGGAGCCCTGTACACTGGACAGTATTCATATTTGTTTCCCTCACAACATCACTGTGAGGTAGATTATTTTAGGACTTAAAGACCGCTCAGAGATCTTGCAGCGAACTTTGTAACTGAGCAGAAATTTGGATCCAAGTCTCTCAAGACTTGCGCTCTAATCTCATGGATTTACTTAGAGCTACCTAAATGTTTCAACCAGAGACCTAAGTGAGTTAATGGTTGTGGTGAGATGTGAATCTGGGACTAACTGGCTCACATTCCTCTGCTTGAAGCTTCATGCTATGCTGGGGCATTGCTGGGCATCTCTTGAGGAATGGGGATGTTGTCTTTTTAAGTTCCTGATGCTCATTACGTTGCCAAATATCTTAACATGCTGAAATGTCAAGGCCGTTCAGTAGACTTGGATTGATTTTAAGAGCAGTGCTATCAACTGTGAGCCCGTCTTAAGCTGAAATCCTGTACACACTTCCCTAGGAGTAAGTTATATTGTAGACTACAACCCAAGGGCCACATTATTTTCTGGTCAACTTTCTAGGGGCCACCTGACCAGGAGCAGGTAAGGCTACCGGCGAAAGCGAACAGAGCAAGTACTGAATCTTACCTTTTTGTAGGCTAGTTCCACCCAACACTCTCTAGCCTGCAAACAAGAAGCATGACTGGAGTTTCAGGACACATTTGAGGCATGCAAAAACACTTAAGGAGGGTGTGAAGTCTAGGGTGGCGAGAGGTGTGGCTCAGGAAAACAGGAGGAAATCTGATTGCCACAGAAGTCAGCCCTTTCAATCAGCGCAGAGACAAGAGAGGAGGAGTGCAAAAGAAGTGTCATCTGTGGCAATTGGGTTTTCTTTGTCCATTGGGGCAGATTTGGGGGTGAGAGATGAAACCGTAAGCCGTTGCCTCTGATGCCATTCTCCAAGAGATCTCACCAGAAAACTTTGGGCAGGGAAACTCCACACTCCTGTGGGAAGCCAGTAAGCTAACCAGTACTCCTCATGGGGCATGTGTGTGTAGGATTTGGCCCAAGAGCCTTCCAGAGTGACCATAGGTTGTTTTATAGAATACTTTTGGTCTCTTATTTTCTGCAGTTGCCAAATCATCTTAATGTGTCCTTCCTGATTCTGATGCTTCCCTCTGTCCTGTTTTCCTCTCCAGGCACAAACCATGAATTACGTTGGGCAGTTAGCAGGCCAAGTCTTTGTGACTGTGAAGGAGCTCTATAAAGGATTAAATCCCGCCACGCTGTCTGGGTGCATAGATGTCATCGTTGTCCGCCAGCCTGATGGGAACCTCCACTGTTCGCCTTTCCACGTGCGCTTCGGAAAGATGGGAGTTCTGCGTTCGAAGGAAAAAGTGGTAGGGGGACAGAAGATGTATTGACATGCTTTTTGTTTTGTCAGTAGCTCCCTCTTCACACAATATATTGTGCTGGGGGCAGGGATGTTTTCATCCTATGCGCTCTCAGGACCACACTTGATGATACATTGCATGCACAGTGACGTGTGTTAGTGGTTACTAGAACCACTTCAGCTCAGGCCCCATGACAGCTCCCAGTGGGCCTTGCTGGCTGAGCTCTGTTGTCTCAGCAAAGGCCCAGAGTCATTTGAAAGCTTAAGAAAGCCAGTCAAGGTCTTCTCTTCCAGTGGCTTCCCCCAGCCCACCAGGAGGGTTGGCTGAAGCCCTTCAAGGGCACATATAACATACTCCTGCAGGACTGTGGATCAGGAGAAGCTGTAGGAGAGTCGCCACCAGAGTTGAGGCATGATGGAAGAGCCATGCCCTTAGGCTGGGGTAATGTAGGTGGTGCTCAGCACTCCCCTCCCCATAGTATGGTGACTTGTGAGTCATCTGAGTTTGAGTCCTTCTCATGGAGACACTAAGATGTAGATGCAGAGACAGGGCTGTAGCTATGGGGTCCCTGATCTAGATTGGGATAGCAGCTTCCTTTCTGAGCAAATGGTCGCTTTGACTGGGGTGGGGGACATTTCCATCAGGAAGTGTTAGATCCTCCTCCCCAATCTTCCTCACACTGCAGTCCCAGTCTCAAATTTCCACCCCCAGCTGCCATGGTAAAAAGGAAAGCACAGGCAAATGTCATTGTGCAAGTTAACGTATCGTCTGCTTTGGCCCTCTGGGCAGATCTGTGACGCATGTTCTGGACTCCCCAGAAAAGAACTATGGGAACTAGAATTTTGTGTCCTCAGCACTTTCACCAAACAACAAAACCCAGGGAGGTGGTAATTATTGTGTGTCAGATGGATTGTTTGCTCACAGATTGGGTTTTTTGTTTTTTGTTTTGGATAAGGCCTTTTATCACTGGGAAGGCCACTGTTTATTTACAATACTGAGCCTATCAATGGACAACATATCACCTTAAGCACTTTTATATTTTTTAATAGGGATTCGGTGGGCTTAAGCTTATCTCTTTCGCTGTTGAAAATGTCACTTAAAATTGCTTATTTGGAGCTCAGTGGCACCTGGGACCAGGAAGCTGGTTGATGCTTAACTTTCATTAGATCAGGCAATTGTACCCTAGCTATGAACTTGCTAGATAGATGTCCTTCGACAAACCTCTGTTTTCTCCCTCTCTTCACCTGCCCCTCCCCCAAACCATGAAATATGGGGATAATAGCACTGATGTCCCTTACAGGGCTGCTGTAAAGGATTGCGAGATAATGTGAAGTACATTCATCACTTGAAAAACCTTACATAAATGTTAACTAGGATGATGTGAATTAGCCCTTTTCACAGATATGAGAATGTTCATTCACGCGCTAACTCTTTTCCAGTGCTCTGCAGTGAAATTATACGTTTGTTCAAAAGTCTTTTGCCCTCCCCAGGTTGACATAGAAATCAATGGAGAATCTGTGGATTTGCATATGAAATTAGGGGACAACGGAGAAGCGTTTTTTGTAGAGGAAACTGGTGATGACCAGGTAAGACGAAGCTCCACTTCCCAAACATCTTTCATTTCCGATAAATTATGGTTACAGCGCAACATCTGTAGTGGATCGTCAAACCCCAAGACTGCTATGCCTTTAAGAGATCCATTATAGGGAGAAGGCTGCTAGATCTGATTTCATTTACAGTTCTCCATTTCTTGCACCATTCAAGACTTGATTTACACACAGTGACAGATGGAGGAAGAGGGTGGATGGCAAAACCTAAAGGCCAGTTCACATGACCCCATTATTTCTGTAGTGATTCCGTTTGTTGCTGTTTGCATGTAGCTGTTATTAAATGGAAAGTTTTCTCATCTGATTGTTTCTTCCTCACTTGCTGGCAGAAGAAAACTTGCATATTGCGAGACTGCTGGCTGTATAATTGATTGTTACCTGATTGTGTGAACTGGCTATTTTTGGTAGCAAGGCATTCATTGGCTTGGCTGATTTGCCTAAAGCCAAGGTGATTGGATTTCCATTACTTTCCTGATCTGTGCCTCTGAGCATGCTTCCCCAAAAGGATTTTTTTAAAAAATCAAGGAGGACTTCCATGTTCCTGCTGCAGAACTAGTCAGTGCAAGAGGATATAGCTTAGTCCTTCTGCACAGAGGAAGGAGCCAGTTCCAGGAAGGAGAGCCCATTTTGGCATGTGAGATGAGCAGGTGCAGCTCTTGACAGTTCCATAGCATGTTTCTTGCATTGATTCCATGATTGAAGCTGCAATCTTATATATACTTATTCCATGAAAGCATGGTGAGAAAGGATTCAGCTACATTAGAAAAAACCCAACAAAAAAACCCAATGATTTGAATGTGTTATAAAAATGCAGCACCAGATGGCGCCAGAGAGCACAAAACTTTTCAATAGTGTTTTTACATAGGGTTTCCTCCCCTTTTGTTACAACAATTTAATTTCTGACTTTTTTATAGCGTTTCCCACCTCCTGCATGTAGATCCACCCAAATAGCCTAAATGAAGCCTTATGCTTTGTAAAATTTGAAAGAGCTGCAAGGTGGAGTATTTACAAAAGCTTAACTTATGTGAAGCTTGAGGTACATTTTGTGGCATATGTGTGTGTGTGATGAAGGGATAGATTAATCTTCACAAATGTCAATGGAAATGAAATAAGGAATATCAAGGGGAATAAGACGCTGTTTTGTCTCCTCCCTCTTTTTTCTAGGAAGCAATTCCATACCACTTGGCTACATCTCCCATTCTTACGGAGGGAACAGCTCTCATGGAGTTACAGCTGAAGAGAAACTCTGTGGACAGGATAAGAAACATGGACACTGGAAGCAGTTCACAGCTACCAACCTCTGTTTCTTCATCCGCTGTTGAGCCCACTTCTTCTAGTTGTTCCGTGAAGAAAAGGAGGAAACGTAGAAGGAGATCTGCCCACAAAATAGACACTTCAAAAAGAGATGAAAATGACGATACCACTGAAGATGAAAACATGTTCCCTATAGAAATCAGTTCCGACGAAGAAAATGAGCTTTTAGACAATACAAGGTATTGATCCTGCTTAAACTCGGAGAAGCGATTTATTCAGAGGCATTAATGTTCTTTAGGCAAATACCTATGAAAAGACGTCGTGTGGATTTCCTGCAGCATGAGAATGATTGGATACATATGGATTTTATTCTGGACAGTTTTCTCATATTGCACAAAGTTCCTATATGCATACTTGCTCCAAAGAGTCAGTGGATTTAAAAGAGAACTGAATTCACTTTAGAAGTAGAAAAAGTTTTCATCATGAGTTCCTAGCCCAGGGGGTTAAGGAAATTTAAGGAACCGCTAGTTTCTGACCGCTAGAGTTGTGTTTTTTGTTTTGTTTTCCAACTTGCGCTTCTTATCGGAAGCATCTGGATTTCCAGTCATTTTGAGATGACGTTTGAGCGTAACAGTTCTTAGAGAAGGGAAGTAGTTTTCTCCTTGCCAGTGTTGCAATGCTGTTCTAGTTCTGAACAAGAGGTTCTTGGTTTTTTTAAACACACACACACACACACACACACACAAAACTAAACCTCTTTTCCTTTCTTTGTTTGTTTATACTCAGAACATCTGCCTCTGATCTTTGTAGAGATGAAGTGCTTGAGATAAATACAACTTCAATCAGTGTGCTCCCTCACCACCATTCGGATGGAGAATGGTCCCCTTCACCAAGGTACGGTATATGTTAACTGGAGTACCTCAGGTAGTCTTCTGTGCTAAGTGCCTTCCTCCAGCAAGTTCAGACACTGTGCAGCAGTTGAAGGGAGTTGAGCTCCTCCCACACTTGTAACATTCATGAAATGATTGTATATTTCTGGGCTCGGCATAAGCACACCCATAATTAGGATAATCAAGCATTCCAAGTTTCATCCAGACGTTGAGCTGGTTTGTGCCCGTAACACTAAGCCAAACCATGGCTTAGCATGAATGTGAGGGTAACTGGAGAGAACACTGTCCTCCTTTCCTGGTCCTCCTGCTGCCGTAACTTCATTCATCCATGGTTTGGCTTGGTATGTCATCTTGAACTGCCTTCAGCCAGAGTTCAGCTTGGTACTATGTGCAAGCCAACTCATTGAGTGCTCAGCTACCTGTTACACGTGAGTGTGTGTAAACCACTTCTTCATTTCAAAGCACAGGAAGAGGAGTAGATTTGGAGTAGAGTTTCAGGGTATGTGATGTTTAGTGTGAGGCTGAACCTTCGGAAAACTTGTTGATCTTAATTATCCAGTATTAGTTGCGACTGAACATTCTGTGGCACATGGATGAAAACCCCTTCGGTAGGCTGTAGCAGTCCTGATAGGATCATGTTTATGGGAACAAAATTATTTTAACTCCTACATACTGGTTTTACGATTCAATGAGGCAGCTACATGAATGCAAGTGGAACATCTCCATTGCTGGTAATGGAAGAGTAAAGAACCTCACATGGTTACAGAGGTCTGCCTTCCATAAGCACCGTGTACATGTGATACTTCTGATTTTTGATCGCATTATAAGTGGAAGGGTCCTTAGTCATAATATAGGGTCCTTTTACGGGGATCGTTAGGTCGTGTTTCTTGCGGACCACTCTGATTTGGGGGCAAAATCATACAGATGTAGGGTTGTTTTTTAAAAGTATTATACTTTCTTTGTCCATTTCAAAATAATGTTCTTATAACTAAAAACATGTTTTTGTGATCTCATGCTTAATCCAGTTGCTAGAGAAAGGTTAAACGGCAGTGGAGTATGTCTGTGCAACACACATATTTTAGATAACATTTCTGCCTGTTTCCTCTGATGAGATCAGTTTGTACTCTTCACCCTCAAATTCGCACTTGGTGCACCAGAAGAGGCCAGGGTGGATCACTGTTTTGCATATGTTATTGTAATGGTGGCTGTCCTATTTGCAAATGATTGCAACCTTTTGTGTGCTGTAGTCTGGTGTCTCTCTGAACGGTGCACTGACTTACTGTACATTTGCTTATAGTGATTCTGGATCTTGTCGCTTAGAAACTCAGTTCTCTTTAAGCCGAGTTCCTTGTTTTCAAGCGGGCGGGGATGTCATTGTGTGTCCCAGCAGCATGTGTTGATTGCAGCGTATTGTGGAATAACGATGCCTGTTTTTTCCCTTCCTTTTACTACACCTCACACTGTCCAGTAAGCCCAGAACTTGCCCAGGGAAGTCCTCTCATCTTACTGTTCCAGCAGATGGAGGCTTATCTAGTTCTTGCCCTCAGCAGTCTTCTCACTATCCTGCTACAGACAGGTAGAACAGCAACTCTCCGCAAAGTTCTCCTTTGGTTTGTTGGAATGCTGATTAACCCTTTTTAACAGTTTTGCAGCCTTCCTCAGACTTACCAAACTACTCCTTATTACTAACACAGTTGCTTGGCAGGAAACTGGGGTTAGCAATTAGGGTTTTCATTTCACGTTATGTTGCCACTGTATTAATGACGCAGAAACTGTAGACCTCTGGCCAAAAATTGGGCTGGTTATCATCTGCAGTTCAGTCCTTTGTTTCTGTACATTTCTCCTCCTCTTCCACTTCCTTTCCCCTTATTTTTGTTGAGCTGCCTGCATTTCCTCAGGGTCCTTCACTGCCAAGCCCTTAGGCTACTGTCTTATCCAACACTAGGTCCCCTTTGGTCAACCCAGCTCGAAGGCAGGTAGTTTCCTCATGGTACAACACAGGTGTACATTGCCAATGATCTTTTGTAGGCACAGGGGCTCTGATGCACCGTTGGAGCTCCCTTGACCACAAGAGCTTCCTCATTACTTCAGTGAGAGGGGAAAGCTCCACACGTGCAGGTGATATGAGCACAGAACCATCCATTGCAGACTAAGCACATGTTGTCCTCTCGATCACGGCAATAAAGTTGCAAGAACCAGAATCTGAGGTAGACGTTTTTAGGTAAAGGTAAAGGGACCCCTGACCATTAGGTCCAGTCATGGCCGACTCTCGGGTTGCAGCACTCATCTTGCTTTATTGGCTGAGGGAGCCGGCGTACAGCTTCCGGGTCATGTGGCCAGCATGACTAAGCCACTTCTGGCGAACCAGAGCAGCACACGGAAACGCCGTTTACCTTCCTGCCGGAGCGGTACCTATTTATCTACTTGCACTTTGACGTGCTTTCAAACTGCTGGGTTGGCAGGCGCAGGGACCGAGCAACGGGAGCTCACCCCATCACGAGAATTCGAACCGCTGACCTTCTGATCGGCAAGTCCTAGGCTCTGTGGTTTAACCCACAGTGCCACCCGCATCACTACGTTTTTAGGGACACTTAATTTCAAATCTCTCTTAAACAGCAGGGAGTTTGGGCATTTTAAAATAGCCCGATGGTTTGCTTGTTTGTTTAAAAAATCCACGTTCGTACTTCCTGTCCAAAGTTAATATGTTGAAATATATATTTGTTTCCACAGACAAACTGCGGTGAATAAATATATCGTTTGCTGAAAAAAGAGAGAACAGGCTCTTGAGTTATAGAACAACTGTGCTTTCTTTTGAAAGCAAGTTGTGTTTCAAAGTGGTTCGTGTTTGTGCTGGGGAAGACTGAAGCAAAATCCCCAAAGGATGCACTGCGATACAAAATGTTGTTATAGTTTAAAAGAAACAAACAAGAGGAGAATTATGTTGGTGGAAGACACAGTGATGATGGCAACCCGCTGGTCACTCTTCCTTTCACAGTGCTAGCGGAGGAAGCGCCTGCATATATATTTTTACCATGCTTTCATGTACTGAGGGAAAATCATCAGCATTTAGCATCTTCTAGTACTTTCTAAGTAAAGGAGAAGAACAGGACGTATGACTGGGTGCAGCACCCATGTTTCTATATATGCTAGGAATCAGCAACTAGGACAGGAGTGAGGGAACGTGCGGCCCTCCAGATATTGAGGATTAGACCTCCCATCATCCTTGGTGTCTGGGACTGATGGGAGCTGAATTTCAACAACATCCAGGGGCACACAGCTTCCCCAGCCCCCTCCCCTGAACTAGAGGCTCTTGAGCAATACCAGCCCTGTTTCCTCAGTAGTCTTTTGAAGCAAGAGATGTATGCAGAGGGTGTGGTTGCAACAGGCAACAGGACTTGATGGCAACCAGCTGACGTGGGTTTTCTGGAAGGTTTTGAATTAGGGTGAGTTGCACAGGGTGATTTGCATTGACAAATGTTCTGATCCCCTAGTGAGTCGATCTAATTTTGCATGTTTATTTGACTCGCATTCAGTAAACAAAGCTTGCCATGCCCTCCCACCAGATGTCAAAGAGACAAACAACTACCAGATTTTTAGAAGACATCTTAAGGCAGCCCTGTTTAGGGAAGCTTTTAACGTTTAATAGGTTATTGTATTTTAGTGTTTTGTTGGAAGCTGCCCAGAGTGGCTGGGGAAACCCAGCCAGATGGGCGGGGTATAAATAATAAATTATTATTATTATTGTTCACGGCACAGCGTTTTCAGCTGGCATCCATGTTTGTCGTTCCTGATGAACTTCTGTAATAAGATTTTTGTGGATATGGACAAATGAAGCAGCAGAAAATGCTTCTCTCTACTTCCATGCTGGCAGTCTACTTTGGTGGGGAGAAAGTTGTCCTCACATATTGCTAGCAGCTGACCTATATGCTTTTTGAACTGAGGGAAATCTATAGTCAACTTTGAATGAAATTCCATTAATTATTGGGCTTCCCCTTTGACTTGGTGGGTCCTTTAGCATTTATAGGTTCATAATGTCCTATCTGGACAGTCTGTTTTTCCTTTTTCACTGTCTCTTGTTTAGAAGATAACACTGTATTTCCTGTTTATGTGATGTTGCAAAATTGCCAGGCGTAGCCTGAGATCCTTTAAATTTGCCAGAAAGTCTGCAGAAAATACAGCCACCCTTTTAGAGAAGGTGACATTTAAGCAGTGCCTGTTGGCAATGTATACATTCTGGATATAAATTTTCCCTATCTATCTCTATCATCTATCTATCATCTGTCTATCATCTACCATCGTCTAAAGATGTTTTTATTTAACAATATGTACATACATGTTGCTTGCTTGTAATTGCAACCTCTACAAGCAAAACAGAGACATTAAAATTGTCAGTGAAATATTTTTTTAAAAATAATAAAATCTATAATAAGCTAAAAAGAGATTAAAACACACAATGGCTGCTACATTCCTGGATAGCCTTGCCTGAACTTAGCAGGAACCAAGAAGAGCGCAGTGAAAGTTCCTGTCTGAAGTTGAGTGGGTGTATTTGGGGTAAATCGATCCCTCAAATAAACAGGTTCCAAGCTATTAGGAGCTTTATATTAATAGTGATACCTTGAACTTGACGCAGTAGTAAATGCATAACCAGTGGAGGGTTTCACTCCTGTCAGCATCCATGAAGCAGCATTCAGCACTATCTGTAGTTTCCATATCAAGATCAAGGGAAGCTCCGCATGGAGTGCATTGCAGTAACCTAGTCTTGAAGTCACCAAGGCCTGAACTACTACTCCTGTGCATTTCACACACATTTACTTGGGAATACCAGAGTCGTTGTGAATTGAATCCTGAAGCTGGAATGGGTGTGATGAGCCGGGAGGTGCATTGTCAAGGTGTGTCAAGGAGCTTAGTTTGAGGAACAGTTCCAGCCTTTAAGGCTTATTTTGGGTCTGCTCAGCTGGATGCCAAAATACATTAGAGAAGAGCAGACTGCTAACATCCAGTTTGCTGGCTCATAAACCCTCCACACCCCGATGCTTCCAGATTTCTGCAGTTCCAATGAAAACGTAATCTAAGATCACACAGAACTAGTGGAAGTCCTGGTGCTATCCTTCTCCACACAGTCTAAATGTGTTTGGGTTTTTTCCGCCCGGGGAACCTGCTTTCTGTCAAACTCAAATTGTAAACTCTTCGAGGCAACGGGGCTGCGTTATTCGTTGCAGGACAACTTTTAAGAAAGGTATGATGTTCTTCTAGGGGATTGCTAATGCAGTACAGCACAAATTATGATCTAATGCGTTTTGACCTGGCAAAATGCATTTTCTTTTTCACGCTGTCCACAATGTAGAAGTGTATTAGTACTGAGAGTTAAATGCTCAGTTAAACGCTTAAGGCTATTAATTATTTTTTAAAAAATAGTTCCTGTTCTAGTAATGCAGAGATGCCATTTCTCTTTTAACACGATAACAGTTCATCTGGGCTTTGGCTTTAGAAAGGGATTGGCAACGTAGTCCAGACCCACCTGCAGTAGGCTTTCAGATGCCCACGGGGACCTCTCCCCCCCCACTATTTCCTGAAATTAAGCTGGAAGGAGCATTCTGCTGCAATGAACAGAATAGGTTGTGGCATTTGTATCTCTGTGTGTGGTGCCCACCGGTTGCTCCAGATTGCAAATGTGTCCACAAGACCAAAACGGGTTGCAGTTTCCTAGCTTAAAAAGGCAGTTTTGTAGAACTTCTTAATAGTCCCAGAACCGAATTATTCATGTCTTCTTGATGACTTATGATGTATGTCTTACGTTTAGTGTGTTGGTGGTGTGAACTCAAGTTTAGTTTGCTCAGTATTAGGTGGGTGCTTTAAGTCAGAATTGGGCAACATCAGAATGCTTTTGGGTACCAGGGGGACCAAGAACCTGGGATTTTTTCAGCCTCATGTATCATTTTTATATATGTAGTTGGTTGGACAAACTAGTTTGTTGTATCCTAAAGTTCTTCACTAGCTGAGCTATTGTATCCACCTCCCCTCATTAAGTAAGAAAACGGATCATTCCTCTTGTTTTGCGTAAGCACATCCATAGATTCAAGTTTCAAATATTTACATCCTGAGCCTCTGGGATCAGCACATTATTTTTCTGGATCAGGACATGTTTGCACAAAAATGTTTGTGCAGGGAGGTGGGGCCATGTGTCAAAGGCTGCCTGTGTAACAGCCTACACAGATTTGACACTGCATACCTGGTGTGTGTGTGTGTGTGCGTGTGCGCGCGCGCACTTGTGGGAGAACTGAATCAATGCACCAGTTCCTTCCCCCTTCCTTCCTTCTCATCAGTTTGTCAGTGCTGCCGCTATGCATTAAAACGTTATTTGCATAAATGGATTTTTATTACATCCTTTGTTTTCCAAGGCAACCGTTTCGTCCACAATCAGATTAGTGGTTCATGTGACCTGTCCATTTAGGGCTGATTCAGGCATTTCCATGTTGCAGGGCTATCCTGTGTCTCCCTATGGAAGAGAATGCACTGAGTGAATTCATGCTATAGGGGTCTAACTCATTCTGTCCCAGGATATCCTTGTGATAAGGAACCTTGGGTACCCTTTTACTTTGGACAACTGAGGTCTAGAATTCTAGAAGTCACCTTGTTTTTGGCATTATAAGTTGCTCTAAACTGTTTTTTATATTGTGTTTTAATGTTGTGTATCCCGCCCTGGGGACCTTAGGGTCAAGGGTGGGTTGTCAACCATTGTCATCATCATCATCACCATCATCATCATCACCACCACCAACATCTCTTGTGGCCTTTTTTTCATGGTATCGGAACCCAGCCACATTTGCACATTACCTGTTCACAAAACGTGGCTTTCCTGGGGTTTCAGAATACTAACATAGATTAGCATTTATTGACTTTTCTCTGCAAAAGAAAGCTATGGGAGTCTATTTGTGTGCTGGCAAACTACTGATTTATGTTACTAAGCTTTAAACCCTAAATAAACTTTCTTGGAAGTATACATCCCATTGGAAGCTAGTGGGATTCAACCCCTACCCCCTGCAATAAATGTGCTTAGGGTTGCTTGAATATTTATATTGCATTCATAGACCCACTAAGTACTTTGTAAGCAGCTTTTATATTGCTAGGGTTTTGAGTCTCACAAATTACTTTGCATGTAACTTTAAAACCTTGTGCTTTTGGCTGCCTATTGAACTGGGCTCATACTGCATTTTAAGTCTGAAATGCATTCAGCATGTTTCAGTTCAGATTGCCACTAACAATATAGCTATAAAGCATCTCAAATTGCCCTGAGGTTGTACTTACGCTTATTGTTGTTTAATGCATGTCTTCTCCCATTTCCTCCCCACTTCTTTCTGCAGTCCTTCAGGCTCACGGCCCCCAACGCCTAAAAGTGATTCCGAGTTAGTCAATAAATCTTTGGAAAGGGGCGTCCAGAAGAATAATCCACAAATGCATTGGGACTGGGGCGAACTACCTCAAGCCACAAAGGTATGAGGGGAAACCTCCTCCAGAATATTTTCAAATGCCTATGATAAAATAGCTTCAATCTTTCCTCTGTTTTTAGAGCTGACTGTCTTAAGGTAACAGAGAACTAACAAATATATTTTAAAGGAGGGTGAAGTCATAACACCAAAACAAAACTTATTGCTATGTGCACAATCATTGCGATAGGATGATTTCCTGTTCTCCTCTGGTGTGGCTTCAAAAAGTTTTAAACTAACTGTAGTTTGTCATTGCATTCAATTTATATTTTATTCATTTGCAAAAATAAAAAAATGTACCGCTGTTCATTAAAAAAAACCCCAGACATCAGAGCGGTTCACAGCAATAATATATAAAACCACACATTAAAAACCATATCGAAATTTAAAATTGGAGATCATCTAACTTTTACAGAAGGATAATCTCTTAATGGCCAGCAGGTGCTTGTTGGGATAGGTTAGTTTTAACATTTAAACAGGTGTTTAAATGTTAAAACAGAAGGTGCCTGCTGAACAGCTCATTCCATGGGCTTGGTTTCTTGTGAGAAGAGTCTCGCCAACTTGAGGGACAACCAGTCAACCAACCAAGGTGTTCTATGGTATATGTGTGTGGGGGGAATTCCCAGGTGGTCTTCCATCCAGGCACTGCCCAGGCTCATGCCGTCTTAGCTTCAGCAAGATGGCTGCATCATGTGCCCTCCAACTGTATGGGATAGCTCAGTCCGTAGAGCATGAGATTCTTCATCTCAGGGTTCATGGGTTCGAACCTCACACAGGGCAAAAAAAGACTCCTGCATTGCAGAGGGTTGGCCTAGATGACCCTTGCGGTCCTTTCTATACAGTTCTGTGACTTTGTGACTGTGCCCTGGGAAAATGGTTTCCATAGACACAACTATCAGACTGGTACTCTGATCAGAAAGTAAAGATTGGCTGCTTTTCCTTTTTTTGAACTTGTGTTTGGCTGCAAGCCCAGGGTTGCTGCTGCTATTTATTATTACATGGCAGTGTTAGGACAATTACTTAGGTTTTGGTGTGAAAGCAGTGCTTTTTCTTCTTAATCAGGGAAGCGTTGTTAAACAGGTGTGTATTCTCTTTCCAGTCTGTTATTCCACTCAGGCTAAAAGAATCCAGCTCTGCGGTGAATGTGAATCCTTCTGAAAGCACTCACTTTCGAGTCATTCAAAACGACATTCTGGATGATCTTCAGAGTAGTACTCCCTTACCTGTCGTTGAACAGGCGGATGCTGTGCTGACTCTGGAAGAACCTGAGCTTCAAGAAGGAATACCTGAGATAAATGAGCCAAATGTAGAAATGTTAGGGGCAGCTGCACCTCCACTCCCTGCAAATGAAGACGTCAAGCAGGCTATGGCTTGCTTGGCACAGCCAACAAGCAGCAAAACCGATTCTCCCTCCAGGAAAAAAGGTAAAAGCTGCTTGTACGATTGCTTCTGGTTTTGAACCAAGGCACTGAAAAAGTTTAAGCAGTTTCTTAAGAGAAAAACTAATTGTGCCTGGTTTTTGTTTTTTTTTAAATGAAATAGTGGGGATGAAAGGGAGAAAGAAGTTTGTCTTTTGTATAAGCAGGGCAACTTAATTTGCAAAGAAGTTTTTGACTGAGAGATGGAGGAAGAAAGGGAAATGTCTTCCTTAGAGGGACCCAAATTTGCAAGCCTAGAGGGGATAGGAAGCAAGGGGAGAAGGCTGGAAGGGAGGAAAACTTCAGCTTTCTGAATTCCTCCCAGCGCCCCAAAACACACTGGCTGAATTGGCTGTTGCAGCGAAAGATGCACAAAATGTCCTGAGAAACTGTCATATTCCCTTGGGCTTCTTTGGAGATTTTGTCAAAGGTTTTGTCACTCTGCCTCAAACAGGTTCCAGAGTAGTTGTTAACTACGTGCAGTCAGTCAGAAGCAAGCCTTCTTAAATTTACCAGGGCTTGCAGAGTTGGAGGCCAGTTTGAAGGTGGTCCTGGGGTCATCACCTCCTCTCTACCTTGCTTCCCAAAACTTGACCTCTTAGTTTCACTTTGGGCGAAATTCAGCGGAAGTTCCAAAAATGGAAGAAGGGCAAGCTTTGGTTGCGGGAATGTTCCAGTAAGTTTCCATCACTTAAGTATCAGGTGCTAGAGGAGGAGTCCGTTGGTGGAAAGTCAGGCTCTGTACCTCAAAAGGGGGAAGTTAAGAGACTCGGCGGAAGAAATCTCTGCGGAAGAAATGCTTGGAGATCCCTTGTTTACCTTGTTGTGGGAACTCGAAGCATTTCACCTTCCAGACAGCTTTCTCAGGCTCTTACGTCGTCATGTACTTGTGTAGATGTGTCTTGCGTAAGTTCATTTGTTTACAGCTGACTGTGAAAGCGAAAGAGCTCTCATTCTCACAGGCATGCAACAGGATACAGACAAGTTTCCTCTTTTTAAGCATTTGGGGTTTTTTTGCTTTGCTCGCAAGCGGGATAGCTAGAATCCCAGCCTCCTTGGAAATCAATGGGAGGTTTCCTATTCTCTCTAGGTTTCTCCTCTATCTTCAAGCAGAAATAATTATGATTGCTTGCTCTCTAATGTTCTGGGTGGGTTCCCCTAATACTGGAAGCTATTTAGCTTTTATGTCAATGGGACACACTTCCCTACTCCATAGCTGCATCCCACCCCCCGGCTTCAAGAACATAATAAAGAGCCCTTCTGGATCAGACCAAAGGCCCATATAGTCTGGCATCCTGTTCTCCAGTGGCCAAACTTAGGTCCTTATGGGATGGCCTCACATGGGACCAGGGAACAACAGCCCTCACGTTAATTCTAAGAGCATTCTGAACCAGTTTGCATGTCAATCCAAGCCAAGCTGTGACTGTGCAAATGACCAAATGGGTGCGGATGCAAAGCAAAGGCTGGGGTTTAGTGCTCTTTGTTTGAAATTACAAATTTTGCACCTGCCTTTGTTGTCTTCCTCTGCAGCATTGCCCTCTCATTCTATATTATGTTATATCAGGAAGGGATAACTCACATGCACCTTCCTAAACCAAGACAAATCCCTATGGCCAAGGCAGCTTTGAAGGAGATGAGGGTCGTTAGTTGCTACCATGAGAATTAGATATTTTGCCAGTGGACCGACTGTACATCCTCAAACAAACAAACACACACCAGGCAAGCAGAATCTGTGGCTTCCTCTGGAAGAGAGAAATGAGTGTTCAAATCGAGTGCTTTCTATTAATACCGTGGTTTTTTTTGCCTTTCACAGATAAGCGTAGCCGACATCTTGGTGCTGATGGTGTTTATTTAGATGACATCACAGATATGGAGCCAGAGGTTGCTGCACTCTATTTTCCTAAAAAGTACGCATGGTATTAATTAGCACTTATAATGCATCCGTCTGATTCAACAGACCACAGTGGTGTGCATGGATCAAGAAGCAGTTTCCTAATGGTTGCAACAATGTTAGTGGAACTTATATTCCCCAGTAATGGTGAATGATTCATTCACTTTCCCCATAGTATTCTTCAGAGGTTGTTTAGGAAAACAGATTCTGCCGGATAATTTGTACCCACCGGAAGTATTGGACTGTGACTTCCATTGTCCCTGGTCATTGGCCATTCTTGCTGAAGCAGATGGAAATTGTAATACTAAATGTATGGAGGGCACTAGGTTGAGAAAGAGCATACTAAACTCTGCCTTGGGCTCACATACTCTCCCCTCCTTCTCTGATGTGGAGGAATTCAAAAGCTTTTGCTTTCATTATAGATTGAGCACAGCCTATTATGATGGCCCAAGCTAGACAAAATGTGGTTAACTATAGCTTGTTGAAGCAAGCCACCTTCAAAGCATAGTTTATGAAGCTGGTTTGCTTTAAACAAACCATACCTAAGATTCCCCAGATGACACAATTAGGACAGACCTGAACATTCCTTCTCACCTTCATGAGGAAGAAGTGAGACCTTTGGGGACGGTCAAAGGGTGGTGGTGGTGGCAAAAGGTGGAGTGAAGATTCTGCCATGCATTTTTTTTAAAAATGAGGCCCTGGTGCTCCTTAAAATAATGGAATGTGATGATGCACCTTTATTCCCATGAACATTGTACAGGCAAAAAGATAAACCGTGCAATTTAAGCAACTTTTGTGTTTGCTTTGTTTTGAATTTTGGTAGTCCTGAGGGGTGGAAAGAATTTACGCATGCCCCTGAGTCCCTACCCTGACCACTGCAAATCCTTCTAAAGCCCTCAGCCTTTTGAGATTTCACCAAGCAATTATCCACACACCTTTAAGCCTAACCGGTTCCTTCCTCCGCCAACACACTTAAAATGAAAGCTGAGGTTTTCAGGATATCCGCATTCAAAATTCCGTGCTTGAGCAGAGCTTTCACAGAATTTGGTACGCTTGGTACCAACTTTGCTTAAAATCCTAAACCCTCTTATCTGGGAGAGAAAGCTCCATTTATCTCAATGGGACTTACTTCTGAGTAGATACATATATATATATATCCAGCTGCCCCATGTTTCTCTTTTTAATTGTTAATACCTTTTAAAAACAGTGAACAGAAGTAACTGAAATATAAATAGTAGTAGTAATCATGAAGACAGCTGTCTGTGCATAAATAAACATACTTATCACACCTTCAAATTAACCTCTCCAGCCATCAAGGCTAGAAATGTAGTTTGGTTGTGTTTTTTTTAAAGAGTGCTGATAGCTGATGGTCCACAGTAAGAGTCTCAGGGGTGCAGCAGACAGCTCATGTCTGAGTCCTGATAAGTGAGAAAAAGCCTGGAAGCAATGTAAAAAAAACCAACCACAATTCTGTCAGTCAAGTACATTTCTATGAAGTTCCTGTGCTCGGAAGCGTTAACCATCAGGCGAGTTTGGGGAGTCTGTTGGGCTCCAGCTCCCATTATCCCTGACCATTAGGCCGTGCTGTCTGTGGTTTAGGGAAGCTGTAGATGTCTTCAGGCCACAGGGGTCCCATCCTGGCTGTGAGAGATAACTTAGTGCACAGGCAGTGCCGGCACCAAGGGAGTACGATTCAAGTTTGGGCATGTAAGAGCTTGTATGGGTGTCGGAGACAGCTAAGCCAGTCTTCTCTTCTCAGTGACGAACATGCCGCCCAGTCAAAGGTTGTGAGTGAAAATGTGCCCCGCTCAGCGAACCAGTCCCCTCAGACAGTCGGAAGCTCAGGCATCGATAGCGGCATCGAGAGCACCTCAGATGGAATAAGGGACCTGCCGTCCATTGCTATCTCACTTTGCGGGGGACTTAGTGAGAACAAAGAAATATCTAAAGGTATGCAGAGAGCTTCTGTGCTTCTATTTATTGTACTGCCTCTTCGTTTTAGTACTCGGCTCCTCTTCTGGAAAACTAAACAGTGACCTCTTGTGGGTGTTGATGGAACTTTTGGCTGCGAACCCACTGAACTTCGAATCAACACAGATCCCCCCCCTTCAAAGAATTCTGGGCATTGTTGTTTGACCCTCACGCTGTTCCCAGAAACCCTTAGCAAACTACAATGCCCAGAATGCTCTTTGAAGGCGTACGCAGCCACCACATCACAATGAATATTTACTCGGCAGTTAGGAACATAGGAACTTGCCTTGCGCTGAGTCAGGCCATTGTCTACACCAGCGTTTTCCAAACTTGCGTCTCCAGCTGTTTTTGGACTACCAATCCCATCATCCCTAGCTAGCAGAACCAGTGGTCATGGATGATGGGAACTGTAGTCCAAAAAAGCGGCTGGAGACCCAAGTTTGGGAAAAACTGGTTACCCTAAATGGCAGCGGTCCTCCAGACCAGGAAACATTCCCAGCCTTGCCTGGATATGCCAAGGATTGAATTTGGGAGTTTCTGTATGCAAAGCAGATTCTCTATTGCTGAGCTATGTATGGCCGTTCCCAATTCAGGTAAAAACAATTTACATTGTCCCCTCCCTGCTGCACTCAACCCTTTGGGAATCAGCAAAATGCACGCCGCTTTATATCGCTTGCCATATTCGGCATTAGTACTGCCTTTAAAATTGCCATTTGTATCTACACTTTGAGGGGCATGGCTGCAAAAGGCGCAATGTGTTTCCTAACCATGTCTGATGAGTGCTAAGCTTGGGTGCATAGCTGCCTTCTGCTGCAGGCCAGCAAGCCCAGTTTCCCTTGAAATCCAATCTTGGACCGGGCATTGTGCATCATATGTCCTGCACAGTGAATGCACCTCTGCAGCAGTGTGACTTCTCAGACCATATACATCTGTATGCACTCTTCCTTCCCAAGAGGATTTGCACTTTTTAATTGGCTATCCTGTGTCCCAGTCAGCACAACTGGTGGTCGGGGATGATGTTAGGAGTCCAACAACATCTGTAGCAAAGGGAGTTATTCATAATAATAATAATAATAATAATAATAATAATAATAATAATTTTTATTATCCTTGCCCTGGTGGATTGATAAATGTTTTGGTTTTACTTCCTACTGACGCTGCAGAAATGTGCTTGTCTGTCATCTGGCAGGCTGCAACCCTCTGCTTTGGAGCCACACTTGGCTCCAGGAATATAATAATAATAATAATAATAATAATAATAATAATAATAATAATAATAATAATAATAATTATTTGTACCCCACCCTTCTGGCTGGGTTTCCCCAGCCACTCTGGGCGGCTTCCAAGAAAGATTAAAAATACATTAAAATGTCACACATTAAAAACTTCCCTAAACTGGGCTGCCTTCAGATGTCTTCTAAATGTCAGGTAGTTGTTTATCTCTTTGACATCTGATGGGAGGGCGTTCCACAGGGCGGGCGCCACTACCGAGAAGGCCCTCTGCCTGGTTCCCTGTAGCTTTGCTTCTCGCAGTGAGGGAATCGCCAGAAGTCCCTCAGCGCTGGATGTTGCTGGTTGGGTGGACCTGTCTTAAGGGGTGCAGTTATCCTTCTTTGGTCCCCTTATTGCCTGCTATTCAAGCAGTAGTGACGGGGCCAGCTCTGTCATATATCCCATCACTACCTGCGTCTCATGAATTCTTTCCTCCCCCTCCCTCCTCTCCTGACAGAAAAGTTCTTAGAACAAGAAGTAAGTTATCAGCAGTTTGTGGACAATCCTGCTATTATCGACGACCCTAACCTTGTGGTGAAGATTGGAAGCAAGTAAGTATAACTCAGCAGAGTTATAGAAATAATGATAATTAAAACAACAACAACAGATGAGAGTATTTGAAGCTATTTCCGTAGCTCATAGAATCGTAGAGTTTTGGAAGGGACCTCAAGGATCATCTGATCCAGCCCCCTGTATTGCAGCTGTCTCATAGGGGGATTGAACCTGCAGCCTTGGCGTTATCAGTGTCATGCTCTAACCAACCGAGCTGTAGCCATACAGGAGCTTCTCCAGAGAAGTGAATCAGTACATTATCCATCTTGCTCTCAGTCTTACAGATCAGTCCTAGTGCAGATGTAACTCAATGCCACTGCACTAACCTGATGGCATGATGATGATGATGATGTTTGTACCCTACTTATCTGACTAGGTTTCCCCAGCCACTCTGCGTGGCTTTTAACATATATAATAACACAATAAAACATTCAACATTATGAAAAAAACTTCCCTGTAAAGGGCTGCCTTCAGACGTATTCTAAAAGCTGTATAGTTACTTAGCTCCTTGACATCTGAGAAGTTGTGCCTTGAGGCATGTTGTTATTGTACTGTGTTGAATAGGATCCAGAAGGCAGCAGTCTGATTGGTCCTAGAACAATAGGGTCCAGAATGCAGCAGTCTGATTGGTCCTAGAACAATAGGGTCCAGAATGCAGCAGTCTGATTGGTCCACAGGAGCCACCCAATCCAGCTCCAGGTGGAAGTGAATCCGCAACCTGATTGGCCTACAGGTGAATCCCGGAATTAGCCAATCACGTGGGGCCCATTGTATAAATAATGTATATAAAGCAGACATTCTGGGGGAACTTCCATTCCTGCTCACTACTATGAGCTGAATAAAGAGCATGAAATCTACTCTCGACTCCGAGTATATTTCACATGTGTTGATATTTGGCAGATAGTTTCAATAATGGTGCATCAAATTGTTTTTGACCTAGGTACTACAACTGGACTACAGCAGCTCCTCTTCTGCTGGCAATGCAAGCATTCCAGAAACCTTTGCCAAAGGTGAGATTGACCCTGGAAGCCTTTTGGGGAAAAGAAATACAGGCCACCATGCCCAAGGATAGAGCAAAAAATCAGAGGGAGGAGCCCATAGGCACTTGGACAGTGCTGGCTACCATCCATCAATCATGTTTTTACGTTTCTGTGCTTCCCAAGCCTCAACACACTTTGGGGCAATATGGTCCTGCTTCTTTCTTTTTCTCTTAGTCTTCCTACTCCTGGGACTGGGATGGGAGAAGCGTTTCTGTCCTAAGCTGTGTATGTTCTGGTTGAGACACTTTAAGAATGCTTGCAAGAGAGTTGTAATTTCAGTGATGTGTGCCAACTCCCGCCAGCTCATGTGGTCTAAAATGGACCTCAGCTTCATGCATATCGGTGGTTATATTGCCTTGGTTACTGTTGGGGCTATGAACCAACATTTTCTAGACTTTGGCTGAGGATGCGCTTGTGACTTCATGAATCTGACTTGTATTCAAACAGCAAACCTTTGGGAACGAACAGTTCATCTCGACAGTTGAACTTCTTTTTGCAGGCAGGCAAGCTTGATTAATGCTTACTTGTTGTATTGATTTCAGTGGCTCTTGAGAACTGTGTGCTAAGGCAGAACTTTAAGAGTTGGGCTGTAAGCCTTCCTTTGATCCCAATGTCCTCTGCTGGAGGACAGAAAGATTAGAGTATAGCATCTCTCGTGCAAAATATCTATTAAAGAGTAACTCCAACTTGAAAGTCCAATGCTGGATACATTTATATTTGGCTGCAGACCTCTCTGCTTGTTGACAGCCGAACCAGCGCTGTTGCAGTTTGATATTAACATGCATCTAGGCCGAAACAACTCTTGGTCTGTTTAGCATTTGATGAACTGATGAACACATTTCTCTTGCCTCTCGAGGGATGACAGAGACACACTTTTTAGAGATATCCACAGATAGAGCAATAAAATTCAAATCTATCAATTCTAGCAAAGGGTTCAGGGTGCCACAGTGCTATAGCCAAAACAGGTCTTAAAGAAATCAGAGACCATTGGCTGGAACTATATATAGCTACCTGCTGTCACCAGTGCTGATTTAGGATTATTTGGAACCATGTCTGAATCATATTTTGGAGCATTCTTTTTGTCACATCCTCTCCTGCGCCATTGCTCACACAGGTCCAGTTCACACATGCATGTAAATAACCCAACTTTGCGGCATTTTTGTTGTTGTAAACTTTGGCATCAGAATATGAAAATACTCTCTTGGAAGGCATTAGCATTTGAGGCAATGTAAGGGGATGCGGGTGGCGCTGTGGGTTAAACCACAGAGCCTAGGACTTGCCGATCAGAAGGTCAGCGGTTCGAATCCCCGCGACGGGGTGAGCTCCTATTGCTCGGTCCCTGCTCCTGCCCACCTAGCAGTTCGAAAGCACATCAAAGTGCAAGTAGATAAATAGGTACCGCTCCTGTGGGAAGGTAAACGGCATTTCCATGAGCTGCTCTGGTTTGCCAGAAGTGGCTTAGTCATGCTGGCCACATGACCCGGAAGCTGTATGCCGGCTCCCTCGGCCCATAGAGTGAGATGAGCGCCGCAACCCCAGAGTCGGTCACGACTGGACCTAATGGTCAGGGGTCCCTTTACCTTTACCTTTAAGGGGACCTGAAAGTTCTCTCCCCCCCGCCCGGTTGCTTTATCTGTAATGGCCCATTTGTGCATGCATATAATTGCTTTATGGTTGCAGTCACCAAGTAGCAAATCCTCTTGTGTGGATCAGCACAAATATTCTTTTTTTCAGAATTTATCCAAGTGAATTTGAATAGGTTGGGCTTGCTTTAATTGCTATCAATCCTGACATAAGGCCACGTGGAGAGAATATGCACTGAACTTGCATATTTGTTTGTAGGATAAAACAAATTCTGCACTTAGGATTTTTTTTGCTGTCCAACATGTTAAGGAAATAAACTTCCGCACCCTCATCAAGAAGCAACTAGTGGCTATTTTGGTGCTGAATGTTTCATTATATTATACCTCTTAGCCAGTACTCTCCTGAATAGCTTTCAAGAGACACCAAACCAACCATCTTGCTTAGTTTCATTATTATTTAATGGGGACAGCTAACCATCTTGCCTAACCGTGTTTCTTAGCAGCAGAAACCCTTTATGATTTTTACTAAACAGCTGTGAAGTAGAGACTTCTTTCTCCCCAGTCTCCTAAACATTATACTAATGGCTTATTATGCTTTTGTTTCGTTTTGTTTCGTTCCCATTTTCTCTTCTTCTTTTTTTAAATTTTGTAAGTGTTCTTGTTTAAGTTACTTCCGTACAGTTCTGGATACCATTAGGTTTTGCTTTGACAAGATTTGTGGTCCACAGATAGTATGTTTCCTTTTACTCTCTTTGCTTGAGTTTTAAATTGTGTGTGGTTTGTCGTTTTTTTCTAAAAAAAATATTTTCGTTTGCATGAGTTAGATTACTTTTTGTTCTGTTCCATTATTTATGTTACCATCCATTTATCACAGGCCACTGTGGATTCTATAATGAGGGATAAGATGCCAAAAAAAGGTGGAAGATGGTGGTTTTCATGGCGAGGGAGGACTAGCTCTATCAAAGAGGTAAGTTCGGAAACTAGATGGACGGAATTTCCCCCCAGGTTAGAAAACCATATATATGGGGCTGTGTGTAATGCCTGATAACCAAAAGTTTGTATTTTTGACTTTGTTCCTAAGCAACCCAAATTTAGCAGAAAGAAGAGTTGAATTCCGTAACCTGCAAACTTCATGAAGAATTTGTGGGGTGTTTTCGATAAAATTATCTTACCTTTTTTGCCATTTTCCTTAATTTATTTTGCTCCTGCTCATATGAGGAGGGGTTAAGTAACGATGCAGTGCACTGAGACCTTGAACATTGAAACCTTCAGACCTGGCTGAGGGCATTTCATCCAATGTTGCCTGCAGACGTTTAATTATATTCTTGCAACAATAAGGGCTAGAAACTTGTTTTGAAAACAAAAGTGGAGGTTTTCAGGATGCTGAATTCTGCACCCGATATTGCACTTGGTGTTTTTTCCCCCTGCATCAGCACAGCATGCGCACAGCCCTGCATATATATGTGCTCAAGTAGTGTTCTCAAGCCACTATCTAAGAACCTAAGAATTGCCATGCTGTTTGGGGGAAAAGGCCCATGGAGCGGAACATTATGTCTCCAAGAGTGTTCAGCCTGATGCCGTCAGGAAGCTTTCAGGAAAGCCATTGTGGTGATGGGCACCCCCTCTTCGTACCTACCCTATATGACAGATTGAACACGATTGCTACTTGAACATTTGGCTGCCTTATCTGACGACCATGGGTGGACCTATCCTGCATCTAGCTTCTAAGAGCTGTGGTCTGCCAGTAGCTATTAACCATAACAACTGGTCCTTCCTCTAGGAGCAGGAGCAGCCAGTTGCTGGAAGGCACTGCCGCCCTCCCAACGGTGGTGTTGTTGCCACTTACCAGGGCAGTAAACACACAAGAAGTAACCGGCTGTACGTTTGAAAAAATAATATATACACTTCGTTGTATTGAATTGTAGATTTCAACAGAAGTAGCTCATGAAGTTCAACGAAAAAAATAGAAGACCCAGTGGATCAGTTCATTCTCTAATCAGTTTATGAATAAGGTCCATATATGTGAAAGTGTCTATTCCACCTGTCTGTTCATAGAGTCCAACAATCCACACGAAATGTTGTTACAGTTCCACAGAATCCTTTCACGGAGTCTAAGACAGCAGCTACTACTATGCTATAAGATCCACTGTCCTGTGATATCATATATGAGTTTGTACTACTGATGAAGCCCAGGACCGTGAAACAAGGCTAATATTCTGGAAATCCTTGTCTTAGACTCTGTGAAAGGATTCTGTGGAACTGTAACAACCTTTCGTGTGGATTGTTGGACTCTATGAACAGACAGGTGAGTAGGCCTTGCTGTTGGCTGTTGGTTCATCCCTGGTGTTCCTCCTATCTGCTTGGAAGTCAGGGAGGTGGTGAGCTGCAGTTTCCCCTCTTCCATGCACCAGGGTAGTTCTACTGTGACTGCGTGTGTAATTTTCAGAGCCGGCTCTGTTCTTTACCTTCTTAATGTTTTGCCTACAGGAAACGAAGCCCATGCCAGGTTTGAGTGGAAAAGAAGAGTCGAACATTCAAGACAGGTATCAAATCGTTTCTGTCCTGCTTTTCAGCTTATGTAGTGCTTTAGAAGTTTTGCTTCATTTGCCTTCTCAATAATAGCAGCAACTTACTACATTTATATGGCCTATATGCATTTGCTCAGATAGTCCTGCGAGGTAGGTTAGGCCCCATGAATTTCAAAGCTGAGTTGGGATGTGGGTCTAGTTCTCCCATGTTTGTGAGGAATGACCAGTAAGAGCTGATGTGCAGATTCAGAATAATAATAATAATAATAATAATAATAATAATAATAATAAACACGATACCTTTCTTCTGTTTTAACTGTACCACTTCAGATTGCAGGTGTGAATGTGAGGGGAAATTGCACCAGAAGAGGGGTCAGGGCTAGAATTTCTGACCCCAGTGTGCCTGCCTGCCTGCTTGCTTGCTTGCTTTCCTTCCTTCCTTTCTTCCTTCATTCCTTCATTCCTTCATTCCTTCATTCCTTCGAATTTTTCTTCATGGGAGAGACATTGACTTCCAACATATCACACTGTTATACTGAATGTGTAGGTACAACTGTGTGTGTGTTTATTTGTGTGCACGATTGGCAGGATGTGTGACAATTCTTTTATTTAAAGAACCCTCCTCAAGTCAATATTATGAATATGATGGCGAGCCACTGGGGTAGGGTGACTGGAGAGACCTGGTTTTAAATCCCTGCTCAACACTGGGGGGGGGCTCAGGCCTCTCTCTCTGCCTAATCTACCCTACAAGGTTGTTGTGAAGATAAAACAGAGAAAAGGAGAATAATAACTCTGAATGTTGCCCTGAACTCTTCGGAGGGAGGGTGGTATACAATTGTAATAAACAAAATAAAAAGTAATAAATGTTGTTATTATATATATATATATATATATATATATATATATATATATATATATAATGTGCCTGTGTATGATGTTTCAGAATCAAAGATGAGTCTTCTTCAAGTGATGAAGACCCTAGAGCTTCAAGTCAACCCTTTGCATCATCAGCAAACCCTGGTCATCTTCCATTATTGTCTGGAGTGGGTTTCAAAAAGACCCTTCGACTCAGTTCAGAACAGCTTGTAAGTTACGTTCACATCAATTTTTCACTCCACCCATAGAAATTAAGGCACTGGGTGAAGGACAATGATTCTGTTTTTGAGTGTTGTTAAAGAAAGTTTGCCTTAATGAAGTGGTTGATATAACAGAACAAGGGGCACCAAAAAAGCCCAGGAAGGTGTAACCCAACCAGTATATTGACTGACGTTTAAAATTAATAAGAAGATTGGTATTTTTATTTTTTAAAAAACAAAATTTTCATACTGCTTAATTGTGAAAACCTCTAAGTGGTTTACATAGCAGCTTGCTGTTGTTGAGCCTGGTATTTTATTTTCTTGTTTTACCTGCTTTGCACATTCCAGGCCATTGGCTATACAGCAGAATTCCTTATTACCCTGACTGTAATTCTGCTTCCTTGTTCAGTAATGCAAGAGAAGGGACTTAAATGTGTGTGACTAAAGCGATTTACTGCCAGACCTTTAACGAACTGTGCTTTAATAATATTCCGAGCCATCTGGTTTGTCGACGCGCATAGCTTGAAATCTGAGTTTTGGTTTTGTTTGTGCTTTTTTCGACAGAAAAGCCTGAATCTTAAGAATGGCCCCAACGATGTGATTTTCAGTGTTACAACACAGTACCAAGGGACATGCCGCTGTGAAGGCACCATCTACTTGTGGAACTGGGATGACAAGGTCATTATTTCTGACATTGATGGCACAATTACGAGGTGAGTGCTTTGCAAGGCACACAGTATGCCAAGTTCCCCTTCAGGGAAAACAGTTTTGCCTGCTTCATCAGAAAGTTCGAAATAGCAGCGTGGAAAATAATGGGAGACACTTGCAATGCTCTCTTTGCGCTGGGGACATTTTAAAAAAACTGTTGAATTCAAGTTGCCCAAAAGGAGAGTTCAGCTAAACAGGAGGAAGAACTTTCTGGCAATAAGTGCTTCTCGACAGTGGAACTAACTCCCCTGGAGAGCAGCATACTCTCTTTTGTTGGAGGTTTTTAAACAGAGGTTGGATGGCCATCTATCATGGATGCTTTAGCTGAGATTCCTGCATTGCAGGGGGTTGGACTAAGCAATGACTCTCAGGGTCCCTTCCAATTCCAGGACTCTTGCCCAATCTTGGTGGCCCAGTCCAAGCTGATGTGCCAAGCCAAACTGATGACTGGACCAATCTCCCGTCTGCTTCCATCACATGACGCAACAGCATCACTCAAAAGTCATAATGCCAATCCGATAGAGAGGCATAAACCTTTATGCTTTCTTGTGTTTCTGGTTGGCGTTTGTGAACCATGGGAGATATGGAGACTTGTATAGACTGCACATTGCAGTGAGCCCTAGGTAGCAGTTTCCTTTGCTGCTTATTGCTTCTCCATTCTCTCATTTTGCTTTTACTTGTTTTTAACTGTTTAACATTCATTTAAGAATGTTCTGCTTTTGTTTTCTTATTGAGTTAATCTTATGTCCATCTCATCTGATTTTAAGACACACAGATTTCTGTAGCCAAGAATCAGTAATAATGCTGGTGATGCAAGCTGGTCCATAGGAGAGCCATTTCAGTATAGTGGTTAGTGTGTTGGATTAGTTGGACCTGGGAGACGAGGGTGCAAATCCCCATCCATCCATGAAACTCACTGGGTGATCTTGGGCTAGCGACTGTTTCTGATCTGTCTCACAAGATTGTTGTGACAATAAAATGGGGAGGGGGAGATGTATGTATCCTACATGGAGCTCCTTGGAGTAAACATGGAACAGAAATGAAATAATGATGATGATAATAATAATAATAATAATTAATAAAGTGTTTGTATTGATTCCAATGCTACTCTAAAGTCAAAGAGGGATAAAATGGTTTTCTCTTTTAAGAGTTCTTTGAAAAAGTTCACAGAAGAATTTACGCCAAAGGCAAGGCTGAAACAGTGTTAATAAGTAACAGATAATAATTTCTTCTAGTCTATTCAATCAATCAATCCTCTCTTTTTCCAGGTCAGATACTTTAGGTCATATTTTGCCCACTCTTGGCAAAGATTGGACACATCAAGGGATTGCCAAATTGTACCATAAAGTGAGCCAGTGAGTATTATTGGGTTGTACAGTCATACCTTGCTTCACATTGCGGTTTTTTAAATCTAGAATTTATATAAACAGCATCATCAAAAAGCTGCCCAAAGCGGAGTATGAATAGAAAACACTGCTAAAAACCATAAATGAAATGAAAATAGCCATGCATAAAGCCATCATAATTAAAACTGAAGATAACATCTATAAAACTTTAAAGAACAAATATAGGTGACTGAATCATGTGTCTGGAAAGGCTTGCTGAAACATAAAGGTTTTCAGTAGGTGTCTAAAATGAAACAGTGTGAGTGTGTATGCGAGGGGCGGGGGTGTTCATCTGCCCGTTACAGAATCCCTCCCATTTTCTGTTCTTGTATTCAGGGAGCTGATTTCACTCTGCTTATCAGATCAGTCAATTCCCCACTTGACTTTCAGTCAGTTCCCTCTTTGGTGTTGGTTCGTAGGTCTAGTCTGCGGCAACATCCTGTCATCCTTTGACTTTCAGAGTCATTTGCTCCCTCAGACACATGACATGCATTGAGCCTTGCTTTGGCTTCCCATGCCCTATCCTTCCCCTGTATCTGCACCTCCTCACAAAGCTAAATCATTGGCAATTTGCTGCCAATGAATGGACCCCCTAAAACCTGCTGCTTGAGGCAGTTGTTCACCCGGCCCAATGACAGAGCCATCTCTGTCCCCTTGTTCCATGCAGAGCTTTTATGGAAATCAGTTGTACTAAACACCCTCATATTGGAACATGGGACTGCAGCCTTAGTGGCTCTGAATGCTTAAATCTTTTGGCTGGACTGGTGTAATGGAAGGAAATGCTATATTCCATAATACAATTTATCCAATACATGGGAGATATTAAAAGGCAATATCAACTCACATGTTTAAAGCTGATTCTGGATAGTGTGTTTCTGATGACGATGGCAACTGTTTTCTCTTTTTGAAACAGAAATGGGTATAAGTTCCTATACTGTTCTGCACGTGCGATAGGAATGGCAGATATGACCCGAGGATACTTGCACTGGGTTAACGAACGAGGAACGGTGCTGCCTCAAGGTCCTGTATTGCTGAGTCCCAGCAGCTTGTTCTCAGCTTTCCACAGGTAAGAGAACACGGAATCTCGCCATTCTATAAATTTCACTGGTTGAGGGTTCCCTGGCTTGCTAGTGGTGGGGGTTGCTTATTTGTCTGAAATATTTTCTGAGCTTCAGCTGTAAGGATCCCACATCTTTATTACAAGATGAGACTTGAGTGGGCCAAACCATAGAAAGGTAAAGGTAAAGGGACCCCTGACCATTAGGTCCAGTTGTGGCTGACTCTGGGGTTGTGGCGCTCATCTCGCTTTATTGGCCGAGGGAGCCGGCGTACAGTTTCCGGGTCATGTGGCCAGCATGACTAAGCCGCTTCTGACGAACCAGAGCAGCGCATGGAAACGCCGTTTACCTTCCTGCCAGAGTAGTACCTATTTATCTACTTGCACTTTAACGTGCTTTCGAACTGCTAGGTTGGCAGGAGCTGGGACCGAGCAACGGGAGCTCACCCCATCGCGGGGATTTGAACCACCGACCTTCTGATCTGCAAGTCCTAGGCTCTGTGATTTAACCCACAGTGCCACCCGCGTCCCTGGGCCAAACCATATCTGCTAGTTATTTATAAGGGTGTGCTCAAAATGGATTTTGTGGTTGCGTCAATGATGCTATTTCCTTAGAATGCAGAGACTTGCATAAAATGCACAAAAACGGTTTACACATGTCACATAAGGTTATTTTCGGTCCTCGATCACAGTCCAACAGAGTACAATTAAATCCCTTAATGTTAGTGAGTAAATTAGGCACATGCTTAACTTTCTTTAAGTTAAATCAATCAGACTAAAGAGGTGAACATTGGCCATATTATTTGTGCCTCGTCTTTAACCACGTCACTTAGGTTTGGAAGCTTCCATTTTTAAAAATAAGGAACCATGAGTATCTTTACAATTCTTTTGGGGGGAATCTGAAGTTCAGTCAGTTAAAATGTTGTGTTTAGCCTGAGAAAAATGACCGTGTTGCATTGATAAAGCACTTCTAAAACACTTCAATTTTTGTGTGTGATGGTTTATTTCAGGGAAGTAATAGAGAAGAAGCCAGAGAAATTTAAAGTTCAGTGCCTAACGGACATCAAAAACTTGTTTCATCCCAACACAGAACCATTTTACGCTGCTTTTGGCAATAGGCCTGCTGTAAGTACCTTTGTGATATTATTTTATGAGGACTCGTCCAAAGTGGAGCTTCTGCAGATAATGTTTGGGGTTCATGCTGTAGTTTCAAGCTACTTGCAATAACACGTTACTTCTATGTGGTTTTGTGAAACATTTCTTCAATTCATATCAATTGGTCAAGTGGAGAGGAACGTGGAAATCTGCACAAACGTCTTATAGGATTGGCAGAAATGTCTTGCGGTTTGTGGGTCTTGACTTTGCTGGTTATCCTCAGTCATCAGATTGATCACGTGAACCCTTTCTTCCAGAATACTCCCACCAATCTGCATCATATTCATACACATGGAGATTTAGCAAGCACATGACTTGACCCTTCTTTGTTTTTCCCTGTGAAGTAAAACACATATTATAAGCATTTTAGAAAGGTAAACTGTTTTTGATTTATATTGAGGGGGAACCTACCTTTTGTGTTTGTTGTTTCCCCCCCTAGGATGTATATTCATACAAGCAAGTGGGAGTTTCACTAAACAGAATATTCACTGTTAATCCTAAAGGAGAGCTAATTCAAGAGCATGCGAAGACCAACATCTCATCGTGAGTATCAGTCCACCTGCTCCTAATGTGGGGTGGAGTTCTCTTTCTCTAAGCCCTTTGATGCTGGGTGTTACAGTAGAAATTAACTGGACCGCCTTGAAATCACAGAATGGCAGAGTTAAGAGGGACCACAAGGGTCATCTAGTTCAGATTGTGATATTATGAAGATTTACTTCAGTTACGTGCTAGGTAATCACTCTGTGATTCAGTAGTTAAAAATGAGAAAGTCCCAGTTTTCTTTATTTGAACAAAAAAGCTTGTTTTTCAGCACATTTGCAGCTGTGCCGTTGCATTTAAGCTCCAAGGCAATCCTGCGTTAGCTCAGCAACGATTCAGCAAATCGTACTGTCACACATCAGATTCAGAAACAGGATATTTGACTCTGTGGGTCTGTTGTAATTTCCTTAATTATTCTGTCTTAAAATGTGGATAAAATAGCTGTATTAATGCAGCCCGTGATATCAGCATATCCAATTTATTAGGCAGTGGTAATAATAAACTTTTTCTTTTTCTGTTTGTCCAGGTACGTGAGGCTCTGCGAAGTGGTAGATCACGTATTTCCCCTGTTGAAAAGAAGCCATTCTTCAGACTTCCCCTGTTCTGACACCTACAGTCAGTTCACATATTGGAGAGATCCGCTGCCACCTTTTGAAAACCAGGAGATGCATCCTCATGTGCCATAATAATCGGCTTCTGAACCTTCTCGGCAGCAGTTTGAACACTCTTCGGTGATGCACCTGGATTTTGCCATTTGCAGTTCACCCGGAGTTTGGGATGTAGTGAACATTTTGTTTAAATGTGCAGTTCAGAAATTTCTTTTTTTCTTTTTGTCCTGTAAAGTAACATTTCTGAATGTCACGCTCCCAGATCTCCTGCAGCAGCAGGCTCAAGATACATGCCATATAGTCTTATTACAGAAGGGCATTTCTGAGTGCCTTGATGATGATGATGGGATTTCTAGAAAGCAATGGGTCTTCATTTTTCCCATGCCTGCTTTTTTGTGGGATATGGTTCCAGTCTGAGGCATCACTTGGGGTCTTCCGGCCCCAAGTTTTCAGGTAGAGAAGGAAGACAGAATTTGAAACCTCTGAGCGGAAATGCCTGCTTTTACTAGAACCGCCACCCTTTGATCCACAAAGTATGATACGATTTATTGAACTAAAGTCAATTGGTCTACACACTCTACAGCTAGTCTATATAGCACACAGCTATCGTCACTATTGCTGTACTAGCTTGAACTGGCCGAGTGTGTGGCTCCCAGTTCTATAATGCCAAACTGGATTTTAAGCTTGAGGGTTGTTGCTTTTTGTTTTTAAAAAAGCTCTTGTGTGTTTGCATAAGAAACACTGTGGTGCAGCTCCCTTAAAATGAACAAAAGAAGGGGGTTAAGCAGCATTGAGTGCTGCCTGACATGTGTGCATGTTGGCTAATCTGGATCAAGGCTATAATTTACAGTAAGAAAAGGATTGGGACTGGAGCTGCTGTTCTTATTTCACATCAAATTGTGCCTGAATTAAGGAGTGATTGGACATGCTGGTTATTTTGCATTACAATACCCTTCAGGCCATTTCAATTGCTCAGATACCTTATGCACCCTTGAGCCAGCTGGGCATGACATACGTACCTGTAAATCGAGACTAGACCCATTGAAATCAATGGTCTTAGAGGTTAGTCATGACTTTGTTGTTTGCCAATCAGTGTGTTTCCCAGCAAAATATATGGAGGTCTTTCCAGGTTGCTGCTTCTGTGTGTGTTCGCCACGAAAACGGGTTCCATTGAAATGCATATGTACCATTCTCGGCAGGTACACGGTACATTGGTTTCCGTCCATAACTGCGAAAAAAGCATTTCCAGAAGTGGCCTTTATTTGCTTGATAAACTTCAAGGGAGCTGTGTTGCTGTGCCAACACTTTTTTTTTTCATTTGCACTATCTGTAGCTGTGATTGATGTGCACTCCTTTGTTGAATGGGGAAGGAGACGGATTTCTCTTGCTATGGTTCTCTCCCCACAACTTTAATATAATTTGAGTGCCATATAATATTACCAGCTGTCACTGGGAGTTTTCTTTTTATGTTTCAATCTTAGGTTTTTTCTTCTCTGCATGATTGCAATAGGTCCTGGTCCCTTTTTTTTTTTTGGTAGCTGATGGCATTTGACTGCCTTGAGATTTAATGGCATGCATTACAAGTGAATGTTCCAGGTAATTTTTATTTTATTTTTCAGAGAAGCTGCTTTTTATAAGTTGCCAGCCTTCGTTAAAAACACAGGCTTCCACTTGCCATATGCCAAATAATACTAAAGCAAAACAAAAAAGAATGCTTTTTTTAAAAGTTGCATTGTTTTAAATGATATTTATTTAATCAGGTCATTGGCCTGATTCAGCAGGCTCTTCTTGCGTCCTTAGGGGGTATTATCTGATAGGCCAGGCGTGATGATGCCAGATCTGTGGGTTGCTCTCAGATCTCTTTAAATTTAGGGTTTGGGGGGCGATTTAAAATGAAATTGCGGGCAAAAGAGCATTGCTGAATTCTTCCCCCAATCGTGCTTCCCCTCTGAAGCTGGTTTTCCCCAGCCATTTTTCTTCTCCTGTTCTTGGAGAGCAGATGTACTGTAACCTACTGCCACCACCAGGAGAAAAGCAACTGGGAAGGAGCCATTTTGGAAGCCACCTTCAGATACACCCCACCCGCAGTTTCTTTTTAATTCAGCAGGTTCTCAGTTCATTCAGACAGGTTGTACGGCCATAATATGTACAAAGAGCCTGAAATTGTTGTCTCTGTATTCTGCTTTAAAAAAAAAAAGTATTTCATGATTATAGTTTTAATAGGTCAACAGTAAAGAAAATGGTTTCAGTTGAGTCATAATGATTAAGTCACATTATTTTCTTCCTTTAGCATGTGCCCTTTTTTACATGTACTGCGTTGTAGGGGGGTATGGTACCAGTAGTACCACTGGTGAGTTAGGGGCTTCCCCTGCATGTGAAGACAGGCTCTGGCACACTGAGCGGACAAGACCAATTGTGGGTCCAGTGGTCAAAACTGTGGTTTCTGCCTCTACTTCAGAGGGAAGTGAGGGGCAGATGGGTCTCATTAACCTGGGAAGGTAGCTCATCTAGGAGAAGGAAAAAACTGATCCTAAACCTCCGTTGCCCTTGTGGGATAACTTTGGGAGAGTAAAAGTCTAAAGAGTACACCCTACACAGATCTGGAGTGTAGTCCCTAAGATTGCTCTGCTTTCCTTTGGACCACATCAGTGAGGTAGAAAGGGGGGTCCTGGCAACCCAGGACTTTCTTACTCACTGTCCAGGCTTGGAAGTCAATTTGGTGCTGCTAATGTAACAATTTGACCACCCCTGGAGAGGCACACCATGGTCTCTCTCGAGGCAGTCGAAGGCCAACTTTCAATGGAACTTAAGTTCACCAGGATGGGTAACCTGTTCCGCTGGATACAGTGACTTAGGCTGCAGTTCTGTACCCTCTACCCTGGGAATAGGTCCCCTTGAAGCCAGTGGGGCTTACTTCTGAGTAGATATGTATACGGTTGTGCTGTTTGTTCCAGCTAAGTTTAGCTGGAATTGGCTCCAAATACTGCAATCCAGCACACAGTTAAATATATATAAATACCGGGTTGCAAGCGTGATCCGTGCGGGATGCACGTTCGCAACCTGCAGCATCCGCAACCCGCAGCGGCGCATCTGTGCGGGTTGTGATTCGGCATTTCTGCGCGTGCGCAAAGCGCGATTTAGTGCTTCTGCACATGCACGACCGCCGAAACCCGGAAGTAACCCGTTCCGGTACTTCTGTGTTTCGGCGGTCCGTAACCTGAAAAAACGCAACCTGAAGCGCCTATAACCCAAGGTATGACTGTATATATAAATAAATATGCCTCACTCTGTACTGGATTGCGGCCTTAGTCTCTCTTCTTCATATCAGAGGTACTTTTGCCATTGACAGTGAAAACGAAATTGGCACCAGAGAGAAATTAGCACTGTGAAACTGCTCTTTCACAGTTCCCACTAGAAACTCAGTGGAGTGACTTCACTTTGGCTTCCTTGGTCCTGGGTCCTGTCAAACAATTATCCTTCTAGGTTTACAGCACAACCTTATGCATATTTACTTGGACGTAAGTCCCACTGTGTTCAATGAGGCTTACTTCCAGGTGTGTATATCAGATTGCAGGCTGCAGTGCAGTTCTATACATCTCTTATCAGAAGGAAGCTCCAGTAACCCCCCCCCCAAAGTGAGTGTATAGGGTTGTAGCCTTAATTCTGTAAGACATGTAGCCCACATCTAGTTTTAGAATAGCCCCATGATTAAGGTGTATGCAGTTGTATGTATGCATGTATATATACAGATGGTGACCATTTTGCATGGAGGTTCTGTTCCTAGCCCCCGTCTGTGTGGGCGAAGCACCCATAAGTCCGCCCTGCCCCTGTTCCACCCCTGTTCTGCCTTCTTCTGGGTCCAAAAGGACCCATGTGCTGGCGGTCCTGTGTCAATTGGACAAATGCAAAATGGTATCCACCTGTATTTACAGCGTCTGGTCTCTGCTTACAAGACTGGACTTAAAGTAGACGCGGAGTCTTCCTTTGCTGGGGCAGGATGCTAAGTGCTTCCAAAGGAGTGTGCTTGCCTTTATTAAGTTTACTGGTCCTCCATGAGTCAAAGGGGCACAACACTCTGAGCTAAAACAGCCACAAAATCCCACTGGCCGGCTGTTTGACTGCGAAGGAGAATTGGGGCTGGCTAGGACACCTTTCCAAACAGGTGACCAGCAGAACTGTAGCATTAGAAAATAAAATTCTCTTGTCACTGGAGTCCAAGCTGAAGAGGGGTTGTGCATACACAGGCCTTGTTTGCACAGGGGTCCCCTCCCTTTAATGGTGAGGTACATGCACGCAAGCCTACTATTTTGTGCATCTTGCCCCGAGCTGTGGGAACTGGCTCAAGCGTTTTCTCCGTCATTCGTGAATATGCACCGATTCCCACAGAAGTGAATTTGGAGAATAATTGGGTGCGTTTGCACGGAGACAAAAACTTGGCAGTGCTGCATAGAGAAGTCCAGGCATTGATCTGATAAATAGTGGAAATTTAGACTGTCAGATTTACCAAATAAGCAACATGGTATACAGTTTTTAGCTTCCAAATCTCTGGCGATGTTTCATAAGCAAAAAACTTCAGCTTGGGAACCAAAAAAGCCATAGAATCCATCTACAAGGATAAGAGATATCAGCTTTAGAGAGACATTTCTCCTGTTGCAGATGGACCCATTACATGCTGAACTGTAAAAATGGACTTGCCAATATTTGTTTTCCCAGTGGTTTAGAACCTGCTGGGTGTGTAACCCAACCAGAGTTGAGCAATTCTGTACCACATTGCCTTTAACGGGCAAGTTTCTTGACTATCACAGATGAGTTAAGCTCAGCAGCACTTAACGTGGACACTGTGTGTGTGTATATCCTAGCTATTTAAGGAGGAGATTTTGAGTTTTGTAGTCACTTAACCCTTGACCTTATTTATAGACACTCTCACATGCCACAAAACGTTCATTTTTTGAGGACCCCAGTTGCCTTCCAGCTGACCTGGAGCTGCTTGGGTCTGCCATAGTTGCAAGTGATAATAAATTATCTCCTCTTAACAGCATTGGGGTTGTTACCTAATTGAAGCTGTGGATTTTCTTCAGGTTCATGTGAAACTATTTGCAGAGAATAAAGCTGTTACTAAGCCCTGTTACACATTTTGTTTCAAGTTACTTTTTAAAGCATATTTGAAGATCACTCTGCATATACCCTGTTGAATGCAATTGCATAGGGTATCTGCAAGGACATTTTCCTCAACTATTTTTGATGGTCATTGGGAATAATAGATGTAAGACTTTTTAAAAAGCTTTGTTCTAATTTAAAGACAAAAACAGCAACAGGTACACAGTTTCTAAATAGTTTCACTTTGGCTGAGCTGTTCTTATGCACACATTTCAAACTGCGTTGTTCAATTCCCAAAGAACAAAATAAACCTGGAATAGCTGAATTACTTCATATTCTTTCTGTGAAAGAAAAAGAAAACTGTTCACTTTGCTTTCAGTGTACTGGTGGTTTTCTGTTACAGAAAAACGTACCTTTTCTAATGCACTCTAAATGCAAAAATGCAAATCCAGTATATGCTCTGTTTGTATGTTTCCCCATCTTCTAAACTAGATTATGCCAGAAGTGTATCCTTGTTTATTTTCATACATTTAATGGCCATTAGCTCCACAAGTGCTACATGAAATGAAGAATATCAGTGTGTTGAAAATTACAACAATGCTTGATGTAATTTGAGGGTCAGAGGAATGATTTTTTATTTTATTTTTTAAAAATATATATTTTAGGACTGTTAATGGTTCTGGAAACTATTTCCTCTGTATATGTATGCATCAGTGCAATAAATTAAAGAAAATAAGGTAACATCTCATTTTGGCGATGAGCTGAATGCAAAGTATATATATATTGTAATAAATGCAATCCAATTAAAATGTTTTGAAAATCCAGCTGCTGGGAGCAAGTTGCTTTTTTTTTTTAATGCATACCAGACAGGATTCAGCCCAAGTTAATCACTTCACAGTCTTGAGTTCAGCGGGGAAGATTTTAGGCAGATACTTAAACCCCTTGAAATTGTCAGAAAGTAAACTCTGTGGTCCTAAGCATCTTTCCTCAGGCCCGGGGTGTGTGTTAAATGCAACCTTCTGCCTGACATTTGAGACTCCCCTACATTGGCCACATCTCACCAGCCATGCTTTGCACCCTCCTTGAATATTTGTGTGTGATTGGAATGCGTCATTGAGCTCAGATAATGATATCTTTGCTCCGCAGCGTTCCTCCCCCAACCCTGCTTTTTAAAGCTGAAGCCATTCGGGTTTTTCCATGGATTGTTGTTTGTTCTGATTCAGCTTTAAAGAGCAGGTTTTTGCAGGGAAACCTCTGGAGCCAAAGAAATAAGAAGAGTGAGAGAGAGAAAGTGGTCAGGCACAGATCTTTAAAGTTGCGGCCCGTGCCTGGAAAGTGTGGAGGAAAGGTAAGGTGGATAAGCTCCGAGTGTGTGTAGAAATTAGTCTGCTGCACAGAGGTAAATGTTGTTAGGATATTTCCGTTCCACCTTAAAAGGGAGCAGGCTTTGTGAGTCACAGAGTCTGCGTATTTCCTGTTCACAGGATGTTTATGTTTTCAGTTGCTTTCGTTTCCTTCTTGTTGCCTGAGCATACCGATGCAGGCGGTCATGGTTTCTTTGTTCTGACCAACGCTGAATAAACTGTAAATATGCTCTCCTGCTGTGCACCTTTTGCTGTGTGAATTCTGCTGATAGAGTGTGCACCAGCCTAAGAATGTGGCAATATATTTCTGAGGCTTCGTGTCACTAATTGCTGATACTGCGTGTCTACGGGAGGTCGATGGATCGTCCGGCAGCCGGCTTGGGGGCTATGATGGACTTTGCCTCCCTGGCAGAATCCCAACAACAGGTTATGGGCCCAGATTCACGGCACTTACAGGAGAGTAAGATTGCGACAGACTGCTGAGGTGCTTCGCCCATTTTTGCCTCTGCTGCAACCCACTGCTCCCTGGTGGCCCCAGTGAGAAGCCCACAGCCTGAAAAATGTTCCCCACTCTTGGGCTTAGGAGTAAACCCCATCAATCTGAGTAAGGCTTACTCCTTAATAGCTGCATTTAGGATTACATTCTAAGTGTGTTTGTATGGTGTGCTGTGCTTGGGTGACAATTTTTGACCCCTGTTCTGCTGTTTTCAATGTGTGTGTCTGTGCATGTCTCTCTCTGTGTGTATTCCTGTTCTCTGTCGAGAGTAAGAAATGACTCAAACGTGGGGCTGGCCTTTGCTGTAACATTGGCTCAAATTTCCAGCATAGGAAACCCGACGCGACCTGTGTTTCTTTGGCTTCTGCCTTCCTTCCATTTCCCCCACGATAGGGAAGCTGCTTCTTTCAGCTTTTCCATTCACTGAAACATTTCAGATGTTTAATGAGATGCTCCAGGCCTCTCCCCCCCCTCCACCCCGGGGGAAGCACAGACACCAAACGCACCTTTAGCTTAGGCTGCTTTTAGTAGGAATGATTGACAAGTTAGCACAGCCAACATGCAAACAACCCCCTACCCTCCCCAATCCCTCTAAATTCATTGGAAGCTCTTATCGTACATAACTGAGGGAAACGGAAGAGTTGGGTTGCTATCTAGAGTGGCTCACTTTTAGGGAAGCTGTTTTGACTTCCCTAAAGCCTGATTTCCGAGGGTTTTTAAAAGCCTCTTGCAATGTCAGGTGTTCTCTGTGCTGACAGGCGTCTGTTTATTGATTCAGGAAATCCATCTTGCCTGGCTTTTAACAAGGTCTGCGAGCGAGTCGGCCCCTTCCGGATTCTAATTCATTGCTTTTTCTGAATGGGAGACTGCTGCGGAGGTGTCCGGTTTCATGAGCTGAGAACATACCCTGTGATGCCTCTTTCTTCCTTTTCTGCAACCTTCACAAGGAGGCTATATTCTCTGGTGGATAATAATAATAATAATAATAATAATAATAATAATAATAATAATGATGCAAGCAGACTAGAACAGAGGTTCAAGTTTCTTTAGCAAACCACACAGCCTTTTCCAAGAAAGTTAAAAAAGAAACCTACGCTTTTTACATTAAAAATTGTTTTCATGAATCTGTCTTGAGCCAAAATATTTTATTGCTATTTATGACAGCTGAGTTTAGACTGCATCACAGGGAGAGGTTCTGCATATTTTGCTAACAGGCCTCCTCCATCAGACCCCTTGAGACGGCATTAATTGGAAAATGCAAGAATGCAATTCTGTGCATATGTTATATATGCTAGGAAGTGCCCATTGTTGAAAGGAGTGTCTTTCCGAGGAAACATGCAAAGGATCGGCTTGCATGCCAATGAAATGCTCTTGCATCAGGGCTGCTGTCTCAGAAGAACTGCCAACTGGTCTTGAAATAGCAAGTGGGCCAATGACATACCAGGCATGAGACATCTTGTTCTCACAGTGGCCAAGCGGATTCCTCTTGAGAAGCATGGAAATAGAGAGCTGCCATTTTGTTTCAATGGCCCAACTCTGTAGTCATGCCCAGCCTAATGATCAACACTTTTAAGTCCCATTGATTGCAGTGGGAGAGATGTAAACCCCTGTTTAAATCTCTTGTTGCAACCAGCAGGAGATAAAAAGACGTTTTGAGGTTGACTAGTTCATCTCAAGGTAGGCTGGGTAGCAAAGGGTAATTTCTGGAGATGTGGCTGTGAATTGTGTAACGAGCTAAACCAGCTGACATTCCTCTTTGCTACAAACTATAGGCGTACCTCAACTCCCGAACATCTTGGGAGTAGAACGTTTCAGCTCCCAAACAATCGAAAACCGGAAGTGAGTGTTCCGGTTTTTGAACGTTATTTTGGAAGCCGTGCTTTGGTTTCCAAATGTTTTGGAAGTCGAATGGACTTCTGGAACTGATTCCGTTCGACTTCGGAGGTATGTCTGTATTGAAGGTGCTTGATCCCTGTCCTCTTTGGCACCCCAGGGGGCGTGCTTCCTTAAGAACTACACATCCCAGAATTCCTTTGTTCTGGCATTTCCTATATGCACATGCAGGAGAATCCAGCAGGATGTGATAACCAGCTGACAGCAAGAGAGTGAGACCCATCACACATATGGAGGAACAGCATAATAACCGGGGACAATTAGGGACAGTGACATTCAATTCTGCCAATAGGATTTAAGTCAGCCTTTCTCAACCTGTGGGTCCCCAGATGTTGTTGAACTACAACTTCCATCACCCCTAGCTAGCAAGGCCAGAGCTCAGGGATGATGGGAGTTGTAGTCCAACAACATCTGGGGACCCACAGGTTGAGAACTGCTGATTGAAATGACCCAGGACAAATGGAAGTAAATGAGTTTGGCATGTGGTCTCCAGAGTGCAGAGAAGAGCTGGTTTTAGATCTCAGAGACAGGGCACGGCGTGTAAAAAGCATGTGTGCCTTATGTCGCCAACCGAACTGTATCTACTAAGAAGTCCAATTGAATTCAACGGGGTTTACTGATGGTCGGCGGTTCGAATCCCCGTGACGGGGTGAGCTCCCGTTGCTCCGTCCCTGTTCCTGCCAACCTAGCAGTTTGAAAGCACATCAAAGTGCAAGTAGATAAATAGGTACTGCTCTGGTGGGAAGGTAAACGGCGTTTCCGTGTGCTGCTCTGGTTCGCCAGAAGTGGCTTAGTCATGCTGGCCACATGACCCGGAAGCTGTACGCCGGCTCCCTTGGCCCATAAAGCGAGATGAGCGCCGCAACCCCAGAGTCGGCCACGAGTGGACCTAATGGTCAGGGGTCCCTTTACCCTTTACCTTTGCTAAAGTGGGGCCAGGATTGCTGCTTTAGGGCTCAGCCACACTTCTGCTTGTCCCATCTGAGTGGTTTTCTGTATACCCTGCTGCTTCCCCCTGGAAAACCAACTCTTTACTGCTGAATGTCAATCCATGGAAAGGTTTTCCCACTTCAGCCCCTGCTTAAGTCCCTGCTTAAGTCCCTTTAGGCCACTCAAGTCCCCTTAGAAAACTTGGGACCACTTCAGCCAACTGAACCAAATTAGCCCATTTAAGTCCCCTTTGCCAACTTAAGTCGCCTTCGCCAACATAGCCCACTTATGTTCCTACTTAGCTCACTTGTCTCCACTAAACTATGGCATCATTTTTTTGGGGGGGGAGGGGACCCAGAATTTCGGAGTCCCCTGATAATGAAGCCGCGAAAGTGGCAGGGAAAACGGGGGTCTGGATGAGCCCTTAGTGTACAGTTAATACGTAAACGGTAAAAAAAGGGAAAAGATTAATAGATATACCACGCTGCAGTTAGGCAGCCAGAAAAGAGAGGCATTTAAACAAAGGAAACCAAAAGGAAGCAAAGGATAATCCAGTCAATCCTCAGTTATTTTCTAACACAGACAAGTGATCAGAGGGGTGTGTGTGTGTGTGTGTGTGTGTGTGTGTGTGAGAGAGAGAGAGAGAGAGAGAGAGAGAGAGAGAGAGAGAGAGAGAGAGAGAGAAGAGTCTGTGTTGGGCTCAGAGAAATGGTCCTTAGGCACTGTTAATAACCTGAGTGCCATTCGTTTGCCAGGAAATAAGAGCAGCAGAGCCAAATAAGTCAGATCCAAAGGAACAGCTTGCCTTTGACTAATATGTGTTTGAGCTTCAGCTTGACTTCGCCCTAAGCCAAGATTTTGAATTGCTGAATTAAGTGCAAACGTGACGGGAGATTTGAATCAAAACAACTTTGTACTTGCTTGGCCAAGGTGTTATTTGCAAAAAGATGCTCTTGCCAGCTGTCCCTGCGACCTGGCTCTGAAGATTTCAAGAATCCCAAACATGCCATTCTGAAACAGTTAGTACTCTTTTTGTGTGTGTGTAAATACATTTTATTGGTTTTACAATTTCAACTTCAAATAGTACTCTTAATTCTGCCTCATAGCAAAGATAGACAAATCATAAAATCATAGAGCTGGAAGGGACCCTGTGGATCACCTAGTCCAACCCCCGCCAATGCAGGAATATGCAGCTGCCCCATATGGGGATCAAACCTGCAACCTTGGCGTTATCAGCACTGCACACTAGCCAACTGAGCTATGCAGTGGTATAAAATCTGACAATTCAGTTTCTCATTTTTGTCAGTCTTCAGTTCTCCACATTCCAACATCAGTGTGTGGTGGTTTTATTAAAAAAAGTCCTCATCAGAATTCACAAGTGTTTTAGTGCGAACTTCTTCTAATGTGCAACTTTTTGCAAAGCAGTTTGGAGAAGCGTGGATTGCAAACGATGCCAAACCTATAAGGTAGGTTTGCCTTTCAATGTGAGATCAGGTGAGATCAAAGCCCTTTAAGGTCTTTTACAAAACTGCAGTATGCATATCTCTCCAGAAATAAGTCCCGTCGAGCTACTGTGGAAGCGGCTGTAGGTCAGCAGATATAGGATTTCAGCCATCCCTGTTTGGGGCTGCCGTGTTGGCTTCCGAGGCTGAAGGGGAAAGCGAAAGAGGGAAGGTCATTTTGCACAGCGACAACATCTGCATCCCAAGCCAGAGACGGTTACTGTGCTAGACAAAAGAGCGAGACCATCAGTCATGTGAGCCTGGAGTTAAAGCCATCTGGCTTGTCTGAAACAATACCAGGTGTTAGCAGCAAAGGCAGATTTCCTGTGTTGCAATATTGGCTCAGAGGGATAAGCAGGCGGCCTGCCTCTACTGCAGCAATGCAGGGAGCTATAGATCATTGGTGTGTAAAAGTAATAAAAAAAAGGTGAGGAGCCAGGCTTTAGCTATGAGGAGGCTTTAGGATAGTTTCCCTTTCAACCACAGGGCTTTCATAGACACAAGGAAAGGGGAAACTAATGCCAGTTGAATGTGACTTACTCCCAGGTAAGGGTGGAGTCCAATTAATCCATTTGCACTCACTGAGGGGCTTTTGAGGTACAGTAGACCTGTGTCTATACATACTTGAACAACCCTCTCTACCCTCCATTTGCACAAGCAAGAAGCATTAGCAGAGGTCGGTAGCTTAGCGTGGGTTGCTAGCACCCGGGGCAATGCGGGGAGGTGGGAGGGAGGAAAACCAAAGGAGTACACATGCACATTCAATTGCCCAACAGCATCCACGTCACCCAGGAGATCGCAGCCACATAGATAAGAAAAGGAGAGTGACTCTGTTGTCCGGAGAGGTTCACAGGGAGAAGACATTTTCAACGGAGCTCAGCGATGGAAGCACACTGAGGCACATTGAGGCAGCACCGGGTTTTGAAATTTTGCGCCCCTCACAATTTTGCGCCAGGGGCTACTGTTATTGTGTCCCCCCCTCCCATGCTATGGCACTGGAAGAGGTTAAGGATAATAATAATAATATAATAATAATAATTTATTATTTATACCCCGCCCATCTGGCTGAGTTTCCCCAGCCACTCTGGGCGGCTCCCAATCAGTGTTAAAAACAGTACAGCGTTACATATTAAAAACTTCCCTGAACAGGGCTGCCTTAAGATGTCTTCTGAATGTCAGGTAATTATTTATCTCTTTGACATCTGATGGGAGGGCGTTCCACAGGGCGGGCGCCACTACCGAGAAGGCCCTCTGTCTGGTTCCCTGTAGCCTCACTTCTCGCAATGAGGGAACCGCCAGAAGGCCCTCGGCGCTGGATCTCAGTGTCCGGGCTGAACGATGGGGGTGGAGACGCTCCTTCAGGTATACTGCAATACCAGGTCGATGCATGGAGTGGACGGAGCAAGCCCCTATTCCATCTCCCAGTTCCAAAAATCCATTTAATATGTAGTCCTCAAATAGAGGACATATCAGATATTAAACTGATAAGAACAGATACTACACTTGATCTTAGCCAAAAGGCCGAGAAGCGATTCCCACTAGGCAAAAACACTCATGCAGGGTGCAGAGCAGGAGTCAGGGGCAGGTATCTGTGGTTGGGGAGGGGTGCGTGGTCTAGGGAGAAACCTCAGAAGCCAGCTTTAGGTTTCCTATCCCTGCATTTGGAGGAGGGGGGGGGAATTTTGCTGGTTCCTCCAGCATTTTCCCAACAACAACACCTTCCACTCTCTTCTGCAGGAACCCCCACAACTCCCTGGAGCAGATTTTGAGGGTGTGATGAGGGCTGCAGGGCAGAGTGAGAATTGGCCAAATTTCATTCCTTCCTCTTCTGTTAGAGGACCTCGCACGCTATTCCATGAGAGCAAGGGCACCAATTTGGATCCCACACTAAACATGCATAGGATTGTCGCCTCACAGTGCCTGCCTACACGTGTTTCCTCAAATGTAAGAGCTGAGAGGGGCCTGCTCCCTGGTTAGGTGGTATGTATATGCAAGAAACACATAAGCCAATAGGAGTTACATGGCTCAGGGAAACGATGTGGTTATGCCTACAATGAAAAGGAAAAGGAACGCAGCGTCACCACATGGCAACCACTTCAAAATAACTCCCCTTCCATAATGGCAAAGGTTTGATGAAGTGGGCTACAGAAACACGCCATTAGCATCTGTGTCAACTGAAATAA